>NC_056615.1:16646752-18134252 GCF_018340385.1 Cyprinus carpio
TAAAAATAACAATTGGGGTTAATTGTTATATAGATGCATACAAATAACTAGAGGGTTATTGACAGGCTTTACTAGGTAGCATGGTGGACAATTTCATCAAAATCTCAGTTTGAACTTGTAAATCCAAAATGATTTTGGTAGTACTTTGAAGGTAAAATGTAGTTAGGCAATTGATAAATGTGTTGTGTGAATTGACTTTAGAATGACTTTTTTCTGCTGATGTTAACAAGTCTCTCTGACCTTGGCCTGTGGAGGAAGCAGTAGATCCAAACGTAGGAGCAGGGTTGGCTTGCTGACCGAATACAGGGGCAGAATTGGGCGTAGCTCCGAACGCAGAAGCTGGGGAAGCGGTGGCCGAGAATGAAGGTGCTGCTGACGCAAATGCAGGAACACTGGGTTGAGACGCACTTTGTCCGAAGATGGGGGTCTGTCCAGAGCCAAAGCCAGATGAAGGTGTGGCAGAACTGAAGACAAATGGAGAAGGGTTGGCAGGTGGAGCTGGAGCTGCAAGAGATAAGTAAAATTAGACACATTTGTGCACAATGACATCCAAAAGGTCAAAAGCCAACAATGGGACTTTTGGTGGTAAACTAACCGGCAGAGGCTGGGGTGGAGGATGCAGTAGCACCAAAAGTGAAAGCAGGGGAGGATGAGTTTGTGCCCGAGCCAAACTGGAAAGGTTGTGCTGGGGCAGGTGCAGCAGAAGGTGCCGCAGGAGGTGCCGACTGGCTATCCTGCGGCTGCTGTCCAAACACAAAAGTCTTTGCCATGGTTTGTTCAGAGGAGGTACTCTGGCCAAATACAAAGGTACTTGAGGGAGCAGGTGTGGGAGCCAGGGAAGAGGTAATGGGAGTGCTGAAAAGGCTGGGGGTGGAGCTGGAAGAAGCTGGGGTGCTTGAGGAGTTGGCCATGAAGCCAAAAGTGGGCTTTGGAGCAGATGTTTCTGAAAAGCATATAGTTGTAGAGTAAAACTGAGGTACTACTAGAACATATAACTAAAGCCATTAGGAAATTAGGACAGCATCACTCACCTGTCATACTTTGTCCAAAACTAAACGATGGCTTTGGAGGTTCTGCTGACTCAGCAGGTTTCCCAAATGTGAGCGTAGGCTTGGGAAAATCCTTTGGAGGGTCCTGCTCACCGAAAGAGAAGCCCAAGGTTGGTGCTGGTTTTTCAGCTTCCTTGGAAGCACCGAATAAGAAGGCAGTGGAGGGTGCAGAGGTGTCCTTGTTCTCTTCTGTTTTTCCAAAGGTGAAGGTGGACGTCACCAGTGTTTGCTCTTTTGTTGATGCTTCCCCAAACTTTATGGTAGAAGATTCAGCTACTAAAGACTTGCCAAAAATAGGAATGACATTTGCTGCCGTTGTTGTGGTGGTGGTTGAAGCTGTTTCTGAGGGAGCAGGAGCATCATCTTTCTCAGCTTTGGACTGGGGCACAGAGAAACTAAAGGATGAATTTGAGCTTCCATTCTCACTGGGTTTAGCTCCGAACAAAAATGAGTTTCCAGCGCCAGAAGCTTGAGAGCTGAAATTGGTTCCATTACCGCCACCAAATTTAAATCCTGCACTAGAATCCTGAGATTTAGTCTTTTTTTCAAGCGAGTCATCCACAGATCCACCAAATGTAAAGGCCTTTGACACACTCTCTTTTGTTGCTGTGGATTCTGATGAGGAACTACCAAGTTTGACCCCACCAGAAGCTGCATCCGAGGAGAAGCCACCAAATTTGAAGCCCTCGGATTTGGAGTTTGAGTCGGAGGACCCAAATCCAAATTTAAACCCTCCTGTGGTAGTAGTAGTATCTGAGAAAGTCCCTCCAAACTTCAGGCCAGCAGAGGTCGAGTCCGTAGAGCCAGTACCAAACTTAAAACCAGATGAACTTGAGTCTGTACTGTTGGACTGAACGCCAAATGATGAACTGAAACCTGAAAAAGAAATGAGATTTCTGGTCATCAGCCTGCTTCGACTAAACAGAAAGCAGCTGCTTCGAAGTCTCCTGACTCCTGGAAACATCATTGCAAGACACTTTACCTTTGGACTCTATTTTAGCTCCTGGTTTTGCTGACTGGCAGGCCACACACTGCTGGTCCTCTGCCTTATTCTGAACACAGCACACCTCACACTCCCAGCTTCCCTCAGGTTTCTTGAACTTGTCCCCAAATCCTGCAGTGCTTGCAGGTGCAGAGGCTGGAGTCGAGACCGCCGTGGCTACAGCTCCTATAATACACCAAGGAGTAAGACATCTGGTATGCAAATATTTTTGATGCAAGTCCATTAAATTTTATTTTTACTCTTAACAACTGCAAAACTGAAACTTTACCTGGTTTAGAGCTCTGACAGGCTACACATTTCACATCCTGTGCCTTGTTTTGAACCATGCATACATCACAATCCCAAGACCCTTCTGGCTTTTTAAATTTGTCCCCAAATCCTAACAGTCCAGTTGCTGAAGAAGCGGTTGTTGTTGTGGTGGTTGTAGAAGAAGAGGGGGCAGAGAGGGTGGATGACGCCTCAGAAAGAGTTGGTAGAGTCATTCTGGATTTCACTCCAGTCCCAGGTTTGGCCGTGTCACAAGCTACACATTTAACTACATCCGGTTTGTTCCTGACTAAACATGTGTCACAGTCCCAGCTACCAGCTGGAGGAGCAAAGAGGGAACTGATGCTTGCAGGAGCTTCTGTGGATTTACTGTCTGATTTAGATGAAGAGTCTGTGTTGGGTTGTGGAGCAAGACAAGCCACACACTTTTTGTCTGAGGACTTGTTTTGCAATAGGCAAGTGCCACAGCTCCATGACCCCGCAGGTGGCCTAAACTTATCACCAAAACCAAGAGAAGCAGAGGATGTTGATGCAGACAGTAAAGGCTTATCAACGGAGTTCTGAGCAGGGGATGCAAATCCTGAAAACAAGAAAAGGATAAATATATGCAAAAAGTAATGACTTTTAACATGGAAAAATCAGAAGCAAATCTTACCAGGTCCTTTTAGTATGTCCAATACACTGCCCTGTTTTAAGACTTTGGCTGGTTTGAAGGGTCCTTCAAACTCCTTTTCTTCACTGGCCACTGATTTGACTGCAAAACACGCAGAAAATAAATAAATACAATAACATAACTTTGAATGAAAATGTGTCTTCTTTGCAAATCAAAACTTACCTGGTGCTACTGTTGGAACAATTTTTCCATTGGAGTAAGAGGGGCCTGTTTTCATAGTAGGCGCACTGAAGGTGAATCCAGACTGCAAGGAAGAATCTTAATTATTACAGATGCTTGCTCTGTATGAAACGTAAAAGGTAAGAGAATAAAGGAAACCTACTGATGGAGAGAAAGAAGGAGGACTAGCAGCTGTTGCCTTGACGATAGGCGAAGAGAACGTGAAGGGAACAGATGGTGGTGTGGATGGTGCAGCTGGCTCCTGATTAAACAAATAAAAATGATATGTTACAAATACTCATCCACCATAACTGCTATGAAACTCTGTCAGTTTGATAAGTCAAGACTACATCAGACAGAATGCACAATTCTAAAGGGGTCAGAGGGGAGGTAATACCTTATTTGCTGCCGGTTCCTCCGAGACAATTATAAGTGGTGTTGTGCTGGAGGTGAGTGAAGAGGTTGGGGGAGGAGAAGAGAAATTAAATGTTGGCAAAGTGAAATTGCTGGGAAGAGAGGCAGGCGGCAGGTCTGGTTCCTCGGCAACCTGAAAGGAGACCAGCTTAGATGAGCATCAAACCATACCTTTAGACAGCTTCAAAACAAGTTCTACTCAAAAGCATATAACCAGCAAGTTCTCTGACCTCATCATCAGGTCTTTTGGATGAAGGTCTAATGGCCCTTTCCCTCTTCATTTTGCCCCCTCCTGAACCAGCACTGCAGGTCACTGGGGTGCTGGACAAGGGGTAGGACAAACTGCTTGTGCTGGAGACAAAGAAATTGATGGACTAAGTAAATATGCAAGTGATGTCACTAACATTCCTTGTACCATCCAAAAAGAAAAGATGATTTTAAAACTACCACAACAAATTGGTTGGTCTCTCGTACCTGGGAGAGGGAGCCTGGGCACGATCTGAAATGGGAGGGGATTGTCTGACCGGCTACAAAAGGCAGAGGAAAAAAAAGTTAGTTCTCTAGAAGAGGAAAAAACACAGACTCCATTGCTTCAATCCACTTAATTACATTATATGGCTTGCCATTTTTGCACAGTTTCAACTTAAGATGAACAATGCGCATTACCTTTCAAAAGTTTGGGGCCAATGAGATTTTTTCAATGTTCTGTTTTTCAAAGTGTCTTTATGCTCACCAAGGCTGAATTTATTTTAAACAATAAAAATAGCAGTTTTGTGAAAATGCCAAATTAAAATAACTTTTCTATTTTAATACATCTTAAATTGTAATTTAATCCAGTAACATTACAGCTAAATTTTCAGCAACCATTACTTCAGTGTTGGTGCTCAAGAAACATAACATGAAAAAAAGGTTCTGATGCTAAATATTTGAGGAAACTGTGTACCATTTTGATAAACAGATAAAAATAGTAAATAAAAGGTCTTTACGGTCACATCTGATCAACTTAAAGCTTTTTTGTTGAATAAGATTTTTTAAAGATATTGAAATATTTTACTGAGCCAAACATTTATATTGCTGAATTGCAAGTACAGGCACTTCCTTCATTTCTTTTATTTATATACTTTTTTAAATCCATTTATTCCAACCAATTAAAAAAGGTGCCCAATCATCAGTGGCGTGCGGTGGTGTTTTTAAATGAGGAGGCAGTTATTTATATATATATATATATATATATATATATATATATATATATATATATATATATATATATATATATATAAAACTCTGTAAACACTGCCACAGACACGAAGATATATCTTTCATTTCATCACGCTGAATGCTCACTAAAAACTGATGCAGTCATCACATTTTCAGATCATTTCAAGTTTTATTTTGACGTGACAGAGTTGTCGTATCTAAGCGGGAGAGTTGTTTACTTGCTTTATAATTAGTCAATAACGCCATAATTTTCTTCATTCAGGCCTAGAGCTCGCACAAAAACAAGAGGTGGGATTTATCGCATAAACCAATCACATTCAATCATAAATGATCATATCCAATTATAGCGCAATGGAGAAACTGCCTTCTCTCACGTGACTTTCCCCCATTCATTCTCAATTACAACCCAGAAAAGTCACGGCACGCTAAGGGGTGTCTTGTTGTAAGCCTATGGAGTGGAGGGAGGCAAGCCTCCGCTGTAACTTTACCTGCAGGTGTTGCTGTTGGACAGTGTTACTTCATAAAAACAAGTGACTTTTATACTTTTAATGCCATATTTAGTAATATTTGTTATTTAGGTTTATAATATCGATTATTTTGTCATCCAATTTTTTTTTTAAGGAGACACTGCCTCCCTTGCATCCTCGGAGGGAACTCCCCTACCAAATATGCCTCTCCTTTCAGTTGTTTCATAGTCATATGTTGAATTCCAATGTAGGATGGATTGTGATAAATATTGAACTCACAATCTCCTTGTTACTTTTCTCCACTCCTCTGTTCACTCCACCTGGAGTGAGTGTCGGTCTAAAGGACATCGAGCGGTTACCAGACACTGCAGCAGCTGCAGGGACCACCAGCTTCTGCACAGGAGGGACTGATGGCTCCAGCTGTGGGTCAGTGTAACAACATTACAAATACAGCAGACAGTTCAACAGTTCCTAACACCACTGCGCAAAGGATATCAGGCTATCCATTTTCTGAGCAATATAAAAAATAAATTGTAATTACTATACAGGGATACAGTAAAATACAGGGATTTTACAATTCTCAATCCATAATTTCAAGAATTTTCCTGAATACAAGTGGCATTAAACATTGCAAGCTCATGGACATCAAATGCAAGAACACCTCTGCTATGATTCATCAAGTGTGTTCACTTTAACTGCAAAACAACACACACAGCCCTGGATATTTTGGACCATGTACATCCACCACAAACGGTTATTACAGGCTTTAGGTTTCTGGTGTTGGGTGAATAGGCACATTGTTTGGGTTTGTAGCCAGCTGCCACAGTTGTTAACAGTTAAAGACAAGCAGCAAAAGCAAAGTAAAAGTTGCCAATTTTACAAGACACATTAAGGTACAGTAGTAAATGCTTCTATATATGAAAACCATGTATGGATTTCTTTCTCGACAAGTTCGACCCCATTTTATCTGACACTTTACAATCTTAAACAGCTGTGTGTATTAAGGCACAAGACTTACCCGTTTCCTCTTTGCCTGGAAATTTGAATTGTCAAGGTCTGTGTGATTCAGTGACTAAAAAAAAAAAAAGAAGAAAAGTTTAAAGACTGTAAAAACTGAAAACTTAACTGAAGTCACTTTCAAAGTGTTGTAATGTAAAACTACTACGACGCAATACTTACAGCTGACAGAGGTGATGAAACTGTAGACGGAATTCTTTTTGCATCCTGCAAGGTTACCAAAAACATGTTTTATGAAATGCTTACTTTTGTTGTTTTCCCCAAATTTAAATGGAACTATTTGTTTAAAAACGGCTTAATTTAAAGAAACATTTGGTCAATTTTAAACTCTTTATTCTAGAGGCCTATTCTAGTAATTTTCATTTTTATTTTTAATCGATATACCAAAGCTCAGTAAACTCACAGCAAGAGGACTGGACATGCGCTCCAGGGACTGTAGGATGCGTCTTGCTGTGGCACTGGTAACTCCACAGGGTTGAGCTCCAGCTGGCTTTGCCTTTATCTGCCTTCTAACAGGAGGCTGTGGAACAACAAACCAGAATTCCGGACAAGTCAAAAAGGAACAAACAAAAAAAAAAAAAAAAAAAAAAAAAGGCATTTCAGTTTAAAATTTATTATCAAATAATAGTACTGGCCTATGAAACAAGAGTCAATCATTGGCATGATTGTTCAGACCTGGTAAGGTGTAGCCGGGCGAGAACGAGCTGATCTCATCGCAGCAGCTCCTCCATAAGTGGTCTTCCCTGGGTAGAAGGGTGAATCCCCCAACTGACTGGAGTTCAGTACTGAACTGTTCAACACTGACTGTAAGAGAACAAACATGCCTAACATTAATCTCATCTCAGTAAAATGCATGTTCACAAGTCACACTGTGACAAGACAACTAGGACATTCAACTGCTTGTTCATTTTTTAAATTATGCACTACTATGAGAATGTAAGGTATATATTTTTAATATTTTTGAAGTCTCAATGTCTAATGCTCACCAAGCCTGTATTCATTTTAATAGAACAAAGTAAAACCAGTAATATTGTAAAATATAACAATTTAAAATAATATTAACAGTTTTCAATGTCATGTGACTCCTCAAATCATTCTAATAATACTCTGACTGGTGCATTTCTAATCAAAGATGAAAACAGCTGAGCTGCTTATTATATCTAATTTAATACTACATAACACTTACAACCAATTCACTGCATACTTGTATTTTTGTGATACCCATCAACCTTGACTTAAGTTCCCAGAAAAATATGAATTACTTACTGATGAAGAAGTGCCAAAGACTGACAGGTTGAATGTTGGTTTCTTGAGCCCAGTGTGGGCGGTCTGCGATCCAGAATGTGTGCGTTCCATCTCTGGGGACCAGAGGAGCGGCACAGTCTTTGACATGGGAACATCTGGAAGAAGATTAAGCCCTGCTCTTAGTTCTGGCTATACCTAGCTTAGATTGTTCTAAACAACTTGACAAATCAAATGCTTAGCATCAACACTTATCTACTGGTTTCCATTTAGAAATGTGGTTGCTCACCTTTATCAGATGCACGTGATGAAAAGCCACTGGTAGTCGAGATATTGTCATCCTCATGCTGAGAGCTGGAGTCCTTAATCTCTTTCACCAGGGAGAAGTTGGAGGTTACAGCGAAAGGGCTCCCTGAGAAGGGTGCTGTGGACGTTGAGGGCTGGGAGAAGTGGGAGCTTGTGCCGCCTAAAGCAGGGGAACCATCCAGGGAGGGGAAGTGCAGGTGGGTCCGATTGAGCGGGGGTCTCGACAGAGCTTCCGGGAAGTTCAGCGATGCTTTGCTTGTAGATGGTTCTGAAAAAGGAATTTAGCATTTCATCTCTAGAACGTTGGCAACATAGCTCTCTAGGTTTTGGAATAGCAACTGTGTGTATCTCCCGGAAAGCACAAACTCATACCTGTGTTACTCGTGCTGGGCTCTGGAGAGTCTCGTCCATCTGGGAGTGGGGTGACTTCGTCGTTGCCGTTGGGGGGAGGAGCCACGTTATTCCGGTCCACCCCAACTGTGCCGGTATCACCCTCTTGAACTTCTCCATTTTTGAAATATTTCTGCAGCCAGGAGGGGACTATGCTCTTCACTGTATCGGTCACTCGACTAATCAGGCCAGGATGCTGCAGGAGCCAATGGAACAAAATTAGCATATCCAGTAACAATAAAAGACTAAGACCTTGAAACTAGGGCTGTGCAATTAATTGAAATACGGTTTCAATTTTGGCCTTCAATGATTATGAAAATACAATAATAGAGATAAAACGATTATTGCACCCCATTCTGGCCTCTTTCTAGTGGTGCGCTTTCACTTCTCCATAAAAGGCCAATTTCACGTGCAAATCAGTAAAATCATGTAACGTGATTTTTGCAAAATCTGACGTGCTTGATTTATGAATGTTGATTAGATTTATTCATGTTTTTAAAAGCGTGAACTGGCGCTGTTCCTTGGGAGGATTACTGTGTATGCACTCAGAGACGGAAAAGAACACGGACAAGTGAAGTCAACTTCTAGCTAAGGTGCACACCTAAACGTCAAATACATGCAAAAAAATGTGTGTAAAATGCAATGTTTAGTGACTATTCACATAAAGCCTTGTTGGTTATATAATAATTGAACATAAACAGTTGAAGATGAAAATAATTGTCTAACAGTAAATTGGATCAGTGCAGCTCTCAAAGTGCCACGGGGCTATATTTCTGCTGTCGACAGGGTGCATAATATCAATCAAACAACAAAAGACAGACAAAATCACTTACTGCCCTAGACTGAAGGACTTTTTGTAGCTTTAATAAATAAGTGAAGTTTAATTCTTACAGAGAAGACTATGCTGTTCTTTTAAAATTAGATTATTCATATATTGCTATCTTTAAATAAATCATTCATTTAGAGTTGTGGTTATATGGTCCACTTATAAAATATATTATATTTAGGCCAAAATATATAATCCATATGAAATATAAAAAGTCCACCCCATGTCATATTTGTTTTGGACTATTTTAACTTGTAAATGGTTGATTGATCTGGGCATATTTCTGATTATAATTCAGACAAAATGACTTTTTCACTGGAGACAGCAATGCTTCGGATACAGGGCTCGTATTTTACCCAGAATAAATGGTTTGGAGTTAAAAACATCTTTGTTTACTACACAGCTTTACATTTCATTAATTGATGGACTGGAGTGGTGTGGAATACTTGTGGATTATTGTGATATTTTTAACTGGCTGTTTGAACTCTCATTCTGATGGCACCCATTCACGGCAGAGATGCAATTTCTCCAAATCTGTTCTGATGAAGAAAACTCATCTACATCTTGGATGGCCTGAAGGCGAGTACATTTTCAGCAAATTTTATTTTTTGAGGTGAACTTTTCCGTTAAGCATCCAGACTTATTTTGGACAATTTCATATCAACTTTTTCTGCCTTAACCAGTTGCTTATTACAATAATAACTCAAAAGGGAATTCTTAAGGGCTTTTTACACTGAATGCAAAAATTTGACGCGATGATGGTTTTGAATCTGAACAATAGATCCCTATGGGGCTATTTACACCAGGCGCAATCATTCGCGGTGTCAATTTTTTTCCCCGTCGCTCGGCGATGAAACGGGCCGTCCAGTCAGATTTGAGCTTAGATCACATGCATGGAGCAGCTGTTGCTGCACAAAAACGCAAAAAGTGGTGGCGCTGTTTTGAAAACTAGTGTAAACAAACACCGAAGAAAGAGTATTCCGAGCGATTCCAAGATAGAAGAGAGTGGATGCTGAGTTCTTGTTATCTTTGGTATCTGAGAACAGATTTATTCGCACATGTTCTTAATATAATTTTTATTAATTGTCCACTGAATTATGTGATCTGGAGTGTCCGGTTTTTATTTTTGACGTGCGTGAGTGCTATGAGACAGAGTGCGTTAACGCTCTAAACCTTCCGTATTGAAAAAATATATATATTTCTACACAAGATATGTAAGCAAATCGAATATGATCATGATGGTGTATTTTCTGTATGTGTTTTGCAGCTCATGGTATTTTTGTAACAATAAAGAATGTTTATGACAATAAGCAGTGTGGCGGCATTATTAAACAAACGAAGAGTGCTTGTTTGCCTGTTACAGAATCAAAATCAACTATAGATCACAATCGGAAGTTATTACAAGCACTCAAAGTTTTTAAATTTCAAATTTTCAAATGTGGCTTGATGCTACTTCTGTTTGTATTTTAAGATGTTTTCTTGTAAGCATTATACATAGTTTGTGTTTCTGGCGCAGAACCAAACTTTGTTTGTCTTAATTTAATGCTGTATATTGAGCAGCAGATGACGTTAAATCCATATATGAGACACTTATCTTAGGAAAAATACATTGTTGGTTGGCGCCACCTAGCGTGCAGGCATGAATTAGCAGAAGGCGATCAATCCTTTCGCTTTCGAAAGCAACATTTGTTGGTGATTCGCCTCGCGGTCAGCGTGAAACGGCCTTTAGTCTTAGCAATCCTAAACCTTTTGGATTTAGGTTAGCATTGAACATCTGACATAAAATTTAAGAGCTTAAGTACTTTCGCCCAACTTTTCGCATGAAGCCAAGCTGTAAGAAAAGACATAATCCTAAAATTTGATTCAAGAGTTAACAGAAGTACATGTTTCCCCTATTTATCATACTGCAGAAGCAGTGTGGCTTCCAAGGCTGGAGAGAGCCTGGATTTGAGAGCTTCGGTTGTCGAGGAAAAGGGGCCCTGGGGACCAAATCACTGTGCAAGCACTACAGGCTTATTGTTCTTTAACAGAGCTCCAGGGTTTGCACACAGCAACACCACAGACCAGCTCTTTGGCTGAAGGCTGAAAGCATGTGACCCACAGGCAGGTGGGAAAGCTAAATAGTCCATTTAGCCTCAGCAGAAGAGCCCGGAGAGATTACACAAACAAAATGGAAGGCCTTTAAAGCTTATAGATACCTGTGATTTAAATGTAGGTCAGAGCTAGAGCGTAATTCATCTTCCTGCCTCACTCTGAGATCAAGACGACTACATAAGAAAAGATAAACAACATGAACATGCTGCATGTACTCGGCATACGAAACCAGCTGTGTGCATGGCTGGGGCCTCACTCATGAGCTTAGGGTTGCAACATAAGTCACTTCCTGTCAACAGTGTGCACATGGCACCATCCAAGGTTAGCATGGCCAATCAATGCAATGCTGGGCAAGTTACTTCCAAAATGTAATAGGTTATATATTACTAGTTACTCTCATTTGAAAGTAATTAGTTAAATTACAATAATAATGTCTCTAAAATGTAATGCTTTACACTACTTTTGTTTTATTATTATGTTACTTTCACCAAAACAACCACATTAGTATGACTTGGCGCCTATGGAACAGCAGCAATATGCCATTTCCTGGGTTACCCCAGTAAACAAACCAGCGCAACTAATTTAATATGCATTATACAGAGGCAAGTCAAAAAGAAAATACCATAAATTATGCTGAAGACAGTAATTTCCCCTCAAAGATATATTCATATAAACCCCCATCCCCAAATGTATCGCAATTCGTTTAACATCGCAACTGACTTGAATCTTCACATAATTTTATTGATTTTCAACTGGCTTGTGGTGCGTTAGCTTACCTTGTCATTGCCATTGTTTACATGGATTTTGCTGGCAAGCTTTCTAAAAGCTGGCGATTCTATTGTTAATAGAAGCTATATAACTTCCCCAACATAGTTCTCTGGGTTCAAGCGGCATGGCAGACAGAGATAAACTTAATTTCCGTTGCTTAATCTTGCCTGCGCTCTCGTCAACTTCTCTGACTCTGTCTCACACGTATTGCAGCAACAGAAAATACACATAATATTTTACCCACTGAACTTTTTCTCTGGTCCTGCTGGAATCTCTTACGGTTAAGATTAATTTGTAAAAAATAAATAAAAATAATAATTAAAAAAAAATATTATAATAAAAATAATAAATTGTAACATACATTACTAAGATTGTAATGGGTATAACATTACCAAAATGTTTTAGTAATGCAGTATATTACTGCATTACAGCAAAAAGTAATAGATTACTGTAAAGGCATTATTTTTGTAATGCGTTATTCCCTACAATGCCTATCTATTCTACCAAAAATGGGTGGATGAGCAGACTTTCATAAAGTGCAGGGGAAAAACATAGACTTAAGTTTATTTACAATTTATACTCTCATTATAAAATGTCATATTATCTAATCCAATAAAAACGCCTGTCAGCTCAACTCTCCCTGCAGTGTTAAAATGCACTTGCAGCTGACATGACACACATTGGGAAAGATGTTCTGCTGGGAGTTGTGCTCTTAAACAGCACTTTTTAATCAGTATCATACATGCAGTTTTATTACCTATTAAGTGGGGTGCAGCATAGAAGATTTGCACATTTAAAAATGCCACATTACTGGACCACTTAAAATGTAAGCTGAAACAGATCAGAAATAAATCAAACACAGCATCTAAAATGTACAACTTCCCTTATACAATTGAACTCAATTTTGGAGGAAAAAAAATGTCTAGTCAAATGTGTGCAGTTTATGTAATACTGGTGGACAGAAAAACAAGGTGCAATGATGCACAAGAGATCCTGTTCTTTCTTAGTTCTAATTACTATGCCAGAATAAATCACTACATGAGATCAGAATAGACAAATAATTTTTTTTTGCCACATTTTGACAACTCAAAAACAATGGTTTAGATTTAGAGATCAACCAATGTTTTTACACGCCAATACAATTTATTTTTATGTTTGTTTATTTAATAACCAACATGCAGAAGAAATAAAAAAATGCATAAAACGTGTACATTGTAACAAACTGTGATTAACCCTTCAGCAAATAAACATGTCAAAAACTTTTTTGTATTCAAGTCAAACCACAAATGCAGTACATCTTATACTTGATTTCCCTAATACACAAGTCTTGTACTTCTATCACGTAAAATGCAAAGTAATGTAAATAAATGCAAAGTTCATATTGCTAAAATTATGAACAAAATATACTTTACGAGGTTTAAAATTACTAAAAGACTAAATTAAAATGTCTGTTCATAGAACAACATTAATCCATTAACATGCGTTAGACTGGCTGCACTATTTCTCTTTTCATAAAGCAGCATGTGAGTGTTTCCACTGAGCTAACGTTACAGATCCCTCTAAAACACGCCACGACACGCACTCATCCCGCCTTTCTTCCTGATGACAAACCTAGTGCAAAAACTAACGTTACCTGCGCTTTTCCAAAACATGTACCAGACTCGCTAGTCATATCCTACTGATCCCTACCCAAGTTCAAGACCTGCACATGAAACACAAGTAAAGAAAGCGTGGACAAAAGTGCTGTGAAGCTCAGGTTACCCACATGTAGACCCTCTGAGCGGCACAAAAGAGGGGAGATGTGAATTTCGGTCTATAAACAACATTTTATTTAAAGGGCAACAACATTAAAATACTGCTTAAATGCTGTTATATTTGTTAACATTTGAATATTCTTGTTTGACGCCGGTGCGAGCCGCAGCTAACGGCTAACGGATTGTGTTTTGAAACGCGTTCACGCGGCTGTCTAAATATATTGAAATACCTTACATTCAAACTTCACCTCTCTAACACCATATTGTGAGCATTTTCCTCACTGAGCGACTATGCCTCTTCAGTCAAATGAGTTAGCGGTATTGCGGTGACAGTGTTGAGACCGTGTTGGAGGAACGTGAACAGGCCTTGAAACAGGCCTCAAAATGTCTCCCGCTTTACAAATACAAAACCCGCCGCCAAAACACCGGTGCGGCTTAAGTTAATAACCGTTCAAATCCTTGCCGTGGCGACTAGGGTTTCGTTTTATTTACCTGTTTTCCTTTGGCATACGGTTTTGAAGCGATGTGGTATCTTCTTGATCTGATTTTCCCTCCTCCTGTCGCCGCCATGGCTAACTAGATTGAGTTTGCTCAGTAGCGCTTCGCCGGATAGAGCTCCGCTGTCACAGCGCAGCTCTCCAATATACCATCAGCCACTTCGGCGCTGGGGATTATGGGTAATGGAGTTTGGACGGACACATGCTTTCGCTATTGACGTCAGTTTGTAGGCCAACCGGCCGTGGATTCCCTCGGGAATTTTACTGTCTATGGGAATTTCTGGGGTTTTCAGATCGGGGTCAGGCCAAAAGCATAATAAGTGAGAAACTCATCCCTGTTCAGGGCTTAAAGTGCACGTCAGCTTCATCTGTAATACGCTACTGTAGTTTTGTCTTTCTTAACTTAGTTGAGTATTAATCATCAGTCGGAATACTGTGCTAAAGGACATCATTATCGATTGGAAAGTTACATTAATAAATTTAGCAGACAGATATTCACATGAAGTTAATGTATAGGAAGGGAGGGAGCTAGAGGAGACAGCAACACATAAATAGAGAGTCAGCCCTAAATACAATAGTGTGCTCAGTATTAGGATGTTTCAATGTAACGCACTAAATGTGGCATTAACGCACTTTAGAAAATTTGTTTTAACATATTTGTATGAATTATAGGTTTGTTAAATCTTGGGCATTTAAGACATTTTAAGAGAAATAACATTATGTGCAAACACATTGCAATGAGGTGGTTGTTTTGCAACAAGTTGGACAGAGTTCTGTTAATAACAGTAGACCTGCTGGTGAAGAAGACACAGGTACAAGAAAAAAAAGCGGGAGAGAGAGAGACTGGAGAAAATGAAGAAAAGGAAAAGGGAAGTGAAGGTGCAGTTCAAGAGACAACCTTTAATTATTTTCCACGGCTCTGACTAAAGATTTAGACCTTTTTATGTGATGATCATACAGATAGGCTTATAGGGTTGTCTGTGGTTCAGAATTTGTTGTGGGTGTTTGGGATGGCCTGGATGAGTGAGAGATTCCTGGCCTGAAATTTTGTTCCAGTCGTAATTTAATGTTGAATTTAATAATGAGTGAAATAAGGTCTGTGGCAAATATTACTTAAAGAAAATTTAATGTTGTGTTTTAGAAGATAAACTAGACAGTCATTAGCTCAAACATGAATTTAGACCTTATTTTCTCATAAATAGTAATAACAACAATAAAAGTAACTTTAATTACATATTTCTTTACTGGCATGTTGAATAAATTGAAATGTATATATCAAAAGTTTATACTGTATCAGAGTCACGATTGTAACCAACAAGTCATTAAATATTTGGTGAACCTGATTTCACGCTCCTGGTTTAACATCCTTTTTTGGTCCCGGAACAACTAATTAGAATGAGACTGAGTGAAATGGTTTTTTCTTGTTTGTTTGTTTGTTTTACAGTAAGATAAACAAACAAATATCACTGTATTTTGATTATAAAACATATATTTTTCTCAGGAACTCAAACAATTGTAGCCTACTACAATTACTTAGAAACTTCAATTCAGCATTTTATTTGAAATTTTTACTCAACAATATAGTATAAGTGTGTTAAGAAAGTGAAAAGAACATCCCGGAGGTGGTTCACATCTGTGACCAGTTTAACCATTCATTGATACACTGATAAAAATCCCAAACAAAATGGTCAGATCTCGTTATCACATTAAATGTCTGAAATAATTAGATATGACAACACTGCTGTGGCAGAATCAAGTTTGACATCACATTTTATGCATTCTCTTTGGTCACCTTCAGAAGCGCAGATCCATACAAAATTCATGACTAGAAATCTTAACAGTTATTCTAGGCTTTGATATTTTTCAAGGGTAAAATATTAAATTCTGTACAACTAACAGCTTGGGTATTGCTCAATAATTTGGTCCATGAAAAATAGAATGTAAAAAACAATTAAATAAGACAAAATGTGATAGTACCTTAATATAAGCACATGCTACCATTTAGTATTAATAACCCATGGAAAAAAATTACATTCCTGCTTACAAAAACAGCACAAAATCCTAAATGTAGGTTTTACAAAAATTACGATTTCAAAAAATTGTATGTAGAAATGCATAGTCATTTAAAGGCCTCACGCAGAAAATATTATTGGTCTAAAATCATGTATGCACTTGCCACACATACTAACACAGGAATAAATCTTACCACAAAAGTTAACATACGCAAAAACAATAAAAGTACAGAAAAAAAAATGACACAACATACAGATTGTCATCATTTCTAAACTTTCTAATCACCTTTACATGTTGCCAAAAAAGCTGCCTCATATTACACTTAAGTAAATCAACAGCTCCTACTGCAAAAGGTCATGACCTGCCTCTCCTTCAACCACTCTGAAGTTTTACTTTAAAAGATCAGATATAAGAAGACTGAAAAACGGTTGTGATAATAGAACATTTGTGCCAAGATCATAGTGCATTAAAACAAGTGCTTAAAGGTTTTTCACAAATGTAGAGCTTGTTTTTACGCTCACAATGAAATGTTGCATACAAATTCTTACCCTGATCAATGCATAGGTAGGTCAACAAAATAATCACTGGTTACAGGTCAAGTGGAGAACTATGTGCAAAATTTAAGAGAGGGCTTGGTCTGCATAAACAACACTGTAAATAAGAAATAATTTTGTATAAGTTAAGTTAACGCTCCCATAACTTTTTACAGAAAGCCTGGCAGCATTGAGCTCCTTTCATTAGGAGGGCCATCACAAAACATTCACTGGCTCAGACGCTTCCGACATATGAAAGCCACATCAGTGCCACTGGAAGGTGTGCATACCACAAATCATTGCTTCTTTCCAAGTGCTATGAAAATGAAAACTAGTGTACAACAGTACATTGCAAAGACAGAGGCTTGTGGTTTGGAATGTGTCCTCTGTTTATAGAACCGCTTCTTGTGTCTGCACACTATCTCTCAGCTAACCGCTTTACCTCTCTTCAACCGTTTACCACAGATTCTTTCTTTCACCCCTTGTGGCCCATTGAGAGATCATTGGTCTCTAGCTGTGGTCATTTCTTGCTGCTTGTTCCATTGATTGTTTTGTTTTTTCCAGAGCCTCCTTTTCTTCTCCGTGATGAAGTGGAATTACTACTGGAGTTTCTCTCTGCTAATAGTAGTAATAATGTAAATACATATAAGTGTTAAGTAAGACAGATATTCGGAGGGTAAAGAAATCTCAAATGTTCCTTAAAAAGTTCTTCATATCATAATACAATTAAATTTTCATCTATAGGGTAGAAAATAAAATATTGCAAGGAAATTCCATGTCACAAATCTGAGCGTGCTGTGAAAAATCTCATTAAAACGGTCAATTTCCGGGTATTTGGTGTCATTTGAGAAACCCTCTAAAACAAATCAGATTGTATGTTACCTTTGGCAGTTTCGGGAATGCAGTCGTATGGTTCAGTAAGGATGCTGTCGTCACAGTCTGCAAAGTACTGTTAAAGAGATTTATCGGTTTATCAATATTTGATATGCAAGCACAAACAAGGAAAATAAAGCAAGACCCAGAGCACGGACATATCATTGTGACTTTGTGTGCTCTGGAGATGTTTCTAATGTAAATATTGTCAATTGTGAATGACAAGCAGACAGCACCAGTTTAAATTCTTGTTGAAGAATTCACTGGATTTAATTAGTATCTGTCTGTAAATCATGTTATGGCAACAGATGAATAAATACAGTCATTTACCTTCAGCCTCTTCCCATAATTCTGCTCATACCAAACCATACCATATAGACAGAGAAAAGTAATGAAAGCCTGGAAGGTAGCAAGAAAAAGAGAGAGAAAGTGTATATATATATGAGACTTCGCCACTACAATGGGATTCAAAACTCTGAGAAAATGTATTACTACATTACTATAATACATTATTAGCATAATAATTTCAGCAAAAATTCGGAGTGAAGAATGAACATGCATTTCGGAAGGTCAATTCGGTTCCACTTGCACACGATCAAATAACTTGCCTTTTTCATTAGTGAAGGACTAAATAGTGAAGAAGACTTTTAAATGCCATACAACAGTGGCTCTCAAACGTTTTACACCAAGTACCACTTCAGAAAATATTTGGCTCTTCAAGTACCACCATAATGACCAACATTAAAATACAGTAGCGTAGTAGGCCGAATTATTCTGCTACAGCTATGCACTGTTCGAAAACGAGGCAGTTTTATTCCTAATAAGAATATTTATTATTGCCGGCCACTTTAAAGATTGTAAATACACAGTTTGAACATTAACACTGTACTGTGCTTACTTACATACAGGTAAATAAAAAACTTAAATGATTCAATTAAAATGTACTGTACCTAAATAAAAACTTTACTGTACTTAAATGTAAAGTGAAATGTACTATGTACAGTACTAGATCAAAAGAATGAACAGGCATCATTTAGACATCTTGCAAACTGTTTAAAAGTGTTTTAAAGGGATAGTTCACCCAAAAATGAAAATTCTGTCATCATTTACTCACCCTCATGTTGTTCCAAACCTGTATGATTTGCTTTCGTATGTTGAACAAAAAAGAAGATATTTTGAAGATTGCTGGTAATCAAACAGTTGGTGGTTGCCATTGACTTCCATAGTAGGAAAAAAATACTATGGAAGTCAATGACAACCACCAACTGCTTGATTACTAGCAATCTTCAAAATATCTTCTTTTTTGTACAACATAAGAAAGCAAATGATACAGGTTTGGAACGACATGAGGGTGAATACATGATGACAGAATTTTCATTTTTGGGTGAACTATCCCTTCAACATTGATTTATATTTAATTTAGTGATTCCTCTGCATACCACACTTTGAGAATCAGTGGCATACAACATTTCTGTACTTTTGAATACTTTAAATGAGATTTTTCAGTGTGGTCTCAGACTCAGATCCACTGTATATAGTTTATAGAAACACACAAGGTTCAATCTGTAAACATTCAGTGTAAACTACAGATGTGTAACTGGACAGAATAAACTGTTGCAACATATCACAGTCACAGTACAACAACATAGCCAATATTTGTTAAAGTTTCATTATCTGTTATAGAAAACAATAAACAGATCTCTAAAACAAAAATTCATTTTAAAAGATAATCATGTAAAATATAGATACATAATAATAAATATTTATGTATAAGTATATAAACAGATTTTTTAAATGAGAGTATTTATAAATAAAATAAATTTCAACCAAAAGACTCACCAAACACAAAAGCCAAAGGACAACATAAAGAACCTGTGTTTTGGAGAACAAGTCTTGTCCAAATTTGATACAAGCCAGGGCCTCCAGGAAAGCAATGGCCCTACAGAACAAAACACATACCCATGTATGCTGCATTATATAACAACACATCAAAGTGTCCTTTATTTGTTTATAGAAATATGCAAACAAACTTTCCAGCACTGTTTTTAAATATATATACTGTTGAAAATGAGATGCCATGACTTGTTTGATATTTAATTATTTCAGATATTTGGAAGAATATCTGAGCAAAATGGCTGAAGAGTCATTGGGGTTCAAAAATAGTAGACCACATTAACCTTTATTGTGTAGCATAAAAACACAACTCAAAATATGGCCTTTTCTTGTTCAACATGAGGGCAAGTAAATGACAGGATTGTAATTTTTAGTTAAACTATTTCTTTAAGTTTTAAACACTATCCAAATAACTTTTTGTGTTTAATGCACAATGGCAAATCTCTGAGCATTTCAGACTTGTAGAACTTAAAAATACAAAAGAGTGGTTTGTTAAGTCTCCAGACTATGTGGGAGTAATCTTGCAGACCTGGAGCTTTACAAAGCCAAGAGAAAATGACTCTGTTGTTTAGAATCGAATGGAAAAAGTGAGATTGTCAGAAAAACAGGACACAAATCACCTGATTCTGACAAAAACAGCTGCGGTGAGACTGAACTAAACATATGTATTAAATCTCTCTATATCTATACCACTGTAAGAACGGTGTTTCTCTAGATTTCCAAAATAAGTTCCAAATTAAACAGAATCATGACAAAGTGGGTCTTTATAGAAAGGATAGTTTACCCAAAAATGAAAACTCTATCATGTCATTCCAAACCTGTGTGACTTTATTTATGCCATGGAACACAACTATTTTTGTTTAGAAACTCAAAGTCAGTGGAGTCCAAAACAAGATTGAACCTGTTGACTTTTATTGTCAATGTAAACGGCTCAAAATGTGTTACACAAATGTGTTCTTTAATGTTCCACACAAGTCATACAGGTTTAAAAGTGTAAATGATGACAGAAGTTCTATTTCTGATTAACTATCCCTAGAAGTCATCATCTGTTGCTGATTGTAAGACCCAAAACATCCAAACTGGAAAAACTACTGGCTGAACTGTGAATATGATTTTTTTTTTTCAAACATGTTTTTAGCATTAGATAAATAAGTATGTACTTACCCAAACACCCAACACTGTGTTCCAACTCTTTTGCACTGGGTGTCTGTTAGATATGCGTAGTACTGCCTAAATGCAAACGATAAGTAATACGAGTCATTCAACACATCTGACATCAAACAGTACAATGGGTGTATACACACCTGCCAAACGTCATTATTCAAAATACATGTATTTATTTAGAATAATTATATGGCTGAAAGAATGCAATAATAGCATTACTTTGTTGATGTTTATGGATCATCGGATCACACTCCACAATAAATAAATCATCTCAATAAATAAAATAACTGGCTTTTGAAGACATGGCAGGCTCTCAGTTCTTGTGGATCTCACGTCCTGCGTTTCCAGGAAAAGCTTTCATTTTAGTAAATCAGATTTTTATGAGAGAGATAATGATTCCGATCTCTAGAGAAGCAAAACGAGGCCAGAGCAAAAATTCTGATGAAATAAAGTGAAATGTCTTAATGTTGTTTGGTTGGGTGAGAAGTGCCAGTACAACGAAAGGTTCATTTCAAGGGATTACGCTCGATCACAGAAGAAGGTAATTGGACATTACCGCACTGTGGGGGCAGTGATGATCCCAATGAAGAGGATCCGGCACCAGCTGAGAGGATGAGAGGCCTGGAATACGAAGATATGCTTCAGGAAAAAGGTGTTCAATTCTGTGAGCTGTTGGAGAGCAAAGACACAGGACAAAAGTGAGTGAAAACCCAAAGAACCACAAAGAAACAAAGTCTAAATCTGTGGTCTACTACTGTTTGGTTAAGCTCTTCTGAATGTATTGAGCTATTTTAGATTTCTTGCTCTGTTTTTCAAATAAACAGAAGAATTTTTTTTTAGGTCTTTTAGATAACATTTGAAAATATATTAAATAGAAAACCATTATTTTTTTTCTAGATTATTATTATTATATAATCACAAAGAGAGATGGGATATGTAGTTTTGTCCCCATAAGATGGCTAAACAAGTATTTTCTGTCTAGCTACATTATTAATGTTTTCATTAAAGCGTTTCTCATTTAAAGTACAAAAAATGTGTGCAAATAAATTGTACGTTCATTAATCATAATGAAATTTTAATTATCATCAATACTTATTTTTTTGTTTGTGAATCTATAATTTAAATGCCCCCCAACTTGGAAAGTCATGGCTAAGGTAAAGTTTGTGGAACAGAGGTTCTGTTTATAAACGACAAGCTTGAATGTAGAATAAACTGAAAGGCGTTCCATACTACTTATGTTTCAGATCACACACCTGCCATACTATCATGAAAAGATAGATTCCAGCCACCCTCTGAAAAGAGGATTTGGGGTCAAACCAGCGCACATACGTCCAGCTGGCCGGAGTGAACTGCAAAACAGCCCGTTTCAGCTTGCCTGTGGTTGTGTGGATATCCCTGAACATATACAAAACACAAACAACCGGTTTACAATAATACTAAACACATGAACATCACTGTACACTACCCCAGTGACCTAAAAACTCGATCAGATGATCCAACAAGAATGTAGTGCAAAACATGTTTGGAGTTAACACAGATAACTAATCTCTGCATACATATCTCCCAAACACAATACAATCACAGAGAGTATGGATGGTGGGGAGTGTAACTAACTACTGTTACTACTGCTTGTCCATTTCAGCAAAATTGTGACTATAAACTTTAATAGGGAACAGCCACAGATTAATCATAAAAAGAGCTTACTTGATACTGGCCCAGTGGTAGGTACGCATCTCTAAAAAGTGACACACAGTCATGCCGAGACAAATGCCCCCTCCGTTGCACAACAAGATGTCAAGAATGACTTGATCCCACCAGCACTCTGCAAAGTTTGGCAGGAGGTGCATGAAGAACAACTGAATGAGGAAGAAAGATAGAGAAGAGAGACATATAAAGCAACAAGTGGTGGTATGCCCTATATAACAAGCCAGGTGGTTTTCACTGCTCAACTCCGTATCAACTCATATGTATCTGGTATTAAAAGTAATAATAGTAAGCATGCCTCAAACAATCACACTACATAAGATATCATCAGGGTTTACCTCAAATGGAGATTTTGTGTTTTATTTGCTTAGTCAAAGAACACTTCAATTTTTACAGATTATTAAGTATTGGGTTATGAAGAAGTCGCATAATCAGTACTATTGCATGAGCAACTACTTACGTTCAAAGGTATTTGATTGGGAAAGACACTGACCCACTCATGGTGTCAAATTTTTAATAATTGAAACAATGTTTCAATACTGCTGGTTTTACTGTATTTTTTTTCATCAAATCAGCAGCCTTGGTAAGCATAAGAGACTTCTTTCAAAAACATTTTAAAAAAATGATGTTTGACGTTTAAACAGTATAAATATATCAAATGCATTACCTCTGTGAGCTCCCATGTGATGCTGATAGACCAGCAGAGGCCGTAGCTGCGGATGAGAAGAGCTTTCATGGCCCAGCCCCAAAAATGACTGAAGGCAAAAATGTCAAAGTGACTCAGGATGCGTTCCCATGTGATCACGTGACAGTTTACTGCATACTCCTGCAAAAAATTGGGATAAAATAAATAAACAAAACACACAAAAAAATGAAAAATTCATAAATACTGTAAATTCATTTACAGTTGTACATTTACACTACAGAATATATTATTGGCTATACTTCAGTAACATATCAGGGCTGTATAATCAATTTGTTTTAAGAAACAATTTCACTAATTTTACAAATGAGTGAAAACTAAAAACTAAAAAAAAAAGTAGGGCACAGTGCAATTTAGATACAGTGAGTGACATGAAGCCTGATGTCAATGGACAGAGATTCAAATAATCCTATTTGCTGAACGTCCGCAGTCAGGCCGTCCTCTGAGCTACATGGAAACCTCTTAAAGAAAGCTGGCATTATCTCTTTACAGTAATTAATCATAATTCACTGGATTAGAAACAAACACACTAAAGGGAGGGTTTCAAACTCCACAGCTCAGACATAATCTATGGGCTGCACTTAGTCTGCTGTGACCGTGATCGTCTGTAAAATCGACATTAGCACATTATGCAGGAAACTGCAGATTACATAAAAGTGAATGCATTCCTTTATTAATTAAAAAAAATGAATAGGTCTCAAATGAAAGCCAAGGATCCATGGTGAAAAATAATAATAATAAGATCAGAGATCTTAGATAACATAGGACAGACCAAAACACAGAGTTGAGAAATGAGAAAAGCTTAGGTGTTCACAGCTCAGTGGATTAAATATTAACTTGAGTCGCCAGTACAGGTTTGTTATTATTTATATAAACACAATATGATGGGCTACGGCAACAAAGAGTATAAGGCTGATGATACACGGGGCAACTTTTTTGAGCAACGTTGCTTGGGCACTTTCTCATCGAGAATGGGTAACAAATTTCTATCTGGATAGTTTAGATCATTCGTGGGCCCTGTGTCTCACCTGGTTGCCCGTTGATGGCAACATTTTCCCAAATTACCCAGCAATATTTCTCAAAAAGTTACTCCATGTATCAGCAGCCTAAGACATGATGGCTAGCTTCTAGCTTCTCATGCAAGAATAAATTTAGTTTGTGTCCTGGGATATCATATCACTTACCATGACATCTGCTTCTCGTGTAGCATAACGTAGATTGGGGTCCAGCCAATACAACAACGCCTTCACCTGATCCCAGTTCAGGAAGATGAGGAACACCAGGAATAGGAAGTAAAGGACACTGAGACCTGCAAAGTGCCAACAGATCAAGGTGTTGAAGGTTGAGTCAACATAGCCACTGATAAGTAAACACACAAGAGAAGACTGTTTACAGTCACTCACCAAAAACCATGCGCCATATAGCGGGATGCGGTCTTGTGAAAGGACCTAAACGTGTTTTTTTAATCCAATGAGAAAAAATTTTTAGTTTGTTTTCATGTCGTTCCTATTTGTGTTTTACTTGGAGAGGTTTAGCCAAATGTCTGAGCTTTTATTGTATGGAAAAGAGCAGCTTGGAAATCCTGTTATACATATTTGCTTTTGTGTTCCGTGGAAGAAAAGACATGAGGGTGAGTAAATAATGACAGAATTTTCCTGCAATGAAAGCAATCAGCAAAAGTAAATTTGCATCCAGTTAAAGTTTGTTTCTACTGAGAAGCAAATGAACAATGACTGTACCGTTGGGGAAGGCAAGAACACTGATAACAAGAAAGAAAGAGCTGACCAGCAGCAGACCCACACGAAGGTTATTATCAGAATCACCATCATCCCTGCCATAATAAAAACACCAAGTACAGATAACATATCAGAGCCTTGATTACGTCATAGAACTATAACCTTTCACAGTGTCACCAGACGTTTTGGTGTGGATGTGGCAAACCAATGGAGAATAAGACAGACCAATGTTTAGTATCATTCAGATACTATTGCCAGATTTATTCATATTTTAAATTAGTTATTCTTTTTATATTTTTAATTTTTACTTTAGTTGAAGTTTTAGTAATTTTGTAAAAAACTAAAAACTAAAATAAAATGATAAATGTTGCCTTGTCAACTAGCTGTTTTTAATTTCATGTAAGGTTTTTTTTATCTCAAGGAACGACTTTTTATGGATTAAGTTTTAGTTAACTATAAGTGAATAGATCACATTAACAGTCATTAAGTCATTCAAAAATACATTGAAAATACATTGTTTAAATCATTAAATAAACAAGCATTTATCAATACAATCAAAACAATTTAAGTCGTGGCCCCAGGTTGTGTGTAAACACTGTTTGTAAACTCGTTTGCTTTTTAATTGAACTTCGTGTAATATTTAAGTTTTTCAAATAATTTAAAGCAGTTGTTAACGTTGTAACAAATCATCTTTATACCATTTAAACTCTTGCTGAAATTGAATAAAGTAGTCGTCTTGACGTGCATACGGTGCATTAGTTGAGTTGCCGTTGCCATGCTAACGGACAGGCGAGTTCTGTCGTAAACCTCCTGTTTACTTACCTCGTAAACGCAAAGTACATTATGCTGAAGACGGTGAACGTCAGTAATGTAATGGTGTGCGGTTTGTAGAAGAAATCAATGGTGATATCCTCCACTTGTTGCTCGTTTATCATCCGAAAGTGAAGTTTATAATTGGCATCATCTTTACTGAGCATCCTGGAACCCTGACTGGGCGCCATGGTTGGTCTCATTCAAACTGACAACGAGCCCCGAAGACACTTCCCTCCGTCTCCACCTGCGCCGAGTTTCTCTGACAGGACTTCACTGAAGTTGAGTGGGTCGAGATGTTCTCACCGCCCTATTTCAGACGACTTAATTGGCTGGGTAAAGGCAGAAGGCTATAAGAGCTTCTCCCATTTGCAGGACTCTGTTTCAGGCGGGGTCGTTCAGGGTTCGTGGGTGTTGACTGGAGGAAAGATGAGCGATACTACCCTCTTCTGGCCTGACTGCGCGCTCGCGAAAAGCGCATCTGCTCTAACGGACTTATGATGTGACGACATCTACTTGGGGAAGTTCAGAAGTCCACTTTGGAAATGTTCTCCGTCGTTCTTCGTCTAATTCAGTCCTATCTAAAATCAGTTTAATCTAATCTGAATGTAAAACCAAATCTATTTAGTCGAATTTATTTAGGACTCAAGAAGCTGTATTGGCAAGATTATAGGCCTCCTCTTTCTTTCTTTCTTTCTTTCTTTCTTTCTTTCTTTCTTTCTTTCTTTCTTTCTTTCTTTCTTTCTTTCAATGTAATAGTTAGGCCTACTGTCAGATTTAGCTCCACATGATAAATATAAAAGCTAAAAGATCCTTTAGTACTTTTTTGTTTAGAAAATATATATTTTGGGGGTTTTCAAGTGCATGTTATTTATATTTATTTGAATATATTGGTAAATATATTTTATTTTAAATGGATTATTATGTTTTTTGCATATAATTTATTATAGGCTATATATATTTCTATCTGCACAGTTTTCTTTGGTACTGTTTATATGTATGAATACATTGGGTTTTGTCTGTTTGTTTTTTTCAGCAAATCTAGATATTCACTCAAATAGGCCTACATCTACATCTACATCTTATGTGCTGCCAATTATCTATTTAGTATGATTAGTTAACCAACAAAAGAAGTTATGAGGGAGTCAGACCTATAATTGTGCCAGTAGGTTTCTTCACGGTTGTAGTTAAGGAAGGTGTCTAGGTGACATATAATGTGTTATAGATCTGTCAAGCCTTGGCCAGTTGTTTTATAACAGGTATGTCATTAGAAAACAGGCCGTTTCCAGTAAATGTAGCCAACACATCATCATTTGGAAGAAAGACATCAATAAGAGTAGACAAAAAAGTACACCAAAAATTAGCTTAATATGTTGATTTAATTTATTAAAAGCTTACAGAATAGCTACAAGCACTCAGAATAAGCCTGTACAGGTGTGATTTTGAAAAGGGTTTTGTGGTTACCATCTTTATAGTAACTTTACAGTTACAACTTTACAGTCCAAGACCACGTGAAGGCCTAGCAATATAATGAGAAAAAATATCTGTGTAATAGTGGAATACCTGAGAAAGAATGGGTGATAAATCAGAGACAGAGATTTAATGAGGCAAATGAAAAGGAAACAAACCCCTGCCTGCATGTGAGCTGCATGTCCAGTGGGATTATTATGGTCCTTTATGTGGCACAATTACATCTAATTGGGTTCCAGGCTGCCTAAAAAACTGACCACAGGGAACCTGATTAGGCTTAATATGTAAACAAATATTATTTTTTAATCTCTGTGCTGGAAACATTTATCTACACAGAAACCATACATTTAGCTACTTTTATATAGGCAGATTTTTTATTTGTTTCACATTTGTCCCATTCGTAACACATTTGCCACTAATAAAGTAAAAAATAAATAAATCAAATTAATAATATAGAAATAAAATAAAAGGTTGGGTTGCCAATAGTAAGACAACAGTGTTTGGTTTCAGATAATAATCTAGGCTATTTTTAATTCCAATAAAATAATCTAGTGACTAATAATTATCTGAAAAATTAACTGTTGATGCCGCTTTTCTTCTATTAATCAATTACTAGTATAAACCCGTGTTTTATTTTTGTCAAGCATAGAGCCAAGGCAACATAGCTAACAGGTTACGTGACCTCTGGAAAGGGGTCAGATTTATTGTAGCAACGAATCATAGCAACGCAGAGAGTCCATGACGACGGTCGCGAGATCGTGAATCTTGTGCTGGAATGCGACAGTGTTTAAGAACTTCACACAGATCAAATAGTTTCGGAGCCGCATTGAAAGCTCGCGCTGTCCTGAGCGATATAAACATGGGATGTGGGAGCTCCAAAATCACGGTGGTCGAACCCGTAAAACCGAGAGGTCTGAACGGAAATGAGGTAAGCTGTAATCTTTTTGTTGTTCCATTTATGATGATTTCAAATATGAATTAATAAACGGAATATTAGCGAGTCGGTAGTGGTTATTATGTTAATACATATGAGGGAACTGATGAAGAGGTCTGTTGTTCATACAACTGTGATATTTAATAGTCTATATTAGATGAATAATTAAACAAAATGAAATGCTTAAACCAACCAAAGTGTCTTTGCTAGTCTTAGCAGATTTTAACTGGTTTCTCAGGTTAAATCCCTTTAAAAGCAGCCAACAGACCTTACAAGACTAGCAAACAATTTGGCTGTCAGTGTTTTGCTATATGCAGACTTATATCTGACTTACTCTGCTTTTATTGTGTAGACTGAAACTCTGGAGTTTGTTGTGCAGGGAGGCTCTCGCGGTGACTCTGCCGTGTCCAAAATGACCACAGACAGCGGGGTCAGTCTGGATGCAGCGGAGCCAACAGTTCTACCTGGATCTGTACCTAGAATGCTGCCACCCATACAAGGTTAGATAGAAGTTCAGAACAACTTGATGTTATTTCACTTTAAAGGAGCTAAAAACTGCTGAGGCCTTTCAGAGATATAGGAAAGCTGAAATGGAATAACAATATTAAAATAGAATGTAGGAAATTAACTTAACTACACATCGTGTGAAATCTAGGCCAAAGTCCTGGACTGGCCCAGCAAAGTGAAGAGAGGCCCAAGTCCAGTGAGATCCTGGAGCAGCTGCTTGTTCAGGGAATCATTCCAGCTCAGCCAAGACAGGGAGGAAGTGGGGAAGCCTACAACATCATGGTGAGGGCTGTTGTCAATGTTAAAATATAAAAGTGTTATGATTTCTCAAATATGACCTTTTCTCACATTAAGAATCAACACTCCAGGAAAAGTCTGTAAAAATAGGGAGCTGTGTTGATATGAAGGAATTGTACATATTGATTGTTCATAGACATTTCACCTGTATTTTCAGTTACACATTGCATTGTGTTGTGGAAATGTCCAAAACTGAATTCTTATACACTGAATAACAATTGCATACATGCCTATGTTCATTACTGGAATAGTCTTTATTATTATAAGACTCGAATACTTGAATCTGATTGGTCATGACTTTCTGCGGTCAAATATTTTTGTGTAATGAGTTCTAAACTGTATATATGACTGTTGTCACGATCTCTTATCTTATTGTTCCATGTCTTATTTTTCTCACATAATAAAATCATTTCTTTTTTAAAATAAAAATAACTTAATAAAACAATAACAAAAAATAAAAAATAACTTAAAAACAACTTAATTTATTTCTTGGCAGGAATGAAAATGAGGCCGTACAGTGCTTTCAATGGATTGTGCTGTTGTTTATCAACATACTGATTGTTAAACTGTCTTTCTGAAAAAGAAAAAGAAACTTAAATTTATGCCGTGTATGCTGTTGTAAAGACTGTAGGTCTATTCCTCACAGCCTCAGCCAGTAAATAATTTCTGCTTCTCTGGGACAAACATTTATAATGTCTGTTAGATGAATGATGCTGAGAAGCCAAAGAGAAGACCTCCTGCTCGGCTAGAGTCACTGAAAATTCGCAAAGAACAAGAAGTAACCAGAAAGGAAGACATTGAGATGAAGATGAGACAAGTGGAGGAGAGGAGAAAGGTGAAGCAGAACCAAATGACATTTATCGTTCATTCAGTTTTAATGCATTTAAAATCTCTTAGCTAATATTCAGTGTTGTATTTGATCTTGGAGTTTTTTGCACTTTTTTGTGAAGTTAGATTGTATTAGCATTAGTATGTGGTGCAACATTATGAAATATGGTTTAAACATCTGTTTTAGGAGAAGGAGGAAGACCTGAAACGCAGGTTGAGGATTAAATCGGCACGGCCGAGTGTCGCTGCCCCAGTGACCGCAGACAGGGAACTCGACCCCTTGGAACTGCTCCATTCTGAACAGCTTCCTGTCCCAACCAGAACCAAACAGCTACAATCAATGGAGCCAGTCAATGGAGACTCTGAGGACCAAAGACTTAATGATTCCCCAGAACTGGAAAATGACTCCACCTTCCAACAGACTGAAGACACAGATGAGGGATTTTAGATCTGCTGCTTGTGTGTGTTTCAGAATGAAACTACATACAGAAGCAGCTTGATCTAGCGATAGTTCCTAATGTACATTCTTAAGAGTTGCACATGCACTTTACATGTTACTCACTTTATTGATCTTTTCTGTTTTAATGCAGGGCATGGCTCAGATCAAATTCTGACTTTGGGTTTTACATTATCATGGAAATATGTGCCTAATAAGTGTAAACAGGTTGATGCAGTCATTATGTAGGTAGCTAAACAATTGATTAGAAGGGTTAACAATTCAGCATGATATATAATACAGGGCTCCAAACTGCGACTAAAACAGTCGCATTTGCGACCATAAATATTAATTTGCGAGTGACGTTTTTGCTGAGATCGCCACTGGCGACTACCCGCCGAAAGCTCCTCAGGATTTAACCGCTAAAAAAGTTTTCTCAGGCGGATGATTTGCTTCATTCAGCGTCCGTCTGTGATAAAACGAACTCGGGCCGAAGGTTAATACACACAACTACACCGAGTGTGGACCTGCCGCGTGTACAACAGCTTTCAGCCGAGATCGGCCCATAGAGAAAAAAATCCGTCTGTCAGCCAGAAGTGTTTTGTAGAGTCGGCGTGGCTCTGGCCCATTATCTTCTCACCGATGCCGAGACTGAACCGACAGAGACGCATTTCAGCCAGAATCAGCCCAAGTGTTATTGCTATCTGGGTATATATTTACATGTTACAACTTAAAAATTTGAATGTAATGCCTTTTTTCCTAATTGATTTGCGATCAGATCTTTTGTTATGTTCACGTATTAAACTGAGACCATGCGCATCAAAGTTTTAGTGGAAAAAGAGAGTTTCAGACAGTCCTCATCTGTCGCACATCAGTGCTGACGCACACAGTCTGATAAACGCAGCTCCGCTGTGCAGCGAGAGAGACATGACGGAGACGTAAGAAGGGAAAGTGCAGAAAATACAGCGTCTATTTCGTGCACAACTTGAACAAACTAGAACAGGTAAAGCTGTCAGCTGTGTGAATATTGGCAATATCGTTAACAATTCTCGTTTATAATCTAATATGGCTTCTTCTAAACAAGATCTTGGTCTGTGTTCTTTTAATGCGTGAACTTCATTATTTGAAGTGCAACTGCCGTCCAGTAATCGCAAAAAGCTCTGTGCTTTGTAACTTTTTAATAAAAAGTACCAGCTTTAAAATTATTCCGAATTAATAACGAAATTCAAAAAATACAGTTTCGGCGCTCCTTAATGCGGCAGGCGCGGTCGCTTTAGCGCCTCAGTTCAAGGGCAAGTGAACCCATTTAATCTTTCTCTTTACTAATATAGTACATAATGATCATGAATTAACATCAGAAGGTAGGCTATTTTATAAGAGATCCTACAGTACAACTTACTGAAATGTCTCATGTAGGAGGAGCCCAAGTGATGCTTATGCTCCATGATACTGGTACAGATTCTGTGTAATGAACAATTGTTTATGACTGTAGATTTCAAGCTGGAAAAGACATTTAGTTCCCACTTTAAGTGAACCTTAGTTCCCAGGTCATCTACAAGATGGATTAAAATGCTGATAAAGTCAAGAAAAGATGAGACATAAACACATGACAGTATGATTGAAATGTTAAAATGTAAATAAATAAATAATAATAGTATATATTATATAAATATATAAGTATATAAATAAATAAAACACGTTTATTCTGTGGCACCTAAAAAAATTATTTGGCTTCTAAGTTTTTTTCTTTTAGGAGCCAATGGCTCCTTACTCAATTTTTTTGTTTGGAGCCCTGTAATATATGCAAGTTGCCAATGAGATATTTCTTTCATACTGCTAATAAGCCTTGAATTTTAAGAACATTATCCTTTCTCAAAAGTCTGGGGCAAGTAAGATTTGTAAATGTTTTTTTTTTTTTTTTTTGTATAAGAGTTTATTGTGTTCACCAAGGCTGCATGTATTTGATCAAAAATACAGGAAAATATTGTAAACATATCATTAGAAATAATCGTTTTAAATAACTGTTTTCTGTCTTATTCTTTCATATTTTAAAGTGTAATTTATTCCTGTGATGACAAAAATGAATTTTTAGCAGCCATTACTGAAATCCTTCAAAAACCATTCTAATATGCTGAATTATTATTATTATAATTAATATTATTTGCTGAAGTAACATTTCCTATTATTATTATCCACATGGAAAACAGTTGTTCTGCTTAATCTTTGTGTGGAATTCATGATACATTTTCCCTAGGATTTTTAGATGAATAGAGAGTTCAAAAGAACATAATTTACTTGAAATAAAAATCTTTTATAACATTATAAATATCTATACAGTGTAATTATTAATCGATTTAATGCATCAATGCAAAATAGAAGTGTTAATTTCTTACTAATCCCAAACTTTTATGCACAGTTTATCATATAAACTACTTTATATGCAATCAATTATTACAATAATCTGTGAGATAATTTGTCAAAAAATCAATATATTCTTTTAAACGCAGTATACCTTCCACTGAAGGGAAATGGCTGTCCACAAGGTGGCGCTACTTAGTTAATGTACTTAGGCTGAAACAGGGAATTGTTTTGTTTTAGTGACGGTGGAAATCCGAGATGGCTCGCTGGTGTTTTCCTTGCATGTTAGTATGTCTCTTTGTAATTATGATGGTCTAACTATCCTAAGTTACTAGGCCTCTTGCAATTAGCTAATTATTTAAAAGCAGATACCTTTAAAAAACGTGTTGTCATCTAGTGTGTGTGTGTGTGTGTGTGTGTGTGTGTGTGTGTGTGTGTGTGTGTGTGCTGTTACAGCTGCCAGTGATTTGTCTGCCTGCACTGACATTCCGAGAGGTCCCACCTGTTACATTAGAAAATGCCCCCTCTATCAAAGCAGTAATGCCTCACCATTTAAGCTGGCTCTTGTCAGACAGGCTTTTATGATACTGTATGAAATTAGACTCAAACATTAAAACATATGTACCGCACAACTAGATTTCACCTGACTTTATCCAAATTAACAAAGCATACGGTTAAAGAGTTTTCAACCCTAACCTTTTATGACTTGTGTGTGTGGCTTTCAAAGCTGTTCAGCTGTTCGCTAGAACCAGTGACCTCTGAAGGCCGTAAATGTGTGTTTTTTATGAGTGAGTGACTGTGCTTGACAGGTGGATTGTGTTTTGAGGGCTCTCCAAAATCTGTTTGCTCTACAAAAAGAGCGTTAGGTCTATTATAAACCATTCCCTCTGTGTAAGCCCGACTTGAAAAGGAGAAGAACTAACAACTTTATGGAATATTCTGGGTTCAAGAATAAGAGCTCAAGTTCAGCTCAATCAAAAATACTTTTGGTTAAAAAAAAAAATGGAAGTGAATCCATAAATGTTAATATTTCATTAGTATAGCCAAAATAGGTAAATAATATGTGTTAATCAGGGTTATTATAGTAAACCTAAACTATTAAAAACATTTTCATTACTTAAAATAAATGTTAAATGAAATAACATTTAAAAACTTAAACTAGTTTTATTTCAGCTAGTTTCCAAGGCAACATTTCTTATGTAACTTAATATACTTAAATAACTAAACTAAAATTGAAATAAATATTAATAAAAAAAACTATTTAGAAATATTTGAACTCAAGACTATTTCTTTCATTTTAAAGTTTGAAATTGATTGGCAATTAAGTTATGCAGTGGGTGCCCATAAAACTGTAGCCTACAGAAAAAAAGATCAAGTCAATGTCTTGTAGGTAAACGTAGACAGCTCCTGAAAGAAGATAGGCCTCCTTTTGTAACTGTGCTGAAACACAAAGCCATCTCCCTCACTGAGCCTCCACTCGCAGCTTAATGAGCGTGTGGCCCAGCATGAATAAATTAGTTGATTCATGGATGCTCTCGATCGTGTTCCTACCTGACATTTTTTATATAAAGCCTCAATTATCCATCCGCAGGCGTCAGGATCTCCACATGGCTTGGCTGGTCACACCACACAGACTAGTTCTCGGGTTGCAAGCTTCCACAAAAACTCCATCACCCGAGTGCTTTGGAAGTTGTATGGTCTAAATGAGAAGGCTGTTTAATAATTTACCTGGTGATATATCACGTTCCTCCCAATTATATGGAGACCTAGAAAATCGGCTGTTCTTTTTGTCCTGAAGGAGATCGAGATGGTCTGACATTAGCAGTTGTAATTGTTGTAAAGATGTGCCTTTCACATAGGCTATGTCAAAGAAACATTAGAATGCTATACTATACTTTTAATGAATTATTAACTGATTTAATTTGATGTTGCAATAAATAGGAGTGGTGTCCTGAAGTATGAAGTAGAGACTTGTGCATATTTCAACAAATTCATGTTACAAAAAAGCTAAAAAGTTATTAAAGATATTAAAAATATAACAAAATACAATATTAAATTTTTTATATTTAAAAAAAAATGGTAATCAAAAGTGCACAAAAAAGTGTGAAGCGAAATGAAAGGTGTTGACAACACAAAATGAGTGCATTTATGCTGCAAATACTCATTGAGGGACGCAGAAAACATGCCCAGACGCTCGCTCTGTTTTTAGTTTCAATGAAACAGCATTTGAAACGCGTCCATTCTCTAGCACATCTGTGTGTATGATTCTCACCTGAAGAACTCTTTTACCTCTCTTACCCACCACCTGCCAAGATCAGCCTGATAAGATATGCTGGGTTTACTTCTGTGCTTATCTACAGATAGCCATGTCTATTATTAGTGACCAAGTGTGAAAGGTGTGTGTTGGAAACGTTTTGTTTTTGTTAGCAACATTTTAAATACTTTGCTCTAAATTGATGAAATCGCATTAAATTCCATGGACAATACTGATTTTTTGATTCAGCAATATTCTCTATTTGCCATTTTGACATAAAAAGCTATATGTTAGCATGTTAAAATGCTATATTCATATCAAGTGGGTGCTGGGTTAGTGTACATTATAAATACATTTATATATTTTACATATACACAACATATATATATATATATATATATATATATATATATATATACACATACATGTATACTGTGTATATTCAGAATAAAAAAAATGACAAATGGTTTCATTTAAAAAAATAATAATAATTAAGTCATTCTTTTGTTATTTTCTTATGCACTGGGTCATGTGGAGTGGAGTGTTAACCCAATTTGTGTCAGCCATTACAGCCATTGCCTTTTTGAATTTAGCAATTAAGTTTAGGCTATTTGTAACAGATCTGGCGCTGTCATGCTTAGTTTTTGCCTGAAGCCATATTTTTGTTAGAGATCTCAAAACTTCCAATGTTTCCTGCTGGGGAAAAACAGCTTAAACAAGCATGTTTGCTTGTCTTCCAGTCTGGTCTGTAGGCTGGTTTCACTGGGTTTTCAGACAGTATTCAGGTGCTCTTATAAAGTTTTAAGGCATTTTTCAGCTGGTTTGGTTGGGAGAACAACTTGCTGACAAGTTTGGCAAGGCTGGGAGACCCGTTTAAACCTAAAACCATATGGTTGGTTTAATTTAGTTTTTAAAGCAAGGTTACTGTTAGAAAAGCGTGGCGTTTGGAGTATTTTTCCTGTCACACACAAATTTACATGCGTTTACTGAAACAACAACTGTATGAAATGTCTACAGTTCTTGAACAAAGGCACACAGATGCCCGTTGTGCGCAGTCCAGCTGTTGTTCAAGCGCGTGTAGTGGGCGTGGGGTCAAGCGTGCTCGTACCTCCCTCAAAATGATCTGGGTGTGGTTAAACCGGGTGCTTTTAGGAATGGGTCACACGCACTTTTTAGAAGTCACGTCAGTTTGGAAGAGGAGTTCGACTCACCTGATGATCCTTGGCTCAATCCGCTCCACATTAACCTACCTCTGACATTAAACCTATCTGCGCGCGTGCGTTTTATATTTCTCAGCAATCGCTTTTTGTAACTTCTAGTGAATATTTTAACGGAATATTAAAGGAGTGGTACGGTCATTATCAGTCCTAAATTGCACTACCGTCTTTCCCTTTTTTTATTTTTGCACGAGCATTTGTAAGGATGCATACCACCCAAAAGGACACCACTTATACCAAGATATTTGTCGGTGGTCTTCCGTATCATACGACGGATTCCAGTCTGAGGAAATATTTTGAAGTGTTTGGCGAAATAGAAGAAGCTGTGGTAATTACCGACAGACAGACTGGAAAGTCCAGGGGTTATGGATTTGTAAGTATTCCCACCATGACTTTCAAACGTAAACTTTGCATGAAAACACATTTAAATGGCAAATCACTAACGTTAGTTGTTTTATAACCAAACGCATTGAGTTTGTGCGGAACGCGCGTGCTTGCGCAAATACTTTTATTTCTTTAGTAAGTGGCCGCTAAATGTTTTAAACTTTTACAATTATTTCATTCTACCTGCATGCATTTATTTTACAGACTGATATTGAAACCTGTGTTGTAAAAGGGACAGTTCACCCCACTCATTTACTTACACTCATGTTGTTGTGGCGAACACGAAACTTGAATAACCTTGTCCACATTCACGTGCATTTTGTTAAAAAAAAAAAAAAAAAAAAAAGATATAAAGAAAGTGAATTGTGAGTCAGACTGTCATTTTCCCTAAAATCTCCTTTTTATCCTGAGAAAGTCATACAAGTTGAATGAACGGCGGCGGCCCCTTTAAATCTTAATATACGAAGTATAAATTCAAGCTGCATGTTAATAGTCAGAATATTAATCATTCCTGACCGAACAAATTGCACAACTGAAGTCTAAAACAGGCCCTTGTTGGCTCAGCTGTCGAGTTTGACTAGAAGCACCCTGATAAGAGTTCCTCAGCGACTGAGTAAACAAGCCAACTTGTAATGTTTTGACAATCCACACAGCAGAAGTAAAGGGACCCTAGTGGATTTCACAATAAACCTGCTGCCTGCTTCACAAGGATATCCAAAACAAGGCATAGAAAGCCTTGAGTGACCTGTCTTTAATGATTTTGTTAGCCAGACATCTTAAAAATTAAATAAACACCAAATAACACACACCATCTTGTGTTTAAAGCCTCATTTGGGGCAGAGGTCACAAGGGTTTATTTAAACGAATTATGTGAAGTCTGCAATGATTTTCTCTGGCTATTCATTACCAAATAGGGCCATGGAAGCTTGTTTTTGTATTTATGTTACCATAATTAGCACACCCTTTATTTTATAGATCATTTGTTGCTTTAATGTGTATCTCTCATGCACCACACTTCTCTGTTTGTTCTGTTTCAAACTAGGTGACTATGGCAGACCGCTCCGCTGCAGACAGAGCCTGTAAAGACCCCAACCCCATCATCGACGGCAGGAAAGCCAACGTTAACCTGGCTTATCTCGGAGCCAAGCCACGGGTGATGCAGCCAGGTGAGGCTTCTATGTGTTGCTATGAACAGCAAAGACATACAGATAATATTCATGAGAAGAAGCCATTGGTTACTAGCTGCATCGCTCTTTTATTGACACAATGACTCCCAGTAAACCCTACAAGGTTTGACCGACAAAGCGCAGATACAGTACATTTATGTCTCAACAAAAGCTTAGGCATTTTTCAGTTCTGTAGTTTCTTTGTTTATACATGCGCTGATGTTCACCTTAGGTTTTCAGGTCTTAATGGTAAACACTGAGTGTAAAGTAGATTAGAGATGTAATGATGTAATTAACTGTAAGCTATTGTACTTCAAGTATACAGTCCTGCTGACTTGACAAACTTCGACAAAACGGTAGTTCCACCAATGTTTAACTTCATCTACAGACATCTTTAGCAGCTTAGGTTGGGATTGTAACATATAGGAATTTTGCAAAAAATGTTAATTTGGTATTTAATTCTTTTGCGTGCAGGTTTTACCTTCGGTGTCCCTCAGATTCACCCAGCTTTCATCCAAAGACCATATGGGTGAGTTACAGCAAAAATGTATTATGTATGTGTTCAGAGGTAGTTTTAAACATCAAACCAGTTTTAGGACCAGATTATGAACTCACAGAGGCATCATGAACAAATGTATTTTTATAAATTGATAATAGGGAAGACATGACGTTCAATGCTTATTCATAATTACTGAAGCTTATTTAATACTTTGATTGATGTTGAGTGTGTGTGTGAGTGTGTGTGTGTATGTGAGTAAGAAGATCTTTTACTCTGGACACTATAGCCTGACTCAATGTTGTCTATCTTTCTCTGGTCCGACAGGCTCGATTTGGGTTAAGATAACTGGTGGTTTGAGGAATAGCTCTGAGAGCTTTGTGCAGATCTGTAGCTACAGTACCTGTAGACTCAAACACACACAAACAAGCTTGAAAATGGTGATTACAGATGCATGTATGTTGGTTTTATTTTGGTTTGGACTTTCACTTTTAATAGTACATAGAGCTGTGTGTGCCTTTTTACCGTTATGAAGTGGTGTTGATAGCTTAACTGTGTGCTTTTTTTAATTTAATGGAAAAAAGGCTGGTTTTGGGCTGCTGAATTTCCGTGTTGTGGAGAAGTGATAACTTTGCCATGGAGCAAAGTGTGATTTTTACTTTGCTTTCTTTTTTTTCTTCACGTTTTTATTGCTGGAGCTTATGTTTTTGCTCATTTATTTTTTTATTTTTAATTTCTATTCACTTTTTTTGTGTTTTCTGGTGTCTTGTTTATTGGAGTGAGTGCCATTTTGTTTTGTGTGCCGTAGTTGATCCCTCTTCACGCCAACCCACCAGCCCGACTACAAACGTGCACGTTGCGGTTTTATTTTGCTCACTGATTGGGAGTCCTGTCACACTCACAACAAAGACTGACACATGCTCACCCTTTACTGTTCTCTCCCATCTCCATTGTGTCAATTCATTTCTCCTCCTTTTCCAGCTCTTGCTCTATCTCTGTGTCTCTCCTCTGTCGTCTCTTTACTCTAGCCCTATAAGGCATCCTGCAGTGGATCCAGAGCCTCTAGAGTCCTGCCGTTTCTCTTTCAGTGATGATCTCCTTGTAAATTCCTTGTTGACCATTTCTGTAGGAAAACAAAACCAACCAGAAAATTTAAAGGGGTAGCTTACCCAAACAAGAAATTTAAAATATACTAATTTACTCAGCCACTTATTGTTCCTGTATATTTTTTCATCAGCAAAATGCAAAAAGAGATGGAAAACGGCATGTCTGAGATGTTCTTTTCCACACAGCAAAAGTGGATCATTTTTATGTTGCTAAGCTCCAAAAAGAACAAAAAAAGTGCTATAAAAGCATCACAATGATTACGCTATATTCCAAGTCTTTTGAAGCCATATGATGGCTTTGTGTGATGAAAAGACAGACATTTAAGTAGCTATTTGCTGAAAATGAACTGCAAAACTAGCGTATTTAAGCATTGACACCAAATACAATGGGATCTTTTGTGTCTTTTCAGTGTATAACTTAAATTCTGGTCTGTTTCTCACACAGAATTATTGAATAGGTTCTGAAGATTTGAAGTATTGAGTACAAATCAGTTTTGTCATTTTTATAGTGCTTCTTTTGCCATTAAAAAATCTCCATGTATATTTACTATATGGAAATGAAGAGCTCGGATCTCACGTCTTATTTTATGTCTCAGGAAAGAAAATACAGGTATGGAATGGCATGAGGGTGAGTAAATGATGATAGATTTTTTTAATTTATCGGTTTATTACTTTTTTTTTTTTTAACGGTCCTGACTGCTCGTGTAAGTTTGCTGTTCAGAAGTTTGAGGTTGGTCATTTTTTAATGTTTTGATTGAGGTCTCTTAAGGTCACCAAGGCTGCATTTATTTAACCATATTTCATAATGTTACTGTATTTATTATTTTACACAAACTTTTTTTTATTATATTTTATTTTATTTAATTATTAGAATTTTAAGCACTCCACTCTTCAGAGTCACACAATCTTTCAGAAATCATTCTAATATGCTGATTAGCTGCTCAGGAAACATTTCTTATTATTATTAATGTTGAAAATAGTTGTGCTGCTTAGTATTTTTGTAAAAAACCTGATGTATATGTTTTTAGGATTCTTTGAGTAGAAAGTAAAAAAAAAAAAAAACATTTGAAATCAAAATCTTTTGCGACATTTTAGAGTATTTACTCACTTTTGATTTTTTTTTTTTTTTTTGCATTTAATGCATACCTGCTGAAAAAAGTATTAATTTCTTATTAATTTATTCATTTTACTGACCCTTAACTTTTGAACAGTAGTTTATATCATGCCAAAGACAGAAAGACAAAGAAACAACAGTTTAGAGGCAACTTGACAATTTAGTGTAAGATCAGCAGGCATATTAAAAATCTGGCAGGCGTTCGGTGTCATCATTTAATCTGTGGAGGATTCCACAGCGTGTGCGTATGTGTGTGGGTGAGTGTGTGTCTGTTTGTGACATGCATGCATGTGTTTGCAGTGTTGTGAGCCCTCTGCTGTGACAAACAAATGTCTGGATGCCACAGCCCCCTGCGCGAGCCTTCGTCACATGGCCCCGTGCGACGTTAAGGAAAACAAGCTTCACCATTGTTCTGCACAAAGGCTGTAGTGCTGACACTGCAGTCGCATGAAGCTTTCTCTCACTCTTTAACACTCTGTCTTTCTTTTTCTCCCTCTATCTATCTCTCTGGCTCCGGTCACTGTCACAAACTCATTCTCGGCTTGGGGGGTTGGGCCGCTCCTGACATTTAGCTTGGAGATAAACTCAACAAGGCCCAACATGTGCCACATTGCCGCTGAGATGGCACCTCTCGTCTAGCACCAGTGCATTTTTTGACAGTGTTGTCAGGAAGCTGCGTGTCAAATGAACAGTGGCATCATTCTTTAACCTTGAAGCGGTTGGAAAAGGTTGCTCAGGGGCCAAACCCAGCCAAACGGTGTTGGTAGTCAAATTGGAACTGTAATATGGGTCAGGTTTGAAATTTGCAAAGTCATGCCTGTTCTGCAACTTTCTTTGTAGAGTTTCTCATTAGCTCAGCGTTAACAGGCCATTATCACACATAGTGTGTAAAAACAGCCTAACCAGATCATGCAGGTGAATTTGAAGTCTAGTTCTCTTCTCCCTGATCTTAGCTGCACAGCTGAGATCTTCACAGATGACAACAGGTGTCTTCTGTGAAACTCAAGTCTGAAGTTGACCTTTATTTAGACACAAACTTCAAGGTTCCTGGCCTGCAGTGCTCTAGATGGGTACATTTATGTGCACTGTTGAGCAGCACAGTAACAGCAGTTATTTTAATCTCTATTTTAAAGAATCTGATAGATAGTTTTCAGTGGGAGTAGGTTATTTGTATAAATCATTGATTATTTGGGCTCATAGACATGTGACAAAAAAGGCTGATAAGATGCGTAGATTTTCCTAAGGGCTCAAAAGACAAACAGATAAAAATGTAGAAGGTAAAATCTTCTTGCATTTAGAAAACGGCACTCTAGTTTGGAATGAAAGAGGAAGCAGAAAATAGCGTTCAGCCCTCTCTGTCACTCAAACTAAAAGAGCTGCACTGACTGTGGTCTTGAGTCAGCTGCATTTTATTTAACTCAAAATGGTTGCGCAAGGTTTCTGTGTAACTTGGTACTGCTTTTAGACAGCGTGTTTGGTAGTATGAATCCCAATGTACTAACAACTAACAGAACAACGCCAACCTAATATTAGACCATGTTGTGATAGACATGCCCTGAGCAAGAGTATTACATTCAGAGATGTGCTTAGCTACATCCATTAAGTGCTAGAAGGTTTACTGCATTTATTTGTTTGCTATAAGGTTACTGCTTAAGCTATTCTTTATACAATCTAGAGTCAAAAACATCTCGGTGACCAGCCACAGTACTTTAGCAAACTGCATAGCAATGCCCTAACAACTACCCATTGTGACTTTTGCATGGGCAAACTCAATATTTTGTTGACATATTTTGGTGCAATCTTAAGATCATAATATCCAGGGCAAATATTGTCCCTTAATTGATCATTTTTAAGTTGCTTACCAATAATTTGTTCTTTTAAAGTTCTCACATATGTAAATCACAAAATGAATGTCTGTGAGATGTCTGTTCACAATATGAACCTCATTTTAAATGAGTGAAGCATTTCATTTAAATGAGTGAATAGTCACCTGTGTGTGGTGATGTTTTTGTTGTGGTGCCTGTGCAGGTTGAATGTGAACTTCTCAATGTTTGAAGCTGAGTGTATTTTCACTGTGTTTGACTCTTTTTGGTAGTCTATATTAACACAATCCCTGCTGTCACCTCAGGCTGGCAAGGCATCTATGAAAGATTTCATAGGAGCATCTTTGCCCTTTGACCTGAGTGCGAAAAAGGAAGGTTTTGTTTCATTCCTCTCATTTATGGCATTATGTGAGTGGTTGTGTGTTTTGAGTTGAAGTTGGTAATAAATACTGTTGCCCCCTTTTTTTTCTTGACGTCTGTGGTATGCTTATTTTCTTTCATTTGGGGCAGAGGTTTTGGAGTTTGATTTTGGGGGTGGTCAGGGGTTGAGGTTTGATTGTTATAATGGTGTGCTACAAATAGGGTTGCCATGATAGAACCATTCTCTCACGTTTTCAAACCATCTTAACGAACTCAAATTCTAGTCATAAACACCATCTTATCTAATAAAACTCATTGTGGAAATTCCTATTCTATTTGTGCAGGTCAGAGTAGATGTTGCTTCCGAACAGCCATGGCTCCCTGTTTCGTTAAAGACAAATTTCATTATAAACTAATTAAATTTTTAATGAGAATCTCCAACCCTAAATTCTCACAGATATCACTGTCTTTTACAATATAGTTGTATTGCCTTATTAAATCATATTTAGTGCGTCAGGCATTTCAATGCATTCTGTCATCCCTGAACTAATTTTAGAAGTTCTCACCCGTAAATGTGAGAAGCGCTCTGAAAGTGCAACGGGGTACGTAATGAAAGACAGAATGGGCTCATTGTTCCTGATTGCTTATTTAATCAAATCTCCCCTCTGTGTGTGCTGTCCAGCCTGAGGCTCATTGTCTAAGTGCGGAGGGGGAAACAGCCAGCAACGTCCCTTTTTGAAAACTGTCCAGCTGTCAAAGTAGCCCTGACATATTCACAATGCTCCCCTCATCTCCTTTTCGCCTCTCCTGGGTCCTGCCTTCTCCCATTTCATAGGATGGACACAGGGGTGTTGAATGCATGTGACTTTTAACACCAATGATTCACACAGATGATCTGTTAACTTACCATTTTAAGTATTAAAAGGATGTTGAATTATTTTCTCCGGTCCCAAGTTAGAGTACAGACAACTTTAAGACAATTGTATGTTGTAAAGTGTAAACAGTGAGGGGCTATCAAAACATTGCTCTCTTTGTTTGAGAATCCCGACCAGCCTCACATAGCAACAGTGGCTCAACCAGTGACATGAGTTTGGGGGCGGGACATCTGACCAATGGGCCACTATACGTAAGCCGTCCGCCTTATTGGAATGGTCAAAGAACACTTGAGAGCAAGTTGCCTGTGTGTCTGCAACTGTAGTTATACACATATGAGTATCTATATCTGCAATAGACTTCAGCAGATGATTTTGCTAAACTACAATACAAGACGAAGCTGTTAGCTAACAAAACATTAGTTTAAAAACCTGTATTATTGAGTTAATAGATATTAAAAACACAAACCAACACATTGAAAAAAATTTTATTCAATTTCTTCAGGAATTTAAATTTCAGTGGTTTCCAACCAGAGGCTACGCAATGTTAGAGGGTGATTTATTTGTTATTTTTATGTAAAAAAAAAAATATATATACATTTTCACCCTTAAATGTAAACACTAGCTTAGATTGCTCTGTTTGTTTGAGCATCTTGATAAGCCCAACATGGCATTGGGGGGGTGGGGCATCCGCTTGTTTAACCGATGACACATGGGTGAATTTGGAAAAAACCTGTCTGATGACAGTAATTATTTGGTACCACTAATGGCACGGAAATTACAATTGTACAGAGAGATGTCTATTTTGGCAACCTTATATCTCTAATAATCACTAGCAGGCATTTCCTTGGTGTTACTGAATTGTGGAAATGGGGTGCTTGGCCGCGCTGTGGTTGTGGTTCTGTATTTGATGTGTCCATAATGCATTGCTAACATGCTGTCGTGTTTGTCTCTCACAGGATCCCCACTCACTACGTGTACCCACAGGCCTTCATGCAGCCCAGTATGGTCATCCCTCACATCCAGCCAGCGGCGGCCTCCGCCACCGCGTCCTCACCTTACATCGACTACACCGGTGCAGCCTACGCACAGTACGCCAGTGCCGCAACCGCTGCAGCCGCTGCAGCCTACGAGCAGTACCCATACGCTGCCTCTCCCGCTGCAACCGCCTACGTAGCTAATGCCGGCTATGGCTACGCCATGCAGCAGCCACTGGCCACCGCCGCGCCGGGGTCTGCAGCCGCAGCTGCGGCCTTCGGTCAATACCCGCCCCAGCAGCTGCAAGCGGAACGGATGCAATAGCAACCAAAGAGACGGATGGAAGAAGGGCAGGGAATCGACGCCCAACGACTGCTACTAGATGATGAAGAGGATGGTGACGAAAATAGTTGCTGGTTGTGGGTTGATTGCAAGAGAAGGAAGACGAGGAGCATACAGGAGGGGGATAGTAATTGATAGAGAGATTATTAGTGAGATGGGAACTCCATTGCTTTCCAACTTGCTGTGATAAAAGAAAAAAAAACAGACAAACAAAAAAGATCGCAGAAAAGGACAGAATCTAGCTTTTTACTATTATCATTATCATGTTATCTTTATTACTATAATTAATATTAGAGTAGGATATTTATTGCGAAAGGAGGTTGCAGCGACTAATCACTGTGGTATAGGTGCGTTGTAGACGAAACCTTAAGTCCCGATGCTGTCATTTAATGTAGGCGACCGTTTTTCCGAAGGACAATTGGAAATGTCCCACATTGTTTTGATTCTAGGGCCCCTTGCCTTTATATTTATTCTCATTTTTGAGGGCTCTTTTTGTTTGGTCTTCTCAAGTGCATTTTTTTTTTTTTGATCATCAGGGAAGTGGAGCATTTTTCAGCGAATTAGAAACGACACACTCTGCCAATCAGGGATAGTAGACCTAACTGTGGCGAAATGGAGAAAGATCCAGTGTTAGCATGTTTTATGTGTTGTGAACTACCTTTTTATCTATCTGATGCTGAATGTCCCCCCTTTCTCTGACTCCTGTATTGACCTCCTGACCTATGCAAAGCAAACAGGCTGCCAGGGGACAAACCAAAGTTCAGGAACAGGAGAGATTTTCTTTTGCTCCCCCACAATGGGCATCGAACAATTTGAAGGCACTCTCGAAAAAACAAAAAAGACTGAGACGTATTGTATTATATGCTTACAAAACACTAACATGTACACCGTTACACACAAATTTAAGTATTAATGTCTGTCTGTGGGTGAGGGAGGACGCATAAACACACACACAAAGATAACTACGTAGGGAAAAAAGCACGGGGCATTGCTCAGTACTAGTACTAGAATCAAGGAGCAATTGCTGTGTTGGAAGGAACAGGCACTGACACACACACACACACACACAGTCAGATTGCTCTGGAAAGATCACTGGTGCTCGTTTATTGAGCTGTCACAGTTTCATCCCTGGACCCCGGTCCTGCTCCGGGTCTGTCAACTCTTCTTATCCTCCTAGAGAGGGTCCAGAAGCTTGAGGACAGACCTGTGCATCCTCCCGATATCAGTGACGGATCTTTATCTGGAACACGACGAGGATCCATGATAAGGGGGGAGGGGGGGTCCTGCAAGCTTTTTACCCTATACCAATGAACCGCTATTGGCCTGGTCTTTATATGTTCACTAAGAAATATGTCTGAGCACCAGCACACGTAATAAGGTCTATGTATTTCAATGAGCAACTCTTTACAGAACAGCACTATAGCGAAAGGATCCGAATCCATGCGTACGAGGGTTCTTTGTGTGCCTCACATTTGTAATGCTATTTAAAGACATCTGCTATTTAAGATATTTATTTTGAGTTGACTTATGTTGCGCTCTAAGAACACTGACTTAGAAGCGGTACTGTATGGATATAATGTATTCATCTCATGGCATATTATTATTATTATTATAAGTTATTGAGTAGGCTTAGTTGTAGTATTATTAACATACTCAACCAAAAATGTCGGTGTAGGACTTATTTAAGATACAATTCTGTATGTGCACTGTACAATTCTTTTTTTTTTTTTTCTTTTTTTTTTTTTTTCTTTATACATTTGGAATTTTAGAACATGACATTAAATATCAGCTAGTGTAATGCCTATCATATGACATTTATTTTATTGCAGGCCTGTTGTTTCGGGCATGTTATCTCCATTTGTCATATCCAGAACTGTTTAAAAGACAAAAAAGGACAAAAAAAAAAAGACCTGGCGAAACCTAAGGGACATGCTGCTTCATACACTAGAATGTATTGTCAATGTCGAGGATGGATGCTGTGCTTCTTTTGCTTTAAATATGCATCAGATGGGCTATTTTACACTGTTGAGAATTTTTATACTTGAACTCTTTCTTACAAGGGAAAATATGAAAAAAGAAGAATAACAACACACAAAAAACAAGGACTTTTTTCATTGTCACTGGATTTGGGCATGTAAAGTGTTAATGACTATTTAAATACGAACGTTCTGTAGGTATTTAAGCCTTATTTCAGATTTTCAATACTATTTACTCTAAATGGAAATAAAAGGTTCTATATTTAAACCTCAAATGCTTTGTTCATTGCACATGCCTGATTTTTGTCACTGTTTCCATTGGGAAACAGCTTTTGCATCTGTTGGATGGTGTGCTCATGGTTTGGGGTTGTTATATTGTGTAACGTATTCATTGTATTTCAAAAGCACACATTCTAGGTCATTGCTACATCATTGAGTCTTCCCAGTTCAAACTTATTATATGGTGAATTGCAAAATATTTCAATGGCTTAAAGTGCTCCTGTTTTGTTTCTTATGGTCTTTGTTTAGACAGGCAGTAGCTTTACCGCTGCAGTGACGAAGAACAAGTTGTTGTGTGTTTCTTGTGGATGAAGGTGTCGTGAAAAAGCAGATATTCTCAGCAAGCCAACAGTATAAACACACATGCTAACATTTGTCCTCGCCACACACCGAGATGCTTATTTATGACCTTGTTTATGCTGGTTTGTTTAACTGACCTCATCTCTGCCAGCCCAGACATTGCTTAATAATGCTTAATATTCTGGGTTCATTACAAGTTAAGCTCAATCGACAGATTTTGTGACTCTTAATATTGATTAGCACAAAAAAATAATTTGGACTCACAAAAAAAAAAAAAAAGTTGTGGTGAGGCACTTGCAATGGAAGTGAATGGGCCAATGTTTTAGAGGATTTAAAAGCAGAAATGTAAAGCTTATAATTTTATAATTGCAATGATTTCTTCTGTTAAAACAGACAGTATTTGTGGCATAATGTTGATTACCACGCTTTTGATTACCCATTGTTCACACACACACACACACACACACACACACACACACACACACACACACACACACACACACACACACACAAAGCTTCTAGCAGTGGAAGTAAACAGAGAAATTTTAAATTTTAAAATCCCATTTAAAAATAAATTAAAATACATTATTTCCTCTGATTAAACTGACAGCACTTGTGGCATCAAATTGACTGCAATCAATCAATCGATCATTAACTTTTTTTTTTTTTTAAATCAAGTGTACGGTGAAACACTTACAATAGAATTGAACATGGTCACTTTTGTAGGATAATATTAATTCATTTACAAAAGCACTTACATAAATCCCTCTATTAAAATTTGTGTATTATTTGATCTGTAAAGATGTTCAGAACATTTTTTAGTTTTTTTGTACAATTAGAACTTCCCACAGAAAAGATTAAGCAGTTTTTTCTTCACTAAAAGCATATTACCTTGAAAACTCTCTACATCATGTGGCTGTCACACTGAAACAGTGAGCCCCATTCACTTCCATTGTAAGTGCACAACTGTAACCTCAGTTTTTGCTAAAGAAAATGAGAGGTGAGTTAAAAAAAAAGGCTGAATAAATGTGGTAATCAACATAACCCCACAAGTGCTGTCAATTAATCTTAGTTTGTACTGAACTCCAAATATTCCTTTAGAGATAGTTCAGTTTACTTCATTTGTGAAATTGATTCTGTTTTGCACCATTACAAAACGATTCAAATGTTGAATAAACATACATGATTAAGTGTTGATTTCAGATGGCTGTTAAATAATGAATGTGTTTGTGTAAACAAGTCACCAGAATTGCTCAATATAATTTGATATGACTAGTCAGGTGATGGGATGAGCAAATTTGTGTATCTGTGTTGTTTGTGAACCTCATTTGGGATAGATAGATTGAGCAATGTTTGAGCCAAATCGCAGTGTCATTGATCTGAGATCCACCATGTTGACCTAGTTGTACCCAGTCTTCTAATGTTCAGGACAGAGCACTTTGGGTAATGACCATAAACCAGCACTAAATTCCAATCCAGTCTGCCATCCCATGTAACTCAACCCTACATTTAAATATAAACCTCACGCATGTATACCTGTACTTAAAACCAAACCAGCCCAGCACCTGTATTCCTTTCAACGCCATCTTGCATATTGGAGACCTGCAGTGGCTCAGTGAATTATTTAGGGCTTTTCTTATCAATAAGAAATGCCAAAGGGCCACATCTTTGCACTTGGTTCTTCTCGAGGATGTTCTATTTCTGCCCGCCGTGTAACCTGACGCTGACTTGTGTTTCAGTACCTTTCATTAGCTTTCCACCACACCATCACCAGGGATGCCTGTCTAATGTCGGCCATGATAGCACAGCACCGCGGGAAGAAAACACCATGGGAACTGATGCAGAATAAAGGCACTGATACCGGCTGACAGGCAGATTACTTCATCATCTGTTGTAGTGTCAAAAGTGCAATGAAGCAAACGTGGAGTGTAGATAATTAGTTGCTCAATAGGTAATGGAAACTGAATAAATAACAAAAGTAACAAAAAAATCAACAATGTGGTTTATGCATGCATATATTTATTTATTTTTACATTTTGTTCTATAGTATTAATAATAATTTAAATTAATATTATATAAATATTTTGATATGTAATATTTGCATATTTTAATATTCAGTGATATTTTTGATATTTAATATTTTCTATAAAACTTTGATTTAATGACTCTAAAATATTTACCTATGCACACAAAAGTATATTATTAATAATGTTTATGCTTATAATATGTGTTTTATAATTTGCTTCAACATTTATTATTTAAAAACCTCAAAGATTATGCCAAGCTTTTATTTTTCCAGGAATTTTATGACACTTGTAATAAAACTATTCACATATAGATAGAAAAACACCTTCTGAAAATTATTTAGTGGCATTCAGAGTCATATTTTCATATTTACACAATAGGTGGTTGCTATGCTTTCAGTATATATTATTGCCATTCAAGGCGGCACCATCAAGATTCAAGATGTCCTTAGTAACCTTTTCAGTCTATCTGTCTCACTGCTCTATCTAGGCATCTTGATGTAAGCTTTCCCTGATTCATCTTTCCCAAATACGGAAGTACCGGAAGCGGCTGCTCAAGGCTCAGTTGAGTGACAGCCGGAGAGAGCCGGGGACGCCAGGACCAGTCCTCCATAGCCGAAACACATCTCGCTTTTTCTAAAGAAAACGTGAGAGTAAAGCCTGGATCCTTTGTCAGAGGTAATATTTGGGTAAGAATGACTCTGTGTCTGTCATGTTATGTTTCCAGGTCGTTAGCGGAACGTTTAGGGTCGCGCTCTGAGCGGGTGGGAGGTTCTCGTGGAAACGTGCGTGTTTTTGTGTTTGGAGACACGCGCTCTCGCTATGCAGGCAGGAATTTGGTTTGAACTAGCACGATTTTTAGGTTGCAGCAGTGGTGTGTTGGTGTCAGAGGGCAGGGTGCCTTATCTTTTCACTAATTGCAGGATCTGTCAGTTGTCATATCAGCGCGTGCAGGCGTCTGCTGCCTGTGGGATAGATATGACGAGACGGGCTAGTTACTTCAGCTCTGTTATTAGACACGCGCTACATTTCAAGTGATGCTGTCTAGTGGCGATTCTTATATGTTAATATTATCATAAATCAATAGGGTGACATAGCCTAATCCTAATTTGTGGGCTTGTATATTGGCTAGATTTCAGAACAATCAATATTCCTTTAATAAATATATTTCGTAATTTTGAATAGTATTTTATATATACATAATATGTGACCCTGGACCACAAAACCAGTCATAAATAGCTTGGGTTGGCTTTATTTGTAGCAAAAGCCAACAATACATTGTATGGGTCAAAATGATATGCCAAAAATCAATTGGATATTTTAAGTAAAGATCATGTTCCATGAAGATATTTTGTAAATTTCCTACCGTAAATATATCAAAACTTAATTTTTGATTAGTGATATGTACTGCAAAGAATTTTCTCAATATTTAGATTTTTTTGCACCCTCAGATTCGAGATTTTCAAATAGTTGTATCTCAGGTAAATAATTTTCCTGTCCTAACAAACAATACATCAATGGAAAGCTTATTTATTCATTTTGTGGATCCAGGGTCACATATGTCCCATCACCATATTTACTAAATTTCAGAGCTGTGTTTCAAGAAAGTATTTGTGCAATTGTATTATTTATTACAAAATATAAATGATGTAAAATGTAAAAAAATGATAAAATATAATATAAAATATATACAAAAATTAAATACTACTACCAATGATTTTAATGCTTGCGCTATATTAAATATCTATAGAAGTTATTTTTGATACAAATAGTATATGCATTGGGTTCATTTTGTTTAAACCAGAATCAGAACCAGAATAAGATTTATTGCCATGTATGCTTACTTAAACACACAAGGAATTTTGGAGATTTACGCAAGAAATTAAATATAAATATGTGTGGACACAAAAAACAAGATAGCCAAAATATGCATGTTATATATACAGATACAATTATGCAAGGGAATGTTAATAACAAAGGTGAAATTCAGTAGTAGTTTTTACCAGGATGTCACAACTCCCACCTTTTTGGGAGATAGTCATCATTACATTTTGTCCCCCCACTTTATAAAACACTCCTATACCTCTGGGTATTCAAACATGGTAAGTGATGTGAATGATGTAGATGCACAAACCATATTTCTTAAGAATATCCTCCAGACAGCCCATGAAAAGATTATTAGTATCTATATTGTCCCTATATAATGTCTTGAGAAGTTAAGCTACAGATGTCCATATTTAATTTTTTTTGAAATTCATTATGCAATCAGGATTAAATTAAAAGGAAGTCACACTGGCATTCAAGGCATGTGCTTTGAAATGTTTATTAGCACATGAGCTCAGACCCTTAGTCAACTTCTCTGTCCTGTATCTGGGTAAAACTTCGCTCTGCATTTAGAGTCCGAGACTAGACATTCAGAAATAGATAAGAGTGCCTAGTAACTGCATCACACCTGAAATATTAGTTCAGCATTTATCCTGTTTAATGGCAGACTAACCAAACATACGCCACCAGGTTGAAGCAACTGTATTTGATTTGACAAAGGCCTACTAGATATTTACAGTCATTTTTTCAGCCTAGAATGCTGATCACTGTGCCACTGGTTAGATGATCTCTACTTAAGCTGGAGGTTTGGTGGCCTGTGTTTTTAGAAATGACTCTGTCTGTGTCACAAGCTCAGGGCTTATTCTTCCTCTCTGAAAAGCCCAGCTGAGGCCCAGGTCAGGCATTTGGCAGTGCCTAGAGAATTCTCTAGAGAGATAACAAGATGACGTGAGCGTTTCCACACTGGGTCACTATTAATTACTGCTGACGTGTGTCACAGAGCGAGTTGCTCTTTTAGAAGCTACATGTTAAATGCAGCAAATACGGCTCTTTTGTAGTCTGTTCTCTCTTTAATGTCCAGGTGAATGAATCGGTGTGGTGTGCTGTTAGCTCCTAACTGCTATTGTATGATGATTGATTGTGTGAAGGTGGTCATCAGGTTATAAGTTGATAATATTGTTTGCCAGATTGTGCTCATTTGCGTGTTTGATTTTCTATATTATATCAGAGTTTTCTTCTACTCCATTGTTTTTTGTAACGGACATATAATTTCCCAGATGGATCAGAATAATTGTTTAAATGCGTGTGTGCACTGTACATAAAGGGAATCTACAATACATTCCTCCACACATTGACATTATTCACATTAGAGATTCTTATTTGCTCCATTTCACTTCTTGTAAGCCCACCAGTGCATTCACAATGCATTCTTTAATGAATAATAGAAAATATAGTATTGAGTATGATAGTCAAGTTTGCTGTCTTAATAGGTAACAGAGATCACAAAGAAGGTGCTGACTGATGTGATTGTTATTGTTCAGTCATATGAACCGGATTGGATGATTAAATTCCACTTCTTTCCTCTAATAAGAATGATGACAAGCTGTTTATTCAGATTCAAATACCAGCATGAGATTTCATCTATTTGATTTCATATATGCATATGTTAGACAAAACGGTTTGAAATAGTGAAACATTTGATATTTTAACTGATACATTAATGCTTTTTTGACTTAAAGTGTAAGTGTGTATGTATACACACATGATATGTATATGTCTCTCTCTCTCTGTGTGTGTGTGTATACATCCACACAGACACAGACACACACACACACACACACACACACACACACACACACACACACACACACACACACTTTAAGTCAGTTAGATTTAATGAATAGTTTTTAATGAACATTTTTAATGACTAAAGGTCAGAAATGAAAGATGAATGAAGCAGGTCTAATGACTGATTTAATGTATTTTTTATTATTAATAATGACTAAATGACTAATAATGACTAAAACATTTCAAATATAGAACAGAATTTGTATTTGCTGATCTGGTGCACAGATGGAGGCTGAAACATGTCAAGATAGCAGCAATATTTATGCGTTGTACTTAATTCTGGTTGAGTTATTTTTAAAGGGTTTTAATATGGGGATAATAAACATGTTATGTAATGAAATAGTTTGCTAAACTGCTGAATTTGGACTGCCGACAGCACAGTTTGTGGCCTCTTCTTGACACTGTCATAACTGAATTGACTGCTAAATTTTTCCAGTTAGCAGATGAGTATTGAGGTGTGGTCATGTGGACGGCTGCCAGTCAACTCTCCACGCCTTCATATACTCACAGTTTGTATGTGCTGTGTGCTAGATTTGCAGAAAGCCAGTATTAGCTACTTTATCATTTATTATAATATATTAATATTATTGTAATAATTTTTTAATATACATTTCTGATAGTGGATGTTATGATGGCAGTGACTGGCATCACTGGCAGACTCCAAGAAAGTCAATAAAACATTCCTCATAATTATTGTTGTCATGTTTCTCTGGGATACGTGCTGTCGTGTGACCGTTACAGGGAGCAGACAGTGTTTTATTGAACAGACTGGTACCCAGGTCATGAAGTCCCAACAAATCAAACAGCTTTCATTGGCCATTTAGCACAGACCAAGAGTCTGCTCTGTTTCTGCAGGACCGTTGACATGGAAGCACTGGTTGAGCGTCTGGAGCAGGCAGTAATTCGTCTGGAGGTGGTGGCGGTCAAACTGCAGAACTGTCCTGGGGGTTTGGTCAACGGAGACATCAGCAGCATTATCAACGGAGGTATCATAAGTACAGCAGATCCTGCATTATATAATATATTAAGAGTTTTTATTTATAAAGCATAAAATGCTGTTGTGGTCTGTTTTGATGAGTCCACAGGGCATTGTCTGTACAGATTATCTTAAGGAGAAGACCTCTGACTTTTAGGGGATTTTTTTTCTTCATGGGAAAAATATTCTCATAGGAGCAGAGTGGCATTAGCTTGGGCAAGCTGCACATTGACAAAGTCTGAAATATATAATGGATATGGATGTCAGTGAATGGGTTTTCTGAACTCTCTCTTCTGCTTCCTCCAGTCTCAAGTTTGTGTTTGCAATTCAATGTTTTCACAGTGTCCTTTTTAGTGTTAGATTATATGTGACCCTGGACCACAAAACCAGTCTTAAAAAACATAAGTATATTAATTAAAAAACCCAAAAAAACAATACATTTTTCAAAATTCCTACCTCAAATGCCAAAAATCATGAGGATATTAAGTAAAGATCATGTTCCATGAAGATGTTTTGTAAATTTCCTACCGTAAATATATAAAAACTTAATTTTTGATTAGTAATATGCATTGCTAAGAATTAAATTTGGACAACTTTAAAGGCGATTTTCTCAATATTTAGATTTTTTTGCAACCTTAGATTCAAGATTTTCAAATAGTTGTATCTCTGCTTCCAAATATTGTATCCAAATATTGTCTGATCCTAACAAACCATACATCAATGGAAAGCTTATTTATTTAGCTTTCAGATGATGTATAAAAAAAAAACAAAATCAAAAAAAATAAAATTATTAACAATAAATTAATCAATATTAACACATTTAGTTTGACCATTTTTTTCCTCCAAATTCTACTTGAGTTATTGGTTCTGTAATAAGAGATTTTAATAGTGGCATTATTACTAATAATAACAATAACATTAATACTAATCATATTAATACTAATAGTAACAACAATAATAATTTTTATATTAATTCTTATTTTCAGCAATAAGATTTTTTTTTATTTTTATTTTGTGTCAAATATCTTAAATACAACAAATAAATGGTACACAAAATATGCCGGAGTCTGTAAATTGTACTCTATATTATATTGTCTTGTCAAAATCTCAAAATCCCCAACAATGAATGGCATTTCAAAGTATCTTCCGTTGGATGTGTTGCTTGTTCTGTTCGTTTTGTTGAATTAATGTTGTTTATAAGATTCTGCTGTTTTGTTGATTTGATCTTTCTTTGATTTTGGTGAATCCGAAAGCATGGAGGCATTTGACCATGTGCTGAGTGGTTCAGTGTCTGAATATTTGAGGACCAGCACAGCTATTGGTGGAGATGTGGCTAAGCATGTAAGTGCAAGCGTTTGTGAATATCAATGTCAATGCAGACAGGAATTCTGACAGAAGATGAGCAGAGGTAGATAATATAAGAGTGAAGTCATTCTCCTAAGAGCTCTTAGTTTATAGAAGCAAATGACTGCACAGACTCACAGACGTCCAGACGTCAGCCATCAGTACAGCTGCTCAGGAGCTCACAGCTGTTGCTTTCCAGGTTCACATAACTCTGCTATATTTGACAATTGGCTTTGTGCTCTTCTGTTCCCTGCAGCCTTGTTAAATCCATTCGCATCATAACAAATGGAAAATGTTTTATTATAATCTGAACGCAGGTGTTTGAAAAATGGAAAACGTGAAGGAAGAACAGCTTTTGTTTGTCTAAAGTGTATTTACAGAGACAACTCAGCTTGTTTAAACTGCTTCTTATTTTTGCTGCAGCAAAGAAGTGCTGTATTAATGTCTTGTTGGACTGGAAAATTACTGTTTTGCTGTGTTTTTTCATTAAGAGAGGTTATATTAACTACTGGATTGTTATAAAATTATATAAAATATTTCAAAAAAGCCTAAGAGTAATAAAAAAACACGTCTGATGGTGTTTTTTCAAAATACTGTATTGTTAAGAAGTTTAGGTTGGTAAGATTTATATGTTGATCAATGGTGTTGACCACAAATACATTAAAAATAATATTATGAAATTTAAAGTAACCATTTTATAGTGTAATATTTTTCTAAATTATGTTTTTTTTCCTGTGATTCATTCTAATATGCTGCTTTGGAGCTCAAGAAACGTGTCTTATTGTCAGTGTTGAAAACGGTTTTTCCTACTTAATATTAATCTGGAAACTGTGATAAAAAATTTTCCAGGACACTTTGATGAACAGCATTTATAAATAATGTTTTGTACCATTATAAATGTCTTTATTGTCACTTTTCATTTATTTAATGCATCCCTGCTGAATAAAAGTATTCAATTTTTTTTCACGGTAATAGTTTCTTTCAAATAACAATTTTTTTTTAAATGTAGTGTATCTTAAAGGTCACTCTTTTTACTCAGAAATTTCGAGATCTCAACAATGTAACACTGTTTTCAGATTTGCCAAATTACAAAAATCTGCAATCAAGTCAAAGATTTCTATATGAACCAAAAAAAAAAATTCTCATCAGTCTCTTGACCAAGCTTTTTGCAATTGACAATAAGTTTATAATAATATAAACATTAAATAAAATGTCCTGCTCATTATCTCCATAAGCGCCCTTACCATCAATCATTTGTCAGCAAGTGTTTCTATCCCATCTGTCCTAACACAAGGTACTTTTCAAGTTAACGGCCTGCAAACAATAACTGAAATGTTGGGGCTTCTTTTTGACTGACAGTACATAACGGTCTGTATGGCTTACATTTCATGTCCAGTCGCTAGCATTTGGTAACTAAAGAGCTGCTTGAGAAATGAGGCGCTGGACAATGTACTTAGTGTACACAGAGGCACAGTGGCTCATTCTAGTGATGGAATGTAATATTATGAGAAGAGGGAGAGAGGACGGGTGAAAAGAGCAGAAAGAAAGTGGGAGAGGGATGTATGTGTCCTCTTTGTTAACACTGGAATCCTCCTCAAGCTCAACTCAGAGAGGAAACATTTCTCTTTTGGTCTAATAAGAGATGAGAAATGGCTCTTTGACTGTGTGTGTGTGTGTGTGTGTGTGTGTGTGTGCGGGATCTTTTGCTCAGTGAAAAAAAAGGCTGTCTGCGCTAAATGTTTGTGGGAACTTATCATGTTCTGTAGGTCTGTGTGGATGTGGTCTTTTGGGGGGTTTTCAAACTTTTCAATGCCAACAACGTCCAGATATGATGATCCTCTAAGGACGCTCTTCCTAAAATTAAAAGCAGCTGTATATTTTCACGTATACAAACCCATTTATAGTGTGTAAAATAGTAAGTTCAGTGTAAATAAAGACAACTTGTCATGTACAAAAATAAATATTTGTCTTTTAATGTTTTAAATATATTACAATATGTAAAATATTATATTTTCTATATCTGTTTAAATAATATTATGTAAAACGATATTTATTTAAATAATATGCTGTATAAAAAAAAAAGTCAGGGGTCAGTAAGATTTTTTTTCATTGTTCCAAAATTCCAAGAAATTTCAAATAAATGGTTACCACAAAAATATTATATGATTTATAATAAGAAATGTTTATTGAGCACCAAATCAGCATATTAGACTGATTTCTGAAGGATCATGTGACACTGAAGACTGGAGTAATGATGCTGAAAATTCAGCTTTGCATCACAGGAATAAATTACATTTGAAAAATATATTCAAGGATAATTAAATTGTAATAATATTTCACAATATTACTGTTATTACTTTATTTTTGGTCAAATAAATGTAGCGAGCATAAGAGACTTCTGTCAAAAACATTTCTTTCAAAAACATCTCTTCAAACCCCAAACCTTGACAGATGTACACAATACTACGTATTATAATACTTAATAAATAAATATACTTGCTTTTCTTTACCCAATATTAGAATCTTAGAGGAACATGTTCAGTTTAATTTATACCTTTGTATTGAAATGTACAAAGAAAAACCCAGATTGAAACATGACACGTTTATATATGTGAAACTGTAATAAACTACAGTATGATTGCACAGCTATTGTTTCGATCCAGTTAAGATTGACATAAAACTTCTTAGAAGAGTTCTAGAAAGAGATTGCATACAATATCCCTTTCTCCTCTGCCACACACTGCTGGTCTGAACCTCAGCCTGATTGCCTTGATTTCACCGGGAGTCATGCAGAGGTGACCTTTTGAACCTGAAAGTGTGGGAATTACCGATGATAAATCCCGTGAAGTGTCTTTACCTCGAAAGGCAACATTCACCAATCTTAAGTTTCTCATCAGTGCTGAAAGAGATGGACTGGGAGAGGGTTTTATCTCCTATAGTCAGCTCCTTTTAAGGTAAAACAGACATCTGGCTTTCCCCATGTTCTGCAAGAGCAAGTCTTTTCCTAAATGTAGGATTTGCCTCAATTTGTGTGTAAGTATGTGTGCAGCAGAGGGTTCAGTTCTATCCAATTAGCTTTTACTTCATTTAGACGGTTCTCTAACTTTAGTACTTTATCTCCCCCAAGGTTGATTTTTATATAACATAACTTTTTTATTATATAAAGGTCACATTAAAACTTTCTTCAAATCTTTCTAAAATGATTGACTTTAATTGAATGTCAGAATGTGTTGTGTAAACATTATATTAAAGAAAGCAAAAAAGGTCAATATCACTTGTGAACAGAATATATGTTTACATTAATGTTTTATGTATTTATTATTTACATTTCACATATTTATTAAAATAATGTTATTGTGCGCTTTTCAATTCAAAGATTTCCTTTGTAAAATTATGCAAAACATGCAAAATCAATTTAGTTGTGCGTATACATAAAATGCTAGGTGAAAATTAGCCTTCGCAAGACAAAGGCATTTTATTGCAAAAATGTTGATAATGTTAGTTCCACCACAAAATGCTATTAAGTAAAATACTATTACAAATATAAAATAAATAACTTTGTTGTTGCTTGAATTTTTTTTTATCCAACAGGCAGAGATGGTGTGCAATGCCCTTCAGATCCAGCGTGCTTTCCTCAAAATGACCATGACACATAAGGAGCCGGCAAAGGTATAACCAAACCAATATATCTGGATATGATTTCATACGACATGTAACATTTCACAGTTTTATGGTCATGAAGTAATCCAGGGGTGTCCAGTCCTGCTCTTCGAGGGCCGCTGTCCTGTAGAGTTTAGCTCCAACCTCAATTAAACAGACCTGAACCAGCTAACGTCTTCCTGTAGGCATACAAGAAACTTCCAGGCAGGTGTGTTGAGGCAAGTTGGAGCTAAACTCTCCAGGACCTAGTATGAACACCCCTGAAGTAACCACTTGCATTGGAGCACTGTTAGCACATCTCACACTACAGAGTTTGTCATATTTAAAGCACCGTAATAACAATGTTTAGCTTGACTAAAAGTGCTTGCTGGGAGAGTCTCTTCAGCAAATGACCCATATGACTCTTGAGTCTGTGTAGTTTAATTGCAGTCGCAATTTAGAGTTGCGATGAAACGGATGTCTGATCAGATCTTTTCTTCTGTATTGTGACAAGCTTGAGTGAAACGTAAGTCTCAATATAGAAGACAAGTGGGGTGGGGGACTTGCTTGTATCTGCTGGTTGTTGATTAGATGGAAGCAAATTGGTTAGAGCCTAAAGAATGCTACTGTTTTGACATAACCACAGACTAAATGACTGAAGAAGTTAGCATACATCACTAGAGACTAGAGAGATGTCTGTCATTTCTCTGGAAGATTGACATATGGCATTTTGATTAAGTAAAAAAAAAAAAAACCTGAATGGATGAATTTCACAATCAGATCAATGTATTGAATGTATTTAGAAAATAGTTACATTGCATTTTCATTTTACGTCGACTGTGAAGATCACCAAAATGAGATTTCTGTCATTATTTACTCACCCTTGTGTTTCAGATTTAAATGTTATTTTTCTTATGAGGAAAATGAAAACAAGTCTTTTTTTTCCAGGTAGAGATTTTCCAAACAGATGGAATAATGACCTAAACTTCATTTAAAAAAAAAACAACTTTAATGTTTCTTTACTGAGTAAATAATGACAGAATTTTTATGTTGAGTGAACTGTCCCTATAAATTAATAATTCACCCAAAAATTTACATTTGCTGACATTTACTCAACCTCAGGCCATCCAAGATATATATGAGTTTGTTTCTTAATCAAAACAGATTTGGAGAAATTTGGTATTACATCACTTGCTCAACAATGGATTCACTGCAGTGAATGGGTGCCGTCAGAATAAGAGTCCAAACAGCTGATAAAACAACACAGTAATCCACACGACTCTAGTCCATCAATGAATCTTGTGAAGCAAAAAGCTATTTAAAAAAATCAATTCATTTAAATATTTTAATATTAAAATGTCACTTCTGACTAAAATACAAAAAGTCCACAATCCATATTAACACTTCCTCCAATGAAAAAGTCAATCCTCTGTTGTCCTCTATCATCAGTATCCACCGACATATTTGTTTTTGTTTTGGAGTGTTTAACTTGTTAAAAACGTCTGAATCAGACACTTTTTCACTGGAGAAAGCAGTATTATGGAAAGAGGACTCTTATTTTAGCCAGAAGCAATGGTTTAAAGTCAAAAAGTCTTAATGATGATTTAGTTTATTACAAACCAGCAGATTTTCGCTGCATGAGGTTATTGTGATGTTTTTATCAGCTGTTTAGAATCTCATTCTGACGGCACCCATTCACTGCAGAGGATCCATTAGTGGGCAATTAATGTAATGCAAAACTTTTCAAAATCTGTTCTAAAGAAGAATCAAACTCATCTACACCTTGAGTAAATTTACACAAGATTTTAATTTTGGGGTGAACTGTTTCTTTAAGGGTGATACAAATTCAGTGCTTTTCAACTTAAAAGCTCTCTTCTGCTATAGTGCCGACCTCTTACTCTCCTCCATACTATTCTGAGCGATGTGGTCAGCCATGCGACTACGGTTTCTGTTCACATAGGGATTACCTCTCCTGTTTTAAAAAATGCCAATGCGACACATTCCCAATGCATTCACACAGTAGCCAGGGGGAAGTGCAGGGTGCCAGTGTGATGTCATGTCATCGGACTTTGGTTCACATTGCCCAAACAGGAAGAAGATCTCAGGCCAAAGACTATTGGATGAAAGTAGAATGGAGAATCAAAAACTGGATAATAAACACACAAGTGGTAGGAAAAGTGCTGTAGCAGGACTGTTTGTGATATTTAGTGTGTTTTTCTGTTTTTTATTTAGATTTTAAAAGTAATTTCTCATTCAATATTTACTGCACTCAATGTGATTTACACAACTGGGGGCCAAATCTCTGATCTGTATGTGACAAACTAATGGGCATTGGCAGAAAATCCCATGAGATAAGATGTTTGTCATGCATTGTTTGAGGAATAACAACCTAGCAGTAGCAATCTCGCATTGTAGTGGTTATATCTAACAATTAAATAAAAACAAATAGCCACAACTGCATCGGTCAAATGCATTGGTGAGGATAAGAGGGTATTTCTGCAAATGGATTCCCACAAATCTGAATGGAAAATCACTCAACCTGAATTAGATATGCTAAGAAAAGACTGGAGACTATCTCTGTAGTACTCTACTGTGCGCGCATTTGCACCAGCTCAGCCTCACAATAATTCTCAAATAAATTTTTTTCCCTGTTCATGCATATATAAATATATCCTACAAACATTCTCTCACTCACACACACACTATGTTTAGCCATTGTTCCTCTCCATCAGTAGTGTGAACTGTGAAGTGCGTGTAGCTCCCAGGAGGGATGCTGGAAAGTTGCCCTAAACCTCTGGCTTTTCTCTGTCTCTGTATATGTGTGTGTGGGACTGTGCTTGCATTCTGTGGCTTTTTATGGGCATGTTCTATATTTGAGCCGGTGTGTGTCTGTGGCCCGGGTCACGTGACGGGTCTGTCGCTCGGTGAGGAGTGTTTGTGTGGCCTGTAGACCGCAGCTGTTTCTCTCTAATTCCTCCTTTAAAAGAGTTGTTCACCATCAAAATGCATTGCACCGTGAAAGACCAAGATGTCTGTTCAGAGGATATTTATTCATATAATAAATTCTGGTCATTTTAAGTAAATTGTAACTTCCATAGTTCATAAAGTAAATATGTGTTCAATTATTTATCTAGAATTTTTTTTTTTTTACTTAATTAAATTACAAATATTTAATTTAAATTAAAGTGTATTATGTACTTTAAATATATTTCAGTTTATTCTTTTCAAGAGTTATACAGCTAAGATGTATCCAGTTATATATCTGGAGTTATGTTATTTTATTACTTTATTTAAACTGAATTTGATATTATTTAAATACATTCAAATATATTTTGTAAAATCCTTCTATACATTTATTTAGAATAAATTAAACCTATACATACATTTTGTATGTATGTATGTATACATACATTTTACACACACACACACACACACACACACACACACACACACACACACACACACACACACACACACACACACACACACACATATATAGTGTATTTCAATGTGAAGCAGTGCTTTCTTGCCATGTAATTCATAATTGGTTGAGAAAGAAGCTCTTAGCTCTGGCTCCATTCATAGTTCAGAGATAGGCAGGCTATTTCTGTCCTTCTCCGTGGCTAAGCATGATGGGAAGGGAAGTTCAGAATGATGCTAGAAAGGTACTTGCACTTTGGACAGTGCCTTAACAAGGCTGTAATGTCCGAGTATGGATGAAAGAGGCGCCTTTGTTCACAGAAATGAAAATCATGTGCATGTTGTTATGGGAGGAATTTATGTAAATACGGTTTTGCTCTCTCTCTTTCGCTCCCCCTCACTCTTTATCGCTTTGTGCCACACTCACACATACACAAACTCAAGCCACAACAACCCTCGACAGTTCGACCTTGTTGACACCAAAAAACAATGATGAGTCACATTCGGCCACAAAACGTGTAAATATAGATGAATAAATACACATTGTGCCAACATATACTGTCTTAAATACACCCTGTCTGTCTTGTTTGTTTATCTCTCACTTATTTGATGAGGTTGAAATCAGGTCAACTGTGATTTCAGCCTGAGCTGATGAGTCTGACTGAAAACAAGAAGCGGTATTTTTAGTCCAGAGTAGTCAGTCGTCCTCATTCTCCCACCGAGTGCTTGTGAAATGGACTGAAATGGTGGACATGGCAACTGCTTGAACACAAGCATAAATATAAAAACGTTCATTTAACAAAGGAAACAGTGTGTTCCCTCTCCCTCTTGTGCAGAGGTAAACTGTAAACATCAGTACAGGACAGGGCCTTACAAGGCGAGGGGGATCTCCCCATCACAGGCTGGAATGCTGAGTGGGAGGGAGGTGAAGCTCGCTGGACGTTTCATTGGAAAAAATGGTCCCACTATTAAAAGTCTTCTTGGGTGCCTCAGGCTCTGTGTTTTCTCTGTGCTTGCAGAAAAGCCTCAATGAAATCAAAATTGGAGTTACTGTGGAGTGGCTGGTTCTCTGATGTTTAGTTTTAAGATACTCTGTATGCTACTAGATGTACGCAGATGCACACAGTCTTTAGGTACGGTCACATTTACTCTCGTTAGGCACATTTTTTTGTGGGTGAAATCTAGTCATTTCAATAGGAAACTACACGATTGGGAATTTCACGTAAGGCTGAAAGCTTTCCCTACACAGATTTCACAGTTGGCCATGCAGCAAACGATAATCAGAAAGGTGTTTGATTTGTCACTTCTTTCCCTTTAGACTAGAGGGACAGTATACAGTGTTACATTGCTACAATATTGCTAGAAATGCTAGCATGTTATTCCACATACAACTCTTCTATATGTGCAATGACATTTTAGTATTTGTATTTAATTTGTTTTAGTTTTTAATCTGTCTGTCTGTCTGTCTATCTACTTTTAATTTTAATTGGTTTTAGTTTATATATACACACACACACACACTTGAAAGTGTGCTGCCCAACTTTCAATTGGAAATACAACAAAATGAAGGAAATCTATGCAGACATCCTTTCAGGGTCTTTAATAGAAGAGGTTTAAACTCTATAGTGGTATACAGCACAAAATCTCCTTTTGTTCATCTTTGAAATATATTGTGACAGCTGGGCTCAGAGTTAATTTAATTATTAGACTAATTTGATTGAATTATAAAAGTAAGGGATGGATATTTTATGAATGGAGGTTTTCTCACAGTTGACGTTGTTTCAAATGAAATTACTAAAATGGCAAATTACTTTATTTAAGTGGTTTATTAGAGCCTGCAAGACAATTATCACTATTAGTATTGCTCATACATCTTCAGAGGTTCTAACCGTAAGTAATACTCAGATGACACAGCCAAACTTGCTCTCCTTACTGGGAAGGAATCAGTTACAATATATCATCAATCTGCTCCAGCCAGTGGAAATTGTTGACAACTTCAGGTACCTGGGCATTATCTTAGACAATAAACTAAGTTTTGACCATCATGACAGACATTCATAGACGCTGCCAACAAAGACGCTGCATATATTTGCATTGGTGGAAAGTATTTCCTCTTCTGAGGACAATAAAGAGTGAATCTGAAGTACATTTTTTCATGTTTTATGAACAACTCAGACTGTTTGGTGTTCCACAAATGAATCTTAACTTTTGATTGATGGTTTTCCTGCTTTCATTCCCAATCAGACAGAGATGGCTGACCTCCTCAGACCCCTCTCCGACCAGATTCAGGAGGTCCAGAGTTTTCGGGAGAAGAACCGCGGCAGTAGCCTGTTCAACCACCTGTCTGCCGTGAGCGAGAGCATCCCCGCTCTGGGCTGGGTGGCTGTGGTGAGCACTTCTCTCTCACTGTGGTGCAGTCTAGTCACCGACTTCCTTTATACCTGGTTTGGCTCATGCATCTTATGCATTTGAGTCGCTTACTGTTAAGACTGCAAATTCAGAAACGGCTTGATGCTAGTGATGAAAGCGCACCAAATAAACTTCAGACAATATCACATCCATCCATTAGGCAAATTTTCTTTGGTTGTGACAACCGGACGACCTCACACAAACCATCTAAGTCATCGGTGAGAGGACCACCAAACGGATATTTGAATTTTGTATTTATTTTCTATTGTGTAAACTCTTCTGATATCTTCATGCTGTGGATGGCTGTATCTAATCACTGCAATGAGAATTTGGACCAAGACAGATCTGGACTCTATCATTTTCTTCTTTAAACTACCGCTGATGTTTACAACAAAGGTTCAAGGCCTCAGTTTTAGTGCTTTCCTTGAAATTGATCCGTTTTTTCTATGCTTATTATTTATTTTTATGAGTACATAAGCTTCTTTGACCATCTTTTGACCCTTTGTTGTCTTGCTCTGTCACAGTGTCAGAAACCAGGGCCGTATGTGAAGGAGATGAATGATGCTGCAATGTTCTACACAAACAGAGTCCTGAAAGATTACAAAGACACGTTAGTGGATTCGTTTTTTTTTTTTTTATTTAGTTCAGATCAGATCAGTTAATGTGAAATGTCCCTTACATGGTATTGTGATAATGATTACCATAGTCATGTATAATGGTATTTTTCTGCTACTTTAATACCAGTTTGGTACTTTTTGTTAATGTACCTACACATAGTAAATCTCCCTCACAGTAATGTTGTGCGTGAACATTTAGGAAAATATTATTTATTAGTTCACTTAAACAATTCCACTGAACATTTTTTTTATGTGTGTCTCTGTTGACCTCAGTGACCCCCGTCATGTTGAGTGGGTTCGTTCGTATCTGAGCATCTGGACTGAACTTCAGACCTACATAAAAGAGCACCACACCACTGGACTCATCTGGAACAAGACTGTAAGTGAGACTTTCAATTGGAAAATGACTTTTAAGGCTCACCTCAACTTTTTTGTATTCAGGAAGTATGATATGAATTTTCTTGAATACGATATGAATATTCTTGATATGAATACAATTAGAACAGCTGATGTTGGTAATCAAAAATCTACAGTAATATGGAAATCTGTCATTTTCAAAGATGTACATTTTTGCAATGCTAGATATCATGTTTCTGTTTCAAATTAGGAAAAACTGCAATACAGAAAAGCATATTTTCCATTTTTAGTCATACAGAGGCTGGTTGAATGCAGATTCATTTCAGATGATCAACAGCTATACTGTGTCCATCTATCTAGATAACTAGTACAGTTATATTTATGCATGTCTGCCTTTGAAATTCATCTCTTCCAGTATATATATCCATATTGAAGTTAGAGAATTTGTTTTATTTATCAGTATCAGTTGATATTGCATATTTAATTGTTCATGCTAATTTCCCCTATAATTTTACATTTAGATAAATTTTATTAATATTTAGATACATTTTATTAATTTTTCTGTCTTCTAGCACTCACTTAAAGTTAATCTTTAAAAGCACTAATTTAATAACACTGTTAAATGTAATCTTTATCAAATATTGCACATTCTAATGTTGTGATGCCTAAATTAAAAATAATTATTTTGAGTTTAAGAAATTAAGACTTTTGTTCAGCTAGGATGCATTCAATTGATCAATAGTGACAGTAAAGATATTTCAAATAAATGCTGTTCTTTTGAACTTCATATTCATAAAAGAAGAACCCTTAAAAATGTATAATGGTTTCCACAAAAATATTAAGCAGCACAACTGTTTTCTACATTGGTCAGCTTTGCCATTACAGGAATAAATAACATTTTAAAATATATTAAAATAGAAAACATAATCATATTTCACAATATTACTGTTGCTTTTACTGGCTTTAACTTGACTGATAATATGCAACAATGTGTCAGGTTACAAAGAGTTTAGAAATTAATATGACTTTGAAAGAATACACAGTTATCCCTTTAAGTAGTTCTGGGACTTTTGGAGAGGTTAAATCTTGTCTGTCATGGGGTGAAATAGTGTGTGTGTGTGTGTGTGTGTGTGTCAAACAGAAACCTGAGAGCTCTCCGTGACTGTGTGTCAGCTGTCCCTCCTGCCGTGAGGGCTCTGAGTGTATGTGGAGGACTGTATGGTGTGGACAGGTGGTCATCTGGGTCTTTTTGCATGGAGGGTTTACCATAGAAATGCCCCCAACAAAAGCCTAGTGTGTTTCTGGCTTACACACCTGCTCTCACACACACTCCTTGTAACTCAGCCTCGCTTCTCATGTATTCCTCTCCTTTGAATTCATTTACTTCTGTATATCCTCACACATCAGACACAATCAAACTCCCGCATCACTATGTATTTTTCTGCTGTGCTTCTCCACTTCCTCTAACAGCTTTGCCTTTTCACCTCTTCACGAGGCAAAGACCTTTAGGGTCAGAGGTTGGGTTGCCTAACTGTGCAACCTATGCTGAACATCAGCACAAGTATCGGGAAGTGTTAGAAGTGTGTGTGTTTGTACAAGACAGGAAAAGATGAGTGTGCAACAGTTGTTTAAGCCAGTTTAAGTGTTGAAGTGGAAACCGTGTGCAACTGTCAAGGGCAGCTGTTCCTGACAATGTAAAACAGGCGTAAGTGTGCCGTCAGGGTCACACAATAGCCAACTGTGCCACACGGATCTGTTCTTTTACTTTAAATGTTGTTAAACAAGATTATCCCAGTTGTGCCAGAAACACATGGACTGATATGTACTGCTTTCAAAAGATTGTTGCATTAACCATATAGCAATACACTTTCCTAAAGAGACATTTAGTAACACTTTACAATAAGGTGTCATGATGTTAACATTAGTTAATGTATTAACTAACATGAACAATGAACAATACATTTATTACCCTTTTTATTTGTTCATGTTAATGTTATTTGTTCATGATAATGTTAGTTACTTTGTTAATGTTGGTTAATAAAAATACAGTCGTTCATTGTTGGTTCATGTTAGTTCACAGTGCATTAACTAATGTTAACAAACACAACTTGTGATTTTAGTAATGGATTACTAAATGCTGAAATTAACATTAACTAGATTAATAAATGCAGAAGTATTGTTCATACTAATGTAGTTAGCTAATGAACCTTTAACTGCATATTTTGATTTATATGATCTTTTTTGGAGAATTTAATATTATAGTGTTATAGATGTATAATTTGTGTGGATAAAGGTTTGAACACACCTACTTATTATTATATATAGTCTTTATTATCATGAGAAATATTGATTTAATGTGTGGCCATATTACTGTATTACAAATCAATGATTTTTGCCATTTAAACTCTTTAAAGCTTAAAAAAAAATTCAGAACCCTTTTCTAAGTGATGCTCTACAGCCATATATTTTAATAAATTGTATACATTATAAATATGAAATATAAATATACCTGAATTTTTTTTATGGAGGTCACATTGGTTTTTGAGCTTTTAATCAGCAACACTACAGACCCAATCCATTGCCTCTAACGCCCCCCACTGGATAGATGACCATTGCAGTGAATTCATCAACATCACGGTTACAATGTTTTTTAACCATTTTATAAAGCTGTTATTTGAGGCTGTGGATTTACAGCTATACTGTTTTAGTTTTGTTTTTGATGTTTTTCCCATTCTGGAATGAGTGTATCAGATTGCAACTTCTCCGGGACTAACTCTGATGTTCTCCACAGGGTCCTGTAGCCACTCCCTCACTGTTCAGGGCTCCTTCTGTTGGCCCTTGCCCTCCTCCTCCTCCTCCTCCACCACCAGGTCCTCCTCCGATGTTCATGGATGACAGCCCCAAACCCGACGACACATCAGCCCAGCACTCCGCTCTGTTTGCACAGCTCAACCAGGGAGAGGCCATCACTAAAGGTGGGCAGGAGAACACCGTCACGCAACAAAATACTATACCACCTTCAAAACTGACATCAGGTGATGTGCTCTGCCTCCAGGTTTGAAGCATGTGTCTGACGAGCAGAAGACCCATAAGAACCCCAACTTGCGCTCTCAGGAAGGGAGGACACATCAGGGATCTCCAGCCAAAAGTCAGAACCCCAGCATGTCTGCGTGTGCACCTGCCAAAAAACATTCCCCCGTGCTGGAGCTGGAAGGAAAGAAGTGGAGGGTGGTAGGTGCCCACGCCTCATCAACTGACATGTGTCTGAATGTGTCCAGCGTTAAATCATACTACTTGTAATCGTTCTGCTACATTTGCCAAAATTTAAAAAACAAATGTATCCCACAATGCAATGAACTTGATATTTTTTATTCAATGTCATCATCATCATCATCATCATCATCAAAATACTAATTTCTACTACTAATAATAATACTTTGCATAGTGGTTATTATTATTATTGTTGGTGTTATAGTTGTTATTTTTATTATTACATTTTTTATTAATATTATACCATCAGAGCCTAAATGTTTTATATAAAATAATCATTCTCAGTTGCATAGGGAAAAGTGGAAGAGATTCATTAAGGCAGGGATCACTAAAAAAATAATTATCATTATCTCCCAAAAAGTGGGTTTGGTGAATGTAGAGATGTCTTAAAATGATAACACTTGTAAACTGAGCTACCCTGCACTTGTAGTGAGACTCTTATTGATTTACAGTGCCTACAGCATATGTTTAGTGGATCTATTGTATGGATTTGTCCTGTAGGAGCACCAGGAGAAGTCTCATGACCTGGTGATAGAGGAGACCGAGCTCAGACAGGTGGTTTATGTCTTTAGCTGTAGCAACTCCACACTCCAGATCAAAGGCAAAGTCAACTCCATCATAGTGGGTAAGAGGAGCTCCTCATAACACCAGCTGCTCTTATTCAGTTACGCCTGGCTGATGTCTGTCTCTCTCCTCACAGATAACTGTAAGAAGCTCGGACTCGTGTTTGACAGTGTGGTGGGCATCGTTGAGGTCATCAACTCCAGAGACATTCAGCTTCAGGTTAGATGTTAAATGTTTGTGCATAACAAGTTGTAAGTGTTTTGATCTGTGAGTGATCTGTACACAGGGTTATTATTGTGAAAAAGAATTTGTTAGCATAATGTATGTGCATGAATTATGGTCATAACTGACAGAATTAATAAAGAATATTGTAATCAACACAACTGCGAATGTTAAATAACATTGTGGTATGCATCTGTTGATACTGAAGGACATAAATTACACAGTCATACATCAAACCTCAGTTTTTTATAGCAAGAATTACTAAAAAATTACTGCAAAATATTGTAAGATTCATCAACCACGTATAGTATTGTTCAGAAGTTTTGGATCAAGTAGGAACTCGTGGCTCAAAAATACTAATTCTTTCAATTTTTTTTTCACCCTTATGTATTTTGTTGCCTGTGAACAACACATAACTTGTTTTTGGCCTTTCAGGTAATGGGAAAAGTTCCTACTATTTCCATTAACAAGACTGAGGGGTGCCATGTCTACTTGAGCAAGGATTCACTCGACTGTGAGATTGTCAGTGCCAAGAGCTCTGAGATGAACGTCCTTGTTCCTGAGGGAGAGGATGATTATGTATGTTTGTTTACACTGGAAATATCTAACAATAGAGCTAGCATAACCTTTCATTTATACAAATAACTCTATTGATACATTACCAAAAATAACAATGTTCTATTCCAGAATTTTGACCTGCTTTACATTCAAATATGAGGGAAAATCTGTCATCAGCCTTAAAGGTTGAAGCATTGTTCATACATTATTTGACTAATATCTTCTTGTGTATTCAACAGAGGGAGTTTCCAATCCCAGAGCAGTTTAAAACGCTTTGGGACGGCTCCAGCCTGGTGACAGAGCCCACAAAGATTGCTGGTTGATTCCTTTTCCAGCTCGTCATCGCTTTCCTCCTACCCAGAATTCTTCATGCACTTTCACTGTATCACACTGTTAGCAGAGACGGAAGAATTCATGCATTGTGGCTGTGAGAGGTGTAGATTAAAGGCTCCAAAATTCAAATTAAGAGCAAAAACTATGGACAAAAGTTCCATTTCCACAAACCGATTATGAAACATTTCAACAAATGGAGATGGAGATGTTTCTCCTTAACTAAGCGGCAATAAAAATACATAATATACATATATGAATTATTATACATTGAAAGTAATTACACATGATGGCACCATTATGTGTGAATATGGGAATTTTTTAGTCAGCAACATAAAGTACTAAGTTCAAATAATGAATCAGTAAGCAATCAAATTTTTACTTATTCTTATGACAATATATATTTTACTTAAAAAATTATTAATTTATTAAAGTATGGATTTTGATTTTGTTTTTGTCTTTTTTGACATAATCAAGTACTTTGTGTTGATGTCATAAATTCTCATGTTAAATACATTTTGGTTCTGTGTAGTAATATAATAAAAAAAAATTTTTTTTCAAAATATTATGACTATATTTAGCTATAACTTGTTTTTATGGAGAAAACAGTTATGTTTTTCCACATTTTACATTTTCTACAGATTACAAATCCCAGTTTCAGTTCATAATATTTTCTTCTGCTAACACACACACACACACACACACACACACACACACACACACAAACGTTTATTTGGCAACGTGAAGTTGTATCTGCAGGCTTTGGACCCAGAATATGTGCAATCATGAGCAGAGGAGGAAAATTAATGGATATTTTACAATCAAACCTCTTTTTATTCTGAGTCTGATAAATGGTCTTTGTTCTGCGAATTAATAAGTGCTTTTGGTTTTTTTTTTATAAGATTCTGCCATTTTAATATAGTTCAAATATTGCTTAATCTTATCACTCTATATTTCATTTACAGTCTCAGACTACTTATTTCTGAGATTAACTTTTGGTGGTTAAATGTTTGTATTGACAGGCACCGCGCCATTCAACACCATCAGGATAGTAATGACATGTGCTGTGCATAATAACATTAATTAACTATGGCAACTAAATATCAAACTTCATGTCCAAAATAGTTTCCTAAATGTTCTCACTTTGCACTCACATATTTACATTGCTTGTAAATTTACATGCTTTAAATGTTTCTTCAACAGGAAGGTCTTGAACACTTCAGCTCATTTTGAATGTATGCCAACAAGTGTTAATAAGTAGCATTCTTCAGTCCATAAAAGGAAATCATGTTACATTTGCTTGGTCAGTAAACAGTCAACATTTAACTAAACAATGTAATGCACATTTATAAATGATGCTTAAACAAAATAGAATGTGTACACTGTATTAAATCACACACCTTAAATTGTAATTTAACAAAGTATTTTCACATTACCATATCAATTTAATCAAATAAAATAATTGTAAACTCACTACACTTATTTGTATTTTTGTGTGTGTGTGTGTGGCCTTATTACCATCTTCTGTTGATTTTGTTGTATTTCTTATATCTCACTTAATATTTTTCACACACAGTATAAACGGGTTTTTATACACAAAACTACCTTTATATTTTAGGAAGGGGTCCCTTACATTTGAGTCCATGGCAATTTATTATAAATGCATGAAAAGCAAGTGAATTTGTCAGCATATGGCTCTTTATTGAAACTCATAGATTCTGTCCCTGACAGGAAGTTTAAACAGAGCAGCAACGGGGAATCATCAACTTGGCAAACGAGAAGAGAATGTGAAGTATTCACCTTGCTCCATGCTGGTAATTTAAAGCAATACAAAACATAAATTAATTTAAAATGATAGCGCAAATGTACACAACTTGTATAAATGTTTAATGTGACACATCAAGTCCTATTTTAAAATATACAGATTCTACATGCACCAAACATTGACAGTAAAAGCTTAATGGTGCCATCTGCTGGCAAGCAGTGAATCTTTATAAAATATTGCACAACAAACATTTTTTGGGGTTTATTTGTACTTGTACAAATGTTTATTTTTTAATTTAAATTTTCAAATTAATTACAACTTTAAAAAAGTCAAGAACTTTAAAATTGTAAGAAAATCAATTAAAAACACTTAAATTTCTGTGTTCTTGTGGTATTTAGTATTGGCTAATGCTTGATGACCATGTTTCCCTCTGAGTCTTGAGTGAAAAGCATCTCTGGCTCTAGATCTGATTCCTCCTCCTCTTTTTCTAAAGAAGCGGCAGATGGACTATTCCCGTAATCTTTGCCCACAGATAAATTGCTCTGGTCTCTTAGTGGGCTCCTTAAGTGCCGGTCACGATGAGCAATCACACAGAAGCCCTCTGAGTCCTGAGTGAACAACGTTTCTCCAGCCGTCTCTGTGTTTGCAAGTTCCTTACCTGATTTTATGAGGGGAAAAGTGTTTTTCTCATTCAACCTGTACTTAGCTGGACTGGAAATTAGATGGCGTTTAAAAGGGGATGTTGGAGCATTTTTAACAGGTGATGCAGGCCAGCTATTCTCTTTCCCCATCCGTTTCATGGGTGATGCCTTATTTTTGTGCCAAGGCTGCTCCTGATTTTTATTGGTATTCACAGAAGCACTCCATCTTTTGTGGTTTTCATTGACAGGCCTAGAGGTTAAGATAGACCCCTTAACTTTGGCCTTCTGATCTCTTAAATCATGTTTGTCCGTGTGTTTAGGACCTGGAGACTTAAGGAAAAGCTTATGTGCATCTTCAGAGGGCTTCCAGACCATCAGATCATAGTGCTCCGGGGACTCCTCATGAAAGAAAGTCTCAGTTTCAGGAACTGTCTGATGTGGATATTCATTTGAAGCTACTTTATTACAATAATCTTGTGTCTCTAACACATTTTCTGTGTAATGGACAACATGTCTCCTTTTTTCAGGCGGTTCTTCTTCCTCTGGCTCAGTTCCGCATATCAAATGGAGAAAAGACTGTTCTTTTTTGTCCTCGGCTGACAATCTTTCAAAATCTTCATCACAGTACACCTCAGATATTTGACTGGTTGACTCTGCAGATGGCTCCAAAGTCACATCATGTTTCCGTTTGGCCCCGGTGCGTGCCTCTGTGAGCACGGAACTGGACAACCCAGAATGAGCCGCACTTGGGTTAGGGTCTGGGCAAACAAATACAAGTCACAAAAGGACAAAAGGTAATTATTATTAGTTATTATTTAGCTTTAACAGTTTATCATCACATTAAAGATATATAGCCTATATATTTTCAAATATCACGTAATCTGAAACAGTTACAGTATGAAACAGCTCTGGAATGTCTTACCTCTGGATTTGGGTGTAAAGAAGGTTGATATAGTGCTTTGTTTAGTGACAGGCATGTTGAGTTTGGTCTGAGTGAAGCTGAGTGCGACTGCCACACTGTATCCCCCTGATCTCGCAAGTGGGTTCAGGAATTTGGATATTGGACGGGTCAGCTGTTTCTGAAAAAAATGTAAAAAGCAATCTGAGATCCCTTCATCTTTCATGTAGTGTTATTTTTTCTTACGAAGACAAAAGAAAACATCTTTTCAATACACTTAAAAGGTTAGATTTGGTTTAAATACATTTCGTTAGAATTCAGTTGTTGTTACCTGTTGTTTCTTTTCTTTTAACTCTTTTGTGTCGAGCCATATTCCACACTCTTCTTCTTGAGCTGATGCTGCAGGTTTCACTTTAGTGTTCTTCGTGGATTTCATTGTTTACAAATTCCACACACTCAAATAACCAGCCTCTCTTTATATACGGGGCAAACAATTCCCTGAAACGCTCACAGTCTCATAACAAACAAAGCTAACAATCGATATTAACAGTTACAACGTTATATTTCAGTTATTTAGATACAGTTTCTCGAGCTCCTCTGTTCACTGTAGCTGTCTTGGAATTCCCGCGCGCGTATTCAAAGACACTCTCGGGTTGCCAAGTATTCTTGTGAATGACCGATAAATCAGTCCTGTTAGATTGATCGCACTGGTTATATAAAGGAAGGTGATCGCCTTACGATGATGTATAATACACTATATCAAACAGTTAATATACTATAATGTAGTTATGCATTACATATGTGAGTGAATAAAGTGTGATATATTTATTTATGTAGAAATATTAAAGGGATTTGGCAACCCGTCACCATGAAACGTGTGCATAAATGTTGCAGTTTTCTACGAATGTTAAATTTAATAAATAATTATTCCTATTACTTGAGATTAAATAGAATATCATTTGCATAAACAAATTTTGAATTTTTGAAATTTTGAAAACTGGACGTTACGAAATCATCCGGCGACGTCACGTCAGATTACAACGGTGGGTGACGTCAAAGTAAGGGTGAGTGAATTCTCTTTTTCCTGATACATTTTTGCTAAAAATGCCTTTCGTGTTTTAATAAAATGTCATCTCATAACCACATTAACGTTATAGACGTATATAAGGTGTGAATTAACGAGAGACATCAACGTCTCTTGTACTCTCATAGAGGATTGAAAGCAAAATCTTAGCTAGCTGACGGTAGCTATGCTAACATCGCTGTGTATTTGTCAGGAAATAAACAAAACAAAATCAGCGGTTGTATTATATACTCCGCTTAGGATTCACAATACCTTGCATCAGTCAGTTCGTTAAATGTCTAAAATCTAACATATTGTCTTTCTGTCTATAAGTTTCAATTGTATTTCCTTGACCACAATGCGTCTGTAAACATACTGAGATCAGATCAGTCGATTTTGATATGCAACCTCTGTGTATATCATTTATTCCACTGAGAATAGCGCTGACCCGTGGCTAAACCAAACATAATGATCTGATTCTCGCTTCAGTTGTTTTGTAGTTCATCATGTTTCATGGAATACCTGCCTCTGGAGTGATGGGAGGAGGTGAGTGAGAGAACCTGCTTAATCATGAGCCTCTAAACAATCAAAGCATCTCATACTATTACTCTTGCACATATTTTCATAAGTCTCATATCTGATTTTATATGTTTTGCCTTTCTGCTTTAACTTAATCAGCGCCTGCCAACAAGCCAGAACTGTATGAGGTAATAATGTTATATTGTGCACATAATTTGTAATAATGCACTCATCTGTCATCATTCCTCTGTGTTTGAATTACATTTTGGTCTGTTACAGGAAGTGAAATTGTACAAAAATGCCAGAGAAAGAGAAAAGTAAGTTAACCAACATCGTACTGTTCAGGAATGGCTCATTTGAGTTTCCCTGTTTATTTGTCTTATTGATTGATGTCACAATAAAGATGATGCAGAATGGTGATTACGTGATTGGGTTGCAATTAATGTCTTTTTATTTTGTTTTGAAAGGTATGACAACATGGCAGAGTTGTTTGCTGTGGTCAAAACACTTCAGGCCCTGGAAAAAGCCTACATTAAGGACTGTGTGACTCCAAACGAGTTAGTCACTTAATTTGTTTGTGCAAAACATTGTGAATTAAGGTCTGGTCACATTTATATCCAGAGATTTTAATAGGAGTCCACATGATTGGAAATTTCATGTGATATGAAATATGTCTGCACACAGTTTTCCCAACATTGGTCAGGTAAATTAATTTACTGTGTGCTGAACAGCCAGAAGCTGCTTTGTTTTAAAGTGACTTCTGTGTGAGCTATGCTTCATATATCACTGATCTATAACAAAAGACAATGGACCTTTTTTGCCCATAAAGTGTTACCAATGTGACCACACCCTTATTTACATCTATTCATATAATAAATATTTGCTTTGTTTTTGCAGATACACAGGAGCTTGCTCAAGATTGCTTGTCCAGTACAAGGCTGCTTTCAAACAAGTCCAGGGATCAGATGTGGGCTCCATTGATGACTTTTGTCGGAAATATAGGGTATAGCTGATTTTGCTTGCATGTAACTCTAAATTCTTCTGTTTTAATGCTCTTTTGTATCTTTGGTTAGTAATTTGCTAGTCCAGTGCACTGCGTGCAGATCAGTGTGCTTTAGTTCATTTTTTTCCCCCTGTGTGTTTCTGACAGCTGGACTGTCCACTGGCTATGGAAAGGATCAAAGAGGATCGACCAATCACCATTAAGGATGACAAGGGCAACTTGAATCGCTGCATTGCAGACATAGTTTCTGTATGTATCTTGAACACTTTATATAGTGATTTTATGCAGCCTAGAATGAATAGCTTCTTGAGCTAATGCCAAAATGCCCCGAAGTGTCTATTAACTGAGCACAGAGGATGCCTTCTTGTTCCAACAGTTCCATTAAGTAGATTTTTTTCATCAAACTAGAAGAAATAATGCCATATGCAATTTCCCCAGGGCTCCACAGTAGAGTGTGGCCATTTAGCAATATAATAACTGGCAAAATCTGCTTCTTCACTTTTTTTTTATTTTTGTTTTCTCTCATGTAGCTCTTTATCACAGTGATGGACAAACTTCGACTTGAGATTCGTGCCATGGATGAGGTACTCATTTCACAGAATACATCTGCTTAATTAGATTAACATAATGTTATTTAGAGACAGCTTAAGTCTTCTTGACTTGAATTACTGATTAACTGAGAACATTGTTTTATAGATCCAGCCTGACCTGAGAGAGCTCATGGAGACCATGAATAGAATGAGCAACATGCCAACAGATTCAGAGGCCAAAGACAAAGTCAGCCTCTGGTAAGCCTAGTTTTACTGTAGAAATACAGTACCATTCAAAAAGTAAAAAAAAAAAAGTGACAGTAAAGACATTTATAATTTTGCACAAGCTTTCTATTTCAAATAAATGCTGTTTTTTCATTTCTACAGGTGCTGGTCATATAATTAGAATATCATCAAAAAGTTTATTTATTTCATTAATTCCATTCAAAAAGTGAAACTTGTATATTATATTCATTCATTACACACAGACTGATATATTTCAAATGTTTATTTCTTTTAATTTTGATGATTATAACTGACAACTAAGGAAAATCCCAAATTCAGTATCTCAGAAAATTAGAATATAACTTAAGACCAATACAAAGAAAGGATTTTTAGAAATCTTGGCCAACTAAAAAGTATAAAAATGAAAAGTATGAGCATGTACAGCACTCAATACTTAGTTGGGGCTCCTTTGCCTGAATTTCTGCAGCAATGCAGCGTGGCATGGAGTCCATCAGTCTGTGGCACTGCTCAGGTGTTATGAGAGCCCAGGTTGCTCTGATAGTGGCCTTCAGCTCTTCTGCATTCTTGGGTCTGGCATATCGCATCTTCCTCTTCATAATACCCCATAGATTTTCTATGGGGTTAAGGTCAGGCGAGTTTGCTGGCCAATTAAGAACAGGGATACCATGGTCCTTAAACCAGGTACTGGTAGCTTTGGCACTGTGTGCAGGTGCCAAGTCCTGTTGGAAAAATGAAATCTGCATCTCCATAAAGTTGGTCAGCAGCAGGAAGCATGAAGTGCTCTAAAACTTCCTGGTATACGGCTGTGTTGACCTTGGACCTCAGAAAACACAGTGGACCAACACCAGAGGATGACATGACACCGCAAACCATCACTGACTGTTGAAACTTTACACTGGACCTCAAGCAACGTGGATTGTGTGCCTCTCCTCTCTTCCTCCAGACTCTGGGACCCTGATATCCAAAGGAAATGCAAAATTTACTTTCATCAGAGAACATAACTTTGGACCACTCAGCAGCATTCCAGGCGAGACGCTTTTGACACTGTCTGTTGTTCAAGAGTGGCTTGACACAAGGAATGCGACAGCTGAAACACATGTCTTTGCATACGTCTTTGTGTAGTGGTTCTTGAAGCACTGACTCCAGCTCCAGTCCACTCTTTGTGAATCTCCCCCACATTTTTGAATGGGTTTTGTTTCACAATCCTCTCCAGGGTGCGGTTATCCCTATTGCTTGTACACTTTTCTTCTACCACATCTTTTCCTTCCCTTCACCTCTCTGTTAATGTGCTTGGACACAGAGCTCTATGAACAGCCAGCCTCTTTTGCAATGACCTTTTGTGTCTTGCCCTCCTTGTGCAAGGTGTCAATAGTCGTCTTTTGGACAACTGTCAAGTCAGCAGTCTTCCCCATGATTGTGTAGCCTACAGAACTAGACTGAGAGACCATTTAAAGGCTTTGCAGGTGTTTTGAGTTGATTAACTGATTAAAATGTGGCACCAGGTGTCTTCAATATTAAATCTTTTCACAATATTCTAATTTTCTGAGATACTGTATTTGGGATTTTCCTTAGTTGTCAGTTATAAACATCAAAATTTAAAGAAATAAACATTTGAAATATATCTGTCTGTGTGTAATGAATAAATATAATATACAAGTTTCACTTTTTGAATGGAATTAGTGAAATAAATCAACTTTTTGATGATATTCTAATTATATGACCAGCACCTGTATTCATCGAAAAATCCTGGGAAAAAAAATAATAGTGTTCAAAAAAACATTTTAACATTGAGAATAATAAGAAATGTTTGTTAAGCACCAAACCAGCATATTAGATTGATTCCTGAAGAATTATGTGACACCGAAAACTGGAGTAATTTTTGTACATCACATTTAGAACGCATTAAATAAAATAGCTCATCTGCCAAAATCTAAAATCAAAACTAAATCAAATTGCCTGAAAAACAAATTCAGTTTCCCTGCGCTTTAAAAGCAATGCTCACTGTGTTGTTCTTCTTCACAGGTTAACCACACTAAGCAGCATGTCTGCATCGGATGAGCTGGATGACTCCCAGGTTCGCCAGATGCTGTTTGACCTGGAGTCTGCCTACAATGCCTTTAATCGTTTCTTACACTCCTCTTAAATGTTCCTTCTCTCTCTGAACTCTCTGAACTCTTTTTCACCAGCCTTTTTTTTGTTTTGTTTGTTTGTTTAATTTTGCCCATGTCTCCTGTAGGAATGTAGGAACTGTAAATCTAATTAGAGTACTGCTTACTAAGGCTTATGTTGTTCAGTAATACAATCAGGATTATATTATTCACAGATTTGAAAATTAAGAGTAGTGTATTTTTTTTTTAATGTAAAGAGATTCTAGAGTGTTCTCTAGAAAGGCAATAGCGAATACAATAGCTAACTGAGATGCAGTGAGGGCGTTATAGGGAGGAGTTTATTACAGGCAAAAGATGCTTGCCTCTATAAATACAAGTCTTGAATGAACATATGGATTGATAGTTTATGGATCTCATAATATCTTCTAGAACAGTCTAATACTGAATTTTCAGTACTGCATTTTATTTTAAATGGATGTTTCCCTAGCTACACACTTTCCTTATATATTTTTTTAAATGGATGTTTTCTCAGTATTTAAATAACAATGTTAAATGCGATCATTCTTTTACAGTACTTTAACATTTGTTGGTTGATAACTTGACTTTTATAAAAGCTTGATTAAGAACTTACTCTTTCCTTGGCATGGTGTTGGTCTAGCTCACTTTATGTAATAAGGCATATTTATTAGATGACCTATGTAAATAAAATAGTTTTGAAATGAAACACATCATTCTTTGAAAAAAATGTTTGTGATTACATGTACAATTCTGTGTGATTATATGTACAAATAATGATATTAAACCCTTTCATTTGGTTGAATACCTCAATATAATGTCTACTAGCCAACTGCACGCAGTAATGCATGATATATCCATATCTGCACCATGACAGAGGGTTCCGAAACACTATACGAAGGGTCATTTTTACCGGATTGTTATTTTTTTTTTTTCTCGGTGATTTTCTTGGCGAAAGATTTCCTCATGGGTTTAAGTTGTTTTGAAAGCGACTTGTGTGTAGGTAATGCTTCATACATAAGTATATAATTGACAAGCCACACGCACCGTTTTAGCCGAAATTTCGCTAATAACCGAACTTTTAGCAAACATGCTGCTCCTTTAAGAGATTGCGTCCTATGTATCGTCTCCATGGCGACAAACAATTACAAACCCAAGCGATGCGTAACTTTGTACCAGGCCATATGAGCAAGCACAGATATCAATGGTGACATCCAAACGACACACACATTTGCTTTCAGAAGGTCGAGATTAGAATTTATATAACTCCGTTTAATTGTTTGGACGCTCAATAGTGATTAAGTTTAACTCGTGATAAATTCGTGTTTAGATTTATTATTCGGCATATCGCCTAGGAAAAGTAAACTCCTAACGTTAGTGGATTTTGTTTATTTAAATCTGTTTTGTTGCAATCCTGCATTCCTCAAGGAGCCAGGATTTTATTCCTGCCATGATCAAAATCAATCAACATTAAGAATCATTTTAAGTGGTAAAACAGGAAATAGACGACATGAACATCTCAGAGGTGGAAGAACACATCACTTTGAAATATGAAATCAAGAGAAGACTTGGGAAAGGGGTAAGATGTTCATCTACTGTCATTATGTGTTTAAAAAGTGTCAAGACAAATCTTATAAAATCTTACATAGTTATATAATAACCAGACAGGGTAATGTATTTGCTGTTATGTTTATTGTCTTGAATTAGACCATCAGCTTCATCTGGACTGTCCTAAACACAATTTTAGGAATAATTTGTATTAAATCCCACCTAGAACTGAAGCAGGGATCATAGGGCTATTGTTTCTATCATTCATTGATTTGCATAATAGTGATCATATATGCTTGAAAGAACTGCTGTACTGTAGTTGTCGGTGTTGTGGTACTAACCTTGTGTTTTGTGCAGTTTAACTAGGTGTAATGAAGCTCTGTTGTTTCTGTTTAATCTTTCAAAAAGTAATGAGACAAAAAGTCACTTTTGAGTAAAAATCTAATATACAAAATAGTAAATCTGACATAAAATATGTACATGCAAAGAAAGGCCACCCTTTGGATTAATAATGGCAGTAAACATCATAGGGACTTGAACTGCTCATAATGGCAGTCAGTAAACAAAGGTTCTGTGGACTGCATGATCTCTCCTCGGTCACTCCGGTAAATAAATGAAAACTGCAGTGAGCACAAATGACTTAAATGAGGGTTTCATGGCAACCCTTCCCTGACAACTGACCATTAAGTCATACCCTGTTTGTTTTCCTTCAATCAACTATAATTTTATTACGGTGTACTTTCTTATCCGTTTCACAGGCATATGGAATTGTTTGGAAGGCTGTGGACAGAAAAACAGGAGAGACTGTTGCTGTGAAGAAAATCTTTGATGCCTTTAGGAATCGAACAGATGCTCAGGTTAGAGACAAGTAAAATAGAGAGGTGGAGAATAAGAAAAAGTCTGAAATAGCAACAAAACATACAAAACTATACTACTTCTACTGTATGTATGAATATGTAAACATCAGTTATTTAGATTCAGTTTATTCATATTTTTCTTTAAACTGTATCAAATGCATACCTATCTGCTTTTCTGCATTTTCCCATAGAGAACATTCAGAGAAATTATGTTCCTCCAGGTAAGAATATTGCCCTTTGACCAAACCATAGAATCCAAATATTCATGTTTCTTACCATATTTACACTGCTGCTCAAAAGTTTGTTGTTGGTAAGATTTTAAAATGTTTTTGATAAAATTTTCTTATGCTCACCAAGCTGAATTTGTTTGATCAGAGATACAGTAAAACAGTAATATTGTTCAATGTTATTTAATATGCTAATTTGGTGCTCAATAAAATATATTATTTTCATTATTGAAAGCAGTTGTTGTGCTCATATTTTGTTCATCTTATATTCTGCTTATTTGAAATAGAAACCTTTTGTAACATTATAAATTCCTTTACTGTCACTTTTGGTCAATATAATGCGTCCTTGCTCAAAAGTAATCATTTCTTTTTTCTACTGACCCCACACAATAGATTACCTTAAAAACTTAATTCTGTGTTTGTTAAGATATCAAACTTCCTTCTTTTTTCCCTTTTGCAGGAGTTTGGGGATCATCCTAACATAATTAAATTGCTGAATGTCATCAGAGCCCAAAACGACAAAGACATTTACCTTGTGTTTGAATTCATGGGTAAGAGAGTTTGTGTGATCTTTCCTGGAGCCTTTTGCACTTATTAGTCAGTACTCTTCACACCATTATATTCCAATTAAAGGTACTTTATAGCAATATACATAATTCCAAGTTACTATTATTTATGTGATGTGACACACCGAGTTTTCTTTTCAGACACAGACCTACATGCTGTGATAAAGAAAGGAAGTCTGTTAAAAGACATTCATAAGCGTTATGTCATGTACCAGCTTCTTAAAGCGACAAAATACCTTCATTCAGGCAATGTCATTCATAGGGACCAAAAGGTATGTCACACCTTTTAACATCACTTCATGTTTACAGAATTAATTTAAACCATTTCTGGTTTAAGTCATTCCTTTATTTTTATTTCCTAAAGCCATCCAACATCTTACTCGACTCAGACTGCTTTGTGAAGCTGTGTGACTTTGGCTTGGCAAGATCCCTGTACCAGATCCAAGAGGATGCTGTGAATCCTGCCCTGACAGAGTACGTGGCAACACGATGGTACAGAGCCCCTGAAATTCTCTTGGGATCCAGTAGGTGCGTGGCCCTCTAGCATTTTATAATCTATTAATCATAATACATAGTATATTGTGATAATGGTTCCTATATTTCCTCCAGGTACACAAAAGGTGTGGACATGTGGAGCATAGGTTGCATTCTGGGAGAGATGCTCCTGGGCAAGCCTCTCTTCCCCGGGACGTCTACCATTAATCAAATCGAAAAAATCATGAGTGCCATTCCACATCCTTCTACAGAAGGTGAGTTTTACATGAGACTTGTTCTTTCAGGCAACAACTAAATAAACCAGCCACAAAGAAACAAACTTTGCTAATAGAACCATGTATAATTTTTTTCATAGATGTATTGGCTATCAGATCAGAGTATGGGGCTTCTGTGATTCAGAGAATGCTGCTTAGGTATGTAATGTTCATATTTAACAGTTTGTCTTCATTGTTCACTCTATGGTTGTTTAGCTGATCTTGAATGATGAGTGTTTGATGACGTGTTTGATGTGAACGTGTTCAGACCTCAGGTGCCAATAGATGAAATTCTGCCGGCATCAGTGCCACCTGATGCCCTTGATTTAGTGCAGCGCCTGCTGGTTTTCAATCCAGACAAGAGACTCAGTGCAGAGGAAGCTCTGCAGCACCCTTATGTGTCCAAGTGAGTTTTGCTTTTAGTTATTTAACGTTTTTAAATAATAATGTATAAGTCAACAGGAAATCAAAATGGACCCTGTCTACTTTCCTAATACACAGCACTTGACAGTGTATTTGAGCTTCAGTGCACTATATTGGAAAGAAATTAAAATATGATAAAAATTGATGAATGGCTATTAAAGGGATAGTTCACCCCAAAATAAAAATTCTATCATTAATTTCTCACCCTCATGTCGTTCCAAACCCGTAAGACCTTCGTTCATCTTCAGAACACAAATTAGGATATTTTTTGATGAAATCCGAGAGCTCTCTGACCCTGCATAGACAGCAATGCAACTGAAATGTTCCCAGGCCTAGAAACAAAGTATGGACATCATTAAAATAGTCCATGTGACATCAGTGAATACTTTTATATGTTTTTGTAATGATTGCATTGTTGTTATATGAATAAATGATTTACTTAATATATAAATTAATAATAATCCCTCATCTTTCTGTTTGTCATGCAATTTCACAACCCAGCCAGAGAGCCTAGTTTGGTCTATGATGTCATTTTGCCAGTGGACGATGACGTCCAACTCTCTGTTACTCAGTACAGAAACAAACTCTATGAGGTGAGTGGAAACTTGCCATTCATTATTTTCTCGTTTTGCACAGATTTATTTTGCCCTTTGTCTCGTGCTTTGTTTTGAACAGTCATAATGTTGTGAGTGTACACAGTCATATGATTTCTGGGTTATGGTAACAAATGCTGCGTCACAGTGACAAAAATCTTTCCTCCTGAAAACTTATCACACAAACTGAGCATAAATAATTGTTCACTGAAGTTTAAAAGTTTGGGTTCAGTATGATTTCTATTTTTAAGAGAATAAACGGGAGAGTTATTTTACATTGTAATAACATTTTGCAATATTAATGTTTTACTATATTTTTGTTTAAATAAATGCAGCCTTAAAAATCATTAAAATATTAGAACAATTGTATCCACCCCAGCTTTTTAATGGTAGTATTTTTACAGTAATAATATATTAGCAAATGCTTAAGAACAACTTTCCAATTTCTCCTGTAAAATGATCCTGGAAAAAAGGGCCAGTCGGCAGATGCACAAACAACCTCATTTCGCACAGAAATCAGAGGAGAAGACTGCAAAAGTGAATGGGGACAGTGGAGTGGAGAAAAGCAATGAAACAGGTGCTGGCTTTCAAAGAGAAGGCAAGCGTGGCATGGATAGAGATCATGACAGGAAATCTCCTAATGACAAGAAGAGCTCTAATGGAACTGGAGCAGCTGTTGCGAAACCTCTCAGTAGGCCTGAGCAAACACACTCAATTCCTGAAACCACCAGCCCAGCAGTGAGCCCCACTGCGGTCAAAACCTCTTATAACCCCATCACACACTTGCCTAGTGAGTTCTGTTTAATAGTGGTTGCATAGTACCATTCAATCACCACACTTATACATTCAATTATGTGTAATGCACATAAGGCTTTGGTCACTGAAGGTTTCAACTTTTATGATAGAATATACACTACCATAGAATAGACTGCAACTATACTAAGCATATGCACTAGTTTGGAGTTTTTTTATTATTATTTTTAATAAAATATTTTTATTCAGCAAGGTGCATTAAATAGATCAAAAGTGACAGTAAAAACATTTATGATGTTACAAATTATTCTTATTTCAAATAAATGCTGTTCTTTTGTAACTTTCTAATTATCAAAAAATTCTGAAGAAAAAATGTTTACTTTTTCATTTAAAAATATAAGCAGCACAGTGATATTTAACATTGTAAACAAAATGTTTTTACACCAAATCAGCATATTAGAATTATTTCTGAAGGATCATTTAACACTGAATACTTAGAAACAGTTATTTTAAATTATAATAATATTTCACAACATTACTGTTTTACTGTATTTTTGATGAAATAAATGCAGCCTTGGTGAACAAGAGACTAATTAAAAAAAAAAAACATTTAAAAAAATCTTGCAGACCACAAACTTTGAAATGCTGTTATATTACTCATTAGATAGCCATAAAAGGTATTATCCATTTATTTTCCAGATGGTTTAGTCAAACTGCACCAGCACCCAGCTCATTCTCAGCGGATTGGGAGGAGGAATCAGGATACTGGAGGTGTACTGCCTGCAGATGGTGCTAATGGGCCTGTGGTACGTCCTACTGTTTCATCTTATATAAGAGCTGCTGTCTATTCAACATTTAAAGACATTTTAAGTGGTTATGGTGCTGTTTTTTGCAGTGTCCATTTAAAATGTGTCATCTGTTCATTCCTTCCAATCAGGGAGTAGACCAGCGAGGTCGCTCTGCCCCTGTGGCACGCACAAACTCTTTCTCTCTCACACTAGCACAGCCCCAAAATAATCCCCTTATTCGCAAGGATGAACCCATTGTTTCCCCTGTGTTATGTGTCACCTCTGCTCGCTTGGTGAGTGGCCTTTTGTTTTTTGGTGGGGCAAAAATGTTTCAGAAAATTACAGCTACCATCTATTCAACCATTAATGTTTCCAGTTTGCATAAAACCCATGTGACCCGTGTGACTCTTGTTTACTCTGACCTGGGAACATTCAATCTGCCAACACAATCTATTGGTTGAGGCTGTGTATGTCTCAAGCTAGAAAGCAGTGCCATGTTAAAAATCCCCCTCAGTTTTGACACATATCAGGAGGTCTAACTGCCATCTGTTCTAGTGTTTGCATTCTGCCTTGCTAGAGTCTTTTTGTACCTTAGATCACCTTCATTACTTAGTTTTTAATAAATGATATGTCAGATATGTTTTATGGTTTTCCTCAATATGATATCTTAATATCCCACTGTACAGAACCAGCGGTCTAATTCGCATTCACGTGATGCCAAGCTTCCTCCAAGGTTCAGCAAGAAGGTTTTCCAGAGCAGTTCGAATGTTTCTGCAGCCGGCGATCCTCGCGCCAAACTAGGCAGTTATTCTCAGGCGTATGGGACTATCAGTAAAAGTGGACTGGACAATCTACTTAGGAATTACCACTAAGGTGTAAAGTGTGAGATTAATGGAGAAATCAAGAGGTAGGCAGACAGCCATTGGAATCTCCTAGATCAAAAAGAAACAGTGGATTTCGCATGACAAGATAATTATCATCATCACATGCTCTGAAGATGATCGCCATTGTGGAAATCCCAGATTAGTGCTGCCAATAATTTTTTCTGATCAGTTTAAATTCAGGTGTCAACTTCTTGTTTGTAAATATGTGGTGAAAACATTTATTAAATGTGTTGAGAACATCTTTGCAATTTGTACGTGTCCATGTTCTTGGCTTAAGAAACTTTAGCAATCATTAAGACTTTAGTGAAGTGGTTCTAAAGCATTTTTATTATGTTAGTGTTATAGTATTTTAATATAACTTGATTTGAATCGTTTTATTACATCTTTTGGCCCCTTAGAAGTTTGTTGTTGTCCCCTAGTTAACCACTGCTTTAGGGGATTTATATTTAGGGGACATATTTTTCCCCAAATGAATCAAATTTCATAATATTTCAAAAGATAACATGCTAAGTATCAAGTCTCCCATTTCCATACATCATTTGCCTGTTTTGTTGCATCATTTGAATGATGCAAACAATGAAGAACCCCATTAAACAAATATTTTAGCATGTGATTTGTTGAATGTAGTGAACGAATACGCCCTTCATACCCTTCACTGAACGAGTTTCGTTTGAATCTGAACGAGATCGAGAGATCTCGTTCGTGAACGAAATGACTGAACTGGTACATGTCGTTCGTGAACGAGTTAAATGAGAGTAAACCGGGTCAGTCGGCCATTAAGCATGTCAATCTCGATCAGCAATCAGCAGATACAAAGCGCAGTTATAGGTACTGTGCACATACGCTTGTTTTCATATTTAATCCCCGATTTATTAATGTGAATATATTATATATGAATTGTCTGACCAAACAATTAAAATGTTAATTATGCAAGAAAACCTCGTGCTTTGTTCATCTGAACAATTTATTTAGACTATTTAATGCGATTATGCACACATTTTAATAAAGCCAAATCAGTTTTTGTAACAAGTGAATACGTTCGTTGACTTAAGACATAACACATAAGAGACTCTTTTTCGCCACCTGCTGGCGTATTTGTGTAATGGTCACTGAACGAATCATTTTGGTGAACGAACTGAAAATGAACGAATCTCTTGAAAGAATCAAAATTTCCACCACCAGCATTTGCGTCCCATCTGTACAGTGCGAAGATGTTTCTCTATTCTAGAGCATAGACTGTATAAAAGGTCTAGGGTCATGTGACTTCTCGTGAACGTCACGCGGTCAGGCTGCGTGAGAGTCGCGGTGGGCGTGGCTAACGGATTCAGATCAGACGAGCATTACTGCAGCCAACGTCAACACAGACCAACCAACAAACACGGACTCTATTTCTGCTGTTATTTAATAAACATAAGTTGCATTTTGCTGCGCGTCTCCTAAACTGAAGGGTAAGTCTGTTTACATTTTCCGGTTCTTCTAATTTCTAACAAATATTGTTGAATACCGCAGGTGGATGGACATGGCGCTCGTGTTGTCATGGTGTTGTTTGGGGCGCCAGATTACGATTCATGTTTTCACGCGAATAAATGTTTAAAGCCAGATCTGTCAACGCGCATTTCTGTGATGTAAACGGCTACGATTGACATTATATGTTACAGTAAATGTGGCTGGTTGGTTCATATACAAGCGACGTGCGCATCGGGCCACCCCGTTATAACAGCGACAGATTAAGAGCTTTATCGTTAGGTTAACCTACTCTAGTTTTGATCGAGCTAATAAAACAGCTTACTTGTGTGTAGATTTAATTTTAGGCTTTTGAATGGTTTACCTGTAATAAATTTGTTGCTGAAAGGAGGAAAGTATGGTATTTCAAAATGCAATTTACAGTGTCCCCTATGGCTCATTAAAACGGTTTCTTTAAACCTCTTGAGTTGATGTGTTAAATCTTAAGTAATTGGAGACACGAAGCCTTTGTTGTCAGTAGTTCAGTTTGAAAGGATTGGTCATCGCATAATTTGTGGCAAACCGTTTTTACTTTTTTTCTTAATTAACTAGTGTCAATTTTTATGTTACTGTTAACGTTAGTGACACACACGTTTCAGTTTCCCTATTCTTTAAATACTAGTACTGATTATTTAGATAGGCCTACTAGTACATGCTTAGTAAAAAATGTTACTAGTAACAACGGAAAAAGATGCTGAGACTAGTACCCAGTAAATAAATACTAGTGAAGCTGGAATAGATAGGCTTCTAATAGCTATTGGTAATAATACTAGTACCTACTAGTTAAAAGTTGTTGAATAGCCTTATTAGTAAAACTGGTCTACGTACCAGAAGGAACTGGAATAAATAGTAGATAATATTCACTATTGGGATAAATGCTAGTATTGAAATAATTATAGTGAAATTTGGAAAAATGTCACTATTGGATTAATTGTTAGTAAGTTACGTGCTAGTAACACAAAAATAGATACTAACTAGACTGTTTGTTGCAAAGGAATAATTGCTTAAACAGCTTGCCATACACAGTTTGTAATAGTTTCTTTTTGCTAAGCAAAAGGACAGGTGCAGTCAGTCATATATAAATCCAGGTAACATGCAGACAAATCAAAAAAACTGGAAAAACCACATCACGTGTCTGATGTGTAAGACCTTGATAACCACAGCCTCTTCCTTTCAGCGTGACATTGGATTTATTGACATTGATCATGTGCTTATGCTTACTGGAGCATATTAAACCTTAAGCCCAATAAGCTTTATCATAGGAAATCCTTGTAATATTTTATTTGTTTTATTTTCTCTAAAATTGATGTTCTCTCTTCTCACTATTTGCCAAGTCAGACATACTCGCTTTCCTGGATAACATTCAGGCCTACTCATCATCCCTTTCTACCTCTCTCAGCAAATTATACAGCTCAATACCCACATTCATTTCCCCAGGCTTGCTTAAACTATTATTATGTGTTTCTTGACATTGTACATTGTGCATTGTTGTTCTGCAAATTTTGTACAGTTTTTCAAACAATAGGTTTTGTTGGCGATATGTCCTTTTGTCTTGTAGTTGAGGAGTAGGTGGCTGTTTTCTGTTGGGCACAGTGCTTGGTGCTTTTCAGTTGAACAAATTCTGAAGTTTGTCATTCAGTTGATGGACAATTGCAAATATCTGCTCAGCCACTCTTCAAAGTCTTCAACCTTATCTGATTTAGCTTGGTTCTTGTGCATTGGTTAGCTTTCATAATATGCTCATGCGTGCATGCAAATGCATCCTGTATGCAAACAGAGTCACGTATAAAGCTCCTGTTTATGCAGCCATGAACTGCCTCAGTTTATTTCGCATAATGTTATTTAATCTATGCTATTTAATCTATGCCATTCAGTGTAGTGTAAAAGCAGGATGATGTTTACCTTCACAAGTTTTTATCCACATGGAAATAAAAGGCTGAGATGGTGGTTTAAAGCTGGAATCTGCATCTTCCATGCACATTTGGAAAATGCCTTGGAGAAATATGAATGAATTTGACAAAGGTCCATAGATTACAGAATGGACTAAATATCCATGGAAATAATCAAGACACACATCTGCTCTGGAACTGAGGCTTTTAGGGAATTTGACAATTGACCATTTTTTTAACTGATGATTTAAAACTTTGTTCATACCCATTTTTCAAATAATCATGAAATATACACTACTGTTCCCTTACATTTTTTAAGGCTGCATTTATTTGATCCTGATACAGTATAAACAGTAATATTATGCACTATTAATATTATGTTACGATTTAATATTTGTTTTTGAATATATTTTTAAATTATTCATTCCTCTGATGGCAAAGCTGAATTATAATATGCTGATTTGGGTCTCAAAAACATTTCTTATTATTACCAATGTTGAAACCAGATGTACTGCTTAATATTTTTGTGAAAACGGTTTTTTTCAGGATTCTTTAATGTCACATAAGTTCAAAATAACAGCATTTATTAATTTGTTATAAATATATTTCTTTGTAATGTTGTAAAAGTATTTACTGTCACTTTTGCTCAGTTTAATGCTCTGAATAATAGCATTTATTTCTTAAAAAAAAAATCTTACTACCCCTAAACCTTTGAAGGTAGTGTATGTTGAGTTTTGTATTTTTAAGAGCCACATGCATTAGAAGGCTGTGAAATAAGAAAAGCCAGTTAGTACTAATTTTAAGCTTCACTTACCGTATATTCTAGTGATTAATAATTTTAGTTTTTGTCTAATCTGCATTTGTCATTGTTTCTCAAAATAGCCAGGTTTGTTGTTTTGAGTGCTGTGGCTTCTAAGCACAAGCCTAGTTTTTATGTGAGAAGAAAGAAGTTACATATGTAAACAGATTTAGGTTTAGGTCTGTAGCCCTATTCACTTATGCTTAGTGATTTGTGCAAACTGTGAGGTGTTTGCCTCACTGAAGCAGTAGCCAAGTGAAGTGCACGTTTCATTTATCCACCACATGTCACCTAAGAGGATTTTTCTGCTTTTGTAACCCTTCCTAGACTGAACTGAATCACCAGTTTGGACAGCAGTCCTCCGAGACCTCTCTAGCTGTTGCTCTTTTACATCAGATTGTTCTTACACATTTTTGTGAATTGTGTTGGCATCCACATCCATTGCTGTTACAAGTTTAGCCGTTTTTTGAAAATCTGTTGGTTTGGTTTCTTCAAATTTGGATCTTTTAATAAATCTTGAATCTTATATATTTCTCCTTATATCATCTTCAACACACACCCATGTTCCAGGTTCATGACCTTAATGATTAAAGTATGAGTATCAGCAAGCCTAATTTTAAGCTGAGTTTCTTTTGATGTGAATTGAGAATTTGGCTTCATTAGCTGCTATAGGTTGTAACTAGAAGAATAACAAAGTGAGGTAAACAATAAAACTATTTGCACTGTAAGTCAATGTGTTTATGATTATGGTAATAAATTAAAATAATCTAAAAGAAATACCAGTTTGCAAGATCAGGCAACATGACAGACTGTTTTTGTACAGCTAAAATAACTGGAAGCGACTGACACCGGAAGCCTCGCACATTCAAGTTAAAAATGACTGCACCAGCTCTCACTTTAAAAATAAGATTTATAATTATAAATATAAACAAAGTATGACTCTGCAGGGATAAAATAAAATGCTAATTTGTTATTTTTTTAGCTAATTTCCTTAATTTGTAGATATATTACCATGGTCAAGAAGATACATGTTTAATTTTAGTGTTTGCATTGGCACATTTGAGGCTGTCTTCTGATTCTGAATGGATCAGAAGAACCTGATGAACATCCATAAAACTTTTCCATTCCACAAAAGGTTTAGGTAAGTCCTAAATATTCTTGAAACTAAGAAAAAAAATAATTATTTTAAGAACTGTTCACTGAAAGGTTCTTTGGGAAACCAAAAGTCATAGGGGTTTTCACTGTCACTGTGAAAAACTCATTTTGAAACCTTTGTTTTTAAAGAGTGAAAGCTTACAAATGTGTCACCATCAGTAGTCAACTGACAAACATGTGCCATAAGACTAATCACAAATTTACCTTTAAATCAGACTTTATTTTATACCACACACATTGAATTCTTCATTTTAAATGTATTTGCTTTGAGAGTAAATATTTTGACATTTGATTTGTCATTGATTTGATTTAGACATTTGGTTACATGTCTAAACAGCTCTCAAACTTGACTGATTCTTGATAAGTGCAGTGATCTATAATAGCAACCAGCAGCACAGGTCTGAAAGTGAAAGTTCGATGTGACATGTGGACAAGTATGATGACCCATACTCGGAATTAGTGCTCTGCATTTATCCCATCCAGTGTGCACATACACTCCGTGAACACACACACACCCGGAGCAGTGGGCAGCCATTTTTTGGTGCAGCGCCCGGGGAGCAGTTGGGGCTTCGGTGCCTTGCTCAAGGGCACATCAGTCGTGGTATTGAAGGTGTACATTCACTCCCCCCAACTACAATCCCTGCAGGTACCTTTAGGTTACGAGTCCGACTCTCTAACCATTAGGCCATGATTTCTTCTTAGCAACAGATTAAGCTGCTTAATTTGGTTTGTGTAGTTTGAGAGATAAACAGACAGGGATGTTAATGAATGGAGAGCTTTCAGCACTGCGAAGATTTAATAGTGCACCCTGATGTGATTTGCAGATTACACAAAATAATAGCTTGTGTTTTTCAGTAGCTGACAATGACATTCCAAATACAACAAAAACAAACACCAGCTATAATTTCTTGTTTAAACAGAAAGCTGGTGTTTGAGAGCTTAAAAAATTGATAATTTTGGACGCCTTGCATATGTTAAAAGGATCAAGACTTTGGTCACTGTATTTGTCAGGGAAAATGATGTGGAATTGCTTAATTTAATTCCTGCTGCTGTGAAGGGGGACAGTGGAAAACAGGGCGCTGAATATAACCAGGTCTGTAACGCTGGGCAGACCGCTGAGCTGAGATCAAGTCACATGGGATTTGGCATCCACAGTAAGTGGGACAGTGTTGCATAACTGCTGTTATACAGTGAAGTCCCTTAAAGGGGACAGAGATAATTCATAGTGACATTTATTTTACAATATTATAATATGTGTTAGAGGGTCATTATGTTATGCTGACTAACTTGCCTTCTCGGGTTTATTTCCCCTTTTTTTTACAGTTGATTGCAATTTATAAAAAATACAGTGTTTAGTTTTACTAATTAAAACGTATAAATCGATTGCAGTTAGTAGTTTTTGTAGTAGTAGTTGTTGTTGTTGTTAAATTGGTCATACTAATTTCTCCTATTTTTGCGTTTATATTAACCTTTCTGTCATTTAACACCCACTTTAAAAAACCTTACAATTTAAAAACACTGCTAAGTGTAATCTTTTTATTTATCCAAAAATGAATATTTTTCATATATATATTATAATGTTTAGGTGCCTAACTTCATTTGTAGCATTTCAAATGATTGCTTTTATTATTTAGTGTTTTATTTTACATGATAAAATTCTCTAATAATTTTTTTTTGTATGTAAACATCACTGATCTGTATAGATCAGTGGTAAACATACTATATTGACATCTTTAACCTTTCTAAATTGTGTTGCAGTTTTTTTCCAGCTTCTCAGTCATGAGTGCTGTGATATCTAGTTTTGAGATCCAAACTTTTTGTTCCATTACATTATGCTCCATCTAGCTTTTTATAAACAAAAACACATTGTGTCATTCACAGACTTAATCTTAGCTTCTTTTTATAGTCTCACTTTCACACATTTAAATGAATGGCTTTCCCCACCAACTCATGCATTCAGATCAGTGTCCATAGCAGTTGCTCTCTTTCAGTTGCACAACCGAGAAGCTGTTTGAGAACCTGTAATCATATGTCCTCTGCCGTTGGATAAATATTTGGATAATGTATGGTTTGGTGTAGGTTCTTGAAGGTGTTGTTTGTTTTCCGTATTCAGTCGTAATTCCCACTGAATTGTGCCCCTTTTGCCTTCTGGCGGCCCCTTTTGTGTTAAAATGCGGCATTATTCAGTGGACTGAACTGAATCTTTCAGTAAACAGAGCTGGATTGTTCACTTGTGGTTGGTCCAGTTAGAGTTGTTTTGATCAGATCATTGTTGGTTTGTCCATTTTTAGTTTTAGGATGTGTAACTCCTACACAAATTACTTTAAAATATAAAGTATTTAAATTTGAATGTTGGCAAGAAATGAAAATTCACCCTATAACATTTTTAAATGCATTGATCTTATTATGAATGATTCTTCAATACAATTGTTTTTTTTTTTACTTAAATTTTTAATCAAAGTTGAGTCAACAAGCTTCTCTCTGGTTGGGCATGGTGGACTTCTCTAATCGTTTAGTCAGCATAAAACCACTTATTTATGAATCTGTACATTACAGTATTGGAAAAAAAGTTTGATACCTCCATTTCATCATGATTTTAATGTAGCTTCACTTTACTTTACAAAAACACTTGCACTGCATATTTAAACTAGTCAATTATACATTATAATATTATTAAAAAACTTTTTTTATTAGAGCTATGATATTATTTTACATCAAATCTAATTCATTTAAAATCAGATAAATTGAATATATAATTGTATCTACTATTTGTGTAATTTGTGTCCTTATATGCTTATTAGAGTATCAGGCTGTTAGCTTAGCAACATGCTAACATCATATAAACTATTTTAATACTACTGCATTACTGCGTTCCAAATTGGTTACTTTCCATAATGTGTAGGATGCTGCTTTAGTTAATTTGTTAAACTGCACTGATGTAATTATTTACTTTACTATATCTTTCTTTTTCTGTATATTTTAACCGTTCTGTTTTTCTGTCAATATCAGGATTCCAGTGAGGGAAGGAGACATGTCCCAGGACAAGCCAGCCTACCCTATAATCGGGGAGAACAATCCTCTTCACAACAACATCTATGGGCCACCCAAAACCGATGCGTTTGGAATGCCTCCGCCAAACTATAGCCAGGGTCCAGGAGCTCCTCCGTATGCAGCATCAGGACCCTACGGCCAGCCCGGTTACGGCCAACCTCCAGCACCAGGGTTTGGCCCTGCTCCGTACCCACAGATGCCATATCCACAGATGCCGTACCCACAGGGGCCCTGCGTACAGGGGCCATACCCTCAGAGTCCATACCAGCAGGGGCCTGGCCAGCCTGCATTTGGTGTAGATCCTAATGGTAAACCATTTCCAGAAAAGAACAACTCAATGTTTATGTCAGGACTCACTATTTATACTTCGGATTTTGCTATAAAATGTTGTTCACAGTTTAGTTTAGTCAGTAGTGTCCCGGCTGAGTTCAGGTGTTATCAGGTTGAATAAGCTTGTTTAGTCTGTGTGTGCTCTGTCCTCCTGAGGGTTATTTAAGTTGAAGTGCTTTGCGTGAGCCGATTCAACCAAAGGTTACTAGCTCTGTGAGGGTTGAAAATTAATAATTTGTTCCATTCTTACCTCATCCCTAGTCCCTCTGCTGTAACAATTAGGATGTCTTTTCAGCTGTATTATTATTAGGTATTTGCTAGTGCTGTTGGTGTAGATGCTATAAAACCTGCTTTCCTTTCCAAACCTATAAAACTGTTGAAATCTTTTCCGTACTTCAGTTTTCCATTTCTGTCGACATTTTATTGAATGAGCATACTAGATTGATTTAAATACATTAGATGATGGCTTTAACATACTTTAACATTATTTCACCCATCATTTCATGTTTTTGACAGCTTCTATGGACAGCCCTGGATACCACGGTGGAGATGGACCCCCTTCTTACTATGGCAATGATGAGTTTGCGAACTCTGGCTGGGAAGATAAAAGTATCCGACAGGCCTTCATTAGAAAGGTAATCAGTGAGGGAAACAGATTCAGGTATTTATTTATTTATTTTTATTTGATTAGAAATAAATTTGTAGAAAGAGTCCAGTGTTCCAGGTAAAATAAGCAAGAATGGAACCTTTTCACATTTCCTTGTTACATTTCTCAGAAGCGGAAATTGTCATAGTTGGGTTACTTGGGTAAACTTTTATAGTGTTGAATGAGAGAGCTCAGCAAATAATAGATAAATATATACAGTTATGTGAAAAAGATAGGACACCCTATTGAATTCCACGGTTCTCTGTATCAGGAGATAATAAAAAATTATCTGGTCCTTGGAAAGTCTTAAAATGTGGAAATAAAGCCTCAGATGAACAATATCACATGACATAGCACACTGTGTCATTTATTCATTTAACAAAAAAAAATCCAAGATGAAAAAGCCATGTGTGACAAAGTTTGATTGAGTTGCCTGTAGATCCACTTTTTGCGGTAATAACTTGAAGTAATCATTTTGACTTTATCAGTCTCTCACATCATTCTGGAAGCATTTTGGCCCACTCTTCTTTACAACATTGCTCCAGTTTATTAATGTTTGTGGGTATTTGTTAATACACAGATCTCACCATATGATTTCAGTCAGGATGAGGTCTGGACTTTGACTGGGCTATAGCAGAACCTTGGTTCTTTTCTTTTCAGCCGTTCTTGTGTTTGGGATCATTGTCCTGTTGCATCACCCAATCTAGGCCAAGCTTTAGATTTTGACTCTAGAATACTTTGGTATACAGAGGAGTTCATGGTCAGCTCAATGACTGTGAGGTGTCCAGGTCCTGTGGCTACAAAACAAGGCCAAAATCCTCAGCCGTCCACCAGCATATGTGATTTTTGGTATGAGGTGTTTGTGCTGATATGCTTGTTAGGTTTTCATCAAATGTGTTGCTGTGCATTATGGCCAAACATCTCCACTCTGGTCTCATCTGTTCAAAGGACATTGTTCTAGAAGTCTTATGTAAGATGTTAAGGTGTTTAACATACATTTATGTGGAGTGTACAGTATACACACAGACAAATGACACGTTTATTAAACACAGTTACTACAAATGGTCTTATCAAATATGTGTGTGTGTGTGTGTGTGTGTAAAAGTTTATGTAGCAGTACAGTGTGTCAAAGAAAAACACTGTTTCTTTACTCTCTTCTCAGGTGTTTATGGTCTTGACCGTGCAGCTGTTGGTCACCTTCTCTTTTGTTGCCGTTTTCACCTTTGCAACTGACGTCAAAGTATTTGTACGGAGAAATCAGTGGACATACTATGTGTCCTACGCTGTCTTCTTTGTTTCACTGATCGTTCTCAGCTGCTGTGGAGAGTTTCGCCGCAAACACCCATGGAACCTGGTGGCACTGGTACAACTGCTTATATTTACACGTGTTTTTATTCTACACTGTGCAACAAACATATGCAATAAGGTTTTTATGTGATTTAATATGATTTGCAAACTGGAAAAATTAATGGTTTGCAATATGTTAAATGTTTTAGTGTATAGTTAACTGTTTTTCTTCTTTCTCAGTCCATCCTGACCCTGAGTCTGTCGTATATGGTTGGAATGGTCGCCAGCTACTATGATACAGATGCAGTTATCATGGCAGTGGGCATCACTGCGGTGGTCTGCTTCACAGTTGTGATTTTCTCACTGCAGGTTTGTTTGCTCACTGTAGCAGTCTCACAGTTTTTCTTCCTTTTATTGTATTGTATTGTATTGTATTGTATTGTATTCACACTTTGTTACCAAACAACATCTCATGTTCATAATGACAGCAAGTCAAGATTTCATAGTGTAGTTCACGGTTGTGGACCTTCCCATTCAACCATTTCAGAATTTTTTTCAGAATGTTTGAACTAGGAGGTTTTATCGAGTGTCTTCCATGCATCCTTTGTATGCGGTAACCACCACTGATTGTCATTATCCTTCTCTTTTTCAAAAATAGAGCAAATATGACTTCACTTCCTGCTGGGGTGTTCTTTTTGTCTGTCTGATTGTCCTACTCCTGGCCTCTTTCCTCTGCATCTTCATCCAAAACAAAATTCTCCACATCGTCTACGCCTCGCTCGGGGCACTGCTGTTCACTTGTGTAAGTACCACCATCAATACCTTAATATCCTTTTAAAAAATTTTGTTTTTTACTAAGAATGTTACATTTGTCAGACCTTTTGTTCTTCAATGATAACCTTTAAAACCTTTGGCATTCTAGCTGTCAATTTATTGAAAAGAAATGTTAAGTTGAACATCTGAGCTTCTCTCTCTGGTTAGATTTAGTTTACTTCAGATATTTCAGCTTTACTCACTTTAGAAACAAAACACTTCTTAGACTTTAGAAAAGACATTGTATTGTGACTTCCACACTGCATTAAACTACACTGCTGTTTTCAACTAGATAATAAAACAGCAGTCTGGACTAATGGCTGGAGTGGTGCTTTGCTTTTGCACTTTAAGATTAAATAACCATTAGATTAAGAAAAATTAAAAATAGATAAATAAGATTCTTAGGGTTTAATAGCATGCTGCTTTGGTGGAAACCTGCACTTTGCTATTATAGTTTGATTGTTTGCTATTAAAGTCATCGTCCTTTGTCAAAACAGTGTAAGAATTGTTATGTCTTTGTTGTGAGGTACATGTAAAACCTTTTACCATCTGTCTTAAACTGGGTCACCAAATTTGGGCCCTTTCGAAATCTCCAATTTTCCAGTCTGACTGGCTGTATAAATCATATGTCTTTTGGAGCAGTGAGATTAAGCATTTGGAGCTGAAATTGCTGGAACATCAGGACATTACTGTAGAGTTCTTGGATAAATGTTTCAGGAAATTATGATGTGCAGTACCATTCAAAATTTGGGTTAATAAGTTTTTTTTTTTTTTTTTTTTATGTTTTTGAAAGAAATGTCTTACAGTCACCAAGACTGTATTTATTTGATTAAATCAAATTTGATTAAAATAAATACAGTAAGGACAGTAATATTGTGAAATATTATTGTAATTTAAAATAACCTTTTTCTATTTCATTTAAAAAAAAAAAAGTTAATTATTGCTGTGATGGCAAAACTGAATTGCTGACTGCAAACTTTTAAACAGAATAGTGTAACTATTGCAGTAAAGCAGGATGCAAACCCAGTGAACTTCATGTAGTATTTGCTGATGATTTGAGAAAACATGATTTTGTAGTTTCTGAATAAAACATCAGCGGTGCTGCTAAGCCCAGGGCATTGTGCTAGGTGATTGCTTACGAGCTTAAAGTGTTAAGAGAGCCCCTCGCCAAGTCTTTATGATATTCTAGTTCCTTAATATTATTTGAATCACTCCTTCAATGTAAGTCTATGAGATTTTTTTTTTAATAACCCATAAGGTAAATAATTGTATATAATAGCACACATCTTTAAAATCGTAGTAACAGTTCAGCTTGCTTGATTTCCCCAAGCACAACATGAATGCAACACTAAGTGCTTGTTTGTTCTTTACAGTTCCTGGCTGTGGACACCCAGCTTCTTCTGGGCAACAAGAAGTTGGCCATTAGCCCAGAGGAGTATGTCTATGCAGCTCTTAACCTCTACACCGACATCATCAACATCTTCCTATACATCCTGGCCATCGTGGGTCGCACCAGGGACTGAGTGCGCCCCCTTCCTGTAAGAAGAGGAAAGTGCAGACCACATTACACAGAACGATGTACCACCTCACATTTCTTCACCTTTCCTCATATTCTTAATTGATTTGTCTTTCACAATCCCTGTATGTCAACATGTACAGGCTGATCTGGCCATAAGCTCTTTGTCCTTTTCTGGACAAACCAGAAAATTATTTAAGAACCCGTTTGAATGTAGTTCCTCTACATAGCTCGCTCTGTCCTTATTGTTAAAACCACTTTTGTGGTTCTGGAGATGTATAACATGATATGACTCAACAGTTGCATCCAAACGGCATGGCAGAAATTTCACTCGACTAACCTTTGCATCTTTGCTCTCTGCTTGATTGAGATGGAGGGAGAAAGAAAGAGCAGATATCAATGAGCGGAGATTTGTTTGTCAGAGTAGTGAACATTACTGATGCTAATGTGCTCCACTAGTAAATATAAAGTCTCTGCATGATAGTCTAACTCAGCGAAGAATGTCAGACAGACGTAGATACTTCTCCAAACATTTCCACACATAAACAGTAGCTGTAAATAATTAAATAAAGCTCAAACCCCTCTAGTTCTAGGCATGAATAACTGAATATCTGGCCGTGCTGCTCACTTATGTATGCGTTTCTATAACATTGCTGCTTTGCAACATAATACCACCAATATATACACTCCAAGATGACAAACGTTTGTTCAGTTGACTGTATTATCTGCAGTATAACTATGAGAAGTACAATAAACCCCGTGTATATTAACTTTTCCTTTTTTATTTTTGAGAGGAAGGTGAGCTTGTGAGGTTGTCCTGATTATTAAATCGTTCCAAAGGTAAGTATTTGAGGTTCAAACACTACATTACATGACTCTTTTCTCTTTCATGCTGACTACTTTGCGTTTTTTTTTTTTCCTCTCTCATTAAATAGATCATTTTGTTGTTTTGTTTGTGTATATGTGTGTGATTGAGGGAAAGAGATGTCATTCCCTTATTTTAACAAATGTGAATGGAATATTGGATTATTTGATGCTTTTGGAAATTTCGCTAGTTGCATGTTACCTTGCGAAAATGTTCCATGTGCTGGACAATAACAGGATATTTCTAGGTTAATTCTCGCATTTGGTGTTTTTGTGGTTATTTATAAGTTATTTATTAAAATGCCAGAGGAAGTCTGCTGGGTGATGGACAAATTGTCATGAACATGGTAATATGGTTCTTTTTAAATTGTCCTAGAAATGTAAAAACACTGAACATTGGCAAGCATTTATTTAAGCATATTAGTTGCAGTATATAAAGACAGATTTCTGTTAATTGCAATTGTATACTAAAGAATATTCACTCCAGATGGTTTCAGATGTGAATGTATAACGGTTTCACAGCTAAATGGTTAACTTGTAACATTCACTGAAATGTCATGTACCCAGCTGAAATCTCCTACCTTGCATGTGGAGCTATTGAACACTGAACTAGCTGTGAAAGTCATGGGTTAAGAAAATATTGACTTGGGTGGCATAAACCTTCTTATGTTTATTTTAATAAAATGTTTGTCTTTATTACTAACTTCTGTATTAGTAAAGCTATAGTGGATTGAGGTGTGTAGAGTGTGTTTGGGCTTGGTAGATCTCTTTGCACTGTACATTTGCATTAAAATGAAGTTCCTCTGCAGCCTGTTTGCTTTTCATTACAAAAATAAAATTAGAGGAAAACACAGCTTGAAATGGTCATTTTTTTTGTACTTTTAGTGACTGGAGTAGATTGCAAATCATACATGAAATGTATCATGACATGAATTGTTGAAAATGGTTATGAGACCAATTTTAAATGAATCGTTATTTGATCGTTTGAGTAAATCACTCAAAGACAGCTGCTTGTTTCATTCCATGTCTATTAATACATTAATAAAATTAGTCTTCACTCTTTTAGAAAAAGGTTCAAAAGCTACACAAAACCTTTTGGGTACTAATACTTATGGATTCTTTAATTACAAATGTGTATCTTTTGAAGAGGTACTGCCCCAGTAAAAGCTTTTGTACCTTGTTTTGTGTTGTGTTGTGTTGTGTGTTGTGTATGGAAAAATATGAAAGCTGACTCTAGTATTTGTGATTTATTAGTATTTGTTGTTCAGTCATGACCTAATGTAATAAGATAAGAAATAAAGAGTCATGAAAGAAGAGTAACATTACAACTGTTTTTCTCAGTTCAGTTTTAAGTTGTTTACTTTCATATATTGTATTATATGACTGTAAACAGAGTCTTTGCCTCTGAAAGAGTTATTATAAATAAATAAACACCTGCAATTTTGGTCAAAAACAGCAATAGCATATGCTATCTATTCTTGGGGAGGAAATGCTCCAAAAATCCACAAAGGGGGCCTCTAGTGGAAGAAACAAAAAAAGACAGAGTGGCAGGTTTCGTATTGGATTTCAAATCATACACAATATGATAAACCTAATTGTAACTTGCCTATGAAATGTACCTTTAACTCAAATCAAGTGTAATTTTAATGTTGTGATCTGAGATGAATCATTCACTTCCTGTGGCTGTTCTCAGTTAAAAATGGTCATTCAAAATCGTTGAATCGTATCCATATTAAACATTTGAACTTTAAACGTTTTATGTGTTAATATTCAGGAAACTTGCATGAATCTTTCAACTTTTAGTTTGCACAGTTTTTTATTTGTACACAGAATTGTGCAGTAGGTTAAAGGTGAAGAGGATGTTTTGGGAAAGGGACAATGATCTTCATTTAGAGGAGCAGTAGCTGCAGTTGTGCTTGTTGATCAACAAGTGCTTCAGTTTTGGATCGTTCCTGTAGCGTTCAAGCAGCAACTCCTTTTCTCTTCGCTCCTTCTCCTTCCGTATTTTCTTCTCCTCCTTTTTCTTGGCCTTCTCTTCTGCCCAGGTGAACAGAAAAAGTGGCACTTTTCTTTTGCTCTTTAGCTCTTGCTGGACATTCACATTGTGCTGGGTCTTATTTTTGGGACCTTCAGGAGAGGTTACACCGAACAGCTTCATCATGTGTTCATCCAACTCCTTCTTTTTCTGAGAGGCGTCATCCAAAGGCCCTTCTATGGCCTTGGAGTCTCCCATTTCATTAGGGTTATCTTTCACTTTCTCAAATCCCTGGACCTCCACCACTTCACTTGCCCACACTTTTTCCAGCACCTCGCTGTCACTCTTCAACCAAGCAACCATCTGTCTCGGTTTCATTTCAGCCTCCAGCGGTCGGGGGCGTTTAGACTTGGGTAAGTCACAGGCCCGAATGGTCTTCCCTGTGTACTCCACATACTCCGTCTCCTCATCCTCTATGTCGATGAGCATGAGTTGTGGAGGCGGCTCAAACAGGGATGAAGTGGACGGCTGAGGTTTCATCAGGCTGGGAGGACACACTTGAGTTGAAGAACGTTGCAGATCAACAACTTCATCAGATTCAGGAGTGGGGCTCGGAGGAACCACCAGTTGTTTAGGAGGACACACTTGAGAGCGTCGGAGGGAAAACAGTTCATCTGGTCCTGGAGTGGGATGTGGAGGAACTGCCAACAGTTTGGGAGGATCCACTTGAAGAGGAGAACATGGCAGAGACACTTCCTCTGGTGCAGGAGCTTGCTTCTGAGGATGCATGGGCAGTCTGGTCACTGGTGGCAGGGGCTTGAAGCGAGCAGCTGGTAGAGGAAGGTCTTCTGAGACATTTGGAAGCATTGGAAGTTCTCCTTCTATTGGCTTCAAGAAGGAAGAAGATCTCACTGGAGGACTGACTAGAGTTTGCTGAGGTTTGACCTCCACAAGAAGTGGAGTAGGCTCAGTGGTCTTTGGTTCCTTCCGTTTTCTCTTCTTCTTTTTCCCTTCTCCAGCCTGTCTATGCTCACTTCCTCCCTCCATCAAATTTTCTAGACTCTGCATCTCTCTGAATTTGGCAGACTCTCTTTTTTTCTGCGGCACATGTCCTTTATCCTTTATCTTTTCAAGGCTAATTGTCTCTCTTTCTTTTTCTGGCTTGTCTTTATGACTTCCTCCCCCATTCATCTCTCTCTCTTTCTTCATCTGTCTTTTCTTCTCTTTCTCTCCATACTGTAAAAACCAATGTTTCAAGTTCGGAAATGAAGATTATTGTAGTAAATTATACAAGACAATACTATTTCAGTCTTTCTATATTCAAAATTTCACAATTAATTTAATGTGTTGATGTTTCTTTGTAATTAATTGTGAAATTTACTAGCATATATTACTGAGTGAAAATTGATTCTATGATTCTAAACCATTTTTTTCCCAGTGCAAGCTGGTACTTCTCAGCTAAGTTACCTGGCGGCGTCTCCTCCTGCACTTCCTGTTTTTGGCAGTGAAGTTGAAGGCCTCACTCTCACCTGCCTTCATCAACGATGCCTCTGGAAGTTCCTCTAGTGCTGCCTGTTCTTGCGCTGCACACTGCTGTGCCCTCAAAGGTGTCTCCCTTCTGTGCAAGAAGTGAGCAATACGCTCAAAAAGTTGTCTAAATACACTCCTGAACAGTGCCATTGTGGACACTGAATGCTGCAAGTGAATTCAGTATTTGTCGTCAATATCTGCAGAAAGTCACGAAAGTAGCTCTCGATCTTTTCACTCCTAACACACCAACAGAAGACAATTATTCAGAACAGCAGTTTAGAGCTGCCAGAATGGAATCTCCATTATGATGTCATAACAGTGAGCTGAACCCTGAGAACTCGGAACTATAGGAGCAGCTCAGAGAAGCAGTAAATACATCAACACTAGTGGCGCCATATTAAATACTGACTGTTTCCTAACAAGTTTCCCAAACTCTTCTCCTGTCCCTGAAAATTAAAAGATAATAATAATAATAATAAAAAAAACTGATCACTTTTAGGGTACAGACCAGATTGCACAGAAATGTAAACAAATAATCTAACAGGTCTGTAAAACATTTCACCCTGCTTTAAACTTAAAATAATAACAACAACAACCAAAGTTATTAAACTTGAAACTTAAAAAAATTAATTTAACTTTATTAATTAATTTATTTACTTTATTATTTTTTAATTATGTTACATAATAGATGTTACAGTTAGACTGATTTGGGTTGGTTTTAGAGGGGTTTTGCAGATAAAAGATTGTCTTAAACCACAGTGACCATTGTGTACATTTTAAACACTAGTAAGAATAAACAAACAATTTAAAAGTTAAGTAAGCTGTAAAGTAAAAAAAGGTGAGTAAAAGTAAAAAAGTAAGAAAGTAAAAAAAAAGCCTCTTATGCTTACCAGGACTTGATTTATTTAATCAAAAATACAGTAGAAACAGAAATATTGTGAAATATTACATTTATAAAAGCAATTTTAATATATTTTAAAAAGTATATTGTGATCGCAAAGCTGATTTATTTTTTTATTTTATTTTTTGCAGCCATTACTGCTGACGTTTATTTATAAAAACGTTTATCATCAATGTTGAAAATATTTCTTCTGCATTATTTTTTTTTGAATTATGCAGTGCTGGTGTCTTCATCTAACAGTCTCTGACTATTATAAATTAGTGCCTGATCCCCTCTGCATTCCCCGTAAAACTATATATCCAACCAATTAATCTCGTATACCATAATTTCAATTTTATCATACATGACTGCAGTTTGAAACAGAGCGGACTGCATGCCCTAAACTGCTGTCTGTGTGGTCATCGCTAAGATTTGTAACAGACTCACACATGCGCGGTGAGACTGCGCATGCTCACTGTGCGCTCTTTGGTAAGTCAGGGAATGTTTAGCTAGCTTGAGGAGTTTTCAGTTTCAATATCCTCGACCCTCGGGTGCCTGGTATAGGCAAGGAGCCTTTTCTACTCAATTCTTAATTGTAATTGAAAATGTCCGTGTTCTCGGAGCCTGCTTTGGAGAAGAAATTATCAGAACTGAGTAACTCCCAGCAGAGTGTACAGACCCTTTCACTGTGGCTCATCCACCACAGAAAACACTCCAAAACCATCGTCAAAGTCTGGTATAACGAGCTGAAGAAAGGTAAGGAGAGGTACATTATAACTCAAACACCTAGAATAGCTTTATAAAGCGAGGATATGATATGTTTTGTCGTTTTTAAATTAAATTAAACCGCACATGTAGCAAACAAGCTAATCATAGGTTCCCTTATAAGCTAGCAGTTTAGCTCATTTAGCAGTTAACGTACAAGTTTTGATTCCTTTACATATCCTGCAGCTTACTTTGCAGGTTATTATTGAGACAAATCTTCAATTCCTTTTTTTTTAATTATTATTCTTTATTAATAAATAATACTAGTAGTCTGTATGAAAATTGCAGATATTGAGACACTCAGCAACATGTGTTTAGTCAACTCAACCTAAAGTTTCACTACAGCATATACAATTTTGGTGAATCCCAGAAGAAATATTCAATATAATATATACATTAGATATGTTATGATCTATTTTCCACAGTTGAGGCTCCCACTGACCCTGGCAGCCATTTTGAAGCATATACTCATCTGTTTCCATACTAGATTCAGTTTTAGGACATATTTGGGGGGTTTAGGCCATAGCCCAAGGTATTTTTTATTTATTTTTTATTGTTTATTTGTGAAATTTCCAGTAAAAATGGCAAGATGCAATGATTGTACATGCACCCAGACCCCTTTGCTTGCCTGCCTGGCACATGTAGTCTGTGTTGGGATAAGATCAGACATGTCTGATCTAACACAGGGTGTGCTTAAAAAAATTGTTAGTTAATCCCGAAGACTAGTTTATAATCAACTAGATAACTAGATACAACTATTTTATTAAGCTAAAAAAAGTTTCATAGTTTTAGGTGGCAAAAATCATTGACAGAAATAGTGTTGTTTAATTAGCGCTTCTCTGATGAGGTGTTTCAAATGTGCTGCTATCTATTTCATGCATGCATGGATAATAAGGACAATATAATGTGACCAAAAATGATGCTAGAATAGCGATATGCAAAATTTGTTTGGCCCGCTGCTGAAGAACTTGGTCTCATTTATCACTTGACAACACCACACCCTGAACAGCGCACCCTAATTACCCAATTACCTACCTTTAATTAAGCCTTATTTTCAGTTTTTTTTTTTTTTTTTTTTTTTTTGCTTTTGTTTTAAGAAATACATTTTTATGCAACAATATTTACCAGTTAGTGACTTTAGATTTCATTGCTTGATCATTGCCTATTTCAGTTTTATGTTGCCACAGATTTTTGCATCTATTTATATAGAGATACTTAACAGAAATTCTTTAGGAACAATGTTTAAGGCTGTCTGTTGCTAGTATTATCACAGGTCTGCACAGTCCTCTTTTATCTTACTCTGATTTTGCATAACCGCTGGTGGCACTGAAAGCTTATGACGTTGCACCTTTGTGATAATGACACTTAATGTGCTGTAGGAGTCTAGATTCTTTGATCGGCTCTCTTGTATTTATCTCCAGCAGATTGCATGTGAACATCACGTTAAGGTGTACAATAAATTAATTGACCTTAGGGCTCAAGCTTATAGTATAATGATTCTTTTTGTGTTTGGAAAACTGGTCTCTAGTAATTGTCATGTGTTTGACTTGTTGCACAGTGATGACATGGCAAGTACTTAGCAATGCAGTTTAGCTGACTTGAGTTTGCCTCAGTCAGAGTAGATGTAATACTCGATTGACAGCCACAGGCTCAGCACCCACCTACTTCCCCTCACTATTACGAATCTACATCCCCTCCAGAAGTCTAGTGAGCAACTCCTCATGGTACCATCACAGAGAGGCTCAAAATCACTTTCCAGAACATTCGTGTTCACCATTCCTGGCTGGTGGAATGATCTTCCCACCCCTATCCGGAATGGTGAATCCCTGACAATTTTCAAGCGACAGCTGAAAATTAATCTCTTTCGACGCTACTTGACTTCATCCTAAATGTAAAAAAAAAAAGTCTTTCTATTTATTTATTCCCTTTCTAGCTTGTACTTATTTAAACAAATGCCTGAAACTTGGTATTACGAGCACTTCCTGTGTCTGTTTGCCTCTTTAAGAAGAATCGCTTTGTGTATTCCCCAATTGTAAAGTATCTTTGGATAAAAAGCGTCTGCAAAATGACTAAATGTAAAAGTTATAAAGCCGCAGTGTAGATTAAGTTATTTTGATCTGGCCTTTAGAAATGGCGCCGTCTTTCTATATGAAAATTAATGATTTAATTAGAGTGTTGAGTCATTTTTATTTAGACCTAGTTAGTGGTTAGGACCACAATGAGAGCTTGGGATTACTTTGTGGGATAGCAGTGCTAAGATTAATTCATAGGATTTTATGCTGTCTCTTAGTGATAACCGTGCATTCTTGGTTTTATGGTTTAAACTAGTTGCTTGGGAATGAGCTCCCTTTAGGCTAATGGGATAAAATTACAGCTTCAGAATAACATCATCAAGTACAGACCCCTGTTTGAATGCAGTGTTGTGCTTTTGAATTAGGTTTGTTTTCATGAGTGTTTATCATTTTAAAGTTATTACATGGCCTTCATTTCTAAATACTGTGCATTTGCTTGCAGGTGGGATTGGATAATTGGTGCATTGCTTGAGTGTTGGTAATAAAATAACAATGCTATCTTTAGATAATTTCTCCTGAGATTTCATTGTGTAGATAGTGAAGGTGTAGTTTCCATAACAGGTTTTTGTGTTTAGGAGGAATCCATAACAAGCATTTCTCTATCAAAAACCTACATGCTTTTGTTGCTTAGTACATATTTTAATTGCTGTTCAGTCACTTCAAATAGATTATTTTCCTCTCAGCATTCAAAACTAATGGTAGAAATGATTTAATGGGTTTAATTAAGAAGTACATGATGTAAATTTTCTTTTAGACCACAAATATTTAAAGAATAAGAAATGTTTTTTCCCCTTTCTCTCTGTGCAGCCCAGCTGTCCCGTAAGCTGACTTTCCTGTATCTTGCAAATGATGTCATACAGAATAGCAAGAGGAAAGGACCAGAGTTTACACAAGATTTTTCCCCAGTTATTGTTGATGCTTTCAAACACGTGTCCGGGTGAGTTAGACCAGTGTATTTGGGCTGTTTAGCTCATATGTAAATTGTTATTGTTATATTTTCTTATTTAGTGGGTTTAGTACATTGTATTATATACAGTATACACACACACACACACACACACACAATATTGACAAAAGTACTGGGACACTTTTGATGAACTGGTTTGACTACTATCATGGGCTGTGAATGTGAATCGCCTTGGATTTGTGTGTGTATTTTTGAGACTTTCGTGGCAGCGAACTCCTCCCACGCGGGACACTCGTACTCTTTAGCCAATCAGATTTGAGCCTGTCAGTCTACCAATCATAACCCACTGTGGGCGGATGAATCACGTGCCCTGGCCGTGCTTACCTGGATGCTTATGCCATCAGCGCGAGACCACCATTCAAGTGAAGTTACAATTCAGCAGAGGTATGTGCAGTTGATCGTTTTATTTCAGTTAACTAGCCAAGTAAAGGTTTATCATTTATTTTGCATGTTTACTTAAAACTTGGAAGTAAAACCGGTTATTTAGACATTCACTAACATGAACAATGTAAGCCAGTGGCTGCTTTGAATACAGATAGTGTTGCCAGCTGTCTTTTGTTAGCCACAATGTCTGTCCAAAATGAAGAAAGGAATTAAACTTATTTCCCTGTTTTTGTTCAGCAACGCTGGGTGGCCAATGTCCAGCCTAGCTGCCACTTAGCACTGACCCTGTCCTCATCAGCATAGCTTTATAACTATGAATAGACCTCACGAGAACTCGTGTTTGTCTATTTGGCATGTTTGTACTTACCATTTGTGCAAAAGGATGCAGTGTTCAATTAATGCACACTAATTGTTTTCCTTGACAAGACGATTTTGGTAAGCAGCAGTTGTATTTGCTTGGTAACAGTTCTGGAATTTATGCTGGTCAGACAAAGACTGATCATAAAGAAGAATGCAACAAAGATTATTCAGTAATCTTTATTCAGTTATTTTATCACTTTATCTCATGCCAAGGTGTTAACTGCTTTGAATATCAGACCAAAACCTGGCACGTCCTGAAAGACTGGATCTTAAACATTTGATTAATTGACTTTTTACATGATGTCTTACACTGATACAATTATCATTCAGCCATAAAATTTACTTTAAAAGAATGCTAAAGGCTCTAAATGGGACACTATACCAGTCATTCAGTGTAACTGAGGTTTAAATACTGGTGAACTTCTAGCACAGCGTCAACGGGTATAGAGCCAATCTCAGACCTATGTCTCTCACATATATTCAACTGTGCTACATTTGGACTCCACAATTATCAATTCATATTTCATGTTACAGGCACATTGCAATTAATCATGGTCAGGTCATTTCATGGACATTTTATTCCCAAAGTATTCAGAAAACTTCAATAAACTTTAATAAATTAATAAATCTTATACAGCAACTGTAACAACTGACTTGTTTTGAATGTTTTAATTCTGACATAAAACCAGAACAATAACAAGAACATTTAACAATGCATAAAGCTTTACACCTTGAACATGTACAAAGTTATGGGGTCCTGTTATAAACAAAACAAAGTGTAGTAATAATGCATGACTTAAAAAGCCGTTGAAACTGTCAAAAAGAATGGATTGCGACATGACTGTTTTGAAAGAGTTACAGTTCCGAATGAAACTTCTAAATTCATATCACCTCATAACTTGGATGAAGTAGGAATAGAATGGTCACGAGTGTCTCAGCAGCTACTTATACATCATCTTATAATAATTTACCACATGTCCCATCAGTTAAAACATTATTTTATGCATTACACTGCATTTCTGAATCTAATATCTTAATGTAGTATGGTATCCACGTGAATAATGATTCTTTATTAAATAAACATAAGAACTGATCAATATTAAATCATAATACTCTAAACAGCAGCCACTGGCTTACATTGTTCACGTTACCAAATGTCTAAATGACCGATTTTACTTCTAATTAAAAATGCAAAATAAAACAATAAACCTTTACTTGGCTAGTTAACTGAAATAAAACAATCAACTGCACATACCTCTGCTGAATTGTAACTTCACTTGAATGGTGGTCTCGCGCTGATGACGTCAGCATCCAGGTAGCCATGCCCAGGGCACGTGATTCATACGCCCACAGTAGGTTATGATTTGTATACTGACAGGCTCAAATCTGATTGGCTAAAGAGTACAAGTGTCCCGCGTGGGAGGAGTTCGCTGCCAGTAAAGTCTCAAAAATGCACAGATAAAACCAAGGCGATTTACATTCACAGCCAGCATTCCAAAATTTGGTACACAGTTGTACATCGTGTTTTGCATTTGTGAAACATATTTTATGAATATATATTCTTATTTTATGCACGTGAATAGTTTTTATATTCATGCGCATCTAGTCAGTAAATCTGGTTCCCTGATTACCGCTAAATCGCCATCACCTATAGGGCTGGGCGATATATCTAACTATATAGTCATGCGCATCTAGTCAGTAAATCTGGTTCCCTGATTACCGCTAAATCGCCATCACCTGCTTTCAAATGGAGCGGCATTTAATAGACAGAGCCCGTAGATCACTGACAAGCTACGCAATATCGCGTTCATTATCGAAGGCGATACATCTGCGATAATGAACCCGATATTGCGTAGCTTGTCAGTGATCTACAGCTCTGCCTATTAAATGCCGCTCCATTTGAAAGCAGGTGATGGCGATTTAGCGGTAATCAGGGAACCAGATTTACTGACAAAATTAACATAAAAATAACAATATATAAAAATCCCATCCCTATATATATATAGATATATATATTTTCGTGCATGTGAATTATTTCTCATCCATGTGAATTGGGTTACGAATGTGTGCATCGTGTCTTTTGCGTGAATTATTATTGAGATCATTCTGGCTCCACAGAACAGCTCTGGTGTGAGTTTAAATTAGGGGTGCGCAATAAATATCGGCTGATAATTAATGCGCATCTCGTCAGTAAAGGCGGTTCTCTAATCAGCGGTAAATTTCGTCAGGTGCATGATTTCACACAGAGCCGTTGTTAACTGACAAGCTGGGCAAATCCACGTTCATAATCAGCGTAGATTTGCGCAGCTTGTCAGTTAACAACGGCTCTGTGTAGTAACAGCTGCTCTATGTGAAATCACGCACCTGATGGAATTTACCTCTACTGACGAGATGCGCATTAATTATCGGCTGATATTTATTGTGCACCCCTACTTTAAATGCAAACCTTGAGCCAAAAACTCATCACCAAACACCAATGACTTGTACATATGGACAAGAGTATTGGGGCATCCCCTTCTATAGAATAGAAAAAGGCACTTCTAAAACTTTGGCAACAAAGATGGAAACATTATTCATGTATGTAAAAATTGTATTTCAGTCTCGGTTGCAACAGTTTTGGAACTGTCTAAAATAACTGTATCCATATGTACAAGTCATTGGTGTTTGCATGTATAAATACAGTTTTATGCACAAGTTTGGGCACCCTTCTAAAGCTACATAATTTGCTCTGTCTTTTTAAGAAAAGATCATAGTGATATGCCATTCAGTTTTTAGAGAAAGATGGATAATGTGATTGTTTTTCAAACAAAAATTCTTAGTGTAGCAGTTTTGAGTTGTATGATATAAAATCAAATGTGAAAAATACAGAGTGCAAAAGTTTGGCCTCCCTTTCATTTGTAGTCACTTAATGCCGATTGATTGCAACTCAAAATTTATTTGATTGGCTCAATGAACATTAGACTAAAAATACAGGTGCAACAAATCATGAAAAGGGATATTCAAGGTAGCTAGTTGTTCTTCTCTTTGTATTTCTACTGGAAAGTAGCAACATGGGAACCTCAAAAGAACTCTCTAATGACTAGGATGATTTATCAATATCAATTAGGAGAAGGATACAAAAAGTTATCTCAAAGGTTTAAGGTCTGTCTCTACAGTCAGGAATATAGTTAGAAAATGGAGGGTCAGAGGAACAGTCCTTGTGAAGGAAATATGTGGTAGGCCCAAAAAATACCGCAAAGGCAAAGAATGGTTAGAATGGTCACAGACAAACCACATACCACCTCCAAAGAGCTCCAAGAACATCTTGCTGCTGATGGTGTCATTGTACATCGCTCCACAGTCCAGCGCACTTTGCACAAGTCACAGCTCAATGGAAGGGTGATGTGGAAAAAGCCTTTTCTGTGTACTGCCAACAAGTAGAGTCGTTTGAGGTATGCAAAGGCCAGATGAGCCTTCAGTTCATGTTAAAGAATCAGTCAAGAGGTTACAGGACAATAATCCAAAGCATTGTTCCAAATCTACCAAGGAAGAATGGTCCAAAATACCTGCAGCCAGAATTCAGGGACTTATCAGTGGCTTTAAGAAGCGTCTACAGGCTGTTATTTCAGTAAAAGGAGGCTCTACTAAATATTGATGTAATTATTCCATAGGGGTGCCCAAATTTTTTCACCTGTCTGTTTTTATGACTCTAATTGTGTTGTTTCTGTTAATTGAATAAATGTTATTTCAGAACTGAAATGTTATTGTCTCCATAAGGTATAAATTATATCCAAATGAAGTTGCTGCTACGAAAGCCCAGCAGATTATAAACTTATATAACTTTATATATATAAAAAAAATATACAGAATATACACACACAGTTGCTGGTCATATGATTAGAATATCATCAAAAAGTTGATTTATTTCACTAATTTCATTCAAAAAGTGAAACATGTATATTATATTCATTCATTACTCACAAACTGATAAATTTCAAATGTTTATTTCTTTTAATTTTGATGATTATAACTGACAACTAAGGAAAATCCCAAATTCAGTATCTCAGAAAATTTGAATATTACTTAAGACCAATACAAAGAAAGGATTTTTAGAAATCTTGGCCAAATGAAAAGTATGAACATGAAAAGTATGAGCATGTACAGCACTCAATACTTAGTTGGGGCTCCTTTTGCCTGAATTACTGCAGCAATGCAGTGTGGTATGGAGTCGATCAGTCTGTGGCACTGCTCATGTGTTATGAGGGCCCAGGTTGCTCTGATAGTGGCCTTCAGCTCTTCTGCATTCTTGGGTCTGGCATATCGCATCTTCCTATTCACAATACCCCATAGATTTTCTATGGGGCTAAGGTCAGGCGAGTTTGCTGGCCAATTAAGAACAGGGATACCATGGTCCTTAAACCAGGTACTGGAAGCTTTGGCACTGTGTGCAGGTGCCAAGTCCTGTTGGAAAATGAAATCTGCATCTCCATAAAGTTGGTCAGCAGTTGGAAGCATGAAGTGCTCTAAAACTTCCTGGTATACGGCTGCATTGACCTTGGACCTCAGAAAACACAGTGGACCAACACCAGCAGATGACATGACACCCCAAACCATCATTGACTGTGGAAACTTTACACTGGACCTCAAGCAACGTGGATTGTGTGCCTCTCCTCTCTTCCTCCAGACTCTGCGACCCTGATTTCCAAAGGAAATGCAAAATTTACTTTCATCAGAGAACAAAGCTTTGGACCACTCAGCAGCAGTCCAGTCCTTTTTGTCTTTAGCCCAGGCGAGACGCTTCTGACACTGTCTGTTGTTCAAGAGTGGCTTGACACAAGGAATGCAACAGCTGAAACCCATGTCTTGCATACGTCTGTGTGTAGTGGTTCTTGAAGCACTGACTCCAGCTGCAGTCCACTCTTTGTGAATCTCCTCCACATTTTTGAATGGGTTTTGTTTCACAATTAGGGCTGGGTATTGTTCAAAATCTTTTGATCCGGTGCCAATTTCGATACCTCACTTTCGATGCCAGTTCCTAACGATACTTTTTTCGTTACCAATTTCATGAAATCCATTTTAACAAGATTACAGAACACATTACCTCAGAAAAACTTTGGTTTTATTTTTTCAGTTTGACTCATGCTCCTTAGCCAGTGCACAAACTAACAAAAAATGTTTTAAAAAGAGCTCATGCTCACCAAAGCTGAATTTATTTTAATAAAAAATACAGTAAAACTTGTAATATTGTGAAATAGTATTACAATTTAAAATCGTATTTGAATATATTTCAAAATGTAATTTATTCCTGTGATGTCAAAGCTGAATTTTCAAAATCATTACTTCAGTGTCACATGAAAACAGTTTGCTGCTTAATATTTTGGAAACTATGATACATTTTTTCATGATTCTTTGATGAATAAAAAACTCTAAAGAACAGCATTTATTTAATAACAAAATATTTTGTAACATTAGCCTACACATGTTTTAATGTCACCTTTGATAACTTTAATGCATCCTTACTGAAAAAAAAATCTGACTAACCAACACATTTTTGAACGGCAGTGTACATTCAGTAGTTATTATTTATTGCAATATAAACACTGTCAGAGTGATCAACAAGGTATCTCTTCATTTACCAGTCGAAGACGGGCAACTTTCTGCTCTTATGTTTACTCCGTGCACTGTCAAGGTCTTCATCATATTTGTCGTGGTACCGGTCTTTGCAGCAATTATTTTACCGCAAATACTGCATCGCGCGCTGTTGGTATCGAGCCTGGAGAAATGTTCCCACACTTTATATACACTTCCACAACATCAATGTATTATGTGTTTTTTGCTTGCTCGCGTCTCATATAAGTATGCGCGTGGAGAGTTTGTGCGTGCGCGCGCCTCATATGAGTATGTGCCAGTTTTTATACAGTCTATGGTATGTGCGCGGAGAGTTCCGCGCGTCTCGTGTGTGTAGAGTTCGTGTGTGTGTGAGTGACTTTGTGTGGTGTTGTGCATTTCATATGTACTAGTTTGACCACTGACGTTGACGAGTTAACTCCTTAGGTATCGAAATCTGGAACCGAACAACACGTCATTTTTCAATACTCGATAGTATCGAGGCAATTCGGTCGGTATATAAAAAGTATCGAACTCGGTACCCAGCCCTATTCACAATCCTCTCCAGTGTGCAGTTATCCCTCTTGCTTGTACTTTTTTTCTACCACATCTTTTCCTTCCCTTCGCCTCTCTATTAATGTGCTTGGACACAGAGCTCTGTGAACAGCCAGCCTCTTTTGCAATGACCTTTTGTGTCTTGCCCTCCTTGTGCAAGGGTTTCAATGGTCGTCTTTTGGACAACTGTCAATTCAGCAGTCTTCCCCATGACTGTGTAGCCTACAGAACTAGACCGAGAGACCATTTAAAGGCCTTTGCAGGTGTTTTGAGTTAATTAGCTGATTAGAGTGTGGCACCAGGTGTCTTCAATATTAAATCTTTTCACAATATTCTAATTTTCTGAGATACTAAATTTGGGATTTTCCTTAGTTGTCAGTTATTATAATAAAAATTAAAAGAAATAAACATTTGAAATATATCAGTCTGTGTGTAATGAATGGATATACAAGTTTCACTTTTTGAATGGAATTAGTGAAATAAATCAACTTTTTGATAATATTCTAATTAGATGACCAGGACCTGTGTATATGTGTGTGTGTATATATATATACTTAACTTGAACCCATCGGCATCTTGTAGTTGTGTAGCTATGATTCTTCCTATCCTAAAATTATATTTACCATGTTTTTATCTATCCTGTCCAGTGGAGGAGACGAGAGCTGTCAGAAACAGTTAGGTAGAGTTCTGTCCATCTGGCAGGAAAGAGCTGTCTATGAGAATGACATACTGGACAAACTCTCTGATGTCCTACGTAAGTAAACCACCACAAGGTCACACTGATTTCAAAGGTTATTGTGAATACAGTATAGTCGCTCAGAGAGACGCAGTAATTCGTTTTGATAAGTGTCATGTGAAGTCTTTGAGTAAGAACGCTTTTTTTGAAGTTTAACATGCAGAATGTCTCTTCATGACTTAGAGGTTGAAAAGAAGGCCAAGAAAAGGCCTTATGAGGAGATTAAGGTGAACAATGATGACTTCACCTCCCAAAGCTCCCCTACTGAACCTCCACAGGTATGAAAGAACGGCCTTACATAATGCATATTAACCTATAAACTGACCTCAAGTCAGTTTAGTCTTCCATGTCATTACTTGTTTTGTATATCTTAGACTGCTGATCTGATCCGAGCACTACAGGAGCTTGAAAACGCAGCCTCCAGCGATGCAGCTCTCCGTCAGAGGATCTCTAGTCTACCCCCAGAGGTGCAGGACACCTCCCTATTGCACAAAGTTACAGGTGAGAACACCCATGCAAAGTAAATGCATCAGAAACAGAATTAAATAATCTAATTTTTAATTGAGAATTTGTGGTGTCAGCACATCTAGAGCACAGATTGTAATCACTCGATTGGAACAGAACACTAAAAAGATCATATGTAGTTAACCATTCTGACTGTCTACGTCTGTCCGATTGTGTTTTTTCAGATAAAGAGTCAGGGGGGCGTCTTTCTCGGTTGGTGGAAGAGGCCTGCATGCTTCTAGCTGACTACAGTGGGCGGCTGGCAGCAGAGATTGATGATCGGCGGCAACTCACACGCACTCTTGCCGTCTTTTTGCAGAGTCAGAAAGATGGCCTGGCCCAGAACGAGCAGAAACTAGAAGTGGGTAAACTTACTGACTTCACAGTTTCTTTCCTTTTGTTTTTTTATCCTCAGTTGCTGTCTCATGTCAGTTTCTTTCTCCTCTTCTTTCTTTGTGTGATTATAGCTGCATGTGGTTGCTCCATATTTGGGTTTGTTCTGTTCATAGAAGGCAGTGAAGCTGTAATATCAAGTAATTTCAGCAAATGCAGTCTAGCTATCTCTTTATTCCTATGCATGAGACATGCATTACTGGTCTGGTGATTGTAAACACCAAGTTTGAAGTTATATTCACATTAACTGCTTCATTTTCCAGCCTTTGCCAACAGGTTGTGAGCAGGTTCCTGTGTTCCATCTGATGTCGCCTTTACAGAATAAATAAAAATAAAAGAAAAAAACACCAATTTTTTTGAGTGTGCATCTTTTTTGCTTATGCACTGGCTTTCACAAATACGTACTTATTGAGTGAAATAACTTAAGAAATTGGCTGAAATGTATTATCTAACACTTTACTAAAACGTATATGCCTTAAAATGAGCTCTACTGTAGTTAACATGATTTAAACAATGAACACCTTTTCAACGTCTATTATTCTTGGTTAATATTAAGACTTATTTCAAAATGTATTAACTAATTAACAATAGTATGTTTACAAATAATGATAAACAAATGCTGGTAAAAAGTTGTTCATTATTAGTTTATAATGCCAAAAGTGTAGAATGTTTATTTAAATTAAATGTTTTAAACACAGTTCATCATCTATAAGCATAGTATTTATAAGCATAGTTCCTGCATTTATATATTGGTTTTAATTAAGTTTTTATTTGAACCCCTAAAGTCTGATTGCAAACTCTTAAAGGGTTAGTTCACCCAAAAAGAATAATTGGGTTGCGTTTTACTCAACCCCGAGGCATCCTAGGTGTATATGACTTTCTTCTTTCAGACGAATCCAGTCAGAGTTATATTAAAAATTGTCTTTGATCTTTCAAGCTCTGTCATTTCAGTCAGCAGGTATTGCATTCCTTCAGTCCAAAAGACGTGAAATAAAAAGCGCCCTTCCATAAAAAAAAAAGTGTCCCACACAGCTCCGGGGGGTTAACAAAGGCCTCCTGTAGCAGATCGATGCATTTTTGTAAGAAAAATATCCATATTCAAAACATAATAATCACCTGAATCTAGCTTGCGCTCACTGTTGTAAACAGAAGCAGTTCCAGGGGAATTACGTATGAGGACAGCTTTGCGCATGCGCCACTCAGAAGTGACACACGCGGAAATGCAGGGGAGATCAAAGCAAAACAATGGTCACTAATTAGAAGTACAAAACGAGGATTTGTAAAGAACAATGTCGGAGGATTTTAATATAAGCCAATGAGGAGACTGGTTTTCCATTGCTAAAGTAAGGAAACTTTGCTTCCTTTGATCCTGTGAACAAACGTTAGTTTTCACGAGACTTACTGAGGCATGCGCAATGCTGACCTCATTCCGAAACTGCCTCTGTGTACAGTTGATGGCGCAAGCTAGATTAAAGTGATTACATTTTGAATATGGATATATTTCTTATAAAAACGCATTGAGTCGCTACCTGGAGCCGTGTGAGACACTTTGTTTTATGGATGGGCACTTTTTATTTCAGATCTTTTGGACTGAAGCAATGCAACACCCGCTGACTGAAATGAAACCGCTTGAAAGATTAAAGACAATTTTTAATATAACTCCGACTGGATTCTTCTGAAAGAAGAAAGTTGTATACACCTAGGATGCCTCGGGGATGAGTGTAAAACAGCCTGATTTTCATTTTTGGTGAACTAACCCTTTAAGGATTAAAAAATAGTTAGGGTTATCCTGTTATTACATCAGTTTAGTTCATATTTCATTTCTGTATAAAATATTTGCCATGCATAGCTTTACATTGTAGTAGAACGAATATTAACCATATAAAAAGGTACAAACTTGTAATTTCTGTAGTTAAATTAGTCATAAAATATGCATCTAACACATCTATCTGACACATTTATTATAGTTTAAAAATATTCTGGCATAAATTAATGTTTAAATTTAAATCATGATTTGAAACTTTAGTTCTGAGACGCTTTTCCAATTCTTTACAAAAGTAAACAGTCTAGTGTTTAGTAGACTTATAGGCATGTGGAAGAGATTTAAAAAGTAACTTTCAAAACTTTCATGTGCTTAATTTTACATGTCGGAACAGAGTAGCATTCCTAAACTTTTTGACTGATGTCAATTAAATATCAATAGTTTAACAGTTGTTAGTAAACACAGATGTCAAGAACTTAAGCCTTTGACACAATCACAGAGGCAAAATGTATTGACTCCAGAAGCTTTAGGATGTTGACTATGCTGTTTTACATTTATAAATGTTAAAATGCTTCATATAACAGTGGACAATATTGTTTTAATGTATCTGTACTCATTGTAAACGGTAACAGTTGATACATGTTTGAGTGAGATACTGAGAACTGAAACAGTGATGTTATAACAGTTTGTGTATCTGAACTAAATTATAGTTATTCAATTTAATAAATTCCAAAAAGAGTTAGACTCATTGCAGGTCTTAAAGAGCCTTATCTTTGATATATATATATATATATATATATATATATATTATATATATATATATATATATATATATATATATATATATATATATATATATATATATATATAAACTAAGGATTTCTGCAGCAACACAAAACAATGGAAACTATACACTAAAAAAAAAATTATTAAAAAAAAAAAAAATCAAAGTTAGAGTACATTTACAAAATGTTTTACTCAAAATGTAATCATCACACAGAACAATTACATGTTTAATTCTATTTTTTTTTTTCATTGTACATTGTTATTTTACTAATATACTGCCATATCTATTTTTTGCACTAATTAGCTTGTTTGCATGTTTTTATTTTAGGAATACAAGCGCAAACTGGCCCGGGTGTCCCAGGTACGGAAGGAGCTGCGGTCTCGTCTCAGCAGTCTCCCAGACCTCTCTCGGCTTCCTAATATTACAGGTGGCCATGTCCGCCTGGCCTCCTCTGGCGATCTTTACAGCCCCTCTGATTGAGCTGGACTCTCACCCCATCACCACCCTCCTGGTCCTCTGGCTGTCAGTCTTTCTTGCTTCATTTTCTAGGAGTTGACACTACCTGGCCACTGTACTAGTGGATGCATCCAATATGCAGTCCATGGCTGCCTGAGTGTTTCAATGATGAGCACTATCACTTGAATTCATCGTCCCCCTTTGTAATGAAAAAGTATTGTTCAAGTATAGACAATACATCCTCTTTTTCCTGGACATGTCCTGGCTGGGATTTCTAAAATGTCTGGGTTTTGGATTTCGTGTGCTATTAACTTGCTTTCATTGTGCAGGCATTGTGCATAATTGACCAGTTGTGGTGTGCAAGAAGTTTGGATTAATAACTGTCAAAGCAGTGCAAATAAAGGTATATATAATGTATGAGGACTGTAAAGGGCACGTTAATAGGAAAACAAAGCCAAAATCTGGACATTTAGGTAGTTTAGACATCCCAGCCTGGACATGTTTGGGGAAAAAAAGGACCAAGTTCAAGTGCATTGGAATCAATGCAGACATTTAAATGACAGTAGTTGTTCTTGAATAACAAGATGAGTCAGTAGAGGAACTTCTGATTTTTCCTTTTTTTATTGCTTTGTTTTGGAAGCTTCCACCTTAAGTTAAAACAGACCTCCTACTCAACAAATAAGCATCTGCAATGGTAAATTACTTTACAAATAGACATTATAGGGCAGTTTGGTTTGATAATACCCATCTGTTCTTCAGTCGGTAGGTTTCTCTTACTCATTTGATCAGATCTCCAGATTTGTGGTGATGTTATTTTTGTATTTTTGCAGTGAATATTCATTTCAGTGCAGTATCTTATAATCAGCTGCAGTATTTTAGTGCGGCAATCATATGAACAAAGCCCTTTTGCAAACTTAAGGTTACAAGTGCTGTAGTTTATGTAGTTCTAAGAGCTTTGCAGTGAGCAAAGAGATGTTTTCCCTTTTGGGTTTGTGCTTACCAGCATACATTGCTCCAGTAGTAGAGTATTCTTTGTAATATTCAGATTCAATCTCTTTAGGTTTATTTCATTGTAATTATGAAATTGACTGAGAAGTGAAACACGATTTCACATGCCTCAAAATGTCACGGAACACTCCAAAACAAGCAGATCCAAGTGCAGCATTTATTGTAAAACATCCGAAAAACAAAGAATAATCCAAATCAGGGCATCAGAAAACACAAAACAGAAAATACAATCAACCAGCAACTAAGGACAAAGAAAACAGGGCTTATATGGATATATGTTAACAAGGTAAATGAGTCATGATTGTCAGAGCAAAGGGTGATGGGAACTAAAGTCCAGAGAAACAAAACAAAACTACAAAGTGTGCCCTCTGGTGGCTTTAAAGGGCACACCAACTAGACCCTGTGACACAAAGGGTCAATTGTCGTTTGCACTATTGATCAAACAAATTCAAATATGTTAGCTGTCATCTTGTCCCCCTTTTCATGTAGAGACAGTGCTTTGGTAAAGATGGCAAAATTGTTCATTGTCCCTATGGGTTTGTTGGTTGAAGCATTAGCGTTTGTGTGTTTTTCTGTATGGTCTCTCTCTCTCATTGGTCATCTGTGATGAAAAGAATCAAACTACAACCGTTTCCTTTGTGGGATCTGAAGGGGCCGTTCATTGTCTGTGAAACCACAACTTTTAACTTATTTTGTTGCAAGTGTGCTTTTAACATCAGTCTTTGTAATGTGTTGGTCTGAGCCAAATAAAGCTAAAGGCAAAGAATAAAGTCTGTTTACTTATATTCTATGTTTGTAAATAAAGTGAAAATAGCATTTATGTTTGCCAAAACTGTTAACAGATTTTAATCTTTGTTCTCACTATGTTTGTTAAATGTCTGATGTTCTATTTGGAATAATTGGAGCTGCATTTGGAATTGTGTCTTGCTACTGGACAAGTTTCCTAAGAGACAATTTTCGTAAAATTCCTTGTTTTACAGGGACTATTTGGAGGGTAAGTCCTATTGAGAATTATGTATTAAAAAAATTTTTTTATCATATGATGTGAATTATCTGAGGAAATATCCATTAGGATTCGGGATTGGTATCAAATTGTTATAATTTCAATAGCCTTATTGTGACTTGTTTGGGGAAATACAATGTACCATTGAAGTGATTCAACCATTTAAACCTAATCAACTTACTGAATGTGTTCAAGGATGTGTTAACTGCTTGTCTCTGGAAAAGGTCAGTTTTCTTTCACTGTCAATCAACAGTCTGGAGTTTGCACACGGTTCGCAGTCACAAGGCTTCAGATAAATCCGCTTCTCTTTTTTTCACTGATCACCAAATATTAAGACTTACACCTCCCCGTTTAATATAACAATACGGGTTAAAATAGTTATGTGTGATACATGTACTCTTTTGATATATAATCACATCTTAAAGTTACAAATTGCAATTTCAACGTTTACCACAGCAGCTATGTAGCGTCACTTCATTCTTGTAAATGGTCGAGTTACTGTCCTTTATTATGTCCCCAGATGGAGTAATCCTAAAAAATAGCATTGTCATGATTTGTAGAAGAAAAACACATCATAGTTTGATCAGGAACTGTTTGCACACGGTTCGCAGTCACAAAGCTACAAAAACAGCGCTTTTGCACTCAGCCTCATCTATCAACACTTTACCTCCTGGGGATGCTGCTAGCACTGACAAGACGAATTTAACGCCCGTATTTAATATTATCGTCATTTTAGCATTTTCAATAGGTATAAACCATATTTTAAACGGTTGATAAGGAGTTAAATCAGATTAAATAAAACCATGGTCAAAAAATAATCAGAGGCGGTTACTGTAATCTATTAACTTTGCATAAAAGCCCGTCTTTTTACTTAAGTACCAGATATGGGTGTCATACCATAAAATACTTTAAATACGACTAACATTATATTTAATGTGAATTTAATAAAAATATTGTAAGTTTCTAATTAGCCTATAACACTTTCATTGTACAAAGAGAGAGCAAGGAACGTTTACATTATCAATGAACATTTACACCTCAGTCCAGCGAGTTCAAGCACTCTCAAAGACTGTCATAATAATCTCTAAAGCTGTTTACACTTTGAAATTAATATTTTACTTAAATTCGTACATCTTCACTTCATCACTACTTTCTGATGAGAGAATTAGTCAAGACAATTCAGTCAGCCAGCACGTGCGGTGACGAAACAGCGTGTTTCAGCGTTGACTCATCTAAACGCCTCTGATTGGTCCTTGCGTTCATAAACTCAACAGAATCGTATGTGATTGGTTATAATGGGTAGCACTTTAAAAACGTGTGTGTCTGGCTCTGTGCCAGCCAGCGAACGCAGATTTGAAGTTAGCAGCTTTTCTTTTTTTAATATATGTAGTTTACCGGACAAACTGCGCATTTCACCCAAAACTGTTTACTGTCATATGATTCCAAATTTAGGGGGGCAAAAGGGGGGCCAAGCTTTTTGCAATTTTTGACAGGGGGCAAAGCACCCCCCCCCCCCCCCCCCCCCCCAAAGACCGCCCCTGAAAATAATCCGGAGAAGTTCCCTTTGGTAACGGACAACAGCGCACAAATATACACCATCACGTCTGAAAGGTAAATGGGTTGCTTTCTTTATTACTCTTAATTTATTAGTATTGTAAATTATTATTTTAACAAAATGTTGAGATTTTTTAAAACTGGAATTAGTGTTTTATAAGCTATAGCCTAGCCTACGTAATGGCACAGTGAAACTTTTTGTTTTATTTACTTTTTCTTCTTTTAATTAATTAGCATTGTGTGGGATTTCAAAAGGATTTCAAATTTTGCACTGCTCCCCAATCTGGGTTAGAAATGAAAACAGGATTAACGTTATATTAGTGTGGGTCGTTCAGAGCAGCTGTGGTGCCTGAGTCGGTTCTTTTCAGTGAATTGGGTTTGAAAAACGGTCTGAATCGATTTGGGATTCGGTTCGGTTCGATTCGTGCAGACAGCTCTTTTCTAACTGAATCATTTGGAGCTATTTCTCAGTCAGTGAGACAGTATCCACATAGAACAAACCGAGATTAGACTAAATTTATTTTACCGATACCTCACCTGAAATAAAAGGCTACTTTTGGGTATCTTCTGCTCCTGTAAGTTTCTTGTCACTGTGTAAATGATCAATATTTAAGTGAAACTGTTTAATGTTGAAATGTTTAAGCCTATTTGCTTGGGCTCCAGGGAATATTTCTGACACATAAGTCTGGTATTACCAGAAATACTCCCTTAAAAAGCCCTATTAGCACGGGATTAGTATTATCTGGGAACCTTGTGTGATTTTGAAATTGCCCCCCACATCTGAACTTCGCGTGGTGCATTCGCACGGGATAAGAGACGCCTGTGATTGTACTCGAATTTACTGACTTATTTCCCGGATACCCGGCTTTGAGTGTCCCGTTCTATGGTCCGGTTAGATGGATAAAAAAAAAAAAAGAAACTAATATAGTTTCGTGCCCAGTGTCATTTACATTTCACCAGGTCAAAATAATTTCTCAAGCTTTATGCTTGATTTATTTGTAACACATTAACCTCAAAACCTTCTCAGTTTTCTCTTTCTGCAAAATGTATGGTGTAGCGATATAACAGCACCCAAAATACTATCAAACACTACAGCGCAGCTCCATTCTTCGCGAAATCATTGTAGGCTGCAGGTGAATTATCATGCATGCAACTACTTAGATAGCTAGATCTGCTGTTTCTTATTCAAAACTATGACTCCTTGAAGAAATTTATAATAGATCTTCATTTAATTATGTTAATGTTCTTTACTGTTTCAGAATGTCCTCAGATGAGATGAAAGATGGTAAGCACTGTCACGATAATAACAATGCCCTGGAGGACCGAGAGCGGGAAAAAAAGCTGGCCAAGAAACGCCTGTACGTTGTTTCAGCAGTGTGTCTGGTCTTCATCGTGGGCGAGATCATAGGTGTGTGACCCTTACTGCTGATTGGCTGCAAATTGGCTGCTATACGTGTTTTTGCACACACAAAGGATTGTTGGTGAATATGTGCTGCTGTCTGGTCTGTGTACAGGTGGGTATTTTGCTGGAAGTCTGGCTGTAATGACAGATGCCGCCCACCTGCTTGTGGACCTCACCAGCTTCATCATCAGTTTGTGCTCGCTGTGGCTGTCGTCCAGACCTGCTACATGCACTCTCAGTTACGGCTGGCATCGAGCAGGTGAATCACTGGAATTGTAGAACAGTAAATTGTTGTCATGTGGCTCAAAATTCCTGGGTGTCTGCTACTTAAAAAAGTACACTATATATACAGTATATGTATCTATACATACAATAAAGAAAGTTTGGGATCAGTACTTAATACTTTTATTTAGCAACAAAACATTGATCAAAGGTGACAGTGAAACCTTTCTATTTCAAATAAACTGTTCTTTTAAACTTCTATTCTTTAAAAAATCCCTAACAAATAATGTATCATGGTTTCCACAAAAATATTATGCAGCGCAACTGTTTTTAACCTTGATAATAATAAGAAATGGTAGCACCAAATCAACATATTAGAATCATTCCTGAAGGATCATGTGACACTGAAAACTGGAGTAATGGCTGATGAAAATTCAGCTTTGAAATCACAGGAATTAATTAACGCTAAATAGTTATTTTCAATTTTAATAACATTTCAAAATAATAAAAAATTGTTCTGCATTTTTGGCCAGCATAAGAGACCTCTTTCAGAAACATTAAAAAATCTTATGGACCCCAAACTTTTGAACAGTAATGTATTTATAATACCTCTTAAATATTCCTTATGTATGATAGTGAACTATATGAACTACAAGTATAATTTCATCTACTATTGGGTGTTTTCAGAAATCTTGGGTGCTCTGCTGTCTGTTTTCACCATTTGGCTGGTGACTGGTGTGCTGGTGTATCTAGCAGTGGAACGGCTCATTCATAATGACTTCACAATTGACGGCACAATCATGCTGATCACCTCTGGCTGTGCTGTACTGGCCAACATCATGTAAGACAAAAACCTCAGTCTGCAATGCAGTTCTATTACGGAGTATATCCGCACGCTATTAATAGCCTCATATGGACAAAGTAGTTTTTTGCTGTGAAAAAGGCTTAAATTGACCTTCTATTTGTTCTTCTCTGTGCAGAATGGCCTTCACTCTGCATCAGTCAGGTCATGGCCATAGTCACGGTGGTCTGAGCGGCGGCCACAGTCACGACCATGGGAAGGAAAAAGGCCACAGTCACGACCATGGGAAGGAAAAAGACCATAGTCACGACCATGGGAAGGAAAACGGCCACAGGGATTCTAACGCTAACCATTGTGACACAGAGGAGAATGGATCTGGTAAAAGACAACAAGCTAATGCTAGCGTCAGGGCAGCATTCGTCCATGTGATTGGAGACCTTCTACAGAGTGTCAGTGTGCTCGTCAGCGCGCTCATCATCTTTTTTAAGGTAAAAGATCAGAGGTTATTAGCATCGGTGAGTCCTAACGGATGAACCAGCACTATTTAACAATAAAAGTAACAATGAACAGTGGCTATCTGTTTGTCATATAGACATAGAGCAGAAAATAGGCAGTTAAGAGAGAATATTGGTGTTGTGTGAATGCATTTTATTGTGATAGTGTAGCAGATAATGATAAGTATAGATGCAATTTGATGGCATAATTCTAATGAACTGAATTCTTTTCTTTTTATAGCCTGAATATAAAATTGCAGATCCCATCTGCACCTTCCTGTTTTCTATATTTGTCCTGTTAACCACATTCACTATCTTGAGGGACATAGTCATCGTCCTAATGGAAGGTAAAAAAGTCTTACTTGTGATTTTTGCTGAGTTATGCTTCAGAAATTATAATTTAGGCAAAGAGTGGTGGCTAATATTGTTTGTTGTATAAGTTACAGTACTTTGTCTATTTTAGTTCTGCCAATGAAAATAGTCCTAAACGAAGCTGAAAGAGAATCTGTTATTTCTGTGCATCTACAATAATGGTGTTTTGTTCCTGTGTTTTTGAGCGAATCGGTTAAGTGAATGACTGACTCACTAATAATGACATCATTGTTTTTGTTCCTGAGTGAATCAGTGTCTTTGAACAAAACGGTTGAGTGAATTCAGGGACTTACTTATAATGACCGTCATATAATTTTGATTAATTTTTACATTTCTGTTTACACAAATTTGGCATACCTCCAATGTGCTATTTCATAGTTTTGATGAGTTACCTATTATTCTTAAATATAGAATAATAATGACTAAGTAGGTCTGTCTTTGACTTTTGACTGGTAAATTAATGGAAGGAAAATCTTAAATGTAAGTATCTATAAATAAATATTAGCTGTTTTATTGGCCACTAGGCATTCTATGGAAGGTTATATTTTTCATGTCCTCTGAATTTCTTATTCTCATTAAAACATTCCTTGGAAAATGAGGATTTTAATTTCTCCTCCACAGGTACACCGGCTGGTGTGAACTATAATGAGATGAGAGAACGACTGCTCGGAATCAAAGGTGTCAAAGCTGTGCACAACCTTCACATCTGGGCCCTGACAATGAACCAGGCTTTGCTCTCCGTTCATGTGGCTATAGGTAACACTTTTAACTCCATATAGAATCTTTGTGTCATTTATTAGCATACTTTATAGCCTGTAGCAAAAACATATTTCTGAAATATTCACCCTTGACATATAGTTCATAACCATCTGTTCATTTTTAATTCCTCAGAAGATACCGTAGAGCCACGGGTGGTGTTGAGAGAAATAACCAAGGCCTGTTTCACAACATACAGTTTCCATTCAGTAACCATTCAACTGGAGCATCAGGCGGACCAGAGGGCTGACTGCAGCCTCTGTCAAAACCCCACAAAGTGAAACATCCAGAGACTTAACATTAAAGGGATACTCCACCCCAAAATTTTGTCATTAATCACATTCCCCCATGTCGTTGCAAACCCATAAAAGCTTCGTTTGTCTTCGGAACAGAATTTAAGATATTTTGGATGAAAACCGGGAGGCCTGTGACTGTCCCATAGACTGCCAAATAAATTACACTGTCAAGGTCCAGAAGAGTATGAAAAGCATCGTCAGAATAGTCCATCTGCCATCAGTCATTCAACCATGACGTTATGAAGCGACGAGAATACCCTTTGTACGCGAATAAAACCAAAATAATGACTTTATTCAACAATATGTCTCCTCTGTGTCTCTACACATCACAGTAGTGCCATTTTGGAGAATATGAGCTGAACGCAGGCAGCTTATGCTCTTCTGTGTCAGCCGTGCCACACAGATACACTGTTTTCATTCAAATCAAAATGCCAATGTACGTAGAAAACGTATCCATGTGGTGCGGCTGACACAGAAGAGCGTAAGCTGCCTAAATATCTTAAATTGTGTTCCGAAGACGAACAAGCTCTTACGGGTTTGGAACGACATGGGGGTAAGTGATTAATGACAAATTTTTCATTTCGGGGTGGAGTATCACTTTAAAGAACGGCCCTGGTCCGAAGGGACAAAAGATCCATCAAAGAGATCATTGAGGATTATTGTGGTGTTCATATTTTATAGCTAATATAATTTCACATGGTTTAGTTTTTTGGACACATCTGTCTCTGTTTTGTCACTAATTTGATTTAAAGGGATAGTCACCTAAAAAATTAAAAATTCTGCCATTTACTCAACCGCCATTCCAAACCAGTACTGCTTTGTCTTCTGTGTTTATGTCTGCTCATGAAAGTTGTTTGGACCTCATTGTTCTTCTTTTGTGTTCTGTAAAAGAAAGTAAGTCATAGACTTGATCGGTGTCGCGTCATAGCTGTGTGGGCGGAGTCGGTGTGGGGGAAAACAGTCCTTTCCCCCTCATTTGAAAAGTATGGTGTTACATAAAATTATTTCTGCCGCTCGACAGACCAACATACGCATAAAAACTGAGCCGTGTTGGGTCGGACTGTCCGTATGGTATCTGTGAGTGGACAAACGACCCAATGGAATGGCCAGAGGTGTCGTTTCCCAACTTTTTTGTTACCTAATTGAGCAAGAGACAGCTTAGGCTACTACAAACCTATATGAGACGTCTTGTGAAAGTAAACATTTGTCATTTTGTTTTGCTTAATTTTAATAAAGTGATAAAGACTTGAGGAAAAGCCTGTCGTACTTTTTTTATTGATATATTCAAAAGATTTTTAACATTGACAAAACAGGTAATATTTGGTCCACTGAAGTGCCTTGAAATGCGCAGCGTTATTCTATGTGGTGTGTGCTGCCTAATCATTTTCACAAATACATGCCATAAAATAAAGATAACAACATGAAAATATGTATATAAAATACTAAAAAAACATGATTATTGGTTGCTATAGTTAAACCATGGTAAAAACAACTTTTGCTACACTAACCATAGTTTAACCATGGTATTTGTAGCAAAACTGTGGTTATCGGCTACAACTGGTAATAAAAACAACAACAACAAAAAAGGTTAGCCTACTATACTTTTACTATAGTAATACCATTGGTAATTTTCGTCAGGGATTGTGTATAATATGCAATAAATGTTTTAATAGATTATGTCATCACTAAATATCAGGGAGTGAGATTATTTGATTGTGATGCAAAGCAGGGTTATTCTAAGTCCCATCAGAACTGGGATGCGGTGCAGGGGGACGGGACTAACGACAGATCATTGCAGGCTATCAGTCATATACATCGTCAGATCAAGTTTTTTTTAGGTACTTATTATACTTTATTATAACTTATTATAGGTACAGAATGCCACACAGCAACTTTTCGGCATTGCGCCAAGCAAAAATCAATCGAAATAATCACAAAAAAGTAAAGATCAAGCGCCTAACAAGGTCTCTACGCATTAATCCCAATGGTTTCCCTCACAGCATAAATGGTTATGACGTTTTTCTGGGTGTTCCCAGCAATGCCGAACAAGTCTATATAGATTTTGAATGGTGTGAAGGTGAGTTAAAATACATGATTTTTTGATTTAGGTTTTTTTTTTTTTTTTTTTTGGCTGGACTAACCCTTTAATAAGAATTTGTTGTGATAAATCTGCCAGGAAAATGACTTGGGGTAATGTGGGACACTTTTAGCCATTTTGACTTGTGCATCATATTTCCATATGAAGCCAAAATGATACATCAAAATGTTATATCATTATGAAATCCCCAAGATGTTCCCTATCTAAATCAGAAGATTTTTTTCAGATATTGTAATTAAAGGGGAAATGGCACATATATTAGTGCTCCTTGTGCCAAATCGTTTAAGAATTTGTGGATTTTCTAATGTTTGACAGCTCATGCTCAAATCTGGGACACTAAGTTTTGGCTTATAAACAGTCTTTTTTTTTTCTACAAAGTAAACTTCACAATTAACACTCCTCGTTAAATGTGCATACCCATGTTTGCTTAATTAATTTAGTAGGCCTACAGTGTGTTTGTTGTCTTCATAATTCAAAAAAAATAAATTGTAGCCTATATGTTCATTTATGGAATGTTAAATACAATTTTATAACATAAATCTTATATTATTTAAAATATTTAATTATTTTATTATTTACAACAATAATAATAACCATGTAAGGAAGTAAAAAAAATTATATTGAACTTAAGATTTTTGAAAAGATGTAAAATTTGGAACATGGAATGCCTTTAAAACTGTTATTAAACTTCTATAAACTAATAATATCGAATTACTTTTTTTTTTCAAAAGCTTGTGTTAATCAAATAGTAAAACACTTCATAACAGAAATAAGCAGTCCTGGCCAGTCATGGACTCATCATGGCCCAGGATCCCATTGTCCTCTAGTCGCTAAATTGTGAATCTGGATCTTAAAACAAATAATATTGCTGCATTATAAGCAATTACATGTATGGCATTTAACCTTCTTAATGCACATTCTTAACTGTTCGACGTTAGTCAAAACATGCTGTGCCACTTTTGAAACATCATCCTTAACATTAATTTAGTCTAAATCCTATGTCATTGTCATTTCAGTGAACTTTACAAGAGGTAATTCCTATTTGTTGATTTTCTTGGCCACATTTCTGACATAATTTCCAGTAAGTCAAGTGATATCAATAACTTGACACCCCTGCTTGAATTCAACACCAATCATGTTCACTTTAATGTTGTAAAAGAAGAGATAAATGCACTGAAGCTCAGGTGTCCCATATTAGTCATTGTCCCACATTACACTAATCCACCCTATGTGCCAAATCTAATTCACTGATCCAGGTAAGAATGTACTTTAGCAATGAAAATCATTTTGAATAGGTGTATAATAACATTATTTGTTGTGTCATTCTACATTTGTTCTTGTTTATTTTGCATCGTCATCAAACAAGACTACTTTGATGGTGTAATATGTTACTGTACTTTTGAACATCCCTTATTCATATGACGTTGCTAAAAAGAACATTATTTTGTGTATTTGGTGTAATGCAATGTGTTTATGCGGTTTAAGGTCCAAAAAACACATTATTTTCCATATAATGTACATTATTGTTTCTCCTCTTTGCCCGCCTTTCTGAAACGTGTAGATTTTTACAAAGCTCACCAGTCTGAAAAAGCGAGGTGTGCTCTAATTGGCCAGCTATCCAGTGCGTTGTGATTGGCCGAATGCCTCAAGCGTGTGATGGAAATGTTAAGCCCCTAAACATACTGTGGGCAAATTCCAAATGGCTTTTTTGCGCCCTTGTAGGTCACTTCGGGAAGGGGATGCCATTTGTAGGGACGTTCCAAACGAAAGTAAACAACTGAATCCCTTCAGGAAGGGCCCTTCCAGAAGTCTGTTAGCGAAGGGAACATGCAATGGTCACTTCATGGAAGTGATTTCCGTTTGTGATCATGCGATCTTGAGTTAGGAGATCTTGCGATGCATTTTAAAGCAAAGTTGTGATTGTTTTAGACTTCACATACAAACGTAAGTAGAACAGGCTAATTAAATTTGTCTTTATTTTAATACAAAATATTTTTTTGTCAGAAATATTATTTAAGATGGTATTTTAAGCAAGTTTAAGCAAGTTTGAAAAAGCTTAAAGGGATAGTTCACCCAAAAATTTTATGTTTAACTGATTACCCCCAGGTCATCCAAGATGTAGGTGACTTTGTTTCTTCAGCAGAACACAAACCAAGATTTTTAACTCAAACTCAACACTCCTAATTGAGATTGTAGATAGAGTGTCAATGGTCCATTTGAGAGATAAGTGGTGGTAATGCACTTATAAGTCTGCGATCCGCCATAAAGCAAGAAGAAGTAGATGCATCACGCGCCTGCTGCTGAGAACGCGCATAGGAGGATGCGCTCAGGAAAGTTCTAACTGTTCGGACATTGCATGAATCAGAGGTAAAAAAAAACAATATAAATACTGTTTAGTTTCTTGCACAGACCGATTGTTTTCTATCTTTACACATGAATGTATCATCACGAACCGCAGGGTTTATTTTGGTTTTGTTTGTGTATGTTTTTTTGTTTATTTTATTGTATGTTTTAGCTGTGTTTCCCATCCACTTACATTATAAGAGTGATAGACCTCAACGGTTTGAGTTAAAGATCTTGGTTTGTGTTCTACTGAAGAAACAAAGTCACCTACATCTTGGATGCCCTGGGGGTAAGCAGATAAACACCAAATTTTCATTTTTGGGTGAACTACCGCTTTAATAGTAAATAAGACACAATTAGACAATATTTGAATAAAATAATAATAATGAGAAGAAATATATATTTGCAACAACTGGTGGAGTGCTGAATGCTGCACGCACCTCAGCGTTGTCAAGGTAACATTTGGTCAGTCATTCCCTTCGCCAAGGGAGTTCCAAATGCTTATACGAGACAGTAAAGGCTGATTTATACTTCCGCGTCGAAACTACCCTGTAGCTACGCCATAGGTTGTGCGTAGTACTTGCAGGCTATGGAGTAGCCTGAGGTGCACCTCTCCAGAAATGTCACAGCGCGTCAAATCTATGCGGACTGCAATGGCTGTGATTGGTCTGCTAGTACCCCTCCCTCCGTATGTATTTGAGTTTTGTGTGTGTTTTTTTGCACTTTAATATATTTTAATGTTACACCTTCTTATTTAAAATAAAACAAAGCAAAGAACAAGTGTCTTTTCATTTATTATAAAATGTAGCATTACATCATTTTGTTGTTCGTGACAAACAGTTGTTCTATCATGGTACGTTACAAGTCCTTGTCGAGAATGCCATCTTCTGCTGTTCCGTTGTCATCTCTTTGTAGTTTTAAATAAATTATCTGTTCTTTGATATTTATTTGCCGCAGTCACGGCTGAAGCTTTACCGACAAGCTGCTTCTTCTTCAGCTTTTGTCGTGGTACTGCGGGTAACACCAGCCACATACCCGTGGACACTGCAGACTAGCGGTTTGCATGTGTACTGCACGTCGACGTGGACAACGACGCAGAAGTATAAATGAAAACTGACGCACAGCCTACGACGTAGAGGCTATGGTGTTCATCCGATGCAGAACTATAAATCAGCCTCAATGCCCTAGACCCTTCAAAAAACACATTTCAAGGGCTCTGCCCTTCGAAGGGAGTAGGGCATAGGGATGCTCACTTCTGTTTGGAATTCTCCCTGTAATGCCATCTCACACAGGACCAGACTCAGTCCAGCTGCTCATCTCATGCACATTTCATCATCGGTTCTCTTTTAGCAGTTCAATCAATGTACTGTTAGGATTAACTGAATAACTCGGGATATTGGTTTATTTCGCATCAGAGGGAGTGTAAGGCACGTTTATAAACTGAATAACTTAAGTAATTTTTGGATTAGTGCGTACTGGAGACGCAAACCGTTTCAAACGATTCAGTTCGATTTGGTGAACTGGTACGACCGGTTCACTAAGAAGATCCTGTTAAATAGAACGAAACGTTTGCGATCCGGACATCACTAGACGAGACAAAACCAATGAAACCCATTACAAAAGAGGCATTCTCTGAGGAAGAAGTCTCCCAACCTTTCAAGTCTCCAAACTCATAATCCTATACTTGTCCGCTTGATCCTGTTCCATCTCATCTCCTTCAAGCCATTTCTCCTGCAGTTGTACTTGCACTCACATCATTAACACATCCCTTCTGTTACTCGGTGTGTCCTTTTATCTTATACCATTAACCCTATGATTATTCAGGTAGGGTAAGGATAGTCAAATCTAGCCTAAACCATAAAGCACTCAACTGCCGCAAGTTGAAATTCTTCAGGAATGTCATAAAAGACTCTCTTGTGGTTGTTCTTGAGGCTCAGTTTGTAATTAAAAAAATCAATGTCTTGTATCATCCACTCTTCCTGTTGTAGGTGTGTCAGTCTCTGTAACTCATACTTAAGGCGGTGGTCTTTCCTGTGTCACTTATGTTGCTGTCTACATCTCACATTCTTCCTCTTCTTCATTGTAGTCTTCGCTGGCTCACCTCCACTTAATGTTGCAACATGCTCTATTCATCCATGTACACTCTTGTTAACCTTTGTGGTTGATTACATAGCATCATACTCATAAGCCTGTATTTCACAACTGTTGGTTACCCATCCTAACAAAGCAAATATTGCAAGTACAAGCATCTTTGTATCAAAGTATGTATGGCATAAACCTTAAAACAAGCAAATAACATAACATTGAGACAGGTAAATAGCAATACAATTATTCACATCCAAAAGACCCCCTTCTTGCTATTTTCCTGGTTACAATCTAACATCGTTATTATTCTTTAATTTTCATGTGCATATACCCTTCAAAGGTTTTGGTCTTTTTGTTGAACTTCATTAGTTCAATGTATATCTGACCCTTTTATAGTTTTCTTCATTTTCCCAATAACATTCATGTACTCATTAATCCAGATTTCCCCTTTTTTGGTTTCAACATCTTCTCTAAGCACCAGATCTCTTATAATATCATGATGGGGCCAAATCTTTATACTCTGCTTCACAATGGTTAGGTATTGCCCACATTTTTGCCTCAAAAGCGGTAAATTGGTTATTTCATGTTGGCATGCTCCAATGTACTCCCCTTTTGGATCCTCACAGATAAAGGTACGGCCTCTCCTGTCCTTCTCACACTTGTTACAGTGTCCCGTGGTTGGGATTTGGGTCTCAAGCAAGACCTTGGCCGCCAGCTTCCTTCTGGGCTCCTGGTGTTATGGAACTGCTCTGAGACGGACTGAGGATCCAAATGCAGTGTTTATTAGGAAAGTCCAGAATCAAAATCAGACAGTAGGCAAGGGTCAACACACAGGCAATCAGTCCGACTAAACAACAAGGTTGAGAGCACACGCAAAAGGGTAATCCAGAACATAGGCTAAGAGCCCAAAAAACAAGATACAAGAGAAACACTCAGAGAAGCAGTGTAACACTTACAAGACTTCAAAAAGAACGATAAACTAAACCAGACTTATATAGGTTAAGCAGACAGGATAAATGAGACACAGGTGCAAAGAGTGAGTGTTGATGAGTCCGGGCAAAGGATTATGGGAAAAGAAGTCTTTGATGGAGTGGTAAAAATCTGGGATGGAGTGCCCTCTAGGAGAGCTCACGGGCACTCCAGCTAGAGATCGTGATACCAGGGGCTTCTCTTCCCCCATATCCAGCAATGCCTCTGTCTATGAAATAAAACATCCCATACCCTTTTAAATTCTTAACAATTTCTTATTGTACCTTCAGTGTAAAGCATTTACAAAAATTTGGTTTATCAACTTTTTTTTTTTCCAATATACAATATTCTTTTACCCCATTATATTACATTTCAGTATTTCAACAAACACTTATTTAATAATTTCTGTACATTGGCTACATTCTTCTAAAGTAGACTTTTTGCAGTTTAACACTTTTATCTCTACTAAAGTACAATTTGCAACTTCTTGTACATAGATTTGGTCCACTACTATCAATTGGGTTGCTAAATCAACCAAAGGCCATATCCCTGCTAAGGTTATGGTCCCTATTACTAAAGTTACTAGTAATACTGGTATGGGCATGCACGGCTCTTTCCATTTCTTCATTTTTCTTGCCCAATTTTCTCATTTATCTCCATCATCCAATTTCATAGTTCCTGAAAAATAAAACAAAAACATTTAATGGTAGTTTTACGGGGGCCCCCTCCATCCCCTTTTCCAACGGTCTTGTCTGACTCAAGAATAACCCTGCAACTTTATTCCCGAGCCAGTTCCATTTCAACCGCACAGGCAAGTTTTTCGGGTTGTAATGTTATAGTCAAATTCATGACTACCTTAATCATCAGAGTAAGTCTGTGTGTCAGTATATCTTCTGTTTCTCGTTTCATAATAGGTTTTTGTTTTGTAGGTTTTGCACCTTTCTTTTTCAGAGGGCTTTCCCCCTTCCAGAAGTCTATAGTCACACAAAACATCCTGCCATCTTTTTCAGTTATTCTATTTGGCCAACATTCTTCATCACTTTGTCCAAATTGGAATTTCATATTACCATTTTCTTTGTCACATTCGCCTTGCCTTGGAAAATTAACTTTTGGTGACCTTATTTGTTCTCCATCACCATTTTCCATTAGCACTTTAGCAATGGTTACAATTGACCAGATAATTCCTTTTCCTTTTTCTGGTTTAATTTTTCGTTCATTTCCATCAAAACAAGTTTTCAGGCTCTCTAGTTCAGGTCTCAGACTTTTGGGATCAACTAGCATCCATTTGCTTTGCAAATCATCTTTTCCTGTATGACATCTTGATGTCCAGGAATAATCTGCTGTTGCTTAGCTGTCTTAGATAATTGTCATTATCTAGGCACACACTTGTTGCATTTCCTCTACTGCTCAACAAATCACGAGCTTTATTCCATGCCCACATCCTATGCCTCCCTTGTACCAGCAGTTCTCCTCTTTCTATATCACTAATGCATTCCTTGCATTTTATCCTTTTCTAACCTGTCCATGTACATTCTGATCACCTGTTCTCTGAGTCATTAGTATCTCCAGCTTGGGATACTTTATTCTGCATTCCTTGCAGACAACACACAGAGCTCCTTGGCTCCTGGATGCTCACTATACTGATTACTCATAATCTTCTGTGCTTCTAGAGGCTTTTCCTTCAGATTTTTCTTGCACTTTGGTTCATCTTTAGCTGGACCATCCCACCATATATATTCTCCAAAACATCCAAATTACACAGTTTCCTCTAACAAATAGCCTGTTACATTTCAAGCTAACAGGATTTCCTATTTTTTTTTCATGCTGTACATTTGTAACTATGAAGTTTGTTCTTCTTTTCTGTACTAATTGTGTCTCAACTCTAAATTCCTATCTGGTTATGTATGCCAATCATTATCTTAAGTTTCACTTCTTCATTTTGCAGCACATCCTGTTTATCACATACTGTTTTAGTCACCTTTGACCAAATATCTTTTAGACCAAATGCCATTTACTTTTAGTATGCTGGTTATTTTTAGTACTTTAGTATACTTTTAGTATGCTGGTCTGTTATTTTTGTTATTGTACCCTTTTTTGTTATTAGGTCTTTTTATATATATATATTTTACCCTTTTTTTCATAATTTACTAACCTGAAAGAGTACAAAGGAAACCAAATGGTACAACCATAATAACCCCTAGAAAACAATACAAAACATAAAGCAAAAAAATTTCATAATCATAATCATAAAATTCAATTTGGTTATTAGAATAAATTCCATTATTACAATGAGAACAATGGTAATACAGTATTCAGTTTTGAGGAAATCCACAAAGGGTTGCCATACAGTTTGAAATTGTTGATGAGATTTGGGCTCCAAGGAATGTATCCTCTCCAGTTGTATGACACAAAACAATTCACCCAACCAAGCTTTGAAACATGGACAGTTTGAAGATTTCCAGTTTAAAAGTATTGCTTTTTTTTTTTTGCAAGAGTCATGCCCATCAATAGATGTCATTGTTGGGAATTTGGAAGAGTGTTTAATGTCTCAGAATATCCAAGAATTGCAAGACAGTGGTCTGGCTTAAATTCCTTTTGAAAAACCTTTGAAAAAAAAAATCAAATATGGCAGTCCAAAAATAAAACAGTTTAGGACAAAACCAAAACGTGTGACAAGGAACCCTCGTTCATTTTGCATCTGTCGCAAACTGGGGAGATAGAATTAAATATTTTACTAAATTTAGTTTTGGAATAATACAATCCATGAATAACTTTAAACTGAATCAACATGTGCCTCGCATTTATTGAACAGTCTTGAATCCTTTTGAGGCTTTCATTCCAGGTTTCATCGGGCATTTCTTCATCAAATTCCTAAGCCCAGGCTTCTTTTATATAGCTTGTGCTCACAGGCAGTTGGAAAGCACTAAAACAGCCTGAAACCAGATGTCTAGAGCTTGGATTTACCAAAAAACATTGCTCAAATGTATAAGATTTAGTTTTGTCAATAAAACATGGAATGACCATTTGAGCATAATGTCTCACTTGTAAGTACTGAAAAAAATCAAAACCTGGGAGATTGCAACTGACAAAAAGATGCAAATTTACCATCTATGTATAGATCCCCAATAGACCTCAGACCTTTGCTTTTATATACAATAAAACCTTGGTCTAACTGAGAGGGTTTAAACGTGATTGTTCACTATGGGTGAGAGAACAGAGACGTCAGGTGATTTAACATGTTTCCTTATTTGATTTAATATCCGTATTGATTTTTTTATACAGATTTTTATCCCAATTAATTTTGATGAGGGAGACACTTCATGTTAAGTAGGAGACGAACATTGCAAAAGGAAAAGCGACCTGGTATAAGACCAGTTTGGTCTGGGTGTACTGAGATATGATGTCCAAGTCCGTTTGCCGAAACTTTCATTATCACCTTCTGATCAAAACTGAGAAGCGATATAGGTCTATAATTGGCCGGGTCGATGTTGTCTTTTCCATTCTTTAAAAGAACACAAATATTGGCCTCATATAATGAATTGGGGAGTCTGCCATTTTCACAAGAGTCATTAATCATTCTCAATAAATAAGGGGCTAGTTTTAAAAAGAAGGCTTTATTAAATTCACATCCATTAAATAAAAACATAATCATCTTGAATAACTTTACATTTTGAAGAATAAAGATCCAAACAAAAATCCCTAAAAGATTCATTAATTTCTTCTGGACTGGTTATAATTTCACCTGTTTTTTATTTAATTTGGTGAATGGTTTGCTTTGCTTGCTCACCCCTTAATTGTCTTGCTGATAAAGTTTCTGGCTTATCACCCAATTCAAAGGGTTTTTGTTTCAATTTAAGTAAGATATTCTCAACTCTTTTAACTAGAATCGAATTATATTCATAGTTTAAATTCAATATCTTATCGTAATCTTGTTGTAATCCAGATTTTCTATATTCCTTGTTGTTGTTAATAAATTTTCAATTATTAAAAGCCTGCTATTATTATTTTTCTTAATAACAGCTTCATAAGCAATAATATGACCCCTTATGACTGCCTTAAAGGTATCTCATAAAATTGAATCAGAGACTTGGCCATTGTCATTATTCATAAGGATTCATGTATTTTTCAAAAGCTGGGTCTTTAAGTAGATAAGGATTGAATCACCCATAATAGTTTTGTCAATTGATTTGTAAATCAATGCTACTTCGAGAGTGAATCCTGCATAAATATGCAGACGTCATTCCCAAAACTTTGCAACGTGTGTGTGGCCGAAAAAAAAAGTTTTACATTTTAAATGGATTATAGACTAGAAAGCTTGCAAAGAATGCTCATAACCACTAAAAAGCTGTCACTCTTTGAGTGTATACACAATGTATTGTAACATACATCTAGGATGATGCTAGGATTTTTATATTTTATCCCTTTAATATTAACTTCAGGCCAATCATTATTTATTTGATGCCACACTCTTTTTAGCTCTAACTTGCGTGCTCTCTTATTTAGCAATCTTACTTCTCTAATACCATTTTCTGATGACTCACTACTGTCACTGTCCGTTGTTTCCTGTTCATCTGAATCTGACAGCCATTCTCCTGACCCTGAGAGTGGTATTCTGTCACTTTACGTTCAAAATCCTCACTAAATGGTGCAGTAGGTTGTGAGGAGTTTATACAATCTGATAATCATACCGTTTTCTCATATCTCTCTTTTTGCCTCTTAATAATACTCTTTATTTCCTCTTGTTCCTCTTTAACAATGAGGTTTATAGTTACTTGGTTTGCTTGAAACATTTCTATTATTCCAGCTATAAGACCCTCTATAACTGGACTCATTGGAACCTTATGTATTTCCCTGTTTCCTCTACTCAAAACTTCTATAATTATATTTCTTATTAACAATCTGCTGTCTTCTTCAGATTGTTCTTTACTACTTGGCTGTGTACTACAGTTAGTCATTATATACTGAACAAAATTATAAACGCAACACTTTTGTTTTTCCCCCCAATTTTCATGAGCTGAACTCAAAGATCTAAGACTTTTTCTATGTACACAAAAGGCCAATTTCTCTCAAATATTGTTAACAAATCTGTCTAAATCGTTGTTAGTGAGCACTTCTCCTTTGACGAGATAATCCATCCACCTCACAGGTGTGGCATATCAAGATGCTGATTAGACAGCATGATTATTGCACAGGTGTGCCTTAGGCTGGCCACAACAAAAGGCCACTCTAAAATGTGCAGTTTTACTGTATTGGGGAGTCCGGGGGGTCCGAAAACCAGTCAGTATCTGATTTGACCACCATTTGTGGCTTGATGGAATGTTGGGCAACTCCTCTTCAATGGCTGTGCTGGATGTTGCAGGATATTGGCAGGAATTGAAACACGTTGTTGTATACGCCGATCCAGAGCATCCCAAACATGCTCAATGGGTGACATGTCCGGTGAGTATGCTGGCCATGCAAGAACTGGGATGTTTTCAGCTTCCAGGAATTGTGCACAGATCCTTGCAAGATGGGGCCGTGCATTATCATGCTGCAACATTAGGTGATGGTTGTGGATTAATGGCACAACAATGGGCCTGTGTTCGTTGTCCATAACATACGCCTGCCCATACCATAACCCTACCACTATCATGGGCCACTTAATCCACAACATTGACATCAGCAAACCATTCACCCACACGACGCCATACACGCTGTCTGCCATTTGCCCTGTACAGTGAGTACCGGGATTCATCCGTGAAGAGAACACCTCTCCAAAGTGCCAGATGCCATCGAATGTGAGTATTTGCCCACTCTAGTCAGTTACGATGACGAACTGCAGTCAGGTCGAGACCCCGATAAGGACGACGAGCATGAAGATGAGCTTCCCTGAGACGGTTTCTGACAGTTTTTGCAGAAATTCCTTAGTTATGCAAACCGATTGTTGCAGCAGCTGTCTGGGTGGCTGGTCTCAGACGATCTTGGAGGTGAAGATGCTGGATGTGGAGATCCTGGGCTGGTGTGGTTACACGTGGTCTGCGGTTGTGAGGCCTGTTGAATGTACTGCCAAATTCTCTGAAATGCCTTTGCCTCAGCTTATGGCAGAGAAATGAACATTCAATTCACGGGCAAAAGCTCTGGTGGACATTCCTGCAGTCAGGATGCCAATTGCACGCTCCCTCAAAACTTGCAACATCTGTGGCATTGTGCTGTATGATAAAACTGCACATTTTAGAGTGGGCTTTTATTGTGGCCAGACTAAGGCACACCTGTACAATAATCATGCTGTCTAATCAGCATCTTGATATGCCACACCTGTGAGGTGGATGGATTATCTCGGCAAAAGGAGAAGTGCTCACTAACACAGATTTAGACAGATTTGTGAACAATATTTGAGAGAAATAGGCCTTTTGTGTACATAGAAAAAGTCTTAGATCTTTGAGTTCAGCTCATGAAAAATGGGGGCAAAAACAAAAGTGTTGCGTTTATAATTTTTTTCAGTGTAGTATGTGCTGTACTCTCCAATTTCGGAGAACCTCTAGTCACTCTTTCTGTTCCTGTTTGCTGAGGACCTAATCTAAACCTCATATACTCTATTTCCTTAAGAGTTTCTTCCCCTAAACATCCAAAAACTGCTCCAGCTATTCCTGAGCCTTTAATGGCAGACTAAGAAGGACCACACTTCTATCTACATTGATGGGGCTGAAGTGGAGTGCGTGGCAAGCTTTAAGTTCCTTGGTGTCATCTCTCTGAGGATCTTTCCTGGACCCTCAGTACCTCCATGCTTAGCTCATCTCTACAGAATCCTCCACAGCTGCTCAAGAGCATTAAGATTGAGTGAAATACATGTCCACTGAAGGATTTTCACCTTGAGAGAATGAATATATTCATACAAGTAATGCGAGTTACGTAATCAGATTACTTTTTTCAAGTAACAAGTAACGCATTACTTTTTAATTTACAAGAAAATATCTGATTTACTTTTTCAAAAAAGTAACGCCAGTTACTTTGTTTTCCCATTTATTACTGACAAGTCTCCTGTCCCCATACTGAGAGAAATCGGAAGTACAGAGGCGTTGTGTGCACTGTGTGAACATGATGTAGCTCTAGACTAAATGTGATTGTGCATTAATTCATCCCACTAACAAAAAAAATAATATTCATCAAAAATAAAAAAAAAATAAAACATTGAAATGCAAACTCAGAATATGACGCAAACCTGCAATAATTAAATATGTTAAATAACACAAATGTATCTACTCCCATTTTATTAACCAATGCCTTTGCTGCTGACCTTTAATGATCCAGTTCAACCATACTAATAAGCAAATATGACTTTAGATAAACTAACAATTGTGCTTCATTGTGTTTTTTTTTTATTGGTGAAGAGTGTTGAACCTTCTTCTCCTGTGTTCTACTGTACAAACGTGTATTACTTTTAAAAGTAACCTTCCCCAACACTGTTCATTGTCATGCTGAAAAAACTGCCCAATAATGCAGTGAATGAGGGGAGGGTAGCATCTTCTGTTTCAAGTTTTTGTATTACATCACACATTAGTGTTTGAGCTCATGCCAGCATTGATAAAGCTCAATTCCCTCACACCTTCAGCACTCATTCATGTCTAAATAAAAGCTTTACTACCACTGAACTTCACTGTGGGTACCAAGCACTTCTCACTGTACTCTTCCTCTAGCAACACCAGAACATTTTGGATGCTTCTGGATCCGAAATGATTGACTTGGTCAGTTGATACCAGAGTATGGATTCCCAGAAGTCTATATTTTGTAAATATGGGCCTTGGAAGAGGTTGAATGAGTTTATTTTGCTTTGGCTACTGTTGGTTATTCTAGTGGTGACAACAACCATGCATGTCACTTCTGCAGGCTGCGTCATACTCTGTGAGATAAAGTGTCACTCTTTTCATAGCTTTTGCCGGCTCTGGAGACACTTGCATGTTATTTCTTCTGCTCTTTTTCTAGCAAAAATTCACTCATCACTAAATGAACACTTAAAGTGAAGACCTGAATATTTCAGGAGCCTTATCACAAGTCCATTGGTTTTGAATGTTGGTGCTACTTCTGCTATATTTTCACACTTAAAACAATAATTTAGTATTCCTCTTGTACCATTGTCCTCTTTTATGCTAAGAAATAAGTCACTTGGCAGTTTTCTCCCAAGTGGTTCCACTGCTGCCAGCATTAAGTCTGAGTAAGATTCAGTGGGCTATATAACCCTTTTAATTGCCAGGAAATTAGTATACATTATTAATATATATCAATATACTTACCTGTTGATCAAAAATAGCCTTAAACCTATACACTTTTTTTTTTTTTTTTAGTAACTTTCCGGAGGGCGTACTCATTTTTGCAACACAAAATTGCATCACTTTGATAAGAAAATCTTATTTTGCTGAATAATTCTGACATTCTACTTTGGTAATTGATTAAGCAGGCTTGTTGGAACATTACATCTCCAAAGAACCCTAACATGTCTTCTAAGTAAAGAATAATTGCTGAATTTAAGTTTTAGAGGGGGTACTCATTTATGCTGTGCACTATATATACACATATTCTGTATTTATTTATATACTCTGATAGTTGCACGTCTGGTTAGATGCTAACTGCTTTTCATTGGCTCTGTACTTGTACTCTGCACAGTGACGATAAAGTTGAATCTAATCTAATCTAATCTAACCTAATCTAATCTAATCTAATCATACTCATAGGCCTGTATTTCACAACTGTTGCTTACTCATCCTAACAACGCAAATATTGAAAATGCAAGCATCTTTGTATCAAAGCATATATGGCATTAACTTAAAACAAGCGAATAACTTAACATTGAAACAGGTAAATAGCAATACAATTATCCATATCCAAAACACTTCACACTAGTGTGTTTCCCTCAGCATTTAGACAGACTTGTATAAACCCACTACTTAAGAAACCTACCCTTAACCCATCTCTTTTAGAGAACTACAGACCGGTTTCCCTTCTTCCTTTCATTGCAGAAACACTTGAACGAGCTGTGTTCAACTAAGTCTCTGCCTTTCTCACACAGAACAATCTCCTGGACAGCAACCAGTCTGGTTTCAGAAGTGGACATTCAACCGAGACTGCCTTGCTCTCAGTTGTTGAAGCCCTAAGACTGGCAAGAGTGGATTCCAAATCTTCAATACTTATCTTGCTGGATCTGTCCGCTGCTTTTGACACGGTTAACCACCAGATCCTCCTGTCAACCATATTGGCAAAGGGCATCTAAGGAACCACACTCCAGTGGTTTGAGTCCTATCTCTCAGATAGGTCCTTCAAGGCAGAGGTTCCCAATCCAAGTCCTCACGCCCCCCTGCTCTGTGAGGACTGAAATTGGAAAACGCTGCTTCAAGGTCAACCATAACCATAACTCCTTTAATAACACCCAGAAACCTTGGAGTTATGATTGATGATCAGATGACTTTCTCAGACCATATTAAAACTTTTTTGTATGCGTGTTTTGATGTAACTTACTAACAAACAAACTCTCTTATTCTTACATCACAGATACCTTCAATAGAGATTTAAATCAAATCTAGAATAGGTTTCTACACAAATGTCCATCTTTTAATTCCTTTGTTGAATGTATTATTCAAAGGAATGCCCATCAAAAGAACACACAGTTTAATTTGTGCCATTGCTATCTCTCGCTCTCTTGCTTTCATCCTCTTTTAAGTGAAATACTGTATCTCTTTGTTCCTCCTGCTCATTCATGGTCTAATCCTCTTATATAAGTCCACTGGATAAGGATAGAAAATCAAGCCAAGCTAATAATCAAAATATACAGAGAAAAGCCCTTTTAAAGTGGGAGTCCCTGCGTGTCTTAACACGATGAATAAGAAGAGTAAACAGCAGACTGTTGTGTGTACGTGCATATTCTCTGCTGAGAGTAACAAGATCACAGTGAAAGACCTGCATCTCTGAAAGCTACAGACCCTGAATTACCTTAAATTATATGGAATCATCTTCTTTGATTTCGAAAAAGGATATGTAGGATTATTAGGCCCATGAATAGATGTAAGCAAAAGAGCGGGTCTACAAAACTTGAACTCAGGTGAAATCGATGTCACCACAGGGAGACAGACTGATGTTAAAAGTTCTCATTGATTCTTTTTCAGTTGTTGTTTAAAATCAAAAATTTAAATTAGTTTAAATTTAAATTCTGTATGAAGGTCCATCTTTGTTTTTTGTTTTTGTCCTGAATCAATGATCTGACATCATCATGCAACTTTAGTCTTTTAATTACCAATAATGCACTGACAGTTTTTTAGATGTAAGACACATACAGCTTCACAGTTTTATTTAATGCAAATGTTATTGCAGGACTATAGATAGTAGTGATGTTACGTTCAACACCGAAGCTTCGAAGCTTGTATAAACAAAAAAAAAAAAACAAGTGACCGTACACACACATGCATGAAAATGCTTTCAATTAAAGACAGCTTTCAGCTTCCGCAGCCTTCCTAGATCAGTTTTATTTACGATTTCTGATTCACTTAACGTACACTGCGTGAGAGGGGGCTGTGATTGGATGAGGACAGGCATCGTATCGGATCATTCTTAAATGATCAGCGCTGCTGCTGTATCAGTCAGTGGTAAATCAGTTAGCCCCAGAACGGTTGGCAACCCTATTTGCAGGAAGGTAGCTCTCCAGGAACCATAGACAGTAAAAGAAAGGAACAGGGTTGGGCACCACTGGGCTCAATAGTAGCTGAGTTAACGCTAGATGGCGCCCTGCACCTTCATCTAAAAAGCATACTCGCATTCATATCACATGTAAGCTCGTAGAATAGCTATTTGTATTAAAAACAAAATTAAGTACGATATTTGTTTGAACAAATCTACCGTTTCCATTCAAAATCTTTCTTTGCTAAGCACTGAGGCTGAGCCACACACTTTGCATTTGTGGTGCACGGTGACTTCTCGTGAAATCTCGCGATGGCTGACTCAGACGAGAACACAGCACGGGGGAAAATGACGTCTTGTCAACAACACTAACAAAGTGAAAAAGGTATTTAAACGCTTTTAATGTTGCATATATTTAGACGAATAACATCTTCTGTGTTTCTGTCACATATCACGTTATGATTATTTCACGTTAGGTTTTGTTTGTCCAGTGTCGTTAGACATTCACGCTTTGATGATAGTAGCTCAATGTAGAGCTGAATAATATGTTTTGTTGTATCTTAAAATGTTTATGCTGTTACGACTATGATTATGTTATTTCCCTTTGCCTTTGCAGGTTATTGTTTTGATTCAATGTTTATAGTTTGATTAGATAATGCTAAAATGTGATGTATGGTTTGTTATGTTTATGTGTTTTAGGTGTAACGTCAATACTCTCTCCCTCTCTGTCTCTCTCTTATACAGACATGCATATATATTGTTAACAGACATGCCACAAAGTCCCACTGAATAGCCACCCAGCCAAAAGTGCCCACATCCCGCTGTCCCCATGACAACCCCTCCTCTGGCCCAGTTCCCTGGGCAACCGGCTCAGGCAGCTCGGGATGTGAACACAGCCTCGCTATGTCGGATCGGACAGGAGACGGTGCAGGACATCGTCCTACGAACCATGGAGATCTTTCAGCTGCTGAGAAACATGCAGGTAAGTTCATCCCTTCAAAGGCATCCATCCACAGGTGAAGACTTTACCCCGATGATTCTTATTCTCCCTGTCTTCTCACTCAGCTGCCAAACGGAGTCACCTATCATCCTAACACTCATCAGGACCGGTTGGGGAAACTGCAGGAGCACTTGCGGATGCTCTCTGTTCTTTTCCGAAAGCTCCGTCTTGTCTATGACAAATGCAATGAAAATTGTGCTGGTCTGGACCCCGTCCCTCCTGAGGTGAGATTATGCTTTCTCTATCACATTCCAGTCTAGTTTTTATGAAACTGACTTACATTTCACTTCTTTCATGATATTAAGTCATTTGGTTCTGAATATGAAACTGATCTTGACTTGAATATTTTCAATAGTTAAAATAGAAATTTTAAAGAAGCAATAAGCAAAACTTTTATGTTTAATGGCCAGTATAGTATTGGTCTTTGACTTTATACCGATATCAAAATGAACATTTGCCTTTGTGAAATGTTTACCATTAGAAGTTGATCTTGGATGCTGAAGCTTTTGTTTTTCCTGTAACACAGAGCAAATGATAATGTGTACAGTAAAAAAGAAATGAACTTGCTACACCTTTTGGGTTGGTTGAGTTTTTTTTTTTTTTTTTTTTTAAACAAGTAGGCCTAAAATGAAGATATTTACTTTATTTAAGCAGGTGCGTTGAGTTGTTAAAGCCAGTCATTCATGCCTTCTCTTTTCTTTTATCGAAGAGTGCAGTGGCATAAAGTCATTACATCTGCAGTTGTTTTATTTACATTTATTTATATTTCACCCACTTAACAACCTTTATTTTCCTTTGAAGAACCAAGTAGTAACAATATATCCCATGTAAACTTGTAGAATAGTTATTTGTATTGAAAACAAAATTCAAGTACAGTGTTTGTTTGAGTTTCCATCAAAAATCTGTCTTTGCTAAGCACTGAGCCACACACTTTGCATATGTTGTACAAGCTGACTTGCCAATCTTGTGAAATCTTGCACACAACTTTTTGAAAAACCTGCATATATACCGTAGTGATTTCTAGACCAGGTCATGTAAATAAATAAAATCGGTAAACTATATGAGCATTGAATATATATATATATATATATATATATATATATATATATATATATATATATATATATATATATATATATATATATATATATATATATATATATTTTTTTTTTTTTTTTTAGTTAAAAAAATTGTATTAAGTGGAAAAAGTAAAATGTAAAAATATTATTTTAAAATCCTTGTCTTTATTCCTTATCCAGTAAATCACGCACAACTGGAAAATACATAATTTTTTGAATATTTTTTTGGACCATGGGGGGTCTTTGAATCACAAAGGGTGAGAAACACTGGCCTACATAGAATAAAACAGCTTTTTCTAGGCCACTGACATGATTGAAACCTATGTGTGTGCATCATTTTAAACACATTTCTCAAAAGTATTAATTATATTACGAGGGGTTGAAAACTTTTAAGAGTGGAGTTTGAGTGAATATTTAAGAGTGGATTCATTTGATCTTGTACTTCAGCAAATTCTGTCCACCCATAACTTATATTCGCCTACAAATGTTTGAATTAGTGCACCTTGTGAGCGCTAGCTTTCAATTTCCAGCAGAGGAAACATCCTCGAATCACATTGTCAGCTTGGCTTCCTATTAGCATTGAAGTGATCTAGTGATTGAGTCCAGCTGAGATTCCCACTGACTGAGTTTGGTCACCCTAAGAGCTCATTGACGTCATGTCTGCACTTGTAAAGAACAAGCTCTGCAAGAGCTTGCTTGTTTTTCAGATCTTCTGAAGCGCTGCTGTAATGACTTCTGGAAACATCTGGAATAAAATATAATGTTCAAATTGAGAAAAAAGGATATGAAAGACCAAAGAACTCATGAATCACAGGTATGAAATGTATGAAGTGTTGCTGTGATTTATACACAATTTGGTCCTCAGGAATTAAGACTCAAATGTGTATGAGAGCAAATTAAGCCCTTTAGAGTTGGATCCAATGCACAGCTGGTCTGTTGAGTCACTTAAGCCAATCATTCATGCAATCTTTTTTCTTTTATCGAAGAGAGCGGTGGGATAAAGTCATTAGATCTGCAGTAGCTTTAACTGGAGGGCATGAACAACAGCCTTGAGAGTCGAAATTCAGGTTTTTTCTTCTCATTAACAGAAGTGCCCCTGAGCTCACAGGATATTTATTTTGGCTCGGCCTCTTCTGTTTGGATTTCAGGTGTTCTCTTTAGCTCCTGTTGCGCTTTCTTTCCAAAAAGGAAGTGCTATAATGGAGTCAGCGGCATTACCTCATCACCTGGCTAATTAGCTGCGGCACTCTGTAATGAACAGCTGGCGAAGTCCCTAACGTCAGCATTTTCCAATCCAGGCAATCACCGGCTCCCAACAGTGGAATTTCCTGCACAACGCAAACGAAATAGCAATGTCATTTCATTTACCACCTCACTTTTTCCACCCACTTCAGTCCCCTCAAAGTAATCAACCCGAGTGAACCTCACTGAATCATTGTTTTCAGGCAGCTGGCAGAACACACCCATCTTTCTTTGAGTAATGTGTTGTCCATGTTATATTAACTAGCAGGCTCTTTCTTACTCCACTTCCTGCCGACAGGTGGGTACTTCTTTTAAAATTCAATGTGAGTTTGGTTCAGAGATTGTTTTTGTTCTTGATCTTTTCTAAAAGTCGTCGGACTTAAAGTGCATGAAGCTAATTAAATCAGTCCTCGAGCTATGGCTTGTGTCTTTTCTCTCTCTGCTGGGCCAGTCGCCCGCCTGTGGTTTGCTGCATTTACTTTCTTGATAAACCTGCCAGGGGCTTTTCTCTCTCCCTTCTTTGCATTTCATATGATCAGATTTTTCCTTCTTGCTTTTCTGCTGGCATGTGACAGCCTAAAGCCTGTAAGGTCTGTTCTGTGAACCGCAGACCCATGAAATACGAGTGATTTAGAATATGGGACTTGACTTTTCTGTTCCTACTGAAATTATAGATCTTTTAAGCTGTACATTGGTTACATTTTGCAATGCTGTTTTTGTGTTAAAGTTTTACTAAAAAAATAATAAAAAGGGAGAAAGGCAGACTTACACTACTGTTTCAAATTCGGGATCAGAAATATATATATTTTTTAAAGAAATTAATACTTTTCGGCAAGGACGTATTAAACTGATCAAAAGTGACAGTAAATATTTCTATTTCAAATAAATGCCTTTTTTCTTTTACTTTCCCTTCTTTGAAGAATTCTGAGAAAAAAAGGTATCACAATTTTCATAAAAATATTATGTTGCATTTATAATAATAATAAAAAGAAAAGTTTATTGAGCACCAAATCAGTAATGGAGTAATGGCTGCTGAAAATAAGTAACCCCAGACTTTTTTATCGGTTGTAAAGATCTTTAGATTTATAAAATATAATCAGTTGTAATGGGTAGTTAATGCATAACATGTTTTATCAAGGTTTTAAAATGCATATGAATAAGGGAATTTCATTGCACGTTTTGCCTTTTAGGCATCACTAGACTTCACAGTTTAAATGGCCTTAAAAGTACAAATTTTCCCCAATATTTTTGTAATAAGCCTCATAATATGAGCTGCATGCATAATAAAAAAATTAGCAAAATACTATTTAAAGGGAATTATTTTCCCTATAATGTACATTATTGTTTCTCCTCTATGCCCCGCCTTTCTGAAACACGTTGATTTTTACAAAGCTCTTCGTTCTGAAAAGCGAGGTATGCTCTGATTGGCCAGCTATACAGTGTGTTGTGATTGGCTTAATGCCTCAAGTGTGTGATGGAAATGTTATGTCCCTTAACATACTATGCTGTCTCCCATGCCAGCAGCACGAGACTCAGTCCAGCTGCTCTGCTTGTGCACATCCCATCATCGGTTCTATTTTGGCAGTTCAGTCAATGTACTGTTAGGAGTAACTGAATAACTCTGGATATTGGTTTATTTCATGTCAGAAGGAGTGTAAGGCATGTTTATAAACCAAATAACTTGAGTAATTTGTGGATTAGTGCATACTGGAGACACGAATCATTTCAAGCGATTCAGATAGATTTGGTGAACTGGTTTGACCGGTTCACTAAGAAGATCCGGTTTAATAGAAAGATTCCTTCACGATCCGGACATCACTAGACGAGACAAAACAAATAAAACCCATTACAAACGAGGCATTTGTTGCATCCAGTGGGGACATAATTACTGATTATAATGACTTATATTGTCTTTTTACGCATTGCATTGCGTATCGCGGTGCGTAAACATAAAACCATGTCTGCATTTGTGATCGGAGAAACAACAAACAACAAGCCTACTCTACTGCTCAAAAGTCGCGTTTGAATCATCATTGGCAAATTATTTAAATAAATAAAAAAACGTACTTACAGGCTTTGAGTCAGAAGCGCCAGACTGTCTTTGCAAAGTTTGAACTGCCCAACTTTATAGAAACAGCCGTTGTGCCACAGACGCATTGCTGGCTGCTGGTTCAGGAAACAGTCCTCATCCTGCATAAAATGCGCAGCACACATCTGAATATTTGGGTTGGACTGTTCTGGAACAGTGTTAAAATACAACTTAACCACTGATTTCTAGTTGTGTCCTCTTTTGGAAGGCCAAGCAAAGTAGTTTCACTTTCACAACAAAACGCACAGCGACTCCACGACATGGCATCGGCGGCATCAGAGAGAATACGCCTTCTTTCTTTGCGTGAACATTTGGGCGGCGTTATTCAAATCTTCCCACATCGTGGCGTAGACATGTGGGGGCATGTTAGAACGAGCCATTTTAGGGGGGCGTGGTTGACTCTTAACTTTTATAAAGAATATCTCTTTGGATTTGAGACTTTAGTCTTTGCAACTTTACAGAAAAACTGAAATTGCAAAAAACTTGTAACACTCCAAAGAGAAAGGAAAAATTGAAATCGCATTATATGACCCCTTTAAAATAGTTTCAAAAGAAGTGTAGCACATCACACCGCAGGACGTCAACTTCCTACAAATATTTCTTGTTAACTATTCATGTGTTATTTACCTCTAGTTTATTTTTCATTTTAATGATATGCTGTCACATAACTCAATAATAGTCAGTGACACAAATAACATCAGAAATCTTGAAGAAAGTTTTTCCTGTCTGAATATAGTGTAGCAGTACAAATCTGAGCTTTATTAATAAAAATAACAACATTTAAATGCAACTATTTTTAATGAGAGAATTAAAAGTGGTTTTATGCCCATTATGATAAAACCAGCTGTCTATGAGGGTGTTTTTCTTTACTGGCATACACTGATTGCTCATCCAGAACACCAGCAGGTGTCACTGTGATGTTACAGCGAGGAGATCATGATCCAGTGCCAGCAGAGACCGCTGTCTGTTTGGCAAGGTCACAGAATGATGGAACCTCAAGAAAAGAATGAGACACTTTATGGATCTCAGAAAGCATATGTGGGGAGAACTATTTGAACCATTGTCCTGCAGTAAATTGAGGCAAACAAAGTCATATCAAAGGTGAATGAGATTTATTTGAGGGCGGATCCGACGGTCTGCTTTTACTGTAACCTCGTCCAAGGCTATTGAGAGGGCTCAGACAATTTGTAAAGCTGAATTATTCAAACCACTTCATTTTAAATCCAAAGGGCAGTGCCTGTGTAGTGATTTATTAAGGCAAAATAGCAGAGATGGCTGTTATGTTTCAAAATTTAAAACCTAAGATCTGGTGGTGTTGATTTCTCTGTTAAGGGTTGCAATGAAAGCCTTTTGAATTATGCAACAATCCATTACTGGGGCTTCACCAGGTTGTTTAACTTTACAATCTCAGCTCTTAAGCTCTTGTGTTGTTTAGACAATAGGTCACCACAGTGAGTGTTTACATAAAATTGTATTCAGACTGTGGTAGTTTTTGTCCTCGGATACTTTTTGTGATTATTTTTCAGGCTTTCAAATGCAGCTTTGGATAATGGCCCAGCTTAACCTTAGTTCAGGGCGCTCATCTTTTAAGCTGCCTAGAGATAACCCAACTATCAAAACTCATGTTTCTGTTCACAAATACCACCATATCCTTTTCATTCATTTTTAATCCAAGATGTTTCTTCAGGAAGGCATCAGATTGCTCTTGGCAAGTAAATAATCAAATACTTGTGTCTTATAGTGACCCTGATTTATACAGGTGAGATTTGAAAGGTGCCTCATTCACCTACTGTTGAGCATTAAAAATAAATAGTATGATTGTTGAACCCTTGCAACAATGACTTGTGATTTGTGGTAACTCAGTGATTGAATATCTGGGTTTGTGTCTTGAAGGTTGCAGGTTTAAACATTATTGGGGGGGCACTTAACCTTAGGTTTTTGCAGAGGGACTGTACCTGTAATAATAGGATTGCAAGACCCTTTGGATAGAAAAAGTGAAAAATAAGTAGATGAATGAATGCTAAAAGATTTTGCTAAAGGAGATTATTTCTTTAATTGTTTCTCAGGTTAAAGCAACTGTATGTGGTTTTATGACTTTTGCATTGAGTTGCTGCCATGTGATTGGCTGAGAATGAGCAGTTGAACAGGTGTACCTAATAACGTGGCCAATGAATGTATATCACTGTGGTAATTACAGTGGCTAGCTCTACATGTGCATTTGTTGCTGCCATAAAGCAATCTGCGCTTTTCGCTGAATTTTGTACCTACTCACCAAACTTGCATACTCCCACAACAGCTGTTTGGAAAGGAGTGTGGGAAAGAAACAGAAGCTGTTCGACTTATTAGAAGTCAGTGTACCATCAGAATGATTATGAAACTGATGTTTCAAGGTAAATACTCTTACATGCAGTTGCTTTAAATGCTTTAAATTGCTTTAAAAGACAAATAAAAAAACAACATTTAGTAGATCTTTTACCGGAGTCTGATTCTTTTTTTGAAGTGTGAAATGGGCTCTATATTTTTCCTGGCTGCTGTTTTTGACGTTACACCTCCGGATAGTTGGAAGTGAAGGGCTTGGAACTGTGGTGCCATCAGTGCCAAACAAAAATGAGTGCATTACACTAATTGAAGTAATCAAAAAGTCACTATGTGGTAACTTTATTCTGTCTTGTTTTTCAGCAACTCATCCCCTATGTAGAGGATGACAGTTCTAAACTGGATGACCGAATGGCCAATCAAATCCGTGCAGCCAGTGAAGAGAGAAGAGAAGTACTGGAAGTTAATAAGGTTAGAACCTTATTTTCTGGACATTTGACAGATGCTTTTATCCAAAGCAAATTATGTTTTATTTAAGGTATACATTTATGAGGTCATGCATTCTCTGTGAATCAAATCCACTGACAAAGGAACACTCCTAAATCAAATGGTAAAATAATACATTTTATACAAAATACAGAATTGTTGGCAGTGTATACACACTGCAACTACACATATAACTACATCTGTACATTAATACTTGTATTCAGCAAGGATGCATCAAGTTGATCAAAAGTCTTTTGACGGTAAACAACACTTTTACATTGTTTCAAAACATTATTTCAGATAAATGTTGTTAAAATGTTGTAGAACTTTCTATTAATCAATGAATCCTAAAAAAAACGTATCATGGTTTCCACAAAAATATTTAAGCAACTGTTTCCAACATTGATAATAATAATGAAAAAGATGAACACTTGAACACTAAATCAGCATATAAGAATGAGTATTTTTGATTAAATAAATGCAGCCTGAGAGATATCTTTGAAAAACATTTTCCAAAATCTTACCGACCACAAACTGAGGTGTACTGTACAGTATATAAACCCAAAACAGGCCACTTCACTGCCTGTAGAGACCTTGTTTAGAATATGTTTACAGTTTCCTTTGACTTGGCAAGCAATGATATTGCATAATGAAGCCATAGTATTTATAAACCGACCTGATGGCTCTCTACCGAGGATTTCATTACTTTCTTGCAGTTAAAGCAAAATGATCAGATTTTTTTCTGTGCCCCTCTCTGCCATTGAGTCTGCCTTATTAAAAACTGCAGCATGCTCATGAATGATATGGAAATGGTCATGTGACAAGGGCCCTGGAGCTTTTCGCCGGCCAAATAGCCAGCTGCAAATAACATGCTGAATGAGGCGATCATGTTGGGGGAATGAAGGATGTCAAACTCAGGGGAGGTCAAGGTTGCATCAGAATGTGGAGAGCAGATGTGTTACAGCTCTCCATCATCAGCCTGTGCAGCATTTGCATGTTCAAGGATCTCTGATGTTGGCTAATAATCACATGACATGCAAGTGAACAAATAAAATCTATCTATCTATCTATCTATCTATCTATCTATCTATCTATCTATCTATCTATCTATCTATCTGTCTGTCTGTCTGTCTGTCTGTCTGTCTGTCTGTCTGTCTGTCTGTCTGTCTGTCTGTCTGTCTGTCTGTCTATCTGTCTGTCTGTCTGTCTGTCTGTCTGTCTGTCTGTCTGTATGAAGGATGATGGACGGACAGATAGACGGATAAATGCAAAAAAGGGTATGGTAATGAATGGACTGATGGTTGAACTGCCAGATAGACATCAGCTTGAACGAGCAAATGGATGCATGCATGAAAGTAATGAGGCCATGGATGATTGAAAATTAGCGCTCAGGTCGGTTTGTTGAAACATAATGGAGACCGTCTTTCTGACTCATCCCATTGCAGGCTAGGTTGCGCATTTTAATAGAGTCATGCCATTGTCCTGTTGATTAAGTGCCGCCGTTTGCCGTGCCAATGGAGCTCAGGCTTGATTTACTGAATCCTTCATCACTATTGGAGCTTCAACAAGTTGGTGAAGTGGTGGAGAGATGTATAGCACGAGTATGGTAATGCCCCGCTGCTTTATGGGACGACCCGTCACTGAATGATCACCCTGCTCTCGTTATCTGTCGATTGGGGTAATTGCTGTTTGTCAGGGCCCAGGCTGAATAATGCTTCTGCAATCTAGAGTGGCCTTCATCACAATGACCGATCTGTCTTCACACATCTTGGATGTGTTCCGCAGAGTTTTATTGTACCTTTCATTAGTGGCATAACAGAACGATTTTGGCTTTACTTTTCTATCGCCAAAATCTCAGAGGAGTAATCGAATTTTAATCGCACAGAAATTTCAGAAACAAGCACAAGAAAAGCCATTAGTGTAAACAAACGCAGGTCCGAAATATGCATCATCTGACTCAAGAGGATAATCTACTGCAAGCCTGTCATCCCTCCCTTCTTCTTGGCTCTCTAACTGCTTTGGTGTGGGAGTCCCTGGGGCCCCTTAAGGCCCCACAGATGTGTGAGGCCATCCAAAGGTCCACTGTAGTCGAGGCACTGTCAACTCATCCAGGCAGGCGCTTTGATTGAACACTGCTCTAACTGTTAATAAATTCATGTCACAGCCCATTAAGAAGGCCTTGGAGAGACGGCTGCTCTCATTTATTCTCCACCACTCTCCTTTTTTTTCTCCCCCTCTTTTGCACTCTTTCTTCCTCACCCGCCCCCCCTTCTCAATGTTTTTTTAATACCCTGTTAATTACCCCGTCTGTCCTCTTCATTCAAATGAGAAAGTGAGAAATGTGAGAGGAGAATGTTTGTCATTTCAAGTAGGCCTCTTCGAAGGCAGATACCGTGAGCATAATCAACAACGGCAGAGGCTGCAGTGGAGGTGGCTGTACGGCGTTTACCGTTATCTCCGGAGCAGGGCTGGGGCTGAGGGGCCGTGGTGGAGCTGTGCTCTGATAAACAAACACGCCGGAATCATAATGAGGCGGTTCAGAGGAGACAGTCCTCCCAGTACACACACACACACACATGCTCGCAGGAGGCACTCAATTCTCCACATGATTAGTCAGTTCATATGTCATCCATTAGAACAGGTTTACCGGCTAGAGGCCTTTTAATTGGTGCACACAGGGTCAGGGAGGAAGGCCCAGCATGCTTAGGGCATGGAAAAAAGGGACACGCTGAAAATAGAAAACATTTCGCAGCGCTTCATTGCGCTTAAGGTTGAGCAATTGCTGTTTGTTTTCCTATTATTACTTTGTACTAGTGTACGAATAATTAGTTTTTTTTTTTTCATCAGATGGTTGTGTTAACATTTAAACAACAAATTAAAGCCACCCGAGGTCTGGAAGGTCTCACAGTCTAATGTTGGTTTAAACCCAATCAACAAAAAAAGGAAAATAGTATTATGGATCTTCTTTCATTTTGACATCCTTAACTCTTCCTCATTTTCTCTTCAATATACCATTTAATAGCTCTGTGTGAGAAACAGGCCCATATTTAAGTTACTAAAATATCTTCGCATTATCAGTGATCAGATTATACAGATTCACCCTCCATAAATCAGGGCTCAAATACGAACTGACACTGCCCTGATATGTCTTGTATTTGTACTTTTCTTGGCCTACTACCCACGAGGGAATGTGATTCAGTTGAAAAATGAACCCTTTTTGTCTTCTCAGCCAAATCCAGAGTTTTCTCTTTTCTACCATAAGACCGGAGAGGCTAAAATTACATCTTTCTCACTTTAGGCTTTAAAATGGAATTACTGCTACACTTTCCCTGAAAGATTTCTATTGCTCATCTCTCCTTTATGCTGCCTGGGAAGCGCTCATTGGAGCCGGATGCAGTAAACCCCTGACAGTCTGAGAAGAGATGAAAGAGCACGCCTGTAAGAAAGGGATGCAGGGACATGCCTGATTGGGAATCACACAATCCTTTCTTTAAAGAAAGCTTTCTCTTGTTTTAACAGTGTCTTTAGCACCATTGTGTATTTTTGCATAAAGAAAATTAAGCATATTTTTTGACTAGTCAGATTCCAAAGGCAATCCCTCCAAATGCGAAATAATCTCATTCTCATTACAATAATAAAACCGGTCCTCTCTGGACTAATATATATATATATATATATATATATATATATATATATATATATATATATATATATATATATATTGTATAGGTAATTGGGGAAAGGTGATATGCTTAATTATTCATGAAAAATCAATATTTTAAAGAATATAGTAGTCTAAATATGAAGGGACATGTCTTGTTTAATTCTGAAATTCAGCACTGTCTTATTTAAGGATTACAAACTGATAACATGAAATCACTTTAGCTTGCATTATGATTTGACATGCTGTGGTTTCTCTAATACATTGCATTGTATCAATCATTCCCTAAGTGGGTGGCATCTTTCTTTCATCCCTCTCGTCCTTCACCTCTGATCTATGGAGATCTCCTCCCTCCTCCGGCGTCTCGGTCTCATCACATCGGGTTGGGGCTTATGTTCCTCTCTGTTTCGTTTCTCCATCAATCCTTTCACTCCCACTCGTCCCAGTCGCAGCGCTCACACATGGCGCACTGTTTAGCTCAAAACCGAAACAATGCTTTGAAGATCTGATGAACTTTTCAACCTGAACATTGCGTGTTTAATTGAGTTTAGGTTCTTGTTTATGAATTGCTCTAGTGGAACAAAAATAATGAGACGTTTGAGAGAGGAAAGGAGATCATTTGCAACTAGATCGGTTTAGATTAAATTCAGCATACAGCCTACGTACATATCTGTGTTTATAGTCGCAGATGGAGTGGGCAGGGAATGGTCATGAAGGGTTGATACAAGCACTGTAAACGAAGTAACAATAAACAGCAAAATCAATACTGCAGGCTGACAGCAGCCTGGTGTTGCAAGATTGAAAAATGCTGGGGAGCAGAGCAGTGATCAATGGAAACAACCTTCAATACTTTGACATTTCACACACAGTCTCTCTTTACTGCTGCTTATACTCCGGAGAGCATTTGGAAAAGAGGTTTACAGGTTTTCATTTATGGTGCACGGTAAAGCAAGTACCATTATTACTGTTACCTGTACTTATGAACCAACCCCTTTGCGCTACTACAGACATGAGTTTGTGAAATTATGCAACTTTTTAAAAAGCATGTTTCAATTTTTTTTTATAAGTTATCAGAGCTATACAGATGATAAAATTGGTGAAAAGCCTATAGATGTCCATTGAAAGAGGGATTTGAACAGTATAACCACCAGAATATCTGTGGGCTGTGTTCTTATAAATTTTGATTTGATTTAATTTAATTTAAAATTTAATTGAATTGATATTTTAGAAATATAAACTTAATTTATAAATTAGTTTAATTTACATTTATAAATGCAGGTTACTCTAGAAATGACTATTTTTATTAAGGGGTCCTTCAGAAAGTGTTGGAGGTCTTTGTATAAGCAAGCATCATGTTCTGTACAGTAGGTGACTTGCACAAGCAAGCACCACTTTTTTTTTCAGAAAATGTAAACATCTAGTTGTATTTTAAGCTGTCTTTCAAAGACTTTGGTATCTTTTCTGCTTGAATTGTCAACATGTCTAAAGGAATTTTGTTAAAGGGCAGTTGTTCAGTGTTTTTTTCTGTAGATTTCTGTCACTCATCATTTACTGCATTCTTGCCATCAGCAGTCTTCTCATGTAACACACAGAGGGGCCATCTGGCTTCAGCTTTGATCAAAATAAACAGCTGATGAAGCTAGTTCAATTTTTGGATGTTCAGCAGCAGCATTAATGCCAGAAGAACACACTGTCCACATCATTTACTCTACAAGATAGTCGACATGGGAGAGATAATGCTAATTCAAAGAAAAGACTAATGCCATTCACATCTGTTCAGGGAAATGTACAAACATTGCTTGAGAAATAGATTTATACATCATCTGAAAGCTGAATAAATAAGCTTTCCATTGTTGTATGGTTTGTTAGGAAAGGACAATATTTGGCCAAGATACAACTATTTGAAATTTTGGAATCTGAGGGTGCAAAAAAATCAAAATATTGAGAAAATTGCCTGTAATTTGTTCTAATGAAGTTCTTAGCAATGTATATTACTAATCAAAAATTAAGTTTTAATATATTTACAGTAGGAAATGTACTAAATATCTTCACGGAACATGATCTTTACTTATTACCCCAATGATTTTTGGCATAAAAGAAAAATCAATAATTTTGACCCATACAATCTATTTTTGGCTATTGCAACAAATATACCCCAGCGACTTAAGACTGGTTTTGTTTTTTTAGGGTCACACATTTAGTTGTATAAATTAATTGTATAATAATTGTACTTACATAATATGATTTTCAAAAGCTGAAGTGATTACCTTTATTTATTTGTTAGAATATGTATAGCTCAATATTTTTACTAATTGCAAAAGCTGAATAATCAGTCAAAGTCTACTGATTAATCATTGGAATAATTGACAGTCGATTAATCGTACTATTAATTGTTAGATTAATCGATTATTGAAATAATAATTTGTTGCAGCCCATATATACTGTATATAAATAACTTACTGTTAAACACTAAAAAGTGTTACACAAGGGTAAGCAAATGATGGCAGAATTTTCAGTTCAAAACAAAAGAGGTTGGTCCCAATTGGCAAAATTTTAAATTGCGATTTCTGCCACAATTTACTAATCTTGCAACTTAATTATCAAATATTAGAACGATTTTGCTTTGGAAGTTGTATTCAAAATCCACTTTGCTCAGAAATCTTAAGGGACATGTGTTTTTGAGATCTGAATGGGAATGACGCTTCTGGATTCAATCTAGTCAACGTTTTGAGAAAGAATAAGGTGTGTCTTTAAATAAGCAGAACACAATAGTTGCATTACAGATGTTGTGATGTCACCTGGATTAGAATGAGGTGGTACATTCTTTCCCGCTCTTCAATCAGTGTAATCCCCTTGCTTCACTCCCAGACACTTACACTAGTAATTCCTGCTCAATCTCAGCGCGCAGAAATGCTGAAACGAGTCGAGAGAGACGAGGTGAATTAGCCATGTGGAATCCAAGGTCACAGTTTTTATAATAAAGGCTTGTTCTACGGACAATTTCTGCATTGTATTTTATTCTATTTGAATTTTCTTAGTTTAAAATTGTTTCACTTTGATCAGTCTCTGCAAGAAACATGTTCTAACTGGTATTTAAGCCACACTTCTCAATAGCTGTGTTGTTTTAGACCTTTTTTAATCCATTCAGACCTCAGAGACTAATTTGTGCTTCTCACAGTTTTGGGTGCCAATGAATGAACACAAATTTTTCTTTGCACTGGTGCAAGCACGTCATCCAGCTGTCAGTCAGTGTAAAACATAGCACATTTGAACAAACCTGAATTTTAATAAGTCCGCATTTGATCTAAAACTCTTCCCTTTGCGCACATTATCGAGGACGGCTGCTTTGATCTCATAGTGAGTTGATGAGGTAAGAGGTTTAGATGAAGGGAGAGGCGAAATGAGACACCATGTTTGTGCCTAGGACTGAATGATCTGAAAAAGTAAATGCAGTTTTTCTCTTCTGATTGTCTTTACAATCAGAGCCACAATTTACAAAATTCAAATAGTCCCTAAATATCACTTATTATTGTTAATGATAATTAGCAGTACTAAAAGGAAGTTAATAAAAAAAATTTAATTCTATCATCATTTATTCACCCTCATGCCATTCCAAACCTATATGACTTTCTTTTTTAAAGAGACATGTTATGAAAATGTCAATGAAAGTCAATTGTTGTTTTGGCTCCCATTGACTGTCATTCTGTAGGCTAAAAGGAATGACATGGCAGTGAGTAAATAAGTATATTTCTGGGTGAACTGTTCCTTTATTAGTCAGAACATCACTGCACAAGTACATTCTAAAATGCAAGTGTGTAGGTTTTTAGACTTCAGGTCACATTGACTTCACATTTATTAAGCAGCCCGGAGTGGCTTTCAGTGCTCAATAAGAAGAAGCAACTTTGTCATGAGAGCTGAGCTGCCACCAAGCAGTTGCCTTCATGCTAACATCTGAAAGCTCCTGCTTAAACACTGAAAGCCAGTGGGATGATGAGAGCCCTTTATCACAGTTAACATCTGTGCTGAGAATCATGATCAAGTGAGACTGTACCTCTCTGCTCTATGAGAGACTTGTGTCCTCTGAGCTTGCCTCAGGACTCCTGTTTCAGTGCTTGACAACAAGTGCCTCAGACTCTCTTCCTGTCAGTGTTCCTGGAGCACTCATGATCCAGGTTGACCCTGCTAGGAAAGGAAGAAGCGATCATTGTCTTTATTGTGTCTTAATGGTGCTACACAGGAGTTCAGCTCACCAGGGTCATCTCTTACTGCTGATCCCGCCAGGCCTGTTGCTGGAGCTCTGATTTTTCCTCGTAGGTTGACTGTCTTAGAGAAGTTACATCTCTAAGTTCATCCTCTTTAAAGCATCATTGCCTGCCGTGAGCAATTTGCCTAAAATGTATTATGTCGTCAGTTTTATTGTGTGTGAACTTTTGTGCAATCAGGTTATAGATATTAAGCCTATATGCTGTCATTTAAAAATTTTGGGGTGTGAACTTTTGTGCAACAAGGTAATAGATATTAAGGCTATAGGCTTAAAAGTTTGGGCTAAGTTTTTTTTTTTTTTTTAATTGCAAGGATGCATTAAATTGATTAAAGTTACAATAAAGACTTTTACATTGTTTCAAAATAGCTCATTGCCACAGTTGTACATTTTTTATTTATTTTTTCCTTCCATGTGAGAGTTTTGCATCACAATGGCTTTGTTTCCAAGCGGACTGTTAAAAGTTATTCGAATTATTTTCCGAAGGCTCATGTGAAACTGAAGACTGAAGTAATGGCTGCTGAAAAAATCATTTTACACAGATTTCATAATATAATAAAAGAGAGATTTTAAAAATATCAAATTTCACAAAATTACTGTTTTTGCTGTATTTTTGATCAAATAAATTCAACCTCAGTGAGCATAGAAGACTTTCAAAAACAAAAATATTATCAACCTCGAGCTGTTAAATGATAGTGTTTATTTTGAATTGCTGACATTATTTTACTGAAGGCAATTTTCAATTTGTGAGTTAATCAAGGTCTGTGGTTAACATTAGTTGTAGAAACTTTTGTTAAATAGTCATTAATTAAGCAGTTTTTATATATTCATGAAAATTGTAATTTTTTTAACAAAACATGTTTTTATATATATTATTGTTTTTTTTAAAATGTATGGTTAATTTCAATTGTTATTTTCATCTATTTAAATATAAACATCTTGATATTACAATATATACAATTAAATTAAATTGTATATTTCAGGTGCTATGATTGCATTTCTTTTATACTATTTTTAATCACCTTTAACTTTTTTACAGTTCAGCTAAACGTTCCTCCAACATAGAAAACTGCAAATATCCTTTAAATGATATGTGATACTAATTTTTAAAATAAAAACAAAATACTGTTTATCCATTTTTAGGTAGACCCGAGTAGTACAGATCAGCACACTGCTTTGCCTCCAGAGCTGTCTGAATTGTTTGTGGCAAGGATTCAGCAAACCATGCAGGAAGAATTCCTCAGCGGTTCTAGCCAGGTTAACTCAATACAATCACACAGTCTCTGCCCATTTACAGGCTGCATGAACTTCTCATTTCAGCTCACCCCAAAGGTGCTCTATTGGATTGAGATCAGGGGACCGTGTTGCCATTGAAACAAGCTGAAGTCACAAGCTATTCCCACAATAGAACAAGGTGGAGATGATGAATGCTTTGTGACATGGTGCATTGTCCCAGTGGAAGTAGGCTATTCATTTCAAATGGGTAGACTGTGGCTATATAGGGATACAGATCAGTAACAATGCTCATACACTACAGCATCTAAATAGAGCACTGTTTGTATTTAAGAGGCCTGTAGTGCACCAAGCAAACAGTTCCCGTACTATTACACCACCAGCAGCTTGTACCATTGACACAAGGTGGGCTGGTATAAGCGCATTGTTATTCTGCTGTGGCCCAACTCCATGAAGCTTCAGAGATGCTCTCCTGCACAAAACTGTTATAAAGAGTGTCAGTTTGAATGACATTTTCCTCTAGCCATTTTCTTTAACAAGGTGTTTTTGGCCAGAGAACCTCTCGCTGTTTCTAGCCTGCTGTGTTCAGTACAACACCAGCAATCATACAGCAAAGTGGCTCGAATCATATTTATCCCCTTTCAGTTTGGTTGAAAAACAGCTAAACATCTTGACTTTATCGGCTTGCTTTTTGTGTTGAATTGCTGTCACGTGTGTTAAACACGTGATTATCAAAAACCTGTCTCTGAGTATGTAAGTATATAGTCCTTTGCATAAAGCAGTTAAACAAAAAGGCTACTTATGGTGATGTTAATTATTTACAGTATGCAACAGTGCTTCCTGCATCGCTTTTCAGTGATGATCTCCAGCTACATGGTAAAAGAAACTTAAGTTACCTGTTTGGATCAGTGTGATGAATTCTTCACTGAATTAACTTATACAATCATCTGATGAGTATAGAAGCCCTAGTGTCTTGTTTTCTCTCAATTCTGAGTTCACATCCAGCAATTCTGACTTTTTTCCTCAGAATTTAGTGGGTTTTTTTTGTTTGTTTGTTTCTGCCATGGAAAAAGAAGTAATAAAAGCAATTGTGACTTTTTAATCTCTTAATAATTTTTTCTTGCTATTGTGAGTTTATATCTCATAATTAAGACTTTTCTTTTTCAGAATTGTGATTAAAAAAGTCTGAATTGTGAGACATAAAAACTCAAAACAGAATTGCCTTTTTTTTTTAATTCAGTGGTGGAAACGGGGCTCCATAGATGGGTTTCTAAATTAATATCTAAATGTTATTTTCATCTTTTTTTAGATTATATTCATCTTTAAATAAAGTCAAAAATAAAAGTTTTTGTTTACATAAATTTACATGTGTACTATGTATATTTATTATGTGTATGTAAATACACACATATACAGTATGTTTAGAAAATATTTACATGTATATATTTATATTCAAATAATTTATATTATATATAAATATATTTAATATATAAACAAAACATTTCTCTTAAATATATATGTGCATGTGTGTGTATTTTTATATACATAAATATACACAGTACACACACATATGTGAACTAAACTAAAACCTTTATTTTGGATGCAATTAATCGTTTAAATTATTAATCGTTTGATAGCACTAATACTATTTAATGATATTTATTACAAAACTCTAATTCTTTGAAGATGTGTGACTCAAACCAGAGTTTGAGATTGTGAGTCTTATGACTGATTCATTAAAAGGCATTTGTTCATTAACTGAAATAAACTGGTCGCACTGTATGATTTCATCTTGTGTTATTGGCAGGTTACATGCAAAAACAAAGACTGGGCACAATCAAAATAATCCAGTGGTTATTCTGTCAGATTTAAATAATGTCTCAGGTAAAATATAGTTTCTGTTGCTGTGGTGCTACAGACCGTGTGGTATAGGAAACATTCACTACACAGTGAATACGATTGATTCCACTGTTCTGTGAGTCTGCTTACAGCTCTGCACACTGAAATTATGACATATTATGTGGCATAAGATTAGATAATGCTGCGTTTCGTCATGCTACACAGGTAGTAGTTAGGAAAAGAAACCCTGCTATTTTGAAAATAGCTGAGCTGTTATGCTACTGAAAAATTTTAAGTCAGTGACGTTCTGCTCAGCAGTGCTGCATATTAACAGCTCAATAACTGAAAATGTTTATTTCCATTTTTATCACAGAAACTCAAACAGAAGAACCAGCAGCTAAAGATGATTATGGACCAGCTCAGAAACCTCATCTGGGAGATCAACTCCATGCTGGCTGTCAGGAGCTGAAACACACATGTGCGTGTACACACAGAGTCAGTGTTGTACATACCGAGCCAGTGTTCGCTGCATTCATGAGCTCTGCTTTCAGCGGGACACGTAAGATAGATGCAGGAAAGAGCAGCGAGGCACAAAATTGAGAGAAGGTAGGAAGCGAAAAGAGGACTGAACTGAAGAAATTCTGCTGCATTCATAACACACGGTTGAAATACCATTTGGTTCAGCTGACTTGGATTCAATTTTCAACCTGATGAACATTAGGAGGTCTGAGCAAGTCTGCTCATTCACTCAGATATGCTTTAAGATCAACCTTTTACGCAAGTATATTCCTCATATTTTGCATGAGCGATAGCTCCTATTTACTGTTAAACTTAGTTCTCAATCATAACTTACAGAAAAAATTTGTGTGAAACATATTGCATATCAGTGTGGTGTTAATATATCCATAAAGTATAAACCTTATACCAGTATGTCTCGACTGCTTCATACTTTTGTGGTTGTGAGAACAAATGGTCTGATTTTAGTATTAGATATAAAAGCATCCTTAAAAAAAACCCCTAAAAAAGCACAGCCATCTACAGTATCCGCACAATCAATAGTGCTGAATTTCAGCATGTACACTGTAAGAACAATCTGCAAAATTTACAGTAAAAAATGCAGCTGTGGTTGCCAATATTTTACATAAAAAAATACGGTAGCAACGTTTTACGGTTTTAACTTAAATGTATTTAAATACCATAATTTCATTACCTAATGTTAATATACCAACCTACTGATGTACTGAAATCTGTTTTGTACATTTGTAATACACCGAGAACCACCAAAAGCAGGTGTTGATGAGAAAGTCACATGATGAACCAAAGCCCATCACAAGCAACTTTTAAATATTAACATATATAGAAGATGCATGGTGAAATTCAAACAAACACTAAACACCATCACGGTGACACACATGAAACTGAAATAATGCAATAAACTAATTCAACAACATTAGCTGTAACAAATAACCCTAATGTTCAGAAAAAAAGCTAAGAAACATAGTTATTCAACAACAACAACAAAAAAACTATAAAATTTGAAATGTAATGCAGGGAAGTCTGGGAATGTCAATTTACAGTTAATCACTGTAAATTATACGTTCTTTTTCCACTACTTATACTACCATAAAAATACATGTCTAATAGTTTTTTACCGTATATTATAGGGGAACCTCTCATTAACCATTTAATGTGTTTTTACTGTAGTCTTTTACAGTTAAATTCAAGGTTTTTTTTTTACTTCGTGTACAGTTCAATATAATCCATAACCCCTTATCTGTAACCTCTTTATACCATTGATCGGAAAAATAAACATGCAAGTCACGTCATTAGCATCAAATATGACTTTATTCATTTTCTTATAAATCATTCATACAAAATTGGCGTTTTGCAATTTCTTTATTACCTCTATAAAAAGACATGTGTTAATTACTGGGATGAAGGGTCAGGACAGGAGGGAGCAAAACAATCAGATCTGAACAAAAATAACCCAAAACAAATCAACATTTACTCATAAATAGCCTAAAGTGGTCATGCAAGTCTGGTTAACAGCCTAACGTGAGAAATACAGTTGCGTGTTTAACAGATGCCGTGAAACTTTAGTGTCGGAAGATGATGCAACTTTATTTGAAAGATTTTGCCGCTTCTGTCCAAACTCAATTCAACTGAATCAAAAGGCACAATCAGGGGAAAGATCAGTGATGTTTTTGAGCATGACTCTATATTTTCTTATTGCTAATCATAGAAAGTAATGTAAGAGAAATAAGATGCTAATTTTACCAGTTAACCTTGAAACAGGATGAACTTGACGGAATGAAAAACAAGTAGAGAAACCATAAAAGAACGACAACATAATACAATTGCATGATTTTAAATTTGCCAAGATTCTTTGGTGATCTTGCAAGTGTGTAGTGGTAGCAGCAGCATTCAACAGGCCAATTTCAAATGAATGGCTTTGTCACGTTAAGCTGGGTAGTTAAAATAACACTGACGCCAATGCAAACAGCTATCAGTGTGTCGTCTGCACACATGCTCTGCACTGACAAGGGCCTTGGGCAGATCTGGACGATGCTAGGCGTATCGCAAGCCATGATGACAGCATTGGCAAGGGCATCGTGACAGGATGCACATATTAATCAAAACAGACATCTGATGCACACATCTACCCCCTAAAGTTATCTCAGATGCATCATCCTATATAGAATTGTGTAGATCCAGCTGTATGAACAAGGATTATGTACAATGAAGTGTTTTATAATTTGGCCGATGAAATTGTGCGAGGCCAGACATTGATTCTGTGATATGACATTATAACAATGACAATCATAGGCATAAATGCTGGATATAAAATTTTTAAATTAGCTGGTTTGCTGAACTTAAAACTTAACCAGATGTGGGCCATTTGTGTTAAAACAGAAAAAGGATGACAAAGACAAGTAATTACAACTGAACATTTTATGAAACAGTTAAGAGGGCAATTATAGTAGAAGCTTTCAGGGACTTGAAATTTATTCACATACTTGTATAACAAGATTCAAGCAAGCACCTAAACTTAAATGTCAAGATGGACACTCTACAATTAAGATTTTCAGTTTGAATAATGTCAATTGAATCACATTACTGCAAATTTCTGAGGCTTTTAAAGTCATAATGCTTATTAAAATACAACGCACAACAATTGAAGGGTTCCTAAACAACATTCAGTGTCAGATATGCTTTTAAATTTCAGCGTGGGCAGACCATGTCCACATGGAGGGGGAAAAAAGACCAAAAACATGTAGTGTACATCATGTCATAGCATCAACCGAATTCTGATGCATTATGTGAAGAAAACATGAAAAGGAAAAAAGGCTTTGGCTCACAGCTGGCACATTTTAAGTCCAGTTACCTTCACAAAAGGCCACTAAAGCACGGCACTCCTTCAAGTCATCAGACATTCAAGTACCTGTGAGCGGAGGCTGACAACACGCTCCACTCTGACTCTGGAAAACACAGAGAAACAACACTGGAGGGGCCTGACGTCTCGAGAACCGTTCCCTTGATATGAAATCAACACGAAAGGATGTAAAGGAAGCATACACTCGTCACTTTCTAGGGGACAGAAATTGTGTCCATTTGTGGCTGAGTGAGTTTTATATGTGAAGGATTCGCGTTTAAAATAGGAGGCTGAAGAGGAGAAATGAGGCAGTGCCATTGAACTTTGATGGACAGCTCATTTTTCACAGGGACAGGGAAGATAAAGGAGGTGTGAGACGTCTCACTTAAATTACGGCCATAAGTCCTTAAGATGCAACCTGTCATGCGCTGATGTCTACAAAAGTTCTCACACCTAAACAGATGGCGTTCCTGCACTGTAAGCTCTGCCTTTGTTTCCATGCTAATTTTTCTATTGACTATGACAAACATTTTTTTTTCTCCAAGTCGGGCTGTTTAATAACGTGAGGATTTAGGGAATTCTAATTAATTTTTTTTATACACTTTAAGGTGGATTTGCATGAATTAATTAGGTAGGGAGGGTTTGACAAGCCACTTAAGGCAACTCATTAGTCTTGGCACCATTTTTAAAAATAAGAAATAAAATACTGCAGGGTGTTTAAATGGTGGTTATGCAACTAATAAGAGGGATCGCCGTTTCGAATGCAATGTTACGGCCCTTTCTTTGCTCACAGTTATATTTCTGTTTCTGTGAACTATTCACCTGCACCGTCTACATCATAGCCTTCCAATGAAACTAAATGATTATGAAGTGTTTTGAAAAGGAAAAAACCCCTAATACCTCAAAAACTTGGAAATAAAACCATATGAGCTCAATCGTACACAATCATGGCTCGAGACCTCGGAAAGAACTGAGAACATGATGTTGACATCCGAAGCGGGAGGGTGGATGGATCCAGATGTGGCGTGGTGAAGAAGTGCTAACACGATGATGCATCCCTCCTGTCGTCCAACAACTCGCTCGTGTGCTGGGAAAGTTTTTCTGTGGCATTCGTTACCAACCTTGAAACAAAACTAAATCTTCAGAAGAGTTAAAAGTGTGTCACGTGTGTCTGAAGGTCCACAGAGGCCTGTGTTTGTTCTTTGCTTGTGTGCTGCTGAAGGGAAAACTGAGCCATGGGCTCTTCCGCTATGGTCCTCCTCTGCTCCGGAGAGTCTCTTGCGGCCCCCTGTTGAACGTCCGACAAGGGGTGCCAGTTTGGTCAGAGCCGCTCGATCTCCCTGTATTTCTTGCGGAGGATGGAGACCTGGTCCTTAAACAGAACGGGGTCCAGTCTCATTTGGGAGTGGACCAGTGGCATACCGCCAAACCAGCTGGCGAACTTGTTCATGCAGGTCTGGCGCTGGGCAAAGTGGTCCGGGTCCGCCCAGCGCGAGGCTCGAGATGACTAAGAGGAACAGATGCACAACATTAGATTGCTTGCTCAAGCTCATGTAGGTTTAATTATCTGCAGTGTGTTTTTTTCTCACTTACCTGAGCCATCATGGTCTCCTTGTACTGTTTTTTCTGTGTGACCTTGATGGGCGGCAGCTTGGTGACAGCGGACACTAGGAAGTTGATGAGGATGTCCTCACAGTTGGCCAGCTGGTCCACCATGCTCTTCAGGCTATTTGGCAGGAAGTTGGTATACAGGAAGTGGTAATATCTGGAGAAAAGGACGGAATGAAGAACATGGACATTGTCAAGGACAGGTTGAGACAACCAAATCATAAATTCAAAAGCTCAATAGGACAATGAACACAATGTGCTGGATAACATGGATAAAAGATATTGATTTTTTCATCAACTGCAACAAAAACCAATCAGTCTTTTAATCAATGGCTTATTTTTTTTAATACAGTTTTGCGTAAATATATATTTAATGGCTGCTTGTCCTACAAATGTGTCCTTGCTGCAAGTTTCTAGCCTACTACAGAAACTGCAAATCATGTTTTTCTGAGAAAGTTAATGAACAATTCTACCCTAAAGCTGGTGCTATCATATAAGGTCATTCTTTACTTGTGCTGGCATGTGGTATTAACTTTGCAACAGTATTAATGTTTAACATTCTTATTTAAAATAAATATTATGCATGTTAAATTAAATACAATTACACAATACAATAATTATATTGCCAAGAAAATAATTTTGTGATATTTGAAGAAAAATGACCTTTTCGTGTCCTCAATGTCTGTGGTGTTACCATGATGGAAACGGATCCTTATATTTGGACAACTTCCTGTACTTCCTGTTTAAGATCATAGCGCTGAGGAGTGTAAGGTCAGACTTTTTCTTTAAATACTATATCAGAGTCAGTTTAATCTAAAGATTGATTTGTATAGTTGTATTAACATTTTAAAAATATTGCAAGGTCTACTTGTTGTAATGGTAATCTCCATTTTAAAGAACTTCAGAATTATGAAAATTTGTCTATGATATTACTGCTTTTAATTTAGTACATAACTGATGAATTACCAGACTTTCAGTACATTATTTATTTTAAATGTAAGATTTAAAATTAAGCTTTTAATCAATCTATCAGTGATATGACGTTCAAGTAAAATTTCTTATTATCATCAATATTGAACACAGTTAATATTGTTGTGGAAACCAGTGTTAATTTTGCACTTGTTTGTTGGTGTTTTCAGATCACTGTCTGCGTTTCCGCAATGAAGAGCGAGCACATGTGCATGGTTGCCAGATTGCAAAAATAAAGCAAAACACTGGGCAGAAAATGTATCCTTTTAATTTGACCTTTTGATATCTGGCAAGCACACACATGAAAGCTCACTTTTTTTTTGTCTTGGTATAGTTTTTATTTTTTAAAACACATTTTAGTCTTGTCGTTTATCGTCAAAAATATTGCATGTTGATATAGTCACTGTTATCGTTTATTGACCTTAGTGTCATCTCATCACAGTCTTGTTTTAGTCATGGGAAAACACTCTGCAAACGAACATTTTTCATCATAGTTTTAGTTAACGAAATTAACACTAGTAGAAACCAATTATTATTTTTTTTGGTATTCTTTGATGAATATAAATTTCAAAAGAACAGCATTTATTTGAAATAAAGTCTGTCCTTTTACTAAAAAATTTAATGCATCACTGCTTAATAAAAATTTTTATGGCAAAAAATGACCCCAAACCACTGAATGGTAGTGTATATTGCAGTACCTGTGGTAAATGGCAGCTCCGGTGAGAACCATGGAATAGTCATTGGTCCATTTGGAAGTGTAACCCCAGCGTTCCTTATTATTGTCCCAGAAATGACTGCGGGCAGGATATCCCACAATTCTCTCAGGGAAACTCTGCCACACCGTGAAGGCAAAGTCCACCTGCAAGTCAACGTTGAACTCAAGTTAGAAGCCACTCGCCAAACCAGCGCTATAAAGAGTTAAAAAGAAGAAATAAAGAATCGAGGATGGTGGCATGAAGGCTCTCTCGTGACAAAAACCAGACACAAAGATACACACACATACACAAACATGCCTTCAAAGCTGCTAGTTGCGAAGATGCCCTCCTTTTTCGAAGATCAAAGCATTTAAACAAATAATTACTGAAACACATCAAAAGTGTCAGCGGCAGAGCCTCAGCAGGATCTCAAGTCAGTAGTGAATTGATTGAACCACACTCATACAAGACACACACAAACAGACTATCTATGTACACTGAAACCTTGGCGTAACCCCACCGGCAGTACACTCGCCTCACATGTAATGCCAAAATAAGTCTCTAGCTACACAAACGGGGTTATTTGGGAGGGGGAGTTCAAGAAAGAAAGAGTAATTGGAGTTTCCCTGCAGTGTGGTCAAGATAACACATGATTAAAGATATCCATTTCAGGAAGAAAAGAGGAATGCACAGGAGGGAAGACAGGTTTAGGAGGTTGACTTCAGCTGTGTGCGTTCACGCTGACTCTGCTGCCTCTGATAAGGGACGGCCATTTCTCATCGCTGTATGCTGCAGAGTGCCACTGATGCAGGGGACAGAAAGAAGCCGAGAGAGGGAGGAACCGAGGACTGAAGAGGCTATGCTGAGCTGATTACGGGTGGCAGAAGCATAGTGGTTGCCAAATCTGCACTGCCAGCTGAAAGGTTGGGGCTTTAATCCGAGAGCGGCTGAGGAGGGAGTGATCACAACCCTGCTCAAACGATAAGGCGTCTTTCACTTTGAGGTGATACAGGGTTATGGATCCGCTATCTGCCCTATTGTTAGCTGCAATGGATGCTATTTTTAATGGCGAGCTCATCCCTTGAAGCACACTTACGATGTTATTCAGAGTGTCTTCCACCAAAAAATTCACCAAATATATGTATAAATGCATGTGTATATTTAAGAAAAATTTTATGGTTATATATTAAATGTATTTATATGTAATATAGATTATATGAATATAAATATACACATGTAAATATTCTCAAAATATATACTGTGTGTGTATTTATATATACATAAAAATATACACAGTACACACTTATTTTGGATGCGATTAATCATTTGACAGCATTACCATAAATAAATAAATAAATAAATAAATAAATAAATAAATAAAAAGGAAATAGGTAATACAAATTTATAGATGACATTTCAATCAGCTCTGATGGTTCCAATTTAAATATATATTTTTATTAACAATATTAATTCATAACGATAACGCTCTTACATGTGTCTTTAAATCTTACACATTAACTCTGACAATCCTAAAATAAAAACGTCACAGACCTCCTGTCGAAGACCCCAGAAAATAGCAAAAAGATGACATCTACAGCCATGAATAGTGATAGAAAATGAAAAAACAAACTTTCCAGTAGGAAGCGTCGTCTTCAGCGGGGCCATAGGGCCACAGCTAACAGAGCTCAGGACGGCAGTCACCCTCACTGCTGACGTGTGACTCAGAGAGAGACAGATGGAGAGAATTATAGTCCATACCTCAGTGGTTGACAACACAGTGTCCTCATCCAGACTTAACACTGCATCGCTGATGATACTGTCATAGGGCTGAAAGCGACTGCTCATGACCTACAGAGAGAAAAATATACATGTACACTCAGGAAAATTTCCTTTCTTCATTCTTTTCTCTTTTTGGATTAAACACATAATATTTGGTTACTGTTATGCATGTGTGGTTGATCACTAACAAGATGAGGAAACTTACAAAACAAGACACGCATTAAAGTCCTGTCACAGACGCATACAACAACAGGCCACCCACACACAGCCCACATAGCGCTTCATAAACATGGATGCACATGCAAGCATTTAATTTAACTTTTGTCAAAACACATATGGACAAAACAAGCCTCGACGGCACTAAACATCAAAACAGTGTCAGGGAGCGACAAACTGACTCATAAATACATAAAAAGAAGACGGTGTCTAAAAGTACAACTAAACAGGAAATAATACACATAAGCTTCCCACAGTAAATCCCCCCTCAGTCACACAAGCAGTCTGCCAGCAGTGCCCACAGGGACCACTCCACATACAATCTGCACTTCTAGAAAGCCACCGCCACAATATGAAGGTGAAAGATGAGGTACGTGCAGGTGAGCGACGGCCCTGTGAAGTCAGGATTAAATCTAACACTGGAAGTCTCACATCTCTCTCCTTCAAATCCACAGACGCCATAGTGCCGTACCACAGAATCACGTCGAGTCATATCATTTACTATCATTTTACTACTATCCGCCACTAATAAATTACTACTAACTAATTAGTTTGAAACAGAAAATATTTGTGCTTTGACTATGTCAGTGGATAAAAAAAAAAACATGGATAAGTAGTACTGTAACTGGTTTATTTTATCACATGAGAAAACAATACTATGAACAGCAAGGTTTAATTACTTGAGATTTAATTACCAAAATTTTTGGTTTTGGTTTCTGGCTAAATTAAAATGTTAATTTTAGTCTCTGTAAAAAATGCATTAGGGTGTATCGCTACTAAAATTTCCCTAAAAAAATAACCCTTATTTACAATCATATCACACAGTGTGTGATTTCTGCATGCTTGTTATTCTTAATTTAAAAACTTTTGTGTTGACATAACTCAGCTCGCACGGACTGGAAATTTAATAATCACAAAATTACATCGAATTATTTTTCACACTCAAATCCCAATGGCTAAAATCAAGTCCTGTCCTATATTATTTTCCTTTGAATTTTGCACTTCACACAAAAATTAAACCAAATTTTCAATAAGCAGTTAATGTTGTTTCATGCAGGCCTTAATGAAATGCAGTGCAGCACAGGAAGTGAGTCTGAAAGGCACAGTATTCTCTGTAGGATCTCATATACTGTAGAAATAGGAGTGTTTAATAAGGAAAATGCCCAGAGCAACACTTCAGTGTGGCATGGGACCAGGCTGTCAATCATGGCTTAAAAGAGCTGTCTCCTCGTCAGCTAGTCTGGGTGGGAAAACACACACACACACACACACACACACACACACACACGGACACACCACTCTGTAAACAAGACAGCCACAAGCCGTCCAAACCACAGGCTGACTGGCACTACTTCACTGCTCTCTTCCCTCAGCCAGAGGAAAACTAATCCCTCTCGGCTCCAAACACTGGGAAACAACACTCACAGCCCCTGTCTGTTCCACACCAAAAACATCCACACACATCCCATCAACAACTACAAACGTGTGGGATGCTGTGTTGTGTTTCACTAATATTTTACTGTAATACATATTAATGTAGTCACAATTTTGTGAAAAATACTTTATCAGGGTAATAACTTTCATTACCAATGAAAAACATTACATATACTGTACACTACCGTTCAAAATGTTTTAAAAAAGTATTTTGTTATGCTCCACAAAGCTGCATTTATTTGATTAAAGATACAGTAATACTGTGAAATACTAGTACAATTAAAAATAACACTTTCTATTTGAAAATGTAATTTTAGCAGCCATTACTCCAGTCTTCAGTGTCACGTAATCCTTCAGAATTCATTCTAATATGCTGATTTTATACTCTGGAAACATTTCTTATTATACAGTTGTGCTGCATAATATTTGTGCATGATACATATTACATGATTGTTTAATGAATAGAAAGTTCACAAGAACAGCATTTATTTTTGAAATAGAATTTTTTTTTTTGTAAACAAGTACATACAAGTTCTTACTGTTACTTTTGATCAAGGGAAGGTACCTTGATGAATAAAAGTATTAATTTACATATACATATACAATATATATATATATATATATATATATATATATATATATATTAAAAACCAGCATTCACAAAGTTTCATACATTTATTTTTAGACTTTGTGACACATCTAATGCTGTCATAATGTCATTTCTCAGCTTTAACATGCTTTAAAAAAAAGTGGAAACAACTTAACCTAACCACAAAGAAACCATACATCACCTTGTTCTCTCCTTCGATTACAATAATGGGCACTGAGGTGGCCGGCCATCGATGCTTGGCAGGTAAAGGCTTGTCACAATTCCACAATACAATAATCTGAGAAAAGACAGAAACATGAGAGATCAGAAACAAAGCAGTTAACAAAACCATGCATTCTTTTGAATTATAGAGTACATTTCTATTGCTGAGGCAGAAAAAAACACATTAATTCAGATCCAGTCCCCAGCTTATATGTTTCTTTCCAAAGAAATTAAATAATACAAATCATAATATACTGTACTCTGTACTTTTATGCATGGTCATACTTCATTAAAAAGCCACACTTAAATAGAGCATATGACCGTAAAACATATGCAGTGAATGCCAAACATAACACATTGTGATGTGTCAGGGATCCTCTGAGGGCCTTCACTTTGTGAAGTTCACACACATTTCTGTAATTGTGTATCTGGTGTTAGTATTAGCCTGGAATGTCCCAAATTTGGGATGTGATGTCGGTTTCAATTTACAGCTTGTCATAGCCATGTGTGTTTTTTTTTAATATATATTCATTTTGTTTTGTCACTTTCAAGTGTCTTTGAGTGATTACACCTCCAGCTGAAGTGACTGGCTCTAGTTTTATGTTAGCACTCATAAATGTTTCATGTGGAACATTTTAAAAGGGGCCCTTACTCTCAGAGAGTGTCTGTGATTTAGAAGTCAGTTAGTTCACAGAGCGGGGTTAAATAACTCATTAAGAGCGCTCAAGTATTTGGACTCAACCCAATACTCTCACAGAGCCCTACACACTTTCAGGGGATTTTTTATGAACAACAAAACGTTGATAGACCATCGTAAAAATCCACAAGAAAAATAAATGCATATAAATGAGAATTTAAAATGCTGAAATTATCAGGTCTCTGGTCTCATTTCTTTGGTCTTGACATCAAAACATGAACAGACATGCGTACACTGAATAAGCTGACAGAAAAGCAATAAAGGTGTGAAAGTAAAATTGGGTAAAGACCTAGGCTTGTCGATCAGGTTTATGAACTTTCCTTGATAAAAAATTAACAATAACAATATTAAAACAGAAAATATTGAAATATATATATTTTTTTATTAATCATTTAAACATTAAATAATTCAATTAAAATGATATTTATTAAATGTTAGTTTTCAGGGCACTTTTTGTTGTTCACGAATGCATTGGGAATGGCATCAGGACATGACGCCGGCTCGATTGCTGCCGCGTGACCATCATTATTATATGCAAGAGCTGTTCAAAATGAAAAAGTACTATATTAATGCACTGATTTTAAAATCCTGTTTTAACGCACTAGTGATATAAACAGCCATCAAGCCTTTTCCTTAACCACATCTTTCACTTCATTAACTCCCAATCGCAGAGTCACGTAGCTCTCAAGCCACGGAGCAGAACATAATAAATGAAAGCTTGACTGTCTAATGATATTACATGCAGGAGGATCAGGAGGCCTCTTCAAACTCTATTCTATAATCTATAATAAGATCAGAGACATTAATTAAACTACTTAAACTCTCAGAAACAAAACAAAGCCTGAAGGTTGGATTTTTTGATAATGCAGACGAGCGAGGCAAAGATAGGAGCAGGAACGCTAAAGCATGTTGACATGAGTGAAGCTCCATACTGGGGTGGATTTAAAGTATGAATCAACTATAAATCAACTAGTCATCCAACAACTGAACAAGTATGTAGTGAGAATCATACAAATGATAACTCAGATGTAATCAATTTAGTCTAATAAGAAATGTACTGAATTTATTCCAGGTTTCCAATTAAGAAGGTTTAGTTGACAAGTTGTTCAATCCCCAGACTGACTTTGATGAGTCAGGATATCTACAAAGTTTTTCAAAGTCAAATGAAATTATTATTATTATTTTTTTACCGTAATTAATAATGTATGTCTATGAGGGGCCGTACAAGCCAAAATTCATTCTGGCACTCTCACACACCTACATTTTTCTTTCACATACATATGTTTTTGCTTTCACACTTACATTCTCCTAACACGTACATACATTCTGCTTTCACACACATACATTTCTAATATATAAAAAACACCCACATCCCACACTCACATACAAACATTTGTACTCTCACACACAAACATTTGTACTCTCACACACATACGTTCTCCTTTCACACACACACATTCTCCTTTCACATACATATATTTCTACCTTTTTTTATTTTGGTATCCATTACTTCCTGTTTAAGTAGGAAGTCACTGCTCAGCTCTTCCTCACAATAATTACAATAATGCTATTCAAAGTCATCCTGTTTTCTTTTCAAGTACATATTTTAAGTTTTTAACTTTAACATATCATAATGTAACCTATGTGTTCTACAGATCTGTGTACAAGTCTTAAGACACTGATTTTGATCGTACAGGGCCTAACGCTAAGGACATTTCCGGTTTGGCCAGTGGTTTAAATGTTTTACTTGCCCTGGGAAAATTTTCACAGGCCTTGCCACAATCAATCAATCAATAAATCAATAAATAAGACTTATTGTTTTCATTGTTGACTGTAACATTGTATTGTAATAAATGATAACCATTTTGCACAGATAGGTACAATAGCTGATAATAGTAGCATGCTTTTTCAGGGAGGTCTAACTCTATTCCAGTTAAGGAAGCACTGATCAGGATTTTTCGTGACCAATTCCAATTGACGATTTTATTTATTCATTTATTTAACAATCAAATGAGCCGATTCCCATACTCGTTGGCAATTTATTTAGTTTTTATAACTTTTTTACATTTATTAAATATTTATTTTGCTCTGTTACTGGCCAAACTAACCTTGACTAACCTAAACTTAACCTTTTATTACCTTAATTATATGTATGTCTGCACTGTTTGTACTTTCTGTACTGGAAGCTCCTGACAAGACGGATTCCTTGTGTGTGTAAACACACTTGGCAATAAAGCTCTTTCTGATTCTGATGAAAATGCAAATTCAATCTCTGACAGCAGGTGGCGTTTATAGAACACTAGCAGCGTTTCCTGGTTTATTGCTGTACGCAGTGCTGCGCTAATTAACACTCCTTTAATGTGTATTTAATGAAGATAAGAGGAAAAAGAAAATGCCATCGAAACTTTTCTTCTCAGAAATACATCCATATTCACCCCCACCCTAATTCCATAATTATGGTTTTCTTTCAGTATTTCAATGAATTTGTTCTTTCTGGTACAGTATTTTCTCTGCTTGTGCGACTATTCTCTCCTCTTTGTGTCCGTCTTCAGCGCATCTGTCTTAAAGATAAATATATCATGATGATCACAACGTTTGTGTTACCAAATTGCATCCTGTCAGGAATAACCTGCCTGCGCCGTTTTTAACCTGGTCCTTTTTGATTACTGTCAGTTTAAATGCCGGCGTTGCCAGATATTGAAAAACAAACAAAAGAATCTAAAAATAAATAAACCGCAATGAGTCCAAATCTTGAGTTATGGAAATAATATAAAGATATCGCTGTCCCTAACTTGCAACGTCCCACTTTATTCACTTCCTAAATTAAGTGAAAAAGTGAAAGAAAAAAAAAAAAAAAAACCTTTCCATAGACACTTATAATACGTGTATATGGCAACACGACTGAGGCTGAGCCCGCATCCTCGATCACAACTCGCTCAAGGGACGAGGCCATGCAACCTTTTCACGATTATTCTATTTATTTATTCATTAATTTAATTTTTATTTTTTTTGCTGAAATACTTCTGCCTCATCTACCTCAGCCATGCTGATCAGGACCTCGCAGTGACCCTGATCGCGCCTGATCTGCCTTCCTTTTCCACTATACTTTCTCTCACATATACATACATTCTTCTCTTACATACACATATTTTCTTCAGACATACATACATTCTATATATACATGTATGTGAAAGGAGAATGTATGTGTGTGTGACAGTAGAAATATATGTATGTATGTGAAAGGAGAATGTATGAGGGTGAAAGCAAAAATATATGTAGGCCTCGGGAAAGGAGAATGTAAGTGTGTGAGAGACTATAAATGTATACAAGTGTAAGGAGAATGTAAGTGTGTAAAAGCAAAAATATATGTACGTGAAATGAGAAAATTAGGGTGTGAGAGTGCCAGAATTAATTATGGCTTGTACGGCCCCTCATATATGTCCATTAAGAAATACCATTACTATTAATTAAACTCAGTTTTACTTAAACAGGCTAGGGCAAACATGTAAAATTTTTTTTTTTTTTTTTTTTTTGGCAAAACAGGGTAACTGCAAGTTTGAAATACACATTTTACACAATAATTAGAAATTTGGTTTTGTACCAATACGTCACTACATACAAATTAGAGGTTGACTGATACTGAATTTTGCTGAAATGATAATGCGTTTAAATAAAGGGAATAAAAATATTATTGTGGCGATACCATTAAAATCTATATACTGTATATGGAATATGTTAATGTATTTAGTGTTCCCTTCCTGTTATGGGGCAGCCCAGAGAAAAGCTACACGTTTACATTGAAATAAATTCCAGAAGCAGCTTAGGTACCAGTTTATTTTAAGGTGTCCTTGTTACATGTTACATGCACTTACTATTATAATAACAATAGATTTTGCATAATTTCATGCAAGTAATTTTAAGCCAAACTATAACTATATAGTAAGCACATGTAGGTAACATTACTCAGTACTTAAATGTATAATTACACTGTAACAAGGACCTCTTAAAGTACCGCAGTGTAAAGTGTAACCACAGCTTATTGTATTACCATAAAACGTACAAAAAGGTGGAAATTTAAATTGTAAACAAGCCTAAAATAAATCAGAACCCCATTTTCAAAATGTCTATATTATACTACTACTAGCTGCTCACCGAAAAAGATTTGAGAGATAAAATATGCTCTCGTTCAACAGTATGTCGTAAGAAATCACTTAGCATAAATCTGCAGTATTCATTGACTGCGAACTGCACTGACACAGCAGTTTTGCCTTTGAACGTGCAGTACACATTTAATTACATCACCCAAAATAAATAAAAACATTTCTGCCCCCAAATTTAAGACCTCTTAAATTGATAATTAAGACTCCTGTTATACCATTTAGGATATTTAAGCTTTTTATGACCTTAAATTTGATTAACTAAATCTAAGACATTTTAGGACCTGCAGGGATCCTGTAAATAGTTTTTTATGCACCTAATTTAAATGGGTATTTTTAACTGCCATCAGTTCCTGCAATGTCTTTAAACACAGACGGTATCTCTATCAACTTCCCCCGGTTTTGGGGGTGGAGGTACATGCGTAGTCACTCACAGCGGTGGGCCCAATCTCAGTTACCTAGCCTGCCAGAACCAGCTCAAAAGACGCCCGTCATTCTCCTCTGCCTCCCCTCGTTTATTTATATCCCTCCTTCCTCTCCATTCCTCTGCGGAAAGACTCTGGCTGATGAATTGTAGCTAAAGGGGCTAGCATTGCTATTCCCATCCCTCCACTTCAGCTGGAGTAGAGCGTGCTCAATTCAAGCTCCGCCAGAGAAACAAAAGCCAAGCGTTCAGCAGTCGAGTCTTTTCAAGCCCTCCCGCGGAGAAGAGAGGAGACAGTCTGAGAAAAGCGCCAGCTTGTGTGTGCGCAACATGCTTCGTGTAGTCAGCGGGGACACGTTGCATTTAATTCCCCACCAGCCCCCCTCTCTCTCTCCTGCACATTAGAGATGAATCGATACGTATTGGTTCCCAGGGTGGTAACGCTTCAGAAGGCAGTGGATGCCATGGAAACGCACAGGCTGCTGGGCTCTGATTTAGTCCCTGAGGTTTAAGAGGGGTGTAAACTGAGGGGGCGGCAGAGACGAGTCGTCCAGATGCACCGAAAGTATGATGTTTTTAACATTGAGGGATATCCACTCATCCTTAAGAGGAAAACAGCATCGCTCTGTGTCCTCATCAGATCAAATTGCGGAAACAAATTGCAACATTTTCTAAAAAATGTTCAGATTCCAAACAGCCTAATGGTAAGCCTCAAGCAGTCAAAAAGTTAACCAAGTAACTAGTTCATGTCAAAAACAGCAGTCAGCTCTGATTCTGATACAGATGTTGTTTTGATCATTATAGGATTTATAGCAGGGATGTCAGTTTGGAGCAGTGTTAAATTAGAGCAGTGGTCATCAGCCTTTTTGACTGATTGTCCATCACAATATTTATTATTATAGGCTCATATATTCTAAAGATATTTCTGCAGTAATTATGACAAAACTGCTTGTTTTCAAACTTTTTTTACATTAACAGAAACTGAAATGATTGATATATTAAACTGATAACCATGATTTATCTTGTGATTAAGAACTGCATGTTCTTCCATTATTGATTTTATGTGTTTATACCATTTCAATTTAGAATAGAGTTTGACTACTTTATTATATATCAATTTTATTAATTTAAATAATAATAATTGATTAATTTATTATGATTTAAATAATAATGTATTAATTTAATTTAGCATTTTTTTTTATCGTTATAGGATTTATATCAGGGCTGTCAGTTTAATGTTAATTTAGAGCAGTGGTCATCAGTCTTTTTGACTCAAATCCCCCTTTTGTCCATCATAATATTCATTATCTGTATGGGCGCATATATTCTATACTGATATTTCTGCGGTAATTGTGGTCTGCTTGTTTTCAAACTTTAAACTTACTGACATATTAAACTGATTAACCATGATTCAATTTTGTGATTTCAAGAACTGTATGTTCTTCCATAAGAACAACTGTTATTGATTTGATGTGTTTTTAGCATTTCAAATTAGATTAGACTTTGACTTTTATTATATATTAATAATTGATTAATTTAAATACTTTTAAGTCATTTTGCAGAGCCCATGGAAGTTTGCTGAGACCCACTGGTTGGGAACCACTAACTTAATGCAAATGATTTAAAAAAGTAATAAATATTTAAATATATTGAATTATTAAATGAATTAAAAGCACTAAAGCCAGGTTTATCTCTGAATCATCTTATTTGGGACTTTTCTTCAGCAAATACTTATATATGCAGTAATTTGCCATTGTTTTAATGAATTAATCAGTCATCAAAAGCAGTGGATCTTACCTGAGCACAGTACTGTGACTTTGCCACTGAGACGAGGAGCTTGAGAATAGGCTGAGACTGAGAAACCAGGGGTGTGACTGCATGGATAACAGCAGTGAACTTGGGATTTGGTTTGATCCCTAAAAAAGACAAAAACAAGATAATTAATTTGAAAGAACCATAATCAGACAAAAGGAAGCATAATCAGACAAAAATGATATACCAGAGCTATGCTGCACCTGTTCACTGATATCTAAAAGGAAAGGAAATCTATGGAATTCTATTGAATTGATTTAAACATAGTAAAATGTATCTAATAAAATAATAAAATATTTAACAAACACAAGAGGTGAATGATGCATACAGCTTAATGAATGACAGAATTTCAAACTCATATTCTGTGAGGCTTTCTGAAGAGCTCCGTGCAGAACTCCTGCGAGTTTGATAATATGCCAAATATATCTATAAAACACTTCAAGCAATATGATTTAGTGGTATGGCTTAAGTGGGATTTAATGAGATAAATAATCCATGTTTTAGAGTTATTAAATAGACTACATGTTTAATTACAATCAATGATAATGGCAAATTATATCATGCACATCTCTCTATAGATGCAGCACTTTTTTCATCCATTGTCCACTTTGCCCATGAGATAATAAAACAGACAGTTGGAGTGTTTCCCTCATCTCGAAATAACTCACCACGTTTAATTGGTGCAGCGGTGACAAACCAATATGATAATTCTTGCACAGATACAAGCAGACAATTCTTGTTGTTTTTTTTTTTTTTACACTTATATTTTCCCACTTACAAGAGGTGCTCAATCAACAGTTTCATATTGATTGGCCTGACAAGCAGTGCAGATTAAGATAGAGGCATGTGTGGGCTGCATTAGCAACTGTGGCGATGCACGACTTCAGATTGTGAATATGGATTTTGAGATCCAATTACACAGGGCTGGTCAATAATCTATCAGGTTGTACAATGGTTGTCACTTAGCTACATGGTAAATTTGTAGATATCAAGACACTTCTGCAATTAAGAGATGGCAGGAGAGGGTGTTTAAAAAAATAAATCAGATGATGACAAAGGAGAGAACCAGAGACAACGCAACTTGGGTTTTGAATGAGGCTAGTCACAAATTTGGCTATGACAAGACGACCCATGTCTGTAAAAGATGAAAGACGATCCGAAACTCCCATAATGCCTGTCTGTCATGTCTTAGAAAGCTCATTAATTCCAGAAACATTTGATCATAACCTCAAAACGTCATGCAGGACTAGTTTCTGAAAGTTTAGGAGAAAAGTGTGTCACAATATAAAAGAAAGACTCTTGCTGTGTCCAAAATCACTCACTAAACATTACATACAGAATAAATTTAAATCAACAGAAACTAGTGAGCCAAATCAGAAGAAATACTGTTCCTATATTTTATATGTACCTTACTTTAATGCACTTAGTTTGAATAGCATCTATCGCTAAGAAAATATGCAATTTTCACTCTGGGTAAATACCACCTAATTGCTATTTACAGTTAGTATGTGTATCAGGATCGCGTACTGGAGGAAGCAACTTTATGTGCATGATTCAAATTTTAGTCAGCAGAAACGCGAGAACTCATCTAAGAAATGTTTAATTACTATTTGGAGCATTGTGATTGCTAGACGGGGGCTTAATGAACTCATTTTCGTGAAAACCTGAAATTTTTTCACGCTTTTGTCTGTAGCTTAAAATTAGCCCATGCGCATTCTGACTCATTTTGCACATTTACATTATACACTAGATTTTTTTTTTCTTTTTTTGAGTTGACATTTTTAATAGAATTAATGGCAATATGAATAAAACGTTACATTTGAACTTTTTTCATTAATTTATGACCATTTAAGACTATTAGCAGCACATAATAAAAACTGATGGAATGAAGGAAGTGACAAACTCTTATTCCTCTATGCTCAACATTTTCCCCATTAGATTATAAAATATTAATTCACATATTTTATATAGGTATAAAAGAAATCTCTACATCACTGTTCACTTGGAATTCGGACAACACTACAAAAATGGCAAACCTCCTAATAGTGCACTATAGGGAAAAGAAGCGCAATTTTAGAAACAGCTTTTGTCTTTAACTCTGGAAAAACTGTGTGTGCAATAAAGAAGATGATTGTCAATTACCAAGTTTGGCGTAGAAGAAAGGGAAGTCGCCCAGGTAGGATGAATACTGGGGCAGTGTAAAAAGTCCACCGGGATGACTGTTCCACATCAGATTGCTCCTGGAGGTCTGCTGAAGCACTCGGTCCTGTATGATCTACACAAACAAGCAAACAAACAAATAAACAGCCGGCATTACAGCCCGTGTAAACAATTCCAGCTAAATTCCTCGCCCATGAGAGCTGTGAAGTTGTCATTTGGAGAAGTCTTTGCGAAAGGGTAAATTAATGTTTCAAATTGAAACTTCAAGCTGAGGTGCAGCTCTGGGTCTATAAACTATGAGACAAACGATCAAATGCTCCAGCGATTTCACCACTCTCTTCGTGCCAATCAGCTGCTCCAGCGTTAAGAGGAGCAATTGCTTCCCTGGCCTTGAGTGAGGCTCTCAGCGATGAATGGCTGCTGTAAAAAGAGACAAAGACTGATAGGCTTTTTTGTTGTTGCCGTCGTCGTCATCGTTTTTGGTTTATATTGTGCCCCTTGGTGTGAAAGCGGCTTGGCTTAGTGACAGCCTAATCGTTGGCAACTGGAATGGGTCTCCACACAAGCTGGATGTCTCTGAGATTGTGTCTTCATTGCAGCTTCTTAATACTAGCCTGGAGGCTTTTTTTGTAGTACGAATGACAAAAGTCTTGTAGAATTTACTGAGCAGCATCTGTTGAAGGATGGTGAGATTCCACGGACAACCTTCACCGCACACAAATATAACTTTCAAATACAAACACAGACATTTTCTGTAGACACAATCACGGCTGCATAATTAGTTCAGGTGTATGGGAAGGTGATGGGGAAGATAAACTCGTTCTGCATAAATAATGGTAATTAGGACTAATCATGCACGTCGATTCAGAATGATTACACAAAGAGGAATCTGGGCAACAAATCGAAGCGTTCAATTAATATGGTAAAGAAACGAGGCATTCAAGGTGAAGTGTGTAATTTAGAAGTACCAAACAGAATCAGAAAAATACCCAGTGTTATTTTTAGTTTTATGTTAGTGTTTAAAAAAATGCTTTTAATTGTCAATATTTTGTCGTGGTGCATTTAAGAATTATACTTTCATTAAAATGGCATAATATAATGTAATAAACATTACTGTTCAAAAGTTTGTGGTCATTTATTATTAAGAAATTAATAGTTTTATCCAGCAAGGATGCATTAAAATTAACAAAAGTGACAGTAAAAATGTAATGTATGTTTCTAATAAATACTGCTCTTTTGAACTAATGTATTTATCAAAAGAACCTGATTTCTTTTCACAAAAAATATTAAACTGTTTTAGACACTGATCATAAAAAAAGGTTCTTGAGCAGCAAATCAGCATTTTAGAATGACTTCTGAAGGATCATGTGACACTGAAGACTAAGTCATGAAGAGAGTAATGACTGCTGAAAAATTCATCTTTGCATCACAAAAACACATTACATTTTAAAATATATTCCAATAAAAATAGTTATTTTAAATTTTAATATTCCACAATATTGCTGCTTTAAATGTATTTTATCAAACAAATGCAGCCTTTAAATAAAAAAAATGTAAAAAAATCATACACTCCTCAAATTTTGAACATTATTATATTGTATTACATTGTATTAAATTATATTATATTATAATATGACAAAATGTCATCTGAGGTGACTAAGATAAAGCACAAGTTTGAGTGTTTCCCCTGTGTTTTCTTCTTGCCGTCCCCTGGAGCAGTCAATAACCATTTGACACGAGCGTTGATATTAAGCCGTGGTCTTTCAACCTTGCAGAACCCCACCTGTCATCTTAAAAACCCAATCCGAGCGGCTGATGAAAGGCCGTTCCTCTTGCTCAGCTAAAAGTCCTCCCTTTTAGTGACTGAAGACATGTGATTGACGACTCAATCTCGCAACAGGATGGCCGCAATCTTCCAAATGGAGGGCAGTGGATGAAAGCAACTCTTGGGATGCTAGCTGTAATTGCAATGACGCTGCACCCACGGCGTGGGAGGCTGGGGGGCTCTGACAGCTCTGTCTCTAACGCATAGTCTTCTGGGGTTAATTGCTGTGATTTGTTGATTGTAGATGCTTATGCATTGTATGACACTGTCAGTTTCTAAACATGGATCGCAGTGGCATGTTGATCTAAGAAGCATGCAGAACAGTTAAACTAACAAAGCTTTTGACTAAATATATATTTCATATATAACAGTGCCAAATAAACAGACGTTTCAGTGAAAAGCACAAAAGCATCCAAATACTTTTAGGGCTGCTATATCAGAGCTCTGTGTCTAGCCAAATGCCAGTCAAGCTAATAACTCTACAGAGAGGTCAATGAACCAAGGTCACGCATCATTTGCAAGACACTGATAAAGGGGACATACAAAATTAAACAAGGCATGAGAATGTGTACGCACTTAGCACAACCCCTAATAAATCATCATAATTCGACACTTTCTGACAAAATATTTGAACCAGGGCTGTGTGTCTGAAGCGGCTTTTGTGAGTGTCACAGCTGTGGAATGAGAGCGTGTGTATGTGTGTGTGTGTGAGACGGCGTGACTGAACAGTCATCGCTTACTTCTAGAGTGGTGAGCACAATCTTCTCCATGGACGAGAAGTAGGCCTCCCACAAGAACTGTGTTTGCTGTCGCAGAGCCAGAATCTTATCCTGATGAATGGAGCGCACCGTGGACGGGATCTGCACGGGGAGAGAGCAAGAGAGAGTGTGAGATAAATCAGTGTCCTGCTGCTACAGAGGTTATGTATGAACAGAACTAATGAAAACAAGGGAAAACAGAGCGATATGGGATGTATGAGGTGTATGGCATCTCGTACTGCTTGGTTAAACAAATCAAATCTGTAAAACCTGAATAATCTGCATTATAGTCCTTATGGAAAAACTGGAACATATCAGACTAAGACGGTCAAACCAGTCCAAGCTGTGTTTTAGCGCAAACCATGTGTTTCAGCCAAGTAGGACATCCTGGATCAACATCCTTCGTTTGACAGGAATGTTGATCCAAGACCAAAAATCACATGTCAAACACTATTTTTCTTTCAACTTTCGAATCATATTTAGATGTTTTAGGGAACAATCATAGAGAAACTTTCTCTAAGAAAAACCTTAAATGGAAAATTTATTTATAAGTAGGGATGTAACGGTTCACTCAACTCATGATTCGATTCACGATTTTGATTTCACAATTTGATTCAATTCACGATTTGTTTTATTTTTTTAAACAAAATGATATTTAAGACAAATTCTGAATTAAATGTGTCCTTTTATTATTGCTTGGACAAAATGCTGTTCATTTCTTTGTGAAATTAAAATATAATTATAATAATGTACTAATATAGCATTTGCATATCATTGCTCTTTTGTTGGTTTTGATTGCTTCTATTGTCCTCATTTGTAAGTCGCTTTGGATAAAAGTGTCTGCTAAATGACAATTTAAACAGAATGTAAATTTAAATAAAACTAAATTGAAATTTTAAAACAAGCCCCAAATCAAATAAATAACACAAATAAAATTAATCTCTTCATATAAACAAAAAAAAGGATTTGTCTGTGCTCTTTCCATTTAAAATTAGAGGCAACCACTGCATTTTAATCATGATCCAAACAAAGATGCTGCATACATGCAACATGAGCAGTTTTTAATTTCAAAAATTTGAATCGTCACATATTTGAATTGATTTTCAACCGGTTCGTGGTTAATCGTTACATCCCTATTTATAAGTGAGTCCAGATGGGAGGTTTAACAAATGTAATTTGCAGTTTTTGTATGTAATTATCATCAAAGCTTAATAAGTAATTTTTGATATATTCCCTCTGAGCTAACCAAAATCATTTTTCACAGGATCACAGGATTAATTGTGAATAGTTTAATCTTTTGACAGCCATAATATTATAATAGTTTAGTCACAATTCCTGTGAAGCTCCAGGATTTCCATTGTACAAGAGATAGTTCACCCACCACTGAAAACTGTGTCATCATTTAACCTCATGTTCTTCTAAACCTGTATGACATTCTTCATGAAGATATTTTGAAGAGTGTTGGCAACCAGTCTGCAGCCTTTGATTTCCATCTTATTGACAAAATAAGATAAAAATTTTTAGTATTACAGAAGAAACTATGTCATACTGCTTTGGAATGACATGAGGATGAATCAACGATCACAGAATTTCTCTTTAACAAAGGAAACCCTGGAACCTCCGTGGAATACATGCATGTCTGGATGGGAATCATTTTAGGTGTTTTTGAATATAATAAACCAGCTTAACTGGCCGAGGTGGTCAAAGCTCTAACCAAGCTGACTTCAGCCCCAATGTCTGACACGACTATTAAAGTATTTGGGCAGAACACAAAAGAGATTCTGGAAAGGATGCAATAAAAACATTAGATTTCAGACCTGCAGTAGGAGCCTCTCGTCCCCGATCACAGCAGCCGTGTTCCAGTCGATGACCTCCGAGAAGGGGAGTTCCCAACCGTTACTCAGCATGACCGGCACACAGGCCGCCTACAAACACACAAACACACACACAGACAGAGTGATGGGGCCACAGCGTGAGTCATATGTGCGGTGTTTTGATTACAGAACAGCACAAAGAGAGAAAACTCATGGACAAGTAAGAAACAGAACAAACACAATGGGACGCATATTAGATTGCTCGTACTGAATGCCAGAAAAGCCATTAGCCTTGTTACTGATACTGACTCGAAGAGTCCAGCGTACAGACGCCTACAGTCTCCACTTCACTTATACAGTTACTCGTCATGACAGTAAATACAGAGAGGGAGAGAGAAAAAAATGTAGGTTGGGGGGAAAAAAAATCTAAAACAGGGAAGAGGGGTTGGGGAGAGAAAAGTGAATTTCCTTTGAAGTGCGGGAGATGTGTAGAAATAGAGGGATGAGCAGCTGTTGTGTCTGATGGCTGTTTGACGTAACGAGGGCCTGCCACTCAAAAGAGGTCATAAAGGTGTCAGCTGAGCACTGAGTGCCGCAGGGCTTTAGCTCTAGTGGTCACACACACACACTCAGGGGAAGAGGGTCTGTGCTCCAGAAGTGAAGTGCTGCTGCTGCATTATATAACAAATAACAAAAAAGTATGTGCGTGCGCAGAATTGTTTCACAATGCTTTTGAGGGCCACATTTCTAAAACATCCTTATGATAAAATCTCTTCAAAGCAACTAGTGGGGGCGATAATTGTTCGTTAAAAAAAAGAAAGGTTCATAAACGGGCCAACTAATGTTTTAATTAACATCCAAAAGGTGACAGAAAGGGGCAGAGTTAGTATGCAGTTATAATTAGTGACATTGAAGGACTGCACAATAAAGGAAATAAGTGTGGAAGGAAGAAAGTAAAAGTGTGGAAGGAAGGAATGAAAAACATGTATAAGGAAGGAATTAAAGAAGTGCAGAAGGAAGGAAAGTACAAAAGGAACTGAGGAATTTAGGGAACGCAACAAGAAAGGACAGGAACTGAAGGAAGGAAGTGCAAAAGAATTTAAGTGTGCAAGAAAGGATAAATAAAAGAAAAAATAAAAGGAAGTGCACTGGGAAGCAAGGAAGAAAGAATTAACTTGAAAGGAAGGATGAAATGAGGGAAGTGAACACGGAAGGCCAGAAGAAAACAACAATAAAAGTAGTATGTGACTACAGACGGAAGAAAGTGTGGAAAGAAGCTATAAAAGAGGTTTAAAAGGAAAGGAAGTAAACAAGGAAGTGAGGAAGGAAGGATGTGCTCAAGGAATGAAGGGTGGAAGGATGTGAATGCAGAGGGAAGTAAGTGTATAAGAAAGGATCAGAGAATGAAAGGAAGAAAGGAGGGAAATATAGAAAAAAATGAACTTGGAAGGATTTTGAGAAGGAAGAAGGAAGGATAAATGGAAGTTTGGAATGAAAAAGTCTGGAAGGAAGGAAGTGGGGGGCAACAGGAAAAATATAAAAAATGAAAAGGAAATGAAATAGAAACTAAATGAAATTAAAAGAAAAATAGGATAGTAGTAGAAAAAAAAAACAGAAAAAGGTGCAGACTGAATGACAGATGTGTGCTCACCTGCAGAGCCTCCAGGAAGCGAAAGGATCCCAGTCGTCGTCCTCGCGGAACCAAACAGAAGGTGGAATTGTGCAGCATTTCACGATAGTCATACCTGCACAAAAACACACACAAACGAATGACACAAATGCCTTTCTTTGAATTTAAGTGTCATTTCTCCATCAGTCTCCCTCCCACCTTCCGTCCTCCACACCTGCCCGTTTCACACAGGCACATCCATGACGAGCAGAAACAAACAGCATGCACACATTCAGCTGCTTGAGAAGACACAGCCATGTTTTTCCCATATCAAAGATACAGTCATCTCTCTGCCCCTGCGCTCTGAGCTCAGGGCGGCCACACTGACACAGATGGCTTCCTGTCCTCTCATGCGCGCACGCAAAAAAATACAGCGTCAAAGAGGTCTGGAGGTTAAAGGAGCAGGCAGTTATTTATCAGGCAGAAAATCATTCATCATTTACTGGTGAGCATGTAAGGTGAAGGTTGTGCTGCCATTATCTGCCTTGTGATGATCCTGCTGACTCCAGAGCAGCTGTGCCGTTTGCCTCCTCAGCTCATCGGTAGATGCTGACTTTGAACACTGCCTGAAACTGCTACACTCACACACACCCCTAAAGAACGAAACCGAGGCACAGAGGCCATTCTGTCGCAAAGTGAACAAACAAGGCACGCCTGTGAGCACACACGCATGCGTCCCAGCTGTCTGGATATGGGACTGATCCCGCGTTAATGTGATAGAATATGAATGATGCTGGAGGGCGAGCGCTGGTCTCTGTGGTGCCATTTCACGTAGATTAGCTACCTGAGGAGCAATATCAGACAGTCGGCAAACACTGAGGATCCCTCCATGCCTCACTGTGTGAGCCCAGGACAGAAATGATGCTTTTCTATACAGTCTGTCACCAGGCTTCCTTGCCCAAAGTAAAAACACTTTCATTTTTTCCGTAATACTGTGGAAACATTACAATTTAATACATTTTCAAATGTAATTTATTGTGGTGATTACCACCTAATAATTCATAACTGTACAATGGTTCCACCACAGTACTTTTTTTTGGTACACATTGTGTGTATTGCCATGTTATTTCAAAGCAGCTCCTGAGCACTGAGCATCTTTTGACCTTGGGAAGCTCAGACCACTTAAAACAGCACAGCGGAGATGAGAGGGTGTAATGGTGTGTGTTTGTGTGAAGTGAATCCATGGCAATGAGCATCTATGAGAGATGAAATGCAATAGAGTAAAGAACAGTGTTAAAGTATTATGAGAAAACTGCTGGCGAGTGAATCAATATCAGGGTCTAAAAATGAGGATCACCCTCTGTGATTGTGTTTATTTCACAGGTTGGGTACAATTATACTACCCTGCCCAAACACAGCCCTAAGCGCAGCTTTATGCTCCGTCTCCATAGCAACTCCGGCTAAATGCTTCCATTCGGAGTGTGTTAATTATATGCGTTCTACACATGGCTGATGGGGGGGGCCTTGCACAATGAGGTAATGTTTTAAAAATCTCCAGTGTTTAATTTCTCTTGCTTTCCACCACTTTCTAAAACTTTCTCTCTCAAACTACCCCACCCCCCGCACATCTGAATGAAAGCTTCGCTGGGAAAGGAGCCAAAATGGCTGTCGTTTCTGATGCAGAACAATCGGCCTAAGGCACAGACTTCCACTTCCCAGACATCAGTCTCAGGAGAAAAACCCACAACCCACAAATACTAACTAAAGTGCAAAATAGATAAACACGTGTGATATGACCATATTTGCATAAAAATTGGTAACTCATAAAATATTAGGTAGTCTCAGTAGTACAATTAGATAGTAGCGGTAGAAAGAAATTAATACTTTTATTCAGAGATAATGCATTAAATTTATCAAGAGAGATGGTAAATGCATTTAAAATGTTACGAAAGATTTCTACTTCAAATAAATGCAGAAATGGCTTGCTGGAACATTCGTTAGAATAAAGCTTTAAAGCTATATAGAAAGTGCATTAAAATCATTGCAATTGCTTAAATTTATATTGCCAGAACTCACCGAGAGTTTAAATTGTATTGAAATTGCAAGTGAAATCAAGGCTTCTTTGAACGTTTTTTTTTTTTTTTTTAAGTGATGATGTGCACAAATCCCTCAACCCGGTTTTCTGAACCAATTCACTGCAAACAGCAGTTCAAAACAACCAATACATAAAATGAATTAAACATATTTCTGCTATGCATAGCAAAACCTCAAGCAAGCAAAAAGAGGTTATATTTATACAGACAGCTAAAACCGCAGCTTGAATCTGATCTCCAGAAATTCATACGCCAAAAACACAAACTACAGTTTAATGAGAAAACATCAACAATTAGTTACAGTTATTATATTCATTGTTATGAAACTGGCATTAAGTAACACACAGCCTTCTGTCATTTCACATACCCACATGCCAGTTACCAGCAGGCCACACAGATGATGCTGCGGGTATGAGTGTGTGTACATGTGTGCGGCCCTATGAAGTGTCCGCACTGTCCTCTCTCCAGAACTCTCACTGTAACTAATTCATTAGAGCAATTAGTGCTCATTAGAGGGCTTATGCTAGTTTCAATTATCATCCACAACATGAGATAACCTAGAGGCATTTCAGCAAACACCCCCGTCATATAATCTTATAAGGTCATGTGCCCCAGTTACACCACGGGAATCAAATCGGGGCCAATTATGGGCAAAAGTAAGTGTATCTGTAAATCTATATATATATATATATCCATTCTTCTATCTCTTCATCCGTCTGCCTATCCATCCATACACAACATGGTATGCAATGTGATCACTTATCTTACATAATTATTTAGTCCCTGGTCCAGTGAATTTAAGTGACAGTCCTGCCATTAAGTGCATTTCCTTGTCAAAAAGATCAGCTTTGGTATTACAGATGTGTGACAAGATCATCTTATACTGGCACCGTAATTTATCATGAAAATCTTTTCAATTTGTCTCCCCCTCTACTAAGCAAAACAGACTGAGCCTATTGCCAAAAAAATAAAAAGGGGGGGGAGGGGGACTTTGGACGTGAAATGAAAGAAAGATCACATAAAAACATGAAGTTATTTGGTGAAATTTAGCTATGCTGTTGTCACACACGGACACACTTTGTCCTGTTTGATTGGCCTGTCAGAATACAGGGACACTCTCCATATAGACCAGTTATCCTGTCGGGGCACGAGGACAGAAACGTGTCTTGATTGGCCGGCCTGTCAGCATACAGGGACACGCTTTGTGAAATACTGGCTGTCTGGAATAATTCAGCCCTGACTGGCTGTGGGGTCGGAATAGTTGGAAGTGCAATTCAGAGCGTGGCATGTTGATGACCAGATGTGTCTCAAAGCACCAGTTTATATCCAGATGGTTGGCAGGACTGCGATGACGTGACTGTGCACGAGTCTGATTCGGGACATGTCAGCACAAGCCTGCTCTGCGGTCTCGCTCCAGTCCTGCGTGAGAAGCATTTACAGATGGAATAGTCGCTTCTTTCATAGATCACAGACTCTAGTGGTTAAAATATTCCTGAGATGTCAGAGCGCTAAACAGCTAAGTGGGCTGAAGTTGTACTGTGACAGCCCTTTGTACTGGTCTGAATCTGTGTATTCCCGGAACGGGGGAAAACAGCATCCTATCAGAACTTGTGAAGGGGTTATATCGACAAACTTTAGAAATCAAAGGAGCCTTTTATGCTGGAGTTAAAAAGCAGCACTTCTAACTTTTATAGATTCAGACAACTTACGAAAACTACTTGAATTTGCCATCTTTCAGCCACACAAACTGCTAAATTACATTATCTTTATCCAAATACCAAGAAGAACAAGCCTGTCAGATAAGTACAGAAAAATGATCCCACTAACTATTATCTGACATTCTGAACTACAAGAATTCACTGGTTCTGTTTGATCTTGTTGCTTGGGATTGATGGCTTTTTGTTCTTATTATTAATGGACTTATTTTTTTTCCATGGCAATATGGGTTCATTTTACTAATAGACCATCTACTGTAGCCTTTCCCCCTAAAGGTGAACAAAAAGCCATAATTCTCTCATTTATTTGCAAACACATTTAAATTTATTCTATTTTAGGGCTAAACCCGCAATATCTCCTCACCATATGTGACTAAGACAGAGAAGGAGAGAAAGAAAGGGAAAGAGGGAGGGCACGCAATCAAAGCTGCAGATGGGGTCTCTCAATTGCTTGTAGAGACTGTCCCTAAAGAGCCAAACCAGTCTGTAACCTTCAAATCCAAAGACTCCATATTTGCACACCACACCCTGGCTACGACTGCATGACAATGGAATCTTTATTTGCTAGACTTATATGATATATCATCAAAAGAGCATCCAGGTATAAAAGCATATTCAGGTAATATTATAGCACAAGGAAAAAAGAAAAGGAAAAAATATTTGGATAAAAGCTGATTTTTCAGACATACACATACACACACATATATATACACACACACATACATACAAATATTTTTTCCTTTTCTTTTTATATGTGAAATTGTAAAATTCATTTAATGGACAATTAAGCACATTTCAACAGTTATTCAAATTATATTGTTGAATAAAAATCTATAAGACTATATATTACATAGACAATTAGATTTGTACATATTTTATGTATTAAATATCTTTTTGCATTACATTAATGATAACGATACATAGATAGATTTTAAATATACTTTGTTTTCTTTAAGCACATTATTTTCAACTATTTTCTTTTGGGCTAAAACATGACTGGGACATGTTCTTGACAGGTTTCATAAAGAACTATTAGCACGTTCAAAAGAATTCCTTTGCAGGACAGTGTTATACGATACAGGTGTGTCTCCTAGAACTGGGTCATGACACATAGCTGGAGGGGGAACTGACAAAAAATGAGGGGGGTGCCCACTCTGTCACCAGAGGTCAGAATGTGGCTTTTGGACATTGTGGACGGAAAGCACTATCCATAACGAAGCTCTAACAAAGCAATGGCTTCTTTTGGGAGGAGGCTGCAGCTGGTGTCAGGTTGCTCAGATAGACACTTGCAGAGAGGAATCCTAGGGAGAAAGATGACGAGAGAGAGACGCTGCAGAGAAAAGATGGACTGAAGAAACAAGAAAGAATAGCGTGGCTGGTGCTGCTCTTTTTCCACCTGGACAGGAAGTAGAGCAAGTAACACGGAGCACCTGCATCTTCAGGTCTATGTGTTGACAAGCGGCAGGATTGAATTTTTCATTCAAGCAGCTTGCCGATATCTCCAGACTCACTCCGAGCTTGAAGTGCTGCTATCAAGTGCCATTAAATCTGCTCCGGTGAAGAATGGTTCGCAGTTTTAGATCACAATTAGGCGAAACCCAGCAAGCCCACTGAAGCACTCATTAGAGTCTGTTCAGAATAAACAGTCTGAGACTGAGAGAAGTGAGTGAGGAACTGACTAATAACACTTTCCCCACTCCTGAAAATATTTAGTTAGAGAAGCGAATGTATAAAAATGAAGAAAGTGAGATAGGGCATCATTAAAAAAAAATAATAAAATAAAAAAAATAAAAAATAAAAAAAGACTGACTGGTCACCTGACAACCTGTTCTGGTGAAAATATGAGAGTATAACATTTCTTTTTAAAACGGAAAACAAAACACAGACACAATAATTGGATGGCGAAAGAGAAGTAATTACATTAATGTATAGCAATATTAGATCTGAATAAATATCAAATAAAAGATGAGATGGAGGAAAGTGTGTGCTAAAGTAACTTGCAGGAGTAGAAAGCATATCAAAACAAATTAATAAAAGTTGAGGAAACAAACAAACGCCTATACAGTATATCTTGGACAACAACAGAGCTGGTGAAATCTACAGCAATAAAACTGTAAACTGTAGAGTTGTATAGCAATAAATGCAGTCAAAGGCTTTTTCTTTGATGTCTTCATTCTACCACAGGCTGATGACATGCAAACTCTCTCTTTGAGAGCGATTATTTAACTCTGTGTATTTCAGACTTTCTCTATTTCTTTATGTGCAAAATAGGAGCCAATATCACCTCAAACAGACAAATTCTTTGGCAGAAAAGCTGTGACATCAGCCTAAAAGAATTGGCGCTCCTTCACCTCAAATGCTGCAATACTTAAAGGTGAGAGTCACAACACAGAGGGAGGGAGAGAGGCTCTCAGAGCTCTCAATGTCAATTACACCACAAACCCACACACAGTCGGGACAGCACAAAAAAAACGGCTTCACTTCTGTAAACAAAAACACACCTGTGTATAACCGAGATTTCTGTTGGCTGAGTTTGCATACAGTTCCTTGCAGTGAGAGTTTAAGTGAAGCATATCAGTCCTCTAAGTGGTAACCAATGCCATTCAAACAGTCTCGAAATGAAATAATCTGATCAAAGATCCTCAAATCAGGACCATTTTGAGGTTGTTTTGCTATCAAACAGTGCCAACTTCAAATTGTTTTTTTTTCTTTTTATGTAGGTCAAACTTGTCTCATCCAATATAATACATTACTGCTTCGAGTTTTATTTTTAACTCAAATGTTAAATAATGTGAAACTGTTTCTGTACATATGCAAGACTTATTTTTTAGGAATAACCTTGAAAATAATGTTGTCCCTTTTGTTTTCAGTATTTCTATACAAGAAAAAAACAAACACTTACCTGATATTATATAATAATTTATAAAACATTTTGAATTTAAGTGACCAAATAAAAAAAGAAATAAATTTATAATAAATAATTATTATTTTTATTATAATTAGCATCACCCAACCAATATGAAAATTAATCAATCAACAAATAAATAAATAAACACCCATAAAACTGCAATAAGATGAAACGGCACTTTTATTTTCGGCCAGTGCGAGGCCAGAATAATTAGATGGCAGGAAATGAATCATCCCCTCTGCCTGGTGAGTTATTAGCAACAGTAAAAAGAAAATCAACATGAACTAAACCTATCAATTAAATGGGAGCGGCGTCTTAAAGGCCTAGTCAACAAGCTGTTAAAGCAACACAATGCGCTTCTATATGGCCCAGGAAACCAAACCGCAAAATTTCACTCTGAAACGAAACATTTAATACTTTAATGTGAATTTTTGCTTTGTAACATCACACTTGTTGTGAACGGGCCTTTAATTTAAACCCATGAGAACGTGTCAGTCAACATGACAGCGAGATGCCAAACACCTAGAGGCCTCGCTACTGCATAAAACACAACATACTGCACGTGAAGTAGAGTGCAAACTTCACAAATCCATGATGTAAGACCATATGTCAGTGAATGTGACAAATTATTTGAAGAGCAAATCAAAGCTCTCGTATTCCACAGCAGCTCTTTAAAAGCCAACACGTGCATTGTTTCAGCTCTGCTTCACCCCCAAGCTGTAACAGTTCAAAGAAACTCAATAAAACATTTAAGATGAGCCTACGAACCCCCACCCCCCCTCAGCACCGTATGACCTTGGGTTAAACGTATTTAATTAGAACACGAGATTCCCTCAACTCTGCCTTCCCCCAGCACAACAAACATCTATCCTTCATTTGGATGGCTTGTGCCTCCTTTTAGAGCTTTGTTTCCAACTATGAGAGTGGGATTTAGGAAATGGCTGGCATACAAACAGAAGACTTCAAATAGCTGTGTGGCTTTACGCCACACCAAATGGCACATCTGGGCCGCGGCTTCAAAGAGCTCCACTCCCACACCTTTAAGTGCTAAGGCAGGTGATGAGATGCTTCTGAAAGCTGTCTGAATCCCAGTGTTTGATAATAGGAGGCAAGTGCAAATCTAAAGCAAAGTGACTTCTCTATCCAGCTGCCGAGAACCCCCTTTCACACATAAAAGGCTTTCCTGCTGCAACGGACAAAAGCTGTATAGACTGGATTTGGTATGCACTTTGCCGTTTTCAAAGATTTTTGTTTCTTTTTTTGCCCGAGGTCAGGAGAAGCGGCAGAAGAAACAATGCAATAAAGTCATCCGATTTAATGTTCTACTGCATCTGGGGAATGTTGGAAAGGTCAGAGGTTTATACTTAGAAAGACGGCTTATGAAACTCGACGTTTTATAATAGGGAAAATATACCAGTCGGAAGGAACGGTCTACTCTACAGTCAAATGGCTAATCTGAAGGACTCTTTTTTGGTATCTGTCCATTTGTACACATAACAAGCTGAATTAGCAATTGGAAACTTCAACACGTAACTGCTGAATGCACAAAAGGAAGATAAAAGCCATATTCTGCTGCTGAAAGGCTTAGAGATGTTATTTACTCACCCATTTAAATCTGCACGACTTTGTTCTGTGGACTTTCTTTTGAAGAATGTTTTCGTCTATACTGTGAAAGTCAATGAGGTCCAATGATGTTATACATCCAGGTTTCATTATATGGACAAAAATTACACTCTTCTTTTGGGTTTCTCAGGAGTCAGTCAGTCATACAGGCTCTGCTGAAAACGAATAGCTTTGGTTCGCTTCGTCTCTGTGAACGTCCCTAAGGACTGCTTTGCTGACACTACTTAAGGTGGTTGACAAATAGAGCAAATAGCGGCTGAACTAGAGGCCAGCTTCGGTAGATGTTAGTGAATTACTCACCTCTTTATTCGGCTTGCATCGCACAGCTCATTTTTATTGAGTTTGTATAATGGCCAATGTCTAAAACGGTCATTCTTAAGAAAGAGCTCATGGGATAACTCCATCCACTCAACAATAAAGCACTGTCTCCTGATGCGGTGACATGAAAGAGTGCGGCTGAGCTCACATTTGTCACCCGTGCCACTCTCGTCGACACCTCCGGTGTCACGGTTCGGTCATTTAGCAATCAGGGAGGACTCTGGGTAATCTTCCAGAAGCGAAACCAGGGTTATCCTACTGATCCAACCCTGACCACTTCAAAGGGATTTTCTGAGCCATATGTGATTTCATATAGTGTAAAAAGCTATTTTAAGAGAGGTAATTACCTGTGATAGCTATATGCGAAATGCAGCTTAGCTTTGCCTTAATATGTGCCCCATTCCCTTGTTAAGTGACCCATTGTTGAAATTACAATAGAATAATCACACAGCTGAGCCAGATGAGTACTGTAAATTGACTATGACGTTGATTAGTGTGACGTGCGATAAGTGTGAAAGACATTACAGACTAGCCCTTAACTACTCTATGCACAAACAAAAAACATGTGACATTCCTTAAAACTTTGAGAACAACTGTAAAAAGGTAAATCTCAAACATGTCTTTTTATTTAATCTGCCATTTGAACTGTCAAGGTTAGTTTTTGTAGCCTCTCCAAACACTGTGGTTGACTAACAATGACTAGAGTCAGACATAGAGACTTTCCAGACGCTCATTCAACATCTCCATGAGTCATTTCTCTCAGTTTAGACAATAAATTTTCACTCAAAACAATGACTATGTCACTGGCAGACATTAGATCTTAAGGCATACAAAAGAATGATGAAAAGGTTCTCAAAGGAAGTGATTCATTTTATGCTTTGACTGATCTGCAAAATGTGTTTTAGTTGAGCATCAGTATTTGAAACAGAAGGGCCGATTCTGCATTTACAAGTCAATCAACTGTGATGCAGATCAAATATTAATATATTCCACCCTATATAGCGAAAGGTTCCTAGATGGCATCCAAAAATATGCATCCATACAAGCAAATACTGTTATTTTCTGATTAACAGCACATGACTTTTATATAGCTCTGTACTGATATTTATTAATAAATTGTATATATATAATTAAATGTTTTGCAGCGTATATAAAAAAAATAATAATGGACTTTACCATGGCCAATTCAGTATGCAGTTTTCATACAATGTATGCAAGCTGAGATTCAGACACACGTCATTCAAAACAACTTGCGACAAACATAAGAACTTATGCGTGAGAGGAAAAATGATAATGGGAAAAGTTAATATGCTAATTAGTGAGCTAAACTGTAAACAACCTTCAAGTCACTGTGTTATAATAAAGCAAGTGCTTTGTGCCTTCAAGAATATGAGTGAAACTTCAAAGCAGCCAAGAATGAAACCAGGCAGAGGCAATTAGCGATGCTCTTTAGCACGACATTAGTCAGGAGCTCGGATATAAATCTCCAACATTCAGGTCATGATAATCTTTAACTTCTCAGAAATGTCACAGCATTAGTCTGCGGAGGAAGATTCGTCCAACCTTAGCTGACAGACAGTGGAAATGGGCAGATTGTGACAGATAAACACAAACAGACTTTCTAAATGTCACACTGCCGGAGGAACAGGGTGCGCAATAGCTTTATCCTGATCGGTGGCCTGTAACGATGGAACCGCTCGTGTTGATTGGAAAAGAAACAAAAAGCACCGCTGCGATTGGGCAAAGACAGAGTTCCAGCCAAAGCAGATAGAATGTCAGCAGATCTGACAGAGCCGGACTGAGTCTCCGTGGAGCGTGGATGCTTCAGAGGTCAGGGAATGCGCAGTAGTGATATTTAATCAACCTGACAGCTCTCGGTCTGGGAGTCAAAAGAAGGCCTTGTTCAAAAGACAGGGCTTTCTTTAAATGTGACTGGTTTGATGGAAATCCTTCAACTAAGACCTACCACTGAGACTGAGGACTTGATAGGGGTTGGTCGTCAGCACAACTGGCAGATGAAATGAAAGAATTTTTGGTACACCAAGTTAAGGGTTCTCAAACTTTTGGACACCACGGAGCCAAAAAAATGTAATGTTCCCCTTATGATGGACCCACCTTTCTAAAACAAGGGCAGCTACATTCATTTATAATGTGTGTTAATGTTAATTAATTTTAGAAAAACTAATGTTGTTTCCTTAATATTAAAAAAAACGCTATACGCTTTATACTAAAGCAAATTATTAAAATGACTTGCATAGCATTTTTCAAAATAAATTAAAATCTTAAAGCAGTTTCACAAAGAACAGTGACCACACCAACATTTTTTTTTTTTTTTACAAAATTATATGCAGATTTGATGATTATAAAAAAATAAAAATAAAATAAATAAAAAAAAACTAAGGCTGCCAATAGAATAAAATAATCTCATAGTTTCTAATTTTTAGTGCATAGAAATCTGTATAGAATCAATCAAATTCTGTAAATTTGCTTTAAATATGCTTATATAAATATTTATATATAAACATTTTTATATAAAATACTTAAAACTATAAAAATTATAGATATACAATAAGCTAACACATTAACTTTGATATCAATAAAAACTATTTTATTTAATTATGAGTTATCAATGAACCCTCCTAGTCCTAGCTTGTGACCCCTGGGGTCCAGTTTGAAAACCCCTATGATGTAGTTGACATGCTCTTGTGGTCTTTAGCCTTCGCTCATGCATATCCGTCCACAAGACCGCAGGCTATCCCATTTTTGATTGTGGTTTTAAGAAGAGTGCTCACAAGCACTAGAGGAATAAAACAAGGACTGAGGGTGCCATTCCCTACAAAGAACACATAAGAACTCCAGGATCATCTTATCAAATGGAGCAAGACTCCACTCGCAGAGCCTGATTTCAACTGCTGGTTGACAATTACACGTTCAGATGATGATGATGATGTGGTTAACTGACTGACTTCTTGCGACAGGATTTTGCAGCATTACACTTTTCTCCTCTCAGAAGTTGATGATGACATGGAAGCAGAAAATGAATGCAGAGGCACAAATCCAATCGGGAGGGAAGCCAGTGGACTGAGTGAACTCCCAGATCCAGAAGGAAGAATGAGGTAGGGAAAAAAGCACTACTTGTGCAAGGAATGTGCTGGACAGCTTGATTTATACACGGCACTGAGAGACACCACTCTTTTGGCAGTGCATTGACAGGTTGATGATGACTTGTTGTTCTGCCGACATCATGAGAGACGCCTGGATCAAGTTACTATACATATACAGACAAGCCGCAAAGCATCAAATTATGCCTCTATGTTTGCAGAGAGAGAGAAGATACTAAAAACCTGGACCATTAAGACTCAAACCTGTCACATCAAGTTAAGCTTCCCCAGGTGAATCTTAAACGCTCATTTTACATTTAAAATCTCAATGATTGATAAGTGTGTCAAAAAGGTTTCTGCAATATAAACAGTTTATAAGTAGAGATGTGCCCATATTAAAATTCTAACCAACATCAATTTTCAATTAAAAAAAAGAAATTAAAAATTAAGTTCACTGAAAAAATTATTTTGCATAAATGAATGCTAAAAACTAGTCAATTTTAAACAAAATACAATTTATGCACCACATCATATATTACAGAATTAAAAGTTGATATTCATTTTTAAGATTTCCTAATAAGAAATAATATTAGCAGTGTTATTAAATTATTACAGCTTTTTTAAAACATTAACTCTGACTGTTAGATGGGAAAAGTAATTCAAATATAAAAACAGGCAACATTAGTGTCTAAAATTAAATATTCAATATCAGTATTACTTATAATTTAAATGAAAATCCATGTCAAAAATAAATACATTTATTTATCGTGCATCACTATTTAGAAGACACAAAAATGCATCATTAAGCACTCTATCAGCTGCCCTCAAAGAGAGAAACTCTCCATAATAAGAGCATAAATCACTGCTATTCAAATTCTTGAAGAGCCGTTTGTGCTCAGAAAACATGGTGCAAAATAAACACCACAACAGCGTTAGTTCCCCTGCGACATGATCTTAAGATGCTCAGGAAGGCAGGTATTGGGCTCTGCGTTCGCCTCTTTGCTTGAATGATGAGTTCTAAGAGCTCATGGTAATGGCCTGTCTCCAACATCCCAGCCACTATAAATCTTCCCGAGGAAAAAAAATGAGGGAGCAGTCAGGTGGGGAGAGGGCCGCGAGGGTGCATGTGACAGCATGGCTGGCATTCAGCATGTCTACACACCCACCACTTCACATGATTAAAGCATAAAAAATAAAAATTCTGCCTGCATTTTAAACGAATCAAACCATTATCAATTTCAACTCAGGAGCGGGTTTTTTTTTATTTTTTACATTTGCACTTTTGGCCACAGTTAAAGGAGGTAAAGTCAGGCCAGGACCCGAGATGTGCTCAGACGCGGACCTGCCACAACAAATCAAGGCCCAACAGGTCTGCAGGGAAGCTTTTTTAAAGCAGCTGTGAAGCTAAAGTCTTTTCTCTCTCAGCTATGCACTAACATATGAGTAATGAACACTTAAGTACCTGCATGTGTAGGGGCCTGGAACAGGACCCTAGGCGATCTGCGGAACACATGGATGCACTTTCACCTTCTTAAACCATTTTATTTGCTTTCATCTCTATCTACTAAAACAATAAAACCATGCTGACTCAGAGCTTAGACAAAAAGACACATACATAAATCAGCAGGCTGTACTCTAGCATCCTATGCTGACTCTCCCGATAATTAGCTCTACTATTAACTTTGATTACGACTCCTACTTAGATTGCCTATGAGGACACATTATGACAACATTAAGATGTTTCAGACTAAAGGATTAGGGTGAACAGAAAGTGAGTGATAGTGCAGAGCTCAAATGATCTCATACAAAAACTCAACTTTGCACTTCATCAGCATGGCTTCATCAGCGCTTTTCTAGCCCAAAAAAAATCATTGCAATTGGCATCTGCAAAAATAAAATACAGATAAAATAAAATCCGCAAGTATACTTGAACTAAGTCACGTGCAAGACAGAATGTGTAAGTCACGTTGTTGACAACAATTCAAGGACCAAACTTTGATGGCAAATGGACTCACCAAAATCAGTAGTGTGAAAGCCCTCAAGCTATGAGACCATCACTGCATCAGTGTCCAAACATGCGTTTGAGTTTTGAGCTGCCATGACAGTACGTGTCTTTACTATAATTGTGTGACCAGTTTAGCAAACCTGGGAGAGAGCGATACAGCCACAGAAGTCCCATGGGCGGAAGAGCGAGACAGATAGAAACACTTATTTCAGCCGGCCACTAAACAGCCTGTCATTACATACAGCAGCAGACATAACAGCAGAAAGGAATAAACATCCGTTGTCTCCTGCTTTCGCTGTCTCTTGCTCAGAGGCAGAGAGAGAGTATGAGCCTTGGAAGGGAAAAAATAGAGCAAAGAGTGAGGGAGAACCTCACAGACACCAAATCTTGACATTTGTCCAACCATACAGCTGAAAGCACTACTTTAATGGATGCACACTGAGAGAATGATAATTAACCCACTTATTCGACATACTCAATACTTCACAGTTCACAGGAGATGATTAAATTCACCTGCCGCCGACGTACTTGCACATGTCTTAAAGGGACTGTTCACCCTAAAAATCTCACGTAATTCAAAACCTGCATGACTGGCTTTGTTCTGTGTAACACAAAAAAATTAGTAGAAAAGCGCTGTTTTCATGCTTGTCTCTTTAAATGCAAATGAGCTGCTGCTCTCCGCTCCCTCTTCCAGAATACAAACAAGCTTTACAGCTTGTACCTCAGATACTCTGCTAAAAAAAACATCTGTTTGGTTTGGATCATCATGTCTATTGTGCTGAAATAATGCATTAAATATTGAAATAATGCATACTAGTTTAAGCTTCTGATATACATTTTAAGCTCACACATCCGAAGCACGTGCAAAGAACACGCAGTCACATGGCATGTGAGTACTAGGTTCTCTTTCCTGTCTTATTTCACTTAAACTGTCAAATACACACAAGTTATGACACACACACACGAGTTACAAAAACAGTCAGTTATGTCTGTGAAAGTACACAGTTGGGAAAGAAATCGCATGTTTATATTAGATCTATGTGGCAGCAGAGTAATATACAGTAAATAAATCAATAAATCCACTGCTCTAGTCTCCTCTGAGGCTGGGACTCTAAATAGTGTTCTGTGCTCGTCAACAGTTAGCATGCTTTCCTCAAACTTTCGCCATGCGTTAGAACTGGTTCCACCGCTGTGGGTGGAAACTCGCAGATTAAGGGGTGGTAATATTATAATAAGATCCCAGTTCTACGTCGCAGGGGGAGTGAAAACTGAGCGGCTTGTTTTTTCACAAGCTTGCAGAGAATGGCTTACCAAAAAAATTACTAGGTTGTTCTTTTTCACATTTTCTGAGATGGTAGATGCTCCCGATTATAGCACTTAAACATGGAAAAAGTCAGATTTTCATGATGTCACCTTTACATTAAACATGAAATTTTGAAGAAAGAAAGACTGAAATAGTATTTTTTTTTTTCTTTTGCAAAAATCCAATAATTTTTTTATTTTATTTACCACTTCAAAAATACAAAGTGCATTTCTCACATGAAGCTATCAAACTGCTTAGGAAGACATGGAATTTAGTCAATGTGTCATATGGACCATTTATGTCTGAAATGGAAATGGTCCCCATCCACTTTTTAAATTGTATGGAAAAGAGCAGGGTGAACATTACTCAAATCATCGCATTTTGTGTTCTACTGAAGAAAGAAAGTCATATGGGTTTAGAACAGCATGATGGTGAATAAATGAACAAATTTACATGTTTGGGTGATTTGTATCTTTAAGTAATTGGAAAAGTATACAGTATTTATTTGCATGTGCCTTGGATTTTCGCCCTACATCAAAAAAGCCTGAATCTTTCATCTCAATCCACAAGAGCTTTCCAAAGAGATCAGTTTAAACCTGCTGCAAAATGAGCAAAAACAAAGAAAAGCTTTAATAATAGCCTGCATTATTTATCAGTCAAGCTTTAAACATCCCAAGAAATGGTTTATCAGTGAACAGGGAAGCCATTATAGAGTCACTCACACAGTGGCCACGTTTTATTTGAGACGTGACTCACTCTTCTCTTTCTCTTTTCATCTTGAAGAACATCATCTCTTCCTACTTCACCAAGAGAGAGGGATAAAAGTGGTCTTTATGTGTGGGGTGTGAATAAGTAAGTCTTAAAAGGCATGACATTGTGTTGTGGCAGAAGTGGGCTGGTGGGTTTGTTTACATGTGTGTGGCGGTCGCATTGATAGTCGAGGCATGTTCAGAAGAGGCTGTCGGACTGTTCTCACGACCTCGCCTCCTCCTCAGCCCATTTAATTCACTCAGCTAACTCTATTGAACTGTGTATGTTTGTATCACAGGAAACTATGCATGAATGTTGCCAAAGCTGAATGCATAGACAAAGGCAAATGAACAAGCAGGTGGATAGATGATAAACTTGCTTACCTTTGTCGATGCACCGCAACAAGGAGAAGGACATGCAGAGGAGGAAGAGAAACAGAAAGAACATTAATGGCATTAAAATTAAAGGCCCAATTGCAAATACACATTTAAAAAAAATAATTATTTGATTTATTTTATGAAATTCAGTTTTATATAAAAGAATACAGCAGCACCCCAGACACAGACCTCACAATTCTGTCCGATAACAATATATTCATGTAATGGGTGATAAACAATATTAAAATTCAAAACCATTTTGTCTAAAAAAAAAAAAAAAAAATATTAAAATCTAAAATCTACAGAAAGGAAAATATATTCATGTTGAGATTTACAAAAGATCACATTTAACAGTGTTATTAATGTATTTAATGATTAAATATTTAATCGATATGGATATATAATACCTAAAATCAAAAATCTCGAATAAACAACCAATATGAAATAACTGTCGCACATTAATTGTGCATAATAAAACCAGGAATATGCATAATCAATTTAGCTTTCATTTTGACTAAGCATTCCAGCTCCTAAAAAAGCATAACACAAATGAAAAACAGATATGTCATAAAAAGGCATAAGTGGAAATTTCAAGGGAGTAATTTCTCAATTTATTCAAAGTCGCACTGTTCAAATAATGACACCACGTACTGCTCTTAATTTGTTTCTTAGTGCTTTATTACTGAATGTTGACTCGAATAATTACTTGGGAAAGTTTGGTCCAAAGCTGTTGTTTGTAAGGTTGTTATGAATGTTTCCATCTAACCAAATTCACAAAGGGACAGACAGGCCTCAGGGATACAGGGAAACATCCTCATTAGACAGGCACGACTGGCCGCAGTGGTCTGGGGTTTAACCGAGATAAGACACACAACCCCCCCATTTGTAAATCCACCACTAACACCTCTCAAGGATCAGGCAAAGAAATCTCTTGGTGACGAGGGTAAAATATAGAGCCGACAGCAATAAATGTACTGACAGAAATGGAAAAGCAAGAGTGTGGGTGTAAGCCAGATTGAACTTATTTTTAAAGATGGTGAGGAACAAAGAAAGATGGAACAGAAGAGAACTAGGGCGGTTGATGGACATGAGAACGAAAAAAAGAGGCTTGCTGAAACAGGAGGAACTGTTTCATATATCTCTCTCTCTACATTAGATATAAGGAGATTAAAGACACACTTATTCAAATTTTGTATATTTTTTCTACATAAATGAAAAAAAAAAACCTTCAAAATATAAAATTCACACTTTAAATGCTGGAAGTAAATTAAGGTCTGACTGATTTTGGTATTTTCTGTTATGAGCGATAAATGATACGGCTAAATGGTTGATGCTGAAATACGACAATATCTACAAAAAAAAAAAAAAATAATATTGAATCAATAAATAAAAAAAAACAAAAAAAAACAAACATATACATTCATTATGAGATTTTCACATTAAACAGCATTATTATTAATGTTTTTACCTTTGCGGTCACTTAGTGCAAAAATGAACAATATCCATTATGGTACTAATAAATTGTGCACCACTATAACAATGTCTGACTAATAAGATACAACCAATCACAGAGACTTGTTTTTAAATGCTGTTTAGGGGCAGCTTCTGAAATGGATTCATAGCTAGAAAAATTAATAATTAAAGAAAAACAGTACATTGGTAAAGTAGCACAAAAATAAAACAAACAACTTTGTGATTAGAATTTGGTAGTCTATAAATATATATTTTATAGACAACATTCAAAGAAATTAAAATGGAGGATAATGTCATTCACTAGTTAAAGTTTGCAAACTAAGTTGGGAAACTTTGGACAACTTGGTACCTTTTTAGCAAGATTATATTTCCAGATGATCTGATTGAAACTGGCAGTTTCAACCAGTGCATACTATTTTTGTGTGTAATATCTGTCAGTTTCATATGTGAGAGCTTGTTCTTTTGTGAGTCTATAACATATTTATGCTTCTGGGCTGCACACGTAAACCCAAATATCTGAGTCGAAGGGATCAATTTAAGCCCCAGAGGGCACAGGCGGTGGGCTAACTTAGAGTAATAAGACTGACAGCACATTCCAAACTCAACTGCAAATAGCCTAGAGTAAACCCGAGTTTAAACCTGCAGTCTGCAAGACCTTTCACCGGTTTGGTGCAGGCACAAATTCAGCCTGACACCTTTGATTTAAGAGCTCTCAACTAGATGAAAAAGGTCCCTAAAAGATTGACACTTTAACATTGGCTGTGTTTGGAATGGAAGAATAGTTCACTGCTTACTGCACAGAATGCTATGGGAAATGCTTTATGAAATGAAAAACTTTTAAACAGTAGTATGATTTACTCTCATCACAGCCTGACCCATGGACATTAAACTCAATCCAAATTTGGCAGACTTAGATTATCTAGAGACTCTTTGTTTAAAGACTATTTTTATTCTGCAGAAATAGTATGAGTAATATGTGCAATCCAGAACCTGAACATAGATTCATAAAGGCTCCATAGAGATGGTTGCTAAGTTTACAGACATGTCTGCAACTGGATATGGACTGAAGTTAAACGTGACAGTCTGGCATGCTATTCTGGTTTCCTTTACTTTAAAGCTTTACTTGCATCAGCTGGTTTTTCAATTAAACAAAAATGCCCGAAAAAAAACTGAGAATGGGTGACTTGAGGAAAATCCGTGTCTGAGGTTTTGACTGGGTTGTCAGCCAATCCTCAGCTGCTGACCATCAAAGCACAAAGCGGGATCTGTCTGCAGACTAAGAACTGGGAAAAAGCCTCTGCTGGGCAGAATGGTTCCACAGTGCAGGAATGGCTTCAGGCGGTGATCCGATCTGCTGCTGCCTCTATCAGCTGGAGCTCACAACAAAACTGCCATCATGATACAAGCAATCCATCAAGTCTTTCAAACACACTACAGCAAATTATACATGTCAAAAGTGAACTAATTTGTGATGAGATAAGAAAAGCATATTGTTACAGTCCACTTTTAAAGGCAGAGGCACCTTGGCATTCCATAGAGTATGTAGGTGACATACCCATCGAAGTCCTGATAATCCCAGCAACCATGATCATACAGTATTATATCCCCATTTATAACAAGTATATGATGGGTATAATAGAATTAAGATAGGTTAATTATACAGTTTTTCTGTCATTAAACTAAAGAAATAAATTCTGTTGAGTTGATTGGGTTGATTTGTCAATAAAGGAGTAAAAAAAAAAAAATTGCAGTTTGATTATACTTTTTTTTTGTGTGAATAAACCTATGTATTTGATGACATAAAAAATGGGAATAAAAACAAGGCTGTGAGGGACAGAAACAGCCAGTTCCATAAACTGTACTGTGTTTGTGGTCTTTAATCGCCCTCTAAAAAGCTAAGGAACATACATTTTTAATATTTCACAGAATGCTCCAGACCGTGGCCTGACAGCCTTGATTTTGTTTGCAAATTAAAGGAAGTACAGCAAATATGTCATGGAACTGTTTACTAATAAATGACAGAATCATTATTTTTGGGTGAACTATGCCTTTAAACCAGCGGTCCTTAATCCTGGTCCTCAGGATTCTTTGCATATTTTACATGATGTCTTGTTTAATGCATTTGATTCCAATCATGAGCACATGAGAAGAGAGCTCCATGAATGAACTGTGCTCTGATTGACATGGTCCCTACACAGTGTTCACCAGTCTCTACTCCCCGCACACGGAAAGTTTACTTCACTTAAGAACACAGATTTGCGCTACACCACTGCCCACAAAGACCTAATTACTACAGATGTGTGAAGGGTTATTTAACCGTAATCATGAGCTTTGGATCGTAGTTATGTCTCACTCACTTTAATGCCCTTTGAATGGGAAAAATATGCTCCTTTCGAACTGGTGGGATATCCTGTGATGTCCAGTTAGCAGGGCACTTATGTTCAAATGGAACGAACATCTGATGCCATAAGAGAAAATGCAATTTAGCTCACAAAAAAAAAGGATATGTGTAAGGTCTACTTAAAGTTATGACAGGGGCTAAGGGTCAATTCAAGGTTTGTTAAAATTCCCAGAGCACAACTATTAAAATCAAACTTTACCCCCAAAAGAACTCAGCCTCCTCAAACAAGCAGGCCTACCCCTTAGGCGTTTTGACATTACATGAATTCTTCAAGAGCTGAAACAGCTCTGAAATGTTAAACCACATCCCCTGCAGATATATCAGCATATATGTTCACTTTAAAATTTCACATGAGAAATAAACTTTTTTTCTCCCCCATATTAAACAGCAAGCAAACAAGTGAAACGAGTCTAAATCAGATAGAGATCTCAGCAATAGAATATTTTGCTGTAGAAGCGGATGTTCATCTGCATCGAGTGGAGCTCATCTGTGTAAACTCAGAAGCCACAGTATCCGCTGGGGAAAGCACTGTAGCCGCGGCTGAGAAGGGAACTTGCGCTTTTGCATGCGTCCTTCCTCCTTTGCACACAAATTTTTTACCCGACCACAGATTGCTGGTAATTCATAGAGGCTGACAGCTGGCCAATGTCATGATTTGTTGGGAGCTGCTAAAAGCTCCACTGCAGCTCGGGTGGGGGTTTGGGGGGGGGGGGGCACGGAGGAGCACTGATATAGTGTGTGATTGTGTTAAGAGAGACGGACCGAGTGAAAGTGTGTGTGGGGGGGATTGGCCGTGATGGACGAGTCTCTCAGGAGACAGGGGGATGGGGACAGCTGTATGAGTTTGTGGAAATCCCAGTAGGGTAAAAAGCTACGTGTTAAATATCCCCACCTCACCTTAACCTTTTTCAAAACCACAAACCACATATAAACATTTGGTAGAGCATATTTGGAGTCAAGACATACTGTTGAAAAAGGTTTGCAATTCACTCCACCTGACTGGAAAATATGGTTAATGAGTGTTCGACATATAAATACATATAAAAATAAAGATATTTTATAAATACATTTTGTAAAAGTATCTATAAAATCTAGAATTTATATAGAACATTCTATAATAATAAATGAATTCTATTTAAATAAAAATATATATGTACAAATAGATGATACGTGTTTATTGTTTTATTGTAAACTATTATCATTGCTCCAAAGGTAAGTGGAAAAAGTCTTCATAATCTTGTCAAAATTGTGTCTGTCTTAAGGTTATAAAAGGAACAAACAGAGTAAAACTGCACCAAGACAGTTTTCTACCTTCCCTCTGTATCTATCTTTTGTATATTTATTTTCTTTTCTTTTTTTTATTCTTTTTTTTTCTTGGTTTCATTTTCTCTCTCTCTCTTGCTCATTCGCTCCCCATTCCTCCAATTTGCTCAGGGTAAAAATGAAGATAGATGAAGCAAGTCTCGCCAGGCAAAGCCAATAGTTGCCGTGGAAATTGTGTTTGCTCAAATATAATTACGAACACCTTACACACACGCACAAATATTTTTCAAAGTCAGAAAAATTATTGCAGGTATGCGTCAGGTGTTGTCTGTCTCTACAGCACAACCCGCTCTCATATTGCTATTTCAGGAAATTTCACCAGAAAATGACCTATACTGAGTTTTTGTTTGTGTCCATTGACTTACACACAACTAAAAAAACCACTCTTCCCTGACTGTTTGCTCTCATCTCGTGCAAACTCATTTTCTGACACACAAACACACACGCGTGTGTCTGGGTCTCTGAGGATTTCTGGCTGTTTTTTTTCCGCCAGCAGCCCTGGGGGGGAAACACACAGTCAGTAATTAATCACGGTAGATGTTTATGAGAGGGGAGTGGTACACTTCTACTGCACTGCCTGACAAGCCTATTACCACCAGCTAAAGAATCCCACGTTAATGAGGGACATACACACAAAGTCTGGCTTTGTACACGTCGCCATAATGTGTTGTATCACCTATATGGACATGTGCTAACACATTATGAACACATTTTACGCACATCGCATAATTTGGCTGGCTGATAGTTCAAACTGATTAGCGACCCATTTACCTGTGACTGGATCATTGAGCCAGAGAGCTGAACTTGAGAACTGAATAAGTCAGATTTGTGAAGAAATGATTCAGAGTGGATTTGAGAACTGAATTGACGGATTCATCAGAAAAGTTCGGATTCAAGAATTATTCGTTCATTATTGAACATCGCTGCTCAGCTTATACAAAGGAGATCTAGAGCGCATGTTGGTATTTTAAGTAAATTATGACTAAAAGGGATAGTTCACCCAAAAATTAAAATTCTGTCATTAATTACTCACCATAATGTCATTCCAAACCCACAAGACCTTTGTTCATCTTCGGAACACAAATTAAGTTGTTCTTGATGAAAGCCAAGAGGCTTGAACGTGGTAGTTGTGTTGCTGTCTATGCAGATTCAGAAAGCTCTCAGATTTCCTTAAAAAAATATCTTAATTTGTATTATGAAGATGAATGAAGGAATCTCTTTGGGATGGTCATGGTCCTTTAAGTTTAAAAGTTTCTGCTTCCATTCATTTTAACTACATGGAAAAGAGCAACCAGCAAAATTCTACAAAATTTAAGCCAATAAATAAAGTCATACAGGTTTGGTAAATAACAGTATTTTCATATTTTGGGAAACTAATCCTTTAAGCCCAACCAACCGATAACCCCACACACAGTACCGACTCTATAGACATTAATGAATTCTCCCTCAAACGCAAAAAACGTGTATAGCTCACTCTGGGCTCCCTATCGCACCACGCACACAGCAGCACAGAATGCAAGAAACACGGGCTGTTTAACTTCAGGGAAATCAAACACTCCCACACACAGCGACTTAAGTGTTCGAATCTGTATACACAGAAGTACTAGATATCCATACCAAATGACCCTCCGTTCCAAATCTCTCCTCAGCCACACGCTATCCTCTTAACTACACACCCCATCGCAATCCTCCCCTGGGCTCGGCTGCCTGCAGATAACAGAGCTGCCCTGACCCTTAACTCTGAGGGATCAGACAGATCTGTACACCTGGCATGTACGGTCAGATCGCAGTATCTGTTTGTCTTAAGTTCTTGTCTCGATTGGAGTGATGACTCCAGTGAGACTGCCAGCAGTAGGCTTTACAAATCTTGACAAAGTGCACACCCTGCTGAGAATTCGCCTACGGTCAAGTCTCTGAGGTTAGTGGTATGACACCCATCTGAACTCCTTGCTAATTTATATTTCTTGAGGATTATCAATAGTGTATAGTCCATGTTATGGTGGATAAACAAAACCAACATTAAGATTGTATTAGATTTTGTCTAAATTAAAAAAGAAAACATGAAAACACAACTAAAATCTATTTTACATGCTTCATGTACATTTAGGTTTCACAAAATTATGAAATGTAAATTAAGAAAAATGGATATTCATTCTCAGATTTATTATGATAAGGGAGCAAGTCGAGCATAAAGAGTTGAATATCTGAAAGATAAATAAATATTAATATATTGATTGATAAATGATACGTTACCAATTTATTATGCAGAAAAATAAAATCAATCTTTTAAAATAATCGCCTTTCTATTTCTGTCATCAAAACCACACAGAAAAATTAATTACCTTGCTAAAATAATGTTAACTTGCAATATAACAGCTTTATTCACTACAACCAAAACGAAACGAAACAAAACAAAAAAATAAATACTACTAATAAAAAGTCTCAAAGTCTCATCCTACATTATTTCCCAGTGAATGTTTTGTTACACTTAAAAGTTCAATGCAAATAAACTGTGAATGCAATTTCATGCTGTTTTTGCTTCATTTTTCAAAGAGTCAACATACTGAATCACTATCCAAACTAGTATTCAAGCACAGACCGCCTAAAACAAAAGAATCTCATTGGTTCCTCACGGATGCTGATCCAGGGTCAGTCATGCTGTAAAAATACAGCAGTGCTGCTCCGTTGTCAGACAGTCTGGCCTCTCATTGATCTTACTCTCACTACAGAGGAACACTGGTATGTCTCCAACTCTTTGACGGGCCGCTTCTTTCCCAGAATGACTTTTGACCCATGTTGTGCGTGACCCTTAAAGGCTAGAGTGGGCAAATACCGCCTGCTTCCCTGTGATCTCCGACACACTGCTAGAGTAGAATAAACACACAGATCATGTCCAGGAGAAACCCACAAATGAGCAAATACACTCAGACAAATATGATCTTATGAGCTCAAGAACGCAGAAAGGGGCAGATGGTCATTCCTGTATATAAACATAGGCACATGCAGTCAACCTTATTTTCTCTCATACACACTTAGTCTTTAACTAAAAGAGAAGCCGGATCCAGCTGTCATCCGTCTAAAGTATTCATCTGCTACTGGATCTATCTATAAGAAGCATCCACGTGATCTGCACATTGCCTGATTTACAGCGCGACATTGCACGCGGGGCTCTCCATACAGGAAATTACAGCGGCATTTAAAAATAACTCTGCTTTAAAGCTTTAAAAATGCAGTGACTAAATGAGCGTCCTCTAAAACGAGAGACAAATGCACAATGGAGTATGTGTAATCACAGAGCATAAAGAAAACTGTTAAATGCTAGAAAATGCAGTTTAAAAGAGATGGGTGCCACTCTAATTGGCATAAAATCCTCAGTTTAAAAAAATAAAATGAAAGTACAAACTCAGGCTAACCGAAATAACAGTAGTGCAACATTACCCAAGACAATAAAACAATCCTCAGGGCCCTGTGAAACTCAATACAACGCATGAACCACACTACATACAGTACACAAACCTCACACGTTCTCTTAAATCACTCCAACAATAGAGCGAACAGATGTCAGCAGTTCTCTGATGTTAAGTGCATCTGTGATAAAAATCCACGGGACAACATTTTGTAACATTTATTTTTCCCTGAAGCCATGTTAGAATGTTTCTTCCACCTCTACTGGCTTTGCATAACCATTTTGACACTCAGACTTTTTTATTTTTTGGCTACTGTACCTTTAAGATTTGTTTATAAAAAAAATAAATAAATAAAAAAAAAACCTCTGTTATGATTGGCTAACTTCCAACATGCAAACTGTAGCCCGTATCAATTTTGGCAAAGTTGCAGATCTCTAAATAGTTGTTGATATGCAGACATGGACAGTCACAGGTTAGATCTGCTCATGATTCAATTCTGAAGATAATGAGAGTGGGGAAAAAATTAAACCAATAAAATGAAACAAAAAAAATTGAATTAAATTCAAATTAAAATATGACAGTGGGGAGAGGCTGCAAAAGAGGATTGCAAGAGAGTCTTTTTAGAGGTAGACAAATTGTTAAACTACTTAATGCTAATGTAATTAAAAAGTAAAATCAAATCCTTTCATTTCTAACGAACAAGTAAATTTCTGTTTCTAAGATATACCCCCATTTAAACCAATGAGTGAACCCCAAAGGTCTTCACTGACACCCATCCAATTGTTATGCACGTCTGCATCTCGAAATCCTTCCCGATGCACCTCACGTCGCATTCACGCACAAACAGAGCATGCTCACCCACAGTCCATTCAGCTCAGTGACAAATCAGAGTACATCCACCAGCTATTCAACACAGCGGCTGAAAAATGCGAGGCCATTCAAATGTCATTCAGTGCGAGAAGACTCGGTCATTTACATATCTACAGCTCTTTACATAAAGATGCCCATCAAGGCCCTGTGAGCTTTGCTTTTTCCCCTCAGGAACCATCCAGTGTCATCAAAAAGCATGGTGGGTTTCCTCTAATGGCTTTGCTACAACAAAATGAGATAAAGCGACTACACAAGGTCGATGTAGAAAAATGTCAAACACGTTTTATTCAGACAGAAGGTTATGGAAGTATGAGAGGTGCAATCTGAAGGACGAAAGAGGAGTTCACAAGGTGAGAGGACAGAAAGGCCAGGCTTTCTTTAGAAGTTTGAGATGGAAATATAAATGTAAATGGTAAACCCACCGAACAAAAACAGATAAAACACTTACCTTTCAGTGCATTTCTACTTTTAGAAACATGACTACACACACACAAACTAATCTAAAAGACAAGGTCTGGCCTTTGCCATGTTTGTGCTGAGATGTCCAACAGCACCAGGGACATTTCCAAAGCATACCTGCAAATTCACAAGAGGCCAAAAAGGTGGCATAGTTGGGGGCCCCCAACTATGATGTATAGATGTATTTACACAGAGTGTTTAATGAAGCTGAGATGCCATAAATGCATTTACACCACAACATTTCAAATGCATAAATAATTTTATAAGATTAATGTTTTAAATATTTATGAACATACAACTTAAAGTTGGGAAATACAATACTTTTAAATATGAAACCAAACCACCAGTAGATGACGGTCAATGACTGTTTTAATGAGCGTGTAATTAGTCATTCACTCAAACGACTGATTCTTTCAAAAATGAGGCAAGTGACTACTGTCTTTATAAATCAATGGGTTACTGAATCATTGACTCACTTGATTCGTTCAAAAATGTAAATGTATGCAGTATCGAAACACTGCTGTGTCGCCCGGAGACACAAAACAGTTCTTTGATTGAAAGCCACAGCAGAACTTGAAAGCACCCCCCCCCCAATAGAAAAAAAAAAAAAAAACTATTCAGATTTAGACGATTCACATAAATGACAAATTTTGATTCAAAAGTGTGAATTCTGCCGAAAAGTGACTAGTTAGCATGTAAGCCAAAGGCATAGGGGTCATTGCTGCCGTCTTTGTGAGTGTAGCACTGTGAGGACCAGACACACAAATCCACAGGGGACTAGACCCTTAACAACATGCAGACAGCCTCATGCCTGGTGAGCAGCCAAAGGACAAGTATACACAACTGCCACCACTATAACCACCAAACAAAAATACCTCAGACACCTGAACAGATTTGCACTGCCCGTGTTTGGTACGCTGCCAAACTACTTCATGTTCCAAAGGCAACACAAAAATTAAGTTATTTTTGTAATATTATGTCTGGAGTGTTTTTCATAGATTCCATTTGCAATTATGGTTCCAAAGCTCCGCCAAAACAAAACTTAGGACTACATCTGGATTGGTAATAAAAACTCCAGGCCTCAACAATAATGATTTTTTTTTCTGCTTGCAAGTCAGACCAGTAGTTAGGCTACTTTCCCTGACATCTTTGTCATAGCCAAACCACAACAGAAAATATACAATCTGGCAGCTATAAGTTAATAAACACACTTTTTCTGGAAAATGATAGACATATGATGCAAAACATTACTTATTGGTTTGTAGTTAACACATTCTACTGATGACTATGACCTACTAAATCAACTCCTAAAAAAATAAAAAATGAAAATGGAAAATATAAGAATAAAAAACTTAAAAAATAACGTCTGATTCCTGTCCTGTCCATCTTGATCTAGTCTGCACCGGATCAGCTGGGAATTTCCCACAGAGCAAGCAAGCAATCCGATCACAGCATCCGAGAGAAATAAAACAATCTGTTTGGATTTCCTCCATCTTTGTAGGCAGGAACTAAGCGAGGGGAGGGTGAAAAGAGAGGGAAATTGTGCTAGCGGGCTGATGAAAGGAAGAGGTGGAGCTGGACTGATTTTCAATATCCCCAACTCGACTCAGACCTGAAAACTGAGTGCATTCTGCGTGTACGTATACAAAACCGCAGAGCGACACGCACTCATGAGGATGCTAATCTTTACCTGATCTCCTGGGACTTGCAGGAATACCTGCAGAGCGACAAACACACTTCACACAATGTGACCCCCCTCTGTGCAATAGCTCTTAATGAGGCACTGTGGGACTGGAATTCTCCTCGCACAGACCCCAGTCCCCTGATTCTGCTAAGACATCTACCTGCCTGTTCACCAGATGGGCTATAAAGTGATCGTGGGCAGAATCCTGGGACATCATGTACTGTGTAAAATAAAATAAAATAAAATAACTTTACCACCAAATGCTTTAATCATTGTGAAAAATAGTCAAAGATGGTATTCTTAAAATGAACTGAAACAGAAACAAGGTAAACCTTTTTGGGCAGGTGTCCCAGACACAGATTAAGCACAGTCCTATACTAAATTTTAGCACAAATTATGATTTTAGCAAGAAAATCTATCATAATACAGTGTCACACTTTAGCTGCATGTGGGAAACCAACTGTCAAGTGTAATTTATAAAACTAGGAGCATTAAAGTTGCTTGAGTCTAAACATTAAACAATCCCACAAGTTATGCACACACAAAAAATTCCAATGGATGTAGATGGTTTTTTTCAACATTTTCCCTCTTAACCATGTGGCAAATAGGGGTGTGCGATATGACGATCTTTGATCGTGGACGATCCATGATCTGCTTTTGAAGAAATATCGTAGTATTGTGTTACAGTGCACATTCTATCAGCTGCAGTTCTGGCGCCTCCGTCAATATACTGTACAATGCCACATACATTCAGTGTTAACTCAGCGGTAGATCTACACTCACAGGACACTTCACTTATTCGTAGTCAAAAAAGTACATAATTTGCATGTGCTTTAAAGCCTTGCCGGTTAAACATTTCATTCACATGCTGTTCTGACGTGTGATTTTTCTGAGCACATACACCCGAAGCATGCGCACTAAAAAGTCTGTCAAACAGCACCTGATTACTGAACTAAGTTATCTTTTGCATTAATACTGTAAAAACACAAAAGGTTTACATATAGACTCAGTTGGTTATGTCTAAAATGAAAGTAAACAGTTGAGAGAGAAACGGATGCATGCCTGTATATTAGATGCGTGCAGCACTTAAAGGGACTGTATTAAACATGTAGCCGACTGTCATTAAAGGGATAGTTCACCCTAAAATTCATTTTCTGTCATTACTTACTCACATGTTGTCCCAAACCTGTATTAATTTCTTTCTTGTGCTGGACACAAAAGATTATATTTTGAAGAATGTGGGTAACCAAACAGTTGCTGGTCCACACTGAATTTAATAGTAGGAAAAAAAATACTATGGAAGTCAATGGGATCCAGCAACTGTTTGGTTTTCCACCTTCTTTAAAATAGCATTTATGTTCAGCAGAAGAAAGAAACTGATTCAGGTTTAAAACAACTTTAACAGCTAAAGTCTGTCTACACTGGACGCAACAAAGCGACCGTTGAAAATCATTTGAAATTTGTGTCAGTACGTCATAAATAGAACACAGCAGCAGTTTACTGTCGGGAATTTGTCGTGCCACGCTGCTTCCAGTGTAGACAGCATAATAGGTTCTATTGTATTTTGTAGCAGTGTCCAGTGTAGACACAGTGTTAGAGAGAAGACTATGTTCAGCCCCCTCCCTCCGAAGCATTGAATATTCGGTGTTGATTTTTACCAAAGCTTCGAAGCTCAAAAAATGGTATTCGAACCAACTCTACAAAGAATAGTGAAAAAATTGTGAATCGTGATATATTTTTTCCATATCGCCCACCTCTAGTGCCAAATGATAGAAATACATGGAAAATTACAGCCACATAACCACAAAAGATCTAAACAAAGCATCACGCAAAATTCTTGCTAAATCACATAGACTTTTTATTTTTAGGATTTGTGTCAACCACCTACCAAATATGAAACATTCTGGCCTGGGGAAGTTCACAAGAGATGCCTTCTAAATGAGTGTGGTGACCTTTTATTGACCATAGAGCATTGATTAGATTGTTTTCTCCCAGAGGACTGAAGTTTAATTAAAAAATCTGAAGCATCACGTCCTCTCCTCGGTGTTACAATGTTCCCTAGAGGAAAACAGAACTAGCTCAGTCACCATGAGTCATTATGCACAGTACCCATTTTTCACTTCCTAAAACTTGCTACAAGTTTAATCATATTCGCAGAATCAATAACAGCAGAGTCAAAATTCAATGAATTGCCTTTCTAAAGGGCAAAAACAGTTTTTGGGACAGGGAATGACAAAGCAGCCATATCAAAAAGTTATTTTGCTACACTGCTTTAATTTAGCTACTTTAATGAAGATTTTCCAGACTACTGATTAGCTAAATTTCTAGCACTGTTAAACTTTCAAAAATCTCATGATTGACAGTCACAATCATAGCAACATTTCAGTGTCCTATGGGTGTTAACAAGAAAATACTTTGACCCCAGTCGGTCCAAAGACATAGCTACTTAATGACAGTTTATCAGACTACTAATTAGCTTATTTTAACATGGCTGTAACAAAATAAATAAATAAATATTAACCATAGCAACATTTCAGTCCTCCACCAGTGTAAACAAGAAACAAATTTCAGGGCTCGCAAAATTTTAAAATCCCTGGTAGCCCTTCGTGCAGGTACTCTTGCCATTTTGGTAGCAATCAAAAATATTTGTTGATATTTGTGTATTAAAAATATGAAGGAAGGAATTTTATCTATCTATCTATTTACAGGGTATCTGCAGAATTTTTTTTAAAAAATTTAAGGCAATTTATGACCCATTTTAAGAGCTGCATAAGTAAAATGAACACTGTATGAGTGGTGTTGGACAATGTCTATGGTAACAGTATTGAGCCATAAAATTACATGATTTACAGTTACAGGTACATGATTTACAGATACAGATTTTCACAAAAACCTTATACAACAGCATTTCAGACTTTAGACCATTTTTATGAAAAGGGATAACAAGCATATAAATTGTCAATTTAAAAAGTATAAATATTACTGTCTTCATTTTTTAAGGTCTTTAGAAGGCACATTAACTTCTTTCTCATTTACAACTCTGTGTGTTTGCTGCACAAAAACATGAGTTGATTGATCTGACCTTAAACAGCAAGATATGCTTGTTGGAAATGCAAATTCATTCTCTGCCACGAGGTGGCGCTTTAGGAGCGCTGAAATATTGCGGTTTCCACGGTAACGGCTGTACACAATAGCACTCATGAACGCCGCTTTATCAGGAACTATAAGTTACTTTAAAATGAAATAAAAATGCCAACGACATGTTTCGGAGGACAGTCGGTTCTCTTCGGATACATTCAAATAAAGACACCCGTGCCGCGTTTCGACTTGAAATGTGAAGTGCTCATATGTATTCAACGACATCAGTCTTTTGAAGTTAATCCAGCCGTATCGCGACTCTTGTCTTTCCGTCCCCAACTGTAAGACCTCTTGCAATTAACGTACAATTAAGACATTTCTTATACCATTTAACTTTTTATGGCCTTAAGTTTGTTACTACTCACATTACGAGTTTTTAAGGACCCGCAGGAGATCTGCATTTAAGATAGCCTGTTGGGTAGAGTGCTGATACATTTTGGTAACGTTGGCCCGAATGGGAAAATACAATAGCCCCGGGACATCGGGCTAGCGATTTTGCAAGCCCTGAATTTGCTAACAGTTTAAACCCTTTGGCTATTTTTGGACTAATGTTTGCACCCAGAGATGCAGCTTTGACTTGGCTACTTAATGATTGTTTATCAGACTACTTATTAACTCGGTTAATTTAAAAAAAACCTCTTAACGGTTGACTGATAACCATGCAAATTAAGTGTCCTGCAGGTTTAATACTGATAATGCTATTTGTCAACTCTTTTGGCACTAGCTATTTTTAAACCAAACTAACATTAGCGCAGAGTTGTACATGCAGATTTCATAATTGGTTACCACTACTCAAATGTTTATGTGAAGACCTGATAACTGCATTGCATAACTGTAGTGCACTGGTGGCTTTTCTCCCTCAACCATCACAAAGTCCTTAAAGGACACAGTTGAGAATTTGTGCACTTCACTGATTCCCACCCAGGTCATTTTCCTTTCTACGGTGTTGCTTAGATTAAGGCTGAGACATGGCTTCCATTTCCAGAGAGAGCAGATGGATTTTCCAGCACTGTGACAGACAGTTCAGCTTTGGGAATCACAGACAGTGGTATTGGCAGTGATTTGAAGAAGGATGGATTAATGGGCATGTAGCAATAAGGGGGAAAAGTATCTCCCCTACTCTTTCTCCCTTGCCCCACCTCCAAGAATCTACAGTCTGCCAAGAGCTCTTCTCAACACAATGCAGCAAATAAAGTCCAGAGGCTAAGAAAGGCCTGCTGAGGGCTTTTTCCCCTTCTTTTTTTTCCTGCAAGCACACAGCTTTTGTGCTCAGATCAAGGGGGAGGGCACAACGGCAGCGCCTTGGCATTGCAAATCTGTTCCTGGGCATTGATGGACGTCGCTGTGCTGGAACGTTCCCGCACAGCAGCTCAATCTCTGTAAATTTGGCACAATTGCCTCTCCTCCCTGTGAGTTTGGGCCCTTCATTTCCTTTCATTAAAGCCCCTGGTTGAAAACGTTAATAAAGGCAGTGTCTAATTACAGAAGCACAACTCCACAGCTCTATAGAAAATCATCAGGCTAATGCCAGTTTCCCCCATTCTCTTTTTGCTTTGAGCTTGATTGATTTTTCTGGAGAGCTGGATTGGTTTTGTTCTTGCTCTCTCTGTAATGGCTAATGCAGGAACTCTGGAGGTGGGTGGAAGGACCAAGTCCTTCCTGACAAATTCTGAATCACTTTTATTTGGCAACTGCGATGGTGGATGCTGGCCAAACTGTCTGCGACTAGGGACTTGTGAAACGAATTTGTACATGATGACATGCAGATGCCTTTTGTAGAGGTTCTGATTAAAATAAAAATATAAAAAAAGATTTGGGGCATAAGACTGTTTGCCTAGTTGGATGCTTTGCTTTACTCTATTTTCTAAACTGTGAAGCTGAAGTTACACTGCTGTACTTCCTGGCTATTGCCTCGCTTGCTGTTTATTTTAAGTAAAGGTCCCTTTTAAACAAATTCTGCTGACTTGGCTTTTCTTTCCCGCTGACAAGATTCACTGGATAAATGGGGCCTCAGATGAGGTGTTGCTCACAGCAGCTGCCCAACAGACATCCAACTAGCATGTGTCCAGGACCGTACATCTTCGTCTTGTATCTCTCAGGATCACAAGCAATGCCGCCCCAGATTCAGTCGACAGAGCACCTACAATAACCATAGTGCAACTCACTCATGTGCTAAATTACAGTCACAAATGGTCTCCTTTCACCTTTGAGCCTGACAATTTCTTCCTGCCATTCAGCTTTTCACCAGCAGTCCTGGGCTTTTTCTGGAACATAATTGTATTCGGTGAGCCAGCCTGCTGAAAAAGGGACATTTAAAAGGTATAGAAGGAAAAAAGGTGAAAGGAAAACCTGTAGCAGTTCTGACAACGTTATTAGAAGAGCGAGTGTTGAACTTCAGCTCTCCTCTCGTGTCTTCTATAATGAAGTTCTCCAGGTCACCATGTACTCTCCCCAGGAGCACATAGTGCCATAATTAAGGTTTTCTCCTCCAATCCCAGACACAGCTGAGGTTCGGGTCCTTTTCCAGGTGCGCTGACTTTCCCAGTGGAATGTGATGGGTGGGCGTCAATGCTTTTGCTGAATAATGCCCTTGAGGCAAAACCCAGCCATGGCCCTTCAGTTCACAGAGGACACTCAGACGCTAAAAGAAATGTTGCCCACCATACTTCCCCGAGAGGGTAAGAGCCACCTCAGAGGCACTGCAGTCTGCAGAGTAAGTTGACCTGAGTGTGATCTGATCCCCTCTTGCAGTCGTGCATGATTTACGGCTGTGCCCAGGGCACTAGAGGTACTGAAAAAGCCATAAAGTCTACCATCTGCAATCAGAAAGCGACTTACCGGGTAACTAATGGCAGAAATTAGCATAGTATAAAGTCACCTTGATTAAGTAGGTGTGTTTGCTGCTATCTTTTCAGTCCTTTTTTCATATGGATCTCCGCCTATATATTTAACTGAACCATAATTTATTGAATAATGGTCTGCTGTGATTTACGTAATGCAAAAAAAGTGCAACTTAGTAACATTTACAAAGCACACTTTTAGTACCAGGTATTTTTTATGGTATTCTATAGGAACATCAAGCTACTGACACCTTCAACAAGCTGGATGATTGACACAGCACAAATCACTACCACAGTTATGATAAGGACAAGTAGGCCCTGTCAGTCATTGCCAGAAAGAAGACCACAGCAGTGACAGGAGTCAGATGTCTGAAAACAACATGTTTACAGCTGCTACAAAAACTTTAAAGCCTTAACATTTTTTACCACACAGCAAAAATCGCAGGAGCAGCCACTGTCAAAATGGCAGGAGCATATTACAGAATCCTTTCAGTCCAAAAAAAAAGTTTTCCATTTCTGCCTCAGTTGCTTGGTGACTATAGAGCGTTATCTAAGTGACATGAGACGTTCCTTTAGAGAAGTGAGAAGATACTTCTAATTCATAGAATCTGTCGTTTTACTCTTGAGAATAACGTAACATGAAAAATCAGTAAAAACACACTGTTAAATAAGATTTACTCTAGTGGTGAATTGAAAAGGGTGGTGAAAATTTAATGACACTAGGCAAAACTTCACATAATATAGCAAACAGGCCTGGATGTGTGAAAAAAAATAAGATCTCAAAGAAAGCTCACACACAAACCTTTAAAAGAAAGTTTTTGAACAATTCTGCATTAAACAATGACAGAACCACAAGGGAAAGCATTATAACCCTACAAGACTTTAAATACAAAACATTTATTTTTTTTTTTGTTAAATGTAGAGCAACTAATGAATATTTTATAGTTGAATAATTGATGATTTTTTCTTAGATTTAACAGACAAAATTTCCAAAATTCTGTTGTTTTATTGAATCTATGTAGATGTATGAAGGTAGGATAAAGAGACACACACACACAAAAATAAATGTCAAAAAACCATACAATATTTATTATTTTTTAAATAGACCGGTCATTGCAACAACCCCCAAAAATAAGGTAAATAAGTACCCTTTCAAAGAACTTTATTTTTTTTTCATTAAGACTTAAAGATTTACAAAAAGTGATCCAAGACAAATGGCGAGTGTGAGACTCTTCCTGATCTCCTCATCTAACAGAATGAGAAAGAAAGGTCAAAGTGGTGACGAAAGAAATGACTTTTCATTTCTGGCGAGACAGACGACTGGTACATGACCTTATCATGTGCTTTTCCTCAAAGAATTAGTGTCATATCTAAAGACTGAATCAGTTCAGGTTTTTTTTTTTTTTTTGGATGTCTGCAACAAAAAGGTTAATCCAAGAGGCAATTATCTTTATTGGGCTTGGCCATCCATTAGCATGCAAAAAATCAATTAAATCAATAGCCTGTTTTCAGCTCCATCAACAAGCTTCTAATAGGGTCAACTGTACGAGAGACTTACATTGAAAGGGTTTCAGTAGCTAGACCGGTCTTGGCTAATGACATTTACTTAAATACCAGAGAGAGGGTGGAGAGCTCTTCTGCAGTGGATGGTTAATGTTTAAGGAGGAGAGCTACACAATAAAAGACATCTGCATCCTGAGCTCTTAGGATATAAAGCTTGATACGCTACATTAGAAGCAACTGAATAATAAATGTTTGAATGCTGATTCTCCTTCAATAATCAGAAGGAAAATCTCAGATCATCATCCAGATAGATACCAGAATGAATTCAAACAGTGTCCATTGATTTGTAAAAAAGAGAGGCCACATGTGTGGATAAAAGACAGAGTGGACATGCTCTACAAAATTGCAAGAAAAAAATATGAATAAAACACAGGTGCTGAATAATTCATTTTGTATTGCTGCCTAGGTTCCACATGAATGCCCACAGCAACTTATGCTCTAGTCCGAAAGCACCAGGGAACCAAACGGCTGGAGTACATCAGAAAACCAGAGGGGAACATGGGGAACAGAGAGACGGGTGCACCAAAAAAAAAAATTGTGTTGGGTAACCATATAAACCACTTAAAGTGGCAAACACTCTCCAAGTCAGCCCACGCACAAGCTAGAGAAAGCTGGAATCCCTGACCACATATACCTCAGCATTTGTTTCTGATGAGGACGGGAAGGAATACAAGGATGCATAAAAGCTAAGTAAACAATTACAGCATTCAAGGGTTATGCCAGTTCAGTCTCAGTGGTGGAGGACATGTTTGTGCTAAAAGCATCCTATAAGAAATGTGTCAAAGTCTGACACCCAGCCATGATTAATTGATTGTTACATTTTTCTTCCCGTCTTGTAGAAGAACCTATGTTCTGGAAGTAAAATTATTGTTTTGGTGCGAGTCGACTGCCATAAAGTCATGCCCAATATCAGTGGCAACTACTTAAAAAACAGTCTTATTCTCGCTTTTCTGTGGGGAAACATTTCAGTGGCTGCACCCATCATCACTGCAAGCACAAGAGAAACGGGGGAAGAACAGAGAAGCAATATGCGGCAGATTTTCAGCGAAGGTTTTTTTTTCTTTGACGCGGTGAATGATGCTCACCCAGACACAGAGCAAAGAAGATGCAGGTTAAAAATAAGCCATCGAATAAAAAAAAACAAAAACAAAAAAAAACTAAAAAACCTTACGCGTCCCCTCCATCACATAGCAGATGAAACGATCCCGAAGAGCCCTATCAAACAGCTCACCCAGAGCTCATGTTAAACAGCCCTTTTTCTTTGAGGCAGCCAACAACAAAGACAGTCACAGATCAAATTCTGCCTGATGGGAAGCTGAAAGGAGCGCTGGACTAAATAAGGTTACACATTAGGAGTTTGGGAACCTGGAAGAGACAAACAAGCAGCTACTTCACAATACCTGTGAACATGTGAGATTGCCTGGTTTGACATTGCTGTTTGTCTTGGACAACCTCGAACAAGTGCATTCTCAGTTGCATAGAGATGTTGTGCCACATGCTCAAACCTCGCTTTCAAAATATGCGCAGATAGTTATGATGGTTATAGCACAGTTCTGATAGCATTTAGCCCATGAAGAATTGCAAAGCCAACCTATATTTTACTTATTAGTGACCATGCCCTCATACCTGTAGTGAAAAATAATCACAGAGGAACATTAATCTGGACTGGAGATTACTCCTCTTTTTTAGACAAGACCATAAAGGTCAAGCGGACCAAATCATACATCATTTCTGGATCACCATATGGCTGGCTTTATAGCATACCTGATACATTATCCTTTTTGGCCAGTAATTTTAATGAAACTGTATTACAAATAAATGCTTTGGGACAAATGACCTCTGATTTTTGACAAGATAGGCCTTGAGATAACTGTGATTTTTGTGTATTTTAAAATTCAAATGATATTTGCCTGCCAAAAAGGCAATTTTAAATGAACATGGAAATACCATTGTGGCTCAATTTCCTTTTCAGGAAACTCTGTCAATATAGGCTAGGTTCCAAAAAAAAAACAAAAAAAAAAAAAAGACAAAAGATTTAAGACTAAAGCAGAACAATGAGATACATATTTAAAAATGTGTAATATTATTCTTGTAATTCTACCCACGTGCGATCATTTTAAAGGCTTACAGAAAACCTAATTTTTTGTCTATATGATTTCAAGTATGGGAAAATTATCTCTTATGGTGATTGTGTATTAAATGTACTCAGAAAGAGACATGAACAAAGTGGATAATTACATCGCTAATCACAATAATTTGTATGACAATTAATCAGCAGTCAAAATTTTATCACACCAGCCCTAGAACAAGTAAACAATCCATTTGCACATCTGAAAGACATGTTCCTGGAAAAAGCTTAATGTCAAACCTTGCGTAGGTCTAAAAGTTCCTCAAATGAAAGCTCTGATTCATTTTTAAAAAGATCTCTAAACTACTTTGCAATCCTTGACATCAAAGTCAAAGCTGAACTTTACCCTACATTCTCTATAAACATTCATACGTCTTATCTTATGAGTCCTTGGAATAAGTAATAATTAAACCATTGCTTCCAGTGCAAGGTAAAACTTACTGCATCAATAAATGTGTTAACCAAAGCTTGTCGACACTACGCCAGGGTGTTATGGGTGGTTTTAAGTGTGCTGCATTGTGGTTGCTAGGGTGTCAATTAATGGTCCAGGTTAAAAAGAATCGTTTCCTCTGTCAAAATATGTCCATGAGATTTTTACAGTTTTATCATCCATTACGAGATGAAAATCTTATAGTGGTTACTTAGAAAAGTAACAGGCACATCTGTCCTGTCATACAGTGGGAGTCAATGGGGTCCAAAACAAGCATTCTTTGACCAGGGTTACCCTACCTTTCAATATTTTTTAAAAGAATTTAATACTTTTATTCAGCAAGAACTTTCAACTTTAATAACAATAATAAGAAAATCTTTAAGCATCAAATCAGTACTTACTGTATTTTTGATCAAATAAATGCAGACTTGGTGAACCTAAAATATTAAAAAAAAAAAAAAAAAAAAAAAAAAACTTAACCCCAAACTTTTGAATAGTAGTTTACATAAACATCCCTTAAACCCCTTGTCTTCGAAAAACAGTAACAATTATGCTCGTCACGGTCACACCCTACAAATCTAGCAAATCAAAGTACGTTTCTTATATTAGACTTCATTCTCAGCTTGGCCAGATGCCGTCTGCACCCCCCTCTTTTCTTCAACAGTGACAGCTCAGGCACTGAACCATGATGTATCATGGAAGCCCACAAACAAGAGTCGCCAGCGTCTCTGTGCGGCCTTTTGTTTGATGCCTTCCAGAATTCAAAAGCTATGGCAGAAATCAGGCTTGTCTCACTGTTGTGAATCTGAGTTCTGAGGGGGAAAAACATGGGAAGTCTGAAGGGGGGAGGGGGAAGTTGTTTCAGAGCTTTTGGCAGAGGAAGGGGGTTCCTGTGGGGGAGGAGAAGGGGCCGTGGTGTCAACAAGGCACAGGCTGCGAAAGAATCTAAGCAAACTTTAGCACAAAGGAGCCCCTCAGCGCCCAGGGGCAAGAGAGCCGTTTCACTGGAGAGGTAGTCAAATCAAACCATAAAACAGTTTGGGCGCGAGCCATTAGATCAGCTAGCACTTAAACAAAACGCTCTTTCTATAGCAGCCCCCCACTGTCCTATACAATCTCCCAGTAGATTTGCATGTATGACACACAAAAAGAAAAATGTCTACAAAGAATTTAAGCAATCCCACTTCAAATTCCTCAGAATGGAGCTGACCGTCAATGAAAAATGTTTGTTTTCTTTTCTCGCGGTAATGAAACGGCCGAACAGTGAGAGCTTTGTTTCAAAAGGGCCAACATTTAGTGTGATGGAGTCTATGATACGAAACTAATAAAAGGCAACAAGTTTTGCGAATTACCCTGAAGCTGTAAAAAGTCCCCAACCTTCTTGGAGAGGGCTGGCTTTTTGATGCCCCAGGGCAAAAGAGGGCCAGTCCTGTGGGGTCTCTTTTAAATTTAAAAGTAGATTTCAGTCGGGCTTCAACAATATTTCATGTTTCAGCTGAAATGGTGACACACAAAGTGTATTTAATCCTAAAGCTCAATTATGTTAATAATGTTAATAGTTAATAATTAATAATTTATATCTTGTATAATTCGATAAAGACTGGACTACACAAAAATCTACTGTACCTCTATTATAATTGCGCATGTAAACATACCTTCTAACAGACAAAGTCTTTAGGTACAAACGTATGAACTTGAAGGGATCAAATGTTCCTCACAGCAGTGCAAAAACACACCTTAAGGAACATCTTAAACACACAAACGTACGACAACACACCCTACAGTAGGATAATAGGCCTGAATCTCCAGCTTCCTTCATGCTTTCATCTACAACAGTGTGCAAAAGAAAGACGAATACTAGCTCCAGAGAATAAACAAACCTCACACAATGCCTTAATATCATCTGGATCATCTCTGAGAGTCAATCCAGCACTAAAAGTCAGCATTGAAGAGAAATCCATTCAGCGTAAATGTATTTACAGTTAAGAAGTCATTCTTAACATTGTTATATGATCTGCCATCGTTTCAAAATCATCCGCGACTAAAACTGATAAGAAAAAAAAAAAAAATATATATATATATCATTGCTATGGCTACACAGCATTTAACAGCACTAAACGACACCCATGTCTCTAAGCATCTGACTGCTGTAGACATGTTTTCATACGTCCCAAAACGAGTGTGAAGCTGAATCTGACAAGTCTGGTATTGAGGAAGGCTGAATTGCTTCTTTTAGCACGTAATTAGCATGCAAACTGCTGTGTTAGGCTGTGAGGCTGATCTACAGGCAGCAAAAACCACAGCAGTGGTGCAGACTTTCTCTCTTGAGAGCTGGATTAAAAGGCCACGACTAATACTCGTGGCTAATGGTCATAGGGGAGACCAGCACCCTCAGGGTCTATCATCCACCACCTCAGCACTGACGTCACAATTTCAGCTGCCACACGAGCAGACAAATGTCCCGAGACTTAAAACAACCAAACAAACAAAAATAAACTTCCTATGTGTGTGAAACCATTGGCTAGTCCTTTATTGTACACTATTGTTTAAAGGTTGATGAAATAAAAGAAATGAATACTTTTATTCAGCAATGATGCAATAAATTAATAAAAAGTGACAGTAAAGACATTATTTATAATAATGTTATAAAAGATATTAAGCAATAAATAAAAAAATGTTCTTTTGCAGTTTGTATTTATCAAAGAATCCTGGAAAAATTAATTATGGTTTCCACAAAAATACTGATATCACTGATAATATAAAATGTTTCTTGAGCACCAAATCAGTTAAAGACTGGAGCAATAGCAGCAGAAAATTCAGCTTTGCCGTCAAAAGAATAAATTATATTATAAAATATATTCATATAGAAAACAGTAATTTTTAAATTGTAATAATATTTCACAATTTTACTGTTTATTTTTGATGAAATAAACGCAGCCTTGGTTGAGCATTAGAGACTTCTTAAAAAAAAAAAAAACATTTAAAATTCTTACTGAACCTACATTTTTGAACAAAAATGCATAATAATGCTTGACATTGGAAGAAATTTAAATCTCTTAGTTGGTCGGGAAGCGTTTATGAACACTTTACATTCTTTTAGAAAGCGAGACGTAAATATGCACCTCAAAAAGACATCGCTTTCAAGAGATCCCACTCAACTGTGAACCAATCAATGGTCTGCTCTGCAAATTCCTTTGAGATGATGTGTGATCTTGGCGGGGCATGGAGAGGAAATTAAAGATGCTTTTCCAATTCTAAATCCCACTTATTAATTCATACTCTTTAAGAGCTCATTGACAGGCTTTGGATAAAAAGAATCTTTTTGCGTCCTGTTTTCTCAATCACTGCCAGTTCTATCGCTATGGCTTGTACTAGCTTTTAACATGCAGAATTTAACTTCAAAGCATGCTAGCTTTTTCCCCCAGAGTCAGTTGTAGTTACCCTTAGTAATAATTGACTCACACCAGTTTAGACTGCAACGGTCGTTTCAGAATCTGCCTGGTGGTCTTTTTCTGTGGCCTAAGGGAATGTTCCTGTGGTAATCCCACTGAAAGTGGGTCAATGAGTCGGGGGACAGAGCTCCCAGACAGGGCTGGAAAAAACTGGGGGTGGTCACCACCCACATAAACATGCACAAGAAACCTGGGACAATATCTAGGCCTCAACCTGGTCAACATGAAAAATTTGATTACAGCGAGCAAATATCTTCAAAAGCTTGTGTAGGAAACATTTTTAAACTATACACAGGCACACACAAATTACCTCCTCGCTTTAACATGCAATTTATCTGATGCAGTGATCAGATAAATCCAGCCTTAGCCCAAGCACATTATGCACAGAAATATATAATCAACCAACAGTAATTAAGCAGAACTCCATTTGGCCTAATTACCTCACATTAGCATTTGTCACACAAGCTCGGGCCACTACTTTATCTGACTGAGGTGAGATCATGAAAAATTCATGGTTTATTAATGTGACAACAAAAACAGTGGGAAAGAGCAGAGAGGAGTGCCTCATATTAAAGAAATTAAACTACGGTATTCACTACAGACCTTTCAAGACGTTAATGCAATTTCATCCTATTGATGTATAAATACATAACACTGACACTCATTGCACATGCACCAGCACAAAGACATCCATCAACAAGAGGTGGGGAAACTAATTTGTATTCTTTTTTCAAATGTGTTCTTGGAATGATTAAAGCTTATGTCTGTGAGCAGGAATAAGAGATGTTAAATTTGGTCCTTGCAGTGTCCTTGAGTAGCCTGGTGAGCAAAAGGCTGACCGAACAGTTAATAAAGTCTGAGAAATCTGGTAAGGTATCAAAGAAGAAAAAAAAAACACAGAGTTATTAAAGATACCGTGAGGGGAAAAAATGTTGACATCGCAAATATTACCCTTCTATATCTATGCAGTGACTCATTTTCCAGGAAACAAGATTTATACAATTGAATAGGACCAACAAAAAAAAAAAGTTTTAGACTATGACAGAGTCTTATACCAGACTGAATATCGTTTGCAGCAGGGGGATTTGAAATCATTTCCTTCATCTGTATCAGATCAATGTGACAACTTCCACAAATCACATCGAGGCAGATTGGGTTTCCTCCACCTTTCCAGCTGGGGCAGTGACCAGCGCTGTGCTTTGTGACACAGTACTGAATGAATCTATTGTTTAATAATGCTTGGCACTGCTGAGTTATTCCAGCTTGGTAAATTCCAATCCGTGGCATGGAGGAATTTCAATCTCAGGGCCAAGTCTGGCAGGCTCACTGTCAGACCGCGGGTGCCTGAAGCCATTCAGATGCAAATCATTAAAAAAAAAAAAGCTAGAAAATCATGCAGTCGTAAAGGTAAATCTGCAAAAAAGCTCAAATCCTTTTGGGTAATTTATATGGAAGCAGAAGTATAATCCAAGTAACCTGAGATTGCCAAAGAAACTTTGTCAAATGGCGAACACCAACCTACCAAACAGACAGAGAGAAAAAAAAAAATAAAAATTGTATACCCTTGTCAGCCGGGTCATTTTTGCATGGCTCAGCTAGCTCATGTTCCAAACAGCTGTTCTGTCTTACACACACGCACACACACACTTACACCCCAATTAACAGCACCACATCCTGCTGAGAAGCACCTCAGAAGCATCATGGGAGGGAGAAACATGCCAAAAATATCTGCACACCGACCAACATTAATGCAGTGACTAACCAGGAGTGGGCTAGAGCAGGAGGAAGAGTGCTGACTACCTCTAGGTGCCGAGTCTGAAATCCCATTAATGAGCACTCAGGCTGTTTTGAAGTGATATGCGCCAGGTAATTACTCTCACAATGTACAGTGAAATTATCAGTGAATTCTAACGGACTGTGATTCAGGGTGCTTGACTATGTAAACCATTCACTTTTAGAAAATGGGCAACAGATCAGGCAAGTGAAAAGTGGATTATTGATTAACTTCTATCTGTTTAATCAGAAATCAAGCTTGTACAAAGACCGGCAGTGCTAACGGCCAGCGTGACGGATCTACTTGTGAGCGTGTTAACATTTCAGGACAAAAAAAGATTCCAATTACGGTTTATTTACACTGGGTCAGCTTTCTAATTATGCAAGGTCATATGCCCGTTCTCTCTGTTGAGAGAGCATTATATTTCAAGCATATGAGACGTGTCCGAACATATCCATGATTAGGGTGAAATTCCCATGGTGGATGTTTTAAAAATCAGTGCAATTGAGTTAGGATATAAAAACAGAGGACTACAGCTCGCTACTATACCTGGGAATGTGTCTATCATGTCAATAGCTTTCTAAAGCAATAAAAGTGTTTCGTAATCTGGTGTAAAAACACATACACAGGGAGCCCTGCTGGTCTCCATGGCATGTGAAGCACTGCTTTAAAAATATTCAAGATGACACAACTCACTGAAACAGCTTGCATAAAAATGGCACATTGCTGGGTAAATTGGATGGCGTAACGCATTACTAAACATCTTTGAAGTGGTTTACATTACAGTGTCCAACTCGTATTCTGTGTTATTATAATTACAACAGCAAGAAAGTGTAATTATGAAAGGCCACAAAATGATTAAACATCAAGTAGCACTTAGTATTTATGTAATTAGACTGTAAAAAAAAGTAAACTGTGACCCATTTGCAACTGAATACAACATTCCCAGACTAAACTTTACCATGGAAACCATAGTTTCTTAAAATATCACAGGCTTTTTACATTGCGCTTTACCTTGTGTGAACGTTCTTCTAAATAATACCTCAGTTTAAGGCTACGTGTAACTCCAGGTTAAGCAAGGTTTCACATTTGTAATTATGAAACAGGTTTCACACCGCATTTAACCCTGGTTACGAATCCCTGTTCCGCCTAATGATGGTGCCAAAAGAGTGTGTGCGGTTCTAGGCCATGCGGTACTAGAGTTGTTTAGCAAAAGACATCCAATCAAGTGCCTCAGTGTTTACCTAATTAGATATTCACGCCCTTTGTAAAGATGCAGACACTTTCGCGCGCTGAAGGAAAACGTAAAAAACGACGATGATTTTTAATGACTTCAAAGGCAAGTTATTAGAAACTGAGAGCAATAACATTAATTGGATGAATAGCCTACTAGGCTGGATGAATTCACACACGGTATAGCCTATTCATCTAATAAATGTTACTGACATTCAAAAAAAAAAAGGCGAAATGCTGAAACCTAACTACCGGGAGAAATTATTAGCCCATGATAAAGCATGAACAGCACATTTCTGTCATTTTGACAGCTGTGGTTAATAAGTTGTAGTGTGGTAAACTATCTGTGAAAATTGCAGTCAGAAAAGGCTACAATGCGATCAGACGAGAAAACAGAAGTTTGAGAACTCACTTGTCATACTCCGCGTTGTCCTTGTCACATCGCGCGTCCTTGTGTTTCTGCCAGTCTTTGCCGTGTTTGCAGGTGGTGAGGAGAACAACATCCTCCGCGTTATGAACGTGATATAAAGCATTCCTCGTGTCCGAGCCGATGCCGGTCAAATAGCGTTTCCCCTTAAATACCAACATATACTTTCTAAAAGGTGGAATGGTGTTGTATTTCAAGTACCCCCTGTCCCCACCGGTCCTTGGGTGCTCCTTGGAGAACAAGGGGATGGATACGTCAAAGTTGGGTCTGAAGTTCTCGGTGCTGATGCTCGCTTTGGCCAGCATGGCCTGACCGATGTCAAAGCCCAAGTCTTCCGTGTAGTCGGGCCACGTGCCCGAATACAAATTAAATATGAGGTGATTCCTACCATTGTTCCACAGAGACAAGCTCTGCACCTTGGTTTTGAGATTGTGCACGTACTGTGGCGATAACTGGTCTCGGTCAAGAGTGTCCAAGCTCAGCACGAACAGACACGCTTGACCAGGGTCAGAAGTGTAAAACCTAGAGCCCTCGATGGTGGATAAAATGTTCTGGTAACTTTCCGAGATCTTCTCGCCCTTCTGCTGCGGGTACACGTACACCTTGAATCCGTTCCTCTGACATAAGGAGAAATCGAAGCATGATTGCATGCGGCACCTTTTGCCCTTGTAAACGCTCGAGTTAACGTCTCTCTTCTGCCTGGGCGATATGTGCACGTTATATTCCTCCGTGTCCGATTGGTCCCACGGGCTGAAGTGTTGTAACGGATCCGAGAAGTGTGGCCACGGCTGCTCGGGACGGCTATATCCATGCCGGCTCCTGGACCCCGTGGCCGCCGGACCCGGGACCCCTCCTCCGAAGTAAAAGAGCAGAACTAGAAAGGCGCCAGTCAAGAGCGAGATCAGATATCGTTTTTTGGCCTGCATGTGTCCTGAAGGCCAGATCACGATGTTTGCAAATAAATCTCAAGCGGTTGGAAGTTTGTCTCTCAACACCACCTCCTCCAGCTATAGTACTGCTCCGCCATCTTCCAGCCTGCGAGGATTTACAACTCACGTCTTCCCTCTTCAGATTCCGATCACCGAGCAGCAAGCGATTGATCCAGCGCATGTGGGCGATTTTACACCGGGCTCCTCGCTCTCCCTCGTCTGTCTAGTAGCAACATCTCACTGAGCAGCCGTAACAGTAACCGTACCTGTTAAGATCATCATAAACACACAATCAGGTATGCTTACTCACTGATTTAGTTTTCTCCCGGTGGAGTAATGAAAATGCAACGTTTGTTGACAGGACACACGCTAGATGAATGCGTCGCACGGTCCGACTCGCGCTGGAGAGTTGCGGCGGCACTGACTCATGGAGTTTGTCTTTGGAGAGCAGCGGGTCCCACTGGAAAATATGGAAAGTCGTTAATAATACAACGACCGAGGTTTATCTCCGATGCTGTGGCGTTTCCGAACCACACGTCCAGACTAAACTAAAGCCCACCGCTCGCAGAGTAACTCCACTCACCTCCGAAACAATCATATAAACGGGGCAGTTCACCGGAACGACGGTAACCTTACGAATCCCTGCATTTCTCTTATCCCTGCGCTTTCTGTGGACCTTCACACACACAAGAAGTAGAAGGCTTGCTCTTCATCGGAACACCGGCTCTGGAGAGCAGCGTTTGAGCGAGTTTCACAGGATGTTCCCTTAACAAATAACATCAACTGAGCTCCTGGATCCGCGAGCCCAATCACCTATTGCTCAGTTGTTCCGATTGTTACTCTGTTACATTCCAATCCCGACACGACGCCAGTGTGCGTGACGTCCTATCATGGTGCATCGTGCGTTTTCATTGGACAGAAGAACCGGATGGGGCGGTGCTTCGACAGCACCCATTCATTCCCAGTGCCGAGCATCTCACTGAATGTGGATGGACTTCTAACCACTCTGACCACTGCACATTAAAAATGTACAAACTTTTTAATGTAGATGTTTTCTTTTAACTCAACATTCACTGAATAATTTTGCAATATAATAAAATTTTTACGCCAGAGCAAGATTCGTTCTTCTAAACATAGATAGACGCTTATTAAAATTGCATTTAAACATAAATGTAAATTATATTGAAGGGCGGTGGGAGGGGTGGGATTATTTTTCCTTATATTTTTCTCTAGTTTCCCTCTTCCAATAATAATAATAATATTAATACTTTTTAATTTTTTTTTTTTATATTTGTCTTAATTGGTCATTGATTACTGTTATTATTATGGTGAACATGATGTTATTAGAGTAAATAAATAAATAAAAACTGGCATTATTGTTAAAGTGTAGCCTATATAGTACTTGAAACTGTCAATAGAGCAAATCTAAAGCGATTTAAAGAAAGTAAACAGAAATATAGTAAAACAGAATACAGACATAATAGTGGAAATTACATTTACATTTATTCATTTAGCAGACGCTTTTATCCAAAGCGACTTACAAATTAATTTACATATAATATATATTGTATGTATAAATATAAAGTATTACCAAAGGGAGATACGGATCAACTAGTATGGTAATAAATGATATGATAGTGTTGTACTTTCTACTGTCCCCGGCTTAATGAAATGTGTTTTTAACAGTTTGGATATCTTGGAAAATCTTTTGATATTGTATAAAGCCCTATTATAATGGCTTAGTTATGATAATTAATCATTAAAAAATAACTCTTGATCATCAATTACTGACAGATTGCACCTTTTTGTAACTATCGCTATTGGTGAACAAATGATTTATTTGTTGTTTATTTAAGCAATAATTGAAAGAAGAGAGCTGGATTACCCAAAGGATTTGCTTTTGTATCTAATAGAAGATAAGAAGCCAAGCTCTATACCACTTCCTTTTCCCAAAGCCTCTCCCAGCTTGTGATAAAAAGCCCCAAATTTGGGCCGCTGTAAACAAATACCTGTGTCTGGATGGGGTAAGCCTCGAGTTCAGAGAGTTCTAAGCCCTGGGAAAGACAAAACACCCTTTGAGAGTCCTCTGCCCTCCACTGTTCCAAGATCTGATAAAGCTGCTTGAGATGATGTAACACACTGCATTCCCTGAGTATTCTGGGTAGGGCCGGGCACAGTGATATGGAGACACTACACAGGTGAATGTTGTAAGACCACAAAAGGAACACCTAATAAAAGGGATATGGAATGCAAATCCAAATACATAACGAAGCCAACATCAACTGTGCTGAAAGATTAATGCCTTTCTAAGAGGATAGCTATAAATCATGTGAGTGAAAAAAAAATCAATAACTCAGATTGTGCTGGGAAATGTTCCGTAGGCCACAGAACATTGAGAACATAGAAAAATGAACAGATACAACTTTCTCTTTGTACAATTAAGAATAGTTTTCTATTTCACAATGTCTGGAAATGTGAATTAATGTAATTAAATACATTTAAATACATTTTAATATATGCAATTGTCTTGTAAAATGCAATAGAAAAGAAGCATGAGTATATATGTTTCAGTTTGATGTCTCATGGCTGTGTATTGTTGATGTCTCACATTGTTCATGCTTGTACATGCCATTGTATTTTTTATCTCACCAAAACCAAACAAGCACAGCTGTTTAACTGCAATGCTATGGCTATGCTTCAAGGGGATGTTAATATGTTAAGATCCTGTTCTCTCCCCACAGTGAGAGCTAGAGTGCTGAGGAGCCGACAACATTTAAAGAATCAAGAAGTGCTACGTGACTAACACAGACATAGCCATTGAGTAGGTGTGGATTCTGAAGTCCTGCTCCTCTTGTTTAACTCTCTCTGGTGCCCTCCAGGCAAATGAATCTTTAGGAGAAAAAAAAGCAAAAACAAAACTGGCACACAGCGTCTTAAAGCATGACTGTGAGTGTGGGATGGCTAGATACCTCCTCGTTGCTTTATTTATTTAAAATGACCTTTCCGTACTGGAACGGAGTTCGCTCTTGGCAATGTTAAGGTTTAAATGTTGGAAGATGTAGGAGGGGAGAGCAGCAGAAACCAAACCCAATAGGAATAGGAGAGAGAGTCAAATCACAAGAAAAAAAGAACTCGAGTGACTCCAGGGAGAGCAAGGCAGTAAATGAAGCAGAACAGGTTAGATGTGTTGATAGGTTTTTGTCCTCATTAAAAAAAGCCAAGTTCTTGACTTCTGAACTCCTTCATTTGTATTCTGTGGCAATTTATTCCATACAGATTTGGACTGGAGAATTGGGTTAGATTGCGGTGGTGAAATGAGAGTTTCTTTGCTAAACTCCAGAAGAGGATCCTTCACATTTGGCTCTGTTTTCAACTCAGATGATTAAAAAAGAGGGAAAGAGAGAGAAAGCAAAGTAGAGAAAGAACGATGCCCAGTAGAACAGTGGTATACTTCAGCTTTCATAATGAGTCATGAAAAATTACCATTAATAAAACAACATCATAAACAAAACTACTTTTTAAAATATGTTTACTTATAATGCATGCAGGTTCATGGCCTCATAATAATTTAAATTATTATTTAGTGATTCTAACTAAAACTATGAAATTAAAGATTGTTTTCAAACTGTTTTTTTTTTTCAACCGTCTACCCAGTCAGGCAAACAGATAGTCCTGTACCAAACTTGCATTACTGGCAAGAGTCAGTGTTGCTATGACAAATCAGTCATTATTTACTCACTCTGGTGTTGTTCAGTCCATATTATGGCAGGGAACAGTGACCAGCATAAAGCCTTAAAAAAATGATACAACAGTATCACTGAAATATTCCATACAACTTCCACGTTTGCTAAAGTAACAATACAAAACTAAAATGTATTTATTATTCAGAAAAAATCCTGACTTTTCAGTTGGTATTCTGTGCACAACTACACTTTCACGAGATTGTATTAGTGTAGCATTTTCAGAAATGCAAACTCTACACAAAACATAAAACCCAAAAAAGTACTTTCTTCACTGAGGTAAATAACTCTGGACCGGACAGAAGGGCAAGTAAGGGTGAGTAAATAATGACTAAATTTGAATTTTGGGGTGAACTATTCTTTAAGATGCTCAAATGGAACAATATTTTCCTAGCACCAGAGCCACAATGTTTCTTTTCAGCTAAATCAACCTACTAATGGTTTATTTACAGTTGTCTCTGCATATTATGCAGGGTCTGATGGAAATATTTTAACATCAACAAAAATCACACACTTCACCTTTAAGTGAAAGACTTGGTGAACAGTCACAGAACCAAAAATACACACTTTTCCTCATGCATTCCCATCAATTTGGCCTTAAAATGCTGAAAAAAATGTCCATGTTCAATGTTCATGTCATGGTAAACCTGGGATTTTTCCTGGGACAAAGAATGAAATATTTGAATGATTTCAGCACACTGTGCCCTCACACACACACATTTACACTCTCTTTGATGACCTGCAGTGAGAATGTTAATGCATTACCTCCTCAGGCTGAGATCAGAGCAGGCTTTCCTCACCCCCTTTGAACTTCCTTTTGTTTTCTCTCCCAGTCATCAGGGTTCCCAGCCACAGAACAGGAAAAGTTATCTGGATGGATGCCCTGTCAGTGAGGAATCCTCAGATCTTCCTGTGCATGCATTCACAAACTTTTTTGCCTCACCCCTCCCTGCACGTTACCTAGTTCTGTCGGGATAAATATGTGAGAACAGTTCATCTTTGGGAATTTTTAGATTCCTTTTGGGTTAGTACATACAGTTTAAAAATGAGATGATTGGAAAATGTTCCATCTCAGAGTGAGTCAAGGAAACAGAGTGTTTAGGGTGGATACAGAGCACAACAAAGACATCAGTTTATTCCTATTTATTCTGTTAGCAACATGAGGGGAATTCTTCCTCTTAAAGACACAGTCACAGAATTATTTGTATGTGTCCATTTTTAGAGGGTTTATGGTGTAGAGCACTTTTATCATTCTCTGAACTGTCATTCTAATCTAAATCTTGACTTTCTGTGATACTGATTTAAATTCAGCTGACCCTTAAATGTAGGTTTCTTGAATACTTTTTTGTATGATTATAGCTGAACATTAGCTGTTAGTGTATAATATGGTTGGAAGGGTTAATGCTGCAGGGCTTGGATTGATATTGTCATACTTTGACTTTAAGTGTATTGATGCAACTGTACCCGTTCCCCCAATACTAAGTGACATTTTCATTTTTAAATAATTTTATACCACTTAAAATGTTCAAGTTATATAGTTCCATAACAACCATGTTCTTCAAATAACAGCCTCAGTATTGTCACAGGATCACAAACAATCTGCGTTAAGTAAAACTTAAAAAAAAAAAAACTTATTTAACAACAAAACATTGCCATCACAAAACATATTACCTAAGAAAAAGCAATAACCAACATAGCTGTCAATCTAGCAGTCTACTTTTGGCACTCTGCATCTAAACAACAGTAAATACACAATACAATAAAATATACTACATTTACTTCAGCACATTTAACCAGCTATTAACACAACCCCAAATTTGTTTCACAAAACTGCAAAATCTTTGTGAGCATTTCCACCCAAACCTGGTTAGAACTCACCTAGCTACAGGGCATGCTGGGTAACCGACAGCACAATAGTATCTATCATACTTTCTACTCATTACTTCACCATTACTGAGCAAAGCAAGTTTCTGAACACTGAACAGAAATTAATTTAAATGTGGGTAGTCATGTGTTAATGTGTTCATTCACTATTCATTAAAATCAGTTTTTCTAGACAGGCTGAAGAGAATGTTTTAAAACTAGTACACTACTATTCAAGAGGTTTGAGGTCAGTAAGATTTTTTCAAAGACATTAATACTTTCATTGAGCAAGGACAAACTAAACTGATCAAAAGCGACAGTAAAGACATTAATATTGTTTGGGGTGAATAAAGTTACATTTTATAATATATTTTAAAATATATTTTAAAATATGATTAAATAAACACATTCTACCGACCACAAAGTTTTGAACAGTAGTTCACATCAAACTTGTATTTTTCATGATAAGAAGCTTCAAAATTTTCTCTATTTTATCTATTGTACTGTACAGCATTATAGATGTTTGTCATCTCAGGGCTGTATGGAGTCATATAATATGACAGATCAAAACAAAAGACAAACAGAGAAGTTCCCTGTGATTGAGAAACAATATGACCCATACATAAAAAGCCAAAACTGACAAGTGTGGACATGTAAGACAACTCATGAGACCTGACAGCGGGGGATAATTATGTATATATGTATTATGTACTCTTCAACGTGTCCTCTGTGTCATACATCATCCCACACCTCCAGACCAAACATCATTTCAGCCTTACCTTTGCATTAATCTCGGCTATTAGCAGTTGAAATGCTTGAGCACAACTGTCTTAGCGGTGAAGTAACCTTTGTAAAGATGGCCAAGCCAAACATCACCAGCTTGTTTTCCTTCAGTTTGCCTTCAAATTGCCATAAAGGGATAGCTCACCAATAAGACTTTTGTTCATCTTTTCAACACAAATTAAGATATTTTACTGAAACTAGAGTAGTTTGTTCACTGAAAGTCCATACAACCTACATTTTGAAAATCCAAAAAGGTCATAAAGGCATCTTAAAACTTATCCATTTTGAGTTTACTGAAGAAATATGCTCACTTTATATTATGGACAGATGCATTCACATATAAAAAAAAGATTGATACAACATACATACAGCGCATCAAATAACAGGGAAGCTCAAATGTATGTCCGTGATATGTTTGAGCTTCTGTGTGTACCATATTTGATTGATGCACTCTATGTATGTGCTTCAATCATAAAAATCAAATGATAACATCAAATGAACTCCTAAATTAAATCTGTGTGTCATTTTTTGGTCAACTAACCCTTTAAAGGTATAGTTCACCCATATTATTTACTCGCCCTCATGTCATTCCAAACCTGTATGTATTTCTTTCCTCCATATAAATGTAATGCAAGTGAATGGCTACTGGGGATTTTTCACATTAAAGATTGAAATGGAAGTCATTATTCACTGAAAATCTGAGCTGTTAACCACTGTGACTAGATCATTGAGTCAGTGAATTGAACTTGAAAACCAGATTGGATGAATCATTCAGACCAGTTTTGGGAGCTCACTCAATCCAACTCAAAGAATCTTTCAGCAATAAATTAGACATCACTATTTCTCTCATAAATGCACCAAAACATATAGGGAAGATGATTTCCAGTGAAAAACAAGCTACCCAAATCTTTAGAATTAACAGAATACACAGTATTTTTCTTTTAAAAATTCACTTTTTGTGTTCCACAAAAGAAAAACATACAGATTTGGAATGACATGAAAGTATGTCGTCAATGATGTCAGAATTTTCATTTTTATATGAGCTATTGATTCAGTTATGCAGATCACATTGTACCTACTGCTGTTATTTGAACAGAGCAAGATTATGACTGTGGTTCAGTCTCAGATGCCACCTGGTTTAAGCACCTGCTGTGCTCAAAGACAGACAGAGAGAATTTGATTGGTGCGGCTTCAGGCTCTTCGTTCCAGAGAGATACTGTGCTGTAATTAGTTCACTGCAATAATATAATGCAAGCAAACATCCCACGGTGTGACACTGACATAGCAGCATCTCGAATGGACTGGAACCATATCTACGGACCAGAATATTGTAAAGATGTGTGGATGGACTCCAGGCCACATCAACATTCATTACTATAAATGTCAGTTTTTGGAGTTTGTTGCAATTTCTTTTCTACAGTGGAAAACCAGTTTAGGTTGCATTGTGAGTACACATATGTGCATGTGTATGTATGTGAAGAATGCTTTGGAGGGTCTTGCGAAGGGTTAAAAGCTCTCTTTTGATGAACTGCCTGTGCAGTTCCTGTGTAAAAGCGACTTTCTCTTGTCGCTTTAATATTTCAGCTCTACACTGTGAGGCAGTGACAGTGTGCCTGAGGCGAGCATGCCAATTACACTAACACTGACTATTCTCTATGATATGCCATGGAGCCTTTCATCACCGATGCATTACCGAAGCAAATTACAGATTTTACAACAAAGTTAACTTGAGAGCTATCAACCAGATCAACCTCCCTCGCCACATTTAGTCACTTTTTCCACTGAGCGTCCATCAAATATACACGCTCAATCTGTCTCTGGCAGTGTAGAGGAAAGATGGCTCCTTGAGAAAAGATCGGACTGCGGGCAAGCTGAGAAGACTATCTGCTCTTTACGTTAATACATGGCAATAAACAGCAACGGCCCTCTGCTAAAAACCTTAAACTCACATAAGGCCTCTGTGCTTGCTAAAAGCACTTAATGTGGTAAACCACACAGGGAATTGTATAATTTGGTAATATATATATATATATATTAGGGCTGTCAAATGATTAATCATGATTAATCACATCCAAAATAAAAGTTTTGTTAACATAATATATGTGTGTATACTGTGTATATTTATTATGTATATATAAATACACACACATGCATGTATATATTTAAGAAGAATATGTTATGTTTATATATTAAATATATTTATATATAATATAAAATATAAGATATATAATAGATAAATGTTATACATGTAAATATTTTCTAAATATATAATTTATGTGTGTGTATTTATATATACATAATAAATATACCCTGTACACATATCATATATTATGTAAACAAAACTTTTATTTTGGATGTGATTAATCGTGATTAATCATTTGACAGCCCTAATATATATATATATATATATATATATATATATATATATATATATATATATATATATATATATATAATGATTATAACAACAGGGACAAACTGCTATTTATTTAACAGATGTATTAACAAAACCAAAAGTACATTTTATATTGCATTTCTTGTGTAAAGTTTAGTTATAAACTATCATAAAGATTATATAAAATCAGAAAAAAACAGAACATTTAGGCTCCAATGGCACACACATACTTTATTTATTTATTCACTCAAATATTCTATCGCTTAAGATAATGATATAAGACTTCACAAGAGTCTTTTGTTCATGAATCGGACTACATCGGTTGCGCTGGATATTTTTGATTTACTAAAAAAATGGTCGAGAATCGGATTGTGAATCACTGCACTGTTCTCGCTGTCAAATTCATGCAGCAAAACAAAACTAAATAGGAAGTGTTTTTGTGGCATCAATATCCATATTTAAATAAAGATTGTGATTTATCAATCTTGTATTGGTTTCACCCTAAACAGACAGATATGCATGTGGAAGCACAAATGCATACTGCAGATACAAAGAATATACATGTTCCAGACAGTTCAGCCTCCAACATTAGCTGCTTTTGCCTTTGCATAGCTTGCCTCATAAATCTTGCGCCTCAGGTATTCCTCATGCCCTGGAAAACCAGGAATTTCTGACCTTTTAGCTGTGCTCTATGTAAACACTGCGGTCTGGGAGGGCATGGTACAGTGTGCTTAAACACACACTCATAGACATGATAAAAACACACACTGGGCATGATTTATTAGTATCAGGCCTGGTTGGCACTGTAGGAATAGACAGCATGTAAACGCAGACTGCCACTGTTGGAGGATGAGTGAGAAAAACAACAGGTTTTTTTTCTCCTCTGAGAAATATAGATGGTATCTGTGGACAGGTTTGCTCATGAACACCGAAGAAATTCTTCATAAGGATGACAGCCCCTGACTGTGAAGACGCAGGTCAGCAAACGGTCGCGTCCATGATATATGGAGCTCAACTTTTTTGAATGAGCTGGAAAGAAAAGCGTAGCTCCAGGTCCGGATTGTTTTTTTCACAGTTTGAGGACTGTCGAATCTGACATTCAACTCCCTTTGTTATGAACCCAAACCCAGAGGGCTGATGGGAATAAAATGTGAAACGTCGTTTGTTCCAACCTCGGAGGAAGGAAGAATATAAAAGTGTTTGAAGACCATCAAATAGAAATTAGAGCTGTTCCCCAGTGTGACTGTGAGTCAGCCGGACTTTACAAGTTCCTCAAAATCTCACAAGAGTGTCACAGATGAAGAATGGAGAGAATCTGACGAGTCCTTTTAAATCAGTGGCCCAAAAATTGAGAAAAGATACAGTGGGGTCGAATAGCTTTATGCTTCAATTTTGTATTTTTTGAATGTATTGAGGTCATATTTTAGTGAAAATTTTAATTAATTTCAGAATGCCTTACTATTTGGTTTATTCTCAGTTTGCTTTAATGGCAGCAAATGCATGAGCTCTACAAGTTTGTGTAAAGCCTGAGAATCATTTTAACCAGCATGATTTGAGAATGATGAGTATTTTGATCTTCAGCAGAAGCAAGAACATCTGACTGTCTCTAAAAAGAGTTCACTTGATAAATGTCAGAAGTTTGCTTAATTAGTCATCTAGAAATAGTTCTGAATGTGCTGTATTACTTATACATTTTATATCACAATGTTTCTTTGTTCAAAATATTTAAAACTTCCTGTATATTTCCAGGATTAACACTTAATTTTGCTTTGACTTTAAACCCGACTGTAGATTTGACCAAACATTTCACAAAAAGACTACATTGGAAATCAATCAGCTTTTCATACCTGTATAACTTTAGCCAATTCTAACCACAAAAACTTCCACAAATCAAAAGGAAGTAGACACGCTTCCTTCCATGCATTAAATAAGATGCACCCATCACATAGAGTCTGACCTACCAGCCCAGAAGGGAACTAGAGCAATCAGTTTTGTGTGCAATTAATCACTGTGAGCCCGACAAACTGCTACAATCTCAGGCACTTAGAGGCAGAGGCAGCAGTAATTATGACAAGGCAGGGCGATATAATAGCCGACAAAGCGTGCCTTCACTCCCATTAGGAATGGAGGTACAGATCCCTTCTAAACACATCAGTAGCCAGCGAGGAGATAAGGGGGTCGTATATAGCTTGGAAATGGAAAGAAAGAAAAAAAGAAACAGAAAAGAGGAGAGAATAAAGACAAAGGGAGAAGCAGAGAGCGTCATACAGCTGACCTATAAAGAACGCTGGAAGAACGCTGGTGGGTGGAGATGTTTGGAGTTCCCACAACGCATCACACCCTTTCTGTTTCTGCATTCAATGCAGATTAAAAACGAGACAGAATGAGCTGTCAGAACACATCCAACTGAGGCTGCAATGTCTTACTTTTTGCTAGATTTCAAATGCAAGCAGAGTAAGAGTTCTGTTGATCCCAGCAGATGATCACAGCTGTGGTGATATTCAGAAAAACCACACGCCTGCGAGGGTGATGTTTGCTTTCCAACACCATTTTGATAAACAATTCATACTGGGTAACTTACATTTCAGCAGACACAACAATGCCAAATACTTTGTCGGTTTTTGCTCCAACAACAAAAATACTGTAGTTCCAAACAAATCCAAAACAATTAATTGTGCAAGTGATGGGACATTCAGGAGCGGTGAGTTTACTGCATCAGTAACATGACAAATTATCAAAAGACTCAGGAGGTAAACAATCATTTATGTTCTTATCTTTGGCTGCGTTCTATTTTCCTAATTTGAAATATGATCAACATTTTGATTAACAAGGTCAACTAAGAGAGTCAGCTCTTCTGATCCCTATGTGTTTCTGCAGCAACACAGAGGAGTTTCATTCCTGAATGAATGAACTTTTTGAGCAAATTATTTAATAGCCCATTCATTTGTTGTGTTCCTGAATGAATCAGTGTTTTTGACTGAATTAGTTTAAATGAACAATCGTTGGCTTAAAGGGATAATCCACTCCAAAATGAAAATGTTGTCATTAATCACTTACCCCATGTCCTTACTGTTTTATGAATACTGTGAATTCAGACATCTATAGAACTGCAGAACAAGCCACAACTATTTAGATCACCTCTCAAAAGAAGAAAAAAGAAATATATGTGAACAAACAAGTTATACAGCTTTTGCTGCAGTATTTTAATCATTTTAAACAGCAGGAAATTCTAAACCATTAACAATAAAAAATGCTTTTTAACAAGCAACTTACAGACACGAATGCTTTGGAAATAACTTTCCATTGCTCTTGCTTTAAGATATCAATCAACCCAATCAATGTTGTTTCACAACTTGTTCTTTGCTAACATGATGTTGCAGCAGCAGACAACTGCCCATTCTGTCATTCCTAGTCCCAGCTGGTGCAGAACAACACTGTGCCAGGCCTGATACCCATGGGGCAAAGATGAGCCCGGGGCTGAGACTGCTTCCAGCTGGCCCCCTGGACTCTCCAAGATCATCCTCCTGCTCTCTCTCCAAACACAGACACATCTCTAAAATGGGCATGGCATCCAGCCCACACATGTACTAGCTATCACAACATGACAGGAGCATTAACAATCTGATGCATCCAAACACACCATCATCAATCTCAAGGGTCCCACTCCAGACGCAAAACAGAATGGCTTCTTTTCCAAAAGAGTCTTCCAGGACCAAAATGCATCCTTAAGGAATCAAGTAGAAACAAGTATAAAATTGATGTGAGATGCTTGTTATTTTTGCTTGGGAAAGAGAGAAAAGTCATTCACAATACAGCAGACAGTTGGTGAAAATACATAAATAAATACATAAATAAAACAAATATTAACTAACTCTATGTTAAAGTTAGTCAGTTAGCCTACATTGTGAATCAAACAACTGCTTTAACACATTCTGTATTTAATAAGCCATCACAGAAACACACACCTTACCTTCATGTGCAAGTATGCTCAAAAATTAAGCGCTAAAAAATGTTTCATACCTCTTTTCTATTTAAATCAGGCTCATAAAACAAAAACAATGCAAACTGTGCATGCAAACAAAATGCTGTGCAGGTCATTCAGTCATCATCCAATTACAATATGAAACACAAATAGCAGAGCACTGACATGAATACTTATGCTCCTATTTACTTTCTTAACACTGTTCCTGATCTTATCGTCGATGATTAATGCATGCTACTCCAAAGAAAAAAATGGTTTGGCCTTGTAATTTTTAATCAAAATTTAATAACTTGCTCATCCTCTCAAATGACCTTTCTTTTTCCTCTTAGGTCACTTTGGATAATGTTAGGCATTTGGGGAAATGCTGCATCACACAGCCATCTGCTTAGCCCACAGTTGTATATTGTATGCATTTTTATCTATATTTTTTCTTCTTCTAGGGTCTCTAAGATTTTTTTTTTTTTTTTTTTTTTTTTTTTTTTAAAGAAGTTAATAGTTTAATTCACCAAGGACACATTACATTGATTAAACGTGACAGTAAAGGCATTTATAATCTTAGAAAAGATTTCTGTTTCAAATAAATCCTGCTCTTTGAACTTTCCATTCTTCAAAGAACCCTAAAAAAAAAAAAAAAAAAAAAAAAAAAAAAAAATCCACAGAAACGCATCTGTTTTCAACAATGATATAAAATGTTTCTTGAGAACCGGTGATGAATGTATTTTTAAATGTTTCTGCACTGTGGCTCAGGATAATTTTTTTTTCACCTTAAAAAACATGATTCATATATAAAAATCATATGACTATTTCCCCTCACATTTAGCATTTAAGCTTCCTGTTTTAAGTTATATACAGTACCTCGGATGTCTCATGACATTCTGACTTTATTTTGAAGTTTGTTTCCAATTAACCTGATATGTGAAAAGAGAAAGGAATCTATGCTTAGTGCTTTTGTTTTAGTAACCGAACTCCCAAGCAGTAAAGGCACTTTCAATTCAGCACGCTATTGGATACAAGTGTGGGAAAAACATGCGATTTCTCGTGTTTATGACTGGCAATAGGCCAGAAAGTTCACAACTGCACAAACTTGTCTCAAGAAAGAAAAAGAAACAGAAAAAGAAAGAGGCAGGGTGTGCCAGTGATGACACACCAGATCTTTGCTCTAGAACACCTGTTCCTAACATTCCCACACACACACAATTCCCAGCATTTCAGAAGCCGATGACTCACACGTGTCCTCACAGAGGAATCTCTAGCAGAAAATCACTCATGATTGCACAAGAAGATCATTAACAGGAAAAGTTGTGAAACAAGATGATGACGGGGGTGTTGATTAGGAACACTGCACCATGAAGCACAACTGTGGCTGTTGAGACAGTGCTTAGTAAGCATCATGAATTTGTCATGACCTATCGGCCATTATGTCAAAACCTTTCCTTCGAAATGCATTTTTTTAGGCATTTCCGGAAAAAAGACATTTAAAAAATAAAGCTATGCTACATCTCTAGCTAAACATTTTTCTTGATATTTAAAAACGTGAATTAATTCTACACAGTATATACAACTATAATCTCACTAATACATCAAAACTTGCTTAGAATTTCCATGTTGGGTCCACATGAATCAAATAATAATGGTGGTCTATTCCATTCTGTTCTCAGCCATTTCCATAGGGACCGGCACAAAGGATCTGACACCTAAAACCAAAAACTTGCAGTGTAAAAGTTTACTTTTCGTTTGTAAGGATACAACGAAACTCAAAAGACTGTCTAACTCCAAGTTCCTTTCTTCTTCTTCATGTTCAAACTATCAACGGTCGCTTACGCATACTTATGAAATGAAAACTGACCAATGAATTGTCACATATGCAATCCAAATATCACAGAATATGCAAACAACAACCACTATTAAAATAAAGAATTTAACAATAATATAGAAAAAAAAATTATAAAAAATTTCTTAATGTTCTTTATGGCTCCTTAACACACCTTACTGATGATGCATAATATATAAAGGTAAGCGGATGTGTTCATATGAATGCAACTTGCTAACTTTCATATTAAGCTTTTTCCCATAGAAAACCATTATAAAGAAGCTTAATGTTGAATTTAATGCATTGCTTTTATACTCTGGGTTCATCTGCTTTCTTGTATATAGTATGCATCATCAGTAAGGTGTATATTGAATGTGATCTTTCAGTATAACATTAGGACATGTGTTTTTCACTTTTAGTGTTTCAGAATGCCCAACTGTTTTTATTGACTGAAACACTGGAGCAGGTACTGTTTATGGATGGGAAACTTGCAGGTTGTTCACATATATTTGTTATTCCCCTTTTGAGAGGAGATCTAAATATCTGTGGCTTGAAACAGATAAAATATTGACAGGCCTGCATTGCAGTTATATGCATTTTTGCCCTTCAGGGCTCTGTGCCAGTCATATGACTGAAAACTATGAATTTGTATGCTAACTGCTAGTTTTTGTACTAACATATACAATACTAGAGTAGAGACCAGTTATTTCACAAGCATTTTCTTGTTCATTCTCACAAAACTAAATGAACACTCTTACTGGCTACCTATAATCAGAAGCAAAAGTTACACTCTTTACCACAGTGTTACTCCATAACAGTAACTCTACTAAAACCCAACACACATTAAGCACTATTAGGTCTCCCCCATTCCCTCCTCACAAAAAGACTAGATTTAATATCAACATTTGCTCCCCCCATCAAGTCACAACCAAAGCATGCTTGGTTGCATGCAAAGTATTGCAAATGGCAAGCATTAAAATGATTTATGCCTCAACAAAAATGGATTAAGTAAATGTACATTATACAAATTTAAGTGGATTGAACATAATGAACTTGTGACAAAATGATCAAGAATTATTGCATTAGCTCATTTTAATTAATTAAAATAGGTAGCAAAAATCTTTTTGGTGCACTCATGATTTCAGCAGAAATGCAAAAAGCAGAACTGAAGACATAAACGGACCGTAATTGTTACTCAGAAGCTGCTAGCAAAGCAGATTTAAACACTGAAGCACAACTTCCTCGGTCAAGTATGGTTTTTCAAAAAAATTATATTTGTCCATTGTCTGGCTGCTTTCATGCCTGTGCTGAGAGCCTGCATTGTGCCCTTTTGTGGTGCAACTGTGCAAGAAGTCTTCTTGGTGTTAGTTTTGGAGTGTGTGTGAATGATAAAGACACTGTGTCAGCATGAAAGAATCACAGTAGCAGTTTCGCATTGGTTGATGGAGTGAAAAAGGCATGAAGTGTGAAAGAGAGCGAGAGACACACAAAAGAATGAGAATGCAGAGAGAGTGAATGGAGCAGGAAGGCGAACAGGACATCATTAGTGACCAGTGCAAGGCTTTAATGAGCAGGATCACTGTAGCCTTCCATCTGCACCGCTGCCTGAAGGCTGGAGAAAGTGTTTGGCTGCCCACTGTGTCGTTCTGACAGTACCACCAGACATCCACTCGGCTGGCACTCTCTCTAGGAACAAAACACACTCACATAGCTACCTTTATATCTGAAAAGACACATACAGACTACCAAAAGTGCATTTACGCATTGATCACATAATGATTGTTTTGCCTTGAGGCATGGAAGCCGTGTGGCCTACAGCCTCAGACCTCTGTTTTGAGCTGAGTGTGTGTTCCTGCCTGCAACATCATGTCCATGTTTGAATGCATTTCTGATATGTCTGTTATCTATATATATAGATCATCTATATTAATGAATTTAGATGCTTTTATCTAAAGCAAGTTACATTCAGAAATACATTTTAGTAATGAATGAATAAACAAATGAATGCATGAGATTTCAGATTCATCTATTGAAATCTGATGGTCTGCAGGCATTAACATATTTTGCATATAAACACGAGAATTACTTAATTACTTATTAATTTACTTACCATTTGCATGTTCTTCTGTTGTACATTCCTGTTCATTTGTACAGTTATTGTGTTTTAGCCTATTGTATACGGTCCATTATTATGGAGCAGAGCTGATTTACATTTCACTGCTGGTTATAAATTCTCTATATAACTGTGTATGTGACAAAATATTGACTCTTAAATTAACATGAAAAGATTGATTGATTGATTTATTGATTGACTGATTGATTGATTAGTGGGGGGTGCTAGTTAGAAATATTATCTACGGTACATCAAATTAAATTATCTGAAAATCATAACAAAAAAAAGCAGCAAGTGCAATACATCTTAAAGGTCAGATTTGGAAAACAAACGAGTTACAGTATGTGCAGTGTGAAAAAAATCCTAGTAATGGTCAATCGTTAACGGCAGGTGTTTCTGATTATTCCGTCACACTTGTCTATGTGGTTGCATGTGTGTTGTTGCCTGGAGCAATGCTGGGATGTAGCTCCCCAGAAAGCTCATACTCATATATATCGCCTATATGTGCTGCAGTATTGTGGTGGAGATTTTATTTAAGTATGTATTTATAGATACACAGAGACTGCAATATTGCTGAATTTTAATAGTCGTGACAGAGACGGCACGATTGAGCGAAGGTGCATGCAAGTATGAGGGAGCAGAGAGAAGGATTTTAAATAGATAGATATGGAAACAGCTCAGAAATAGATATGAGAGGACAGAGCAAGTGCAAATGCAGTCAAGAATATGAAGAAAAAGAGAGAGAGAGAGAGATGCGCTGAAGGAAAGAGCTGTAAAATGCTGAGAATGTCTCAGGTAGAGTTGCTGGAGAGTACAGAGGGATTGAGGTGGAGTGATGTGCTGTCATATCTCTCCGTCTGTTCATCTCTCACTCTCTCCCACCAGGTACCCTGAATCTTTACCGTCAGCAAGAGAACAAAGTGTGTGTGTGTGATGACGTTTTCACTGCTGTCTTGTATATGTATGTGTGTGTAAGACACAGCGCAGTCAATATCAATCTAGATTAACGTGCCGGTGAAACCAGCCACAGAACACACCAGACATCAATTTTATTGGCTGTACTTCTCATTTAAACCTTCTTGAAGAACTACATCCTGTTTGTCATCCACTCTCCTCATCTATTATGATTAACATGAAATCGAACCAATTAAATAAAGACGCTTTTACGCACAATCACCTAACGAACAGTCATAACAAGCATCCGATTCAAATTGTTCTTGGGTTCAATAAAACACAAAGAATGGAATTGTTATATTAATATGTTTATTAGAATATTAACATCATTAATGAGTAGGCACACTATATCGAGATAAGAGGGAAAGAAACGGGACTGAGAGTTTGGTCTGCATGCCTTCAGAATTCAAAACATTAGAAATTAATAACCACAATAATAAAAACATGCCCGCATAGTGTCAAAATTTGTTTTTCTTAGTGTATACTATGGGCTTAAATAATGTAATGGACATTATTTAGATTAATGTGTACAGCTTAAAGCATTTATATCGGTGTGGTGGTATATCATGTGTGTGCATGAATACATCAATATATCAACAATATAGTGTATGCCAAAAAAATAACCTCAGTATATCCATGAGTACTTTGTGGAGTTGAGGTTAACGTTCACTTGATTTGTGTGCAGGTGTGGCGTCCAGCTCTCCAATCTAGTTCAGAGCTGATAAAAGAACCAACGCGAACAACATCAGTACATGTGTGGGCATTAATAATCCACTAAAATTCAGCTCCACGGTCAAACTCGCAAACTTTTTAGAGTAGAGTACACACTTTTACATTATGTCAGATGGAACTACACTGGCAGAGAGATGTGTATCTAACAAAAGTCATATTCTATTCCTCAAAGAGGTGTTGGAGTCTATGTGGATCTAAAGGCAAATCTCACAAATGAAAGAGCGGAGGGTGAATGTTTATTCGTTTATTATCCTTGCACATTCGTGCCTTAATTATTATAAATTAGATTTTTCATGGTCTACCGTCTTGATCAAAAAGGATCATTAGTGTTTGCCTTTTTGTTTTTCTTTGTGGCCACTCTCTTGAGAATGACTGAATCGCTGTTATTTGATCCTGGCGTGTTTTAAAGAACATTATATATATATTTTATATATAAGTACTACTATGTATTTTTTTATGTGATTATCAAACACAATTTTAGTATATTGTACAGCTGTAGTATATGCTATAAAATTTCATCTTTAAAAAATTAAATAATTCCTATGCACTTTTCTTAGAAAATAACAAAAACACCCTAAGGCGAACTAAGAGTCTGAATCGACAGTATGCTGCATTGAGTTTTTGCTGAACAATTTGAATTGACTTGAACTCTGCGGGTTAATGTACCATGAGATGGTCTCATAAAGTTCAAATCAAAAACAAACCCCTCATGGGTGCACATCTTGCCATCTAATAATCTAATCCACATGAAAAGAACACAAACTCTCATTCAGTGTCTTTTAGAGCTGATATAGAGCTGCTTGCGTAATTTTTGTCACTTCCTACTACGGCTCATGTAAACTGTCCAAGACAAACCCATTTTGAGCCAAAATGTGATTTCCTTTTAAAAACATCTCTCTAAGGAACCACAAATTCTCTATATAGTAAGATCCATACTTGTTTAGCAGCTATAAAACCATTCACCATTTCTGTTTTCACCCTCTCAGCCCTTCACAAGTTCCCTCAGTCATCAAAAGCCTCTGGCGTTGAGCCCTCTCTAAGCTATAAAAAACACCAAGGCCCCACAAAGGCATGAAATGGTAGCTAGTTTTTAATTGGAACATGCTTTTCCCCAGATTCCCAGTATTGACTCCATCCTGTGAGCCAGACAAGAGCCAATACGAGATCTAATCGACAAGGTCTAATCGATAGCACTCAATTTTTGGATCTCATTGCAATCTAAAGCATCTTGTAAGGCAAACCTTCCATCATAGGCACTGCCGGATGCCACGATCGGCAGCATGTAACCTATTACTGTAGCCCTCAAAACAACCGGAGCTGCTCTGGTTAATCAATGGCGGGTCTGCGCTGTCATGGACTTTTATCAACCGTGTTGGCGCCTTTGTGGAAGGTGTGCAATATTGCGGAGTCATGCTACAATTGTGGTAAGCCTCTTTGTGGTGAGAAGCCTTGTTGATGCCTGAGGCTCTTGTAAGTAATGGAGGTTTGATACAAAGGTGACAATGATCAAAGGGTACAAAGATACAGTTCATTTGCTTCAGTACTTCCATGTGCTTCCAAGTTAAAAAGGTAACAGTGAATGGCCATGTCATATTAACAGTGATGCCTTTCAAAAAGATACAGTGAATGGAAAGTTCAAGGCTCCTAGTGACAGGCATCTTGCATCTTCTTTTCTCCAAAATAACACTCTGTCTGGTTTTTACACGTTTTAATAATGCCGTTACATGCCTAAAAGTACATTCCCTTCCTTTCCCTATCACTCCCAATGGCAGGATGAGACTTCAGAGAGACATGTCATCTATTTTTCCCCTTCTTTCTCCTGCCTTCATAACTAAAAAAAAAAAAAAAAAAAAAAAAAAGACAGAAGAATCGTCTCCCATTTCTGATTCTTTGCAGTTTCACAGCTCTGAGCTCAGTTGCTTCATCCTGCCTTCTAATTGAATTCCTCCATGAGTCGAAACCCAAGTTTGGCTCCGGATCAAGAGATGACAGTATAATGCATTTGGTCCGGCAATGAAAGAAGGATTTGGGGTGGAACGCAGCTCCCTGTGGAAGGGTGGGCTTGTCTTTTTAAGAGACCTGGTCACAGTCACAGTGCAGTTCAGTCTATGGGATACGTAATAACAGGATCTTGCTTTTGATGGATGGCAAAGGAATTCAAGCTCAGGGACATACAAAGACAAAAAGACGACTAACCAAGCAAGCCGACCAGACGGTTTACATTATACTAAGAGACGGCAGACACAAGAGAGAGGATAAGACAAGTAATATTTAGACGTGCAAAGGGTGGAGTCCACATGTTGCTATTTTGTTAGAATGTTAACAGGTGAAGAAAGCTAGCTAGGCAGCTTGTTTTCCTATCTAGATAGCTAATAAGCTGCATAGCTAAACACATTAGCTATACAGAGAGCTAATTAGCTAGCTAGCTGGCTAAATAGATAGACAGACAAGTTAGCTATAGATAGCTAATTAGCTAGACAGCTACCCATTTAGACAGCTAGTTAGCCAGATAGCTATCTACCGATAGATAGATAGATAGATAGATAGATAGATAGATAGATAGATAGATAGATAGATAGATAAATACTCTTCTTCTGTACTGTTGCAGGAAGTCCAGGGTGTGTCATAGAACATCATGCTAGTCAGATTTGCTAACAGGCTGTGTGCTGAAAACTGGCAGGAAGAAAGAGGTTAAAGTGCTACACTTCAGGGTTACATACAACAAACAAGATAATTCAGCAGCAAGTCTTTCACATTGTCCAAAAGTGAACATCAGTAGTCCAGGTGATCAGTTGGGTCCTTTTTAGGATTGTTTTGATCAGAGGAAGGGTCTAGAGTTTTGAGAGACGTAGACTGAAGGAAGACTGCATTCTGGTGTGTGCTGTGGACGTCTGAGAAGATGGACAAGGAACGGAGGATCTCCTGGAACGCTCACGTTACGGTGAACTCTCCAGAGAAGCTGCAGAGGAAAAACACAGAAGGGAGAAAAGACATGAGAGAGGAACACAAACACAAACAATGGACAGAAAATTAATATCGAGAAATTGCAGAGGAGATTGCTGAGAATAAGGGAGTGGAGGATTGTCATAAATAAGATATCTTTAATACAATACTTGGCCAAAAGTATTTGAAAACTCCCTCTAATTAATGGGTTTGGCCAGACTTCCTAATTCCAGTGAAGACAAAACAGGGGTCCTTTCAGTCCCATGACACAGTGAGGTCCATATAGAGTCTAGAGACGAAGAACTTGACCGGCCTGCATAAAGCCCAGAGCTGAACACTACTGAACAACATAATTATTATGAATTATGACCTCCTGAATGAGAGGAAAACTCTGCCATGTTCTAACGTCAAGTAGAAACTCTTAATGTGATTATTTTATATGCATTAAGCAATAAAAGAGTTGCCTATTAGCATTAAAAGCCCAATTAAAATAAATGTAGCGCAAAAGAAGACTTTCCTACTGAGAAAAAGAACCCTATTTTCACTACTCTAGTGGATCAGAAAATATCTCAACAATGTCCCACTTATTAATCAGATTTATGTATAAAAATAAGATGCACTCAGTTTTGCCAAGATGCTAAAACCTTCGGTCAATAGATATTTCAAGATGAACTCAAATATTTCTCATCAAACAATAACTAGAAATGAATAGTATTAATTTGTAGTATATTATATTCAATATTAAAATAAGATTATATTTTATATTAAATTAACGCCACATTACAGCTCTATAGTCTCACTGCCAACAATTTGCTTCTATTTTTATTCTCCTAAAGGAGAGTTTTATGTGAAAAATATGAGATGATGTTGATACTTAATTGAAACATATTCGAAAACCCCATTAAAGTCTCATGAACTATGAAAGAATAAAACCATCCTCTGGAGAGAGATGGAAATTAAATGATAAGTACATACTAAGGGGGAATAAAAATGAGGGAAAAACATAAAGCACATGTGTAGAAACAAACAAATGAACTGATATGTACAAAAAAAGAGTCCAGATGGAAAAAATAAAAGAGACAAGATGCAAGAAGATGGCAAAATGGCGGTTACAGTGGTGAATCGATAGCAGAGGCGCTATCCCAGCATTCAGTATCTCAGAGAAGCTCATCTGACCTTTAGAAGAGAAAGACAGGGAGAAGAGAGTAAAGACAGAGAAAAATGAAGAGCCAAAAGCAAAGTACGATATGCATCACAATTTAACTGGCATGGGACATCTTTGACATTCAGATAGTGGTATGAGTATTAATTTACCATAATAAACCTTATATATGAATCATGGTGTGTTATAGCTTGAATTAAGCATCCACACACACACACACACAAACACACATAACATGAGCTCCCATAGATCACCCTGTTAGAGCACAAACAGTCCAAGAACACACTGGCTGCTGGCTACAGAGAGCATATCTAGCATTTGAAATTCATTATCATGGGGTAGTCTGACAAGCTGTCAAAGCAGCGTACACAGGCTCTCCATCCCAAACAGCCACATACGATGCTGTTGTTGAAAAAATGGGTAAGAGGGAGGTGGCTCTGGAGGTTCAGCTGAACGATAAAGCCGCCAGTTTTTTGTTTTTGTTTGTTGCAAATCAAGGTCAGGAATTTTCCTACAATTTTCCAAGGACTACTGACATGCTGCACAGAGACAGGTACATATTTAGACACACAACACACACACACACACACACACACACACACAAACACAATCATCTCTACAACTAGCCAAAGGGTACTGCTCTACAGCCATCAACATCATAGAAAAAACTGAATAAAATGGATGTACATTACAGACAAAAAAGTAACAAAATGTACCATGGCAATGGTTACACTTATGAAAAAAAAAAATAAACTACTGTGGCATTTCTTTTACAGTTCCATTTTTCCAGTTCCATGGATTTGAACATTTACCATAGTGATTTGCTGAAATTAATATGGATTACCGTGTAAATAAAAGAAGAGAAATCATTCAGTACCATGGTGTCTGATACCATATACCACAATGGTCTTTTGAATATCATTGCCAAGGTTTTTCCTTCACCAAAAAAAAAAAGAAAAAAAAAAGCACTGTGCCAATACCAACACTTAAGAAAATTAACCATGGTTTTACTACAAATAAAACCAATAAACCATGGTTACTATAGTTAAACCATAGAAACCATGGTAAAAATGTGGTTATACAAATGGTAATAAATATGCAAAAAAAACATGGATCCTACAGTTTTACTATAATAAAAATCATGGTTAATTTTTGTAAGGGAAGGTAATACTATGGTACTTTTAAAATTAGCTATTTACAAGATACTCAGAGGTACAGTACTTATAAAAACACCTTAAAACCACTGTGGTAAATGTCAAACAATACAGTAGTATCATGGTATTTCTTGATATTTGTAAGTGTTGGATTAAAGTAGCTTGTAAATATACTTTTTTAAAAAGCGTATACACACACACACACACACACACAAACACACACACGCATTTGTGGTTTACGGGGACTCTCCATAGGCGTAATGGTATTTATACTGTACAAACTGTATTTTCTATCGCCCTAAACAAACCCTACACCTAAACCTACCCCTTACAGAAAACTACTGGCAATTTTTTAATTTCATAAAACACTGTTTTGTACACACGCATATATATTTATGGACATTTGCCTTGGTAGTACCATGGTATTCTTGAGAAGCCAGATTGGTATATAAATATGGCAACCATTCAGTACCATCACCACATAATAGTAATGTTTTTATAAGGGGTTTTAAATGTAATTTTAGATCATGGACTCTTAATTGTATCAAAAATGGTCTATTTAAAGATATAAGCATTTCTTCTGCTGAAAATGATTCTGTCAAACTTGAAATCACAATTTCAACAGATACCCTTTAACAGAGTAATCTTAGCCAGACTGAACAAGAGCTGAGAATTACAACAAAAATAACAAAAACACTGCAAATGAGTCATTCCCCTTTCCCGTTCTTTTGATTCATTCTCTTCTCTCTGATTAATTATCACAGGCTGAATGTGACAGCGGGAGAACTGTACCGTGGACCCGCTCCATTCTCTGTCTCTCTGCGCAAGGCAATTCTGAAACAATGAGATCTGCTCATGCTGCTGGCCTCTCGATGCAAAACCTGCATCCCTGTAGTTTGGATTCAGTGCATCAAGACTGCTTTTATAAAATACTTGAACCCCTTACAAAAGAACCAGATGTTTTTCATTGCAACCTTTCCTTGATGTGATGTATAGCACATTAAAGGGGGAAAAAGATGACATTAGATCTTTTCCCTTCTCTATTCCACATCAGTTTTTCTCAGCATTAGTTGAAACGACAGATCGGATTCAAATACATCACAGTCAAGGAGCTATGAGTATGGTGTGGGAGAGAGTGGAGAGGAAGAGAGAGAAAAATGAAGCGCCAGGAATCCTGGAAAGCTCAGGAGAAACAGAAGCTGGAGGCTACTTATGCATTCATAATGAGTTCTTACCAGTGTTATTGAACCCTCGCCTGCCTCAACACCAGATTCTCCTCCTTGCCTAACATAACCCTGAGCTTTTGCAGCTCTACCAAACATTGACAGCTCTTCCCTTTGTAGTAAAGCCAAGATGGGCTCTGATTGGTCTACTGGAAGGGTTCTATGATGTCTCTGACATGCACAACTTCTGTTTCGGCAAATGACCCAAGGCAATGCTGACAAACTCTGAAGTTAGATTAATGTAGTTCTATTCCTCTTCATTTGATTGGATCAGAAACTGCAGCAGTGGATAGTGCACTAAATGTGAATGGAACATGAATCAGTGCAATTAGTTTAAAATATTGATGTAACCTACACTAACGTTTGAAATGTTGGTTGAATTTTTTATTTTATTTTTTAATGTTTTTGTAGGTTCACCAATGTTGCATTTATTTGTTTAAAATACAGTGAAAACAGTAATATTGTTAAATATTACCATTTAAAATAATATTTTAAAGTGTTATTTATTCCTGTGCTGGCAAAGCTGAATTTTCAGCAGACATTACTGTTTTTAGTGGAAAAATAATATGCTGATTTGATGCTCAATTATTACTGGTTCTCAATTATTAATAATGGATCAAATAATTATCAATGTTGAGAACCATTTTTGCTGCTTATTTCAGTAAAAATTATTAAAGGGGTGGTTGATTGCGATTTCACTTTTTTAACGTTAGTTAATGTGTAATGTTGCTGTTTGAGCAGAAACGATATCTGCAAAGTTGCAGCGCTGAAATATCAATTCAAACGGAGATATTGGATATCGTCTTTTAAAATTCTGGCAGTTTAATGCCTACAAAAACAGCTGGTAAGGAACTACAATGAGCTTCTTCCCAGGTCAATTACGTCACGAACCCAGATAAACCCCGCCCCCGGGAACACGCAACAAAGGGGGCGAGGCCATGTTGTGGTGCTTTAGAGAAGAGGAAGAGAAAACTATGGGTGCACGTAAAAATCTGTTCATATATGAATCGCAATTCTGTCTTCTAACGATTCTAATGGATTCACAAGTTTCAAAACCAATGTTCTAATGCAGCGGTTCTCAATCCTGTTCCTTGCGTTGCCCTGCTCTGCATCTCTCTCTCTCTTTCTCTCTCTCTCTCATTCAGATCGTCAGATCAGCTCCAACAAACTGTTCCATTTATACACTTATTTTCACATAGCAATGAGAAGCATTATACATTAAAACCCAAAAGGTTGCTGTGCTGTTTCAAAGCTTTAATCAGAATAAAACAGTATATTAAAAGCTAACAGAAGCAGTAGAATTTACAAACAACAGCGTATCTAAAAGTATGAGACAACAACAAACAAACATACCATTAAGGGCCGTGCTTGCACAGGTTCTGCGCGATCCTCTTCATTATTATTCACTGCGTCTCAATCGGGCTCAAATTGTTAAGAAATATAGGGGACGTCATTGTTTACAATACCAACAGAGCACATTCTGAGCTTAAGGGTTGGGATGTTCAGACGTGCTCTAGAGGATTTAGCGAATCACAATACACTGAGCCAGCTAACCAATCTCAGCCCATCGCATACTTCTGAGGGAGGGGTTTCATAATAATAGGAAATAATCAAGGCATTTGTCAGAGAAGGGACAGATCGGTGTGGAATGAAGGTAAATTATGTCAAAAATAATGCGTTTTTTAAAAAAAACGAAGCATAAACATGCTGCACCCCATAAACACAATCAAGCCTAGAAAAAAAACAGTCAACCACCCCTTTAATAACAGAACAGTATTTGTACAATAAAAAATGCTGGGTTAAATACAACCCAGCATTGGGTAAAATATAGACAAACCCAGCAATTGGGTTGTTTTGACCCAGCATTTGGGTTAGTATCCAGATTTAACCCAGTATTATATATATATATATATATATATATATATATATATATATATATATATATATATATATAAACAGTTGTCTTTTGTAACATTATAAATAAAAAAAAAAAAAAAAAAAAAAAAAAAATCAAAAAAAAAAAAAAAAAAAAAAAAAAAAACTTATCTAACTTACTTACCCCCAAACTGTTACATTATATCACAGTTAATATAAATCATTAACTATAAAAAATTAGCACATTAAAGAAGCCCCATCAAGCCTATGACCCATACATAAATTCCATAATAAAAGATCGTCCTACAGAGTAATTTCAGCTTGAAGCAATAATATGTATTTTAGCATGGCTGAAATGCCAATTAATCATTCATTTTCAAATAATAATGTGATCACTTCATCCTTAAAATGTCATCTGAGGTTTATTTTCAAGAGATTTGAATTTGATGAATTTATGTCTGCATGACTAGTTACACGCTAATGCAGCATCTGTTCTGTTCACACATATATATTTTTGTCCACAGGTCCCATCTGTCACACTGTACCCTGTATAGTTCTGCAATTTCTGCCTGCAAGGGAAAAACATTTACAGACTACCACATTTACAGTAAGTACAACATGTTCAATGCATTCTTCCTTGCACACTGCAAAGGCGTAAATAGGTCGTCCTGTTCTGCTGCAACTTATAAGTTTTCTTCTTCTCTCTGCCCTGATTTCCAACAACAAACAAAAGATCGCTGTATCTGTACTAGGAGAAATAAATGGGTCTATTTATTTAGTCATTTGCTCTGTTGTGCCTCACATCAAATGCCTGTGCATCTCCCATGCCTTTACTCCTCTCTCCTGCACAACAGTATCCTATGATTTGCAGGCCACAAGGCAGTGAAGACTTACAAATCATGTAATGATGAACAAAATTAGACTTTTACAGCCTACTCTCCTATTTTCTCTACTTTTCTTTCTCATATATATGGTAAATTCTTTATATATAGAACTTAGGCATTCATAAATCCTGTCGCAGATCTAGACAGGTGGAGCTGGGGGAAGTGGAGGGTTTAGGAGGAACTCTGATAGCTCACAACAGGACCAGCTTACAGCAAATACAGAACCTGAATATTTAAATGTTGAGCAACAGTCTCATCACTAGAATCAGTGTAGGAAATAATGTGATTGCTAGCAGTCTGCATTTAAAGGGCCTATCAGCCTGCACCATCTAGAGATTCATGACTATAAGCAATTGTTACTGTAAGACGATGCTAAATTACTAAAATAAAAACAGTACAACATTAACAATCAAATGCAAAAACTTAGCACAGCTTCTCACAAGTTTTACAAAAAGTCCATGAATGGTTCCAAAGACCTTTGTAACTTTTCCACTTGGGGATGCTGCCACAGTTTCAATGGAGTGCGCCACTCGCCTTTAACTGACATTGATAAATACCCAAGGACCTGAGCCCACATGAGAATACACTCTCCCTGCCATAGTTAACCTTGTAAAACCAACCTTCAGCTGATGATTAACAGCATGCCATTATGCGCTATTAGATTTCATTAGTAAAGGCTGAATCTTACACAAAAATACAACAAACTCTATAAAGAAGGTGCAACAGCCACAAAGGAATGGTCAGGGGTAAATGTTAAAAACGTTGCACCACTTTTTTGTTCACAAACCACCTGCAATCCATTTTAAATGTATACTAAAATAGTACTGTGTTGTGTTTAAATAAAGTGAGTGTCATTCTTTTCAGTGCACATATGTATATAAGGCCTATAGATTTCACCTTGTGCTATTAGTGTCCATTAAAAGCAGGAGATCCATAATTAAAAAAATTATGAAAAAAAGCATAACAACAGTAGACATATTTAGATTCCTTTAGTGAATTGGGTCCTAAACAATGCGTGTACAAACCAACAATGCTATCAGGGAGTGAGTTTTTAGCGAATTCCCCAATCTGCCTCTGACGATGGTGGATCCATTGCAATGACATTTTAATTGTCTTTTAATATTTAATCAATTAACTTCAATTGTTCTTTTGCGATTTGCGTGGTACTGATATTTTTAATGGAATTTACATTCAGCGTTCACATAAAAGGGAATAAAAACACCATCCCTAATTTAAAATGAGAATGATGACACACAAAGTACGAGAGAGGGGGAGATATTGAGCAGAGATGAGGAGTATTCCCTTATGTGCCACTGGATTTAGGCTTTTCTCAGCTCCTGCTTGGAGGATTACTGCATTTACACTTCAGATTAAAAATAGCCCCGTGATAATTTATTTAGCCTGAGTGTGCCTGTCTGCATTGTGTTCCTGAAGAAGAACTTCCTCTGTCTGAGACCAATATCCTTCCACGAACCTCACGTATAAACACAGAACCTCAGACTTTCAAAACATTACAAACAAAATCAAAATTCCAAAAATAAGGAAAAGAACTAGAACTCGGGGGCGTTTTTTCCGGAGTGACATCCTTGAAAAAAAGAGGTAAAAATAACAAATAGTAGAAACAAATTTGTCAAAATACAAGATCAAATAGTGTGTAAGTGATGATTTTTCTAAAGAAATGCTATCTCAAGTCTAGAATAGAAAGATAGAAAGTCTCTTTTGCTTCCCTTTAGCTTCTCAAAGAAGTCTTAAAGCATATTGTGAATGTGAGCAATAGCAGAAAAGTCACACTGTGAATGGCTGCTGGACCCGAATGATAAGATATAGATAATGCCTATATCTATCATGTTATTTGGTAGTCATTTCATTTTTTTAAATAAGTGATTAAAAAAAGTTTAAAGAATGTGGTAACTTAAGAAAATACACTATATAAGGCAGTAAGATTATAGTCAGTAAGGGTGCATTAAATTGATCAAAATTGACAATAAAGAAAGTTATATATACAGTCATGTGAAAAGACATTCAAAACAACAATCCTTCCAGACTTCCTTCAAAAGCATTTAAAAGTCCTATCAACACATTTAACATACAAATTGTGTGAACATCACCACTGCCCTTGAGAATCATCTACTACTGAATCTATGCTAGCTAAGTCCATTTGACAGCTACACAAAAAGATGATGTCTAAAACTCCCACATATATGAAACCAATCCAGACCCCTAAGTCGAAAGATGCAATTACATTAGACATTGATAAGCGTGTAAGTGGCTAGGAAGTTACTGGTCTCCACTGGTGAGGCTGGTGATGCCAAGTCCTGGCTGGTGTGTGATTATCAGCAAGGTGCTGGATCTCATTACCCTTTTCTTTGATAGGGATGAAACTCTCAAAAGAGTCCTTAAATTTGATGACTCAACACTTTAAACAGCCATGAACCACAGAGACCAGGAAATTAGTCCAGGAAGGAGTCCTAATGTTTTGAATCAGTGATTTATCTTCATAACCTTGAGGTTCGTCGGCGAGTAATGACCCCTCTCAGTAAGTGGACATCTTTCATATGGGAAAAGAATATTGTATTTTTCCTCTTTCTCTGGCACTTCCACTTATTTGACGAGATGTTATCTAGTAAAACTGATATTAAATCATCAAGCTCAAGTTCAAACTGAAGGTTGTCACTTCCTTAAAGTTGCTATTATGTTGGAATTTAAAACAAATTTATGACCAAAAGACTATATTAACTACGTTATCAACCTTGCAGATCCTCCCTCAATATATCAATTGGCATTTGGTACATAAAGACCACAACTACGCAAGTATGTGTTTACAAACTTGCTGAATCAGATAGCTGAAGCTCTTGCTAGCAACTTGCATTTTTAAAATCATGCAATGGTTTCAAAATTCACATTTCAGGTACAGCTGTGTGACATTTACTGTATGTTGAGAGGAAAAGTCTCCTCAAGTAAATGTTTACCACAAACCATAATTTACTCATATCAAAAACTGATATTCTAAAAAAAAAAAAAATCTTAAAAAAACAGCTCCATTGAGTTTGCTGTTTGAATTAAATGAAAATGACTGTGTACTCCTAATTGATGGAAGAAAATGTTTCTTTTTTATTGAGTTATCCTCAAAATCCACACACGAAACAAACATGCAGCATGGTAGATTTAGAGTGAACCACTAACAAATAAATATTATGAACTGATTCGAAGCTCAGATAATACTTGTTGTGCGCAAAGAAAACAATAACAACATAATTTATTCAGCAATTCTTCTCCCCAAGTTACTGTCTTGTCTTTGATATGACATTATTTTGCACACAAAAAGTATTCTCATAGCTTTGTAAAATTACGGTTGAACCACTGATGTCACATAAAGGCCTTTCGCACCGCTGGAACCTTTTCATAGCACCAGAACTAATTGTGGAACTACCCACTTTTTGGCGTTTTCGCACCGCTGGAACTGAGTGCGATTTTAGTACCAGACTGCCTTTTTCGAGTACCAAATTAGCTCCTACTCCAGAGCAGGGTCTAACCAGCACAACTGGTACTACCCATGACGTAAGTAGACACTGATTGGCCAGACGCATTCAAAAACGCCCTCACCCGCCATGATTTATAACGCTGTGTAAACATACTGTAAACACTGTGTCAACTTGTTTCGCAAGTATGATGAACAGCGATAGATGGACAGACGCTGAAGTGCAGGCACTTGTAACAAATGTAGCACTCCCAGTTGTTGTTGGAATTTCTTAGTCCTCCTTTCCGTTCTTTCAATCGCTTTACGTATACGTCGACATTCTATGTCCACTATTGTGAAACCCGTGAGACACAACAAAAACACAGCTCCGATCACAGCGTCCTCCATCCTCCTGTTGTTAACATTGTTTTTCTTTGTTTCCGTTGTTGAACGCCGCATACAAATGACGTTGCTGTCGACCAGCTTACGTCAATTCCTAGTACACACTCACGGTGCGAATGCAACCCTTTAAATGGTACTGGGAAATAGTTTGTGCAAAATCGCCACAATACATCATAACTCAAAATTAAGTTTTGGAACTAAAGCGGTGCGAAAGGCCCTATGGACTGTTTTACCAATGTCCTTGCTACGTTTCTGGATCCGGGAATACTGCAGTTGCACTGCAGTCTACGAGGGTCAGGGAGATCTCAGATTTTATCAAAAATATTTAAATTTGTGTTCCAAAGATGAACAAAGGTCTTACAGATTTGTAATGCCATGTGGGTGAGTAATTAATAACAGAATTTTCATTTTTGGGTAAACTAACCCTTTAAGTTTGTGAAACTTCAATTGGTATCATTGCTGACTGGTTGTTCATATGACATGTTTCCAAGTTTCAACTATCATAATGAATGCCAGGCAACTGTTTGAGGTCATAACTCGGTTTTATTAGTGTAATCATAATTGAAAAGATTCAATGGGACATGTTACTAAACGCAGCCATCTTGAAGAGTAAACCTTACTCTTTCTTCCTAGACCTTTCCTCCCTTCACATTATTACATGCCCTAATGCTTCATGTAGCACATTCTACAGTCAGTAATTAAACTAAAAATCAATTTGTCTGGGAGAAGACAGAACACTGTGGCTTGCATGTGGGTGTTGGAATCGCTTCATTACATACAAAGACATTTTTCCCTCTTGTTTCCTTCTGGTTTGTTTTTAAGGGGCCGGAAATTCTGCACAGGGCAAGTCTGGGCCTAATTACACAGATTCTTTGGTCACATTATAACAGGAAGACCCCCATGAAAGCTACAGAGATTAACAAAATACAAAAAATACAACAGCGACCTAAGTCAATAAACAGCTTAGTGTCTAGACAACATGCTGGAGACAACTTTTTTTTCTCCTGAAAAAGTAATTATTTTATATTCTTTCACCAATATTAATGAAGTAAAAAAAGTAACATAATTTAAAACTCTCAAGTGAAAACTACTCACTGGATGGCATACAGCGTATACCAGATTGTATGTAGATTCTGAAACACATTAGCAGCTGTCAGCTCTATGGGCTGGGTCATATAAGGGCATGTGCCAAACAGCTCAATGATAAATATTAATAAGACATCGCAATGACTCTGGGGAACACATGCCATCATGACAACATCATTTTTCCCTCTTTGAATATAATAACTTCAGTCTCATCCATCAGTAATGGAAGGAAAAAAGCTTCCAGCTTATTGCAGCAGCATTATGACAAATGTTTAATGTAAGTGACAGTGTTGTTATTCAACTTGGTGACTCCAGGTAAATCTCACCCGGCTATGATTGAATTACTCAAAAAAGCAAACGGAAAAGGCAAAGGAAATATTTGCGCAATCCACAATGACTAATTTCAAACATTGAGGAACAAGTAGTCCCAGAATTTGTTGCCTGATAAGACACCCACGCTACACTGACTAATCACGGAGGAATACAAACTCCTACCCCTCCTCTTCCCCTTAAATCCATTCAGATGTCAAATGTATGATTGACAAATACAGTTTATTTGCACGGAACACAACGCCTGGGTTTCGCCTAGTATGTGCCTTGAAAAAAAAAAAAAAACTGCAAAATTGGGAGAGGAAATTCATTAAAGCCTGTTTCACAAAGAAAATTACCATAAAAGTTGTTCCTAGGAATCAAGGCCCAGTTTGAAAGTAGTTTAAAAGGATAATTCATACAGAAATGGGGTCCAAAACAACACTGGACCCCACTGACTTTGATAATATGGACAAAACCTGGGTTTTGAATGACATGCGGGTCAATAAATGATGTGAACTATCCCTTTAATAATGAACTGTACCCACTGATAGCATTATTTACATATGTTTTAGCACCAGATCAACAAAGAATATGAAAATTAGATAATATAATAATGCTTCAAAACTCCAATTCAGGTACCTAAACCATTAAAAATGTGCACTCGTCTGGATATACGCCTGATTATAATACTCTGCTCCATCATTAGATGAATTAATGCTGCTGTGATCAATAGAAAATGTACACAAATATTTCTTTTAAATTAAATTCTGTTCATTGAATTTACCCCAGAGTCATAATTACTGTACCACGAATAAGAGGAAGAAGGAGAGACAGACAGAAAAAGGAAGCAAAAGAGTACATTCCGTGCCCCCCTAAGCAGCAAAAACTTGAGGGCTTGGTGAAGCGGAAATGGTTTCAAATCCATTTTCTCTTTAGGACCTAATGCTAATCACTTCCTTCTATACGGAAATGGACCGATACTATTATTTTTCCTCCCAATTGTATTAAGAGACCAAACACACACACACAAACTAAAGATAAACTATACCAGAGATGCCTAATTACTCTTTAAATCGGAAAAACCCATGAAAATAAGCCAACTCATTTCCAGCTCGGAAATCAGTCCAATAACACATCTAATCATGCATAGCAGTTCCAATGAACACTGCTGGGGTAATGTTCCCTTTGAGCTATGCTCGTGGACTTCATAAAAAGTAGGAGTTTATATCAGTGGTTCTCAAACTGGTGGTAATTTTGCATAATGTTGAGTCTGCGCCATTCATAGTCTACCCTGCATCATATTTGCTGAATGAAATCCTATACTTGTTTCTTACTAACTTTGGGGCACCAATTTCTAAAACAGTGCCTGTTTTGATCTTGAATGTCACACCATTTCACAAAATATGATGTGCATTTTGTAGCATTTTTGCTTTTAACAACTATTTTTAAGTTGAAGAAGCCTTGTATTGTCCCTTGATCACCAGAAAAGACAAAAAAAAAAAACTTCCACAAAGACACAAAGATTCCTATCTTCCTTTGAGTCAGGTTCAACTATTTGTTCAACTCTCAGCCAATTTTCACTTGTATGAACGAGTCTGAAGATATTTCTTATGACTAATCCTGATTTCAAGGTTAGAATTATGGCCATTGACAGAAAAATCTGTGCACATGACCAATATGTGGGTGTTTTACTATACCCAAAGAGTGACAAGACAAATTACTATTATTTAACCCTTAGCTAAGAGGTTAAAAGCATAATATCTTAGATTGCAGTGTGAAAAATCATAATATGTGATGCTCAATGCCACTGTCATTGAAGTAAACATAACACCAATGTCAAAGCTAACACTAATAGACTTTTTATTTATGTATAATGTGATTAGATAGGACTAAGCATAAACAAAAGATTCAGAAATATAGTTAATGAGCAGCACATTAATAACAATGATTCGGTCTGAGTATTTTGCTCTGTGTGTAAATTCAGCTTGCGTCTGTCTAAATATAATATCTCTGTTTGGTGATTCATCAGCGCTCTATGCTGAGGCTCTCCAAATGTATTTGGAAAGCTTCTGTCTGAAGGGAGGATTGGTTGGCACACAGCAGCAGCAATGAAAAATAGCAGGATTTCACTCTTCATTAAGGGAGGGGAAAATGAGTTTGTCTTTCCTCGTCAGTCGAATTTGAGCAGCATGGCACATTCACACTCAGTATTAGCTTCTGAGACGTCCAACATTTTAATGATGGTTGGGGAAAAAAATAAAAAATGGGGAAAATAACTAGGCGTTAGTGGAGTCAACAATTTGTGACTATGAAGAACAATATTCAAATACAATCAATCAATTTAAATATTTATTGAAGGGATGTCCTGGGTGTCCTTCAAGTTAATCTTTAAAATGCTGTCTGTTATCATGGAAATTAAATTAGGCTTCATCTCTTATTCTGTAAAAACTTGTGTAAAATGTTTACATTAACTTACATTGGAAGTCAAAGGAGTAAGGATAAATTGTGATTCACGTTCAAGAGTAAAGCCAAAAAAGTGTTATTGTGAGAATACTAAAATAAAATAAAATAAAATAAAATAAAATAAAATAAAATAAAATAAAATGACATTTCTTCTGTGGAAGAACTTGGCTTCTGTGTTAAACTCAATTCAGTTTCATTATATATGAACAAAAAAAGAAAAGAAAAAATCATACAGGTTTATCAAAAATAAAAATTTAGAACGACATGAGGGTGAGTACATGATTACTTTTTATTGGAAATAAAAAAGTGAAAATAAAATAAAATAAAATAGGAACTATCCATAATGGCTTGCCTGATTGACTTCCACTGAAACAGTTTAACTGTAAACACAATTTCTTTTGTCTGTGGCAATTGAAAGGATCAACACAGAACTTAACTCGTTTTGAACCCAGCCCAGAATTTTCCTTTAAAAGCAGTAATAATGGCAATTACAATCAAAAACAAACTCAAAAATGGACATATATGCCACTCATACATCATTACATGAATGGACGATTTGTACATGTGTAGACAGATGTGCCTTACTGCCCTTAATAGACAGGATTGAGCAAAACCTTTCAGCCTAAGCTTAAAGATCCCCACCTAAAAATGAGGTAATAAAAGTACGTAAAAAATGAGGTAAACGGTCTTTACACAGTCTTACTTCAATAGATGTAATTATGCGAACATGCTCATTCTAAACATTTATATGAAACTCCAATATTATTTTAAAGTATAATCATTTGTGTGCACTGGCAGTTTCAGAGAAAGTCTCCAGCTGTGGATGAATCACATGCTTGAATATAAGTCCCACTATTCCAATGCTGAATCGAAGGGGAGCCTTAGAAATACTGTGCGGGAAAATACCGGTTTCTCACAAATGCCTCCACAAGCTCTGTAGATTGTCTTGTTGATATCATAGAGTGCAGTTTTCTTAAGAAATCATCTGATAAGGAAAGCATAATAGCAGTAAACACATAAAGCCATGCAATTTGTAACTTTACATCTATGTGGCCATTCCATGTGGACTTTACTGACAATCTTCCCTTGGTCCAGCAAAGACTGCCGTCGCCAGCGTTTGATAATTGCTGCCACTGCTCAAGACCTTAATGAAGGTGTGGGTGGGCTGAAGGAGGGTATCTTGACAAGTGTTTAAGAGACTATTTCTGCTATGCATCTCAGCCACCCATCACTCAAAGCAGCTCCTCAATTACAGTCTCATTTGAGGGCAGTGCTAGACATGCGTGGAGCCGCACATCAAAACCAGCGCTAAGAACTTCCCACAGTTGAAAACACAAGGCAGCACTTTCAGGCATCAGGCAAAGGTAAACAGTCAACGCTTTCTGCTTTCAATTGAGTTAAGTAGGCTGAAAAAGATGGTTCTGGCCTGCATGTCAGCAATTATGAAACACAAACATTGATGATTTATGCGTTGCCCTCAGAAATTAAGAAATTGCCTGTAATCAGCCACCATCGTTTATACAGCAGAGTTATGAAGATGCTGACAGATGTAGATGGTCTTCTGCTCATTATTCTAACCAAATAAGTTTTTTGTTTCTATGAAGGGAGGCTACTAAGTTAAGTTTTATTTCCTAGTGCTGGGGTCATCCAAGCCATCCGTTCATGAGACCGCTACTAACCACGTGAGGCATGAGTATATCTTTATAATGTCCTCATATGGCTTCTGGTTCAGCATAATCAGCACTTCTTTCTGTAACTATTTTTACCCTCAATCTACATATTTTCTAGCACTGTAATCAGTCTTGTGGAAGAAAAATATTAATCTGCACAAACACGCACAATTACAGATTTATCCTTTATAAAATATACAACTATGAGAACATTATTATCTCCTTCTTCCCACTCCTCCAAACCATGCAATTACAATGAAGGAGAATTAAAGCTTTTAAGCTTCAAAATGACACAAAAGCACCATGAAATTAACATAAAATTCTTTCATATGACTCCTGCACTATATATATGTATGTGTGTGTGTGTGTGTGTGTGTATGTGTATGTGTATGTGTGTATATATATATATATATATATATATATATATATATATATATATATATATATATATATATACACACACAGTATATACCTATGACATGTCTTCTGAATCCATATAATAGCTTTGTGTGAAAAAATAAGTATAATTTTATTATTATATATATTATAATATATATTATTATACTTCTAACTACTATATTATAAATCATATTTAATGGGTTGTTATTAGAGTTGCAAAGGCGTCAAAAATTTCCGGAAATTTTCTAGCTTTTTTAAATTATTTTTTTTAATGTTAACTGCAGTCAGTCTGACTTTGAATTGAGTCATTCAGATTCTGAACAAATCCATTCAGGATGATTATGATGCTAATCATTTAAACAATTCTGAAGCAAATCATTCAGACCGATTCTGAAGCAAATTGTTCAGACCAATCCTGATTCAAATTATTCAGACCAATTTTAAAGCAAATCATTTGGACTGTTTCTAAATCATATCATTCAGACCAATTTTGAGACAAATCATTTAGCCAAATTCTGAAGCAAATCATTCAGAATGATCTATTCACAAATCGGACATTGCTACAAATCTCTCATGAATTATTGCTATTATATGGTTTCAGAGGACTTGGTATATAGTTTATGATTTGTATGAATCACTTTTATGATAGTTTTATTCTTTTGCATTCTTTTTAACAGTTGAAAGCTTCTGTCTTTACATTTCTTATACAGAAAAACAAAAAGAAAGAAAGTAATATGGGTTAGGATAGACATGAGATTGAGTAAATAATGACAGAATTTGAATTTTTTGGTGAACTGTCCCTTTAAACTTCCCAGATGCTTCCACAGTGTGTCATCCCATGCCATGTTATTTGAAATGACTGGGGTGTCTATATGAATGCTGGCATGACTCTCGGAGGGACCGCATGGTCTTTGATGGACCCTCCACGGGGACCAGGTAAAAAGCAGCCCCTCATGTACTGCGAAACGGGGGCACTGATAGGCAACCTTTGTGATACTGCTGTATATTACAGCACTGAGGAATCACCACACAAAAAAACCCTGCCACCCCTCTGTTATCCATCTCACATTTTTGATTGCTCCATGTGGGAGGGACGGCGGAGAGGGGAAGGAATAGAGGGAGGGGAGAGGAAAGGTGAGGGTTTAGACAGTTATTCTGTGAAGGACTGATGACACTTTCCAGAGGGGAGTAAAAGACAAGGAGCTATTATCACAATCGGCCCTCCTTTTCTCAGAGAGACAGGCTGATTGGGGGTCTTTAGCTCAGAGACCACCACTCAGTCTTTTCAGTAGAAGCTTTGTGAAGATATTAAATGCTCTCAAAAGCTCCTACTGAGGCATTTTTCTGTCTCCTTCTCTTCTCGTCAATGGCATTTGACTCTCGCTGAAGGATTTCTCTCTTAAAGGTCATGTGCCAATGAATTTACTCCCTTATTCATATTTTAGGGGAAGAGTTCTCAAAAATGAACACCCAGATATAAACAGCACTTTTTGATTGGCACAGAGGGTGTTTGGCATAGCAAATGCAGTTGGCTTGCAAATCAAAAAGAGAGCATGCCAATGGACCTGTTGAGTTTTCTTGTTTTGGGAAAGGTTTATACAGAGCTCTGCTACATGGTTATACAAACTGTATCAGTATAATGCCTTCATACAGCAGTGTACATCATTTGTATGATGGTAATTCAGTCTAAAGGGAGTGATTTAAATGGCTCTATTTCCGATTCCAATTCCACTAAGTTAAAAAGGATAATTTACCCAAAGATTCTGCCATCATTTACTCACCCTCATGCTGTTCCCAAACTGAATGCCTTTCTTATTTCAGTGGAATGTTATTTTGCATCCCCATTGATTTTAATTGTATGGACAAAGAGCCCCAAAAGTAAGAACCATAGTAGTAGCAGGCAGCAACTGAAGGAGAGGAATACATTTTCAACAAAATGCAAAGCAAAGCAAAGCAAAACAAAACAAAACTGTTGTACCTCCAGCCATATTTTTGAAGCATATCATGTACAAGGTATGTTCAAAATGGATAGGGTTTTTGGACTCATATGCTCAAAATGTGATTGCTGATTCTTGTGCATATAGCCAACAGAAAATAAGACGTTAATGTTCATGACAATGATTCTGATCCTTTTGCATATTTTATTATGGTGTTCATTCCACCTCTGTGGAAGAATGCGGACAATCATTGGAAATGAAAATACTATATCTTTTCCCCCTTAATGGGATGCTTTTACTCCTTGATATTACTGCACAGGGCCAGTTTGTCTTTTTCTCCTTCTCCTCTGCCTCTCTGAGCTCTTCAACCCAGAGGTACAAACATTTATAATTAAGGTCATGTCAGAATCGTTTCAGTCACATGACACTCATATATTCCTCTTTTAATTGTGTTTCTATAAGCAAGAGCAGGGGGTCAGATCAAAGGACTTGCTGGTTTCAGACTCCTCTCTCTCCCATTTTTTCCATCTCTCTAATTGTTTTGACTATTTAAGCTGAGACTGAGAAAGCAAACAGCAGCTGCAGTGTCCCTGCTAATACTAAAGAGTCCTTCATGTTCAGCCCTCCCTTTCCACACTCTTTCCCGTAAAAGCACATCGACACACATCATATTGACAAAGACACCAATCAATGTCTACTACACTTTATCTTTACATGTAATCTTTAGCTCCAGATGCATGAACTCTTTTGAAGCCATAATTATAACACTGCTCTTCTTCAGTTTGTTCCTCTATTCCCCTGCTAATGGTGTGGAGATATTAGTAGCTCTCATGCTGAGTTTGGTGCACATGAAAAGAAGAAAATTCAGGAACGGCAGGATATATCCCACTACAGAGGAGGATTGCCAAACATCAAGATTTCAAACCTCGACGAGCCCTTGCTGATAGAAAAGATACACGGATACGACACACCGCCTCACCCCGCTCTTCGTCTGTGATCAAATCAGCAATACTGTTCCTCCACCCCGGCTCTCTGAAATTGGAACGCACATGCGTCGCTTCAATGAAATTCTGAGTGATTTATTACCTCTTATAACTTTCATGTGAGACTTCATGAAAAGCTCAGCTGTCTTGCATTTTTTATTGTTCTGACAGGATTTATCAGTCGAGAGAGACAGATCTGAGGGAGAGAAAAAGAGGGATCGATTGTGCCTGCATTTGATCCTTGTAACCTTGGTTACTGCACACAGGTGTGAGGACAAGCGTGCGCACATACGCCAACTGGGGACTACTGTATGCAGATGTTTTCATGTGTGCAGGGGCGTAAATTTCTTCTAACAGTTGGGGGGGACAATAAACAGAATTTCTCAAGAGCAATTTTTAAGGGGACACAAATAATACAGCTAAAATTGTACTTGTAAGGATATGTATACACAGAGGAAAGCTTATTAGTGCAGCAGGGAGACCGTGCCAAATTAGACAACTTCAAGCTGTTGTGGTCACGCCACGACAGCGGTCATGTCTGTTATAGACATTACTATCCGTCACAGTGTTGCCACATCCGCGGTTTTCCCGTGGAATTGGGCTACTTTATCATTGTTGCCACGGGTTGTTTTTCATGTCAGCGGGTCGAAGCGACCCCAATAAAGTGTATTTTAGGCCCCCAGAATGCGGTTTTTACCAGGGGTGTACCCCCTCAAAACGCAGTGACTCTCTCACCGGACTTGTGTGTGTGTGTAGGTGATGTAAAAGAGGAAAGCAGGCATTTGGACCAAAGCATTGTGAGGCAAAGGAGGGGGACACTCAAAATGTTTCTAAACTTAAAACACATTTTTGCCCTGTTTGTGCTGTTTTACTATTTACACAATTATTAAAATATAAAACATTGTTATTTACAATACACAGCGTGGTTTTTAATCATATTTTTAGGGCGGGGTCCTGTCCCCCCTGACCCCCCGGGATTTCTGCCTATGCATGTGTGTATATACTAAGGCACTTTAACAAAGCTTTTGGTTCCTGGTTACATACTTCTAAACAGGGGTGGAATGGTTCAGCTTACTCACGGTTCAGTTTGTATCATGGTTTTAGAGTCACGGTTTCAGTATCGTTCGGTATGTACTAAGTTTAGGGAAAAACTATAGTGTCAAATAAAAATAAAGACATTAAGAATAATCTATCTAACTACAAGCAACAGCACAAATAATTACAATAGAGTAAAGAAACAAATAAAATAAACAGTGATTTTCAGGTTTTTTAGGGAGGTCTAACAGTTTTTAGATAAAGAAATTGAATAAAGTAATCAAATCACATTTTACTGTATAAATTAAAAATAAATCTTTATTAAAGTTACAAAAGCTATTTAATCAAAAGCATTGATTGATTTCCTTGTTGCTGTTTGATTAATATTAAGAAAGTGCTGTCACTTTAAGAGAGTGCAATGATCCAGTGCACTGATACAGTACATTCTGCCGGCTATGTCTGCTATGAAACTTACCAAGATGGGCTTTTTGACATAATTTTTGTCTGAATTTGTCCATTCAAACACAATACTTCAAAGAGAGCTTAATATTTGTGTGCGTTCTGAGACGTGGGTTCACGTACTTCGGATTGCACACACAGATCTTCTCACTATATATATTTTTAGTCAGCAAAAATGCATTAAATTGATTAAAATTGACAGTAAAACATTTAATGTCACAAAAGATTTATATTTCAATAAATGCTGTTCTTTTTAATCAAAGAATCTACTATTCATATAAAAATGTTAAGCAGCACAACTGTTTTGAACATTGATGATAACATAAAATGTTTCTTAAGCACCAAATCAGCATATTAGAATGATTTCTGAAGAATCATGTGACACCGAAGACTGGACTAATGAGCACAATGGCCTTATTTCAAAAACATACATACTGATTATAAAATTTTGAGTGTTAGTGTATACTAAAAATCTGCATGTTTAACTAATCTGTGCTCATAAAAGGGACATAAAAGGGACAGTTCACTCAGTAATTTAGTCATCAGACTAAACCAGTCAAATTTGTCAAATTTATTGTGAAGACGAAAACCCCTTGAGATGTAACATCTCGTTTTCGAGGGGACCTCAAACAGTATCATTTCCTCCCAGTATGACTTTCTTTCTTCTGTGGAGCAACTTTAAAGTTAACTTAGAAGGATAACTACCCCTTTAAGATGCACATGCATATTAGTTATTATTTATAGCAAGTGAGAAATTTTATTGCAACAATGAAGGGATTTTTATGGTTTTGAATCAAAAACTTGGCCTGAATGGAGTATTACAGGAAATGTCAACAATGCTTCATTAAGCTGTGAAATTTGTCTTTTCAGCGAAACAATTTGATTCAACATCGATTAGATGGTTAGATGGATGTGTTTATTGTTTTGACAAACATGAAAATGTTGCTTGCAGCAAAGCACTAGAGCGTTGGAGAGAACACACTTCTATTTTTAAGCCAATGCATAATGAAGTTTATGCAGCAAAAACAAAAACAAAAAAACACTTCAGACACATTTTAACCTGATTTTGCTTTCCTGCAGAGGCTAGAAAGTTTTAAAAAGAATCCCTACCATTAATACAAAATAGTGTTGCTGCTCAACCTAAACAAATGTATTTATTTCTTTTTGGTTTTGTGTCCTGAAAGCTGGACAATTGTAGATTTTGCTTTGGGAACATAAAAGTACAAAAGACAAACAACTTCATAACTATTTGTTCTCCATTAGTCTCTCTTGGGCTGTTTCTGAGCAGGTGGTATGAGACAACCTTCAGTTCACCTTCATGAAACTCACTAAATTTAATCTTGAATCTCTGGCAATGTACACATTGAGTGGCCTGGCCACCTTAAAATTACTCATTACCCATCTGTGCCACCCCACCAGTCTCTCTGGGGACCCTCCAGCAGCAGCTGCAGTGTAAAACTTCATTGTAAAACTGTAGAGAGGAAGCAAGAGAGACTTTGCCTGAAGCCTGTATTTCTAATTCAGGGACCACACTGAGGGAATCTGACTCCAGATCAGCAGTCCTACGTCAAAACCTCTTTCAGAACAGGGACTGTATGGGTGAACCTTGGCCTCCATTTGGTGTGTACAAAGACGAGTAGCTCTTGTTAGAGAATGATCTGCCCTGTACTCTCGACCTGCTCATGAATCAACCAGACTGAATGCCATCAGAATAGCTGCTTTCATTTACTTAGTGGTCCTGCTGAAAATTTCAGATTTTTGTTGGGTGATAAAGATGACTGCATGTGAATTATATGCAAATTTGTTTTCTTCTCACATTTAAAAACTAGTGCTATTAGTAGAATAATGTCAAATAATCTCATGATTTCAGAAATAGTAGTGAAAATTAACTGGTTCAAAATTGGTTCCACATACTGTAACTACATATTGCATACATACAGAAAACCAAGGTGACTTTCGCTTTGCTGGAAACTGCATTGCACCTGGCTGGGACACTGTACAGTATTTGCGGCTCAGTGGAAATAAGTTGACTCCATTGGTCAGTTTCGTTACACAGCTGATAATGGAAATGGAAGCACTAGTAAAGAATCTGATCCTCTTAGTTGTAGAAAGTTGCTGACATTTTAGGATTAAGTCCATGAAGATTTAAATCCCATGAACTGTAAAAATCACAACAAACTGACACACTAACACACAAGTTCGAGCAGTTTCCTTAAATAAAATACATAGAAATCTTAAAAGAACAGTTGACTCCCAATAATAAATAACTAAATTAATGAAAAATAAAAATATTAATAAAAACATTTAACAAAAAAAATTCCCATATTACAGCTCATAAATTGTCTAATATCTAGCATTTTTGTTTCACAGAAGAATAAAAATAACACAGGGTTGGGATGAACAATGTAAAATATTAACTAACACATTTTGGGTGAACCCAGCATGACCAAATATCTACATAACAATGTAAGAAGTACAGCAATGAAGCTGAAATTCTGTGAAAAGTTGCATAAAGCATCCATTAATATAGCAGGAGAACTATGCTGCACTCTTTAACTCGAATCTGTCTCCATTTTGTGTCAGCAATAAATCTGTACACACTATATCTCTATGTCTGCTGACTGACAGCCTCCACAAACTGTATTGTTAGCCTGTGAGTTCTCTTGCCTACATTCTTTTTCAATAAGGCAGCACTAATACAATTTTTTGGGGGTTACTTTTTTGTGAAATTCTGCCACTGACAGGTGGGCCTATCAGCTGAAATGGCAGGGGATCTGGGCCCAATACTTTTGTCAGATGCATTGTAATTGTGAGGGGCAGTGCGGATGAACCGGCTGGTCGGGATATTGCTTTGTATTTCCCCAGAGCCCCTGTCACCTCCTCTAGTCTTTCACTACATCTCTCCCTGATTTTGTGTGGTGAAGAGACAAAGAGGGAAGGAGAGAGAGAGACCAAGGCACAAGTGGGAGCCTGGCTCACATACTCATTTGCTTGAGTGAGAACAAGGAATACTACAAGGATATCTAAAAAAAAATAATACACAGAAAGAGAAAAGCGCAGCTGAAAAGACCAGCTTAACAGAAAAGCCATACTGTTCAGCAGAAAAAGTTATCTAGAGAAGCTGGTCAAGAAAGTCTACATTACCCATTTATATTCTCATTTATCTCAATCTGCCATCTTTGCTCATGGGCACTCATTCCATCCAGGTTTGTTTGACTGGCTGTCGCCTAATTACAGAAGGAAAAAGACTCCATAATAACATTCACTGATGGCCACACAAGAGCCCTTGCAGTCCTAAACACTTTAATACAGAAATATAGCCAGTTTCTTTCTTTTCCAGGATAAAAGTAAATAAATAAACAAACCAAATAGGGTAGGGTATCACAATATTACTGTTTTTTCTGTATTTTGATCAAATAAATGCAGCCTTGATGAGCAGAAGAAACTTCTTTAAAAAAACAATAAAAATCCTACTGATCCCAAACTTTTGAGTGGCAGTTTATATCGAAATCCTACCACATTTTTCTTTACAAATCCTCGTTTTCTGCTTCTAATTTGTGACTGGCATTTCGTTTTGTTCTCTCTCCACGTTCGTCAATAATCACGCAATGCCGTCGTCCTACGTCATCCATCGGAACGGCTTCTGCTTATGACAGTTAGATGAATTGAGACAGAAGTGTTTATTACGTTTGAAATTCTAATTTCTAGAACAACAGTGTTCACAGATAAGACGTGAGTGTTGTGTGCCTGGTTTGCAGCAGACAGGATAATCTTGCTCTGGGTGGAGTGGCTGTACTGTAACTACCTTAATCCTTTATCTCTCGTTCTCTCTTTTTCCACATTCTCATTGCCTCTCTTCCTTTCTCCCTCCTTTTTTCCTTTCTTCCTCCCTTCTTCTCCAGTTAAAAGAGCCATGCTCTCCATTAACTCTTCTCAACAAGAACTCTGGAGGAAAGTACGCCATTAAACACAGGCCCATTTTAGGCAAAGGGATTAAAAGGGAAAGAGTTCAGCAGAATGTGTGAGGGGGAAGGGTTTAGAAAGTGCTGGAATAAAGTCAACACTCAAATCTGGTAAGGCGAGAAAGCAGTTAAAAGAGTAAGAGTGCTTCTTAGAGATAGAGGCTCTTCCAAAAGGTCTGCAAATGCTGAGAGAAGAGAGGAAACAGCATGGCTGGACACACAACACTAAACCTCACTAGGTGGTTTGGATTGGTTCCCACAGCCCCATCCGTCCCTCTCAAGCTCAATGAAGGCGTTATATAGGAGTGCTCTCAAATCTCCCGCTGCTAGAAAACTGACAACACAAGTGGCTAACCAACATTGCAGGAGATGAAGACAAAGAATGGCAGGTCCTGGCTCAGTTCGTGATAAGACTTTGAAGATGACAAATGGCCCTGTGCTCAGCGTTAAGAAGGTAACCTGCCATGAGTCCGCTCCAGCTTAGGGATGGATCTTTTGTTGACCATTCTCAATTCTCATACCTAAATGCAGAAAAATGGGGCAGGCTACGTAAAAATGCATTCGGCTAATTAAGACGAAGTAGACCGCAAATCTATGTGACGTTCTGCTGGCAATGGGGGGATGTCTGTTGCTGCAGTAACATGAAATGATTGGACATTAGGGGGATGATAACATTTAGATACGATGAATCTCTCTGTCCCACCCTAACTATGTCAACAGACGTTTCTATCAGGACAATGATTGGCTTCAAATACTTTTGAGTGTGTCTCAATCTGCACCCTAGCACAAGTGCATGTTCATGATATACTTCAAAAACAACAAGAACAAGAACAAATTCATCTTGATAATGTCAGATAAATTTGATAGAAAGGTATGTAATGAATTAGGTTGAATAGCTGTTAGATGTCAGTTGTTATATTTAAGCACACAATTAGATAATACCAATTTAGGTCAAGCAATTTCTAAGCAATGTTTAATTTTGTTCAGTTTGGTGTAAAGAGTTTGCATTAGCAATTTAAGAAAAAACGCTTAAGCAAGTGTCTGAATAATTTTTGGTCCCACATTTTTTTTTATCAATTTTACTGGTAGTCCACTGAATGAAGAATTTTTGCACCCATTAGTAAAAAAAAATCAAAAATTATATCTGGTGTCTGAATAATTTTTAGTTTGACTGTATATATTTGTATAGTGGGAAATAACAGATAGAGAAATACATTTTTATAACAATGTAAAAGTCTCTATGGTCTCTTTTGAGCATTTAATGCATGCCAAAAAAATGTTTTAATGGTGGTGGAAAAAAAATATACGGTCACCCTTTATTTTAAGGTCTACTTCTGGCTATTAACAAACCATTGACTATGACTTTTGCCTCAATAAACTAAAATTTGCTGCTTATTAATAATTAGTAAGGTAGTTGTTACTGTAAGTGTAGGATTAGTGATGTAGAATATGGTCATGCAGAATATGTGCTTTATGTACTGAATAACAGCCAATATATTAATAATAGGCATGGTAATAAGCAACTAGTTAATAGTGAGAATTGGTCCCTAAACTACAGTGTTACAAAAAAATAAATAAAAAATTTACAAAAAAGAGGTAAACATCTACATGGACTGTGAATCTGTGGACTCTTTCATGGTGATTTCATGGTAAAATGTGTTAACAGCATTGAATGTACTATACTCCCACTGGTGGCTTAGAGCATAATCAAATTACCCAAAATATCTAATAAACAAACACATAGGATACTGAGGATATACAGAGCTTTGTCAATGGTGGCAGTACCAAGGCAAAACATTTTTTTATTAATTTTTTGCTGGAGTTTTCAATATGCAGAATCCATGCGGCCAATGAGCTCCACATTTAGTGTATATATGAGGATAGAAGACTTTTTTTTATAAGCCTTTCATATCTATGCAGTACACACACAATGCAGCATGAGGTGCAGACAGAAACTCAGAAATGAACAGAGAGGAAGAATGAAAAGTGACAGAGAGAGAATAAGAATCATATTACAGTGACGGCGGCAGGGATCTTATCAGAGATCATGAGCTGATGAGAGCAACACTCATGTTAGAAAACGCTTATCACTTTAGAGGAGAGAGGAGGCAGTGTGGAGGATGGGGAGAGAGAGAAAGAGAGAGAGAAGAAAAGGATAAAAGAGGAAGAGAAATAAAAAAGAAAGGGGTGAAGGCAGTGAGCTGTTTAGGATCAGACCTGTGATGTGACAACCAGGACCGAACAGTGAACCTTGGTTGAAGAATTGTGTATTTTTACCCCAGTGATAACAAACTTTAATAGGATGAGATAGCACAAACTAAGCAGGGATGCATATATATTATAATGCATGTTCATCTTTATTTTCAGGCAAGGTCAAGAATAAAATGCAACTGCTTTCCTAATGGATCCCTGCTGTTATTAATATTCATGGCAGCTTAAAATTCCTTACACAAATTTTAGGTGTGAGTTTGGTTGAATAGGCCCGAAGCTTGCAGCATGAACATCTCAGAAGCCTGCAGTCTCAAAAGAATGGAGGACGTATTATGCATTTGCTTTATAACCAGACAGCTTTGTTATGAATCGCTGCCCTGAGTGTGACAAATTACTATAAAAGGGACTATCACAATAAACCAGAAAGTGAGGAACACTCCAAATTGAAGTGTGTGACACACACACATGCTCGCCCGGCATTCACGCATGCTATGTAATTATGTGAACGAAGGGTGTAAATAAAAGAGACTGGGCTTTTATCGCTGCTCTCTGTAATTGATTTGCTAGATCTGCTTTGTTGCTAATGGCCAGAGGATACATTTCTGACCTGTACTGAAAAGAAATGGGGAGGGCAGCTAGGCACGACGGGGGTGGTTTGATTTGATTTGTCGGGGTGCTGAAACGCTTGGCGTGCCTCGCCTTAATCACATGGCTTAATTAAAAACCGCCAGCGTGCGGGGTTGGACGGGTGACTCCCTCACCGCATGCAAATACCGTCCTTGCCACCTGTCCAGACCACATCATTAAATAAAGAAAAAAAAAACACTGACTACCACTGGTGGCCATAATTAAGCGTAAAATTGGGCTAATAACAAACGTGTCATGGGTGAGCATGCTATTAGATATTATAATAAGGTAGACTTTGTAAAATCAGGGAGGTTGTGGAAAGAGATGATGAACATTTATGCCTCCTGCGAGCTGCCAGAAGAACCAGAAGTAGGGATTTGGCACTTGGAGAGACTTTGGAAATGCAGTTTGATCGTTTTAATTTAGAACCAGACTAGTCTAGGCATAAAACATAACCTTAATTAAACCAAATCCCAATAAATGCACTTCCGATGAGGCGTTCCAGTGATTCCACAACATCCTTCCAGGATTAGTTTTTATAACGCAGGTGCACGCCATTGAAAAGAAGCATAAATTTACACTCAGCATGCACAGAGGAAGTTGTAACAGAGATAGCCAGAGACATAAATCGTAAAGACGTCCAAATCTTTGTGCGGCACGCAATGTGCAAACAGAGAATACTAAGTTAAGCACAGAGGTTGTTTATAAGCATCAAATAAGCCTGGCATCAAACCGTAACTAACACACCATTACTTATGTGATGACCAGCACCTAAGCTGGGTTTTTTTTTTTAAACAATACAATATTTTTCTGCCAGGCACTGCTAGATATGCTGCCGTCTGCAATATATTAAGCAGTAAATTTGAGATAACCTTCTTATTGTGTTCGATTTCACAGCAACAGATCTGGGGGCAGCTGTACATGGTGTTCTCTAGACAAACTTCAATGTAGGTTTTCAGGTACACAATTATTTGAAAGCTGAGATTAACCAAGGTTATATTCACACAGTCAGTATTTGGTCTTTCAAACATATTTATTAGGTATAATTCCTAATTTGTCCTGCACATATAATTGCAGACTGGAGTGGATTGACATCTTTTTTGACTTTTCACTAAGTTTTCACTTACTATTATGTATGTAGGGTGCTAAACAGGAGTTGCAACCTTACATTAAGTTGTTTGAACATAGCTAAAGTGACCACCAACATAAAAAAACTGCTCTAAATACTACAACTAATTACATCACATATCAATCATCAGTCATCACATATCGATCACATACCAATCATCAATCACAATCAAAACACGTGCTTATACTGAGAAACAGTCAAAACAACTGGGGTAATATATTGCCCACAACCGGGGGTGGGATAATGATCCATCCATCATGGGTTTATTGGAACACCATTGGCTAAAACGAGGCACCATCTGTGTTCCTCCGTCTGGCCTCTGTCAGAACAGGTGACGGCAGCATCGCTCCTTCTGGTTCTCATCATCTCGCTCTCAGCCAAAATGTAACATCTCAACGCTAACAGGGCTCATAAAATATGAGCATCTCTTGCCATGGTGAGCCCACGCACGTTTTGGACAGATCACTCAATGTGGAAACATCTGAGGTGGAAAGAGGATGCACAGCACTTGTTTCTTCTGTGCCTATACTCGGCCGGTTATGACTGGTTTTCCGTTATCAGGAAAGCTATTAGGATGAGAGGGAGGTGAGCAATTAAGATGGGTAATTACATAACGGGATGACAACAAGACGGAGTGAGAGGAAGAATGTAGGGAGTGTGCACTGCATAAAAATGTCTTAAGTATTTTAGTACTTTGTTGTATTTTCTTTAGCTAAAAATGAGCAAGGACAAAAAACATACTGCAAGATATATTCTTTCAAAACAAGATTACATAATTTTAATACTTAAGTGAAATGTTCTTGTTTTAAGCATGTTTGGATAGTTTTGAATGAAAATTCTGTGAAGTACTTCATACATAGATCTTTAGAACTATAAAAACAGACAGAATGATAGAACGACAGATAGAATGCTATTGAACAATGAAATGCTAGAACGATAGATAGATTAATAGCTTGATTAATAGACAGAACATCAGACAGACAGACAGACAGACAGATAGATACATAGATAGATAGTTAGATGGATAGAACCATAAAATGATAGAACAATTGATTGACAGACCAACAGCTTGATAGATAGAATGATAGATAGAACGATAGATAGAACGACAGACAGACAGACAGACAGACAGACAGACAGACAGATAGATAGATAGATAGATAGATAGACAGATAGATAGATAGATGAACAGACACATAGGATGAAATATAGATTGAAACTAAGATGACAGATGTATTGGATTTTTTATTGGAAATATCCAACTCAAAAGGAGTAAATGATGACACAATTTTATTTATTTATTTATTTTTTTGGTTGGGCCATTCCTTAAAGATGCCAAGGAGACCGAGAGACACATTTAACTCTGTGTATCAAAGGCCTGCTGAAGATCAATCAAGCAGAATAGCAAAAAGGCCTTTCAATGAAGTGGCTTTAATCTCCTCACAATGTTTCCATCAAACTGAAAGTAAGTGTCATAAAGGGGCCCATGGGCTTAATAACTACCCCTGTGAAGAGTGTAAATCTTTAATAGGGGGCAAAACTAAGCCTGCAGCTACTCTGAAACTTACACTCACACATACTTGCTCACAGATATATAGACGGGGCACAAACAGCTTGACATTCTCACACAAGGAACTACAGTGCAGTGTATCAGCTACTTACAAATAAGTCTCATTGGTACCCACCCTTCAGGCAGTCCTTGTCTGTAAATATTTATAAACCGATTTTTATCAAGGCTCAAACTGATTTAAGCCAATTTGCTCTCCATGAGTCAGTGAGATTCTGATATATTGTGAGCTGATGCAAGAGCAAACTCACAACAATTAGATCACAGCTGCGACATTATTCATAGAGAGGTAGTAGAGAAAAGGAAACAGGAACTGAATGAAGGAAATAAAAATCCCAGCCACAATTCTAGAATGTTGTAAGTGGTTGCCAAGTTGTTGCTATATGGTTTCTAGGGACTTGGGCCATGAAGTGTAATATTTCTGTCATTATTTATTCTCATTTGCAAACCCATAAGGCTTGCTTATTTCTGTGGAACACAAACAGAGAAATTCTGAAGACTGTAATGGTTGCTCTTATTTATGCATTATTTATTGTATTGTTAAACAGCATACCATTTATTCACTGACTGTATTGCAGATAAGGCTTAACTTTGCACTATCACCTTGTTTGTATTGGTTTGTGTATTGTTTGTCTGGTATTGTATAGTTGTAACATACATTCTTCTGTATTACAGATGTTTAAAGTGCCCCTATTATGCCTTTTCGAATATTACCTTTCATGCAGTGTGTCATGTAGCTGTATATGAAATAACCATCTGCAAAGTTGTGAAGTCGACAGTCACCACAATCGCCTAAACGAGTTGTCAGGAATTCGAATCTTATTCTGTTATGGATCTATGTCACGAAGTAACACAATTTGCCTAATGTCTGCCCACATTCTACATTTCCAACTTGCCCACCCACAAACAGTAAAATTTCCATGTGGTTAACATCATGTCGGTAAAACGCTGTATCCTACATCTTATAATTACCACAAACTTGTTAACACTTGACACTTACCACTGAGAAATGTCCTGCTCCAGTCGTGAAATAAGCAAAACCAATAAGTAGGGCTGCACGATTAATCGCATGCATTTGTCATGCGTGTCTCATCAGTAAAGCTGGTTCCGTGATAAGTGGTAAATATCCGTCATAATTGAGATTAATCGCATTCGATTATGAACACGATATTGCGTAGCTTGTCAGTGAACTACGGCTCTGTGTATGAACTCCCGGTGCATTTGAAAACAGGTGACAGACATTTACCGCTAATCACGGAACCGGCTTTACTGATGAGACACGCATGACAAATGCATGCGATTAATCGTGCAGCCCTGCCAATAAGGAAATAAGTCTCTTGTCGATCAGCCAGTTCAACCATTTCATCATCAGACTCCTGCTCGAATTGGTAAGGTACAATCGATATCGACATCTTTTCTACGCCATCCGCACTATCAGACAAATCACAGCTGAGGGCTCATGGAAAGGAGGGGTTTAAAAAGACTGATTCTTTGAACTGCTTCGCCAATCAGCTTGTAGCCAATCAGTAGTAAGGGGTGTGTCTGCTCATGATGTGGATGAGAGAGAGTTCAGTGAATAAGATGCACATTTGCTAAGCCGAATGACAGAAAGATAGAGATGGCGGATAAAAAACAAAAGAGGAAACCATCTGTGGAACAAAAGAAGGCTTAAGGCTATAAGGCAAGAAGTAGGACCCGTGTAAATATTGGATCAGCTTTCCAGCACTGGAGAGAACTCAAGGAGTGGAAGGCCTGTGATCGGACGCCAAGGTTGCTTCGTTTCTTCTCGATAGGTGAGTAATACCGTGTCTGCCCCACAACAGCTAAAGTCTGTTTAGTGCCCTGACTTTTGTGATTTTTTCAGTTGCTTATAAACATATACATGGCTGAAGTCTGAAAATATTGCATTCAGTACAAACTGGGCTACAATAATATGTAAATAGCATGTATGATCACAATTGTGTTTTTGAGAAAACAACGTTTATACGTGGTTAGTGAAAAACTAAAATTTTGAAGTCACTGAAATAAGGTCTGTGACGAGTGGGGCGGTGGAGTGATTGGGTAATAAGCGACACCTGCTCCACTCACCGGTTTCGAGTCCCACGGAGGAGATCGGAAGGATACAAAAGAGGAGCGACGACAGTGAAGGACGAGAGAGGACCAGGCCTGGGCTTTATTTTGGGTTTGGTTTTTGTTTGTGCGCGGCAGTCGCTCGTGAGGGGCTGTCACGCTATTTTATGTTTATTTGGTTATTAAAGTTTTATTTTAGTGTTCGCCGGTTCCCGAGTCCTTCTTCCCATGATTATGGAGTTTTTTATTGTTACACTGGCGCCGAAACCCAGGAGGACGGAGGGACGCGCTGCCGAAGATCCCTTGGCGCTGGGGTGAATCCGCGTTGCCATCGAGCAGGGCGTAGCAGTCTGGCGCCGTGGACGCTCGAGGTTGTGGGCTGGAGTGAGTTGCCGGGGACGGACGAACTCGCTGCCGGCTGCCTGCGATGTGGAGGGATGGCTGCTGTCCGTGAGGGAGTGGAGGAGTCGCCGCCGTTCGCCAGGTGGCCGGAGCCTGCTGCCATCTGCCGGAATGGGGAGGAGCAGGGAACGGGGGACTCCTGCCGACTGCCCGAAAGCAGAGGAGCCGTCGTGCCGTCCACCGAGGGCCATCCAGTGCTGCCGCCAGGCACCGCGGAAGAGTACACCCAGCTGGTGGAGGGCCGAGCGGCAGCGTGTCGGGGAACCGGAACTTAATTTTTCTCCTCTCTCCCCTCTCCCATCTCTCACCCCCGTCTCACCTCATCCTTCCATCTCCTTTTCTCTCGCCTCGTCTGTCCTTACCCCCGGGTTCCCGCAGGTCACCGTGAGTGGTCCCCCCCCTGGAGGGAGTGGGGGGAGTAGAGCGCAGTCTCGGGAGTACCCCCCGGCCTGCGAGGGGCGATGGGGGTATGTGACTAGTGGGGCGGGGCCGAGAGTCGTGGGAACGGAGCGAGGCCGGTGGAGTGATTGGGAAATGAGCGACACCAACTCCACTCACCGGTCTCGAGTCCCACGGAGGAGATCGAAAGGATACAAAAGAGGAGCGACGACAGTGAAGGACGAGAGAGGACCAGGCCTGGGCTTTATTTTGGGTTTGGTTTTTGTTTGTGCGCGGCAGTCACCCGTGAGGGGCTGTCACGCTATTTTATGTTTATTTGGTTATTAAAGTTTTATTTGAGTGTTCGCCGGTTCCCGGGTCCTTCTTCCCGTGATTATGGAGTTTTTTATTGTTACAAGGTCATAAAACACATACAGAACATTTGACCACAAGACTGTCAAACTTGGATCTTGTAGCCTAGAATTTTTGCTTCAAAATGATGTGAAAATCATCTTGTTTACTCGCTCACAGAAAACAACAGATTGATTTAAATTTTCGAAGTCACTTTTTGTTTCGAAAGGGCATATGCAAGTAGACGTGACTGACCATGAATATTAGTGTAATTCACACCTGATAAGACAAAGGCCTGCATAATGAGCTGCATAATGAGCCTTTCAGCCAGGTGTGTGACTGATAGGGAAGAGTTACAAGAAAGAATGTGAGGACAAAATAAATGTATATATTTTTATGTTTGTAGTTTATTTAGAATATATTTAATTATCCCACAAAATAACTTGAGATTCACTTGCGAGTGCAGTTAAACAGTTTATTAGGAAAAATCAAAGCTGACTTTCAAAGCTGAATTTTTAGTATCATTACTCCAGTCACACAATCCTTAAGAGATCATTCTAATATTCTGATTTGCTACTCAAAATACATTTATTATTATTATTAGTAATAGTAATGTTGAAAAGAGCTGAGAATAATTTAAGTTTTTGATGAATAGAAAGTTCAGAAGAACAGCATCGTTTGTAACATGATTACTGTATTTATCATCACTTGTGTGCTAAATAAAAGTTTTAATTTCTATATATACTGACTCCAAGCTTTTCGAATGGTATAGTGTATATTGTATTAGTGTAGGCCTATACAATCCAAAAACTAGTTATAAACATATAGAGAACAGAGAATAGCCCATCACAGTAAAGTTTTGTCTAATCATTTTTACTGACTTTAGACTAGCAACATTATAACTCATATTATTTTTATATCGTATTGCTGTCTGTGTTATAGAACATAAAAAAACAACAACATCCTGGCATCGTGAAACATTTAGATGCTGTGAATAAAACTTCATAATGTTTCACATGCTTATACATTTAGTCAGGGTTTATAGTTTGGGAAAAGTCTAACTAGTAAAATGTGTACAAGTTATGTGAAAACAATTACAAGTAGATTAATAAAATAAAGACTTACTCTTGTTTATGATCTCGACGTACAGTCTCGCTGCTCTCTTTGCTGTAAAGAGGGCGTTTACACGCCGGGAGCTTCACGTGGACCATTATAATATCTATAGCACGCTCAGCACGTGGGCGTGGTCGCATTAGATATAATGAAGGGAGACATGAAAGACTGGACATTGCGTTGTTTTCATATGGATTACTTTATCACAGAATATTTGTTTTCGATAAAACTTGCTCAGTGTCAAGCTTTCTATAGATATCTCTCTCATGTCTTTCACAGCATTTGCTGAGCTACAGTTAATGACGTGTTTCTAAATGAAGATCATGCAGAACCAAGGCAGCAGACAGCGCACCCTGTTTGTTTTCTATATTTTGTAAATGGACAAAGTTTTGTTGTTATTATGTGTGTATACAAATAAAAGTAGACCCTTTACAGATTTGATTGGTGTATTGCTCTTATCTGTACAATCAAAAACTGGTTATTTTCGGGGTTATCAGGAGAAGACTCCACAAAAAAAACAAACTAACACTTTCAATCAAAGTATGTGCACGCCTTGTTTCTTATAACAAATTAACACTTTTAATTAAAGGAAGAAAAGTGCAAACTTTTCCTGAGCAGAAGACTGTAGACAATAATCACTTCTCATCATGCTCACCCAGAGAGGGAGGAAAGGGACATTTTGGCAGGCAATTAAATGTGTAATGGCAGCAATTATAGCTAATGATGGATTGTTGATCAGTGCTGGAGAATGTAACAGCAATTCTTTAGAGAAGGAATGGATGAGGTTAGAAAAGAGAGAGGATGTGTGTGCGATGGCACAGCAGGGAGAGCATGTTCAATAGTCCAGTGAAAGGCTCAGACTCATTGAAAAACAAGAGGTGGAGCCCCTGGGTTGACTGAGAGGGAAAAATTAGCTCTATTTGTCCAAAAACGCTGTAGAATATGGAGGGAAAATATAGCATAATTAAGGTCATTTATCCAGTGAACTCAAACAGATGTTTATGGCGTTTTGAGAGGTCACCGTTCCATGGACATTACATGTACAGAACAGTTCCTCTGGTATATTGTGTGATATTCTTTCACATGTACTCACAAGACCACTTCAAATGAGAATCTGAATAAGATGAGAGGAAAAGCAAAGCTGAGTCTGCCAACTCAAGAAAGTAAACCTGAACACCTGCCTCTGAAAAGCTTCATATTGCAGACCTTCTGCACAAACCTCAGACAAGCACAGGAAAAACATTTTATGCATCTTCTCTCCAGAAAGGATGGTGTCTGCCCTGTTATAAACATCTGTTTTGAGTGATCTGACAATGCTAAATGGCTGAAAGTCATTCAGACATATTTCACTGCAAAATAAATACTGAATAAACAGAATTAAGTCTACTTGGATGAGTACAATTATAATGACAATCATGCACATTTATTATTATAATATCATTCTCTTATTTGCATTATGTGGAAAACAAATTATTTAATAAATCATTTAGAAATATTGTTTCTAATTTTAAAAACTACTGTCTAACAATATTATATAATAAAAATGATTGCATTACAGAATTATAAATAATCACTGAAGATCCTGGGAAAAGGAATTAATATAATAATAAAAAAAAACTAATAAAAATAATAATTACAATAATAATTATATTAATGGGAATAACGCACATCCAAGGTTAAAATAACAAGCTTGAATTTTTTTTTTAGATGTAAACAGAGTCATTTTATGGTGACAGTCAGCTAAACCCAGTCAGCTAAACCCACTCACTATTCTTTAGAATAAACCTCTTCAAATGCCTGCACTAATAAAAAAGATACCATGATTCTACCATAGTTTTGGGCATATTTCATAGTATTATTTAAAGTACCTTGAATATGTAAATACAATGGTAAAATAAATATGGTAATCATTAAGTACCGAAACACCATAGTATTACCATCTGATGTTATCACCGTACCATAGTTTCACCACTATACAGTTTCTGTTCATAAGGGTGTAATATTCTACTGCAGGGAGTCTCAAATTACAGAGCTCAAGGGCCACTGTTAGAAAGTGCTGGGGCTGAAGCCAGGGAATAAAATGGACAGGTAAGAGTCATTTAAAAAAAAAAAAAAGGTGAGGTAACCTGCAATCACAGCCATGTGATAGACCAGCCTCGCACTCTTACCAGCTCATTCATCAAAAACGCTTTTAAAAGACCCTTTTCATTTCCCACAACAATGCAGCCAAAGTTAATTTAAACATGTAAACCTGCCTTCATAAAATTATTACATGCTTCCAGTGTTTCAACTTTTAAGTTGACATTCAAGAATATAAATTCAACTATAACTCATCTGCAAAAGTCAAGCATGGTGCTCTTCTCATACAAATTTGATATCTTGTATTAGGAATTTGCCAATTTTATATTAAACAGTTTTAACTGTCAAATTTACAGAGATTGGATGTTATTGCAAATTTTTGATGCTAGATGGAACACAAATTTGAATATGCCAAAAGTGGCCTGTCAGTATTGGCTTCTCGGTTATTAAAAAATAAATATGACTTAATGAATTACTAAGCCTTTTACCAATGAAATCTGATAAGTTTTACACCCTGTCCACACTGCAAGTGACGTGACATGACAAAACCAGACTGCTCACATACTGTAAGTGCTTGGAGTGAATGTAGGTTGTTTTGTAGATGTGCAAAAATCCTGATCTTTCACATGCAGCACAGACACAGTGACACCAAAAGCACTATGAAAAGCACAGCATTACAGAGCCTGACCTGGCCTGAATGATAAATAGCAATGAAATATATATATATCTCATTAACGGCCCTCGGTGGAGCAGGGCAGGGTTTGGACTGGCTTCCTTGGCTTTAATGCCCACAGTATTGATCCTGCTGGCGAGGTCCACGGCCTATTGCTGGGAAGCTGACTGCATGGCAACTACCAGTGTGTATATGCACACAAGGCAGTGCATGTTTATGTGTATGTACAAGTGTGAGTGTATCTGTGAGAGCATCTTGGCGTCAGGCGGCCGGAGAGCTCGGTGGTTTTGCACTGCAGATGGGGGGGGGGGTGGTGGGGGTGCAGACAGAGTGGAACCGGGCCGATGCGTTTTTAATGGCACTGCTGCTCTCTGGAAACTGATGTACGAGGCTCCACGCTGTGAAACTCAAACCTCCAGCCAGTTCATTTCTGATTTCTAATCCAGCCAATGCTACGCTGTTCCTCTGTATTGACCGGATGACTGCACCTGACAGACCTCAGGGCAAATGATCCCATTTGCACAGATTTATCTGTATGGTGTGGACCATTGTTACAGCTCAGCAGATCATGTATCAGTTATTCAAAGTAATTTTTTCAGATATTTTGAGAAACCTTTTTGAATTTGAAGATCAAGATAAATTTAACTTATTTTGTCTTCTGGGAAACACATAAGTATCTTCTGAAGCTTCTGAAGGGCAGTACTAAATGAAAACAATATGATATTTAGGCAAAATAATTTTTCGTATTCAGGCCAGTACTATAACAAGCATTTTGTATGCTTCCTCTTAATTTGGTAAAATAATGAACAACTTAAGCTGTATATATATATATATATATATATATATATATATATATATATATATATATATATATATATATATATATATATATATATATATATATATGCACTATACACACACACACTTAAAAAAATTTTTCCACAAGCACTGCTCAGGGACAAAGCTGTCTGCATACTGTCATCTATATATATGTATATATGTGTACATTTTCACATTTCACATTTTCTATATCTAGGAGTCTCAACCTTTTTGTCATTAATAGCATACACCATATGCTTAAGCGGTTCTTCTTCCTCTGTCCTTGAAACACAAACATGCATATACACACACACACACACACACACATACACACACACACACTTCGCAGTTTCCTCTCTCTTTTTTTTTTGGAGGAATATCGTGCTGCAACAGGCATCTCTGTGACCTTGGTATTCACAGCCCACAAAGTGCGACGCAACAAGATGCGGTGAAGAGCAAAGCAAAATGGCACAGCTAAGATTAGCCTTGTAGTTCTGATACAGAACACGAAAACTAAAGTGGATATGTAAGTAGGGAGCTCTCGATTTCTCATGTCAAGGGTATTTTAGTCAGCGGTGGGTGGAAGTTGGTGAAAACAGTAAAAAAAAATAATGAGATCATCATGAGATAAAAAAAAAAATCAAAAGATGTTCAGCTTCAATAAAGACGGTTTTGCTTGGAAATCGCATTTTAATGAGCAATGATGGCCAATTGAAGGGAAAAAAATCAGTACTCTGAACTTTCTAAGCCCTGTACTGCTACTGACAGTAGTGATTAAAAATCCAAGCAAAATATCTGCTTTTTGTCTTTTATGGCAGATTATAGAATCAAATAAGACCCTAAAGTGACTCTTCATGCCTGTTTAACAAACAAAAGGGCCCTATTGGGAGTGGGATGTCTTTCACTCATCAATAGATAAACATTTGTCACGATGCATTTCTTTGTGAATGCTTTTGTTTGTATGAATAGTTGAGAATTGGTTTGAATTGGTCGTCCCTGAGGGTAAAAAGAAAATTACTCTCAAATTGATTTTGAAAGAAAACTGTACTTTAAAGAAATGCTTAACACTGTTATTTACACTAACATTAGTGTAACGTGTCACTATAATTCTTTTGTATAGTATCTCTTTAAAATACGTAGAATTGCAAATTCAATTTAACTTTGCAGAATATCTCTTAAAGGGACAGTGCACCAAAAAATGAAAGTTTTGTTATCATTTACTCACCCTCCTGTGATTTCTTTATTCTGTAGAACACAAAACAAGATATTTTATAAAATTGTGTAATCTTTCTTTATCCATACAGTGAAAGTCAGTGCCATTCATTGTCCTTCTGGACCACACTGAATTTAATTATATGGAAAAAACAGTAGAAACAATCTTCAAAATATCTTCTTTTATGTTCCAAATAAGGATGAAAGTCATTTAGAATGACATGGAGTAAATGATGACAGAACTTTCATTTTTGGGTGAACTATCCCTGTTGAATATGCATATGAGAGCAGTGTTGGACAGTAAAGTAATTTGATTACTTTTTTAGTAACGGAGTAATTTAATGCATTATAATTTTCAAAATAGTAATTAGAGTATAGTTACAAGCACAGGTCTCTATACAATACTGTCACGTTACATTGCTGACAGAATGCAGTGTTTTATAATCTAAACTGTAAAAAAGGGTGTAGCACACACTGTCGAGTCCAGTGCCAGTGGATTAGAGACAAAATAAAAATATCTAAACATAAAATATCTAAACCAAATAAACTGTAATTCATCTATTGCACAAAAGCAACAAGAACTAATATAAAATAAAAAAAGATAAACAGCCGCAAACGTAGGCAGAGCTCCTATTTAGGCTGTAACACGTGTTTGAGGTGTTGAGCAGTGTTGATTTCTGGTATGCAATGGCCAGTTAGGAGTGCAGTGCTGAAATTTGCGTGCTCACGAATCCTGTCTTTATAACACACGAATTGTAGACATTATGAATGATTCATTATGCATACATTCATTGTGTTATAACAGAGCTTCATGAGATTGTGATGAACTGAGCGTTATTTGTTGGATTTCTACCATGCCAAACCATGTACGCAGCAGCCCATGCTTGCTTTAGTTAAAAATAACAGTGTTCTGTAAATGTTGATGCTTTAAAGGGTTGCTCCACCGCAAAATGATAATTTTGTCATTAATCACTTACTCCCCTTGTCATTCCAAACCCGTAATAGCTTTGTTCGTCTTCGGAACACAATTTAAGATATTTTGGCTGAAAATCGGGAGGCTTGAGACTGTCCCATAGACTGCCAAATAAATAACAGTGTCAAGGTCCAGTAAAGTATAAAAAGCATCGTCAGAATAGTCCATCTGCCATCAGTCATTCAACTGTAACGTTATGAAGCAATGAAAATACTTTTTGTACACAGAAAAGCATAATAGCTGATTTGGAGAGACACAGAGGAAAGGAATTGTTGAATAAAATCGTTATTTTTGTTTTCTCTGTGTACAAAAAGTATTCTCGTCACTTCATAATGTTACGTTTGAATGACTGATGGCAGATGGACTATTCTGATGATGCTTTTCATACTTTCCTGGACCTTGACACTGTTATTTATTTGGCAGTCTATGGGACAGTCTCAAGCGTCCATGTTTTCTTGTTATCTTAAATTGTGTTCCGAAGACGAACGAAGCTTTTACAAGTTTGGAACGACATGGGGGTAAGTGAATAATGACAAAATTTTAATTTTGGGATGGAGTATCCCTTTAATAACAAATATTTATCGAGAGTGTTTATGCTGGGATTTCATGTACATTTCATCGATGTACCCACAGAAAAAAGTAACGTAATTTAACTAATTAGTTTTGAAATAAAGTAATCAAAACAGTAACATGATTACTTTTAAAAGGAGTAATCAGTAATTTAAATACATTTTTAGAGTAACTTGCCCAACACTGTTTATAAATGAGCAAAATTTCATGTGTTTCTCAAACTAATCTATTCTATGACTTCAGAAGACTCAAAACATAAAGCATTTATCGCAAAAAATTGTATATAGTCCACTTTCTAATGATGTTAAACCCTTTGCGTGTCAGTCAAATGTGCAAACTTATCTAAGACATTCCGATTCCGATTTGTTTAAATGTGATTCTCAGCTGAGGACTCTATTAAACAACATGTGACTGAATGACAGGAACTTAAGAAGGAATAATAGGAGAGTATATTTCTTTTACTCATTTTCTTCAACAAGACTTAATCACATCTTCCCAAGCAGGGCTCAGGAAGTGTCTCTTCTGGGATTGCCTAGGAAGGAAATTAAAAAATGAAATTAATCTGACCTTCTGGAGAAGAGGAAGAGTTCCTCGAAGCGCCGCAAAATAATGATACCAATCTGCACCTTTTCCCACCGACACCCCAAGAGAGGGGACCATTGAGCGCATTTCTCTCCCTAGAGTGCTCTCTCTGGCTTTCTCTCTCTCTCTCTCTCTCTCTCTCATACACACACAAACTCACAATAATATTCATAATAGAGATCTCTTTACCACTGCCTCCTAAATATGCAAATGCTACAGAATGCATCCCAAGAATCTGCAAAATACTCCAATTAAACATTACTGATACAGACTACCTCATAACACATGCTAGATATCTTTTTTTTGTGGTGCACTTAATTTATGCCAGTCATTACTTTTTCCATAAATAAAATGCAGCACTTTAAGACTCTTATGGATGAGTCCAGTATTAGTCTCATATCAATTACACTACAAATTACAATAATTAAATGTCTAAAAATTAGTGCTGGGCAACGATTAATCGCGATTAATCGCATCCAAAATGAAAGTTTTTGTGTACATAATATATGTGTGTGTACTGTGTATATTTTTTATGTATATATAAACACACATGCATGTATATATTTAAGAAAAATGTTATGTTAATATGTTAAATATGTTTATATACAGGGCTCTGAACCGGTTCAAGGAACGAAAACGAAAACTGGAAACGAATGAAAATTGACAGGAACAGAACCAGAAACAAAATCAAATTTTATAGTTCTATAAAAAACAGAATCGAAAATTTGAAATGGCCATTAACCGGTTAATAACATTATTTTATCGTTCCATATAATATTTGAAATTTGCTGTCAACCAATCAGGAATTCAGATATGCAAATGTGACACTGACGGATCCAACGCATGAAATGGCCGTGCTCAGCTGTGAACTCATCATAGGTATGTCGCAATGGCAATGCATTAGTTTATCCGAGGATAGTGTAAGATGGATTCAGCAGATCACGTGCACCTGCAGCACTTGTGAATGGAGAAAATTGAATAAAACTATAGTCTTACATAAAAAGCAATAGCCTATATTGGCCTACACAAAATGTATTTCACTTAAATCATTGACAGATTAACAAAACAAGAGGAAAAAATGTGCTGAATTTCAGTTAATTATGACACGATCCAAAGTTCACGGAAAGGAAAATGAGACAGCAGAAAATAGTTTTCTTTATTTTGCAAATCTTTACAGTTTTGAATGATGTTTTGCTTCTATCTGTATAACCAACCAGCGTTGGTATGACAATATCATGCTTGCGCCACACAGAAACAACATATTTTGCGACATTGCAGCCTGTTCATTATCAAAATAAAATACAGTTAAAGAAACAAAAAGTTGCACTGCTCCGTTGTACGATCTGTTGCGTTCAGCGTGACCACTGCTTCACTGTGCTGATATAGCCAATGTGAAGGATAATGTCTATGCAAGTGAAGTACAAAGCCTCCAGATACGTTGCGAATATGGAAACATTTGGATTCGTACCAATTGAGGTAGGCATCAGTTTCACCTTAAATTAATGTGTTTTTGGATTGACGTTTTTATAGCCTAAACGCATAGCCTTAACTTCAGAGGAATTGTTGTGGAGAGAAGGAAACTAATAACTGTGTTTATAAAAGATACCTGTACAGTGTATATATATATATATATATATATATATATACATATATATATATATATATATATATATATAATATATATATATATATATATATATATATTAGTGGTGGGCATAGATTAATTTTTTTAATCTATATTAATCTCACTGTAATCTTGGAATTAATCTAGATTAATCTTGATTACAATTGCTCATTTGAAGTAAATCTTTGAGAACGGGTTTCTCAAGCCAGGTGGCGCATAAGACCAGGTCTCATCTCCTGTTTCCAAAATGCATCACAAACTGCTTGAGAAAGCTGTTCTACTATAATAATTGGTGATGAAAATAAATTATGTTCAATAAGATGTACTTGTTAGTACTGATAGAGCTGTGCTGCACTCAAACATAGTAGTTTGACGACGACTCTTCCCCTGCGCTACATTGCTTGGCCTGGCATCTTCCGCATTAGCTTTGCATTTAGGTGGTACTTGAGACTGGAAGAACTCCTACAGTAAACTAATTCCGCATTGCACAAGGTGCAAACAACCTTACGCCTGTTTCACACATACTCCGTCTGCAGTTGCGTATTTTTTTACGCACCCATGTTAACGGATTCCAGCGATCACACGCTTGTGGTCCGTCAGTGTGTTCCAGGAGCGGTGCGTTGCTGTGCTGCACGCGCTGAATTAAAGTGACAGCACATTGTTCGCCGTAGAAAATGAACATGGATTGACACGGAAATGCAGTAATTTCACAATAATGTATACTAATTAAAGCCTACTGTGTTTCACATGCAACACATGGGTTTTTGGCTAGGTTTAAAACAAGAAAAAGAGCACCTTTAGATAAACGAGGCAACATAATATATGCACTTTTATGGAAGCAGAAAAACAAAGTTCATAAACCGTGCAATTGCTTGTAATAAAGATTTACATGCAAAAGGCACGAGAGTCGACTGTTTCTGCTAGTGGAATTTTAATTATAAATATTTGCGATATCCTAACAAGAAAAGTAGGCTAATTGTTGTGTTTAAATGTTTTGCCGCTTGCTTGAGCATCTTATTATACAAACCTAGAAGTCAAATGCATGAATAATGTGTTGTTTAAATTTATTGAGTTTAAACTAATATGATTATGAAAGATTGTTACTGTTCTGTGATAAAAGAGTCACAATGCTGAAAATGATTTTTTATTTTTACATGATTTGAAATATAAAATAATGAACAAATGTTGTGTTTGTGGACTAAAAAGCCGCGGATCAGTAGCGGAGTTCAAACGCGTCCTGTGTGAAAGCACAATGAGTCCGTGCTGCTTCTGCACCACACACACACGCGGACTGCATACGCACTGCAGACAGAGTATGTGTGAAACACATACTCTGGGGTTCGTCACTCACAACTGCTGTTTATGTCACTTTTCTCTTGACAAGAAGTGGATTTATTCAGTCGCAGAACGTCTTTACGATCACATCGAAACTGGAGACAATTCAGATACGCGCTCCACTTCACTTCAGTGCCAGGCGCGAGTCAAACCAGCGCGGAAATGGTACTGTACTCACAGCTCGTGCACTTCAATTGCACGCACAAAGGCACTGCCGCGTGCTGTAGTCTTTATCATTTCATATCAAAGAGCGAAATAATCTACGTGCATGCAATGTCGTGGTCAGCGAAGTCATGAAGTTACCAAAAAGGTGATTAAAGCTGCCTTAAAACTGCATGCATATAATATGAGTCACATTTAAGAATATGTCTCTGAGATGGTTTTCAGAACTGACTTGGAGCAGCCCAGCACTGTCTCCCTTATCTAACACACTTGATTTAACTCATCAGCTCTTTAATAGAGACTTTAAGACCTGAAGTGGGCCAGAAACAGTAAAGAGAATTGTGAGAAAATAAGATGCGTGTCAGATCCATGTTCAGCAGTGGCAGCTCTTCTTAGCACATCTATATTTTAATCTTTAGAGTACCTGCACTTTTTTGTGCGTACCGCCACTTCAGACACTACTCTGAGTAAAACCGTCAGTGTCTGGGTAATTAGAAATTACACTATATAAATCACACTACCCAGGCGGGATCCTTCTTATCTCGACCAATCACGTGAGCGAATTCAAGCGTATAGGTCTACCTCATGTGTGGGGTGCCCAAGCGGCAACCTCCCGCTCTCTCCCGTGAAGCCAACAAGGAAGTGACTAAAACTATAATTCGTCAACTGGCCGCTAGAGGCTGGCTGTAAAAGGGAGTCAATCCCATAGACTCCCTATGTTAAAATGCCCAACTTTACAGCAGAAAAAAACATGTTTACAGCCTGGTTCAAAAAATGGTTTTGGTCTATATAGCTAATTTTGCCCTTCATGACAACTGTGAAGGCGGTGATTTTTATATAACTCATTCATTTAAATTATATTAAGCCTTAAAGTTCTGCATAATTAAGGGCGTGGCCACTTGAGTGACAGGTAGATTGCCGCTGCTGACACTAACGTTGAGCTAGGTGGGCATGATTTTAGCAACCAGCTCCCGCCTCTTTGCCCATTTTGGTTATCCGAGAGTGACGCGCTGCCAAGATGGCGACGCCGCCTCTGCCCACTTTGAGCTTCAAAAACGCTTTTCGGAAGCCTACAGGTGACGTCACGGACACTACGTCCATGTTTTTATACAGTCTATGGGGGTGCCAGAGTATGTCAATGTTAACTCTAAAATAGCACATGCTAAATGTTTTCAAACAATAACACCACAAGATCAATAAAACACTTCTATCACAATTAGAAATGTTTTTTTTTCTTCTTAAAATACATTAAAACATCACAGTATTATCATCAAACTGCTATCATTAAAAAATATTATTGTATACCTCATTACTCAAAGACTCCCAAAGACATTCAAAGCACTTTGAAAGGACAGAATGTTTTTGTTACGGATCACTTTTGCTCTTTTCTTTTGGTTTGATAAATGCGTTTTGCTGGACTGCTATTAAGCTGGCTGTCTAACTTTCTAGATGGCAGCCAATTTAAAACCTGTATAACAACCTCTGAGATTTGACCCTGTCAAGACACATGTATGCAATAATTCATAATCTGTGCAATAACCTCTATGATTCTGACCTCTTCATGAATTAAAATGAGACTGATGTTTTGGGGAATTCACTGAGATACTTGAATCAAAAAAGCTAGAAGAAAGATAATACTCATTAAACTTAGCTCAGTCACCCTTTCTTTTCTGGGCTGCCTGATTCATTAACACTGAGAACATCTATTTTCATCACAACAGTGTAGATAGTTTTTATCTCCCCTGAAGTGGAATATTTGATGTAGCCATGGATACCGATGTAAAAGCAATGTGTAAACACTAATGAGAAATAATTATGACAGAATGATTAGAACTCAGCAGTTCTCATTACTTCTCATGGCCCATAAACAATTGTACAACCGCTTTGTGAGCCATCTGTTGTGCTTGTTTGGTATCTATGGGTGGGTTTAATTTTGTATTGATGATTTCATTGGGTTCTGGTACTGTCACAGTTGGCAAAATAACAGGTCTGATCTCACTCAGGGGACATCAGCAGATACTGTAGATGTTCCACAGACAAAAAAACTTACACTATGTTAAGTCATGTCCACATGTATGAGGTCACTGTTCCCTAATGGGTGCACAGCAACAAAATACATACTTTCCATATCATACACATCCAGCCAAATGCTAATGGAAACACCTAAAATACATCATGCTTACAATAAAAGAGATGTGAGTTGCATTGAATCTATTAATTTGGAAGAGCTTATGTTTGTCTGAGCCATGTGTACCTGTTCCTGACATAGTGAGCTGTGACAAAGATTGAGTCCTCCTTGCAACATGTTCTAATCCCATTTAATCAACAATTTACTCATTAGGGCTAAACAATATTGGGGACAAAACAAAAACCAAAACTGACATTGCGACATTTTGTTTTCATTCAGTATATAAATGTGATATACATTTTTTTTCACAAGATTAATAATTGGAAAGAAAGATCCATTCTAGATTTTGTTCAGGAGTGCATCTGCATAGAAAAAAAGAAAGAAGAACAAGAAAAAAATAACCAAAAAAAAAAACAAAACATGAATTTTCATGTAGATCCCACAGCTCGAATTCAGTGGCGAACTAAAATTCAGAGTTTCCCACTTGTAATAATGACTAGCTTGTGGAGTTCATATGCGTTCAACTCGTAAATACGATCTATCCGACATCACTCGAACGCACCATTACTGTTGCGTAAAAAAACTCATAAACTTTGCATTGATCGAACGACAATATATAATCCATGTACTGTGGCAAACACTGCTAACAATAGCATGAAATAGCATGACATGAAAGCCAATCAGTGATTTCCGCCCTGTGGATGGTTACGTGAAGTAGAAAACACTGGCTGTTACTGTCCGGTTCACTGTAACTGATAAGGCCTTCGTGGTCCAGCCATCCCTCTGGCATTCACGGGAGCCAAAATCTAATTATTTTCTCTGCATGGTCCAATGAGCCTTAAAGGTTAATTATTGTCTGTCTGCATGATACCCGACTGCCAGTGCACAATAAAAGCTGTTAGTCGCTGCAGATAGCAGCTAATGTCAAATTGTGTGTATCCAAGTGGCCGACATGAGTTACCAGGTGCACTCATGAGGAGGATTCTATAGGAAACTTTCTTTCTGGCTTCATTTACTATGAAGACTAACATGTTTGCTTTGTATTGCAGAGAAAAAAATACTTCATAAAATATTTTCGGGGTAAATGACAACATGTAACAGATGCTCCGCAGAACATTAGTTGCACTGAACATGGAACAAAGCTACAAATTTTCTTTTCCTTCTGACAACAGCGATAATGCTAACATTCAGCCTAGCTTTACTTTGTCAGGCACAGCAGCTCCTCTTTACACCCCTAAAAATATTGTCCTTCACTGGGCTGTGGCAAATTCTGGCCGATTTAGACGGCATCTGCGTGCTGTCCGTTCCCATGCACGTCATTGTTTAATTTAGTTTGTATATCAGAAAGAAGGCAAAAAACAGCAGTAACAGCTGGGGCCTTCATCAAATAATACCTCTCTTTCTCTCCTTTTCAATTACTAACTCTCTCTTTCAAGGAATGCTTAGCCAGTAAACATGGAGGTCAACAGTTTTGAATCCTGCTGAACATGAGTGAGGTTTGTGCAAATGTAGATATGCAAGGCATACAGACAGCTTTTTTACAGCTCCTATCTATCTATCTATCTATCTATCTATCTGTCTGTCTGTCTGTCTGTCTGTCTGTCTGTCTGTCTGTCTGTCTGTCTGTCTGTCTGTCTGTCTGTCTGTCTGTCTGTCTGTCTATCTCATTTGTCCATATACAGTATGCATCTCTTTATCCATCCAACCATCTATCTATCTGTCTATCTTTTAAACTAAGTTTCAAGTTTAAAAATGTTCTTGACACACTTTGCATTTCTAGTTAAGATTACTCTTATATGAGTTTCTTTGAGTTGCAATTCTGAAATAACTTTTTCATTTAGAGTGTGAGGGGACCCTCAACAAGATCAAGAAGACAGGACAAAGAGTATTTCTACATATTAATGTAAAAAATAAAAAAAGGTTCAGCAAAAAAAAAAAAAAAAAAAACAGCTTCATAAAAAGGGTAGTAATCCATTAATTAAAATCTATTAAGGCAGGGTTAAAGTGAAGAAAGCCTAATTAGTTTAAATTAAAAACATTAGAAGTCTATGGAGATCTTTCCCATGCATAGCTGTACATGTCTGTGTGTATGTGTATGTACCTTGCGTAAGCAGCTGCAGAGTGCGGACCTCTTCTCTGACGCGGAGCTGGAGGACCTGCTGTAGGATGTACTGTCTCTGACTCTCCTGCATGATGCCCATACGCTCCAACTTCCTGTCAGTGAGCCTCATCAGAGCTCGACCTGCACACACACAAACACCTGAACATGAAACCAAGCTGGTCTGTACAAAGAAAAAAAAAATTACAAATTGCACATTTATAACACATAAAGAATAACTGTACTTGTCATTTATAAGGTGCCATTATAATGCCCTTGTGGAAAAACGGATTGAGTATTGTAATAACCTACATTACAAGAACTTAACGAGAATATATTGTAATTAGTGAAACGAAATAGACTGGAATTTTTTCCTCCAGCCAGAAATATGATCAAGGTCAGATGAAGTTCACTGTCATTTTTAATCATCGCCTCACAGATATTCTCCTCATAACTGTGCTGATAAAAGTCATAATAGTGCCTGTCAATGCCCCAGTTAACAGCTGCCATTTGTGCACAATAAAGTTAAAGCCATTGTACCATCTCACACAACGCCTTGAGGTAGCAAAGCAGAAAGGCTACAAATGCACTTACACTGCGATGAAAATTGTTAATTCGGTTGTTTTTTGTGAAAGAGATCAAAAACTGTATCATAATCCATGGAAAGGATTGTATTCAGATGGAGCACAGTACAATTTTCAGTGATTATGTTGCATTACGAGTGTGGATGCTCATTTCCTGTCACTTGTTCCCTCTCTCTCTCTCTCTTAATGGTCATGTGTTTAAATCGCAGCATGTCTCCGGTGAAGAGGAAAGCTATGTAGAACTGAAAAAAAAAAATCCACTGAAAGCTAGCCAAACAAACAATTTAGCTGACCCTTACCCACTGGAGAGCATTTCATGTGGTAATGCAAAAACCGGAATTAAAAGGACAAAGGGGAACACAAAGAAAAATTAAGTACCACTGTTTATCAGTAAACGACAGGGCAGCCTGTAAAAAGTCAGTAAAATTACAATAATTAAAAAGGCAAGAAACATCTGTTAGAAAATTGGAAATAAAATAATACATGTAGTAAGTAAATGAGGAGAAGAAAAATAAATACACTTCAGGGCACAACATGCTTTTTTCACTGGTCTACTGGTTCAGATTTCTCCTCTCCATGGCAATAATTTATGGTCCTATCACAACTGATAAAAAACAGTAATATCTGCATTTTATTTGTATAAAAATACATACATTTTAAAATTAAATTCAATTAATTTAGTAAGAATACTAATTTTCCTACATCTATAAATATGTGACTATCACAGTTATAAATTCATAAACACGCACTTGCTAGAAAATGATAGATAGCATATGGTGATTTGTTTTTAAATATTCAAACCGTTCACAAATCACAAATCACTTAGCAAAACCGCCTCTCTATATTATAATAATAATAATAATAATTATGTTACATTGGTGACATTTAAATCAGTATAATTAGCAACAGCAATACTCAACACATTACAAAAAGACAAATGTTTAAATCTGCAACGCATAAAACAAATATACATGATCATCAAACGTCTCAACACAGTAACTGACTCCAAATTTACACTGGCCCTGGGCCATCAGGCCCTCCGTATTGTTGAGTCCTGCACTAGATACATTCTCTGAATATTTTATTATCTGTATTCGCTGTTAAATTTAAGTGATTTGATCTTCATATATATTTCTTGGGAAAAAAGTCAGATACTAATGAAGAACGAGATTCTTTTAAAGTAAAAACAGATGTACACGGCATTTCTTTAGAATCATTTTATAGGACAGCCTACAATAAAGCAATATGAGAACAAAAAAACCTTTTTATTGTGTCTGATCAACTCAAACTGTATCACATTTTGATGCCATCTATATTTCTAAATAGAATATTGAGGCGCTATGAGCACAGATGGGGCCTCTTTAGTCACGGAACATTAGAAGCAGAAAATTGGAGTATGTGTGAGGCGTGTAGGTTGAGGTGATCGGGGTAAGGTATTTCAGTACGTTGGTAGAGTGCCAAACTACCCCTTCATTTGGCAGCATTTGGCTGAAACGCCTCAATGAGGAACAGAAACTCAGCGTGCCTTCTTTCTGAATCACTGCCATAAGTGTTTCACTGAGAAGATGAGTCAAAGCCTGGTTAAAGAACAGAAGAGAAGAGAGTATGAAAACAGAAAAGAAAGAAAATAAGAGTGGAATACATATACAGATGGGAAAAGAGTTACAAATGCAAGTGCATGAGAAAAAATGGGAAAGGTGCCATTCTAAACAAATAACTGTCCAACAAAAACATTTCAGTTGTTTCTTAGATGATACTTAGCAGAAAGAACGGGTCATTGGGTAACAGCTGTCTCAGCAAGATAAGGATGCAAAAGAATTTAGTCTGGTAGAAAACAAAAAAGCACAAATTATTGTCTGCTCTAGACACGAGATATGTTGGCCATCTATTGCCATCTAAATGACTTTACACATAGAGCTTCACTTAAAGATGATTCAAAATAGAAATATCTTCTAATATTTGCATTTTTTGCGACTATTCCCAAAAATCATATTGAAAGCTAGCTAAACAAAAAAACTTGCAAAATGCAAAAACTGACTATTTCTGTAAAAGGAAAAAAAAGGACAAAGAAATTTATTACAACTACTGTGCAGTCTGTATTTTCTTTTTTTTTTTATGTATTACTATTTGTAATGGAATATTAAATAAATATAATAAAAATAATGGGAAATTAAATGTATGTTACATGCTATAAAAAATATGCTGCCTGTGCATCATGTGTTTGCTTGCCCTTGAGTGTTAAAAAAATGGCCTTTTCATGTTTTAATGACCGTTAAAGTCTCTTTCCACTCATTCCAGTAGGAGCTGAGCCAGGTGTCAGTGCAAACACCATCACCGCGGTTTTCTTTGTTCACGTTCCTGTGTCTACTTATCTTTGTGCAACTGACAGAGAAATGGTTTTAAAAATTTAACAGCGTCTTGGATTTCAGCATACTGATCAGCCGGAAATCACACTCCACACTTGGCTTCTTCTGAATACTACTGTGACTGTTATCCAGTGCTTACTACAATAACCGTTTAACAAAGGCTACAAGCTCAAATCAGTGCCTAAAAGATGCATACACATAAAAACCAAAAGGTCAAGGTTTAGCAGGTTAGCATGAAGCAGTCAGCAGTTATTCAAAAGTAATAGATGAAATGGTATGCAAGCAACATTTAAAATCACAAACATATTATATTATAGGAGCTGCAATCCACATATGTGAGGGCAGATAAATTCACTCTCTTTCTCCCTCCGGTTGCTGGACTGGCATACTAGTCTTCAGTCCTGATGAATGGATTAGCTTAAAGCTCTCTCTCCCTCCACTGTCACTCTAGGGACCTGTCCCTTTTACATGTGAACCAAAAGCCTGGCTAATTACTGCTCCAACAACCAGAAGGGATGACAGACAGAAAGAGAGAGAGAAGGGGGCTGGGGCGGCTCTGGGGCCTATAAAGATGGAAATTAACCTCAATTTCTCTGACAAAACTCTCATGGTGAACAAGCAGGACTGTACCTGAGAAACACAGAGGCTGCTAAGACTGGTGAAGGAAACTCCTCAGGTGATACTGTAGCATACTTCACATAGTTTAACCGCAGCTGCATTCATGAGTCCCAAGAGGAGCTTTCATGCTCTCATTCTTTCTATCACACATACACACACATATAGACACACAACCTGGCAGGCTCGCTAGCCCCTCAAACTATCGCAGAGCCTGAGTGCATAGCTGCCAAGTACGTCCCTACGCAGATCCATATAGAGTACCATCCAACAGGCAAGATTATGCTGCAAAATTACCTACTTTACATGGCAGAGGACCAAATTCTAGATGAAAAATACCAGTGAGAATTCGAAAAATCTGATGCTGAACAGAACGTTCTGCTACATTTACTCAAAAAATGGAAGAAATTCATTTTTATATATTACATTATTTTCTATATTATATATATCATCAAATTGTGAATTGTCAAAAATTCTGCATTTTTCAATGTTTTTTTAATGTAGTAAAATAGTATTGTACATTGTCCTCATTAAAATTACTAACATTTATTAAGTAAAACATTTGGTTTGGACCTGGTAAGTATAAACATTGTCAGTGAAGTTCATGTAAGTTCAGAAGGATTGACGTCAGGTTCATATTCACCTGTTTCAGTCACATGACTTTTCTGTCCAACCGCCATGTAGATATACAGAAATATAAGCCTAAAGTACAAGTGTAGAAGAAAAAATACCAGGTCAAGTCCTGCAACAGCTTATCTTCAGTGTTCTTAAAGTTCCTAGGACATCCCTAGGACAACTTAATAAGTCCAAATCACTTGAAGGAGATTGAACGGTTATCATTATTTGGACTGTCCTGTTGCTGAGCCCATATTGATCACTAGATAAGAGGACAATGGCATTTGGAATTTAATCAAAAGAGGGCAGATAGTAAGAGTTACAGGGATGAATAGAACATAAGGAGAGAAAGGGAGAGAAAGACACCGATGCTTAGCAATGTGCATTTGTGCTGGCAACAACCCCACACTTGACTGTGAATGTAACTTCTACTAAATGACTTCAAAGAGGAAAATCAGAATAATTTAAAAGCCGTTTAAGTGTGTAAATGTAAAATATGTTCTCATATCCCAGCTTAATATGAAAAGACAGCCGTAAGTAAGTCTTGTCAGGTGATATCAAAGCATTGCTATTTTTTGTTTGAGAATCCTGACCAGCCTGACATAGCAACAGTGGCTCAACCAATAGTGTGAGTTTGGGGGTGGGGCTTATGCATGTTAGACCAATAGCAGATGGGGGCAGTTTTATCTAGAAACCTGTTTGACAATAATTGTTGCAATTCCATTTGGTGGCTCTAGTGGTGCAGAAATTTCACTTTAGCACATTCTGATTTTACTCTGAAAAATGTGAAATACAAAAAATAAAAAAAACTTTGAAAAAACAAAAATCAGTCAACTGGGACAGTCACAGTAGCTATGTGACCACCAGAGAGGGAAACCATTATGAATGAGCAGTCATAACATACCATGTCTTTCCACATGACACACGCATTTGGAAAGATCCTAAAGCAAAATTTGATGCAGTGCCACAGGCCTCCATTCCCCCAGAATGCAAATCTGCAGCATTATCAAGATGCTCATTATACTCCATCCAGAAAAACATCAGTTGGGGGTGATCACAGTCAAATTATTAATTGTTAACGTAGCCATCAATAGACTAACACTGTACACCGTCCCCCCACCCATCAGAATACTTCAAAACACAAAAATTGCAGTAGTTTCATTCAGGCCACATCATGTTCTTATCCTCCAACATCACCACAATTCAATCTGATCCTTCCTCTCCATCCTTCTCCCCAGAATACTGAAAAATTGATCTGATGGCTCTGAATTGCATCCCTGCGGAACACTGCAATTTCAGACGCTCATACCTCATCATTCGCTCGCGGAAATCACCGCCGAGCTACCGAAGGCTGAAACTGTGCTGTTCTGTGAAGACATCGTGCTGAATCCCAAATATACACGACTGCTATTTGAAGCCCTTGAAGTCAGAAGTCTAGGGTTCAATTACATTGGGATTTAGCAGATTATTCAGATATAATTGGCATATTTCTTCCTTAACTTTAATGAACCTTTTATTATAACAGCAAAAAAATATAATATGAATGGTTAAGATCCATCACATTAACGATACAAATTCCAGGTTTAATGCCAATTCCAACAAGTGAAAGAGACCATGTATTTTTGATTCAGTCTCAGATAATCAGAGTACTGTGTATTTCAGCTCAACGAGATCATTCAGAAAACCTTCAGTCTATGCTGCTTTTCACCAGCTATCTCAACGTCATCACATCTCTGATGGTCATTGAACAGCACACTGAAAATAATGGAAAGTACCAAGTAAAAAAATCCAGCAAAGAATGCATAAAACATGGAACAACTGCAGTCACTACTGTGTAGACGTCATTACATGCAGTTTACAGACAGGATTGTGTTTATAGAGGATGTGACGTCAGGTCGATGTTTAGTTTGGGTCCTTTGATTCAGCCCAGAGTGGAAGCTGGGAATGTTTTGTAGAAAACATCATTGCAGCTCTTTATGTGTTAGGGCTGAATATACAGTATGTTTAACTCCAAAGCAATCATGTGTTGAATCTTTTAAGATCTATTAATATCTTAAAAAGAGGCATTTCAGAAAACATCAGCTTTTATATGTCCATTTTACAACATATAATTTTCATGTTAAATATAAAACTCAAATACATATAAATTCACTGTCAGCAGAAATATCAAACTGGGACTGCATGACAAATAGTATAGTCCATAAAAAAAGCTCATATACTTCAACAAGTGTGCTGCCTGATGGGAGTCTCTATTACATGAGTTGTTTATAACTCTTATTAAAGTCAAATAAATAAACCCAATGTCTCACCACACCCAGTATTCTCTGGACTGATCTGACCAGCAGGGAGCTAGAACGCCTGCACAGACATTGACTGTCCAGTGCATGTGGAAGCACGAGAAGAGCCCGCCTATTAGGAACATCCCAGCTGGATTCATTTATCCTGTCAACAGAAGATCTGTCAAACTTTCCTTTCTTTCCTGTAAAACCACAGAGAATGATCCAATGATCATGAAACTGGAGGATTTAGGACTACAGTATGATTTGATGATGCTGCCAATTCCCACACCAGACTGAACAGTGGCTTTTTCCATAATCGCTGTGAAACATGCTTCAAAAATGGACACTTGGGTTACAGTGACACCATAAGTCAAAGTGCCCACTTTAGATTTTATTGCTTGAATCCAAAATGTGATTATGCTTGTTCACATGACTTTTTAAAAGCACCACATAATAGACTGGAGAGGCAACACTGCTAAATTGACTTTTAAGCCTATAAAACATCCAACCCTGTTATTTATTATTCTGTTTTATTTATTATAATTCATTAATAATATGTGCATGATTTTTAAATAATCAATTTTGTTCATTTAAAAAAAATAAAACAATTTATTAATATTAATAATATAAAATTCATAAAATATTAAATGACTAATGCCTTGCCATCACACCACAGCCCTGCTTATTCTTTACAGTAAATCAAGGGCACAATTATAACATTGCTTTAAAAACAAAAACAACAAAAAAGCAATAATTCTGACCTGGCTGTTTTAACTGATATGTCATGATGCATTTGAAATTGAAATATGATTAATATCCAGTATTTGTTCAATTTTGAAAAAAGCCCAGACTGTAATAGAAAATGCCATTTAATGTGAATCATCCATAAAACAGATCTGACATTCAAAGTCTTACGACAGACCTTGCGTGTATGTATGTATGTATGTATATATATACAATATATATATATATATATATATATATAAGCCCTGGCACAACGCTCATTACAGTTCATTAATGAATATCTCATTTTAATGTGCAATTAGCCATTATCTGTCTAACAACAGCTGGTTATTTAACAGGCATTAATTGTGGTATTATATAGTATTATGTTTTCATAACCCTACTGTGCTGTGGCCCATGGGATTGATGTCTATTTGAAATCCAGCCCAGCGTTTCATTGTATCTGACAGAGCAGCTCTGGTTCAGTCATTCTCTCTTATCTTCTTGGCTGTATATTACACAAAATGAGTGCACCTTCTCCCCTGATTACACCTACGCTATCAAAAATATGTGCTTAACTCATTTACCAAAGCACTCGCTGCCACTGTCTTTGTAATTACTGCAGATTAGGGACTAATATCTAATTATGCCTTAATATGCTTTAATGCATTTTTAATGACAGCTCGGTGTTCCAGTCAAACTCTCAGAGTGATTTGGGAGATGTGTCGAAGCGGTGAGGGAGAATCGCAACAGTTGTATGTTGGCAATGCAAAGGTTTATCTTACTACACTCTGGTTCAAACGGAAACAAACCGACACTTGATAGTAAGTAATTAGGTAACTTAATAGTTAGTAATTTCATGCTCTCTCAAAGCTGTATTTGAGACTGCTTGGTTTGATGGAAAGCTGAATAAAAGCGTTCGCAAATTCTTCAAAAATCCTCTGAATTTCAGAATGAATGGACTCTAAAATGTTATCTGATGAAGACATAATGATTAATCAATACCAGTTTCAGAGGCTTCACTGTATAACTCCATTTCCCTTTGAGCTCTGATGGATGCATTATTTTTTTAACCTTTTGAAACATTAAAAAAAAATATTAAATATGAATTAAAAATATACCTAAATGACAGGCAAGTTCTCAGACATATGGCTTAATCTAAAGATAAGAAAATAAGATTGATGTTAAGAATAAAAAAAAATCATCACATAATATAGTCCAATATTAGATGATTCTGCAGATGTATAGGATTCAACTGATGTGCAAATGATCAAATGATCTGCATCTCATTCATTCAGATTTGTTTAAAATTATTAACATGCAGATACACACCGTGGTATGGAAGAAAACCACACCAGAAAGCATCTGTTTAATGTGCTTTTGCACAAACAAGTTAGTTTTTAACATTATAGTTTTGTGATTTGGCACTGATCCATCTCTGTTTACTCTAATGAAATGTGTTATGCTATGCATGGTATGACCAGAGATGGATGCAAATTGTATTGTGTCTCTAATTGGTAAGGCCTGATGTTTATGAACTGATTCCTCTTAATTAATACTGGATCATCAAATCGAGCATATTTTCTGCATATATTATGTATAATTGGATCACGCATCACCCTAATGCAAATCACATTCACAATTCTTCCAGTCAAACTAGAACAATCCAGAATGGACATAACATTGCTTTAGTTAGCATTACTCATGACAGTTGAGATCAGTTGGCCAAATCATGATAAATCACCACAAGAACTTTTCATCAAGAGACCTTGGAAACTGAACATTTACAGGACGACTGCTCTTGATTAAAGAACCTCAGTTCATCAGCACTGTGCAATTACGCTACTGCAAAGAAAGCCATGGTTATAAACAAAGCAGAGCAAATCACTCCATGATCTATTTGACCACAAAGTTTGATTTTGGTATACTGTATCTCCCACTTTAATAAGACGGTCATCTTGGGACTAAAAGACAATTGACCCTGATTTCCAACGACAAATTTTAACATTTTTATTTTATAAAATCAAAAATGGCAATTTTAGAGTTGTCAAAAGAATAAATTATATATAAATGTAATAAATAGTATATTATAATTAGAAAATTACTAGAAATGCAATAAAATGTAATAATACTAATAATACTAATTTTTATAATATAATATAATATAATATAATATAATATAATATAATATAATATAATATAATATAATATAATATAATATAATATAATATAATATAATATAATATAATACCGGGCTGTACACACCTCCAAAAATGTTAACATATTGGATTTTGATGCTATGCCTGCACCATGCAAGCAATTCATCTCTATAACACTTCTTGAAGTAGGAACACATTAAAGCATAATACAACATGAAAAACCGTGGTACATTCATCCATCACTACAAGTTAGGTTACAACATTAAAACGACACAAGCATAAATAAATTCCCCCGACATGCCTCCTCAACTACACAGGAACCCCTGCTGAGCTAATAAACATCAGAATGCAATTATCTAGGCTGAGCCGGCAGCAATTAATGGCAGTGCCATTATGAATGTCTTAATGTAAGTGGAATGCGTGCGTAAGAGTTGGACTGTGGGTATTTGACCTTGGACAAGGTCATTGTAAGACTGTCAGAGTGCCTGTGTTTACCTGTGATGTCGTGCTGCTTGAAGGAGTCACTGTAGACTTGATGTTGATTGGGACAGTGTTTCTTCAGCCATTTACACACGTCCTGTTGGCTCCACAGGGCCACAGGTTTGGACAGCTTCACAGTTCCCGGCTGGGCAAGGGAAAAAGATAACAGAATGTAATTGTCTTCTGAAGCCTTACAGAAGTTGTTATGAAAATATTCATTTTTTCATCACAGTTTGTGCTATATGCAATACCTAAATGATGAATGAATCAGATCTTTTCAATAAATTGATTAAACCACTTCACAAAACAAGTTTGTTGTAAAAACAGCAACTGACACATTCTTAAATGTATTCCAAAGAAGTCATTTGAGTTAGGAAGAACACGAGGGTGAATAAATAAAAACAAAATGTCATTTTTTGGGTGAACTGTCCCTTTAATGACTGCCTCCTGTTTGAATGCCACTACTTGCCATTTGAGTATGGTGTGAGCTGAATTCAGAGCGTCTGGAAAAAGGGCCATTGTGACAGCGCTGTTGAGAGCTGAAGTGTAAGCTACCTTTAAGAAGCAGGCTAATTCAGCAGCGACAGAGCTCAGGCAAACAAACAGATGCTGAGTCAGTAGAAACAACCTCCAGTGGGGCGAGAGTCACAGCCCAACTAAAAACAGCACCAAGCTAATTAACCCAAGATATCTGCCACTGAGCTGCGAGGGCAGGCCCGCGGAGCCGTGATCACCGACAGAGTCTTACAAAAGGATTGATGAGGTTTAATATTAAAATACATTACACTGCACTGAAAGAGCAGTGCGAGTGGAGATACTATCGTGAGCTCCGTTTCAAGGAAGACTTTAAGAAGTTGTGAGAACGGAGTCACCAATTCTGAAGTTCCTGCTAGGTAGGAGACAAGTGGGAATGGCTTTGTAGGTGGATTCCCAGCCAATTAAATGAAGACGAGTGACAGATGAGATATTGAGGAGAGGAAAAGTAAGCTTTTAAATTATAACACACACACGCAAACACAATGTCACAGTCATTCTGTCCTTGGTATAATTAGACAATTCAAGAATTTTCATGTTACTATAGCAACAAAGCATGATGACTTGAAGATATGAATGCATAACAGCACTAAAATCATCATCTACTACAACAGGAGTCAGAACTCATATTGGAAGCATCGTAGGCTTATGATTTGAAGGGTTGATCGATATAAACAATGTTTATTACTAAAGATAAAGGAGAAAAATATATGGCTTCAATGAAAATGACAATATACGTTTTTATTAATGCATTTTATTGTTTGACGAAATGGCGATTTGATTGTCTATTTCTCAAATATATGGCTGAAAAGTTTATATATGATTCACAATAAATTCAACTTATTTAACAATCTAATAAGACAGATGGACAGCCTAAATCAGAGCAACAATGCACACTCTGTGCATTGGAGCGCCATCTTGTGGTGAATAGCTTAAATATCAAAAAATATTTGTGATGCCAGTGAGTTCAATGTATGCAGTGAGAAAACATGCTAGCATTTGTTCACAGAAGACAATGTCAAATGCTGTAAATGTTGTAAATTATAACTCTGCATCACTTATTAAATGATAATAATAGAAACGGTAAAAAAGGGGCATTAGCTATAATTCATTCCAAACTCAAATGAAAAAATGTCAGCTTTACCATCATGGGAATAAATCACATTTTAAAATATATTAAAATAGAAAACTTATTTTAAATTGCAATAATATATCACAACATTAAACAATATTGCTTAACTGTAGTTTTGAGCAAATAAATGCAGCCTAGGTGAGCATAAAAGATTTTTTACGATTACAGACCCCATACTTTTAAGCGGTAGCATTATTATAGAAGTCATTAGTGTTTGAGATCATGGTAATAGTCTTGAATCTATTCTCACCCTGGAGAGCTCAGATTCTGAGACGGAGCGCTGAGGTGGAGATCGTCGCTGGAAAGCAGGACTCTGGTCCTGAAAGCCTGGGCTGTCATCATCCAGTCCATGATCAACAGACACTTCCTCCAGGTGTGAGGTCACATCCTCTGCACACACCTGATGGTCAATCCCATTCTGGGTCAGATTGCAGTGAACAGCTGTGGAAATCAACAAGTCCAGGACTGGTTAGTGACCAATAATGGCCATAAGGTGGAGCCATTGTGTGCAGATTTGAACATACTGTAGATGTAACTGATGACTCTTTCCAGACTACATAACAAAGACATGAAATGACTCACCAATGAAGGTTTAACGTATAATTTTGTGAATAAGTTATTGACAGTAATTCAGTTTTACATCTTGCAAAATGTATCTTTAGGGCTGAAGTGTGCTCAAGCTCAAGTCTGCCTGTCTGGGCAATGACAGATGGAAGAAGTGTTCAGAAAATATTTCTTTAAAGAGCACCTCCTTTAACAGGTTTTTTTTTTTTTTTTTTGTAATATGTAATGCTAAACAAAACTTGAAATGCCAAAACTGATATTTTGCTGGGTCTCTGAAGAACAAAAAGCATTAATTCCAGCATTTAAGGCATGCTTTTTAATAAATACTTTTCACATTGTCCTCTAGATGGCATGAGATGACAAAATGATGCGTCTAGACGCCACAGCATTTCTATAATACTGTCTGATTGAAATCAGATGTCACGCGCACTGTTTAGAGCAAACCATAATGTTAATAGACATGGAATATCCTGTAACTTTTATTATTTAAAAAAAACAAACAGGGCTTTTATATTTCTCAGAGAGAACAGAATCATGTGGCTAATGCTTACAGAATATTCTGTGATTATTTTAGGTATAATAATTAAAATTAAAAAAAGAAAGAATTCTTTTAAAACTCAAGTCTTAAAAGCTTTTGCTTACAGAGCACATTTAAAGCTTTTTCTGTCTGTCGTTGTGACAAACTGCAGAGCGTTAAAGAGTAAAACACTTGAACAAATCCGTCTGTCATGTTATCTGAAGTGAATTGAGGCCAAGCAGATGAGAGCCAGCGAAGCTTGTTCTGGCAGAAATTACACAAAGCTGAAGAATGAATTAAAAGCCTAAAATAAAACCGAGAGCTGCCTCATAGCATGGAAACATAGGGTGGTTAATGACTAACCACAGATCTCTAAGACAACCATATGTGATTATGCTCAGAGTACATGTGACTAGAAAATAATCACTGAAGCATCATATATGCCAACTGTTTAATAGTTAATAATTCAATAATTTCCATCCTGTCTGTCTGCAAACAATAAACAAGCATCTCACAATAGAGCATTTAACAACCAGGGGGGAAAATTAGTTAATACAAGGGATAGCTCAACCAAAAATGTTCATTCTGTCATTCTTTTGCATTGTTTGTGTTTTTTTTAAAACATGTATTAATCTTTTCTTCTGCGGAACACAAAAGGAGATGTTCAGCAGAATGTCCATGCTGCTCCTTTCCATACAATGAAAGTAAACGGTAACAACCCTACTTTCAGTCTAATCCTATGATCCTACTGTATATAGCTTTAGAAGACTATATTAATATAGTGCATAATTCATAGGACTAATTTTACGATGCTTTTTTTGTGCTTTTTGTCATTTTTTGAGCTTGGCAGCCTATCCACTGTCTTTTTATGTATGAGAGCACAAGAGGAGCTTGGACATTCTGTGAAATCTCTTTTGGTGAAAAGAAAGCCAGTTATACAGGTTTGGAATGGCATGAAGGTGAGTATAGGTTAAGAATTGTAATTGTATCTTTAATTTTACTGGGATGATAAGCTCAACAAGCTCTCAATGCTAACACCAGCCTGTGGCATTGCATAACAGGTCATCAAATGAATCTAAGCCATGATGACATCTGCTGAATACCATTAGTGAGAGAATGACTGATAACTTGAGCAGAACAAATTGCTCTGCTATTATTTACTGAGCCCCTGTTGCTGTGAATGCTGGGAATATTCATCCTGTCTGATGTGTCTGTTCTAAAACAGATAGAGCCAGTGCATTTACAAGAAAGAAGCAGCCTTGAAACAAAAGCAACTTAGCATGCAAAGCACGAAGCGCTTCCTTCTTTCAGATTCCCTCCCTTTCTCTTTTCTCCATGCTTCGCTCTCCATCTTTCTTAGGTTCCACAAAATTGAAACCATTCAGTCAGGTTGTCTAATGGCCAGGCACTCTACAGGATATATAAATTATACATTTAATTCAATTCAATTTTCACTTTATTGTTGGAATTTATTCCAAAAATTGTCTTGCATCCCATAGCGTTTACTAATATTAATTCACATCAATACACATTACACCATACAACACACACACTAAATCCATTCATCTCAAAGACAGAGCAATGCCCTTGATTTGTGTGTTTGGAGGGGTGTACATGTGCCGGAGGGTGATGTTGGGCCTTGAGGTGGGTAGGATGCTTTTTCTGTCTTAGCCTCTAAATATAGATCAGAACATTCTTCCTCTCTTCTGTACGACATGCGCACTGAGAGAAGAAGGAAGCAAGAGATGCTTCATGTTTAATCCAGCCCTGCTTTCCTACCCTTCATTTAAAGCACTAGTTCACCCAAAAATTAAAATGATGTTAATATGTACTAACCTCGTTTTTATTTTTAAAAATGGAATAAGAAAATTTTTTTAAGAACATTCACAACAGCATAGTGATCATAGAAATTTCATAAGGAAAAAAAAATAGCCACTGAAAACACTTGTGTGCTTTGGTCCAGTAAGATTTTTTTAAAATAAATGAATGCTTATATCTTACAAGGAAGCATTAAATTGAGCAAAAGTGACAAAGACATTTATAATGCTACAAAAGATTGGTATTTCTAATAAATGCTATTCTCTTGAACTTTCTACTCGTTAAAGAATCCTGAAAAAATGTATCATGGTTTCCAACTGTTTACAACATAGATAATAAGAAATATTTTTAAGCTGCAAATAAGCATATTAGAATGATTTCTGAAAATTCAGGTTTGCCATCATTTTAAAATTAGGGATGTCCCAATCAGGTTTTTTGTGCCCCCCATCCAATCCGAGTCATTGAATATATCTGTCGATACCAAGATACTGTCACACTCTCTCTCTCTACGTATATGTATGCACACACTGTATAAAGACATTGTTAAACATGTTACAATGGTAGACACTGTACACAGACTGTGTAGTCACAAATTCAATTATGAATATGGGACTACTGATATAAACATCTTGTATTTTTTAATGCACAATAAGCAGAATAATCGCATCATAAAGGTTAAAAGTGGAGATATGTTAAGAAAGTATGAAGTTCGCGAATGCCATCAGTCTGTCAGTCAAATCTGAAGAATGAAATAATTCAAAGCAATGCATATAACGACATCTCAACACAGTCTGTCAGAAGATAAAAGTAAACGATAAATGAGTGATCAAGTGTGCATTAAATATGTTAAACATGGATGCTTGAATAGACTTCACTGGTTGTTGCGTGTTATGCACGTACATTTTTAACAACTTACGGTGGCCATATGCACTGTTCAGACGGGACACGTCCCGGCCAGGATTTTAATATTGCCTAAAATATCCAGGTCTTGGCTGTTTGCACTGTGCAGGTCGATCATTGTGACATTCATGAGAGCTAGAGAGCAGAGCAGAGAGCTCCTTATGCTTTCGAATAGCTCTCACACCTACTTTGGTATTACTAATCTTTTTTGATCTGTGCGCAGTCAAATGAATGAACAAACACGTACGCATATTTGCATCGCTTTGATCATTCCCTGTAGATCTCACCTTCTCATGCGCAGCCCCACAAAATTTCTATTATTTACAAAAACTGCATATTAAAAGAAAAACTGCTTTGGATGTTTTAGGCAATATTAAAATCCTGGCCAGGACATGTCCCGTATGAACAGCGCATATGGCCACCCTACAACAACTTCTTTTGCTTTTTAATGGCGGTTGGTAAACACACTTAAAAGTGCATACTGCCTCCAACTGCACAACACCTTTTTGAGAATCAGGCTTTGGAGAGAATGATGCCTGATGTCATATTTACAGTACATTTCCATTAATGCATTGCAGTCCACTACAATGCAGTCTATTTGCTTACATTGCTTTCCCTAGAAATCAAACATATGACCTTGATGTTTCTTGCACTGTACCCTACTATTACAGAAATATTCAAATATTTAAGAGTAATATTTGATGGTAAAAAAGGGTAACAAGTTACAGTGTTCTTCACAAAAATATACAGAAGATGAATATTACACAAGTTTGCAAGGACTGCACATTTTTGACAGAATATTAAGAGCTGCTGAATTAAGATTATTCAAAAGAAAACAAAAGAGTGATAATGTGATTTGTGATGAAGTGACATCAATTTTTTATCTACTGTCCCTTTAAATGAGAAGGAAAGCAGTGTTGGTTTACACAGTGAAGCATTTCCTATAATGCGAAAGGCCGGAAAGGATAAATAAACAGAGGATCGATTCAGCTCAATAGTGTCTGAAAATCACGACTCGCATTACCCTTAGCCTCAGCAGTATAGTGAGTATATCATCTGCAGCGCTCTAGTGTGCTTCATGATGGGTTTGGCTGTGTTTGTGATAGCTATACAATCTGAAGTAAGGCTAGATGGCAGGTTATTTAAAAGTGGAGTGGTTTGTTTGTGCACTCAGTGTGTGACCCAGAAACAGAAGTGGAGTTGGTTGAGAATCAGCTGATTCAGAACACAAACGTACATCAATAGTTGGATGGGGTGAAGAAATAATGCTTAGAGTCTACTGTGATGTGAGGGCTGTGTGTGTCAACTGCTCTGACACACACAACTATGACCAGATCATGCTGGTCTCCTTGACTTAAAGACTAGACTGACGTGATTTAAATTCTAGATTTAAAAGCATTGTTTTATGTGTTAATTTCATTTGGAGGCCAATTGCCATTTGATCATTTTTTCATTAACTTATTTATAAAGCATTTGTGAAAATATAATCTATGAACGTTTTATATCATAAAAAAATCATAAAATGTACACTACTGTTCATAAGTTTGGGGTTGATCACCAAGGCTGCATTCATTTGATCAATAAAGAAAGAAAGAACTGTGAAATATATTAATTTAAAATAACTGTATTCTATTTAAATATATTTAAAATGTAATTTATTCCTGTGATGACAAAGCTGAATATTCAGCAGCCATTACTGATCAGAATTATTAGAAATAATTCTAACATTTATTTTTATAATCAAAGTTGAAAACAGCTGTGCTGCACACTTAATATTATTGTGGAAATTGTGATACATTTGTTTCAGTATAATTTAATAAATAAAAATTTTAAAAGAACGCCATTTATTTGAAATAGAAATATTCTGTAACATTATAAATATGCGGAATAAAAAAAATTAATAAAAAAAGAGAAAAGGAAAAGAAAAAAAAACTGAACCCAACTAACCCACTGAGAAAAACTGCAACACAAGTATAAGGCAACTGAATAATACATATTCATAACAACAGAAATGTATCATGGCAAGGGATTAGGCAGGAAAATATGACTTTATTACTGTTCCGAAAATTTTTCTTCTTCTTCCAAATAGGGGTGTGCACAAATAGTTGAACATTAGAATATTCGATCTGTAATTATCATTTGAAAAATAAAAACTATTCAAATTTTACTGTGTGTTACTTAAATGGCCAAAAATACAGGGAAACCATGATAAATCCTAAGCACGCAAACTAAAAGTCAGTTGTAACTAAATGCACTGGGTGGCACCGTGTTTTAGTTTAGTTTGTTAAGTTTTAGGAACTCATTTTTAGTCATTCTGCAAGACAGACTTTCCAGGATAGGAGATGGAATAAAAATGAGCTCCTAAAACTTACTGCCAGATTCTTGAAGATAAATTCTTCAAACAGTAGTACTAGAGGATGTGGTGCTAGTCCAAGAGTCACTCACAACTTATCTGTCCATAAAGCCTATAAAAAATTAGTCTTAATGTATTTCACAATACTGGGTAATTTTGTAGGATTTTTTACCCAAGCAAAGTCTCTCAGACCTAACACCTTGTAATTTCTGGAGACTCCAGGAAGGTTGCAGTTATGGAAAATGATGCTGCAGGAGTCTAAATGCTTCCTGATGGTTTTAAACCCAATTCTTCGCATTAATTCTTAATTCTTTTGCAGTTAACATGTGTCTTTTCTTCCTAACCTGTTTTTTTCTGACCTCGCTGTCTGAGGACTGTTCTGATACAAACATTTCCCAATTTTAGCTTCTTATCCTGCTGCGAAGAAAGTAAAAGCATATGTACTATTTAACCATAACCTTGAGGTTTTGCAACCTGGAAAACTCACTGTAGCATTTTTAATCCAAGATTCACCAAAAAAAAAAAAAAGTGCACATCATGAAGCCAGTGGATTTTTAAAGCATGTTTAATGAAAAAAGAAAAAAAAAACACAGAAAACACATCATTGCCATCAAGCTTGGGTCTCTGAGAGTTCAAATAAAAATAATATGTCTGACTTGACTAGGGAAATTGTATCTGCTAGACAAATCTGAGAAGAAAGTTCAAAACACAAACTCAGAAAACTCTGAAGAACAGCTTTCAAATCAGCAGGGCCACTTCTCAGAGGACTCCTTGTTACACGCTTGCTAAAGCCCTAATTGAGCTCTTTGAAGATGCACAGAGAAAGAGGGAAGAGAGAGCTTATTGTCTCATACTGTATGTGAGCCAAGAAAAAGCTTCCAATCTTGGCCCCCTTTCTCAATTTTAAGCCATCATCCAAGATAAAGGGACTGTCCCTGCTCTATAAAGTAGGTCACCTTAATTCTGGAATTGGATACGGATATTGGACCCTGCCCTGGAAGACAAAGTGTGAATTCATTACATCTCCAAATCCAATCTAGATCTCAGGGTACCGATGGTCAGTCGGGTTCAAGTCTGACCAGAAAAATAAGAGGAAGGTTTGCCCTTCATCATTTCTAAAGTGATTCAATCTGACATCTTATCAAAAGTTAAGACTGAATGTTACGCCCCAAGCATTAATGTCTCCAGGGTTTTGATCTTTTACAATTCATTCAACTGATGCGGAGCAAAAAAACAACAACAAAAAAAAAAAAACACTTTTATACTAAGATGTACTGTACATTGTTCCAAATATATTACTAATTCAATTAAAAAACAAAAAAGCTAGTGACCCACTTTAAACAAACACAACTTTACTCTAAAAATATCTTCAGCACTGACCTACCAATAACTTGCTTAGCAGACAAAACAGAGGCAAAACACTCGCTGCACATTTGAAACAGTCAAGGTCTTGAGAGAGATTATAAATAGCAAGTATTGCAAGATAATATGGACGCAAAGTACTGAGACAGATATAAATATTTAATCAGAAGCAAGATTCTTAAAGCATTTCAAAATCCTATTTGAGGGATTTGTGACTAGTTACAGAAACAAGGAGTTTCTTGCATGGCGTCTGTCCACTGGGACTGTGCACTTTTTATATTTGTAAAACCACTCTCAAGATCCACAAAACGAGAACCTGTCATCTTATTTTGTTCTCATTTTATTTGTTTTTTGCTACTTAGAGTCCTTCTGCTGTAATTATTTATGACCTCCCCAGTTTCAACTGGTTGTGGCTACCCAAATTTGATACATAGCCTCAGCAAATGTAACCAAGGAAAGGGAAACATGATATCTGCTATTTCCTGCTAATGGTGACATTAGCATACAATACAAATCAAGCTCAGCAACATTCAGACTCAGCACTGTATTTCTCATATAAGACATGTTACTTCCTCTAATATGTTATTTCTTTACCCGAATTATATTGAAGCAAACATCCAGTGACTCCTTCATAACTGTATTGTACATTTAAGTGCACAACTATGGGAAAATGTGAGAATATTTGTGATATTTAGTTTGTTATCTTATGTCATTGCCTTACAAACCAAGTATATTTCAGCTCAGTGTGAATCAAGTGATTCATTCAAGGCATCCAATGAATCTACCTGCAATCTTGACACCAGATAACTTAATACTGACCGCAACAGTTGGAATGGCATTGCTTAGCATGCAAATAAAAAGCTTATCCTTGCAGAAAACTACATGTGTGTCCGCAATAATGCTTACAAACAAAGTTTATGATCTGATGATACTGACATTGAACTAGGGCTGCACAATTAATCGCACACGATTAATTGTGATTGTCATGTGCATTTAGTCAGTAAAGCTGGTTCTGTGATTAGCAGTAAATCTCCATCACCTGCTTTCAGGTGGAGCAGCAATTACTACGCAGAGCCATAGTTCTCTGACAAGCTATGCAAAATCACGTTCATAATCACTTTTTTTCAGGATTATGAAATCGACAAAATCGTTCTCGATTATGACAACTGTTTGCGTATCTTCTCAGTGGACTGCGGCTCTGTGTAGTAAATGCTGCTCCATCTGAGAGCACGTGAAAATACTGCATTTAATAACATGTTTTAACTCCAAATTCACTTCATAACGTCAGTCGAGTGTTTGAAATAAATCCTTCTGTGAGATGATGTGGCTTCTTAAACAGAATAATTAAGGCACACAATATTTAATTGTATTCTAAGCAGTGATAAAGGCGATGTTGATTAGCATTTTATTATAGATATACCTTATTATGATGAAAATTATAGTAAGATAAACAGTATATTGCCGTAGTCGTGTGTTTATTAGTCACGTTGAATCAATGAAAGCAGTTAAATCTTCTGTTTATTCAGCTGCAGCGATAGACAGTTCCTGGATTTCTTCTTCAGGGCATATTTGGATTTTCAGTGTGAGAAGGGCCCTCTGGCCTTTGAATGGAGACTTACTGCTGATCACAGAACCGTGCTTCACTGAAAGATACGCATGACAATCGCATCTTTTGCCTAATCGCGATTTATTGCCTTTGCGATTCAATTTCGATTAATTGTGCAGCCCTACATTGAACTCATCTTAATTAAACAAAAATTGGCCTGTATCATCTGGCAACAGATGTATAACCATACCATAAAAATGTGACACTGATATATTGTTAATCACACCACAAAGAAAAAAAAAAAAGAAAACTTGATGACTCTTGCATTGACATCCATTCCTGGCACAAGTTTGATAACAAATCTCAGTATCCAATCAATCCATCCTTTACTTGGTAACAATTCACTAAAAGAGATGGCATCAAAGTGCTTCAATTACAATAAATTAATCAGGTACTGTACTAAAAATACTGAAAAGAATTTGAACACGCACACTTTAATATGCAATAAAGCAAATTTAATATGCTTCATTGCTGTGAACATGACAATAGCAGCCAGCTCCTCTAGCCTCAATTTAGATGAATATTAATCAAGGCTTAAATTAGACTGACTATCTTTATCCTTTCCCTTCAGTGCCAACTCTCTAAAGTAAAAATAGCTATGAGGAGTGAATAAATAGACGTGCAGAGCAATCCATATTGATCCCTACCCTGAGACTTAGGATGAAAAAGTTTCAGCCTCTTATATGTGAAGTCTCTCTAAAGATCTATCAGATCAATGCTCCTTACTTGTTCACATAGTATTCATAAGAAGAAATGAACATAATGTTCCAAGACAAGCAATTTTTACCCCATCTTAGCACTTCAACTATGAGAAACAAATATTTTACATTGATCAGGTGTCAACAGTTACACAGAAAACTTACTGAGGAATGCATGAACTAAATGCATGTATAGTGTTCCATGCATTGTGGTGTGATCTTGATCAAAACAGATTATTCTGTGGAAGTCAAATCATCAATGACTGACCAATGAATATGCACATATTCAAATTCAGTGTGATCATTTCACACTGTTATCATCATACTTGTTTGATTCAAAAATATGTAATTAATGATATTTGAGAGCTGCAGCTGAGGAGATTATTATCAGTAAATAATAACAAATTTCAGTTTTCCTCAAACAACAAAGTTTTAAGAGCTGGAAAAAATAAAAGTGCACCTACAGTATCAATGTGTTTCAATGGCACGGAGTTAAACCTCTCAAACTGGTGCATGTAACAATATTAATCTGTTTCCACACTTTCTAAGTCTACAAAATCTGAAACCTTCAGAACAAAGTTTCTACACAAACACTCTGGTGTATTTCCAATATCTGCAAGTCAACCAGCTTCAATATGAGTTGAGTAAACAGCTTTCAAGGCATCATTCTGTAAATCCTATTTCTCGTTTGCCAAGCATGTTGAAGTTTTGTGATATCGTTAAATAAATATTAAACTTGTATACTTTCATACCTTAAGAAAAGTTTCTCCCACTTGCAAACATTCTGTAAATTTATCAAATGCATGAAAGCCTCCTTTGGGTGTATCTTTTCCTAGCCACCAGCCAAGATACATGACTGCAATCTTTCTACTTTCTGTAAATGTAGTTTCTTCTTACATTCTAAAGAACTAAAATTAACTTCTACATTATTAATGGCATGGCATTTGAGATGCCTGGGAAAATCAGTACCCACTTGCCTTTCTCCCGTGTGACCTGCAGCAAAATGATTCAGTCATGAGTCCCTCATCTCCAAATTTCACTAGTATTCAGTGTATTAGCTGGACTGGGTCATTCTAATATGCTGATATGGTACTAAAGAAACATTTATGATGAAAATGATTGTGCTGCTTAATATTTTTGTGGAAACCATATTTTTCAGGTTTGTTTGAAAAGTAGAATGTTCCAAATAACATCATTTCTTTGAAATAGGTTTTGTTGCTTTACTGTTTCTTTTGATTAATTTAATGCATCCTTATTAATTTCTAAAGAAAAAAATCTTATTGACCCCAAACTTAAACTAGTAGTGTGTACATAGGTCAGGATTTCAAAACAGGTCACCTTGCATGCTAAAAGAAAATTAGGTAACACTTTAGTTTAGGAACCAACTAGTTGCTTATTAGCATGCACATTACTAGCATTTTGGTTGTTTACTAGTACTTATAAAGCACATATTAATGCCTTATTCAGCATGACCATATTTTAGAACCATTAATCCTACCCTATCCCTAAACTTAACTAGCCTACCTTATTAACTATTAATAAACAGCAAATTAGAATTTGATTGAGGCAAAATTCTCGTAGTTAAGAGTTAGTTAATAGGGAGAGTTGGACCTTGAAATAAAGTGTGACCGAAAACTCAATGTACCATTAGACTAACTTGTCTTAAATAAGGAATAACACTGCTGAAGGACTGCCAAAAGCACCCAAAAACCAAAACTGTGATCCAAGCAACCATAAATGTAACAAAGAATATTTTTAATCTAAAAGAATCATTGCCAACTCAACTGCCCTATATAGCAGAAACTAGTTCTTGCACCTTGTCAATTCTTTTGATCAAAGGCGAGAGCTTGCTCTCTACAGAAGCTGTGTTCTGGAACGCACTCTCTTTTGACAGTTTCTTCAGCGCTGCATACATATTAGCAATGTGTTGCACCACATCACTCTCTGAGTCTGCCTGGAGTGGGTGGGAGTCTCTCGCCTTTTTGATCTCGAGTCAGTTCAGGGGCTTGAGAATGCAAATGTCTTTGGATGTCGCCTGTGACTATGTAAGCGCTTCGTCACCAGGCCATTCTAACATATATTTCTCAACTCAATTTTACACACAGGAAGCATACCCGCATTCCTCATTTTATACATGCCAAACATTTCAACATAACATACATATTTCTGCCACTTAATGTTAGTGCCATGCATTTCTCACATGCAGAAATCTAGTGTTCTGCTGATTTATAATGTCTTTACATCACTCTGAAAGCAGAAAAGTATCCACTAAGGATAAAACATTCAGCAGAGCATGAACTAAGCAGCCCTCCAGCAGAGTAATAATGCTGTGTCTTGTTCATTCAGGCTTGGTTTCAGCTTATATGTCACATCCCTGATGACCAATCATGAAGCAGAATAAAAAGTGTTTTTAAGAGCCAAAGCATTTATACAAAAACACCCAGAGCAAGATAAGTTATGAGATCCCTTGAGATGATACGGTAAGACTCTTTGAACAGCCACACTACAGTACAAAGTGTTTAAAATATATAATCACTCAGAGTTTTGCAACAGATCTGTAGGGAGTGCCCATTTTTCAGTGGAATAAAACAGCAGGCCAGCAGTACAAGTAAGGAGTAAAACTGAACAATGTACACTCCCTAAAGATCGATTATCTCGAAAGATGTGTACAATTTTGTGCACACGCCTTTAATGTACTGTAAAATGTATATTCTCATTTATTTTATTCTCTTGACTGCATGTTGAGATGAGACATCTTCAAAATGCTGACTACAAAAGGTTTGGATATGTAATTCTAGCTTCTGGCCCTATCCAGGATGCAAATTACAGTATTGGGTACAGTATGACCTACCAATTAAGGACAGAGCCACCAAAAGGAAGTCAAAAAAGCTTGTTAATATGCATTTCTTTTACCCTCTCAAATGTACAACATAAAACTTCAGACATACTCTATAATGGTTTGCCCAAGTAAGTCAAGCGAATGCTTAAAAAAAACACTACTTTTTTTCATATTGTTTTACAGAAAACAATGTAAACAATGAAACTCTAACAACTAAACATTTTTTAAATTGCATCTCATTATTTAAAACTAATTGGAGGCCATCCATCACCTGCACGGATAAAGTTATTTATTATAGGTTAAATGTTATTTATAAAAGCATAGGCATTTACAGAATTAAAGAAATGTTAATGGAATTGATATCACATTTGGAACCATACCAAACAAAAATCTAAGAAACAATAAACTGAAATTCCTACTTCCAGTTAATTTTTTTAAAGATTCAGGATTAGCCTATTATATAGGTGGGTTATTGTTTGATCCTATTAAGATTCCCAAACCCCCATTTGTTTTCCAAATTAACATTTATCATATTTCTCTAAATGTGCAAGTAAACTTTTTGTTTTATAATTGTTTTTCTTTTTACAAGTTGCTATGTTTGCCATAATAGGCTGTGTAGCGAAAGGTTCCATTGGGACAACTGTACATACAGTATACTGTACATGCAGGGCTATTGGGGCATGTTGTCACAAAGGTAAACATGTAGTGTATATCAGTACTGTACAAATATCTGAATATTTTTGCTATGCAAGAACGAAAATGTCAAATATATTTTTGTAGTGAAGACTTTAAATCACTTTAAAAAATAATTCGACCCTTAGAAACATCGACGTTAAACGAGTGACAGCTAGTCCCAGTTTCCTTAACATAGCCCATCAGTCCACAAATCAACTTTAATAAGCATTCAATGGCAGAAAAAGCACCAGTGCATACATGTGACTGAAGTGAAGTGATGCAAATTTTTGACATTATTCATGACCTTACAAAACTGGTTTGCTTGATCTGCCAGTGCGAAACAGTTACAATCGATAAGTCAAGTCGTCATTCAACGCAAGTTTCGAGAAATGACAGATCATTACAGTGACACAGATGTCCTCACAGATAAACCTACCTCGCATTGGGTTTTGAATCCAGAGGATTCCCCCGATAAGGTGAGGAGACTGCCCTAACATCATGTTACCAGAGCAGGAGGTCGAAACACAAACGAAACACCTGTCTGACAGAAGCGTCCAGCTCGCGCGCCTTATGAAAGCTGATTAATAATAACGCGCTCGCGCCAGTCCGCTGCTCCTCAATGAAGAGCGCATCGCATCTCAACGACCTACGTGAAAGAGTCGCGCAAAATACGGTTTCTAAACATTAAAATGCTTCATTAGGAGTAGGAACATGCTGTATTGTGTTCCGTTCCTCTCAATGGTGTTCCACGGCGAGATGTGAATCAGTGGGTGGACGTGCAGATGCTGAATGATGCAGATCGTGAATCTTTACAGTACATGAATAGACTGATTTCAAGCCCACGGGCCCCGCGAGCCCATCTCCATGTCTTAGGTTTCCAGCGCAGGAGCAGGACAAAGATCTGCGGCTGATCGGCAGCCAATCATAATCCCAATCCGGCTGAGGGGAAGCTTCGTTTGTTTGTTTGTTTGCTGTTGGAGCGTTGTTTTCAATAAACAAACATTTCCGCAGAAATACATCTCGAGACGTTTGTTAAAGTCTTACCTTGAACAGCCATGCTGCTACTCCATGAGTTCGCGCATTATGGAAAGGTAAAGCTGTTGGTTGTCTAAGTAGCCTGCCCCACTCTACCACAGCGTCTTGCTTAATAACACTTGCAAGCAACCTCTGTTAAAACTGAGTGTGCTGAAAATGCGTGAAATGTGTACTCAAAGAACCATGGGTATTGTAGTTCCACCTTAAATTACTGGATCTGTAACCACGTTGTTAAACCGGTTTCTAGGCTAATTATATTAGTCAGCATAGACTTGTTTGTTAGTTAGTTTGTTTAAATATTAAATACATGTATTTATTTCAAATTCAAAAACATTTAGGCTAACATTCATCCAACATTCAATTTAGGCTATAACCACGCCGTATGCATTTTAAATTTTATTTTATCTATTTGTGAATTTATTTATTTATTTGCTTACTTGATTTATTGATTAACTTTGGCATTTACATTTATACAAAGCAACTTACAGTAATTGCAAGGGAGAATAATAGGCTGCAAGAAATGTGGGTGTTACACATTTGAAAGTAAACTGTCAACTCTGAAAAAAAAAACTTATTCTATTGAAATGTTTTATGATTATGTTTTAAGAAATGTTTATATATATATATATTGTTTATTTTTTATTATTATTTTTTTTTTGTTACAAACACATTCTAAGCTGCAATAAAATTTGGGTGGTTGCTCACAAATATGGCTAATTTTTGTGGAATTTGTACTTGTGAAACTGTGAACATGTTGCTTGCCTCTTACTCACTGAATATTATTTTTGAAAAGTTCTGACTATTGTGAATGAGATTTCTTCCTTGTTATCATTTCTAACATCTTTGAAAGACAGCCATATAAATCTTAACCTACAAACTTCCAAACTGTAAGTCAAAACCCACTTCAGAACATGTTATTGTTCAAAGTTGGTGTGCTTTTTTCTCATATGGTAGCTAGCGCAAATGTTTCCTTTGACTTTTTCAGCTCTAGCTGTCCAAAAAGGACAACAGTGAGTCAGAACAACCGGAGAGCCACATAAATTCTTTATTGAGCTCTTACTCAGGAGTCAGGAGCACTTCCTGTGAAAGAGTTTGACATCGCAGGGAGGGACAGAAGCTAGTATAAAGTGGAGAATGCAGAGACTGAAGAGGCATCATTATAGATACAGATCACTGTCTGCAGAACTCAGGCTTTCTCAGTTTCTTTTGCATGAGTGAATACAATAATGATGAGCATGAAGCCTTTAGAAAACTATTGTCAACTAAACCTACATCCCTATTACTGTGAACTGATCACATCACAACCTAATTCAGGTTATGGGAAATGTGTTAGAATATATGTCATCTATAATTACACATGGTTCACTTTGGGTCTGTGGCAGCATGAAAGTATTTTGAACAGGTTTAGTAAAAAAAAAAAAAAAAAAAAAAAAAAAACCCTGCACATTATTGCTATAATCTTGTTGAACCCACTCTAATGAAATGCCTGTCTTGGGGTACTTTTGTGGCAGGGAGATGGAGAACAATATCTGTACACAGAAATAGTGAAGACATCCTACATTAAGAGCAAGATCATTATCCAAGTCTCAGGAAAGTAAAAAAAACGGTAATTTTATCTTCCAGCTGTAATTTGTGACAATTAGAGGTCGCCTTTTGGCAGCTCAACAACCCTCAAGGCTCTTGTTCAACCAACTACCCACAGAAAGCCAGTGAATGGAGTGTGCGCTTCCAGATCAATGTCATTATAGTTGGAGCCCCTTGGTAGACATCATGGATCCTTGAACAAATTATGACCATTTTGAGTCTGACCAAGTGGCTTTTTTTCAGATTTTTTAGGCTAGTTGTTTTTCAGTGTCTGAAATTATACTTTTTAATTTAATTTTATTTTGTTTTCATAAGTGGACACCTAACTTTGCAAATAATTATCAAATATGGAGAACACTGTATATGAAGTGTAGACTACTATTATGCAATTGACCTAAACTGAAATCTTCGGGTGGAGCTACAGAGCTTGCCTATCCATCAGGTCCAGGTATAAGATTTTGTTCCAGATTTTTATGTCATGATACAGCACTTCCTGTTAATGTTTTTTTGTTTTGTTTTAATCCGCATTCCTGATGATTACAGTCAGCTCTAGTTTTTCTGGTTTCCAGAAAAAAGACAATCAAAGAATGTTTGGCATTGCTTATCAGTTTGCTCTGTGACTAAACGTGTTGATCTGCTTCATGACTGTCTTCATGCACTTACTGTAGGTTGACTCAATTCCCAAGCTTCCCATAAACACGCTGCCATTTGTTGCTGTGATGTGACATACCTTGAAAGAGACAACCACCGTTTATTTATTTTCATTTTAAATCACCCTGAAAAAAATCAAATAAAAATCATGTTCTTCTTGCAAAGTAGGCTACTTCCAAATTTCCATATGGTCAAAAGACAGCATCTGTGAATGAATATGTAAAGGACAGATTTTATTGTCAGTTCTATACTAATTGAAACAAAGACCCATCTTGTTTTACTCAAATACTTATATTTTATTAAAAGTACATCATGTACTAAATCCAGAGATAATTTCCAGTTTCATAACGCCTGCAAATACATGGCAAGGAGGAAATGGTAGTGTTAGTGCACTGCTCCATCTTCTGGATGATTTACAGTATGACAAATAATAGACTAACAGCAGCCTTTTTTATCTCCACCGTATTGCCTTAGGGCAAAAAAATCCAATTCATTTTTAGAAGTTTCCTATGTACAAAGCATGATTCAATGAAACAAATCTTTGTACATGCATACACATAAATAAGCAAACACGACAAGAGCTGAGACAGCTCAGAAAACTCAGTCTGCAAACTTACAAACAGAAATAGATACATGTAAAGTTAGAACCATTATAATTTAATAATATAATTTAACAATATACCTTCTATATTTTATCAATAGCAGCAAAATCTTTCACATTCAGTTCAGAGTCCCCACACTGTGTCATACTAACAGAGTAATGATGACGCCATCATCCCGGCCCTGCCACAGCATCTCCCCCTCAAAAGCCACCTTTCCATGCTTCCTGGCCCTCATTAGTATTCCCACGACTTTATCAGAGATCCGCACATATCTGTCAAACAGATCGCCAAAAGACACTCTAGTGTAACCGTCTGGATCCGGGTCCGCCATGGTCCTTATAATGAAGCACATGTCATCAATCTCCCGGTGGATGTGTGCCTCTGCACGTTTGGCCCTCTCTGCAGTCTTACTGCCCTCTTTGGGCCTCCCATAGCCCTCTTCACCCCGCCGCAGCCGTGTTGACATGGAGTACTCATAATCAAAGTCCTCGCTGAAGGGGTTGAGCTTCTGATTAACGGTATGCTCTGATGCCCAGTTTTGCCAGCGGCTTTTTAAGTTGCCCACAGCGCTGTATTTTTTGGACAGGGTATTAATTTTGTTGGCATCTTCAACATCCTTCTTGCTCCTAAAAAGATTGCATATTATTTATAATAATGCATATTATATATATATATATATATATATATATATATATATATATATATATATATATATATATATATATATATATATATATATATAGCCTACTAGTAAATAATATATATATATATATATATATATATATATATATATATATATATATATATATATATATATATATATATATATATATATATTATTTACTAGTAGGCTACTTAAGTGCAACAAAATGTGCTATACTATAGCCATTTCATCATATTTGTTTAAAGCAGCTGTATGTGTAGGAGTGGGCGATATATGCCATAGACACAATTAACTGGTAGAAATATGTCAACCGGTAGTAGAGATTTTTGAATGTTGTCTGTCTCCATCATGGTTACACGTTCACATGGCATTAATGTGCTACATGGTCATGAAAATAAATCATTTGCATGCATTTTTAAGCATTGTAGTTTAAAAACAAGTGATTTTAAGCCGTTGAAATGCAATCAGCAGTGAAAGAGAACTCATTTTACTTTAGTTCGCTATAGTTATTTTTGACAGTTTATAGGCCTTGAACGGTTAAATACACACACTTGTATGTGTCAAAATGCCTGTCTTTACAAGTATCCTTGTAAACACAGTAGGTCTTAGCGAAATCAAACAGCTGAGAAAGAAAACACAGTATAACAATAAGTTGGAGCCACGCTGCTCTTAAAGTGACAGCAGTCTAATCTTCCTGCTGTCTATTATTCATGTTAATCAAACAACAAAAGAGAGAAAATCTTTCACTGCTCTTGACTAAATCACTTTTGTAATTTAATAAGAAGAAATATATATAATTTAATTTACACAGTGAAGAATATGCAGTTTTGATTACTTTATATAATGTATGTAGCATTTCTTATTTATTTGTTTTACTGTAGTTATTTTGTCCTGTTGCTTGTAGTTAGTTTCTTATTCTTATTTAATTGCTGACTGTTTACTTGTCTTCAATGAGCCTGAATTTTTTTAGGCTATTTTTTTTGTGATATTTACACTGGGGACATAAATTATCAAATTTCATGTTGATACCATAAAGACCATATGTAAAGCAAAAAAGTGCATTTCCATCAAACACAGCATAAGTTATAAATACATTGATTTACAACATCTAAATATTATCATGACAGACTAACCTTTCATACCTAACTAAAAGATCAGACATCTGCTTCATCACTTTTTGTTCTAAAAAAAAAAACACTCCATTTTTTATCTCAAGTCCAGAACTTACCTGAGAACAGAGGATCTTTTGATTGTGAGCGCAGACTCTGTAATTTCATTCGTCCTATTATTCGCTGTGTCCTCCTGGTTGGTTCCTAGCTGCAGGCTTCTATCCTCATTATCTTCACTGTCCTCCTGAGCCTGCTTTTTCTCTTTTTCCATTTCCTTCCAGCCCCGTGTCAGCTCCGAAACCATGTTGGAGCACTTCCTGCGGCGTGTGGGTGACCCTTTCTTGCTCAGCATCTTGTCCAGTTCATCCGTGGCCGGGTCCTTGCAGATGCGTTTGGTCAAAAAGTCAATGCCCGCACTTTTCTCCTGAACTTCCCTCGTCACAGTTTTCACCACTTGTGCAGTTTTGATGCGTGACTCCTCAGCGGCCTCCACATCATCCTGGATTTTATTTCTAGGGTCCTGATTGGAAAGAGACTTTTGAGATGGTTTGATTTTTGGAACTATTTTTTTTGCATCTTTGGGCTCTTCTGGGTAACTCGGGGCCCATCCGCTGGGTTCGCTGGACTGCTTCTCTTCATTTTCGCTCACCCACTGCTGCCAGCTCCTTGTTAAGCTGCACACCATGCTTATGGCACGCAGCTTTTTAATGTTCTTGTTCGTTGAGGGCTTCTTTTCTGACATTGTTTACCTCCAAGGGGTTGCTTCAGTCATTCAAGTTCTTTGTCCCTGATGGCTTTTATATAGCACCTCGTTGTGATTCCAAACCTGTAGTAAATACTAGACTCTGAGCTCTCCCTTAGGCACTAGCGGTTTTGAAATGGGTGAACCAACCTTACATGACGGTGGAAAGTATGCCAGGCATCTCCACTGATCATCTTTCCTTGACACTTACCGACCTCTGGGATTGGTGGGGAATCACGTTTCATCATAGACGTTGCCCATTGCTGGGGGTAAACAGGGCAAAGATGTCAGTGAGTGTTAAGCTTTTTCCTAGCCTGCACAAATGTGCAGACAGCTGCTCTGTGCGTCTTATCTTGATACTTGCATTCTGTAGCTTTGTCTTTAGCATTACCTGATGCTTATCAAGATAATCAATTAGCAGTGTCAGTTAGCAAAAGCAACAATGTCTATGTTGTCAATGCTAAGTCGTAAACTACCAATGTGAACTGTGTGGATCATTTGCATAGGTTCCCTCAAACAGTCAATTATACTGTGAATAATTATAGTTGGAATGAACAGATTCTTGACAACAATTCCAACTAAATGTCCAAGTTGAAGGAAGAAGTTCTGTATTAAAGCTTATTTTTACATTTAAACCAGGAAACTACAACGTTACTTAGACCATCACACCACATGGTTTATTTCAACCTCATGAAAAATAATATAGTTAATAGATAGCCTAATATATAGATATAACATATATAATACATTTCATTATAACGCATATATATAAAGTAATAAATGGATTTTAATATGATATAATTTAATACAGTAAATATTAATAGTTTTTTATCTACAATTATATGTATGTTCACTGTAAAAATTATTTTTCAGTTTTGTAAATAAAACAAAAATTATTCATTTGACAAGAAAATTATATTTATTTTTTTTAATTCCATGTGGTACTTGCTATTTCTTCGAAATTATTTGTGCATTTTACTAGCAATTTTTGAGTGAAAATAGTTTAAAAGTAAATCAAACACCAATATTTTTTATTTATGTATTTTGAGTGTGTGTGTGTGTGTGTGTCTGTGTGTTCAAATAAGAAATATAAATGTAAAGGGATAAACGGGAGTTGTTCAATAAACATAAGATATGCAATTATAGGATAACATATCTCCCTGTAGTCCAAGCAAGAGAACAAGATAAATAATAATAAAGAAGAAATGAATAACCTTTTTTGATTGAGGGAAGAGCAAATGTCAAGGAGTCACTCGATCCAAGACAGAAGCAGAGATATCTTTGGTGAGGAAAAAAAGTCACCTGAAGGAGGCATGAAGGAGTTTCTGCTTGCGTACACAGCGGATAGTCTTGCATTGCACCTGGCAGCATGCTAAGACAGAAGAATTTGACAAAATTATAATGCAACTGAACTAGAAACACTTATATTTCTTTATACCACAGAAAAGCATTTAAGTGCAGAAAATTGTGCTTGTGCATATTTAAATGTTGTGTATTTGATTAAAAGGTGTTTAAGTATGTCAGCTATGTTTATCGGTTTGTTTTCTGATAGCATTGAGAGGCATTATTAATAGTATCTGCATGAAGCAAAGGAAAGGCAGCTGCTGGCTGTCAGTCACATGATGTAGAGCTGTGTCAGTGAGCATGCATAGTGGACGGTCACTGTGACTGTAAGAGAACTCTAGACAAATGGAGCATATTCCAGACTGCTCTTGATTCTAGACCAGAGAGAGAGAGAGAGAGAGAGAGAGAGAGAGAGAGAGAGAGCACAGTGCAACAGAACAAATTCAACAGTCATATCCACTAACAAGAAAGCACATTTGACCTACAGTCAAAAAGGGCTAAAATTAAAAGTCAATTTGGTCAAAACATTAGCACAGGTTACAAAATGTAGAAGAAATTTGAAATTATAATATTATAATATTATTATATTAGATTTAACCTTGGTTAATTCTCAGCTGTAATTAAACATCACCTAAACAGAGAAAATAAAAAACACTGCAGAATTAAAATAATGTTGGTATTTGTAAAGTGTGTGTGCACTGAGTCGCCAGCAGAGGTCCTCATAACAACAGTGTTCCAATTTGAATGGCTGAGAAGAGCTGTCATGTAGGATACTAAATAATCTTTTTAAAACTGAATTAAACTTTTATTTTAATACTTTAAATTGCACATATACTATATATAATTACAGTATTATATACAAATTGCAGGACAAAAGTTTCAAATAATAATGATTTGTTTAATGTAAGCTGCTTTTATTTGAACAAAACTACAGTAAAAACAATTAAATTGTGAAATAATTACATTTTAAAAATAACTGTTTTCCAACAGAATGTATTGTAAAATGTAATTTATTCCTGTGATGGCAAAGCTTAATTTTCAGCAGCCATTACTCTAGTCTTCAATGTGCTGATTCAGATATATGTATATAATTATTATAATTATAATGTTAACCATGAAATAATCAATGTTTAGCTATTGTAGTGCATGCTGCTAGTAATGCCAAAGTCATGGGTCTGATTATCAGGGAATCTCTGATCAAATGTATGCAATGTATCTAAAAGCTTCTACCAAAGCATCAATGCAATAAGTAATCTGTGATAAATTTGTCTGTGAAAAGTGTTTTAGGAGATAATTAAAGACCAAAAATGCAGACTATCATTAGAGCATAAGCACAATCATGTGCAGATGTTGAGATAAAGGCAGATCATCCAGAACGAATGATATATGGGGTCATTCTGCAATGCAGGTCAAATGTCAAGGCCTCAAATTCCCTTTGTGTTTCGAACTGAGACCACTTTAAATGACCTCATCTCACCCCACACTTTCCCAAAATCTCTGTAAAAAGAAAATTGAAGGCCAAGAGCACTTACACAGTTTTGATTGTTCACACAACTTCATCAAAATTAAAAATGCTAATTGAGACACAGCTCACTCTAAGTGCACAATTCATTCCTTCCATAATACCTCATTTAACTCATCTAGTACACAAATATTTGTCCTACACCAGCCCTCAGATGGTTTCCATTCCGACCAAGCTTTCAACTGATTTATTACGTTCATCATTGGTATGGATGGGTACCTCATCCAAAAAGCCAGGTGTGAATTGACTTCCCAAATGTCTGGAACGGCTGTCTGCACTAGACTTATGCTCCAGTGGTTCCTTCATCCATCTGGACTGAAAATCTCTCCTGGTCAAGGCGGGCAATAGGGTCCAGAGTCAGAGTAAGAGCACCTGTACCTGCTGTTGCGTGTCGCACTTCCCTGTTTCTCCGTCTTTTTGTTTGCCTTTCAATTCCTTTGAGTCTAAAACCATTCCTGAGCTTGTTTTGTTTGGCCATCATAGCTAATTGAGCAGGCACAGACTACACCACACTATCCGAAGCCCTGGGGTTTCTGATTTGCGTATCATTCTGAGCAGGGAAATAGGATTTCTGTTGTGGTAATCTGTCTCTGATTAAGAGGTAAATACATTGCTCTGCTTTTACACTGAGGTTGCAGGCAAAGCTTTTGGTTTTCAAAATATTTGCAGTAGGTGGAACACATTGCCATCAAAATAACATTTTTTTTGTCCTGAAAGTAACAATTTTGAAGAATTATACTCTAGGGTTTTACTCATAGTTATTACAGAATATTTGTACTGTGAGAATCATGTTGTACTATGTTGTTTTTGGAGTAGCCGTCCAACTTTAGCTGCCAACCATGAATAAAAAATACCTGCAAGACCGCACAGTAGAGGAAAAACAGTACCCAATTCTCTTACAGGCATAGAAATTAGATATAGAAATTATAAGAGAGAAAAAGCAGATGAGTAAAATAATAATAATAATAACAATCATAACATCCTCTTTTCATGGATAACAACCTAAGTGTTGCCTCGAACATTTTGGGCGCTCCAAAGTCAACAGTGTCAGCTCGTGGTCTTCAAATCTTTCTCTAATCCAATAAAGCTTTACTGCAATGAACATTATTGATGGTGTTTAGCCTTCTGGAGCGGCCTCATAAATAAACGTAATGGACGGTAAATTAGCTCGTACGTGTTCAGGAGTCGGCAGAAAACCCCGCCAACAGGCCAAAGAAGAAATCCCAGCCCCACCTTCGTCCCATTTCGCGCGCATTTAGTGTCAGGAAGAGTGAGTGGACTCATGCAATCAGATGAGCTTATTATGGACCAAGAGGTACTGTCTGGTTTGGAATTTATTAGACACATTTGTAAGGTATCCATTTTAGGGGCAAGCACGTGAAAAAGTGAAGAGTTACATATGTTAACTCAGGTGATTAATTTTTCTAGTTTAACGGCGTTAATGTAGGGGAGGGGCTAGGGATAGCTATTCCACTCACAACTGCTGCTTCTGTCTCTTTTTCTTGACAAGAATTGTGTTTATTTAGGCTAGATGCGGAACCTCTTTACGACCACATGACTCCGGATAATTAATTAATTAATTAATAGTCTGAAAATAATAATTTCAGACGAACTCCACTTTGCATTAGCGCCAGGTGTTAGTCAAACGAGCGCAGAAACGGTACAGATGATGAGGGAGCTTCAGTAGAACATCAATGAATTGCAGTCAGATGAGATGTTTCAAACTAATTTTCCTGTCCTGTCAGTCGTTATACTGTTATACAGTCTTTATGCGTGCGCTCTTCAATTGCATCATTACATATCGAAGCGTGAAAGGAACTATGAGCATACAATGTTGCAGTTACTGTATGTCGTCACTTAAGTCATGAAGTTACCAAAAAGGCAATTAAAGCTGCCTTAAAACTGTGCATGCATGCAAGTATTTGTTATATGAGTTACATTTAAGAACATGTCTCATCGTCTCCCTCGTCTGACACACATGATTCAGCTCCTCAGCTTATATGAGACTTTAAAACAGTGATCCTCAAATCTGGCTCACTTTCCTGCAGAGTTTAGCTCCAACCCCAATTAAACAAACCTACCTGTGATTTTCTAATGATCCTGAAGCAACTGATTAGCAAACTCCGATGTGTTTGATTAGAGCTAAACTCTGCAGGAAAGTGGATCTTGGAAGCCAGATTTGAGGATTCCTGCTTTAAGACCTGAAGTGAGTCAGAAGAGGTAATGATTGACAGCACTAATACTCTTTATATACATGCTTGTTCTTTTTTCCATTTAATTTATTTGTTGTAATATATATTTTCAGGAATCTGTTAATCTTTATGAGTTTGCCCCTGAGTCAGCATCCCTATGGATAAGTGTTAAGCAAACTCAGCAAGCCATGACCTCATGCTACAGAATTGTATGTCAGACACTAAATCTCCTGAGGTAGTGTTAGTACACCCATTATAAATTTTCCTGAGAAGAACAACACCATTTTACAGCATTAAAAATGAAGAAAAAAATCTAGGAGTTCAGCTGAATATCTGAAAGGGAGGACAGGGCCATACCGTGTAAACATGCTTCCTCTCCTCTACAGTGAGGTATAATTAAAAGGTCTTGTCTTTTTTGTGTGAGTTACATGATTGATTGTCCCTCATCTTTGCTGTACTGTATTAGTTATGCTTTAGGACAAAATGAATAGGAAACGATTCTCACACAAATACTCATCCTTGACTGTCCATGCAGATTACCTCAGATGCACAAGAGGATATAAAACCTTTTTTAAAGATGTATGCGACTGCAGAGAGATGTTTTCTAGATGTTCTAAAAGATGTGATGCTGGGCACGAGCCTTTCTGTGAAAATAACACTAGCACATCTTCATGAGGAATGAAACCATATTGTCTGTAGTCTGAGACCTTGTGCATAAGAAAAAAAAAAAAACTCATGTATGTCTCGTTTTTGCTTTTAGATAACCCAAGACAGCATCTCTCATATATAATCAAACAGATTTTCTTGAGAACTCCCTTGAATTTTTAAATGCAATACTTTCATTTTAGATAACATACTGTACTGTTACTTTATGGCAACATAAGTGCATAGCCTAACAGGATGATACATTTGCATCTGTTGCCATGTAATGCCTTGTAAGACTTTTTTTCAAATCTTGATTTTTCGAACATTCAAAGATGCCCCCTTGTGGTCAGATTCACTTTTATTGTGTTGTAGCTTCATTTTTTCGGTTCTGATTTATATTCCATTTTTGTTGTGAACCAATGGTTGCTTTGTATGTTTAATTTGTGTTGGGTCTGCCAGTTCCTTTTGGGCTGCTTGTTGAGGATCTAGCACCCAGTTATGGCCCCGCACTCTTTCCTTGACGTGACTAGCATGCAAAACTTTTGTCCGTATAATAAAGTCACTGAAAGCAAACAACAGTCCTACTTTTATCAAGGGCATGGTTCTCTAAGGGTGCTGTGTTGCTGTGCTCCAAAAACATTAGGATTGCTGCTGGTGAAATAAAGGTTAATGCCACTGAGCAAACAAACAAACAGAGCTTTTCTCAGAGCACATTCACAGTCAATCACTTCAGTGTGGCTGGGGGGAAGGACCCTCTTGGGTCTGATTCAGCTGTGGCTAACAGGACGAGAGGGAGTCTGATGAACAGGCCTTTGATGGCCTTGTGGCTCGCGGCTCCATCATAACTCTTCTGAACACCTCCCTCTTCCCATTAGTCTCATGCATTACCTCAGCCCATTCCCTCTCTCCCTTCGGCCTCAAAACCAAATTTCACTCTTACTCTCTTCATCCATCCATCACCATGAACACCTTCTGGACTTCCAAAAGAGAAAAGAGAAAAGACCCAAACCACTAACTGTATGTTTACACTTTTATTTTCCTTTCAGACTCAAAATCAATGCAGCCTGACAATGCCAAACAGGGAAATCTCCAGGGCAACCAAGCTGTAGATAGACTAAGTATCTGTTTCTCTAAAACTGAGGATCTGCCAGTAACCACTATTGCATTTTTAAAAATATAAAGACCCTGAGATCAACAAGTTGATCTATATTTAAAATGAACTATTTACTCATTGGTGTCGCAGTGAGGTTGTGCGTTTCTCAGGCAGTTGAAGCACTAGAATTGACCCAAAAGTGAAAATTCTGTCATTATTTACTCACTCTCTCCAAATCCTGTATTGTTTTCTTTCTTCCATGGAACACAAAAGGAGAAATTTTGCACAACGTCATTCAAACTCACCATGTTAAGATCGGTTACCTTCATGGTTAATGTCACCTTGGCATGATTCTTGAGATGTTTGAATGTGCACAAATGTGAATGGAAGGGCAAAATAGACTCGATGGAAAAACATGCTTCTCTTCTTACATTTTTGCAAAACTCTAGAAATGTAAAAAATATAAACAAATCACTGCAGTTTCCAACTCTAAAACACTAATGACAATAAAAGACCAAAGACCTTTATTACTTTTCATACTGGTTACAGGGGCAGATTATCACTTAATAAATTCAGATGCATAGTTCCTTACGCTATACTACTATTCTGTGACCTAAAAATATCTTTCTGGTGTTGTAAACTTGCTCGGTAGCTCACCTGGTACAGTATGGCGAGTCATGATAAAAATTCTCAAACACTTGTAGAAGCAAGCTATCATGGCGCTGTTGCTCCAGCAAATGTGGTTTTATTATATTTTTACTACAGTTAACACAAACAATCAGATGTAGTGTTGGTGGTACAATATGTTATTTTCAAATGTAATGGAGTATTAACCTTTTAGTACCACTCACTGGATATCACTTCTGAACTGCCACAATATGTATGACAACCAGTGGAAAAAAAAAATTGCAAGATTCACATTCATGTGTTTCGAATAAATCTGAACACACTTTTAGCACCGCTTGCTAAAAGTAGTCATATTATTTAACTAAAATCTTGCACATTTTTACAACAAGCCTGGGTTGAATTTCTTACATTTCAGTCGGTTCTTCACACAACGTATGGCGCAAAAGTCCTACAGGCTACATTTGTGGTTCTTTTTTTGAAGTGATGACACTGTATAAACTGTTTACATCTGTTAAACAGCAAGGCCAGAACAACAGTTTTTCGCACAACAGTTTTTCTGCATTAATCCTAATTTGAACAAACAATGAATGGAACATGCTGAAACCATAGTTGTAGTTGTTTAAACCCTATAAATTCAGTAAGTTGAAAGAATTTCAAAAAACATTTAAAATAGCCCCAAACGGTGCAATCCACAGCTTCAGCATGTTTTAAACTATCCCTGGGAATAAGTTCAAGTGGTCCTGAGCCAAAGAAATTCCAGAAGATTCATTTTTCTGTTTGCTTCCCTCAATCTAACTTGAGGGAAAAGATTGCTGAACTGTGGCCCATTATTCATTAAAAGGTTATATCTGGTTTATTTCTGGAACTTTGACTATGCAGAAACATACTTTTAGAGTCATGCATATTTTTGTTTTATTCAGGTGGCCTTATTTTCAGTTGCTATTGGAAATAAAAATTTTCATGTTCTGGTGTGTGATGTTGCTATCTCTACCCTTTCACTCTACAGGTACCGTCTCTTTTCTTGTCTGATCTGGCGTCAGGCCCATTGCTTGTCAGTAGACCAGTCCCGCTCCTCCTCTGGGGTTCCTGTCCCCCTATTCAGGTTGTGCAAACAGGAAATGATCCGTCTTCAGAAACACCAGTGGACCGGAGAGGCGTCTGAGTCGCCCTTCACCTAGCGTTCCTGGTCACATAAGACTTTAAGCTCTGGACGATATCGTGGTGTCATCAATACATATGTTAAACTATATCTCAGCAATGCAAGGCAACCATAACTCACCTCTTCTGTTAGATCATGTGTTGGCTTGAATCCATCACACATCTTGAATGCTTCTTGATTCTCCTTTTTGTAGGTTCAACATGGCCCGGTTGGTCCTCCTTTGTGTCTGTGCCCATCTGATGGTGGCTGCATTCTGGAGGGTATAGTGGGTCAGCTCAGGTGTTGAAGGACAGGCGGCAGTTTACAGGCGCCCGTCGTTTGCTTAACCCTTTGATTAGGGTGTAGGAATGTCAGCTATGGGGGGATTTAGCGGCCCCGACAGCATCGTTTGACACCTCAGCAATCTGTCACGGCAGAGTGGCGAAAAACTAACAGTCTGCTCGCTCTGGACACAAAGGTGGCTCGCTTGCTCAGGGCCCATTCTGTCCAAAAACTGAACTCCTTTATATTTTTTTCTTTTGCCATGTGTAAATATTGTGTCTATGGAGCGACGTGACCCAAATAGAAAATGCTGAATAGCTCTGTGAAAGAAAAAGAAAGACTGGATTCCAGAGGCAGTAATAAATGACTCAAAATTGCTTATCCAGCTAAGCTTGGGGCATCAAGTTTATTTTTTTGAATAAAGTCATGAACATTGTTACAAAGGATGAGGCATTTAAATAACATGGCAAATGAAATTTGAATCAGGCAAACAAGCTCAATACCATTAATGTTACTTTAGCTACATCTTCTTTAATTCAGAACATATTGATGGTTCTGAGCTAATTAAAAAAATGTAAAGCAGTGCTTTCCTCTGAAAAGCAATTTTAAACACACTAAATTACAGTATTTGGAGTATGATATGAAACATGCCATTCTGCAGCTTTCCAGACAGTTTATGGATTTACAATAAAATTACCACTTTCCAGTAAAATGCTCTATGCTGTTGTTACTTGAGGGAAGACAGTAGTAGTCTTGCATATAGCAACAATCTACTGGAAGAGTATTATCAGACTTTTAAGAAAGATAGGAATTCTGATGGTATTCAAATGACTTCTGTGAGCATGCAAGTAAGTAATCTAAAAATAACCTTTTTACAATCCTGCCAACTCAAAAAGTCTTACCAAATAATGTTTTTTTTTTTTCCAAAAACCAAAACACTTTTATCAACAGAATTGATGTACATTTGTAAAGTCCAGCTACAGTTTACAATAAGGTCCCATTAGTTAACAGTGCTAATTCATTTACTTCACAATAAGTAATACATTTGTTATAGTATTTGTTAATCTTTGTTAATGATTTAAAATACAACTGCTCTTTGTTCATGTTGGCTCAGGTCCATTAATTAGTATGATACAATATACAAATACAACTTTGGATTTAAATAATGTATAGTAATGTTGAAATTACCATTAACAAAGACAAAAAAAAAAAAAAAAAAATTGCTGCAGAAGGTTTTTTTTTATTTTTTATTTATTTTATTTTAACTGATGTACTGAACTAATGTTAACAACGGAACCTTATTGCACATTGTTACCAAAAGTCTTAATGGCTCACTCAATGGATGGAATGGAAAAGATGTGGTTTTAACTTTTAACTTCACTTGACGTGTTAACAACAAGCACACAATGCTATAAAAGTAGCAAACCTAGCATAACAGTCAAAGATGTCCATTTAGCAAATGTTTATATGTGAAAACAGTTAAAAGTGGCATATCGAAACACAAAAATGCAGTCTGTGTGAACCAGCCCTACGATTGCTACAAATAAACTTCATGTACAAATGAAACTCACATGCTTATCTGACTCCAACTATCAAAACGTTTCCTTTCAATAATGCAGTCATTCAGAATTATTAAACACTTTTGCAAATCTATAGTCTTAGGTTTAAGGATAAATTTACAATAAGTTCATCCAAGCTTGTCGGTAAGAGCAACACTGCTTTAGACAAGAGCTGCAAAATACAATTGCAAAACAATCCCAATATGACAAATCCTCAAAAGAAAATATGGTTTGAATCATTTAAAACATTATTATATGTATTATACTGCACCAGTACCGTATGTGCCATTGGCTTTACTCCATCAGTTCTAACGATGATTAATATTAGATCAATATTTTTATGGTATTATCTTTAATAGCTGTGATCTTTGGCATGCATTTCAAAATGTTATGCCAAGTTATGATGTGTTTAAAAGGTCACCAAAGTTCAAAGCCAATAATAATATGCAGTTTACACAATCAATACAATCAGGCTGGAGGATGGATGTGCTATTCTTTGCCGAAAATGTCCCTTGTAAATAGCACTGTAAGTCACCATTAATGCTGCATGCTATGGTTTTCTTCACTTTGACAGGAATAAAGTACACAATAAAATAATAATAATAATATATTGGGATAAAAAAGCATAAAAATGTGAAGTATCACAACCCAAATATAATTGTGCAACATGTTTGTATTAAACATTAATAGGTCCTTTTAGGGTACTGAAGGACATTCAAGCTGCATTAAATTCACTTGGAGACTCAAAAGCCAGATGAGCATGGGGCAATTGCTAGACGATGCAACCCAGTCCACTACCACCAAAGGTGATGTGCCTGCCTCAGCAGTCCACAGGTCCTGAGTGACAAGTAAATGGCACTTAAATTTATACCTCTGATATTTAAAAATAAAAGCCCAGCCAAGGCAGCTCCTGCCCTAAATTCCCAAAGAGCATGCCATCTCCCATGTAGTCCCACAAAGGTGATAGGACAGCTTTCTATTCACAGGATTCCTGTTTCCTGGAGAGCTGTTATCTCAAAAGAATGCTGCATAATCCACATGGCAAGCAGCTAACCACTTATACAGTGTTACTTGATAATGTCATGGGCCCAAAAAGTAACACTTTACTAAAATGTTTTGGGCTATTTGAGAAGAACTATGAGAAGTCGGCTGGTCGAATCATCATGACAGTTGATCGGAGAGAGTAGCTGGGGCCTTTGAAATAGTGCCACTTGATTCCATTGAATTTTCCGACATGTTGTCCTTGTCTGTAGTACACCCCGTTCAGGTTGGATGGGCCACAGGCATCATACCACCATCCTAAAACAAAAACATTTACAATTGAGTACAACTTGTAATACAGTTATATATATTCAGGATCGCATTATCTTGAAAGAAAGCTAACTAATGTAATACCACACAACATAAATCATATATACATTGTAACAGAGTCATTTTAATTACTGTACTTTTCTTAAAAAAATACAACCACATCATAAAAGCCACTTATGGCCAGGCTAACAGCTTTGTAGGTTTCTGAAACTAGATGCCTAAAATATTGCTTGTACTTGTGTGATACTATTTTGGTTTATTATTTCAGATTATCGACTATTTTTATTGCTGACAGTCTAGTTGTGTATTTGTCAGGCTATGCAGGCAGCTTTGAAGCTGGAGGTGCTATGTGGTCACTGTGGTATAGGTGAGGAGTGAGTGAGATGGTAACCTTTAAGGTATTTAGGGAAAGTGTATATATATATATATACTTGAAAGTAACAGAGTAAAGAGGATGTTGTTTAAATCAGCTGTTTGAGTTTGAGAAGCCTCTTCTGTGGATTTCGAAGTGTTATTTGTGTTAATGTCTGTCTTGACAGATGCACTTTTAATAGCATGTGCTGTATACTGAGGGATGACCTGATATGATGGGCTTGAATTTAAAAAAAGTAGTCTCCCAAAATGTCATCACTTACTCATCTTCATGTCTTTTAAAAGCTGTATGATTTTTAGAGGAACATGAAATTAGTTATTTATAGTAAAACTTCCATGCATTTTTTTTCCTGATACAATGAAGGTGAATGGTGACCAAGGCTAAAAACACAAGATTTTTAGTTCAACAACTTAAATGTCAGTCTACTCCCTCACACAAAGCTATCATAGGACTCAAAATATAGCCATAAAAACTAATATTAAAGCTTTTGACAGACCTCGGTCCGCGTTCACTTTCATTATAAGCAAGAAGTCACTGTGGCGTTATTTTAGTTTAATGTATGATAGCATTAAGCATTATTTGAATGAACTTTTATTGATATATTTTCAGTTTTGTTTATAATTAAGTTTTAGTAATTTTGTTATGTGTTTTTGTCATTTTTATAAGTCAGTTTTATCTAATAATTTAAGTATTGCTCCTTGAAATGTTATTTGAAGTTTTTGTCTAGTCCTTGTTTTCATCTAAAATATTTATATATATTTTTAAGTGGCCAAAAATAAAATATTCTTAGTAGTTGTACTTAATAATAACAACTGTACAACTTTTCAGCGCATTAAATTTATTAAAATTAATCTGGCCTGTTCATTCAATTAGACACATATAGAAAAAAAGAGTGCCCGTATTGGCACATCTCATGAAGAACTTGAGCTTCACTTCACAAGCTGAAATGGCAGAGAGATCTGTGACATTTTAACAGCCGTCCCATGAGCCAAATACGCTGCCCTTTGTCACAGCTCTCACTGACACAGTAAACTGATTGGATTCTACTTGTTACTATGCCTTCTCATCTCAGGCCATTAGCTGGCCGAGGTCCTCGGTTGTCTCTAGGCTATGTGTTTTATAAGCTTGTTAACCACACTGCATAACAAGAAATGAGGCAACAGAATGATAAAAGTTTGATTTCATGATATAAACCAGAGCTGGAACCAATATGTCTTTCATTAAAGCACTTAAGCTACAGAATTTAAAGGGTTCTACTTCGAGACTGACAATTTCAAACATTTCCGCAGTTTTTTATGAAAAACTTTCATTAAAAAACCTTTCAGTGCAACACTACTCTGTTTTATTAATTGCATTGCCCAAATCCCCTTGCACATACAGCAGATTTATGCATGTCATCCTACTGTAAGGCTCACATTTGTTCTCATACTGATATTAAATATCTCAGAGATGAATCACTGTCAGGGTCTTATTTAGCATTTGGCCACCAAGGACAGAGAAGGTGATGGCAGATTTGGGTGGACAGCATTTCTCTCGATGTCTGCTTTATTAAATGATGCACAGTGATTTGAGACCTGAGAGCTTACTGTATGAAAAGCAAAAGTTGTCTGTGGTTTGCATCCACTAGGAGAGACTGTGGGAGTCCTATACAGACCTACAGATACTTGGTGTTCAGCCCATTCTGGTAGACTCCTCACAGGATGTGAAAGTCCACAAAGACCTCATTACAACTTGCTCAAAGCCTTATGCAGTTCTTTTGCCAAAAAGAAAGCATGAGATGGTCCTATTGCAGCAGTTAGCTGTGTACATAGACACAGACAGTGTTTAGACTGGAACCTACTGTCTGCACACTTCACAAAGTCTTAATTCCCTATGGGACAAGAGTATATGTAGAGCGTAACATTATAGCAGCTCTTTAAGTAGTTAATTTGATTTTTTTTTTTAAACAGAATGATTCATGATTGGGTTCTATTCTTAAGTTTTGCTGATTTGAATAGAACATTTTACAGAATGTCTACAGAGAAAAGCATTTAGTGCAGTGTGTTTTGATTCCTCAATTTTTTTTTTTTTTTACATAAAGTGCATCTCACTTTCCAAATAAATGAACCAGTTCTCTCATGAACCAGTTCTTATTAATGAATCAGAAGAATACAGCATGGCAAGCACATTTTGATTACGGACTAATGATTCTTTTTAGTGAATCCTAATATAAATTCTGTTCTAAGTCAGAGACCTAGGTCTAGGTCATTTCATCGTTTGGCAACAGACAGGCAAGTACAGTAAATGCAACAAGATTTGCATTTCGTATTTACAAAAAAAAAAATCTTTAACAGAAATGTTAAAATCATTCATATTCTGTTTGTTCTGAGTATCCACTGTACTAGCTGCATATCATTAAAAAAAGCATATGTTCTACTTTTCCAGTTGTAATGTATTTAAAAGATTTTATTTTACATGCATTGACAGTATGATTTTGAGGATCAAGGCTAGAGTATCCCAAGAGCAAGACAAGCTTGTACGGCTGGAATAGATGAATATACTCAGCAGCAGTGATCTAAAACAGAGGATTTCTGCCTTACCCCCGCTGAGCATCAGCGCACACTTGCACGTGCAGTTGTCATTGTCCATGTCTTTAGTGCTGAAGTCAGCGCCATGGATCGCCAGACTGCTCTGTCTGCCCGCCGTCCCGCTGTGGCTCTTCAGGAACAACCTGAGACAGATGGAGGACAGAGAAAAAGAGAAGAAATAAGAGCACAGAGAAAGACTTTGTTATCAAGGAGGGCTTAGACAAGAAAAATTACTGCCAGAAACACCCATGAGTGATTTATGCAGATTACCTTCACACTCATGACCCATTCTTTACTGTTAGCATCAGTTTTTAATAGTATTGGCCGGGGAACCCCATGCCATTTAATCCAGACACTAAAGCACACGTAGAAACCACACAGCGTGTGTAATTCAACTCCAGCCATCTACAATTCAAAACCCTCACTTAATGCAGGCTTGCATTCAAATGCTTAATTTTATGCAGCACTGACGCCCAGAGTTTGGAGGGCGGCCTTTGATTTTCCCATCTTGCTTCATCGTGTCAGGAATAGTTCTGCCCAAGGTCTTAACCTGAGGGTTATTACCCCTCTGACTGTTTTTTTTTTAAATCCAAAGTGTCAAACTCAAAGCCAAAATACTATACTGCATGGGCATGCCAGCAATGAAAGGAACACCAAATGAAACATGTTCAGCCCCTCAAAATCATTTCCTTAAAGTCATCGCCACAAATACGATCAGACAGTAGAGAGTGAGCTTTATAAATCTCTTTATAAAGATGAACCTTGGAAAGCTACTTGGAAAATATATTTTTGGTTACGCTTTTAGGGATGTCCAAAGAGGCCAGTGATGCAAAAACAGGCTTTAGAGGCCAAGTGTGTGATTGTCGTTCTTATTGTTAAGTGGGATTTTTTTCTTACATTTTTTTTGTTCCTCACACATCATCCATCTCATAGACTCTCTTATAACAAGCTGTCTAATCATTTTAAAGCCACCCACACACATCAAATATCAGTTGCAAACTTTCTTCAGTGACATCATGTTCATTAAGATGAAGTGTGTTGTAGCAGTCTCTAAACAAAGATAAATGAACTGGCTGTTTGTGGTTTCCGGATATGCTTGATGCCAAACCAATGTATTTTGTTCTTCGCTGAAACTAAAAGACTATATTTTAACAGACATTTTATAATACACAAATGCAATACTGATCGCACTCGTTCAGAATGACTGCATGCTTCATTTACTATACTGTATAAGATGTCAAACTTGTCAAGTTTAAGTTTTTATGAGGAAATAAACTTCCAGGACGTCCTCAGAACTTTAATGGCGGACACAAACATGTTACTGCATAATTTGACTTGTAACTGCACAATTTAACTGCACTTTACAAGTTCACCACTTCATAGACCTTAGCCAGACACCATTTTTAATAATCTTTTTATTAATTTAAATTGATTTTTACTTTTTTAAAATAGTTTTTTTTTTGTCTTATGCAGTGATGCACATAAATCATCAATTTTGTGTGCTACAATATAATTCAAAAGTGATTGAATATTAATTAACATATATCTTTCAAAAGTTTAAAAATGTTTTGAAAGAAGTCTCTCATGCTCACTAAGGCAGAATGTATTTGATCAAAAACACAGTAAAAACAGGAATATTGTGAAATATTATTTAAAACATATGATTTGTGTTTTATTTTGACATGCAATTTATTCTTGAAAGGGCAAAGGTGAATTTTCAGCAACCAAGAAACTTTTTTTTATTAATATTAAGTTATTAATGAAAACAGTAGTCAAAACCTAATATTTTCAGGATTCTTTGATTAATAGAAAGTTCAAAATAACAGTATTTACATAAAAAAAATATTTCTGAATCATTATAAATGTCCTTACTGTAATGTTTGATCAATTTAATGCATCTTTGTTGAATAAAAGTATTAATTTCCTTAAAAAAACTTACTGACCCCAAAATTTTGGACAGACTATTGATAGATATGAATCAAACAGTGCTTTACAAAACTGTTCCAGTTGAAAAACCCTGGTTCAAAGCATTCAGATCAAGTCCCTCACACACAAAAACCAGGTGAATAAATACACACCTGCTCGTCTCCAGTCACTGAAGTTTCAACACACTTAAGTCGTGTGCATTCAGTTACTGTTGTCCCACAAATGTCATGTCATGCTATGGACTTTGTTTCAATTTTGAGCTCAAACATCTGCACGGCCAACACAGGATATTGTTCCTTATCCTCCTTCTCACCAGCTTCAATCAACTATTGCTGAATCAGTCCAAGCCTTACTAGGAAAAGCTGTGATGAAAACTGAGAATGGAATGAGATTTATTTGGTGTTTCACAACAGCACCCCGAGGGAAGTGTTCTGGTGTCCGGTCATTTTATTTTCCTAATCTGAAATGATGGCAGTTTGGTAATGTTCCTCACCGGATATGCGGTGTTTATTCTGAGTAAAAGAGGATGTATGGATGTGTTTTTCCTAGTTGAAATCATGTCCATCCGATGAACATGATCCAAAACCTAAACTATTATTCAGCAACACAATCTAAAAGAAGGCAGGAAGCAAATACACAGGCCTTTTACAGTACAGCAGCAGAAAAACAAAAACCTGAGTGCTGTAATTCACACGTGCCATAGGGGTCCATGCGTCAGAGCCCCTTGCCAAAGACTGAAAATAAAAAGCCTTACATATCGTTTCCTCTCTGCGGCTGTGGGACATGTCAAAACCCATCATAGTGTAGTGTGATAAGCGTGAGGCCCACTCCTGAGAGGAACCTATGGTTAGCTCCTGCCGTGCGCCTTTAATCTATCACATCCAATCTGAAACATGCAACGATCCTGCAGCGGTAATATTTCTTTAATTTGGTAGCGTTGCTGTGGAATTTAGGCTGTCTCTTGAAACATGAAACACTGTATACAGCATCTTAAAGATAGTCTAATGACAGTTACTGCGCCCTTTTGCTGGCCCAAAACAGCTTAAAATTTTATTTTCATCTACTAGGTCAAACTGATAATTCACGGTTACTTCTTTTTGACCTCATCTGGATATAACATTGAGCAAATAATGTACAAAAACTGGATGTCAATAAAGGAGACCTTTGAAATTTTTCTGTGCGCCCTTTTGCTGACAGCACTTTGGAAGAACCTTGTGATATTGATAGTATACACTTTTAATGCTTCAGCAGAGAGTTCACAGCCTTCAGGGTGTGTGTGCCAAGACCTCCATACAAAATTCACACCAGACACAGCTGAAGTGATCTTTGCAAAATCTGTGGATTTAAAACTTGGCTGGACAAAAGATATTAAATTAAAATCATTTCATCTGCTTTCAAAAACAAACATATACTGTAGCACAATTATGTCTTTCTAGGACCTGAAAAGCAGACATATCTTGCGATTTGACATCACTTGTGTCTGTGCATATATTCAGTCACTCTTGGTAGTAGATTGTGACATACAGTAAGTAACATTTCAGGTACAGTATACATGCTTTACTCAAGCCACAAGGCACTATTTTAAAGATCAAATGTGACCCTGGACCACAAAACCAGTCATATGGGTAATTTTAACTGAAAGCTGAATAAATAAGCTTTCCCAAAAATCGCCTTTAAAGTTGTCCAAATTAAGTTCTTAGAAATGCATATTATTAATCAAAAATTAAGTTTTGATATGTTTACGGTAGGAAATTTATAAAATATCTTCATGGAACATGATCTTTCCTTAATATCCTAATGATTTTGGCATAAAAGAAAAATCTATCATTTTGACCCATACAATGTATTGTTGGCTTTTGCTACACATATGCCCATGCTAATTATGACTGGTTTTTGTGGTCCAGGGTCACAAATGAACATGTTTACTTAAGGTGCTTTCTCAGTTTCAATTAATTAATTAAAAACAACAGAAAACAAAACATACAAAAAATTTAAACACCACCACCACCAAAAAAAAAAAAAAAAAAAAACCTCTCTAAATTCAATAAACAAACAAAAAATATGAAGGAAGTTTTTGTTTTCAACCCCTCATTGCATTTGACTATTGAGAATTAGGTCTTCTATTTTTAAGACTGTTTTTTAAAACAGAGTCAAGTACATTGTGAGCAATAAAATATTAAAATGCTGACGTTCCAGTGAGTTTATTTGGGCTTTTAACTGCTGTTCGCCTTTTCTACTGATTTTTTTCCCTCAATTACTTTGTACCTCATCTTCTCTCCTAATTTAAAACTTATGCATATTTTACTCAGAATGCCCACACAAACACACGCTTATGCAAAAAAGATCATCATGGTCATCAGCATATGTTTTGTTCTGGTTGCTGATTCCCAGCATGGGATCCTGGAATGCTAGTTTCCCCACCAAACTTTTAAACTACTGTAGGTTAACCAGCAAGACTTACACTGTGGCTCTGCTGGCACAAATCAGCCTGGACTGAGCTGATTTAAGCAGGTCTTCTCAGCAGGGATATACACACTCTACTCAATCAATATACAAAGCAGCCATGTAAACACAGGCAGAGTCTGGGTGTCTGTCAGTGCTGTGGGCATTGGCGCTGGGTCAGTGGCATGCAGCCCAAGAATATGAACAAGACTGACCCCCCGGCATGACCCCATCCCAATGGGAAAAAAAGGTTGCAGCAGCACTGTCAGGTCTCCTATCCTCCATAACTTTCCTTGTGTAGGTTCACCCTAGAAACAAAACACTGGGCTCTCACCAATTCCAGCTCACACAACACTCATACAATTAAAAAAAAACAAACCGGCTGCTATATATATATATATATATATATATATATATATATATATATATATATATATATATATATATATATATATATATAAACTCTTAAAATAACTGAATAAAATGCTTCTGCTCGGCTGGAGATTGGCAATGTAATTTATGATCACATTCAATAGTGATGTAGAGCACTGTATAGGTGCCAAGCTAACATTAGCACAGCACTGATCTTTTGAAACAATTACGCTCAAGATCCATTTAGCTGATTGTTACACTCCCCGAAATAAAGGAGCTTCAGAATTCATAAGTTGTGTAAACATGACTGTAATAAGAGCTGATGTTTATCAGCAGCATCTGCAACAGCGCTCTCAAAATTGTCAAGAAATTTTATACATGACATAAATGGTGTAATGGGTATTTTTCTTCTTGTCAGTTTACTCTCTCCTTTTTGCCCTGCTTAATTTTTCTTCCTCAGGTTATGCAGTTTTAAAATAAACAATTTTCTGTATTACAGGATAGAGAATATTACATAATAGTGAAGGAAAAATATATAGCACTTATACACAAAGATGCAGCAGTCTGACAGTTAAAATAATTTCATATACGTAAGTCTATAATACCTGGAGGTCCATATACTGTATATATATGTGTGTGTGTGTGTGTGTGTGTGTGTGTGATATTTTCCAATGTGTCACTGCAGATGTATCAAAATGATTATGTCAATTATATTGAATGGATGCATTGTTTTGCCAGATCCACCGCAGTTGACATGCACTTCCATTGTGGCTGATGTAAACCAATTATTGTAAAATCCCTAGTAAATCAAATGCTGTCCATTGTTCACCAGTCAAAACTAAATTGCGAGACTGAGACAGTGACCCTGTGGTACACCCATGTCAAAAGTCAGTGTAGTGTCACAGGCATTGATCATTTTCACAATTGCTGTCATGGTCTTCCTATTCAGTGCTCCTGAAACCAGTTGAATTTTCCATTGCATAAGCCTAAAAAGTCTGCATAGGGCAGAGCTGTGGTCAGTTAGCACCACTGAGGCATATAACATTACTTTGTGATAGCGGTAGATAACTATACTTGAGGTTTGCCAAAAGAATGCACAAGAAAAATTTAATTGGAAAGGTTATTTTTTCCATGCCAAAATCTGATTTTCATCTTGTTTTATTGTTTACACTAGTCTCAGTCTACACTTGATTTTGTTGCTGAAATATTCTTCACTTAAATCCATGTTGTAGCACAAAGGTCAAAAATACACACACAAGAAACAACACACACACACACACAACGTAAAAAAAAAAAAAAAAAAAAAACACACAAACACACCTTTACACACACACACACACACACACACACACACACACACACACACACACAAATATATATATATATATATATATATATATATATATATATATATATATATATATATATATATATATTCTGACATTCTAGTATATACAAGCAAAAGTAGTATATACTTGCAAAAAATATTTCTGAAAGGAGTATCTTATGATCATTAAGGCTGAATTTATTTTATTAAAAATACAGTATATTGTGAAATGTACATTTACATTTATGCATTTAGCAGACACTTTTATCCAAAGCAACCTACAGTGCATTCAGGCTATACATTCTATTTTTACAAGTATGTATTTTTATACAAATATTACTACAATTTTTTTAACAAATATTAATACAATTTTAAATGTTCAAAATATTTTCAAATGTGATTTAAAATTAAATAGAAATAGAATTTCTTTATTGTTACTTTTGATTAATTTTAAGCATCCTTGGTGAATAAAAGTAATATTTTCTTTAAAAAAAACAATGTAATTAAAACAAAATTACACCAAACTTTTCTTTAGTAGTGTGCATAATAACATAAAAAGTTATTGACTTTGACTAAAGAATAAAAATGATCTCAGTTTAAATGTAACATTAGAGATTGACTATTCAAATTATTGAAGTGGCAAAACTAATATGCATTTGTAATATTACTGTGTAATAATGCTGACTGATTTACTGGCTCACACATCTCACTTCCCTCATATACCTAAAATTATTGCCTCGGACCTTTGCAGAAAATTGGTTATGTCAAGAAAAAAAGGAGATGGTCATTATTCGAAATTTATTGTTTTGGCATGGTATACATTCAGCCAAGTGCTATTTGTTCACTTTAACCTTTACCCTGTATGTAGTTTGGAAATCATTAGTATTGAAAAAATCTAATAAGCTTGACAGTTAGTCCTTTTCATGGTTTAGGTTATGGGATTATGCTCCATTATTTCTATATGCAATTACTGCTGTTCTAATACAAACTCTTTTGTAAACTAGCTTTAAATTTAAGCGAATGCAAGTGGCTGGCAGTCAGACAAATATTTTCCAACTGGAAAGTCTCTACGTTGGTTCTGACAAATAGAAATGCTTATGCATCGTAATATGTTAAGTTCTAAATTATCCTTTGCAGATTCAAGCACACGCTTGTGGAATTTTAATGTGCTTTTATGTGCCATAGACTATGTGTGTGTGTGTGTGTGTGTGCATATGTACAGTATGTGTGCATGGTGTTTACACCCTTCATTCTTAAAGGGATAGTTCACCCACAAATAAAAATATGATAATTTTTACTCTTCCTCATGTCATTCCAGAACTGTATGATTTTCTTTCTTTTGTGAAACACACAGGTTTGGAAAGACATGAGGGCAAGTAAATGATGACAAATTTTGTTTTTGGGTGAGCTATGCCTGTATCTACCTAATAACCCAACTTTCCTATATGATACAACTGACTAAACCAGCACTTGAGAGCACAAACTACACTGGAACAGCATAAAACTTCTAAAAAACAGGCTGTAAAGATTTTGCTGACGCTGCTAGGATTTACAAAAAGCAAACATACTAGACAGGCCTATCTGCATGCTACATCTACCACTTGTGCTTTTTATATACACAAACAAAAAAGGTTGTCAGGTCGGAATCTGAAGGTCTAATCTGAATTGCCAGAGGTGGCAACCTCTTGCACACTTTGTCCTGGGCCAAAGAAAGAGTTTGTTTCGGCCAGTATTCTCAAGAGGCAGTGTGTGATTACCATAGCATGACAGTTTGAGAGAACAAATCTATTTTTAGAGATGAGAATGCTGATTAGATTCCTGAAACTCTTTACCAGCACAGGCCACTATGGGCCAGCCAAGTGTGCAAGACACCATGGACCACAGCCCTGCTAAGATCCAAATAATTTGAAGTTGAGAGCTCGTAAGTGTTCACCTGCCTATGCATGAGATACAAGTGCAATGAACAAAAACTATGTTTGACTTTCTTACTTCTTTCTTTTTTTTTTTGCATTTTAAAATAAGAAATCTTAGTGGTTAACAGGGCAAAAAAAAAAAAAAAAAAAAAAAAAAAAAAAAAAAAAAAAAGGAGAATCATTTCGCGTGACGACCCTAATTCAAACCCAGATGGAATTAAAGCAAATAGCTTTATTCCTCCCCATAGCTTCACCCATGAAAAGCATTTAAAAATCCCAGAGAGAGTAAAACTATGAATGAACGCAGGAACTTATCATCATGCTTTAAGAACAACAACACTTTCATCTTACCCGAGATGTTCCCACAAACTAAATATAACGTAATGGTTCATATACATTTCATATATAAACATATACCTATAAGCATTTTGTATCTTTATTTATTTTTACTAATTATTTATTTATGAAGGATTATGTGACACTAAAGACTGGAGTTTCTGAAAATTCAGCTTTGTCATCACAGGAATAAATTGTACTTTAAAATATATCGAAATAAAAATCAGCTATTTTAAATTGTAGTAATATTTCACAATATTATTTTTTTGCTGTATTTTCAATCAAACAAATCCAGCCTTTGTAAGCATAAAAGGCTTCTTCAAAAAACTTTTAAAAATCGTACCGAACCCAAACATCAGAACGGTTCAGTATATAAAAACCTAAAATAAAGGGTCTTTTATATAAACCCTTATAACTTTCTGAACTGTTCGAATCAGTAATTAATGAGCTGTTGAGCAATATATATTTCAAGCCTGCATTAAAATAATGAGCAGCATTCACTTAAAAAGCAGAAAGTACCTGTAATTGTGTTTTTCACTGTCGATGTGGAAACTATCATACTGAGAGAAGGCCTGGTGTCCGTCCCAGTCGGTCAGCTCCACATGGAGGGCATACTGCTTCTGATTGGTCAGAATGTGCACAAACTCATTTCCCAGCCAGTGTTCAGCCGACACGCTCCCAAAGCCCTAGAAAAGAGGGTGGACTCCGGGTCAGTTTAAGTATCGACTTGGGTCACGGGAGGCATTGGATAAAGCAGTGGGAAAGAAAATCCTGTCCAAGATATTTCAAGCCTAATAGATTCAACACAGGGATGGAATTCCACTATTCATCATTTTCTTGAGATAATAATTACAGATTTTGACACATGAAGGTATCAATAACCACTGGTCCGTTTCTGAGACTTAATGTTTAACGGCTGCATCAGATCTGGAAAGACTGAGAAAACACACTACATTATGACATGACATTCACAGCACTAATATACGATTTTTTCTGTAATGCCAATGAGAAATGCAGAACTGTGTATATAGTATCTGATTAAACATGTAGTGCATGACATGACTTAGATGAGAAGCAGTATGTTGTCTCTTGTCATTTCTATGGACACAAACACACATGACCAAAAAAATAAAAAATTAAAATCATTTAACAGTCATTTTTTTTGCTTCCAAAAGACATTTTGGACGAGTTTCCATGTCTGTAATCGATCCATTCAGCTCTAAACAGCTGCAGAAAGGCTTCTGAATCATGTCATAATGCAATGCAGGTGCTAGCGACAGTACAGTACAGCGTAACAGAACCATATCCAAGTGCGAATACAAATCTTTAATGAGCAAAATCTGTAATTAGTGTACCTTTCCCTGCTTCTAGCAAATGAGAAAATTTCCAAAGAGGGCACTGGAAATCATGAGTGCTGAATGGATTTTAACATACGCATACCATCATGTATTATTTTAACCCTGCATGGTACAAATTGTGTTCTTTATATAAATAAGAAATGTATAAAAGATGTATAAGCAAATGAATTACATGGAAAATGGTGTTAAAAATCATCCTAAAATTAAAATGACATTTCGGAATTAACCGATGTATTTGTGTACTTGAAACTCAAATTCTGAACTGAAAGGTTCTTCAATGTTTTTCCTAAAAGCATTAAAAAAACTCTTCTTTCCAAAAAGACTTTATCACTGTTGCAGTTTGCAACAGCTAACACTTTATTTATTTTTATTTTTTTGCCTTTTCCAATAAAACATTTCTGTATTCATTTTTGTCTGAAAAGAATAAATACAAATCAAATTGTGTTGTTTATGCATAAATGCAATTGTATTATGGAAAGCGCTTCCAAATAAATGAATAAATGTAATATAATTGATGCCAGCATAAACATTATCAAGGAGTAAATGCGACACAGCCATTTTTCCAGTACAATAAGGCATTGTCATATGTAAACATCAATATTTTTTGTAAAACTATGTCATGACGTAAATTAGAAGAAACAGTGAAATTTATTAACAGACGAATTGGTGGAGAACTTCAGCAGAGATCTCCCCTGCAAAGGGAGGTTTGAAAGGGAAAATCAAAGGTCATATTATTGGATGAGAAACAAGTAAGCAATGAAAGAAAATAATGTTGTCATATGGCTATACTGTATCACAGGGTTAAATAATTAAACAACGCCTATATAAGTTTATATACAACCAAAATGAACCATGCTACAGGCAAAGTGACGATGATATCACTCATATTGTGTTACAGACTGATTGAAACCTTCTTCTCACTTATTAATTGCTGGCTCATGGGAGCATGTGATTGATGAGCAAGAGTATCAGTGCAGTAAACATGAGTATTTCGTTTTGCCTGTAGCACCCCTGTGAGGATAAAGAGGGTCTGTCCTCCAAAAATCCTTGTAATGTGCCTGAAATCTGATGGCTGTTTTTCCATAACCTGTATCTGTTTATGTTGTCCAGGGGTGCTTTCTCTGTTCTGATTGGGTTTTCCCCCTGGAAGTTTGGTCTCTGTGCATGGGATCGTCCCTGAGAAGCTTTCTCCCCATGAAACCGCATCATTCCTTATGTGAGTAATGTAGAGGAAAAACGAAGATCAATTGTTATTTTATACCCTAAAACTGGGAGTTCTCTTGGGTGTGTGGTTTTCTATACAACACAGCATCGATGTCTCAACAACGCACACAGTTGCTATGTATCATTCCAGTAATAGCCATTCAAAGTGGCCTGTCCAAAACCCTTTCTCTTGTAGAGAGGAATGGAGAAAAGTCAGATTAACACTGCCAAAACCTAGGAACAGTTGTTCCCATAGTCTAAATATCTGATTCCATTCTGATGAAGAGTTTCTCCCATCTTCCTTTGGGAAACTGATTGGGAAAAGAGAAATAAAAACCTTGATGGTGCTGATAGTGACTGGCTGGAGCGGATACACAAATGAGGAGAGGTGGAGTTATTCCAATATTTCATTTGATCCAAACCAGAAAAAAAAGAAACTACGTATAAAAGCATTAGCGAGAAGTGCACGGACTCAGTGCCGTTTTTACAGGTCCAGTTTAAAGACATGGCTTTTTAAAAACATAGCTGTCATTCATTAACATCAAATTGAATATTAAAAAAATAGGCATGTCATTAGTCAAGTGTTTGAGATCCAGTCAATCAACATAGCTATATCAAAAAAATTAAATATAAGAAACAATAATTAAAAAAAAAAAAAAAAAAAAATGTACACTGCATGTAAATTTGTATGTTGCATGTAATTTTTATTATTATTATTATTTTTTTTTTTTGCATCTTGGTGTTTACCTGTACTTTTTAATGCAATATCTCAAAACTCACATAAAAATCTTTGGACGAAAGCAAGATATGTAATTGGCTTAAATGTACACTTTCTTCTCAGTCAACAGTAGTGTTAGAACTAATCGACTAGTCAGATCAGCATTCAATGGAATACCACATTACATTATTACAAATAATGTCTGAAAGTAAAAAAAAACAAGTGACGTGTCATACAGCCAAGTATGGTGACCCATACCTCGCAATTCGTGCTCAGCTTTTATCCCATCCAAAGTGCACACACACAGCAGTGAACACACACACACAGCATTGAACACACACCCGGAGCAGTGGGCAGCCATTTATGCTGCGGCGCCTGGGGAGCAGTTGGGGGTTCGGTGCCTTGCTCAAGGGCACCTCAGTCATGCTATTGATGATGGAGAGAGCACTATAGAGTAGGAAACAGATGAGTCAGATGAGATAATGGGATTCTCCCTGTTCTTAGGAATGATAGTTTGCATGTAGTCAATGTTATTCTTTATTGTAGTCAATGTTATTCATTCACTCCCCCCACCTACAATACCTGCAGGCCCGAGACTCAAACTCGCAACCCTTGGATTGCAAGTCCAACACTCTAACCGTTAGGCCAAGACTTCCCCGTATGATTGAGTAATTTGATATTCGTAACAATTGTTACATTTCAGACTGTTGCAGCAACAACAAAGCCAGCACTGATGTCCCAGTTTCACTATGACTTTTGTATTTTATACTGTTTATTTTTTTCCAATAAAGAATAACATTGACTACATGCAAACTATCATTCCTAAGAACAGGGAGAATCCCATTATCTCATCTGACTCATCTGTTTCCTACTCTATAGGGTGTCATGGTTATCCTTCACTCTTTGTAGTCTAAACCAAAAACAGATGAACAGAGAAGATACATCATCCATCTGCGTTGCTTAAATAAAAACGATAAAGACCATGTCCACCGTTACAGAGTGAGTGAAATAAAGGAACATGGCTACGTACCATTTTATATTCTTTCCATGTTCTCTGGAAGTCCACGGTACCATCTTCACGCCTTTGGATTACAGTCCAGCCTCCGCCTGCAGACTCCATGTTACAGTACACCTGTTTGGAGACAGACATGCACATCACACACATACAAATACAGAAGGACGGAAATACCACAAACCATTTATCTTGACCTTATGGATCTGTATATCCTTATAACAACAACAGATACCCCATTAGCTTAGTGACTTCTCCAAACAGTGATTAGCGGAGAGGTCGAGTAGCAGGCCTGAGATCAAAGCTGTGGCGCTCAGGGACACCTGGCTGTAATCTAGCACAGTGGGTAGAAAGCCATGGCGTCACCTCACACACCCCCAGCTGAACACACAGACCAACCTGGTTGCAATTAATCCAGAATCGGTGGCTGGAGCAACACCAAAACCAGATATACAGGGTCAGATATTTACATTCACGGATGCAGCCTTTCTCACACACATTCACTCTGTAAAAGGTGAAAATGTGCACTTCTACCTCACTTCACCCTTAAAAATGATTTTTGTTAGTGTCCACATAATAGTCAGTTTGATTCAATCATATTAAATTGTATTTTTGACCAGAACAAAATGAGTAAATTTATGTAACCACATGTACACTAGCACATTTTAGGCTACTTGACAAAACCACATACAATGTACCCTGCCTGACACCAAACTATTGTATTTTTTTTTTTTTTTTTTTCAAAATATATTTTTATGTTGCATAGACCACAGAAAACAAGACAAAGTCATACAGTTTTGGAACAATATGAGGGTGAGTAAATGATGGCAATGGGGTGGGATGGGGGTTATTAAAATTAGCAGGAAAACAATGCTAAATTAAAATAATAATTAAGAGCAAATTTAAAATAAAATCAGTAAAACAAACAAAAAACAAATGCAGCTAATGTTGCAATTACTTTCACTTATATTTAAAATGAAGTAAGCAGTAAAACAAATTCAAAATGCAAAAAGTAAAATACAAATAAAAATAGGCATAAAATACATCAAATCAAAACAAATAAAGATTTCTTTAACTGTCTGTGTTATTTTTTGTTTTCTTTTGCATCTTGGTGTTAACTTGGTCTTTTTAATGGAATATCTCAAAACCTAGATAAAAATCTGTGGATGGAAGCAGGACGTGTAATTGGCTTATATGTAAACTTTCTTCTTAGTCGACAGTAGTTTTAGAACTAACTGACTAGTCAGATCAACATGCAATGGAATACCACATCAAAAAAAAAAAAAAAAAATTTCTAAGATTTCTTTAGATGTTCGTGATCTTATGCAAAAAATTGTGGTCTTGATGTCATGCAGGTATGATTTTTATGTGACTTCTGTGTTGTCTTTTCTGTGCTGAAGACAATTTTAACAGTAGAGGACTTCAAGTTATCATTTTATCATTTGGGTCACCACTTTACAACCACTATAAAATCTCAGTCCTGAAAGTTGTGCCATTATGTTTACCTCTTGATATCATATTATTCCAGCATAGCTGATCTGAAAACAGAATTCCTACCTTTTTAGTCTCTTGTGGGCTAATGTTGATAGTGTAAACTCCATTTTTCTGGAAACCCGCTTGGTAGAGGTCGGCACAGTCCCGGAACTTCCTCTCCTCGTCAGCTTGCTTTGTGCTGTTTGGCACCACTAAATACAAAAAGAAAACCATGTTAGAAATAGTAAAAACATAAACGATCAGAGAAATAATAAATGGAACTGTTTATATTGGTACATGCACATCAGAAAATGTCTGTGGATCTGCCCTGATGCGTTGAACAAATAAAACAATTTCCACTCACTCTCTCGCACAGCATGACCGAGCCTCATATTCAGCCAAACAGAACATGTCAACGCCGTGACTTCCATTTCAACAAGACAGCAATACTGTAGACAAACAGCCTAATGATGTTTTAACGAACCTTTCAAATCTTAGCAGGTGACAGCTATTTTTCGAGACCCACTGAGCTGTGCGACAGTTTAATCCTGAATAATTTACATCAACCTCCTTGAATTTAATAAAAGAGGGTTTAAGGTGGAATGTTCTGGAGCTGGACCAGAAACAGCTCCTAAAAAGGAATCCTGTACGTATATATGCATAGAACAGGATTATTTATAAACGCATAATTGTGATTGACAATGAGTATACAGTATTTATTTCTTTAGCTTCTGTCAGCAGGCCTACATGGAGGGATGTGTATAAAGCTGTCCGCACTTAATATCTGTTTCATGTTACTAACCCATTCAAACAGTTCAAAATATGTAAGCACAGCCGAAAATGACACTGCTGTACAATATCAGAACTAATAATGTTGAAAAATATTACACGCTGTGGAATAAATCACATCCTGAGTTAATGGAATAAATAATACACAGAGTCATGGCAAATTCAAAATATTGTATCGGTTTTCATGCAGGATTTCAAATCTGGTTAGAATTATTTTGAAACTACAAAGGACAGCAACAGCAAGGACTTCCAAGTTTGCTTGCATTATCAACATGATCTTCTTCCAGTAACTGACATATTTCTAAGTGTGAAAGTCTTTTAATCAAAGTGCTGATCTCCGGCTCTCGGAGAGGAGCAGCTTGGCTCTGACAGACCTCTGCAAGCCAACAGCTGCGTCTCTTTCCATCTGCAGACAATTACGCCGCCAATATTTTGAAACCAAGCAAGAGTCTGCGGACAAAATACTACAAGCTATAAATTTCAAGTTCCTGTTATAACAAGTGGTTTATATTTACCCACCGTGTCCTAGTTATATAGATGGAAATTCCTTCCGATTCCCCTCTACTTTTTTTTCTTTCACGGCTAAAGACCGCATCTCAGTTTTCACACTATTGTTGTTTCTGTTGGGACTATTTAAGAAGAGGAGATGTCACTGCTAAGAGAGACGTGTCAGGGGTGTTTAGGCAGAACTTTGATCCCTGTCACAGGACGGAGGGCTTGGGCGGGCGACCCTTCATTCAGGGATATTTTTCCTGCCGCTTCGGTAAAGGATTGAGTGTCAGTGACAAGGATCTCCCGCTGTGACAGGTTGACAGAGGGGAACTTCGCACTGCGGCGTCTAAAACAACAAAAACCCAGCTGTGTCAGACAACGGCAATTTACCGCTTATAGCCAGGAGCTGAAAGTGGCAGGACTGGAGAGTAGAGCGACAGACAAGTTCAACCCAAGCAAAGACAAAACACGACGTTAACAAAAGAAAATAAATCCTAATATTTATTGCTGTAAAAATAAATGTATAATGAAAAATTAATCAACAAATAAATAAATATAATATATAAATAAATAAAAAAAAAAAAAAGCCTAATACTCATAATTGCACATTTAAATAAATATATATGGGAAAATGTAATACAATATGATTTAAATAAAATGTACAATATAAACAAAATAAAATACCATAAAATATCATAAAGATAAACAATAATGCATGGTGCTAGCAATGTCAATAATAAAATAAAATAAAATAAAATAAAATGAAAATTCATATTATTATGCAAATTATTGCACATTCAAATAACAAGTGATCATGATTAATCCAAGTGTTTGTAGTTATGAAATATTTGAAAATGCTTAGGGGTTCTCTTATGTTGAATTTGGAGTTCGGTCCTAACTAATGGCACAAAGTACTTGGATCTTTGCAAAACATGGACTTCTGACCACGTCTGAATGCCCAGGAACAACTTTACATTTAAATCTTAGCTAAACTATGGTAAATTGAGCTGTTAAACAGCTTGTGTCCCGGCTCATAAAATTATAATCACATTATTTATTTACATTTGAATTCTTGGTGGTTCAGTTGGGACTTTTGTTTGGAACCAGTTGATGTGAAAAGAACATCCAAGTAGAGTGATTTTATAAATCAGGATTCTCCACACGCTCGCAGACACCAAATGAAGTTTAAAATAAGCAAGAACTCAAAATCCCTGGCAAAACGAAAACTCTAACTACTGCACTGCATCTTTATATAAACATCTGAGACGATAAAGTCTGATTCTTTCAATTGGACTGAGAGACCGTGAGAATGATGACCACCAGCTGAGCGAGCAGAACTGCAATAATGAGTATTTTTAAAAACATTTCCTAAGCAATAAACCATCATAATGTGTGCCCAAACCCAAAAATCATATTCTGACATATTACTTTTTTATAGTATATTTTCATGAGTCATAGCCTGTCCCTAGTGAACATAATTCGGAGACAGAAAACAATATTTTGTTCTTCTAATCACAAAATATGATTAATGCCGGTGAGTAAATAATAATTATCAAATAGGGATTTATTACAGCTATCCAAAGGGGAGAACAGTTATATCTAAAAATGTAATCTAATGAGTTTGTGCTTTTATTATATTTTTCATAATAACCCTTAATATTCCTTCAAATAATATTTTCACAAATAACAGCTTTGCATTTTTGAACTCACTGCAATCAAAGATGCTGTACAGTGTTTTAAAACCATCACATCTCTTCTTCTGACGCACATGGCAAGGCAGTTAACTTGTAGTGAACTTCAAATATTTAGTTACATGAAGGTTAAGCACATTAAACAATGTCATATTCATGTTTGAATGAGAAAAGCAGCACGATAAACAGTGCTTGCTCTCATTTTTTCCCAAAAAGGGAGTTTAGAGCTTTACTAGAACATTGTTTTGCAAGTTTAGTTTAGTCATGATTTCAGACAGGCAATCTAAGAGACCTACGGTGCCTTCCTTGTCACCTATTTGGACGGGCCGTCCCACAGGAGTCATTGAGTTTGACGAATTCAGCCAGAGGTCAGGGAAATGACCCCTACAGCACACTGGAGCTGGACAATGCAACAAAGGGCTATTTAAAATCTCCATTTATCATAATTTGTTTGGTAATGTGCACAATTATGCTTACTTGTTAAAATCACCAAGAAATCATGTTATGGGTCTCATCTTACCATTACGACAAACCACAGTGAACCAAAACTGTATTTTATACGCTCAATTGACCCACTAAATGAACCCAATTGTGAAGTTTTATTTAGGTTTCAAGTCCAGGCACAGATCAGAACCAAGCTGGAATCAAAAATGGTCTCATTTAGCGTGATTGGCTGATGTACAAATAGGAACGTCTAAATCCAAGAAGCTGCAGGGTGTTCCAATATGTGCTGATATTCTTTCCTGTGTGTGTTCTCTTACTGTCAGATCGTGAAAATAAATAAGCATTTAATTTATAGTATAAATTTGTAAGTGTGGGACCTGGGATTCCTCCAAAACAATGACTTCATGTTCAACAAACAATTCAACTAGAACAGAGCAGTAGATATCAACCATAGTTACACAAACCCAAAAGTTTGAGGTCGGTAAGATTTTTTATTTATTTAGTTTTTATGAAAAAAAAAATGTTATTTTTATTCAGCAAGGATGAATAAAATCAAAAGGATGAATTTGATCAATAGTGACAGTAAAGACATTTACAATGTTACAAAAGATTTGTATTTCAAATAAATACTGTTTTTCCAGTATGTTTCTTCAGCAGTAAATCAGTATATTAGAATGATTTCTGAAGGATCATGTGACACTAAAGGATCATGTGACACTAAAGACTAAAGTAATGATGCTGAAAATTCTGTTTTACATCACATGGATAAATTACACTTTAAAATATATGGAAATAAAAAATACTTATTGTAAATTGTAATAATATTCTGAAGGATCATGTGACACTAAAGACTGAAGTAATGATGCTGAAAATTCTGCTTTTACATCACAGGGATAAATTACACTTTAAAATATATTGAAATAGAAAATACTTATTGTAAATTGTAATAATATTTCACAATATTACTGTTTTTATTGTATATTTGATCAAATAATCAAATGCAGCCTTGGAAAGCTTCTTTCAAAAACATTTCAAAATCTTAATGAGCCAAAACTCAATGACAATGACACATTACAGAACATATTCATAACATATACCTTCATGCTGTTCACTACCAATGTATGGAAAACAGAAGCTTGCATAAATACAATCTTATAAATAACCACACTTGTATTTCAATGAACCAGCATGGCTTCATCAGAATGACCGTATTTGTTAACCAATATTTTTGCTGGTAAACAGCATGGCATTAATAAACAAAATTGTCTGGGTTTTTTTTTTTTTTGCCATGTGAAATGAAACCACTGTCATTTTAAGGGCCACTCAAAACCCCAAAGAAAAAATATAGTAGAGTTGCTTTTGGTGCCCTCACAGCAAGACGGAAGCTCAGGAGCTTGAGTTGACTCCATGACCTGTGCAGTCCCATCTCAGACATTCAAGGTAAATTTTCTGTGACCACAGAGATGTGGGGCAGACGTTGGATAGACATGGGGCCAAGAGGCCACACTTGGGTTGCAGTGGGGGGGAAACAAGGGTAATGAGTTCACTACACTGACTCCTGCTGGTAGAGTCAACCACAAGGTTTAGTGGGAAATCGCCAATCCCAGATCACTGCGATGGGGCTACAGTATGTTAGGCCTAGCCTGTAACACAATCAGGGGCTGTTTGACATTTCAGTCAACTGTTAACCACAGGCAGTGTGCTGAAGCCTGATAAGCCACATCCGTTGAGGTTCACAGCACTGTCTGGCTAAACGTGACAAGAAAACAACACATTTCAAACCTACCAGGAAGAAGCTTTTCTCATTGATAACATACTGTGTAACGGGCTATTTTAATCTAAAAATGTCCTGTTCTGCGTGCTACATTTTTAGTTTTCTATCACTTCCTGTTTGACATTTGCTTTAGGAATGTCACGCACCATTTTTTAGGGGGTTGCCAGTGGTGGTCCTGGCCTCCTTGGTGATTCAGGTGAAATGATATACTGTATACAGTGGTAGCCAAAATTATTAGAAAACTAGTATTTTCACCAGCTAAGTCAGTTATTTCTATCTTTTGCTGTAGAGTGTCAGTAGGAAATATGAGTTTACATTTCCAAACATTCATTTTGCCATGAATTGTAATAATGCAGTGAGATTTTTGTTTGCACAAGGAGTCTGACAACAGCCAGTGCTCCACACAGAGATCTGATCTCATCATCACCCAATCTGTCTGGAATCACAAGAAGAAACAGAACAAACTGAGACACACTAAATGCAGAAGAACTGTGGCAACGTCTCCAAGATGCTTCAAGAGACCTACCAAAACCTGTGCAAAAATGAGATCTGTACTTACATGCTGTGCCTCCATCCTTAGCGCAGAGGCTGAGCAGGTTGCGTACGGTATCCATCAGGTCCTGCTGTTGTCTCTGCATGGCGGTGCTGTTACCGGTCGCTCGACTCAGCTGAGCCTCCAGCTCCCGGATCACTGAGCTCTGCCTGCTCACCAGAGCCTGAAGACTGGTCTTCTCCTCCCGCAGGGCCTCCAACTCTTCTCTGTGCCTGTCCTCCATCTCCTGCATTTTTTCCTCCAGAAAACTGAGGAAAAAATGAGGCAAAGCCATAGCAGAGAAAAACAAGGAAAGGATGGTTAAAAGTAAAAAATTATGGGAAATGTACAAGACAAGTTCCTGCAAGTATGGGTCAAATCGGGCCACATACTCATAATTTTGGGTTATAGTGTGTTGTAATAAAATGAATGCCATGATATCATAGATTCAGCCAAAATATCATTGTTGCAGCAATCATTGTAACTACTATAAAACCCTTAAATGAATATGGGATCTCCTTCAAAGTCAAGTCATTTTAATGTATTTTTTTAAGACTGTGGTGGCAAGTTTTTGGCAGAAACTGGTTTCCATGGTAAAACTTACTCAAGGTTTACAGAAAACAGCATCAGAGTGTCATATCAGTGATAGTTTTATTCAAACTTTATATTATTTATTGCATCATTTTACATGTTACAATGAAGAACTTTCTCTTCATATCTACCATTTTACTGTTTTATTAAAATGGTTTACTTCAAATGTTCCATGAAACAATAACCTTTGTTTTAGTCATGAAGAGTAAATACATGCACTGAGATATAACCTAGATATATCATATTGCATGTTATGCAAGTGTGGCTCACAGGTAAACAAAATGTCTTTTCTTTGCCATGGGCCAAAAAAGTTAGGAATCCCTGGCTTCATCAAGGTATGATACTTATGTTTCAGTATTCAAAGGCAGAAGAAATGAAGGCCGCTTTATTACAGCTGTAATAAATACTGATACGAATGTAGCCAATCTCCATAATTTACACAGCATACAAACAAACACAGTTCATCTTATAGCTTTAGGCATTAGTACACGTCTAAAATGTATCCAAGTCTTAAATCTGCACTGTACATCTTGGAAACCTGATGCATGCTGGGCTGGATTCACCAGCTTATTAAAACAAAATTCAATCCACGTAGAACTTTAAAGGAATGTAAAATTAATTTTAGATTGAAAGAGGAGAAAGTCATAATGTCAATCTATATTATAGGATGAGTAATTACATTAACTGTGGTAACAAAAATGCTAGACATAAAGAGATATTTTCTTTTTTTTTTTTTTTTTTTTTAAAGAGGGATATGAATGCTTGTGTCCTTTCAACAACAGCTGGGCTCAAAGCAGAGAGATCACCGGGAATTAAACCCTCGTTTTGACAGGAACGGACATGTCCCACCAGAACAATCAATACATAGAAAATTGGAAAGTGTTCCAAAAGCTTTGCATTGCAAAATTCGTCCTCACAGAGGACAAAGTTTAATGGCGGGTCAGGGGACATCACTCATGTCTTGGCAAGTTCTGTTGCACTGCACCATATGGGACCGAGCTAATGTCTGAAAGCTTGTGTTGTCAAGAATTGAAAATCATTTTGTGCAATGATCTATATTGTGGTTCTGGCATAAGAATGACTATTTTCTAAAAATTACAAGCGAGTGAGATTTGAACATCTGTATTGGCAGATTAAACAGCAGCACAGTGAGACGGCTTAAACGGGGTCACTACTGTAGCTCTGAAATGTTTTTTGTGGCTCAGCTTATTGTTTCTTGTGTGCAGTGTTGGGGAATTACAAATGAAATGCAGCAATGCTACTAACTTAACTATATTAATCAATAGCATAACAATAGTAATACTGTAGTAATAAAAGTTCACCTATTTGAGTTCCTGTGCAGTATTTTAATTACGATTGTAACACCCAGTTATGATATTACTGGATAATTATGCACTTTAAAAGACATTTATGGAAGTCTTTTTTAATATATATTGTTTCAGTGTATGCATGTTCATGTATGTTCAATGTATATTGTTCAGCGCCTTTATATATACATATACACTGTTATATATTTTAATTTCGTATATTTGTGTGTGTGAGGAGTTGTGTTGGAGTGGTAGGTTTACCCATTCTTGTCATGGATCTTGTTGATTTCATTTATCTGTATCATAAGTTGTTTCTCCAGCTTGTTGGTGGATAGTGAATTCTCCAGCAGCTGAATTTCCAACCTTGATGTCTGATTTAAAACCTAAAAACAACAACATTCCAATAAAAATACAGTAATCCTTCCGCAAAAACACAGACCTTAAAATCATTAAGTAAGTTAATACTAACTGAGCAGTACCTCAGGAGAAGTCATAAACATATATAAACTATATTGCAGTACCATACGGTAGCACTTAGGAACAGTTATTCTCAACCTCAACCTCTTATTTGACAAATCAGCAAAACACAACTGTGCTGTATCCCTCTGTGTCTCATTAAAGCACACAAGTCATAAAAAAATTTAGCAACAAAAACATTAGCATGATACTTAAAAAGAGATTGTAAGTCTAATGCAGCACTAGTGTTTTTCTTGGCAGTATTTGAGGCGTATTAAAGGGATACACAGAAGAAAAAAAAAGATTGTTCGCTTAATGGAGCGTGAAATGGATCCTGGGAAGAACATACCTGTGTCTCGACATCGGTTAGCTTGCGCGTCTGCTCAGCTGTTTGGGAGAGAAGACTGGTGCCCATCTCTAACATGGCCGCCGTGTGGTTATGAACGGCACTCTGTTGTAACTGCACTATTTCTGTCTTCATATTGTCTTTGATGTAGTTCTCAATCTGTGATGAAAAAAAAGACCATTTTAGAAAACATACACTGAAATTTGTATGTTTAACCCATGTGTACAAATGTTTTAACATTACCAGTAAGTTAAAAAAATAAATAAATTCTGAACAAAGTTGTCTGACCGCTCAGAATGTCCAGTTTTTTTCTTGGTTATACGAATGTTAAGTGAACATTCCAGTTCATCATATGGCAAACATTATTGAAATGCTACTTTTGAATGTTCTCTGAACATTCTTAAACAATTCGGGTAGTAGATGCTGATGATTGTTTATTTATTAAACTATCTATTAAACCGTTTAATTGTATAATTGTGATAAATATGTGATACTATGTGATTCATGTTCTAGTTATAGGTATATTATGTAATGTTTTGGTGGAGATGAAGATTTTGGGTTGTATACAAATGGACATTGTCCAGTATTTAAATGCAATATGTGAGTTTTTAATGATTGGATACTGGCTAATGAATGATGATGTCAATATAATTAATGATGTAAAAAGTGGGTGGAGGGATTGAATTACTCACACACTGAAGAAGGCCTTGAGTCACAACATTTGTGTTTTTATCCTATTGGTGATTAATATTAAATAAACGCTACAAAGAAGACTTTGCAGAGTGCGGATCATAGTACAAAGAAATGTATCTCAAATCAAAAGTTTTCACTGAATTTAAAATTGTCAGATTTAGATGCCATTTAAAATGCCAAAAAAGCCCAAACTAAAGTTTTTAAAAAAGGATCAAGCACAGATGACCTCCGAAGCTTGACACAATCGACACTCCAGTGGCTGTAAAATCCATTCAGAGGTAAAACACACTTAACTTGACAACTCCAACAGTCCTAAAGACACTTTAACACCAAGAGCACATGGAGAGTTTGACAAACCTTTTAAGAGGCCAATAAAACGAAAGGAGACACCATTTCAGCACAAGGACACAGGGTTAATCAAACTCATCACAGTTATGACTTCCTTTTAAAAAAAAAATACACAGTAACTCTTTAAAGAAAGGATATTTCCATGTTGGCACTATTTTAAAGGAATTTCTTATCTAAGCTTCTTCATGATGACCTGGAGCGGCTCAGTTTTAAACAAACTTAAACAGAGCAATAATACAAACTCTCGAAGAGTCAGTCTTATAGGTAGGTGGAAGCAGATGTAGGTCGTTTGTTCAGAGAGGAAGAGATGTAGATATCTAGCTACAGGAGACGCTTTGGTTTATCATGAGGGCTTTCATTCTAATCTTCTAGCTGGAAAGATGACAAGACCAGAACAAGCATTAGAAACACAAAGACTACTTCTGTTGATTAAACCTCAAGAGATGACCACTGACACTGAGGTCTTTAGAAATGATTAGAAATTACATCTGGGCTCGTTACTTACCATCAGTTTCCAAACCTCGCGCCTCAGCTAAAATCCATCAGGCTAGAGTTCCAAATTTTTTTTTTTTTTTTTTGGCGGTATCATTTGACATTGTATAAAATTGTACATGACCATTTTGATCTCATGTAGAGCATCTAAAACTCACTGAAAGTTATTCTTTGAAATCACTTATAATTTAATAGAATGATGAAATGTAAAAATTACTTATTGTGTATTTTTATAAAAACATTTACATTTAACAATGTGATTAAATTGTTCATATTTTTAATTTAATAATGTATTCAGTATATCAAAAGATGTCTATATACAAATATAAAATTTAATTTTATCAGTCATTGCATTACAATTATCAGCTTACTATCAGATTTTTTTTTAATGTCAGTTCATCCCTATGGAGAACTGTACAGCAAGCTTCACTCTTAAACCTGTGCAAGCTGTGAGGTGCAACTAGTTCATATGTACTGTACATCGGGATAAGTCACCAAGTGAAATCAATACACCCTGATTTGTGACAGAAAATATCTGGCTGATAGACACTTCAGCAAATCGACAGTGTCAATAGAGTTGCCCACTAGTGAATCCATTGAAGAGAGCAGACCTACAGGGAGCCAAATTTGAACAGGACTCCATGACTTGTCAGACACGTTGTCCTGTTAAATTGAAGTTCAAGGACCTGATTGTCACCATGCTGTGGTTTTATGGGTTTCAAAGGCAATTCAATGAACAGTTTTACCATTTATCGCCGCTTTAGTCATTCCATGAAGTTTGCTTCATTTCGTATATAGTTCAAATCAAGGAGTGTTGTTCAGTAACAAAGAGCCAAAATCAGCACGCACTACAAGCCTAACAAATCACTTGGCACAGCAAAGCACGGTTGTTTAGAAAATGGAAGTTGTGGTTGAATAAGATAAATAGGCTGTGATTTCAAAGTTTGGAGCACTCCAGCTCTACCCAGAGATGAAAAAAAAAAAAAATGGGATTGAGATATGAAGTCACTGTGATATAGATGTTGAAAAACAAGAAAGGAGAAACCAAATGAAAGGGTGTGGAAAGCTATCTCTTCACTTGCCAACATAAAAAATGACATCCATACGCCAAACAGCTGGGAACACACAGTCAGAAACACTAAATTCAACCTGTTACTACTTTAGCCACTAGCAACCTGTCATGTAGAATTAAGACTGCAGACTAATATTCCTTCTTGGCAGTGATTATAAAGCCAATGCTTTTGTTCCGATTACTTCAGTACGTAATAGGTGATTGTGAAGCAAGTTATACAGATACAAGTGTCTCTTTACAGTAAACAGTCAAAGCTTGATGGAACTGATTGGAAGGAATACAGAAGACCTATAACACTGCAGGCATTAGACACGTTTTTAGCTGCAATTCGATCGGTAGTTTTGCCGAGACATTTGAACTTTGTCTCTAAAATGACATTAAGCTTCGCAATCTGAGTGTCTGCGCTCTCTCTATGGATAAAGTGTTTGACTTTATTCCAGTTTAAGAGGCAACAGAGGTTTGAACTCTGAAACAATGTTGGCTGAAGCTTTGAGTGCGAGTTAAGTCACCTTCAGAAGGGTGTGGATGCTATTCTGGTGGCCTGGAGAAACATTAGCCTAGAGATCCTTTGCTTTGACTTTCTGAGGGAATTTCGCTTGTGTCATGCTCTAAACTAGCGGGTGTCCTGAATGGAACAAAGGAAGGAGAATCAAGATTACACAAACAGAAACGTTGTGTAAAAATATCAGAGGAAGCAGTAAAGGGCTTTAGTGGGTGTGTGGTTATTTCCCACTTCCATTCAGAAATAAACGTGTCACCCAAAGACAACAGATGAGGTATAGAAAAAGAAATATCTTTTTTTTTAATTGGCTTGAGTCGTTTAAAAGCATAATAGTGTTGGTAATGACAAATAAAATCAAATGTAATGATGAAAGTGAACCTATGTTGAGCTAAAGATATATAATAAAAGAAAAACACTGAGACAGAATGAGACATGTCACCTGCACTTTGTCTCAAAGGCACATTCACACATGCAGGAGTTCGATAGAACAGAGTGCGATCAAGTGTAGGACCCTGTCGAAACCGTTGCACCTGGGGGATTGGCTTACATCTCACAGCTGCCCACCAGCAGAGGGTCATTCCAAATGAGTCAAGGTCAGCCATATCAGCACTCAAAAATCTGACCTGAGAGCAGTCACGTCTATATCGATATCACTATGCCGTTTAAAGCCAGCAAAGTTTACCGCTTGACTTGCAGATTGATTGTGTTTATTTGCAAAGTGCACTGATGTGAGAAGGTGAACGGGGCTGCTCTACTGAGTGATGTTCAAGAGGCCCAAATTTAAGAGGTCGAAAATTCCCATTGCAGCCAAGATCCTGTTAGACTTTTATTTTGTTATTCTATTTGAAGTTTAAAACCTTTTAAAACCTTTCACATTATCCAAAACTGCAGCAAATATGTAAAACATTACAAACTATAACAAATGTATTAGTGCTATTTTCCACATTTTAAAAAATAATAGTGAAACAAACTATGAAATAGAAGTACAGCAAGAATAAATGACCAAAAATATCAACAGAAATATATTTTCATTTTCTAATAATATCAATAGCATGATTGCAGTAATGTATTTGTTTGTAAGTACTGTATTGATAATAATATAACTGCATGCACTGTGCTTAATAATACTGGGAAATAAAAATGTGATTACCCATTGGCTCTGACATTAAGAATAAAATAAGCTTTTAATAACAACACAGAAGGACAAATGATAATGATTCATTTAATTTTAGTTTGTAGTTTCAATAGTAAAAAATTATAAATTACAAGAAAGATTAATTCAGTCAAATAAGAAAAAATAGTTAACTTTTTCTGTTATGGTGCACAGTTTTTTCACCTTTTTAAAAAATAAAAATAAATAAAAAGAAAGAAAGAAGTAAAGAAATATATACAGGTATCATAATTTAAGTCCTTCAGAAAAAAGGAAACACTCCTTCCCAGAAAAATAAAAATGCACATACTCAAGCTGTGGAGTTGACAAAGGGGTTTTAGAGAACAATAACACCCGACTTGCTTAAAGAGCCACTAAATCACCCTTCTGTGTGCTGAAGAAAATCACCCAACAGTACGGAATATCTCCCTAACTGCAAGCTGACACAGGACTGTAAACATTTAGGGGTCTGTGAATTACAGGTCGGGTCACATGATGAACACTGAGGTCAGTGATGACGACTACGGCTGGTGCAGTGACGCCAACCTCTGGCTCTCTTACTGCTGTAGTGGCGCGATCAGCCCTGTTTCTGTCCAACATTATGAGAGTTCATAGCGCTGTTATGAGTCTGTTAATGCTGAAACAATCTGCTTAAATAAACAATCAACTACAATAAGCTTTTATAAACCATACTGGACAAATAGTTCTATGTGTGATAAATTGTATACTCAAGTAGTAGTATCTTGCAGAACAATTCATTTTTAGATACATTTATCTTTGAAAATAAATTTTTTTTTTTTTTTTTTTTTTTTTTTTTTTGCTGTAAAGCATTCAATTACCCACAGAGAGGGTTGAGGATATAAATCAACAATATAATTTATTCCTGTGATGGCAAAGCTGAATTACTGGCATCATTACTCCAGTCTTCAGTGTCACATGATCCTTCAGATATCAGTGCTCAAGAAAAATTATTATTAGTATTAAACAGTTATGTTGCTTATTATTTTTGTGGAAACCATAATTCAATTCTTTTTTTTGAACAGAAACTTAAAAAAGAACAGCATTTATTTGAAATAGAAACCTTTTATAACATTATAAATGTATATACTGCCACTTTTGATCAACAATGCATTTTTTTTCTGAATAAAAGTATTATTTCTTAAAAATTAAAACAACTTTTAAATGGTGGTGTATACAGTACATTATCTGTAAATACTGTTTTGCAAGTCAATTCACAGCATTCAGTGCAGTAAAAACAAACATTAGAAAATTGTTTCAAATATAATAACGGGAAATGTGCACACATAATTAAATATCCAATATGGATCGATTAAAATTAGTAAAAATCCACAATACTGTCTGCTGATATGGCAATATAAAGTGTGATACATCACAGCACTTGGGGTGAAGCTCAACCTGGTAAAGTGAAGTCCCACAGGGAAAACCCTTGGCTCAACCTGATTTATCTCTTCTGTCTTGTTCTGAGTGGTACAGCAAGACCCTCTGACGCTTGTGGCTACTGGGAAGAGTAATTGCTGCTTGTGCAAATTAGCGTCTATTTCTACTGTATCTGTAATTAGGGGTCAGATTAGCAGCAAACTCAGATTGTTATACAAGACCAAGTTATTGCAAAGCTAGAATTTACTCCATGACCATGTACTGTATATATACAGTTTGTGCTCTTGGACATGACTTGCATCACATCATGCAAGATTTTTGCTTCACCAAACCACACAGGTTTTGTTTTGCGGAGGGTCTATATGATCTTGTGTAGCGACAAGTTATATAATGCAGTTGAGTGTTAGACAGATGTTGTGCTGTAATAGCTAAAGCCGGGCACACAGTTAACCTTTACAACCTCAATCCCCAGGGCTAGTTTACAGACGTTCACTCAATCACAAGCACTCCTTCAAGGAACTCTCTCTCTCTCTCTCTCTCCCACACACACAAACACACTCAAGCACACCATGTGAAACATTCACAGAGAAATATATAGCCTGTTCTCTCTCACAATGTGAAAACCACATTCTTTTTCCTTGCAATTCAATATGATTTTTTAAAGCTCAAAGAGTCAGAAGACACCTACTGTAAATATTGAGATACTGTAAACTACTGTTCAAAAGTAGTTCAAACAAATACTGTTTTTTTGTTTTTTTTTCGTTTTGATTCATCAAATAATCCTGAAAAAAAAAATCCACAAAACCATTTAACTGTTTTTAATATTGATAATAATAAGATATGTTTCCACCAAATCAATGAGCACCAGATCAACATATTAAAATGATTTCTGTAGGATCACAAGACACTGAAGACTGGAGTAACGATGCTGAAAATAAAAAGCAATAAGTTACATCTCAAAATATATTACATAAAAAAACTACTTTTGACAGAGTTTCAATTTTAAAAATTGTACCAACGGCAAACTTTCACGATCAATTACAATGAAAGTGAATGGGGACCACAAAATTTTTTAGTTAAATTGAAAGTTAAATTTCAGTCTGTTTCTCACACAAAGATATCAAATGACTTGAAATATTGTGCATGGAGCTGTGTATATGGACAGTTTGCATAGCTAGGTAATGATTCTAAGCTTGATTCATCATTGGAAAGTGTGACCACCATCAACCAATGAGAACAATCCAATCAATTTGCCACAGATGGCAAATGGATCTACTGTATATTCAACTGTAATCATTTCACTAAATTATATTTATCTGCATTCTTCGAAGGCTACAGTTTATATATGCAATGTAAATCTAAACCAACCATCTCCCAAACAATTTAAAGCAGTGCCCGGGTGCCATGGCACAGTCAGCCATGTTGTAATTTCAGTTTGTCAGCGGCAGTAAAACATAACATTTTGAGAACTGGCATATTCCCAGCTGGAGTTGTTTTCTATTACAAATCCCTGAGATATTTGGGGTATATTTGAGTCCCTTGTTGCAGAGCTCCAGCCAGGCTTGATATATCAATTCCAATAAAAAAGCTCTCATTTTAATGCGTGATTGTGGAAATCTTTGATTGTTACGTAAGTAGGCTACTAATTTCTGTGTCAGATGTGGTTGGGAACTTTAGATAGAAATCTAAAACATAATATGATTGTTTTAAAACAATGCAGAGGTTATATTAAGTCTGTGGAGGGTATTGAACTGCAAAATATTTAAGTAAAATCCAACAAGAAGTAAATGCATATGCCAATTGGATGCACAGAAACGCAATATCAAAACAAAATCAACACTGGTCAAAGCAGCCATCACAATCTAAACATATGACTTATAAAAAAAAGAGAAAAAGAAAAGAGAAAAATACAATTCATACTTTACAGAAACAAAATATGGTTTAGGAAAATATGACTACATGTCTCTGTGTCTTTACACACCTTTTTCTAACTTATGTGTGTATGCATATAAACACACACACACACACACACGTAAATTGTTAATATATTATTATTATTTTTTATATAGATTATTAATACACAGACACAAAAGCTAATAAATCTGTATTCAGTATATAAACTAAAAAAAAAAAAAAAAATCCACAAATGTCTCACAATATTAGCAGTGATCACAGAAGATGAGTTCATCCAATGCTAATGCATTAAAATGGACTAATATATTCAAGATTACATTGCTTACAAAACACAGCATGAACAAACAATGATGCCAAGAGGGCTGGTAACTCTATCTGCACAAAATCATTGCCAACTGAGGTTTTGTAAGGGGTATAGATCTCCTACCAGCACATAGACTCAACTTTAAACACTGAAGCAGCTCATAAATCCATAATATCTTAATCATTGATCACCTTTTGGAAAGCATGAGGCCTGTGTTCTTTCAACTCATTAATTTTCATCTGTCCAGACACCAAAGGCAATTGTAATTGATACGTTCTATTCTATAAATACCACATACACAGAACAAGAGCCGATCTGATGAGAGCGCTGATGTGGTGCACCAAACCCAATAAAGCAGAGAAGGCACTGGAGAATAACAAAAGCAAAAAAGAATTAATTTTTGATATCCTGTCTTAAAAACATGAAGTTACATGTGGGACAAAAAGAAGATGGAAAGGCTGTTTTCTTTGACTCAGTGAGAATTGAGAAGACAGCTTCCAAGAGAAATGTTTGCTTTTGTCTTTTTTGATTGTGTGAAGAGGACATGTGCTTGTAAATGGATGTTTAGTGTCCATCTAGACAAGTTGTAGAAAGCTTATTTCGAGCGCAATATACTGTAAATGCTGCATAAACAGTAAAAGATGTTTTATCAATGACAGACACTTTTATGTCTCAGGGGTTTGAATTTTATCATATATTATATATTATTATTTTGATTATAAGAATAAAACAATTTACTTTATTTTCTTTATTTTTGTTACCTTTGTCCCAGATTATAAATTCTTTCAATTCTGAACAACTCAAATTATTTTCCTCAAATTATTTTCCTATATATATATATTAGTAAAATTTAATTTGATTTCTAATTATATTTAATAATAAAATTAAAATTAAGAGTAATTAAAAAAACACTTTTTTTTTTTTTTTTAGTATAATCAACCTGGCTGTACAAGTCATATAAACTTAAATTTTATTAAACCAAGGTTACATCTCATGCAACTTAAAAAATGAAGTTAAAATTAGTTAAATTAATTTGATGAGTTAAAGTAATGGAAAAACACATTCCAATGACTTAATCTTGATTTTTCTTTTTTTGCTTTTGCTATTAGATATTGTTTGTAGGCAATTTAAATTAACTGACTTTCAGAAAAGTTTTTTGAAGGAATCACAGAGTCCAAAGTAAGTGCCCATAATTAAAGAAACACTCTCAAAGGCCCACAAGAGTAAACTCTGATAACACTGCAACAGCTTTCAAAAAAAAAAAAAAAAAAAAAAAAAAAAAACACTGTAAAGGGAACACCATATAGCATTAACTGGATTTATGTTCACTCTGCATTTCTCATGTGAAATCACGTTGACAGTGGAGAAATATTTTCCAAATGAGATTGTGTATGCTGTATATTTGCCCAAATGCTCAAATTACAAGACCCCACTCATATCTCTTTTGCCTAAGTTGGTTTTTCAAATTACTGTGATTTCCTTGAATTACCCTGATTAATTATGTGTATCTGGACATATGGGAGAGGAAACGTCAGCATTTACTCAACCCTTGTAAAAAACCCTGAAGGAAACAACAAACAAAACTGTACTGGAAACCAGTTATTTGCCCTATAGAGCAGACCTCAGATATCCAAAAATGAGAACTGATCATGGGAACTTCTTTGCCATGATGGATCACAGGAGGAATGTGACTTTCAATGGCCTGGTAATCCCCTTGGAAACGTTCTACCCAGTACGAAATCATACAGGGACATTGAGGAACATTATCTCAAAAATGTTTGGAGAGAGGTGTCTATTCCAGAATCTATTTAAAGGAGAACCATCCCAAAGAATCATTTCCTTTCAAGGATAGCCATGCCTATGTAAAATTCAGAATGTGGTGCATTTGATAAAGACCTCATTAATAATCTGGGGAGGGTTTCGGGGCAATATTATGTCAATCGCAGTTACAATGATGTCATTTAACTATATGAAGGAATTGCAAACTCTCATCCTGCATGGCCCATTTGCACATAGTCTGGACACTTCTCGGCCAGAACAACAGTTTCTCACATCAAAACTTGGCCATGGGGCACTGATTGCCTTATTCCAAACAGTGGGCAAGGGTGAGCCATGCATCACTGTTGCCATGGCGCGTCTGTCCTGGAACTTAAAAAAAGACATCTCCAAAGCACACTGCAGAACCGTCCCAGTGGGGAATTGCACAGACAGCTAGTGCAGAACTCAAAACAGCAAGCTAGCAGTGTTGTGTACAATGTGGATGACTGGCGCTTTATCTGCCTTGTTGAGCTTGGCATGATGTATTTGACCTATAACAGATGTGTTTGTTGTGGAAATACTGTATGTATGTGCTCACTGCCACTTATCACATGGCAAACCAGGAAAATACAGCATTTTAATGCAATGTACTGGCAGCTCTATGAGGCTTTATATGGCTGCCAAGGTATTTGGGCAAATGTGAAAGAAGACATGCTGAACTTGGTTGTCTGCTTGAAATTCCAAACATGACCAAGCTAATCACAAAAAAACCAAACAGACAGTTCTCTGCTGTCAGAGTTATCCGAGTATGGACATATATCCATATCTGAGTAAATCACACAGAGACAACATGCTGGAATTTATTTTAAGCAGAAAGGATAATTCTGATGACTATATATATATATATATATATATATATATATATATATATATATATATATATATATATATATATATATATATATATAAAAAATACAGCATTAGGAGTGTTGGATAACTGAAAAAGTAATAACAATGAATGAATGGTAACACTTTATTTTAAGGTTCCCTTGTTACATGTTACATGTACTTATTATTATAATAACAATAAAGGATGCATAATTACATGCAGGTAACCCTAAGCCAAACCCTAATCCTAACCCTAACCATATAGTAAGTACATGTAGTTAATTAATATTACTCAGTATCTAAATGTATAAGTACACTCAAAAAAGGACACCTTAAAATGAAGTGTAACCATTTATTTTGCTATAATTTTTACTATATAATTACAATGTATATAAAGATTAAAATACATGGAGAAAAAAAACAAAAAAAATTAATGATGCTTATAAAATATGCCAATAAAAATACTACTTTCCCCTTCTTTTCCCCAGGACTTTCTCTCTTTTTTGGTGTCTCAAGGCATCAGTATGTTTCCAATGCAATGGTCTGATGATTAATTATTTTTCTCTGTAAAAGTGCATAAAATCGTGCATGCATATACATTGCAAACATAGAAAGACAGAAATCAGCCCAGAGATGACAGGCTCTAACATCCCTTCTGAACTCTATGTGGGCAGCCCAGCACAGACGGGGACTTGCTGCCTTACTTGTGGCATTGTGTTGTCACACTATTCAACACCGTATAATTTAGAGGCCCCTTTTGTGTCTGTGCAAGTTGTTTTGTGGCCAAGCAGAAGGAGGGAAGAGGGGAGAAAAAAGGAATACAAAAATAGAGTGATGGGAGGAAAGTGTGAGGGAGTAGAAGAAAGACTTTTGCATTGGTAGACAAGACCATAAATAACTTGTATAAGAGAAAACGATTAAACCAGGTCTATCCACGCAAGCCTGCACACTATTAAACAGCTATTAGTGTGGCTCTGTGCATGGTGCATGTATACCACCTCTCAGATAAGCACAGGAACAGATCTGTAAATGACACACGGGTGTCAAAACACTGACACGTAGAAGATCAGTCTTATAGACACAAGCCAGAGATCCATTCACACACACTCTTCACTCAGTAATGCACTCACATCATGCATTCTCTCAGCATTTTAAGAGGAGTGTGGAACAAGATAGCTTCCTGCCAAAGCCTGATGGTTGACATCTATGCTTTTAATATTCCTTTATCTCCACTGCGCTTTTAGCTTTACATTATGTTGAATTACAGACCTCATGAAATGGTTTGATTAGCGCAGTGTTGAATTTGAGACACGTTTGCTGCAGCAGTGTAAGGAAAACCTGTTTAGAAACCTTTGCAATTCCGTCTGGTGCAGAAATCGACTCTAAAATCACTTTCTCCCCAAGAGGTGATTAAAATACTCAGTGAACGGAGTCAAGACCTTACCTGTGCAGTTAATACTTTAAAGTGCCTCCATCACAAGGTAATTGAATGTAAATTACACACAGTTACTACTTATTGAAGTCGCAGCTGTTTTCCACCTCTGATGGCACAATGTGGAACAATCTTTGACCCGTTTCTATTAACCACCGGTTCAGGTTGCTTTCAGATTGATGAGAGTGTAGGAGGAGGTGAGGGGCTTATATCGCCGTCTTCAGCAATTATACGCAGCCCTTCCTGACAGCCACACCCCTGGTACAAGATGGAATGTGAGAAGCCTGGACGACGGCCCAGACAAGGCAAACATGATGCTGGTCAGGGTTCAGATGAACCCCAGAGGGGCGTAGGATGTGAGGGGCTGTGGGTGTCACATCGTTTGTGGCCAAAAACCGCTAAACCACAACGCAGACATAATATCCAACCACATGCCGCTTAGGTATGAAGCACGCGATTATTTCTTGTGCCTGCGTTATAACTTAAGAAAACAGTTATTGAAAATCAGGAAATGATGACAAAGTCTCCTCTAATGGAAAACGGCTGCAAACATGCTGCTACTCTGCAAACGTATATTTCATAGGATTAGTTCAAACAAAGATGAACATTCTGTTATCAGTTAATCACCTTCATGTCATTACAAACCTGTATGAGTTTCTTTCTTCTATGGAACACAAAAAGAGAAATGTAAAGAATTCTGCTGGTTGCTTTTTGCATGCAAACGCACTGAATGGGGAGCGAAGCTTTCAAGTTTCAAAAAGCACACATGCGCTACTGAAGTATCATGAAAGTGGTACATACGGTTTATGCTCTACATTTCAGTTCTTATGAAGACATCTGATAGCTTTGTGCCAGAAATAGATTGAAATTTAGGTTGATATTTGCTCTCATTTATACAGAAATGGCTATAGATGTTTAATTCTTGGATCCTTTGAGTCGGATCATTTTCAGTTCACAAAATGGATTTGAATGATTCATTTATGAATTGGACCAATCCAATCTTCAAGTTCAGCTCAAAGAATTAATGATTCAGTCACAGTGGTTAACAGCTCACTGGAACAAACATGGGAGGTTTATTGTCGAATTATAGCTTAGATTTAGAGTCTTTTTCTCACACAAAGCTTTCATATGACATCAGAACACTTGGAATACAGCAAACAAGTCATATGAACCACTTTTTTTTTAAATGAAACTTTACTTTTAAGCTTGAAAGTATGTTCCCATGGGGACTAACTGCATGTAAAAGAACTATTAGTTCAATTCTCCTTCGCACAGCCTTAGAATATATGCAAATAATGACAGAATTTCAGTTTTGGGTGAACTATCCATTTAAAGCCCCCAAAGGTTTGAAGGAAAGTTTTCTGCAAATATCTTGCACCATCACTTGTAAGCCTAGGTTTTCAACTTGTCTGTAACTGTCTGTTAAGCTTACAGTCCAATTTATCTTTTTAATGGAGATCATACTGTAAGATTGGCATCAGTTAACTTAATATGTGCTTTCACCCTATTGTTCAGATCATTAAAAAAAATATTTATGAAAAGAAAACTGATAAAACAAACTACTCCCTGAGTTCTGGCAGGGATGCGTCTAGTAAGAAGCAAGACCTGTGGCTCAGATACAGCACAAGTGTTACAAAAACCTTATTGTGAGAATGATAAGAGAAAACATAATTCATCCAAATACTCTGTCCCACACAATTACACACACACATTTTTGATTTCCTGTTCTTTCTTGACTCAGTCCTCTTTCCTTTTCCCATAGGGAGGGTTACATTATTGCTCATTACTTATCTGCCTCTCTTTGTTCAACAATTTTCCAGTTTGGCCCAAGAGTCATCCATAGCACTCTTTAATCCACTGATCTGATGTTTTGAATCGATTTCATGGAAAAGTTGATGTATTTAAACACTAGATAAGCTGAAATATTGGTCTTGAGACCTCAGGCTAACTGGGACCAATGAAGACATTCATAGTCATTCCTAAAGCAACAGCTGCAATGGGACCCCACTCAGAAGTAGCATATAATGGGTCATGCAGGAAATCCCATCCTACCAGGACCTTCTCTCCTTTGGGTTTATCAGCGTCACGCAGTTCCAGTTTTAATGAACGAGAGAATAGAAGTGGTAATATGTAGATTTACTTTGTAAAAACGTGCATTTAGTCAAGCTAAGAAATTCTCATCTGCTTTGAGGATCATTTACATATTTCTCACAACAATTTTCATTATTTAAACTGTTAAATTACATTTCTAAACTAGTTTAGGAGCCAAACCAAAAATCATGACTGCACAAGGAATATGCAAAAAACATCTGACAATCTCTGAAATCAATGGCACGCTCGCACTGTTTCAAAAGTTATTAATTACACTAGATGTCAAATACTGAAAAGAAGAAGAAAAAAATCTTTAACAAGCCTCTTGAGAAAAGAAAAGAAAAAGTATAACCTATGTTAATCACACAAAGTTTAAAAAAAAGAAGCTCTCACATATAGTGGGAAAAGAAAAAGCTCAGGTTTAAAAAATGCCCATGTCTATTTCAATAAAAAAAAAAAAAAAAAAAATTATTTTAATAAAAAAAAAAAAAAAAAAAAAAAAAAAAAAAAGGGATATTTTTAATGCAAACAGTAACACCATTTTCCAAAGAAAATATTCCAGGGCAACACTAATGCCAAAAGATATAACAAAACATTCTCATTTTATTCAGGACACATTAACTTTTAACCTGAGGCCATTTTTGGAAAACCAAAAGCCCAAAACACCTAACGAAAAAAAAAGACAATTAAATTCACATTAATCCTAAAGCGAGTGTGCACCAGAGGGCAATTTATTAAAGTCACATATGGAAATTTGACCTCATAAATACATTAAGTGGCCTACAATGATGTGGCAGAGAGTTAGGACAATTTACAAAATTAGCAATACATTTAGTGGCCAATTAATTAGGGTTTAGGGTATACATTTCAGGGGGTTTTCTCTGCCCTTTATCAAACAGACATGGCTGAGTTATCCTAACAACCCAGATGAAATACAGGTGGGGTAAAGTACTTCGAAAAAGCAGCATAAAATATCAAGAAATATGTATATTTTTAAATTGCTATGAAAGAAAATAACATGTTAAGTGCATGCTATTTTTCAAGTCTTTATTTTTTAAAGAAATGGTGACAGCAGTGTATTGTTTTTCATATTTATTCGCCTCCAGTTTTGCTTTCACCTGTCACAAGTATTACATTTGGAGTAGTAACATCTCTCTGTGGTGCTCAGATAAACGTGGCACTGTTCTGGTGCGTGTAAAAGCTATGAAACAGGAAGGAAGAGCTTTTTAGTCGGTTAAGTGAACGTTTACTCCGCTTCACCCAGCTTGTTGCTTTTGGCTGCTTCTATCAGCAAAATAAACTCTGACACAAAGGAGGTCGCCCCTAAAATAGCTCAGTCCTGCTTTGGCTTTTTAGACATACTGTGTGGCCGAGTGAGGGTCCACAGTCTTCATGAATACCTTCAGTGAAGGAAACCCTCTTGAGCGCCGGGATTAACCTTTCCATTTCACTCTAGTCCCCAATATCCAAACTGAGGGTCGAGCAGAACAATGGGAATTTCACAGGGCTAGGTTTCGAATGTGTGCTTTTAAATCTAAAGTGCTACTTGGCAAGACGCACTATCCTCAGAAACATGAGCTCGGAAAAAGTTTTCTTTGAACACCGAGTGTGAAGATCTATCACTTCCAGTCCCCTGACGGCTCCCACATGTGACACGCCAGTAGCTTGAGCTTTGTCCAAAGTGGACCTCAGGCCCTGCTGACAGAACGAAATCCACTGGCTTTAGAGACGATCAGACTTTAAGGCATTTAGAGTCTCTGATAGAACATTTATGTAACGTTAATGCTTAAGTAAATAGTTCACCCAAAATGACAATTTTATTGTCGTTGTTTTAAAATTATATCCTCAAAGTAAATATATACAGTATATTTATACATGCATATATATATATATATATATATATATATATATATATATATATATATATATATATATATATATATATATATATGATTTATTCCTGTGATGGCAAAGCTGAATTTTTTGCAGCCATTACTTCAGACTTCAGTGTGACATGATCCTTCAGAAATCATTGTAATATGCTGATTTAATGCTTAAGAAACATTTCTTATCATTATTTTTGTGAAACCTGTGATAAATATTTTCAGGATTTTTTGATTAACAGAAAATGTTCAGAAGAACAGCATTTATTTGAAATAAGAAACTTGTGTGACATTATACATGTCTTACTGTTCATAAATCTAATGCATCTTTGCTGAACAAAAGTATTAATTTATTTTAAAAAATGGATCCATTTCACTTTGATTATATGAAAACAAACAGTCAGGACATTGTGTTCCACAGAAAAAAAATTAAGTCATGGGATTGGAATGACATGAGGTTGAGTAAACGATGAACTATCAACTTAAAATTGTGATCAGATATCCAAGGAACTGGATAATACCTTTCTTTGCCCTACTCTCATGTTTAAAAGCATCCCTTCAATAAACCTTCATTGAGGTTAGCAGAGGATAGCTAGATACATCCTCAAGTGGTCCGTTTCCTGTAACAAACGATAAAAGATCACAGTCAGTCCACAAAAGTCTCCCTCTTTGGACCATTCCTGCTTCTGAGATAATCCTTGGACAAACAGAAGCCACCTTTGACTGGACAAGAATGTCATCGGGATACGCTCTTCCCCCGGCACAGCAGAATTCCACAGTGAACGTACATCGACCCCACACAGACCCCTCCGCACCTCAAACAACAGACTAGTCACTATCTGCAGTCTTTCATCAGCCTACAGCTTGAGTGGTATTAAGAATTACTCCACAGTCACAGCTCACTTGATTAAGACAGATAGACCAGTGCAGGACACTTCATCTGCTGTCCCATGAAATATGTTAACTGCATCCTCATGTGCCTTAAGCACAATTAGCCTGAATTAGGCCTGTGCCTCATAGCTCATTCCACTAAAACAAGCTTTCTTGTGCTATCTGTCCTGTTACATTTCAAATACAAAAAAAAATGGCTTAATTCCTCAAGTAGAGCTACTGAACAAAACAACCTTTTTCTGTCAAGATCTATTAACATCGTCTAACCGGAGTAAGGTACAGTTTGTTTTTTTCCCGCTTAAAGTCTCAGTAAGGAGGAAAAGTGACCTTAATGTTAGCAGATGTGCTTATACTCCTTTCACTATATTTTATGATAAGCCACTTACTCACTAGTGTAGAATTCAGACTGCATGAACTGCCAGTTTGCTTTTTTATGAACTCTGACATACTGAAACGTAGTATGTCTTTTGATAGCGTGCATGTCCTGGTAAAAGGCTTTTATTTTTCTTTCTTTCATTCTTTTGTTTTTAACCATTGCACCACAATATTATTTCAGCCGACTCTGTCTAAAATGGAGCCAAGTGAGATTTTGTTTTCCTTTTAAAAAAAGGATCTTACAAGTGTCTGCAAATACTAATCTGTAGCTGTTTTATATCCATCAGTATAATTAAGTTGGATGGCATTGCAAAATGAAGACGATAATGTAAATGCTGAGAAAAGCTAGTGGGATTTGACCGTTTGGAAGGAGCCCTTTAGATAAAAAGATAGAATGATGTTCATGTTGCAGCCATGACTTTTACTTAAAAGCATCACATTAGATTGTTTTTAAAAAATGGACAGGGCCCACCCATTCCTTCATTATGTAACACTTAATCATCATGTCTATTCAACAAAAATGAACCGAGTATGAAACAGGTTACACATATGGAAAAAAACGGTTTGCATTCAGTGCATACTATACTTGAGAAAATAAAAAGAAAGAGAGAGAAACTTGAGTTTGAGAAATCTAAATGACATTGTTAAGAACAATTAATTCCAAACTCTTCATGTAATCCATCATATATGTTCAAAGTTCAGGTTATGTTTTATGAAAATAAACAGAGAGATTCAAATAATTAATCTCAGACTACTCACCAAGATCACAATACTGATAAATAAGAGTGTGTTTTAGATAAATATGGTTTGTTTGTCTAATGAATGTGACAAAGTCAATGTTAGATGAGTTATCCATGCCAAGAACCCTTTGGTTGTTTCTGTAGGTGTTTCTGTTTGTGAAGCAATTATCATTAACTACTTGGTGACTGACCAGTATGGTACAACCATTATAATTGAACTATAATAATTATAGCGAAATAAAAATTTAATTATGTAGTAATTTAAAAGATCAAGCACTTTTCTTTTATACAGGAGTGAATAAAATTGCTACACAAATGCATGCACCTATCTAAACAAATGGCACTATATTTTTAAATATATGTGACCCTGGACCACAAAACCAGTCAAAGGGTCAATTTTTCGAAATTAAGATTTATACATCATCTGAAAGATGAATAAATATAAAATAAAATAAAGCTAAATAAAAGCTTTCCATTGATGTATGGTTTGTTAGGATAGGACAATATTTGGCTAAGATACAACTATTGAAAATCTGGAATCTTAATTATTTTATATATATATATAGATTTTTGGAAATTTAGTAAATATGTTTTAATCAAATAAAACTAATATTTTATATATATATATATATATATATATATATATATATATATATATATATATATATATATATATATATATATATATATATATATATATATATTCTGCTGCATAAATTAAATTTCTGTCAACTTTGGTTAAAGTTTACGAAAAACAACAAACTCTCAATCATTTAGGGTGGATTGTACAGGGACGGGGAGTAAGCTGATGCTTTTAGAAACCATTAGAAAGCCATGCTGATATCTGCCAGGACAGTTAAAGCTTAGCTTATAATAGAAGGATAGATCCTCCTCGCTCTTCCTTCAAGCACTCCCGGGGGTCTGCCTGACTTCCTGTCATTAAAGAGACAGCGCGCCCGACTACCATTTGGGTGACTGACAACCCGCCATCAGCGCAATGTGTGGAGTCCACCTGAACATCTGCAAAATCAGCCAGACGCTGCTCGAGCGAGACTCCCCTGCCAGGCGGTTACGTCGTGCAGTGTGAGCAGACAGCTGCTGAACAGAGCGATCTGTGTTGATGTAAATCACGTTTCTGACAGCTAAAGTGGCCAACATAATGCTTTTAATAAGACAGGTCTGTTATTGTAAAGCTTGCCTTGATGCAAAACTCATAGTGCAGTGACCATAAAACACATCCTTACAATCTGGCATCTGAACATCTGCCAAGAATGCAGTTGAGAAAAAACTGTTGATGTTTAACTGTTGTCTAAACAGTTTTAGATGACAACCCAACAGTCCAAGTGCTCAGCATCAAGAACAGTGCTGATCCCTGTCGGCTTTAGACTCGTAAACAGTTCTGACATGCATATCCTTAGTTTTCACACACCAAACTTTGCATTTCAGACTTTAAAAACACTTTTCTTTCCTCTCTGCCACTCTACTGAAGAACAGCTGTTCATTCGCTCCTCTCAGCTTACGCAAACTACATCAACTACATAATTGTGTATAAAGAAATTGGGATAATTGTGCGATCATCCATTGTGCAACTTAATAGAACTCACCTTTTGTAACCATTGCGTATAGTTCTCCATGACGTGCTCCAGCTGCTGGATCTTTTGGTTGGAGAAATCTGCTTCAGGTTGAGGTGCATCCCGCTGAAGTGCATTTGCACCGTATGGCGTGCCCGCTTTAAAGTCTCGACAAGCGCCTCCATCACCCTCCGGAAGGATAAAAGTGTAGCTACACTGTCCGTGTTGGATCCGGTGATATTTCCGACCGCTGCTGCTGTTAGCTTTCGCCGTGGAGCTTCTGAGTCCTTCTTCTGCTCCTCTTCTTTGCTCAGCCCCTCCGCAGTATGCTACCACCAGCAGCGCTACCAGGGACAAGCAGCGGCACATGAACCAACCCCACCACATGGCAGGAGCTGGAGAGGAGGGTGAGGTCGCAAATATCAAAGTTCGTTTGAGGGTGCCCTCGGTTCCTTCAGTCCAAAGTCAGGTGGAATCAGTACGAGCAAAGATGTACGGATGGCCTGGGGCACGTGGTGATCATGTCCAGACTGGACCGTTGCCTGGAGATCATTATTGATCCTGTCACTGGCTCTCAAGACACTTCCTGTCTTTATATCAAGTTGGGGAAAAACTGAAGCCTTGAGAAACTGTTGCTAGAAGTGCATGTGAAATGCAGCTGTGCAGTTATGAAGAAAGCAAGACAGCGTCCATGAAGATGTAGTCTGGAGTGTTGTCAGACCTCCCCTGGCACTCTCTCTCTCTCTCTCTCTCTCTACGTTTCCTCTCTGTGTGACCGTGCGACTGAATGACTTTGCTCTGGGCTTCTAGCATGCTCTGAGCCTGCCCCTCACAGTGACTGGAGAGGAATGCGTGTGCGTACGTGTGTGTGTGCGTGTGTGTGAGAGAGAGAGTGAAAAGGAAAGTGAAGCGTAGCGGGACCCCAGCAAAGAGGATGTTCTCAGTGCTTGAGGATCATTTTACAAGCTTTCTTGACCCTATGTTTGTGTAGTAGCCCTAACTCCAGTACACTGAACCTTCAGTAACATACACACGGACACATCCACCTGATGAACTTTGACTATATACTGTACATTTGTTTGCATAAAAGAAAACAGAGGTAATCACTTACTTATTTTCATGTCTTTCCTACTTATCCTTCTTCATGCTGTGGAACACAAGAAGAGTCCATGCTGCACTCTGCCTTATACATGACTATTGCTGTTAAGGTATTTTCAGAAAATAAAACACTTGATTTTCATATAAATATATAAAATATCATATCTCATATAAAACTAATATATGGCTTCAGAAGATTTGGAATAAAGTGCACAGGTCTCATGGATTGAGTGTTGTCATGCTTTTATAATAGTTTTGTATAACCTAACATTATCCACATTTATTGTATGGAAAAAGAAGCATTTAAAATTTAGCAAAACTTACATTTTGTGTTTTATAGAAAATAAATAGTCAAGTTTTCATGACAGACAGACAAACAGACAGACAGACAGACAGACAGATAGATAGATAGATAGATAGATAGATAGATAGATAGATAGATAGATAGATAGATAGATAGATAGATAGATAGATAGATAGATAGATAGATCTGTCTCTTTAAAACTTAAGAAAAGTTCAAAAGTCTAGTCACCAAAGAAGAAAATTAGTAACAGCTTTTTCAGCCTTCACAAATTTGTGTGAAACAACACATGGAATGTGACATTGTGAAACTCTGCTCCCATCAAAAACACAAGCCTGCAATTCACAGCATCTCCCTCTTGTTTTCATAAAAACAAATACTGAAATCTAGCACTGGCCTGATGGAGGAGCTGCATCATCAGAGGAGACAGCACTACATTGGAACAGGCATCCTATTTACACTGATCTTGGACCAGCTTTCTCATCTCTGCACCCAACTAACTATTGTGAGACAAAAACAAAGAGCTGGTCTCAAACCGAAACCCAACAGTTGGCAGAAAACTGTGTTTGGAGACAAGAGGTCAAAGGTCAAGTTCCAATTAAAGCCCCCAAGCTTTTTTCTCGTCGCCTACTATGGCAACCTTGCTGGCAGATAAAGACTGAACGGTTCTTAGTACACTGACTATGAGACAATGACTCAGTGCAGTAATCCTCATAACAGCCCTCCTCCTCGCGGTTTCTAAATTGGTTGTAGGCGCCCCAAGATAAAGAGCCCAGAATAACACTGAGCAGTCTTAACTTTTAAAGCATGAGTAAACATTTATCTGAAATCTGACGCCACACCCCCATATCTAAAATATAGGCGTCTGTCTCAATACCATACAAGTAGCAAAATAAGTGAATTTTGGATTAGAATGATAACTGATAAAATAATAATAATAAAAATAATCAAACATAGTAAATTTAGAACCATTTTTCTCCGGTAGTCTGTGGCCCAAAAATGGACCACAGGTTTTTTTTATTTTAATTTTTTTTTATCACAGACCGCAAGGGGAAAAAAATGCAAAATGACTGTCACGGACAGTGGGGAAAAACAATCCGAAATGAAACAATTAAGATGGGATGGATGCATAAATATATGAATTAATTAATCAATCAATAAAAAAATGGAAGGAGAAAACATTTCCTTTAGTTATTAACAAGTATTTTGGTATAAATTCATCTTTATTTGGTAGAAGCAACAGAATTTGGAAAATGCTTACATGTAAATGCAATATATATTTAAATATCTCCATATAGTTGCGTCTTTGGCATTAATGTCAATATCAGTATACTCAATGTTAGATTTTGTAAGGACATTTTTGTCCCCACTTGATATCCAATTTAGAGTCCTGAAGCAAAGCCAGTTGAAAACCACTGATTTAGAAGAGAAGCAACACAAGGTTTAGTTTCCCACTGAATCAAAGGCATTACATTATGTTTACAGTGTAGTAGGTCAGAACTTAAAAGACCAACGTGATGAACACTATGTGATTTGGCTTTCACTCAAGTTTTCAGGGAAATGCACAAACTGTGGATATTTACACGTCATTATTGATTTGTGTAATCTACACACCAAAGTCTTCGCTGGAATGTAAACATAGAACATGCTGCGAGAAAACAAACATCTTATTCATGCTGCATTTTAACTGCTTAGAATCCCAACTTTTTCATCACAGACCACAGAGTACCATCATACTTTTGACAAAAGTACTGTATATATAATATTGTTCTTTCAGCTTTATTTTTGCTAAAGATGTTTCAAATGGTAAAGTTCATCTATGTTCAAGAAAACAAATGAGTACTTAATGCAATAAAAGTGCAACTGTAGCAGTTTTACGAAATAATCTGTAGCTTGCAGACGACTCTAGCACAAAGGCATAAAGAAGCCGGTACAAAAAACGCCAAAGATAACAATGGCAATTTGAACGTGATGAGCTCTTCATTGTCTCAATTATTTTCCTGCGGCTAGGGTCTGGCAAAACATTTACTCACAGGGGGGGTTTTCTGTCGATGACGAAGCTGAACCACTGCCAGTGGACTTATTCATCCATTTCAATGGATAATTACCAAGCACTAATATGTCACACAGCCGCATTCTTCCACCTTCAATGGACCAGTTCATCCCATCCATAACCGAGGCCTCTCAGTTCATTGGTTCCCCAAGGGGGAAAACAGCCTCATTCATATTTGTCACACTAAAGGCTCTCAATGTCTCATTTGATAGCATATCAAGCCCGGCCAGCTCAACACATCCAATTGAAAGTGGCATTTCAATGGCTGGTGCAAATTTTTTATGTTTTGTGGTGACTATGCAACCGTCTTCCTTCAGAAATCCAAGTTCAAAGAAACACAAGTGGCTTTAAGTGGATGCACAGGGAAAATGAATTGGATTGCTAAAAGGATAAAAGAAAAGACAGAAATAAAAGAGGAGGAGTAAAAGAGAGTGTATTGCACTCATGACCATGTCCATGAGTCCGAAAGAGAAAGAAAAGTGAAGAGAAAGACATGTTTAGTCTGCATTCTTGCACCTTAGTCTAATTCTTTAGGACAGATGATTTGATTGATTCTTTAAACAGCCCGGCATGGCACATGACGACCGGGATGATGTCATAAATTGTAAACTGTTGGAAGAATGACACCAGCAGCTATTAGTCTCAAACTCCTGCTGTGGACAGCTCATCTCAGATCAGTTCTCTTGGGCAAAACTAACAGAGCATACTGAGGTCTAGGTATGTCAAAGCAACCCTCTGTCTTCCTTACTGATGCTAAAGTTCATGTCAAGTTTATGGAATATGCACTCTTGTACCTGTCCTTCTAAAGCTATACAGCACATCTATGTTTATAGTCTTGATTACAGTGCCCAGATGTGCTAAGGTCACACAGAGACATATGCAAGCATTGTTACTATAAATGCAATAATTTAACATGATATTTTATTAATGGATTTTGTCTTTTTCTTTTTTTTCTTTTTTTTTCCCAGTTGTAATTTTATTTTCATGTGCATTTCTACCACTTCACAGTATATAGGTTTTAGCTGTCCCTCATTTGGCAACAACATACAGTACATCAGCCTTTTTGAAAAGCTTCCATCCCATCATGATATTCATAAAACAACTGAAGATGAAATGTGTCAGTTAAAGTCAGACTGAAATGATCAGGGACTTTATTTACAGTAAAGTATCTGATCTGTTAATGTCAAAGTTTTTTTTTTTTTGTTTAATGATAATGACCCCTTTAACTGATTTAGTTTCCTCTAAAAACAATTTGCTTGGATTTCTCACATTGCAAACTCAAAATAACTCATAATAACTAAAGTACAAACTCAGTGTTGTTTTGGAAATTAGTTAAATTATGGATTGTAAAAACATTTTCATATTTATTCAGTCAATTTGTCATAATAATTATTCAATGTGGTTTTTATTTATCAAAACAATGTAATTTCTACAAATTTAAGCCATTTAAAAATAGCTATCTATTAATTTTAACATTTATATTCTTTGGCATATTTGATGGAAGGAGTCTTATTATTATAGTCTTAAATTTACTCATTGGCATGCAGAAAAAATATAAATTGTGTCCACTAATTAAGATTTTATTAATTTATTCTCTCATGGCTGCAATTTAACTAAATGAAAATGAGGAAATTAAGTATTACAACATGCCTGCGATTTCTAGTTTTTTACTATTTAAAATGAGGGAACAAATTTATAAGTCATGGCAATGGATTCTTAATTCATGCACACAATTTGTTTTGCTCCCCTGCATATCATGTCCAGAGCTCTGTACTCTCACCTTTGTCATAAAGAAAAAGTAATTCAGGTTTTGAATGATATGAGATTGATTAAAGAATCATTTTTTGTTACTTGGTACACTGTACAGTCAACATACAGTATACAATAAAGTAGCATAAAACAAAGATGTCAGTATCTAGTCCGTGTACTTCACGGACTGTGTGTGCCATCAACTGCCGTTGACATAAATGGAATTGCTAACAGGTAGTTTACTGACAATGAACAAATGAAAGCTACTGTAGGACTAGGACTCCCAATAAAGCTTGACATTTCCTCAAAACATGAGATCTATCTTGTTGTGGGCTGTGTGTGCAGGCTTCATCCCAGGTGCTCGCTGATGTATGATGTCTGAGATCATTGCACATTCAAAGCCAGAATGTTTAAGTTCTCAGCTCTGTTAGTGCTCATAATCTCTTTGATCAAGGCTGTTCTAAAACAAGTGCTTGCTGCTGTTGGTCTCTTATCTTTCCAGGCCATGGGAGGAGCTGCTCCTTATAAGAGTGTTTACAAAGAATCTGGAACCATACCTCATCTGACTCCCTCCCTTAGGTCAACATGCATTTCCCGTACTTCCACAGAACCTGTACGCTACAATGACATGGACTGGGAAAGAAAGAAGAGCAAAATTTTCCACTGAGGTAAAGTTATTATTAGAGAATTGAAGGCAATGCTTTCATACTTACATTACAATTTAACTATTAATATTGTAGCTTCAATAGGTAAAACTGGTTACATTTAATTAAATTTAACAAAGTCAGTTTTTAAACACAATAGCAAGTTCTTATTTCAGACTATGTGTGTATCTAATCAATAGAAAAACAACAGGTAAATGTCCTCAAAGTCAAATTTGCTGTTATCTGGAAATAAGCTTTTCTTAAAAAAAAGAAGAAAAAAAAAGCATTTTTTTTTTTTAATCTAAATTTTAATGGTAAAGGACAATAAAATGCTACAGTAAAAAACTGTTAAATGGTTACTTTAACAAAATTAACTAGTCACTTTAAATAATTTTATAGTTAAATACTGTTGAATATACGGTTCTTGGGAGTAAAAAAGTTATACATTTAATTTTTATATTAAATGTAATAATGTAATGTATAATTTACAGTGAAACAAAATGTAAATGACACCTGACATTTGATAATTTCTTTCATCAAAACAACTGTTTTAAAGTTCTGTTATGTACTTTAGGGATTTTTGTTACATAAATGTTTTACTAAATGTAAAAAGCAAATTTTAGTAATTTGGTATATAAACATTATTTCAGTTAATGAAATACGTTTTGTACTGTAAATTTAAGGGCAATCTATAGTGTCACTTTATGATAAAGATTCGGCATTCACTGGCCGCTTTTTTCCATAAAAATTAAGAATTTTTTTTTCAACTAAAGTGAAAGTGAAGTGATATGTGGCCAAGCGGAGCAGTGGGCAGCCAATGCTGCGGCGCCTGGGGAACATTTGGGGGTTCGGTGCCTTGCTCAAGGTTCTCACCTCAGTCGTGGTATTGAGGGTGGAAGAGAGCGCTGTACATTCACTCCCCCCACCTACAATCCCTGCTGGACCTGAGACTCAAACCCACAACCTTCAGGTTACAACTCAGACTCTCTATCCATTAGGCCACGAAACTGTTTTAACACATTAAGCTGATTAACCTGAATCTAAAAAGCCTTTTAAAAGTGGTTCATCAGAAAACAGAACTGGTTTCTCTTTTTTTTCTTTTTTTCCAATTTATTAACTGTAAAACTAGAGATGAGACAGGAAAAATGAGATGAACCAGCATCAGAACAATTCAAACTTGCATTTCCCACTTGAGCACCAAGACTGTGCTGACCACTAAACTACAATGCCAAAACTTCATTACAAATCAAGCCTGTAGTGAAAGGTGGTGCCACCTGGTAAAACTACTTCAAAATCTATCTTCCCACACTCCTGCAGTCACCATCAAGGAATTTTCACTGTGTAATTAAGGGAACATGCTGCACTGTCTTCTGTGGTTTGAGGCAGTTCCATGCATTGGGTTTCCCTGATTACACGCATTACCCGCAAATCAGAGCACTCAGATCTCTGTGTGTGATACTCTGCTGTCAGGGATGGAGGTCTGTCACTCTTTTCCACTTCACCCCTATGGAAATTTGATTCTCTGTGAGGACAGATGGGAGAGTAGCAGCACACATTGACACACATTTGTCTCCAAGTGCACTAATTGAAGACCTTTTCTGTGGTTATCCTGGGTGGAATCAGCTGAGATCATACACAGGTTTGACATCGTCTGAATCCTGGCTATCTTCTTACTCAGCTAATTGTTGGCTTGTGTTTTTGCAGTTGGTTTGGTTACTACTCCAAACATGATGCCATTTGTCAAGGTGGATTTTCTGTGCCTGGAACGCCGCTTGTCATCTTATACAAGGGAGGGTCATGACTTCATGCTGAAATGGTTTTATATACTTTTCCTAGTACTTGAAAACTGCATGTACACCATTTTCAATATCAGATCAAACATGAGTGTGTGAGATCACACACATGTGGTTGTTGAGAGCACAATGACTTCAGGTCACACATATTCTGTGGATATTACTCATGCAATATGAAACACCCCAAACTGATACACCCATGCTGTCCACCATGATTGTGTTATTCAGAATTAAACTCAGAATGAGTTTTAAATTCAATTACTGAACTTAATTTGAAGGTAGCAAACAGACAGATTATGAATTGAAAGGGAAGAAATAAAATTTCTATTTCTGTTCTTTATGTTGTGTGACTGTGTGGATGTGTGGATTTTATTTTAATTGCTATTCAGTGCAATTCACCATTCTGTACGTATGCAATTGATTCCCAATAACTGATTCAAAGTTTTCCCAACTCTGCTGTTTGACCCTAAAACTTGTGCTGATGATGTGATAAAATGATGTGCTGATTGCATATTACTTGGAACATCTGCATTGTCGTGAAGACAAGCAGTGTGTTTTGTCAGAGTTTGGATAATGCACTGGGAAAACTATGCTAAGTCCCTTTTTTACTAACAAGAACATAACTATAAAAGCTCTTTTCCTCTCTCACATGAAGAATGGACTTAAGGAGTCTGACAAAGCTCTGAAACAAGGTCATTCCCGTCCCATCCCTCTATCAACAGGTCGTAAGGGCATCATTAAGAATTACAGACCCCACACAAGACAGGACAGGGTTTTGTCAGTTCTGTCAACATCATAATCCTTTAATGGTGAAGATAGCAGTTTGGACGGCCTAGGAAGTCCAAAAGATCAGCATTTACCTGAAATTGAAATCTTCTGAAACATTATAAATCTGCTTACTGTAACTTCTGATCTGTGTAATGCATTCTTGCTGAAAAAAAAAAAAAATTATTTCAAAAAAAAGAAAAGAAAAAAATCTTACTAACCCCAATCTTTTGATCCGTAGTGTAAGTTTACAAATCTTTGGTCTCTGTTGAGCAGTATGTTTTTATTGTGTATACAACACATGCTTTTTAAATACATATATAATTTGTCATGTCATTCAGTCAAGTTTGATTGTTGTAAATTGTGGTAACTTTCTGGCAAGGTTTTGAAAACTATGAGGTTGTGTTTCACTGAAACAGGCATACAGAAAGGCTGTGTGTTAACCCAAACATTCATTATACTATAGAATATGAATGGAGCCAAATGAAAAATTGTGATAAGTCAATAAACACACTCAAGTTAAACATTATAAAACAAGCCTTTTAAGAGTCTCACCTACTCTAAAAATCATTAAGCAAGGATCATTTCAAACCTAAACACCTGCACTGTCAGAACTTGAAAACAGTCTAGACAAATGACCTCCTAAACGCTTAAGCTTGCATTACATCTTCATAAAATGTAAAAGTAAATATTTAGTTTTGAAAACCCTAACTGCTCCCTATCTAGAGCGTAGTATGAAAGCTACATGGCTTTTCACAAACATGCTTGATGAAGCATTTGTGCACTTATATTCATTCATATTCCCCCCACTCAAAGGACCACTTGACACCCTGTTACCCAAAGAAAAGTGAGGCATTGTGGAACCTGGAAACATGGCGATATGTCCAAAAACTTGCGGGAGTTTTTTTCTCCATTTACTTTGATTCCAAATAAGTGCAAAGGTCCCAATATCTAGGTGTGACAATATGGAGGATGGAGCAAAGCAAAGCTCTAATGGGACTTCTATGTGATTGTAATAAGACAATAAGTCACAACTTGTCATCTTCAAATTCTATGCTCTGACATATGCTTTTTGTAAAACACACATTAATGTCAAATGACCTCAGATTGTTTTACAATAAAATATGTGGCTGAAATACGACCATATTAAAGTAACATTCTTTAATATTTAATTGAACGGGAACATTTTCATTTGATTCCAGATGAAAAGTCAGATTCTTTGTGATATGTTTTTTAACTCAGTGCCCTGGAATGTCAAGCAAAAATAAGTCATTGGCCACATCACCCAAATCAGTCTCTCTGTATTTTGACATGTCCTTGACACGGTGAGCTCTATTGTGCATTCTTCCAGGAAACTAAGATGATTCAATTGTTTTGTTTTTGGTTTCATTATTATCCCACCCAGATATTGACCCCATTGATAGAATAAGCAGGCTAAAGTTTGCGTTAAAGGAATTTGTTTCATTTGCATGTTTTCGCCAATTGCATTCCACTTAGTTAGTGTCTATTGATTCCCACCAGCAGCAGAAGAAAACATGGGCCCCCTTACACACTGCATTAATGTGTGTGTAAGTGCGATCAGAAACAGATACGCACTTATCCACATAAAAATGGAAAGCGCCACGTAGATAGGTTGCGTTATCCAAAGATTCACATATTTTTAATAATAATTACAAAAACAAAAGGCTTTGTCCATTTGAAATAAAAAAGGAGTCTGATGCACAATAATACACAGACCTTAATTTCTGAACATATTTCTTTTGCTTTCTTTGTATGTATGGATTACTTGGAATTTTACCGACATCTGGTTAAAATTTCATATCAACAGCACTTTTAGAAATATATTTACTGAGAAAAATGGTGATGTGTTCAATACTTATTTTACCCGCTGTATGTGATATTAAAAATAGCAAATTTGGACAGAAATATTGCTTCCGTAGACATATACAGATAACAAAAAGAAAAAGATTTAGAAGAAATAAAAAATGAAACTTAACACTTTAGTGAAGTGTGGTCAGAATCCACCCCTACTGTATTTACACCATGCTTTTAATGTGGTGCAAACTGATTGCAATCCCATCACTGAAAATTCATGTTAATGCCATATCTAAATGGGGTTCAACCACCTAAAGCTCTCCATCTCTCTGAATTTTAACTCTTTAATCTATAGGTGAGTGACACCTATATAGACCATGGTATTAGCAACACCAAGTTCATTTAAAGGTTTGATTTTCACAAAGTGAATGTACTGATAAATGTATGCTATAATTCGCTCTGAATAAATAATGCATTAAAATGTACAAAAGTCTCGAAGTTCTTCAGATATCAAACATTGCATGTAAAGACCACCTGCTCCACATCGCTGAGGTTTCAACCTTTATATCCTGAAATCAGCAGACAGAAATGGGACTGAGCCAAGGAAACCTTTCAAATACAATCCAACACAAAAGCCATTAATCAAAAATATATTTCATGAAGGAGCAGCCATACATTATGCTTTGCATTATACAGCATTTTATTGCACTACAAGGCATTCTTAGGAAAAAATCTGAGCCAAGAAAACATGCTTTGCTTCTGGTCAAAAGGTGAAATCCCCGTAACAAATGCTATGACTAACATCAGTGGGAAAATAAATAAATTTTCAGTGAATACTGTGTTGAGAGCCGGTTCATCCCTTGAGCCGTCTTTCTTATTACTGTAGACATTTATAGACCCTTGCAAACTTGATGGAGACGAATGATAATGAAACTGAGCCCAAGTGAATTCTGAGCACCTCTGAACCAAGTCATGGGGCAGTTCCTCAGAATATGATGGTGATCTATTAAAAGAGTCATTGCGTCAGTGTTGGGGATGCTTTTTATTGCTCAAACACAATAAGGTCAGATAGCTGACACCTCGTTGTGAGGCCCTTATAACACATTGGAGACTTAAAACCATTAACCACAATGCAAAACATGCACTTCATGACAGATCAACACATCTTTGCTAGGAGGCTACGTTTTATGACTTAAGCCATATATCAGCCATCACACATCCAAAATATTAATGTTGCTAAAAACCAGAACTGCTTGATGCCCATAGTTTATGGCTAGAATGAGCTATTTTATTTTAGAGCAATGGTTTTTCAAACTTTCAGATAGTGGACCACTGCTCTTAACAAAATTTCACCATCAATTTAATTGCTACAAGATGATTAATTCTATAAACAAACTTAATTTATAGGTGTATTTTTATTTCAGTCAACTAACTCAAAGACCACCAGTGGTCCAGGAACAAAAAATGGTTTGAGAACCACTGCTTTCCATTTACATTTATTTTAGATAGACTTTTTTTCCCATCTAAAAACAACTGATTAAACATTTACATATGTTGGTGTGGCACTAGAAACTATAGCGTATTTTTTACAAGACAAGTTGTAAATAAACTACTGTAGCGCATATGGCCTCCAGGTTAAATGTCCATTTGTGGTTACTCACAAAATATGTTATATACTCTATGTATGCAAGTCTTTTAGCCTGAAAAAATAAATAAAATCTAATTTGCAGGGGGAAAAAGCACAAATGCCCCAACACATGGTGCATAACCCTGTGACCTTGGGTCAGGCAATCAAACAGGCTTGTATTTGTTGATCTTAGTTTTCTGACAGTTTACCGAAGTAGGAGCTTGTTAAAGAGAACATTTCCTAGTTTGCACAGATGGGTAACTATGTTACTTGTTTAAAAAAATTCAAATCGACAGGTTCTCAAAACTAGCTGGAGCCCAAATGTTTACTTACAGTCTGTCAAAAGGGAAGTCTTTTATTGCTTTAATTTGTGCCTCAACTAGTTATGGTAGCGAGCACACATTAGTGAATAGCACAAAATGTTTTAAATTACTCAAATGTTTTTGAGAGAAAAACCTCTCAGGACAATATTTTTTTAAATTACACATTAAGAGAGGGGAAAAAACGTTATTTGTATCTCAGTATTATTTGGATTTTAGAGACAGTATAAGATCTTGTTCTTTCGCCAAAAAAATAAATAAATAAATAAAAATGGTGTAGGATTTACTTTGAAACAATTTTCACTCTTAGTAGAAATTGCTAATTTAACAAATAATTACAAAGAAATGTTAAATAACATCTTAAATAAAATGTGAAATTAAGAAGGCTGAAAAGGTATTTTCTTGTAAAAGTCAAATAATCTATTGACAAATTCCAATATGTATATAAATTAAAATATATATATATATATATATATATATATATATATATATATATATATATATATATAAAACCCTTGCCTAACCCTAACATGTTTTTTTGTTTGTTTTTGTTTTTTTTGACAATTAAGCTTAAGTGGCACAAAAAAAAAGCAATTTTCAAACATTTGCATGCAATAACAAATATTAGATATGCACCAATAAATGAATTTGCTAACAAAATCTACACACTTGAATCAAGGGTCAAAGACTGCAATGAAAAGAAAAAAAAAGAAGGAAAGTCTTCCAAACATCATTCATATGACATCCTTTCAAAACTTGAAACAGATCATATCCTGCAAGAGGAAATAAAACAAAGAATAGAATATTCAGTATATTATATTATTGGATATGAGCACCAACATTTTAAATACATCAATCTCTAACAGGAAAGAAAAGGGTGATTGATAGAAACATTTTGGAGACTGATGAGGGAGATCATGGAGTGAGATGTTTTGACCAGCAGACTGAATGCCAAGAACCAGGTAAAGAACAGAAAGGAAGTACAAGCATAATTCTGATATTTCCGAACCTTCCTCAAAGCCAGCCAAAAGCGAAGTGTGTTACCAATACAGTCCAGATACACTTTATTAATATCTCCCAAAGCACTAATGTTGTATATGCACAGTCCAACACTTTGTTTCCAATTTTTATGCTCAAAACTTAGCTCAAACTTTCATTATTCGCTTTCATTGTGAAGCACAACACAGGACGTATCGCTTGCTGTATAATACTATAAACAAAAGAGTTTAAGAATGAGTTGAATTAAAATATTTTTTATGGAAGTTTCATATTAAGATGAATGTCAAACAGCCAGTTTATTGCAAGAGCAGATATCTCAAAATAATGTGTCTGTGGGTCAGAGGGAATCTCTCTCAAAATAACAGTCCACATTAAAAGGATGAGAGGTCACAACTACTGTCTCTTTCTGTTTATTACTTTGGTCAGCATCAGTTTCGAAAACACTAAGATGTCTTTGATGTGCGGGAAGCACTCGAATCAGGCTGGAATCTGAAATATGCCAGACAAGACACTCTCTCTGTTTTTCACACAAAGCTACAGTCCACAGTCTGAGGGGGCAGATGGGTCGGGGTGGACACACTGTTGATGTAGGTTTGGTTTTACTCGCCTTGTCTCATGTGCAAATATTTGTGCACATTGTCAGTGAGCAGGACCAGAAATCACTTTACGGGTCCATTAAATGTAGTAAAAGAAAAAAATTGTGCAAAGGACAAGTGAAAATATGTGATAAAGTGAGCCAACAACCTTGAACACAGTTATGGTAGTGCTCACTAACGAGGTGACAGTGCCAGAGTTTCAGCGAGAGCCCCACTGAGCATATTCAGATTCTTTCAATGTAAAGAAATCAAGTTATTGCTTAATGATCATGTAACTGCTTCCCAACCCTTTCAAGGAGAAAATAATTTCTCTCTTTTGAAGGATTTCAGACTGATTTTAAAGGGACAGTTCACCTAAAAATGAGAATCATTTACCTTTGTTGTTCCAAATCTGAAAGACTTTCTTCAGTCAAACTCAAAAGGAGATATTTAGCATACAGTTTATGCTGCTCTTTTTCATACAACGAAAGTATATGACCCAGGGCTGTAATTAAAGTTTAAAACGAGACACAAAAGCCATAAATTAGATTTACAAGAAACTAAAAAAAAAAGCTAAAAAGAAACTAATAAGAAAATAGTTTGTTGAATTTTGCTGTACATATTACTGATCTTATTAGTAAAGTGTAAAATTTACACTTAAATTATCATACATTTGCATAAACATACAGCATGGACATACTGACAGCGTCTATTTATTAATAGCTTTAGAAATGTAATCAAGCTATGATTAAATTAATTGGGTCATTTTAATAATTAATACAGCAGCAGAAATTATACAGAACAAAAAACATTAGAGTGTCAAAGTAAATATTAAATATTTTTGATGGCACTGAAACATATTCTTTTTTTTTTTAAATTAACCTATTAATTCAACATTCTATAAACCTAAAACGATTCATAACCATTTATACTTGTACTTTACATCAAAATTTTTTTTGTTGTAGATGCTTTCAGTATGTTCATAAATATAGTCTCTATGCAAAATCAAAAGTGCATGTATTCAACAACTTTGTTTTACTAATGAGATCACATCACATATTGAGGTTTGTTGTATTGCAATTGGTTGCAAACACATGACAAACAATGACGACTAGCAGCACTATAGCAAGCAAAGAAGAAATTAAGTGTTTGGAATGGCATGAGAATGAGTAAAGGAAGGCAATGTTCCTTATATGGTTGAACTATCCATTTAACAGAAATCAAAGCAATCTTGTTGGGGTAGACTTCTCCTATTTAAGCACGTTCATATGCTCTTTACACATTGCCAGGAAAGCTATCAACACAAGTCAGCAAAGAGATGAGTTCCTTGGGACCAGGCCTAGCTTGTTTGTCACTGCCACTCTGAGCAAAGCCACACAACTGTGTTGCTCATTAGCACAGACCAAAGGTTAGAGACACACCTGACTGACCCGTCGCATACTAGATTCTTCATGGGAACACCGAGAGGAGCTGTCAGCTGGAACAACTAGCTATGCGAGCCGATCTTCCACAGCTATGGCCAAGCAGAGAGACATCACAAGGCATGATGAATCACTGCTTCTCTGGCATACGCTGTGAAGGGCTTTTGATTACAGCTATAAAGTGCTCTCTGGGGAATTACAGCACCAAATTGCCATAAATCCGAAGGGAACATACTGTCAGCAATGGCTAAAATTGGTTCTAATGATTCCCTGACTTGCTGTGTACCTTCAATGGCAAACTAGTCCAAGAAGGAACAGTGAGTACAGATGCCATGTTGGTACAGTACATCAGCAGAAGAAAGCTGTTTACCAACACCCGTAACATAATTCATGATACACCTTTAAGAAAATTTTATTTTCTTAAATGAGTTGCTATGCTATGAGTTGATTAAATAAATCCATAAATAAAACAAATAATCACATCAAAAACAAATATAAACAAAGAACAAACTTGAATCACAGAAGAATGCAATTATGAATGTGCATTACAGTAGAGTGCACTTTTGCTTGTCTAATTATCAAGACTGCATGGGGTTAAATCAGAGATGATGGTTGAAAAGCAGGGGTTGCTGGGAGCCCATGTTTATCTGCTCTTTTGTGTCGGGGTCATGAGGCCTTATGGATGCTCACCCAGTTGGCAGTGAACCCTAGCTGTAATTCCCAGCATCCAGTGTGCCTCATCCATTCAAACAAGAGCTGGAATGAAAAAAGAAAAAAAAATGGCCGTTGGGAGTCGTGCACTGCTCTGAATTTAGATGACTCGAACAAAAGCCTAGATTCACATGACCAAATTCCTATTAGAGCTTGGTTTATCATAATGTGCGTGCAGAGTGCCACTCGAACTTGATTTATAAAGATTTGTGGGTTTTATTTAGCTTATTCTTCTGGACAGTATCACCACAAACATATAATTAAAAACATTTTTCGTTGCTTGCCTCGGTGTATGAATGCAAGAAAAATGAAGATTAATTTGTTGATAATCTGGCAAATTGTCATTTGTGTCGATCATTAATCACTGAAGTACTGATAAAACAGGATGTAGTGCATTTTTATTTTCATCTGTGCTTTTATCATAGAAAGTGACCAATATCAGGTTTCCTGCCAATCATTCTCAAAGAAATCTGAATCTGAAACGAAATATCTAGGACCAAGCCAGAGCTGCGAGTGTGTTTGCAGATTATAAAGTTGATGATTAAATGACTGCAAGGGTATTATTCATTATTACTTTTCTAATCGTATTAACCAGGCATACATTTATCAAAACAAATCCCATTAAGAAGTTGGCACTGAAATTGCTTTTATTTTTACTTTTAAATGTTGGACTTTAAACCTTTGTTTAAAGTAATGGCTTATATGTGAAACTGGGGTCCCCAGGGGTTTGTCTTAAGGTTTCTCAAAAAAATTGTGGAATACTGAGAACAAAAATTGACTGTCAAATCATGCCTGTATGCAAACTAAGCAATATGATAGTTAGAAACAGTGAATCATACATTTTTCCAGGTTACTAAAAGTGTTTTTTATATATTGGTTAAGTCTAACTCAAGCTATTAAATCAAACATCTACATACAAAACTTTTCAGCAAAAAAAAAAAAAAAAAAAAAAAAGTTTACACATTTATTAAAAGCTGCATCAGGAACAAAGAACATTTGTTCAAACTTCAAAAAAATCAATTATTTATTGAATTAAATTAAACAAATAAAAGCTGTCACGCATCCACCGGAGTGGCTTCCGGTTTTGACAGTTGGCAGAAGTGAGAGAAAAGTGTTTATAAAGCATATTTTATTTAATTTTTTTTTAATGACCAATCATTTCGCTAGATAAGGCCCCTATGGTATGGTTTATAGCCCTTTGAAGCTGCACTGAAACTGTAATTTTGACCTTCAACCGTTTGGAGTCCATGACGTCTACTACATGCTGGAATGTCTTCATCAAAAATTTCCTGATAATTTACTCACCCCCATGTCATCCAAGATGTTTATGTATTTCTTTCTTCAGTCGAAAAGAAATACATAAACATCTTGGATGACATGGGGGTGAGTAAATTATCAGGAAATTTTAATTTGAAAGTGAACTAATCCTTTAAGTTGACTATTGCATTAATTACAAGAAGGTTCTGGTAACATTAAAGACTTTACTCAATATTTAAGAGAATGAGCAAGCTATTATTTGAATAATCAAATCTATACAATAAAAAAAAACAGTGTATAACATTATATTAAAAAATATATATATCAAAAAAGAAAAAAAAAACCTTTTGCAAACTCAGTTTAGCTAAATTCATTGAGAGCATGGGAGGAATTATTTCATTGTGTAATTCACAATGATTAATGCAAATGCAGGGATCCACAAACAATTTGGTAGCATGAAAGAGTTAAAGAAACTGATGAACTCATATATAGGACTGGATAAGAACTTCAAATCAAATGCTTAGATTTTGCATGCACTAGATAACATTATTAAGCTCAATAAAAGCCTTGAATAACATCAAGGGCAAGACTGAGAGAGAGAGAAACAGACTCAAAGAGGCTGATAAGATAAATCAAAAATAGGTTTACAGTATGTGGATAGATTACCAGTAAAACAACCCCTTTAAGGACTGGACATGCTGTTAAAACAGCATGCTGCCTATCCTGGCAAAGGTTAATTCCAATGTAGACATAACACTTTTTTTAATTGTGAGTGTCGCAGAGTAGCTCGAAGGTGTTTTTTTTTTTTCACTTTTGGACCAGGGACTTTTTAACATCCTCTATTTTTGTCTCACAGACAGCTGTGTGAAGCCATCTACTGCACAGGACCTTTATTTAACAGGTTGGAACGACAGCCTGCGGTAATCTGAAACCCCAAACCCAATTATTTTCAAATATTGGTACAGTCAGATTAATTCTGCCAGGCGTTAACCGCTTTTCCGATTTTCTGTGATTCCTGATTGGGCTCCTGGGAGCTGAACCTATTTACTTTATAAAATATAATTGCATCCACACCGAATGAGGTGTGATCGCGTCCCGCCTTCTAGCGAAACCTCAATAACCGATTTATTGCAATTAATAGGCGACTGTGTTAACAAAACTTGAGTCTGACAAGCGCTGTGCAAATCCAGGAAATGATACATCCTCATTTATTTGTAATTATGCTGTATTGCTCCCAGATGCAGTGCATTATGAGCAATCCATCAGGGGTTCTTCAATTGAGCTGGAGTATGTTGTCCACCAGTGACATGTTCACCTTTGGTTACTCACTGTTTACCTTGGCCTCGGCGAGCGCACAACTGTCTGTGTGACATCACTAATGCGGGACCATGGGCCACTAGTGGTTGCTAGGAGTGTCAATGGATGTATTCCTGCAATATCAATGAGGAGATGTGAGTTCCCCCCACTTGGAAATCGAAACTCACCATTTCAAAATTAGCATGAAGACGGGCATGCCGTATCCAGAATAATCCATTAAAATCAATGAAACTTGAGCAATTATCATGCAACCGGTCTTACAAATATGCCAATCAGCATTGAGACCGTCTTCAGGGATATTCCTTACCAAACCAGACGACAGCAAACACTATTTAGTTCTCTAACCGGCGGTGATGGCATCTGCTCAGAATCTGTATTTTCATTCCAGCTGTGAATGGAGGCTTTGTGTGGTTTGGGGGAAACCTGCTCTCTGGGAAGTGTCAGAAGGGTAGTACTTACATTGTTATCTGAAGATAGAGGACAGAAATGGTTTCCAGACTCCTGCAGTTCTTTAGCCGAAACACTGGACTGATCTGTGAGCACGTGTAGCGCTCGAGAAGTTTATATGTTAATAAAGACTTTCCAATTGTTTGGCACCATTTCTCACTGTAGGCTTGTCGTTTCTCTAACAGAAATGAAACCTATATTGGCATGTTCACACCAGCCAAGTTCGTTCCATTAAATGTTTGTTTGAATCCAACCTTGTTCAGAATGTCACTCTAATAGAGTAGGGCTCAGATTGCCAGCATATGTTAGCAGCCCTGGCACATGTTCAGTTCTTTTAACCTTTACCTTAGGAGCACAATTGCTCTCAGAGCACTTAGTTGAGCAAGCAAATACTTTCCCTTCAGTTTGGGACAAATGAAGCTGAGATCAGAAGTGATAGCAAGCTCTTTCTTACATATCTTCAAGTACAGTGCATTATATGTAATAGGAGTTTTTAACTGAAAACATATCAGAACATGCTTTTTTTAAGAAATGAATGAAAATACACATTACCGTTCAAATATTTATAAATAAATAAAAAATGCTTTTATAAACCGATGACATTAAATTGATCAAAAGTGACAACAGAGACTTACATTTTTACAACAATATTTCACAATATGAATGTTTTTACTGTATTTTTGATCAAACAAAATGCAGCTTTGGTGGGCATAAAATTTGTCTTTCTAAAACATGAAAAACAACTTTTGAATGGTAAGGCATGTGAACATACATTTGTTTGGGAAAATCAAAGCAGTCTGTGCACTTCTGCAACAGGAAACTAGTGTTAGGCTTACATGTAAACCGTGCCAGATTGTTTTGGTTTGGTTTGGTTTAGTTTTCTTTTTAGGTGTAGTAGAATACTGAACTTTTAAAACAAACCAGCTTTTCCTAAACTCTCAGAAACAGTTGCAGTAGCTAAAAAAAGATTCAAATAAACAGTTGTATATAACATTTCACAAACAAAAGTGAAAATGACGTCTATGAATGGTCCCTACAGACTGCCTGGAAGTTCTTCTACTAGTCCCAGGAAGAGGCTTGAAATGGTTTTCACAGAATTTCTTCAGGCGAGACCTCTAGGGACTCTCTAATAGCACTTCTTCAAAACATTCAAAGACATTTCTCTTTACTGTCCAATTAAAAAAAAAAAAAGTAAGAAAGAAAGAAAAAAAACTTTGACCTTCAAAAGTGAATTTCTTCATAGCTGAACAAGCTTGTTCTTCATTCTTGTGCAGCCATAGTGATTGTACTCATCTCTCCATGACTATTGACAGGAATGTGCAGCTGATAGCAGGTTCATAGGTTCACTGTGCATAGGCACGGCTCGCACTTGAGCCTGAAGTGCCCCATTTATGTGGTAACACATGTAAAGAATGCCACAGCGTACCATGATAAGCAGAAAGCCAGCAGAGTAACCTTTCTGTTAGTTCCCTTATTAACCCATGATTTATGGAACTTTGCCCTTATCTGACAGCTGCAATGAGAAATAAATGTTTGTCTTGCTTCATCGGCGAATCCCAATGGCTTGTAATTTGACTGCTCATTGTTGATGTTACGATCTTACCAAAAGATTTAGGTCTAAATGATGCATTTTTGACCCCTGAATTAAAGATTTCACATTCTTGTTATCTGGCGTGTTGCAGAAGTGTCAGATTTGATCCCTATAGCAGACACCACAGGTTTGAATTAGAGCTGAGAATGCAAAACACTCCAGTCTAGACTTACAGGGATGGAATGTCTCTCGACTCACACACACCATCTCCGCAAACACACACATACATACATACACAGACAGAAGAAGTGAGCTGACGCTGCGATGAATCCTGGGATTTTATGCTTATTCACTTTTACTCCGCATGTCTGTCTTGATCTAACGAATCACCACAGAATATGGCCCAGACAAGATTGTTTTATGGACCAGAGTCAAGATGTCTTTCCTACATGAAGACAAAAACCTCGGCAGTCAACATTTAATGCTTTGACACTAATTCTTGCTCAACTGCGGATACATTTTAAATCAATCCCTCAACAAAAAAAAAAAAAAAAAACGTTAAAAACCTGAAACTTACATATTTAACTCCAGCTTTCAGATAACCTAGAAATCATGGCCATTGCTATCTCAGTCATACAGGATCTTCACGACCACAAATGAGTTTGAGTATCGATACACCAGCGCCATGGACGTGAAACTGACTCTGATTAAAGACTCTTGAGATTAGGGATTAAGGCTTTGTGTTTTGGGCCTGACGTAATGGGCCAGACGATCTTCTTTATCAGTTCCACAGTGTCCAGCGTGCTGGCGCAACTCATCTCGAGGGGTAATTTAAACCTGCGGCTTTGAAAGCCCATTCATCAGAGAGGCACGCGAATGGTTCGGAGCAAGGCCAGATAGGGGGTCTGCATGTTAAAAGCACTTTACGACTCCCTCAAATGCCACCAGATCGTTCTGCAAATAGTTTGACTAAATTATGCAAATGGAAGGGGTATCTAATCTTGCAGGAGTGACCATGCAGAAGTGCCGTGATGGGATGATCAAAGTTGAGAGTGTATTCCTCTAGTCTCCAGAGAGAGATTGGCTAAAGAAGGCAGATAGCCTCCTCTGACCCCCCAGGAGATCAATCGATCAGCCACTGGTTTATCTGGGCTGAGGTGACGGTAAAGATGAGCAAGGCAACCAAATGCTTAGAGAGGAGGATAAGAAGAAGAGATTCAGAAATCCTTCTAACTTTGAGTAGTCAAGACTAAACTCAGCCCAATACCAGCCTTTCTAAGATCCAGACCAAGACCAGCTAAGCAAACAAGGCTTTGGAATATATAGTGGTATTATTCAGAGAAAATAAAAAAAGGAAAAGAATGAAGAGGAAGAGGAGAACAATGTTGCACCAAATCTACAGAACTGCTCTGAGAGTCACTTCATAAGCATTTTACAGTTGAAATTGTAACGGCAATCCATCAAAATAAAAGTTAGGTTTAACTTAAAGACATTGTGCCAGAAATATATTACTATTGTTCAGTATAACGTACATACATACTAGGCCTTCTACTACTAAAATTATTAAAACTTTATTTTGTTAAAGAATATTCACACTCAAATCCCCTCTATTTGCCAAAAAAAAAAAATTGTGTCTATTTTTCAATAATTAAAAGATCAATGAAATTAACTTTTTATGCCTTGATTTGATAACCAGAAAAATTTAAATACACAACACAATTTCTGAAGGGGGGGGTTTAACAAATTGATGTGAAATTGTGTAAGTTTCATGAATTTAATTAATTTTACTATTAAAAAGGAGTTTAAAATGTTACTAATAAAAAGAATGCTGGCTAGAACTAAGTTCCGAGAACTATGTGGTGCGGAAGCGCCTAGTATTTCGAGAAGCTACTGTAAGCTGCTGTTTGAACAGGACATTTTGAGACTTACACCTGTAAATGCTGTAGGCCCTAATTCAGGGGTGGTGAACTCCAGTCCTGGAGAGCCGCAGCCCTGCAGAGTTCAGCTCCAACCCTAATTAAAACTCAACTGCCTGTAGCTTCCTAGTAACCCTTCAGACCTTGATTAGCTTGTTCAGGTGTGTTTGATTAGGGTTGAAGCAAAACTTTGCAGGACGGCCCTCTCCAGGACTGACATTGGCCACCCATTTCCTAGTTGAACACAAAAACCGACAGTGTGAATGTAGCCCGAGTTGTCAGTATCACAAATATTTTTTTTTTAATTGCTTATTCCATTCTGCTCTTAATAAATATGAGGTAATAAAATTGCATTTTATTAGCAATAGAAGAAGTAGCAGAATGGGTTTTCAAAATGGTTTAGATATACTTTAGAATGTCACACTGCAGGACATCAGCTTAAAAAATATCTGACTGCAAAACATACAAGTATATGTACAAGTAAACACTGTTTTTTAAAATCTTGACAAAGATTGCACAAGTGTCATTATGGACCACTGTTGTATGAGTAACCATAACACAAAATTAACTTGTTCATTGAAGACATTACATTTTCCCCTCCCTAATTTCCACTACAATTTCGGCACCTTTGCAAGGGAAGAAAAGCAATTCAATCACACAAAGGCGTACTGACAGTTCTCTTTCTGCTGTCTCAGTCTTCACTATCCAGCTGCATTACTGACAAATCCCTCAACCCTCCCGCTCTCTCTATAAAGAGGATTGCAGCGTTGGGAATAGTTGAAGGATAAAATGTAATAGAAGGGGACAAGTGTTCTGACATGTACTTTGAAGCAGACCTTGAGCAAAGAGTCAATTTTATATGAGAGAGAACATTTAAAGTTATTTTTTGCAAATTGTTTTTTAACTGGCTAAAACTGTAAATGTTATATCTTGTCAAATAACTGATTATTTTACCATATTAATATTGTTTTAAATATATATTGTAAACATCAAAAATAATCAATGGGATGTAAATAAAATGTTAAACTTAATGCAAAAGTGCCCTCTACTGTTATAAAGAGGAACCACATCATCTGTACTTCATCAACAGCTTTTGTTTTTAACATTTTGTTTAATATTGTGAAAACAAAACAATGCCATATGGCACATTGATCACATTTAAACACACTCTATTGGTAATATCAAATCAGAAAACTAAACCTATCACATCTGAGAGCTAATGACAACAGTGGAGTCAGGATGGTATGTTTGTGTTGTAAAGATGAGCTATGTGTGGCCCTTAAGGGTCCTAAAGGCCTGGGGGAATACGGATGCAGACGTCTTGTCTGCTGGGGAAGTTTACCGTCAGTCAGAACCAGGAGTCTGATGGTGGTGACTGAAACCCCAAGGGGGTGTAAAAGTGTGGGGGTATCTCCACTGAGCCCAGTTTGCAACATAAAGAGCTATTTCTCAAGCACATTTGAATTTAATCCTCACCTCCTTTGCTTCCGAAAGAACGTGAGTGATATGAAAGTATTAAAACTATGAGCCAAATCAAATGATCTGGCACAACTAAATTATCTTCTGAATATTTAAAGTGACTTAATGGAAAAAGGAAAAAGGCAAAAGGAAATGAAAATGGAAAAAGGACAGACTCCAGGTCTCATTGCAAATGCTAAGAGGCCCATTATCTCAATATCAGAAAGCTTTTTTACTGAAATTATAAATAAGAACTGTCATAAGCCAAAAACTCTTTTTAACATTATCAGTTTGCTCTTCTACAGAAGTGTCTTTGCTATCATGTGATGATTTTCTCAAGGTTTTTGTAAATAAGATACAGTACATGATTTAGGAAGGGGGATAAATCCTGTTCTGTCTGACCCTTCAACTCCCCCTAGTTGTACTGCTGTTTTAAGTAATTTTATTCCTATTACTGAAAACTATTCTATAGAAATAGTGGATCATCTTAAACCATCTGGCTCTTCAAATGATGTGATTCCTCCATATTTTCTTAAACAAGTTCTGGACGTGGTGGGTCCATATCTTTTGACTCTGATAAATTGCTGCTTAGAAACTGGTACTATTCCTGAGCTGCTAAAACATGCAACTGTCCGTCTTCTGCTTAAAAAACAGCATGGATCCCACCAGTTTAGCAAATTTTAGGCCCACTTCCAATTTGTCGTTCATAAAAAAAAAAAAAAATCTTGAGAATACAGTTCTTGAACAATTGCAAACTTCTCTAGCTTACAATATGATGTTTGAGGTTTTTCAGTCTGGTGTCAGTAAATATCACTCTACTGAGACTGCATTGTTGAAGGTTTTTAATGATATACTATTAACATGTGTCTCAGGCAACTATGTTGTTCTTGTGCTTTTTGATCTTACAGCTGCCTTTGATACTGTTGATCATGCTGTCCTTATTGATTGTTTGAAACACTGTGCAGGTATGACAGGCAGTGCATTGGAGTGGTTTAAATCTGATCTTACCAATATAACTTTTTCAGTTAAGATAGGAGATCGTACTTCTAGTAATGCTATATTAACCTGTGGGGTTCTCCAAGGATCTATTATGGCTCCAATCCTTTTTTTTTTATATATGCTTCCACTTGGTTCCATTTTTAGAAAATATGGCAGTCATTCCATTGTTATGCTGACCATACACAAGTTTATCTGCCTATAAAATGGATTTGGGATGGACTGGATGCCCTCCTGGCCTGTTTGACAGATGTAAAGGCATGGTTATCGTTAAACTTTCTGAATTTCAATGAAAAAAAAAAAAAAAAACATAAATTATTGTTTTTAAACCCTCAGATTCCTTGACTGCTCCCAATCCAAACCTTGGTGGGTTATCATCATGTGTTAAGCAATGTGTGTAAAATTTGGGTGTGGTTTTTGATGAACATCTGAAGTGTGATAGGCAGATAAATTCTGTGGTCAAATCATCCTTTTTCCAGTTGCGGCTCCTGTCTAAAGTGGAGTCTTTTTATTTGTTTAAAAACTTTGAGAAAGTGATTTATGCTTTTATTACCTCTAGATTACCATTTAGATTACTGTAACTCACTGTATGCTGGGATTAGTCAAACAGCTTTATCCCGATTACAATTGGTTCAGAATGCGGCAGCTAGACTCTTGAACGGGATTCATAAACGGGATCATATTACTCTGGTTTTACAGTCTTTACATTGGCTGCATGTGTGTTACAGAGTAGATTTTAAAATTTTACTTATTGTCTGTAAGTCACTAAATGGTATGCTCCATCATATATCTCTGATTTATTGACTGAGCAGAATGTAACCAGGTTTCTCCGGGTGGAAATGCAGGGGTGATCACGCTTTTGCTTCAACTGCGCCAAGACTCTGGAAAGATCTGTCCATTTTTATTAGAATGGCTTCATCTGTGGCTATTTTTAAGTCTAAATTAAAAACCTGTCTGTTCGATAAGGCTTTTAATTCTGGTTGAAGCACTCTTTATCCTTGTCCTATATTTTTGCTGCATGTTATGATGTTTTTATTTTTTTATTAATTTTTTTTCTCTCCTTGTTCTTGATTTTACTGTTTTTATTTTTCATTGTGATATTGCTGTTTTTAGTTATTCTGTTGTAAATCACATTGGTCAACTAGAAAATAATGCTATATTAATAAAATTGCCATTGCTATCGATGTATTTTCTCCACAGAAACCCACAGCCTGAATAATAATAATTAATAAAAAAAATTCACATTTCCAATTATTTACAATATATATAATATATATATATATATATATATATATATATATATATATATATATATATATATATATATATATATATATATATATATATAATTATTATTATTAAAAATAATATATAGACATTTTATCTGTATTTTCTTATCTATTAACAATTTTATAATTTAAAACAATTTATAAAAAATACATATAGAATATTTATTTTTTAGCTATTATAAAATATTACAAAATAATTATATTTTATAATTATAAATAAGAACCACAAACAATATATTAGAAATATTTTAATATTAATATGAAATATAATTAAATATAAACATTTTAAATAATCGTTTCATTGTTTTATATAATATATTTATTACTTTTTACTTTTATTTATATTTTTCATATAATAACATTTTTAATTGAATAATGACCCACAAGTTGAGAACCACTGCTTGCAGAAATCACTTCTCCACTAACAGTGCTGGGTATTTACCAGCAGATGGCATCATTACCAAAGACAAATTGTGACGATGTTTCCCAAACTGCACTACATTTTTCCCTTTGTGGTGGTGATTGATACAAATACCTGGCAACCTATCAGTGCAGCTCCTTTATTAGCATAATTGAGTGAGAACACATGGGTATTGGCTGTTCAAACACAAACAATTAAGAAAACATCAGCCCATTTAAAATAGAGACTCCATGTTCCATCTTTTAAAAGCTTTGAGTGGGAGGAAAGAGGCATTATAGTGCTTGATCATAGTAAAGATGAGGCTTGCCTTGGGCAGTGCGTTTATGACGGCGTGTATATGTGGGCGAACACGTAATTGGAAGTGTATGATCTTGTATTGCGTTCCTGCAGCACACAGACCCTAAAGAACCACTTAAACGAATCTCTAATATGCTTAACATCACCACACGCATTCTCTGTGAAGGTACATGTATAGCGTTGAGAGGATGTTTCATGGACCACATCAGATGGCTCAATGAAAACAGCACGTTTTAGTGAATTACTGTGGAAATCTGAGGCTTTATTAATAATTAAACAGAAACTATACATTGGTATGATGCCCGGTGCCTTTGCATGTTTCATTATGAATATCAGTCCCCCCTCTAGCTTGTGCCTGGAGACATTATGATGATGATATTATTCCACAAGACTGCCTTCAAATGAGACAAGATGAAAGGAAAAAGAACCGTTAAACAAAAGCTCATAGCTTTCTATTGTTTTACGAGCTCTTAAAAATACAGATCGAGTATGAGGCAAGCAGCAATTATTCCATTGTTCCTTCAGAGAATAGAACACACCTAAAACAGTTCCAAAACCCATAAGAATCAGTTCAACCAGGATTTAACCAGTTTTGACAGGAAAATTCCGGAACATTCCAAAAATGCATCATCTAATAGGTGTGTGTATGCGTATTGCATACATCTCCTAGTTGTGTATTGTTGCCGAGCCAGTAGAAGCTCCATGTTGAGAATGCTCTCTGAAAATATTTGTGCTCAATTGCTGCCAATTTGATTTAGCCCAGAGCCCAGACATAATTCCCAGAGTTCTGTTTGGGCTACACAAGCTTAAATTTTATTGGATTAAGGATGCATCTTACGCCAGCTTCTCTCTGCACTATGAGAGATGTTCTACACACCCATCAGCCTCAGACATTCTTCTTTTTGGACAGCCCAACCCTGTTCTGATCAAGTCTTACAGATACAGTAACTTGGTTCTGGGGTTTTGGACATTTGCCTCATATCTCAGAGCAACAAAGCTCATCTTAGAGCAGAACATTGAAGTAATGCAGAGGTAAAGACATTTAATGTAAAATCAAGATATGACTGGGGCTCTAGAGATGCAGTGTAAAATGGGGGACCGAACAGAACAGAAGCCTCTGCCAACCGGATGCTTTGGCAGTGAAGGAATGCACAAGCGGTGAACGGTAATCCCACTGTGTCCGAAACCTAAAGCAGATGCTGCCTTCTCAGTGCCCAGTCGATGACGACTTCATAACATTGCATCTAATAAAATATTGTCTAATAGTGACTAATATTTGTTTTTCATCAGAAATGGAGTCATAAAGTATGTTAATTAAATATTCAAGAAAATTAAAATAATTAAAATACATATTAAACAAAATAAATAATTAACATTCATTTATTAATGATCTTTATGCTGCTATTTTAGATGTTGCATTTATATTTTCTGCCAACAAAAAATGCAGACCCAGGATTATGACTTATCATAGTGAAGGATAAATAAATGCTGCCTTCAAAAACTGACCAAATGGGATATTAACAGGCAGGATGTTACGTTGGATTTGGATGCACCTTGTTGCTTCTTGTACATGTGCAAAGCCTTTTCAGCAAACATTTTTCAGCTTTTGAACACAGGCTAGAGCTTGCCTATTAACACCAATGTTGCATCATGGCTTATTTAATTATTAAAGTGGATTTTTAAAATATCATGTTTAAAAAAAAAAAAAAAGGACCAATGACTTTGGAAAGTTAAGGCTGTTTATAAGCTTCACTGCAACAATTTTCAGAATAACAAAATACAGTCTCAGCATCTGTAGCTTTGTGCGTCATCAGACCACCCTTTACACTCTCTTTATCGTTACCTCATCTTCATCCTCATCTGCTATCTTTTTAATGAGAAATATTTCCTTGCAAATGTGACCGCGATCAAATGTAGGTCAGCCAAAGGCCACAACTGCTCTTCCTTGATCGAAAGAAGGTTCTGCAGTTTCCAGCTGCTTCAGAGAGCTGTGATCTAGAGATGAAACCAACAAAGGAAGAGGTTTTGGCAGGGGAGCACAACAGCAGGGATCCATATTGCACATTCCAGTCGGGGGAGCTTTATGTTTGTCTATAAAATCTCCTGGAGCGTTTGAAGAGGAAGGGAGACTGAGCGAGCAACAAGGGAATATCCTATACAGTGTCACAGTGGAGGAAAAGAAGGGGAAAAAGACACTGTCTCTCTCACTTTCTGTCTCACTGGTTTTCTCTTCTGTAAAACCCCAAATCTAAATTTTAATTCATATGGGCAAACCCCCACATACTCAAATTCCTCCTTTCTCATAGATGGGTTACTCTATTTTCCAAAAAGTGTTGAGAATACCTGCAGTTGTCCATAGGGACCCCTCTATATAGGATTAAACGGTATGCACTACTGAGCCACCAAATGAATGGGCCAAATTAGCAGCTAACTGAAGTTTCTGTGGCACAACTGAGTTGCTACAGTATTTTAATTAGTTTGCAAGGATCTAGAACTCTCGAGACCACAAGAAGGTCAAGCAATCCATCACAGCAAGGACAAAAACACACATTTGCCAATAGCAATACTCAATTTCACATCAGTGACTTAGACATGACTTCATCAAACCAAAACATCAGCACAAAATGTCCTCTGGGAGATGTTTAAACGTGAACGTTTAAAACAGTGTGATGGCATGTGACCCTATTGGCCTAAATGAAACTATTTTTCCCCAAGTGTTTTCCTCTTGTCTCAATCCCAGAAGCTGGTCCAACCCTCCTTCTCTATCTCTGCTGATATCTCCCTCTTTGTTTTACTGTCTAGACATTGATTAGAGCCCTTGGCTATGACAAAGAAAGATGATGTATTACAAGTGATACTTAATGGCCTAACTTGGGACATCGACAGTTCAGTACATCAGATTAGCCCACTACATTTTACATCTCTCTTTCAAGGGTAAGGCTTGGAAGCTTGGACAGTTTTTAGTACTGCTACTCTGTGAACTTGTGAAATTTGTGAATTGATGCAAATCACTTGAAGAGTTAATCACGATGTTAATCAATTTTTGCCCACAACCCTATTTATCATGTTCTATTATAATGCAAAAACATGACTATCAAAATTTCAAAACAGATACAAAAATTGTTGGAGTAAGTAACCTGTGCTTCAGTGTATGAGACTGTGCACCAATTTTGTTGCCCACCAAGGCTGATCATTAAAAAAATGTAATAGCATAACTTTTCGCATGATTTGTGGTACCATTCATGTCTATTATGTGCTTGTATAAACCTTGAGTGTGAGCAATTTTAACAGTTGCTCATGCATCTGTTATTGACACATTGTGAATGGCTCAAACGCAATTAATATGGCACTGTTAATGACTAGTATGGCCTGATGTGTCTTAGATGCTAACAGTATCCCGTTGATTAGTGCAAGGATTATGTTTGCTAGATGTATGGCGCTCATTGGCCATCTGCTCTATGTGGGTTTTTAATCCTTGTGTGGGTGATCACACTGATTTGTGAAAATGGCCGTACGGGATGCAGGCAGCTTGAATTTTAATAATGAATCTCAGGAAGCCTCCTATTAAAGTAATAGAAAGTGAGGACTGTTTTTCTGCAGTGTCTTTTACATAGCTTGTTTTCAAATTTTAAAACTTAACATCCTCTGATGTCAAGGTCTTTTCCAAGCTTTCATGCATTCTCACACAGACTCATATATAGATGCTCACATTCTGCAGGATTTTTAACCCAGAAACTCACACATAGCTCTGCTCCCTTGAGATTTCAGCCTTCAAAAGAACCTCTGAAAACAGCACCTTTAGAAACTTGGTTTAGTGGCTTGGTTAAACAAACCTGTCATGCACAAACAAAAATGCCACTGCACACACACACACACACACACACACACACACACACAGGTCATTCTGACACAGATTGTGTGATCACCCTGTAACTTACAGCACTGTTAGATGCCGCTGTACTTGTAGCACATTCTTGGGATAAGACAGAAACAAGTCAAGAAAGGACAAAATGAACAAAAGAACAAAGGATAGAAAAAAAGAATGAAAAAGGAAAAGAAGAATGGAAGATAAAGGACAAAAGAAATGGTTGAAAGATATCCAAATGATTGCAATGGTTTCATAAATGTGATAAAATTAAAAATAAAGCCCTCCTGCCTTGAATATAAATAAAAGCTAGTATGAATGCACTGGGAAAATCAAAGCAAAAATGATAAAGCATAATCTGACAAGAATCTCTCTTCACTATCAGAGATACAGAGCAGAGATGGATCCTCAGAAAACACAGGCTCAGTGACCACAGACACAAACAAACTCAGCTTCCAAAGGAGTTTGGTCACCGTGACACTGGCGAGGTTAAACCAAGGTACACTTTCTCCTTCACTGTAATACATCTAGAAAAGCGAGAAATGTCTCACATTTTCCATGCTTTTGAGTTTCAATGCTTTGGCAGTGGAGGACAAGAAGAATAGATTCGTAAGAGCACTAAAGAGAGACGCTGAATAACAAAATATCATACTACCATATACTATTTTAAATAGTTTTTTCTTTATATAGATGAAAATGTCAGAGTAAAATTCTACTATACTTTTTCAAATTAAACCAGACACATTCCATGAACTAATATGCCTAATTTCCGACTATGAAAAAAGTATTATGTCAAATAAGTAGTGTGGCCATGGAAAATAAATTATCATATTAGGATGAACAATCTCATTATTAAAAAAAACATACTTTATTTGCAATTTTCTGTTTTGTAAATGCAGCACATACTTTCGAGTTCTGAAACACTGATATGGATAACTTTTGCAGGGCCACAAACATGCACATGGATCTGTGCACAACAGAAATAACGCTTCAAATCAACCTGCGAATGCACCATCAAAAGCTTGAATGAGCAAAACCTTCTATAAAACCACCATGAGGGAAAATCTCCCAGAAAAACAGTGAACATTCGTGTGACAGGTGGAAAACGCTCCCATCAGGAGAGCTCCAAGCAAACCATCCAATCACATCTCTCCAAAAACTGAATGATTGCCCAGAATGATGCTCAGTGACCAAAAAAAAAAAAAACCCTTGTCATCAAAACCAGCTGGATGGTTCTCCTCATGCAGCTATATTTGATCAACAGCTCTTTTGATCCTGCTATTATATACGAGTAAGGTAGCGTATCTCTTGAAGCGAGATGGACCACAGGTGTGAAGAGGCCATTTGCTTTCAGCTCCATTGCTTTGGAGAGTCTGTAGAAGCAGCTGGACCTTCTCACCAGAGCTTTCTAAACAATCATTCCTCAAACCACACAGCAATTACCAGCGCAACAGCAGGGTTTAGAAAAAGACAAATACGAGCACACAGACATGCACGTGTACACACACACTCACATACACACAACTCTCCAACAACTGAAAACTAGCTGAGAGAATACAGTAATTGAAGTTTAGTCTTGGCAGGTGGGTATGTTTGGACGACCTTTGTGTGAGTGAGGGTCTGCTTACCATTCGAGCCAGCTGTGTTGTTATTTTATCATCCACGAAGGAGACCGGTTTCTTTCATAACTAACTATGTCACCAGTCACAACTGTTTGTTTTCCCAAGGCACACCTGCAGGAAAAGTTTTGCTTGTAAGTCAGCAACATTTTCTTGGCTTAAGGCAAACACAAATATTTGGAAAGAATATTCTGAACTTCTGTCAATTTTCTGAATAAATAAAAAAATAAATGTTATATAAATATTATATATGTAATGTGGTTGGTTCAGCTTTATGGAACTGGAAAAAAGGAGACAAAAACATTCCTCTGAATCTGCGCACACACACAGAGAGAGAGCTTACCTAATTTTCTATGAATTTTATATCAGTTAACGCTGGGATCTAATTCTATCCATTTTCTTCTGCGCTGATTTACTGAAATTCATAATAAAGCTGTCTCTTGAGCTATACCAAATCGATAAAACCCTATTAGATGCAGTTGTGATCCCTAGAGAAAGAAAACTGTCATTAGTTCTTGATGAAAAAAGACCTTGAAAATTGGATTAGATGTTTCACAAGTTCACAGTGCAAAAAAGACTGGTAAGAAAAAAGGCAGACAGTTGTAGACTTCTGTCTGTAATACAGATGATGAGGAGGAGCAGGATCTTAAGGGAGAAAAATGATAGTTAGCAAGGAAATTATAGGTAAACTTTCATTAAAAATCCATAAAATGTTACCAAATCTTTTATCTGTTACATATACGTTTTTATCTGTTTCAAGTAAATGCACTTCCTATTGACTATATATATAACTATAAATACACACACACACATATATATATATATATATATATATATATATATATAAATATATATATATATATATATATATATATATATATATATATATATATATATATATATAAAACTGTAAATCCTTGAATTCAGAGTAAAATTATACACTAGAATAATTCATTTTATAAAAATGTATTAATCAGAAACTATTTTTATATCTACAGGGGGCTTACACAGAAATACCATGCAAGAAATAAAAGGTACAAAAGCTGTCACTGGGGCATAAAGTACATTTTTGTACACTTTAGGTACTGATATGTACATAATCTAAAGAACCTTTAGTGCAATATAAAGGTTCCATGCATGTTAAATGTTCTTTATGGAACCATAGATGCCACTGAAGAACCTTTATTTTTGAGTGTACACTGATTTTATACATTATCCAACTGTCTATTTATGAGTTGCCTTAGATAATGTAAAAGCAATAAAAGACAAATGTCAATGCCACATATACTGTTTGCTTTTGTGGCATGACTTTGTAAACACTCAGACCTTGAAAATATAACCCACAGTGTAAACGACCATTTGTCTTTACATATTTTAATTGATGTTTTGGGCTTTTTAAATCAGAGGGGTATGCAGAAGCATGTGTTTTTGTGTGATTGAGTTAGGCGGCTGTGTAATTAAGGCTGATTGTGGCTGAAAAGCAGAGATGTGGTTCCATCCCTGTGTTTAGTGTTGATTTGATTATGGAAATGAGGCAGCGTCTTATACTCGGCGCAGTGTGATGTGGCAAAAAATGAGTTGATAAACGACAAACTTTTTAGAAATTGGTTTCTGTTTCTCAAAGATAAGTTGTCAGACACGTTCCTCCCATATTTGTGAAACTTAATACATGTCATTTCAAGGTCCCATGCTTTAAGAGTTGTACATTGTGTTTTAATAAGAGAAGCTCATTAATATTCATTGAAATATTACTCTATCCCTATATCTACTAAGTGACCCGATTATAATGTTTAAATAACTGTATTCAGAGGTCACAAGTTGCATTCTATGTCATTGTTCGTACCACTAGAAATCAATTTAATTCAAATATTCGCTGATGTTTGTGTGATTTCAGGAATCTCAGAAGGTCACTTATTATGACGAAGAGAGACCAGACAAGGCCAACTATACAGATAAATAAATATATTACAAAATGCAGCAGCATGGAGGAAGTGAAAGCTGTGGAGCTGATGGAATTATTATACCTCACCACCCCTCAACTCACTTCCTCTCAATGGGAAAAAGGAAGTTGTTGTAAAGACATGACTTCCTGTATTAACTTTTTTTCCTGTCTCTTTTTCTTTGGAGGCTGACAACCTAAACTTAAAATTCACCTTCTGCTGAGGTAAGGGAAATATAACAGTTATGGTGGTTACAAATTACACTACAATCTGCAATGTAATGAATAAAAAAATATTAATATTGACTTAATAATGTTAATATTGACTTGTGCTGCCTCAACTAATCTAAAATGCTTCTGCTATAGTACTGTTAACTATCAATATAATTCTGTATGAAAGTATGTGTGTGAAAAATGACTTGAAAAGACATAAGCACTGTAGTCCCAAAACACTAACCTGACAAATCTGTTTTAAAGTAGCAGTTCAGAAACTGAAGCCGTAAAGCTGCATCTTCTCAGTTGAGGTGCAAAGCTTTCGGCACAAAAATGAAATAACAGCCAGCATGCTGTAAAACACCTGCCAAAACAACACTCTGCCATTTATGAAACAAAGACACACACCTGTGACTCCACCAGCAGTGGGTTCTTATGATGAAGAGGCTCCAAATCGCACATTCATCATAATTATTCATGCAAATCACCACAAAAAAAATGAAAAAATATATTTCAAAACTATATATATATATATATATATATATATATATATATATATATATATATATATATATATAGTTTTGAAATATATTTTTTCATTTTTTTTTATATATATATATATATATATATATATATATATATATATATATATATATAACCATGCACTCTGTTAAAATTAAATTGAAGCACTACAGAAATCAAATTGAATTCATATTTCATTGTGTATATGAGGCTACTACTGATCAAAATGTAAATATTTGATTATCTGGCTCTGTATATTCTCGGAATATTCCCCCATCCTCAATTCATCAGCTCTGAAAAAATTACAATACCAACAAGAAAGCCGATATAGGCTCTTCTGGATTTATTGCAGGAGTTCTGATGGATGAAATTAGACTTTGCAAAGAGCCTCTGTAGCAATGAGAGAATTTAATGGTGAGTTACTCCTTAACTCTAAAACAGACATCCATTTCACCCTCTGTTCATCACACCGAGCGCATGTGCCTGTCCTCATATGACTGATAGTTCTCTGAATCAGTATTGATGTTCCAAATAGAGGTCTTCTCCTCCCGGGAAACCCTCTACAACTGAAGGACATTGAAAATGATCATTAAAGTCTTGCCAAAGACTCATGAATGATCTTGAGATCTTTTGAGGACACAAGAACTTCCCCCATTTCCCTTACCCGCCCACATGCCATTATTGCTCAGAACGAGTCATAAATAAACGCTGAGAGGGTAATACACATGTGAAATGAGGGGTCAGTGAGCTTGTGGGTGTGGGAGTGTACACCGAGATCAGATATAAAAAGGAGTTCACACGAAATGAAGCTCCTAAGAGCTATTTTACAATGTGCGCCAAGGTGAAGGAAATCTGTGTGACTGCAAGCTTTGAATACTGTTCAGACATTATAGTCAACATACTTTGATGTTTTTAAGATGAGACTCTAATGCTCACCAAGGACACATTACTTTTAATTAAAAATATAGCAAAAGCAGTAGTACTGTAAAATATTATTACAGTTTACAATAACTCAGTAATGGAATCCTGTGATGGCAAAGCTGAATTTTCAGCAGCAATTACGCCAGTCTTCAGTGTCACATGATCCTTCAGAAATCATTCTAATATGCTGCTCTGGTGCTCAAGAAACATTTCTTATTATTATCAATGTTAACTGTTGTGCCGCTTACTATTTTTAGGTAAGTTTAGGGTAAGTATGATTTAAAAATAATAATAATAAATGAATATTTTTATTTAGCAATTCATTGATCAATTGATCAAAAGTGACAGTATATATAAATATATATTGTTTTATACAATAAATGTGTAAGCTGATGTAAGAATGACACTGTGCCATTTAGAGATGTGGATTATTTCTAATTCATGAATATAAAGAGGTGTTTAAACAGCTGCATCTTCTCTCACATAATTCAGTCACCACTAACACCTCTGCTGCTGCCACACAGAATTCAAAAACATTTCTCAGACCATGTACCACTTTTGTGACTGCTTTCGTAGGTGAGTAGACAGTTAGAGATTATGATTAATAATTGCTAATAACAGAACACAGTCAAAATATAGGAAAATTGTGCAAATCAGTGCAGATTTTTACAACAACAAAAAAATATGGGTTGAGCTGTGTAATACCAGACTCTCATTATACAGTACATACCTGTAGTAGTGGAATGTGGATACTTATTAGCAGTTACAAGATTAAAATAAAAGCAATAGAACTGTGTACTGTATATATTCCTCTTAAGTGGCACATTCATGTGCTTTATCATTGCTGAAACACCATTTTATGACTGAAGTGCTGTCATAATGTAATCATGATGCTGCTAAGCGGTAAAATTTATTCATAGGCCTTTAGAGAAAAGCCTGTGAACAGCAATACAGAGTCTTAATGAGAATGCTCATATCAGCACGGCCAAGACAGTTCACATATTCTCACATGCAGAACAGCCAACTGTAAATGAGTTCTCAGTTCAGCTGAGTCCAATACATTGGTGTGGGAATATTAGTACTGCATGAAGACAATCGCTGTGGTCAAAAGAGCAAAACATTTGGCAATTTGTTTAATTGGCAACCAGAACTACAGTCCGACTCAGTCAAATTCACAATGGTGATAGTTCATTAATTGACTCTTGTAGGGGATTCAGGTTTAAATCTGCAAACACTGCATATACTGAATATTCAGATTCATTAATTTACACAACCCGTATTTTTTTTTTTTCTTTTTTGAAAGAAATTAATTTTATTCAGAATTAAGGTTGGCATGAAACTGAAGTAGCAATTGTCTTTCTTCCCTACTGTGAAATCAAACTCTCAGGTGAGAAAGAAAAAAAAGTAGGTTGGGATGTAATTTTGTCCATTGGGAACAATTGGATCATTGTCATTTGCTACTGATGCAATCTCATGTGAGTGACAGGTTATCCCACCCTTGTGCCCGAGACAAAGTGGAACGGAGGTTATTTTCATTAAAGATTATGAATGAATTTTATATAAATAAAAAATAAAATAAAAAAATAAAAACTAATTTCAAACGTCTGATGGTAGTATAGGTTTTCAACATGGTTTCAGAGGTTTGAAGCCCACCGTATGCAATTGCATTGGTGATTCATTCCTTACCATCAGCCTGTGCATCGGCTTTTAGCTCAAAATATGCAAGCAACTAATTTACAGTCACTCTAGGTTTCTTCGTTGCTAACCATAAAAGCCTCTAAGGACTATTTAATATTGGTTATTAAGAAACAGCAGGAGCTCTGATGGTAGAGTAATGACTGCTGGAAATGCAGTCAGATTAATAACAAAACACTCTACACATTGGATCTACAATCAGGGCCTGATGGCCCACAATACTTTATCCAGCTAAATCCAGCTGAAGTGATATGTCTTCCAAAATAGAAAGCACATCATTTTTCTTGCCTTCCAAGAGACTAAATACATCAACATGGATTTGGCTTTGTGAACACAATCTAGGAACCCTTGCTTGCCCTTAATGTTACCTTATAAAAATAAATCTGCCTCTTACTGACTTGTGTGGCCTTGAACTTTAAATGTTGAGATGGTCAACTTGCTTTTAGTCTAATTCTCAGTCTACCTTCATATGTAAATATAGTACAGGTAAAATAAAATGTTATAAGATCAGTATAAGAACGAAAAGCTAATACATAATTTTAGTATAAAACACACCACACTTCTTGATGTGCGTAACACTGTCTCCGGTTAGAGAATACAGGCAATTTTCTAATTTCCAAGCCAAAAATTCTCACACATTATTTCTTACCTTATTTCTTTGGATGTCAGGAACTTTGATTAGACTTCAGTCATCTCTCAGGTATAAAACATCATTAAAAGTGGTGCTAAAACTAGTTTTAGAGTTACAAGGGCCAAGATGGGTGACTTGCGACATGATCATTACATGAAAAAGGCAAAGCTCATGAATATTACTTATCTTGATGTTAGTTTTACAATTTGTATTTATTATATGTATATATATATATATATATATATATATATATATATATATATATATATATATATATATATATATATATATTAAAATTTGATTGTATATAATATATTTTATAAGCAAGGCAAGTTTATTTATATAGCACATTTCATACACAATGGTAATTCAAAGTGCTTTATCATAAAATAATAAAATAATCAAAACAATAAAACAAGGAATTTAAAAACTTTTAAAATGATTTAAAAATTGATTTAAAATGAATTTAAAACAATTAAAAATAGAAAATGATTATATATTAAATACAGTGCAATCAGTTCGGACTATATTATAATGTAAAACAGGTTTACATTTTACATTTCAAATTTTAAACAAATTGATCTTTAATAACAAATCTTAAAATAAATATTCATCTTTCATACTTTCTAACAAAATAGGGTGTTGCCTGAATTATAAAATTTAAAACTTGATTTGGTGTTTTCATATGGATAATTGCACATGAAATTGAAATAATTATACAGATAATTAACTGAATTTTAATATAGTGCATCCCTATTAAATAGATACTACATAGATCTCCAAGATATCAAAATGGCAACATCCATTATTTAACAACAAGATACTGGAAATAATAAAGAATGTAATTGAAATAATCAGCAATTGTTAATTGCACACTCATTGTTTCTTTCTTAAATGTAAGTTTGTTTTCCGTGATTGTTTCACAGTGACTTGTGTCACTTTTGTTCAAATGCCTGCGTGACATTATTTGTCGACATCATACACAAGCTCCAAATGTTACTTGTTTGCAGTAATATCATGAGCTAAAAATGTAGCAATTTGCAGCCTTTATGAGAAATACTGTATGGGGTTTAATGCAGGTCAGCATTTGGTTGAGTGGGCTAAATGCAAGAGAGCCACAGACCTCCTGGACTCTTTTGCCATATTTTCAAAAGACATCTTTAGTGAAATAGAAAACTTCTGCAGAACAAAAACAACTGCATCTACTGCTTGATCTACAAATTCAAAATCTGAAAACACGTTTTACACACCACTTTTTAGTGTGTCTGTACACCTTCTATCGCACCAAACCTAGCCATGTGAAGCACTAAGAATTAATCGTCCACCATTTTTATCTCTGTCCAATCTCAACGGGTTTCCTTATGTTGTCATCACAAACAGCAGAAGTGGTAACATATAGTCAATAAAACCCCAGCAGGCTGATGTGAGAACAGTTCAGACAGATTTATAGACTGACACATCACACAAACTAACTGCTAGATTTACAGTTTTGTTCCTCGTCTTTTAGCTTGGGACACCCATAAGGCCTATGGCCATTTCTATTAGGCTCAGTAGAAGCTACATTTATGGGCCTAAATGAGTCCATCAGGTGCCCTAAGCGCACAAAGGCAAAATATACCGCAGGAATGTTAAATGCTGATTCAAAGAGTTCAGGGTGGGTTTTGTTGGGGTGGAAAGAGAAAGGCGCACGGTTTGACTGAGTGTCTGTCGGCATGCGCTCACAAATGTTCCAAATTCCTTGTGGGCAGTTAATGGCCAACAACATAAACTCCGCTGGAGTTGCTCTGTAGCTCCAAAAATTTCTCAGTTGCTCCTTCGCTGCAGGAGACGATTCATTGGTTGCTGTTGCCCTTTTTTCACTGTGTAAACTCAAACTGAGGCCTAAAACTCTTCACAGAAACCTCCTCACAAACTAAGCCTGTAATGATGACTATCTTAACTTAACTACAGTGATCCAGATATACTTAACTATACTTAGTTGTGTCGAAAAATTAGGCCTTACTTAATACAGGGATGACTGGGCAGTCCATATGTTTTTACACGTGCCTCAATGTAAATAGTGCCTCACTCGCATCAGCCTCACCGCTTGTGGCCTTCCGATTGTAGCTTTTATACAGTACGGTAATGGCTGAATAGACAAATGACAGTGATTATCTGGGGCTAGGCTGGGGCCTTGGCTCCACACTATATAATTAGACCTTAGCTCAACTTGTTTTTTGACCTTCTACTGGAACTAGATGGTAGACGGGTACACAGCGGCCAAAGAAAACATCCACTGTCTAATTTAGGGGCAATCTGAGCTGCTAATGTCAGCTTTTATGCTGGGACTTTACAGAGAACAATTTTTCTTGATGTTTCAAGTGTATACAGTATGTCTGTGTATTCTCCTCTTTTGTCCTTAAAAAGCTGAGCATACGTGGTGAGGCCGCCCCAGTAACCTCAACCACAATGACATGGCTGGCCTAAAGGAAGCTGAAGTCATTGCACTGTGGTAGTTGTGAAAGATTGGATATCTATCTCATTACTCACTCGGGAAAGAAAGAGAACTTAAACATGGCTGTGGAAAAAAATAAGGAAAGAAGTGCATAGAGATCTGTTTGCATAGTAAAAGGATATTTGCACAGCAGAATTTGTACACCTGTTGAAATGGAATGTGTGCCTGAATATGCACTTTTCATCAAGCTTTCAGCAGCATAGGTAAAGGCTCTGTAATCCACTCCCCTCCTATCACCATAGCTGGCCCTTCTACTACTGAGTACACTAAGTAGTGTTGACTAGGTATGATGAGGCCTGAAGTGCATTCTAAAAAAAGATGGTTCTTTATATGTAGTAATGGTTCTATTTAGAACCATAGCATCCGGAAGAACCCTTTTATGCTGTAATGGTTCTTGAGTTTAGGGTTCTTTATTCCTTTTAAGTTTTTTAAATCAAAGCTCCTCATTACTGATTTTCTGGAGCTCAGTGATCCAACTACACAGAATGTCAACACACTCTCAACAGGTAAATGATTTCATTCTATTGATTAAATACAAATTTAACTTTAAAATTGTAACTGGTTTCCAAACAAACATGGTCTTTTTTTTTTGGTAATATGTAAGTGTGAGCAGCTCTGTTCAGCTGAGGATACTTCTCTCTTCTTCTCCACTAAGTAACAGAGACATTTAATTTATAATACATATTGTTTAAGTTTTTTTTTTAATTTAACACTAGAGCTCTCTATTTTAATTCTATTTTATATACTTGTTTTCTTTTTCATTATTATAAAAATAATATTAATAATAATTGACCCTCTAACACTAGCTCTGTCTATTCTATTTCTTTTCTATCTACTTTTTATTCTGTTCATTTATTAAGGAAATTAAGGTAATTGCTACAAAGAATATTGCACCTGAAAGAACCATTTACCTGATCAAGAACCTCATTATTAATGTGTGACTTTACAAATGCATGGGTTTAACTGACACATTTAGGCTGTACGTACATTTAAATCTGAAGTCTGAATACTGAAGTGTAGACATGTGACATTTAACTACTTCACTGTTGTGGATAAAATGAACTCAATTATGTTGAAATGACTTCTGTGTGGAACACCGTAATTTGTAGTGCATAAGTAATATAACAGAAATAAGAATGCAGGATGTGTGGAATATTGCTCCTCTTTTTTCACTTCTCTGTATTAGATGTTGTTGTTTTTCTTTCTCCCTCCTTCTGGTTAACAATTCATTTGAGGTTTTATCTCCAAAGCTGAGCTGGTTCAAAACTCTTCCTATAGCCAGGAATAATTCCACATAAAAAAGATGTTAGAGGAAAATGCAGGGCAATCCAACATGGGAACTAGCACTAAGCACGTGTAACTAGTAGACCGGATGAAGAACTAAGGAAGAGACTAATATACACAGGATAATTACAAACACAGGTGCATAGGATAAGGCAATCAAACTAAACAAGAACAAGAAAATGACTGGGGTAGAACAAGGAAAATTGAAAAGTCCAAAACACTAACATAACTGCACCCCTCCAAAAAGGCACATCCCACGCCAAACATACAGAGGGGTCAAATGATTTGTTTGTTGCTAGTTTTTGACCCATTGCATCTGGCGCTTTGTCTCCTCAAACACCTGCTTCTTATGTGACATTAGGGGATTTGCTTACTTATCTAACTGATCTAGCACATCTCATCCATCTTTTGTAACAAGAAATTATCTGGCAAAACACACAGAATGGCCCCAGGAATAGAAAAAGATACAATTGACAAAAGAATGATGCAGTTTAATTTCGATTGGCTTTTCAGTTAACCGTATTGTGACTTCATTTCGAGCATCTAAAGAGATTAGTTGTTTTGCAGTCGCCACAGTGAGATAACTTGAGGTCAGGTCTGATATTCGAATAAAATTGCTTTTAAACTGAAGGGTTATGAAAACATTGAGTTTAGCTGTTTGGGAACAATTGTTTAGATTCCTTCTAAAATGTGTTTGAAAAGCATTGGCCTTGCGAAATATACCTCCTACCTTGCTCTAAAAGCAAGTCTGCAGTTTAGTCTGTGTTGACCTTCAGTACAGTTAACAGGAATCCTTGGGTAAAATACTTATGTAAGTACATTAACAAAAGGCAACTCCTTGAGTTTTGAGGTAGCCCAGTTTTGCTTTGTGTAAATTCAGTTAGCTCTGAGTAATGTGCAAAAGAGCATCTTGGCCTTTGTGGTCCTTAGAGATAATGCATTTCTGCCATTTAGAGTAATGGTTTCACTTGCTACATGGAAAATACGAGAATAAGCTTTTTAGGTCCCACTTTATATTAGGTGGCCTTAACTGCTATGTACTTACATTAAAAAAAATAAGTACAATGTACTTACTGTGTTCATATTTTATTGCAAAACTCTTTTGCTGCTATTGAGTTCAGATATGGGTAAGATTAGGGACAGGTTTGGTGGTATGGGTAGGTTTAAGGGTGGGTTAAAGTGTAACTAGAAATGTAATTACAGAAACTAATTACAGATGTAATTACAGTACATGCAGGTATTTTTAAAAATATAATTACAATGTAAAATCACCTATGTACACAATAAGTGCATTGTATCAAATTATTACTAAAAAAGTAAGTACATCCTAGTTAAGGCCACGTAGTATAGAGTGGGACCGCTTTTTAATAGTACTTGTCACTAATCACGCAGTGGCCTCCACAGTGTGCTACGCACAGAAACACGTAATATAGTCACTTAGCCGAAGTCTTCGGTAATAGTCTAAGGTAGTTCAATCTCAGCTGAGACTTCATAGGTTTTAAATTACTTTGGTACTTCAATTAGTCCTTTTCAGAGTGAGTCACTTTCAAACTTTGTTGCACTTAAAAGCCATGTAGAAATGAGCAAACCCCAAACAACATCCCTCAGCTTTCGGTAGCAAGAACAAACAACATTCTCAGCTTTCATAACACTGGATTACTTTGAAGTATAGCTACTTTCCAAACCCAAAATGAATGGAAACCTTTTAAGTAGAGCAGTCCTTCATGGTAATGTATTTCAATAAAAGGAGAGAAAATAGAAAGCTAATGAACCCTCTAGAAGGTATTGTTCCTCACTTCACACAGACTAACTTTGGAAGTAGGGAACATGATGCTACTGTATACACAAGAGACGTTTCCAAGATCATCTTTCAATATAGACTGCTCGTGTTGTATAATTGGTGTGAAAAGCAACTCACCTTTGGAAGATACTTTTGATCCCCATGGAAAAGGAATGTTATTTGACACCAGAAGAGGTTCTCCTGTATTCAGAATTGCCATATGCCATATTCTAGTTTTGAGATCCAAATATGTATGCATTCCTATACTGGTATAAAAAGGAAAGATACAGGGTTTCCACAACCTCTGACCAATTAATTTTTATGACCTTTGCGTATTTTTCAGTCATTTATAATTACCTGATAAGAAGAACTTCTATCTGATTAATAAAATAATAATAATAAAATACAGCAACCTTGACTTTTTAGAATTTTATTCTACTTCCGTGTGTTTTAATCACAATGTTAACATTCCCTTATACTGTACTATTGGAAGCCTGTTGATCATCTTTAGAAGAACCCACATAATACTACACTGTAGTTGAAATTTTAAAATGTAAATAATTGTAATGTAAATGACATAATTACCGCTTTTACAGTTTACTAGTATGAATAACAATCTATTTGCAAAAATGTAAATAGCTGAAAGTTCTAACAGAGTTTTGGAGGTAAAAGCAAGTTCAAAAAAATAAAACCTGACCACGTCACAGCAACTCAACTAAGAGTCTGAAACGTGAAACTCGAATCCCGTGGTGATTTTTCACATGCCTTCAATTACACTTCAAATTGCAGAAAGGAAACAGTTGATTAGGGGCATTACTCCAGAATGACTGCAGTTAGCAAACAGCATGTGAACTTTGTGTTTCCACGGCAATGACAGCTGACAACTGTGGAGCATGTGAATGTGACTTTGAGTCAGTCCTCCACCATCTCATTTAAAAGGCAAATTAAAAGCGCTGATATTATCTGATGTAGTAAATGACAAAATTCTGGCCGTGACTCAGGAAATTCATTTTTGGAGGACAGGCGACTTAAATATTTCATGAATAAACATTAGCAAATTTGCTATGAGAGAGAGTCTCAATTGCTCATCTTTAAATTGGCTGGCATCCATAACAGACTGAATGGATATGAACTTTGAAATAATGTGCTTTGAGGCTTTATGTAATGAAGCTCAGATGTGCTCACACAAAAAATAAACATATGCTGTCACCAATAATGTGTACAGATTCATTTTCAAAATGTAAAAAGGCCCACATGGAATCTGTGCTCTCCAGAAGTGCCACAGATTTCCAGAATATTGCAATGCCTGCCATTTAAAAAATGTTACAATTCTTTACATGTTTGCCTATTAAACATATTACATAATTTGCATAATGTTTTCAACCATTAATAATATTCTCGGCTCTCTTTATCTCATGTTTAAATCCAATTCCGATGCATTCCATGAATTTTTCTCCCCAAATCAGCACAGAAAATACAGAAGTCTGTAGATTCCATCTGGGCCTAGTTAGGTTACATAATCTATTTAATTCTACAATTACATAATTATACTTGTAAAAGATGTCAAATAAGATGATAGAAGTCTGGTCCTGAAGTAAAATGTTTTTAACATATCATAGTTTTACAGCCTTTTCATTCTGCAAGTCATGTTGCCGCTTAACGTCACTCATATTTGTGATTTGAGCGCCACAATGAAGCAATTAAAAAGGCCTGACAGCTTGATTAATTAATTGATCTGACTATTAAGAGTCTCTGGGCAACGGGGAGAGAAGGTGTGTTTGTGTGTGAGAGAAAGAGAGGAAAAAGAGGGGTTGTGTAATGTGGACAGTGGATGTCATGCTGTCCCTATGGGAATGTGCTGTCTTTTGCCCTGTGTGAGAACTCGACAAGAACAGCTAGTTAATGAGTGCACAATGTTAAAATGTCATCTGTGTGCTATCTGATAATGAGGCTTGTCACATTGTTGGTGCTTGTATCCGGTCTGTCTGTGTGTGTGTGTGTGTGATGGGGAGGGATTGACTGCAACAAAGGGGACATATGCATGGCACATAGTGTCTTTATTTGATCTCACATACACCAGTGATTTTATAATAACCTGCATCTTTCATTTCTCCACATAAATGAACTCAGGGTTTCAGGTCCAATATGACCATATTGCAGAGAGACAGACCATTTTGTTATAGAGAAAGAGAGAGAGAAACAGAAGCAGAGAATTCTTTCAAAGCCAGTAGGAACAGGAGGATTTTGGTTAAAGGGACAATACTCAGCAATTCCATTTCTAAATCATAAAAGCAAGTACACTGAGGATATTTATCAGTCATGAAACTTCAATGTGCATTAAATTTTGTTTCCTGTCAGTTATCACTGCTAGCCACATGCTTTCGTCAATAACTACATCCATTTAAGTTGCTTGACCTTTTAAAAAGATAAAGCTGCTCAGGAAACAGTTTCCAGGAAAACTGCTCAGGAAACATTCAGGGCTGTATCAATGTACCTAAAAGAACAAATTTTCTCTGATCTGACACTGGCCTTTTTCTTTGAGCTGAAGAGGTAATGCTAATATAAGATAAAATTATGAAACATAAGCTAACAAGCTGCAAGTCATCCAAAACGCACAGAAACTAGTTAAATACAAGTTTGCTTTACTAGTAGCAAAACACTCACAAAGCATGAGAAATTGTCAAAAAAAGAAGAAAGACATAAAAAGAAAGAATTCTTTTAAATGAGGAACAAGACTTTTACACCGTTGCAAAAAAAAAAAAAAACTATATATTAAATAAAAACATTCTATTTATCGTGTTTCTGAAAAAATGTTTCACGTTTTCCACAAAAAACATTAATTATATATTTTAATTATTATTAATAATTATTATTATATTACACTGAGGAACTGCTTCTTTAGCACCAAATCAGCATATTAGAAGGATTTCCAAGGAAATCATGTGACACTGAAGACTGAAGTAATGGCTGCTGAAAATTCAGGGCAAGGTAGTGTCTGCTTCTTGGTTAGCATAAGCTGCAGCATGGCCAATTTTATTTATTTATAAAATATATTTATTTACATATTTATTTCTTTATTTTGTCGTCTAGTTAAAGAGGTTAAATTTATACTGACCTCCTAGAAAACAGAATAAAAGGATTCTACCTTAATTTAATTACCAAAATAGTTTTATGTGGTTCATTTGTTTTTCAATTAATGTTCAAGGAAAAAGAACATTGCATATAACCACCAAAGTCTTGATTAATAAAGTTGGATTACTGTTTTCGATTTTGATGATTAGCAGATGCAAAATAAAAGAAACGGAGTGTCCTTTCAGAGACCCAGAAGTCCTAAAAAACTGAAAAATCTTTGTATAAGTTGAAAAGGCGTCATATATATATATATATAAACACATTCTGAATTACAAACAGCACTGACAGATGCAGCAAACAAAGAATAAAAACTACAATGACAGTTACTGTACTCTTCAGGAATATGTTTACACATTCTTTACTTCTAAGACAGGCAATGTATTGTTTTTGAGGGCATGCTATTAATTTTTTATAATGACAACTGCAAAATTTACAGGCTTGTGTTAGATCATTTGAACATGAATTAGAGTGATTTTAAACCTGGAACAGATTTCTCAAACAATAGGGTTAGTTTGGCTTGTACAGACGATCCCAACCAAGCCAAGACAAACAGACCAACTTGTACTAGTGGCAACCAGCATATCTGCATTTTCAAACGCCACCATTTTGATCTGCTATAAGCTTCTTTAACCGGCGTCCACCCACATGCACTCTACTGTTAGATCTAACTTCAAGGAAAGGGCACAACATTTACCATACCTCAGAGCTCAGGGTACTTCCATAGATGAAAAACAAAGACAGTTGGGTAGGAGGAACACAGAACATTTTGAGGTGGGGGGGATATTTAGCATGAATTTGTCTGGCAGCACAGCAGCCATTTAACCATTGGCAGTCTCTTTGCTTAGATTTTCGCTTTATTAGGCTTCTGATAAAAGTAGGGGAATACCAGGAGAAATGAGGCCATTATAATGGGCGAACGAGTGCTTAAATGTAGTGGGTGACATGTTAAACTGAAATATGCCTGTCTCCTTGACAACCCAGCTAAAGGCAAAGAGACTTCTGTTATTCAAGGCAAAAGGGGAATTACTTGCCAGCATTGTTTCACTTGCTGGAGCAGGTCCTATATGGTAGGGCAATGTATCAACAAAGCATCAGATCTTAACTGCAGAAACAACATGTCTGAGTCACTGTAAATATCAAAATACAGCTTGACCAGGAATGCCTGGTTTTTCCCAGTAGTTAAGACAGAAAACCTATTTTATTTTCTACTACTATTTAACTACTAATATTTGATATTCCAGAACTGTAAAAAATAAAACAAATAAGTTATAATTTAACAAAATAAAGATAAGATTTGACATGCCATTCAAGGTGTCAGTAAGGTTTCAGTTTTTTTTTTTTTTTTTTTTTTTTTTTTAAGATATACATTTTGGTTCAGCAAGGATACAATTAAATGTATCCAAAGTGACAGTAAGCACAATAATGGATATATATACAATATATATATATATATATATATATATATATATATATATATATATATATATATATATATATATATATATATATATGTGTGTGTGTGAATAATATTTCACAACATAAAACATTTAACAATAAAATATACAAAATAAATAATAATATTTCACAACATTACACTTTTTACTTTATTTTTGATCACATAAAAACAGGCTTGGTGAACAAAGCTTAAAAATAAATTAATAAAATCTTACCATCCCCAAACTTTTTAACAGTCATGAATATGAGAAATATAAAATTAAGATTTTATGTACATGATTAAAAAAAAAAAAACTAAAAACTATAACTAAAGCTATTTTAATTACAGAAACGTAAAGCTAATACACTCTACAATACTGAGTTCAGGTTTCTTGTTTTGTCTTGATGAGTTTTCTTCTCCTAGTGTACACTTAAGAGTAGTTTTAGTCCCAGAGTATGCGAATTAAAAAGAGTTGCGTCTTGATTGCTAAGCTACATTTCAAATACTGTTACTTATGCCCTTTTCTGTAATCTTTTTTTTTCTTCTCAGGCAAAAAACACATTTCTTTTTTGAGCGCTTCCTATCTGAAAACACTTTGGTCTTCTCTTTCTCTCTGTTCTCCAGAAGACGGAGGTGTGTGGGCCCAGAACAAGCGGCCTCCTTGTGCACCTCTGTTTGCTTGAAGGGGTGTTTTCTCACATAGCTGCATTTCACTGGCTGTCTTAGCAAAATCACACCTCCCTCACAGCTCCCTCGACGCTGTGTTTATATGTGTAGCTTTTATGGACCTCATTGGCTTCTCTGAGGGCAACTAATGGACCAAGGTATGCAATGATTTCCTGTTTTCTGTATCAAACTGCGCAAAGGAAATGTTCTGACTCTGGCAGCTTTGTTGGAAAGTAAGGTCTCACTATGCCAACACAATTTATTTATACACCACACTGAGTTAACAACGCTTTTGTTGTGTTTTAATTATACGCCTCCATATACACGCATCACCATTTTATCGTCACACCTTTAAGTAATGACAATGAACATATTTTAGTTATTTTTATGGAACAAAAACATCTGGAGGCATTATAGACATGAATGCACGCGTTTTAAAGTTCAAATTGTGCACCCTAAGCAAAAGTAGTCCTCCATCAACAATCATAATTAGTTAGAAGTGATTCTTTAATTAGTTTTACTTTCTAGTTTTAATTAACATTCATTTTATGGACATAATAGTTACTTAAAATCATAACTGACAGTTATGTATCATTGCACGACTATATTTGGATCAACTTAGCAAGTGAATAGTTTGTTCATTTGTGTTGATTATCAAAAAACAGGATGAGCTGTTTGGTGGTCTATAATTTTGAGAACTACTGTGCTAAAATTTAAAGCATGAAACAATCTGGCCAACATATATTCCATTTCTCCAAATTAAGTTTGTTTACCTCTAAACAACTTGTTTATTTCAGGTTTTTGGTGAGAAAGGCAGCTGGCCACCGGTGTCCTGTGGTGCAGTGGTTCTCTGAGCAGATCTCTAGTGCAGTGTGCCTGATTAACTGGCAGCAGGTGAGTGTAATAGGCCAATTAACTTGCTGCCAACTCACTATCCAGTTCATCCAAATCACAAAAAGCACAACAGGGGTCTGTTTCAGAAAAATTATTATAGAGGCCACCCAGTTGCTCATCCTCTAAAAGGCCTAAGTGGGTTTATAATACATCAGCACTAAAATGTTTGATATTTAAGATTCCTGAAATGTTTCAAATGCTGTCTGGCTTTAGAGCTAAAACTACCATCAGGAGTTCACTGGCTTTCATTATAAGCTGGCCATCATTTTATCTATTGTTTGCAGTATTCTAGTATTTTACTACTGAATTTGAAATGTGTTACAGCAAGCCTACAAAAACACACAGACTGTAAATGACATCATGTCTTGTCTGAGCATCTCTAAAATTGTTTTGTCTGCTGTAACATTTTCCGTCACATGTTTGGCAAAGTCACTACAGTTTGTAGTGCTTCACAAAAACCAGAGAGCTGTCCAGTTTGGTGGTTAGAGTCCACATTTTAGCCCTACAATTATCTTGTTTCAAACCACCTCCAAGTTCAAGTTTGTTGTCATATCTATGAAAATACAGTCATGAAATACTGCTTATCTGGCATGCTAAATAGAACAAAAACAGTCAAATTGTGCTGGGAAAGAGACAAAACAGACAGGAATGTGTGTATAAAATAACAGTAGATAATCATGTGCCTTGCAGACTCATACATGTAACCAGATCTCTTCTGCCTTTACACAGAAATTCAGTTTTCTCTTTGGAACAGTTTTAATTCTGAGCACTGAACCACATTAATAATAATTATAATTATAATTATAATTATTATTATTATTATTATTATTATTATTTATATAAAATAAAAATATATAAATGTATATAATTAATTTATATTTTTATTATATACAAAAATCATATAATTTAAGTAAATAATAATAATAATAATAATAATAATAATAATTAATGTGTGTTTGTGTGTGTATATACACATGTATGGCTAAACAACTAGTGGCACCAAAATTGATGAATAAAAAAAATATATATATTTAAAACAGTCATTATATTTTTAATATTAAAATACTTTATATCAAAAGTAATTTTTTTTTACAGTTGTTGTCAATTGTAATGAAATGTATGTTGCATTTCAGTGCTTTAAAAAGTAATAGAGGATAACATTTTTTATTTAGGCTTTTATGTATTAAATGATTTAAAAGAAATGTTTTGTTAAAGGTTTTCAATGGCTTTAAAATAGTTCTCTGTGACCTTGCATGTTTCACAAAACGGGTTCACAACATGGGTGAGAAACTAGAGAATTGTGTGGTTTGATGAGGAGTGTAGTAGTAGTAGAAGTTTTCAATACCGTCTCCGGATGTTAAAGGTCTGTTGCTGGGGTGTGTAGGTGGTCTTTGATGATGCTTCTATCATACATTTCCTAATCAGATGAGACAGCAATCTCAGTTAGTAACTAGTCAGTTTTCATCACCCGCTGTAGGGCTTTGCGGTCAGTTAGCATAACACGCTGTGATGCAACCTGTCAGTATGCCTCCAGTAGGGAGTCTGTAAAAATTAATAAGGATCTGAGGAAATGTCATAGCTCCCTTCAATCATCTAAAGAAGAATACAAGCTGATGCACTTCTCAAATCACACAAGGGGTTCTCTGTGAGATGAATGCAAATAATTTTGAAGATACTGATCCTTTTCATGTTGATGCTGATAAGGGTATATGGCAGAAACATAGCCCAGTGGTCTTTATCTTTGTCTGAAGTAATGGTATTAAAGAATTCCTGCATATGGGTATATTTTTTCAGATGGCACAGGAATGTGTGAATTAAAAACAGCATCACCTGTAGATCTGTTGGTCCAGTAGGCACATTGCTAAAAGTGTGCTGTGCCTGGAATGGTGGGAATATAACAAGTATAAGAATAAGCATATTTGTATGTTTTAGCTAGACTTCTGATATATTAGCCGTTATAGGTCAATAAATAACTAAGAATAACAAATATGCAGTAAACTGTAAAACTATTAGGCTATTGTAAAACTAATTTGTGTTTATGATTATAATAATGGATTAAAATAATAAAATAACAAATACCAGTTTGCAATATCAAGCAGCAAATCGGACTGTTTTGTAAAGCTAAAATAACTGGAAGCAACTGACACCAGAAGCCTCGCACATTCAAGTTACATATGGCACACCTGCTTTTGTAAAAATGGATATAACTTCATTTAGTAAATGGTTAATAAATTATTTTTTTTCACACTTATGGTATTATCATCATGTTAACATGCATAATGTTAATGTCTTTTACACTTACAGAGCTTAAATACTACTGTAACTGTGATGTTTGCGTGTATTTTTAATTATTTTTTTAAGAAAATGAGGGCCAAGTGGAAATTCATTTTTATGGTAATCAATTTTGTATCACAAATGTTGCCGAGCTTTACTGAACCCAGAATACTCCTATTAATAATAATGACTTGTTAAGAAATTGTCAGTGCAGTGGTCATTAAGATAACTTGGATGTAGGAGGTGTTAAAATACCTGTTTGTTGATTGCTGCTGAATCTGATACGTCTGGATTTGCCTTATCTGACTGTGTTGACTTTTAGCAGCGACCTTCTCACCTCATCTGCACACAGTGAGAGCACCTGGTGACCTTAGAGGTTGCAGCTCTGTTGGTTGGTTCTGTGCTGCTGCCTTCAAAAAAAGGCATAAAATGTTTTGAGCTCATTAGGCAGAGAGGAATCATGGGAGGATGCGCACATGTTCTTCTGTTTGTAGTCTGTGAGGACCCCTATACCTTGCCACAAAAATCGTTGCAAAGCAGCTTTACAGAAAATTCAAGTTTCTACATTATATTTAGTAATAGCTTATCAGTGATGACTATCTCAAGTTGATGTCCATATGGCAGAAATGTACAGTAAAAATCAAGCAGTTAGTTAATGTCATGTAATCAAACAGACGGTAAACACTATTAATTGCAATGATTATATGGTTGCGATCAAACTTATAGCAGAATTTTGGTAGTTTTGTATGTTGTCTGAGGAACACTAATGTGTTCCTCTAAATCCTGTCTGGGTCTGTTTTTCGCTTTTTGGATTGATTGTGGTTGACTTCAGTTCTCGTTTAAAGCATAATTAGAATACAAAACACTTTGATTAAAGTATTACCTTCTCAAATTATTTCTGGTTCTCCATAAATACATATACACTACTATACAAAAGATTGGGGTCAGTAAGATTATACATATACATATACATATATATATATATATATATATATATATATATATATATATATATATATATATATATATATATATATATATATATATATATATATTCAGCAAGGATACATTAACTTAATCAAAAGAGACCGTAAGGAATTTTACATAATTAGATTTCAAATATGCTGTTCTTTTCAACTTTTTATTCATCAAAGAATACTGGGAAATTTTTTTATCTTGGTTTCCACAAAAATATTGATACACTTTTCAAAACTTTATAACAAAAAAAAAAAATAAAAAAAAAAAGTAAAAAATTAATTTCAAAAAAAACTCAAACAATATTGCTAAAAATAAAAAATAAAAAAATTGTTTGTGCAGCTTTGGTGAGCACTGAAGACTTTTTTTCAGTAACATAAAAAATAAATCCTACAGTCATCAACTAACTATTTGTTTCGTAAAGTTTATTGAAATCTCTAATGAAGATTTTTGTATTTTTTTATTATTACTTTTATTTTTAATTTTTTGGTCTGTTTCAGAAAAATTATTATAGAGGCCACCCAGCTGCTCATCCTCTAAAAGGCCTAAGTGGGTTTATAATACATCAGTATAAAAATGTTTGATATTTAAGATTCCTGAAATGTTTCAAATGCTGTCTGGCTTTAGAGCTAAAGCTAGCATCAGGAGTTCACTGGCTTTCATTATAAGCTGGCCATCATTTTATCTATTGTTTGCAGTATTCTAGTATTTTACTACTGAATTTGAAATGTGTTACAGCAAGCCTACAAAAAAACACACAGACTGTAAATGACATCATGTCTTGTCTGAGCATCTCTAAAATTGTTTTGTCTGCTGTAACATTTTCCGTCACATGTTTGGCAAAGCCACTACAGTTTGTAGTGCTTCACAAGAACCAGAGAGCTGTCCAGTTTGGTGGTTAGAGTCCACATTTTAGCCCTACAATTATGTTGTTTCAATCCACCTCCAAGTTCAAGTTTGTTGTCATATCTATGAAAACACAGTCATGAAATACTGCTTATCTGCTATATTGAAATCTCTTATAAAGATTTTTTTTTTCATTTTATTATTACTATTTTGTCATGATTTAATGATATGAATTATGAGACTTCTTGTTTTAATATAATTTTAATGTTTCAATATCCATAATACTAACCTTACCCAATACAGTAGGTTAGTGACTTTTGCTTGACCACGAGTAGATCCCTTAATTTTTCTTGTGTTTATGATATTTCTCATTTTAAAGGCATTTACAGTCCATGACTGGAAAATGAGCTGGTGCTTTATTATTTTGCTTTATTTAACAACTCTTTAGTAATGTTATTATTATCATGCTGTCATCTCTGATTGGAAGACTGACCATATGTGGTTTTTGATTAAAACATCTTAGCATGCTCGACTTCAGGCTATAATTGTGAATGTTCTTTTTCCCAGATGTAAACTCTGGCACTGCTGTCTCTCTGCTTGATTCAGTTTTTAATCAATATATGCAGATCTTACAAAGATGATTGCTAACACAACTGCAATTTGTTGCTATAAACAGCAGCCAAAATATAGTCTTTAACCTTCCCTTTAAGCCTGGAGGATTTAGTAAATATTTCAGACACAATTTTTCATCAGTAGCACATCACAGATTTTAAATACCCAGTGTGTAAAATGGAACAATATGCTCCCAAAACACACAAAAGGTCTGTAAAAGAATACCGAGAGGAATCGCATGGTCAAATTCATTACACTGTGACAGTTGATGAAAACATAGAGACCATTATAATGTGGCGCTGGAAAATTCAACATGATTTGGCCAAAAAAAGAAGGGGGGGGGGGGGGTGATTTGGAACATGCTGGTATTTTACTGAATACTACAGCAGGGAAACTAAATTTAATAAATTTAATATTTAATAAAAAAAACTATAAAAAAGGTATACTTTTATAAAACTATTTTTTATAAGGATAGTAACGGGCTACTTTTATTATTGAAAGTATTTTTATTTTATATATACTGTGTTAAGTCAAATAATATCTGTTAAGGGACAGTGCAGGCATATTTTTAATAGGACACATGTGACAGCTTATTTCATCTCTTTTTCCATCATGCCTCGGGCCTTGATTATGAAAAGTCAGCTGAGGCTATTTTTGTAAGGGAATAGTGTCTTGATGGGAAAATAGCTATGTTGAGTTAAATATTATTGGGGAGGGGGGGCAAAGAAAGAAAATTAATTTTTAATAGATTACATTCCTCATGGATTAACCAAAAATTCTAACAGCAACCTCCCCTTTCCATGAAATGTCACAATGCTGGAACAATTACAGAGCCTCACATTCCCCGACTCAAATGAATCCGAAAGCTATTTCTTGTAAAAATTACCTGAGGCCCTGTTGGCGAGAAAGGCATTCCCTCCAAAAAAAAAAAATAATAAATATCCAACACACACAGACGCGACACATCTGATTTGAACAATAAAACAGTATATTGTTGTTTAATAGTGCGATTAGCATGAAAAGAAATGCAGGATGTTGTTTAAACATGAATGACCCCTCTTTCACACAATGTTCCAATAAAAGTGGCTTGTTATCACTTTCATTGTTCCAGCAAAATCAAGGTGAGAGATGGAGAGGATGTTTCATAAACAAGAATGAACTGGGTCTCACACAGGGACATTTCTCATTTCAGAACTAATAAAGTGCCTCTCCACTTTAAAAAAAAAAAAAAAACTGCACCGGGGCATCCAATATTCCTCTATTCACACAGCTTGAGGCAGGCACAATATATCTTTGATCTTTTCTTCAAAATATTTGTTCATGGGACATGATGTGAACACAAGAATCCAGAGCAACTGTATTACTACCAGCAGTCTGTACAAGAAGTTACAGAGCAGAAACAGGAAGTTATTGCATAGCCAGACAAAACCACATAAGCTTATTCTGGCCAAGAACCACCCACTTACACAGGAAAAAATAGTTTGACTGACATAATACTGTTTGTGGATATCTAGTTAACGTGCTACTAAGTGCTTCAAATACAATTTTTTCAGAGATTTTATGCCACTAACATGTAAAACTTTGGCAAATGCGTTGATTATGTTATTCTTGACTAGTCCGTGACTAAGTCTGTAACAGAGTGTGATGAAATGATTCACCGTGAAAATTCACTGCACCTTAGAATAAAGAGATTCTTCTCATTTAATTAATGTCCCAGGTATTGAAAGCAATTTTCTTTTTCCACTCTCTCTCTCTCACACACACACTCTTGGATTCATCACAGCTATTTAAATTAAAGAAAGTTTTCATTCTCAATGTGTTGAAGAACAGGCAGCATCTGCTCTTCTGATGAGGGGCTTATGTATTAAATGACTGACTGTCTTTAAGGCAGTACAGAGGGCCCATTTTGTCAGCAGTAAAAGCTAGCCAAGGCCCTTTAAATATTCATTCATAAACTCCTGAAGCCAGGACACATCAAACAGTCAGCCCACAGAAAAAGCACTGAGCAAGAGAGAAAAAAACTTGGGCCTGCGATGCAATCAACACCATATACACACAGAAGAATGTCTAAATATTTATGCTCTAAAAATACTACAGACCTTCTCAGTTTGTAAGTACAACAAAAAATATTTTTACTTTTAAAAAAATAGAAATGCTACAATAAAACCTGTCAACCAATGAAGTCTAAGATACTTTACCATATACAGTACAATTTTTACAGTAAAATACAGTTTTCTTTTTCAGAGATAAAAAGTATTCCCAGAAGTCCATGCCTGCATCATATTTATTTAGATTTTACTTTAAAAAATATATATATGTTTCTTCTTATTTTTAATAGTCTTTGTACATCAAAGTGTCTTATGTTATATTTTATGTTTAGTTTATGAATTCTGCATTAATTTACACAGATGGTGTTGTGTTGCATTACACTACTGTTATTAAAGGACATTTCTGATAAAACTCAATTGTATTATTATTATCTGCAGATTTTCCCATTAACAACATAGTTTAAGTTCAGAGGCCAAGCGGGCTGCATTTCAACCACATAAAATGACATTACAATTTGCATCATAAGACTTTATTTAAGACAATATTCGCAGATTTACTGATTTAGAAATACAGTTTATTACTTATCTAAGTCTTGCTTTTCCTTAAAATAACACTGAACATTTCCTTTTTTTTTTTTTGAAGAGTAAAAAAAACTGCCATAATTTATTTAAAATACATTTCTTTCATACTAAGTAAAAAATCTGAACCCATTAATGTATTTATTGACATATCACTTACTGATATAAAATTATAATTCAACTTCATTTGGAGTATTTCATTATTCCGCAGTGCACATTTCTTAATATTATGCCTAAAATGTGTTTTAATATCACTGTTAATAAGGATTGTATGATCTCTGTATAATATCGGTCTTTAAATGCAAGATATTTAAAGTGTACCTGAAGTACAATTGCAATAGTTCAACTTAAGCACAATCAAATAAACTTCAGTATGTCTTTAGTTGGTCTTCAACACTACTGTACTTCCACACAATTAAAATGCATTAAGCACAACATTTAGGTGACTTTAGGTACCAGTTTAGTATTTAAAAGTACAATTGCAGGGTATTTTTTACTAAGCACATAAATATGTGAATGCATTTATAGAATTCAAAATAAATGTATAAAGTTCTGGATGCTGAACCTCATTGACCACATCTTTGATGCTTTATCTGAAATTAAAGTCATTTATTTGTTTACATTACATGTGGATAAATGACCAACAAGAGCTGCAAGATTCTGGATGAACACAATTGTATTTGTAAAATAGATATATCACTATTCCCCCACCTTGATTCTGAGAAAAAGGAAAAGAAAAAAAAACGGACAACTAAACTGAGTAACATGTAAAAGCGATATAAAAAACTTTGTAAAGATGTTCTCTCTGGTCAGTGCAAACGCTGATTTAATAGGCTTTAATAGACATAGCTGAATTCTGTCATATATGAACAAGATTGTGTGGGTGATTGAATCTGTTCGTGATCTTTTTTAAATATCAATCAGTATCACCAGTAAATATATGACGTGAGAATATATGGTTTATCTATGTTCTTCAAGCCATATCTGGCATTTTCATAATAATAAAGTATATTTATAATCCATGCTAATCGACGTAGCCTTTATTACCATATAGATATATTTTCTGCCTTGTTATGTGACTAAAAGCGCACATCAGATCACAAAATGAAGTTATTTCAAACACTCGACTGATGTTGTGCAGTAAAATCATGTTATTAAATGTCCTCTTTTGTTGGACAATGCTTCTCTTTATGTTGTTTGGGGCGTGTTGCGGTTTAATTGCACTTTAAATGTGACAGCGCTTGCAGAGATCAAGCAACTTTTACTTCTGCGATTGTATACATTTAATTAAAAAAATTCAAACTGCCTAATACTTTGAGCGCAAATTGTTATTGTAAAAATACATTAATCTTCAGCATGACTTGGGCCACAGAATTAGTGCAGACAGGCCGCCTGTTGAGTAGAGCCATAATAGCTCAATACCATTAGAAAATAAAAAAATAAATTAATAAGGAAGAGTCAGCAAAAGGTCCCACTGTAATGCTGGTAACATCACTGCATTTTTACAGTAAATAATATTTTGCAGTGCAGTTCTCTCTTCTTATACACTAAACCCAGGTGTCAGATGATTAAATTTTGATGAAATATGCTAATCAGTGATGTGCTTTGAAGACTGCCTGCAGTCTTGCGGTCTTATCTCAGTATTTTAAATCACACAGTCAGTGTGGACATTCCGGTGGCAGCTGACCAATGATATTGGATGATGAGTATGAGATCAGTAACTTCAAACGCACTGTACAGCTCTCGTCTTTGCATTTAAAAGAGCAGTTAACCCAAAATGAAAGTTTGGTCATGATTTATTCACCATTATGTTGTTCAAAACACAATAGGAGAAGTTTAGCAGGATGTCCTTGCTGATCTTTTTCATACAGTCAAAGTGAATGGGGGAGGCAGAAGTCTTCTGATTAAAATTTAAGGTGTTTCTCACTTTCATATGTGTATGAATCATTTCATTTGAATTCTCCAGTTCTCATTCACCTTCCTTATATGGAAACCCATTTGTGTTCCACAGTCATACTGGTTTTGAAATGACATGGGTGAGCAAAACAAATATAATTCATAATAATTTGTAAGTGCACTGTTCTTTAAAGGACTTTATCATGACACACCAAGACAAATCATAATTATAAAACAAGTTCAGTAGAGCTTTACATATAAGTAGTGTTTATTAAAGAAAAGTAAAACATTTGCTGAATATTAACTTAATTGATTTTTCATCAGAACAGATTTAGAGAAATTTAGCATTACCGCACTAGCTCACCAATGGATCCTCTGTATGAATGGGTTTCATCAGAATGAGAGTTCAAACAGCTGATAAAAACGTCACAATCCACAAGTAATCCACACAACTATAATCTATCAATTAACATCTTGTAAAGAGAAAAGCTGCATGCTTGTAATACACAAATCCATAATTAAGATGTTTTTAACTAATTAATGGATTATGGTCTGGTATTTTTGCCAGACGTGATGGATTTGTTTCTTACAAACACACAGCTTTTACACTTCACAAGATGTTTATTCATGGACTGGAGTCGTGTTGTGTACTATTGTGATGCTTTTATCAGCTTTTTTGACTCTCATTCTGATGGCACCCATTCACCGAACTTCCATTTTTAGGTGAACTATTCCTTTAAATGCTATATCTGACTTGTATACTTGTGTGTTTATGCCTATAGCTGCCTGGGATATTTTTATCAACAGTAAAGACTTGTAATGCTTTTAATAGAGTTCTGCTGCTGATGTTAGTGATGGTACAGGTGGAGTTATCCAGTGTGATAACAGGGCTTTAAGGTCAGAGAGGAACTGCTCACAGCCTCTTATTTCACACCTCCAAATTGTTCAAGAACCGTGTGAGAGAGTCTGTCAGCTCGGTAACCTGCACAAATCCTTCTCCCACACAAGTGTTACCTGGGCTGAAAGGGAAAACAGCCAGTCTGTAGTCTAATGGGTTAGAGGCAGGGTGTAATTTTCGCATTTAGATTCAGTGATGTGGATGAGCCTGGCAGATCAACAAACCCCTAACACAAACACTGGGCTGTCATGGTGGTCCTGCAGGCTTTCAAAATGTCTGACATCTGATGTGCTGTCTACACTGATTCCCTGTCTAAATGTCTCTTTCTCTTTTTCTCCTTCTCAGTCTTTTTCAGTGTGGAATGCCCCAGTTAATACACTTTGGCATGACAGATTTATGCTTTTAATTAGTGGGACATTACAATAAGATTGTCAGGTAGTGATGAAGGAATGAAATGAAGAAGGATCTGTGTGATTAAAATGCAGACAGCGCTGTGGAGGATGAAAACAGAGCTCACAGAGAGGATCTTTTCTCACTGTGCTTTAAAATAAACTGGAGCACAAAATAGTTCCCAACAGTGCAAAAAGGAACCAGGCTATAGTGTCACACTTAATCTTCTTCTCGCTTTTATTTCAACCATTTACAGTAACATACAGATGCCACACAAACTTTGTTTTGTAGATCATTTCACCCTTAGATGTGTTGTCTAGTTTTAGTTCATAAACTTTATACTATAAGAAAGTTAACTTATTTTGATTAAACTAGTTCAGCATGCAAAATGTCACCAATAGTGATGATGATAACTGCTGATTCTCTTGCAAAGCTAAAACTTTGCAAAGTGGCTACTGCACTAAAAGTTAAACGTACCTATAATGTTAACACTATTCTTTTTCTGTAATGTTAAAAATAGCTGTTTCTCAGGATCTAGGGATATTCTGGTGCAGGTCTACAGGAGGTTAAAGCATGCTTATCCACAAGCTAAACACATGACACTGTAGTTTTACAGTATACCACCAGGCAGACTCCCCACAGCTGGGGTGAGCATCGCCAAGCATCAGTTTCTCTCTTTTTTCCCCCACCTTTTCTCTATCTTTATCTCTCCCATGGGTGGACTGAATACATTTCCAACTGTCTTTGCCGCCCTGACCCTTTGCTGAACCATCTACTTTTCAGAGCAGTTTAAATTGTGAAGGCAAACACTACACCGCTCTCCCTGCTAAAGCAGCAGACTCTGCAGCAGCAGGCTGCCATCTGTAATATTAATGTCACTTACCTCTGCATAGCAATACGTGACAGGCAGAGAGTGAGAGGAAATCATTACTGCATCTCTTATGAAACATGAAGACGCTGACATTAAAACCTTCAATACTTGTCTTGGCTGTCTGGTTTGTTTTATTTGCTCTGAATGTTTGTTTCTGTGTAATATTTTTAAGCTAGTCCAAATAAGCAATTAGCAGGGTTTATATAATACTTTTGGTGCAATCAGCCAATCAGTGTTGTCATGACATCTTCAGCTCCCAGATAATGAGTCACATGACATTTACAGCTTAAGTGATTGGATCAGAAACTTCAAACCGAACATCCATTAATAAAGATTTTAAATGGCATAGCTTTCGAAGGGTACTGTGTCAGCTGTCACCGAGATGAATGCTAATACTAACAAGTTTTCTTCAGGAAATATAGACCTCCTTGGTGAACACAGAAAAGAAAACTGCTCGCTTCTCAACCAGAGGGCCAGGGCCTATTAACAATAAGACAAAATATGATTTAATAAGGTAGAACAGCTAAGTATCAAGTCATAAACTGACATCATATATAATATTTTATTTTGTTGCCTCAGCATTTCTTGAAAGAATATTAAAAGCTTGATTTCTAGAACTGTTAAAGTCATGGAAATTAATAATAATGTTAATAATTCATTTTAAGTCTAATAAATAAAAAATACATAGTGAATACGTACAGTATATGTGCCCACACTACATATAGTTTGGGTCACAAATTAAATTATTTATATATACATATCATTTTTTCTTTTACACATACGTTCATTTCTATTTACATGTATATTTAAGTTTTAGTTTAATTACTTAAATATATGACAAGTTTGCACTGAATAGTTCAGCTGCATTTTCTGAATTCTGGGTGGCAGTTGAGAGAGTAGAGTTACCATGATGATTGCAGCGCATCCTCAGACAACAAAGAGGACCGTTAAGGAAACAACTAACTCTCATCTCTCTCATTTAATGTCAAGTTGATTACTGCTTACAGTCTTCCTGACCGCCCAGGACCTGTAACATATATACATTATATATATATACAAACACATAAACACACACACACACTGGCCACTTTATTAGGTACACCTTGCTAGTACCGGGTTGGACATCCTTTTGCCTTCAGAACTGCCTTAATTCTTCGTGGCATAGATTCAACAGGGTGTTGGAAACATTTTGGTCCATATTGACATGATAGCATCACGCAGTTGCTGCAGATTTGTAGGCTGCACATCCATGATGCGAATTCTCGTTCCACCACATCCTAAAGCTGCTCTATTGGATTGAGATCTGGTGTCTGTGGAGGACATTTGAGTAAAGTGAACTCATTGTCATGTTCAAGAAACCAGTCTGAGATGATTTGAGCTTTGTGACATTGTGCATTATCCTGCTGGAAATAGCCATCTGAAGATGGGTACACTGTAGTCATAAAGGGATGGACATGGTCAGCAACAATACTCAGGTAGGCTTTGGCATTTAAACAATGCTCAATTGGTACTAAGGGACCCAAAGTGTGCCAAGAAAATATCCCCCACACCATTACACCACCACCAGCAGCCTTAACCGTTCAGACAAGGCAGGATGGATCCATGCTTTCATGTTCTTTATGCCAAATTCTGACCCTACCATCTGAATGTCTCAACAGAAATCGAGACTCATCAGACCAGGCAACGTTTTTCCAATCTTCTATTGTCCAATTTTGGTGAGCCTGTGTGAATTGTAGCCTCCCCTCCGTTTCCTGTTCTTAACTGACAGGAGCAGCACCCGGTGTGGTCTTCTGCTGCTGTAGCCCATCTGCTTCAGGGTTCGACGTGTTGTGCGTTCAGAGATGGTATTATCCATACCTTGGTTGTAACGAGTGGTTATTTGAGTTAGTGTTGCCTTTCTATCATCTCTAACCAGTCTGCCCATTCTCCTCTGACCTTTGACATCACCACGGCATTTTCGTCCACACAACTGCCGCTCACAGGATATTTTCTCTTTTTCAGACCATTCTCTGTAAACCCTAGAGATGGTTGTGCGTGAAAATCCCATAAGATCAGCAGTTTTTGAAATACTCAGACCAGCCCGTCTGGCACCAACAACCATTCCACGTTCAGTGTCACTTAAATCCCCTTTCTTCCCCATTCTGATGCTCGGTTTGAACTTCAGCAAGTCGTCTTCACCACATCTAGATGCCTAAATGCATTGAGTTGCTGCCATGTGATTAGCTGATTAGCAATTTGTGTTACCAAGCAATTGAACAGGTGTACCAAATAAAGTGGCATCTTTGTAATTACAATTACAGGAATTATCTTTGATTTTGTCTTGGACAGTGTTGCTTTGGAATCAAAAAGTTTGAGAACCTCTAATTTTATGATCATTCCACAGAATTGTACCCAAAATTTGCATCAAAATCATGAAAAAGTCTTATTTAAGATTTAATTTTGCCTACCCAGGTGAAAAAAAAGTGCAGTAAATACACTTTATTTAAGTGCACATATTACACTTTCATAATGTATTTAAAGTGCTATTTTCGCACACTAATTTTACTAAGATACTAAGATAATCTTAAGAACATCTAAGTAGAACTATAAGTACAAATCAAGTACACTATTACTATGTCATTAATAGCACTTTTTTTTCCTCATTAAAAATATAGCACTTTAAGTACTTTATGCTAAAAGCATACTAGCTGTTAAATTGTGAATTTTGCTACACATCTAAACACATACAAATTATTAATCCAATCATGTGCTATTAGTGTTAGAAATAATAGATTTAATAATATGAAATCTAGTGAAGAAAATGGCACATTTAAATTATATAATTGAATTTTTATTTTCATTTTGCACTAAATGTTGCACATATGTATGGGGAAATGTACATTTAAATACAGAAATGCATTGCCATTTTACACATTGCATTGCTATTTTGCATATTACATTTCAAATTGAATTTTGCTACACATGCTTCCATACATGTGTTGTTTACGTGCTAATTAATTTAGTGCTAATTAGTGTATTTATATTAAGTGTATACAGTTGAAAAAATCTACATTAACAATATATTTTAAAATAAAATCAATTTCATTTAAACAGGATAACTAAAGTGTACTAACACTGAACTATTTTGTAAATCATTAGTAGTATACTTTTTTTCAATGCACTAAAAATCCATTTAAATCTCAGTGGTATTTAGTATACTTTTGCAATTTCACTGAAATACTAGAAGTACTTTTAATTAGTGTATGTATAGCATATAACTTTTACAATTTTATTTGGCACAAAAAAAAATGTTGATAAAGATTACTACAAATGTATTTGCTTGTATTTAAGTATTTTTTAGTGCATTCAGGTATAATTTATTTTTTCACCTGGGTAGTTACGGCCCTTTGAATAACATTAGTAAATTTAGGAAGTAGTGGAGTGAAGCAGATAAAGCAGATAACCCTGTGAATGAACGTGGAGCATTGAGTAGGAAATGGAATGAACAGTTCTTTCCTGAAGAAAGAAAAACGCGAGGGGACCGAGTAGGACAGCAGAGAGCGAATAACTGTAACAGCTGTGCACCAGCCCCAGTGCCTCTCCTCTCCAACACTGCCCAGAAAGAAACAAAGAGAGACGTATCATATGCTGGAAACAGTTCTCTGAAATGAAAAACGTCACCTTGAATGAAGCATGAACTCCTCAAGCAGAACCCTCCCTAAGCCAGACAGCACCGCAAACCAATTAGAGCTAGTCACATATTACCCATTTTGAAGCAGTAAATTCAGGTATGAATCACATGCAGGGAAAACAAACCATACAGATGTCAAAACAGATGTGGGAGGGCAAGTCTGGGAAAGATACTTCTACAGTAATTTCAGAAAAGAGCAAAAAAAGAAAGTAAAATAAAAACTATTTTGGTGAGCGCCTGGGCATATAAAAGTTAAAAATGACATTGTGGTGTAGTTGAAAGCATGAGGAAAGACATGTGGGAGGATTTATTATCTAATTTGAAGATGGTTACCAAGAAGGATGTCAAAATACACTGACATAGAATTATATTCAGGATTCACTGTTTTTTGAGATAATTTTGCTAGTGATATAAGCATAGTCAGTAATTCAATATTGCCAATATTTTCGTACAGCATAACTTGCAAGTATGTGAATATTAAGACAGATTTATTTGAATAATGATACTCTGATTTAAACTTAAGCAAAATTGGCTGTGGATTTGATTAATTTCTATAAACTGGTCCTACTGAACTCACAGTTTCAATTAATTGATTCAAATCTCAGATTCAGTTATTCATTTGAGTTTTCACAAATTTAGTGTAAAACTGATTAGTTCTTATATTTTGTTAGAAATATTTATTTATTTATTTTGTACTGTATTTTTCTTATTGAATTAAACATTTTAATCAATACCCAAAGGCAACTAATGCTTTTATAGTTCAGTGGTTGTTTTTAAGCCGCTTCAAGGCAAATACAAAATACAGCCTGAAAAGGCTGAGAAATAAAAGATTTTTTCTGTTGCATCACCTTACCTTGAGAGCAGACATGTTTCAGTAAACAGTGGTTGATATTCAAATCTGGTAACATCTGCAAATCTGTCTGAAGATGTTGCATTTTCTTACTTTAACACTGAAATTACAGTTATAGTAATGGTTTCTTTACCGTAACTCATGTGTGAGATATTTTGTTTTCCGTCAAATGCTTTATCATTTATCATTTTAAGTCCTTCTAACCTTTTTGGCACGCATAGCATGAGAGCTTTTAACCACATTTCTGTTTATGCTTTCTTTCCTTATCCATTCTTTTATTTACTGAAGTGCTTATGGAGAAGTTTGGGGAATAAATTCATTTATTTCTCAAATGCTGAAACGAGATAAAATCTTTTGTCTCAGAGGCAGTGAATGTAAAATTGTTGATAGGAGGGAAAAGCTGTCAGCAGCTGTTATGAAGGAAAATAGAACAGAGTGTTTCTATTAATATAAATGCATTGGTGTTGGGGCTTTGGGTTTATTGGGTTCTCCATTGGATCTGTTTATCAGAGCAATTATTCTCACAGTAGTGCTGTCAGTTTCATGGAGTGCCATGGAGTGTAGATGAATCTTTATGGCAGAATATAGAAGAGATTAAACAGATGTTTTGGATGTGTTTATTTATCCATCCACATCTTTGAATCAGAAACTTCATAATACTTAATTTTGCAAATGATCATTCTGTTTAGGGGGATTTTGAGTCATTTTTGTTACTCTGTGCTTTTTGAAAACTATTTAGGCATCTACAGAAAGTGTCTAACTCTGTAAATGTCTTCTTTCTGTTCCATTTCAAAATAAATTTCCTTGTAAATTACCTCGCAAAAGGGTCTGCTTTCTTCTTGCTCGCATGCAAATTAAACAAATTTGCACTGCACATCTTTCAAGAACTGTCTTGTTTTCTTTTTTTCTCTTTTTCCCGCTCTCTCGCACACACATACTTTCTCTCTCCTTTCATCTGTCAACCAAAATACCTGTCAGTTGTGCATTCAAAAACAGCAGCTGCGTTTATGGGCAATGAGATGCGGGAGGAGATGCTGTCAGAATAACAGTACAGACAGGGGCACAAACACACACATTCACAAGTAACACCAAACCACCTTTCAGGAGCCACTGTGAAATATGAGTAATATTTCCACCTAAAGATGATCAATAATGAATAGACACAAATAGCTTTACTATTTATTCCTGTATTGGAATTTAAGTGTCTATAGGAGTGATGTTTTTTGTTTTGTTTTTACATTAAATAGTTTCTTCTATACCAGTTCAGAACATGCTCAAAATGTCAAATTCTCAACCAATGGTGTGAGTTTGAGCAATAGCAGACAGGACCATTAGGCTACTCCTTACTGCAAGCTGTAGTACAATGACATGCTGGATTTAATCAACTATGCAGTGGACTTTCATGACATACTTGTTATTTGATGCACATATAGCTTATTTTTTAACTATTATTTTATTTGACCAAAATAGATGTTATGGTTAGGATTAACTACTGAGTATAGAGCTTGTACTGTAAATAATGCCATTTGGTATGGAAAATGATTATAAATCATTAAAATTTAGAATAATTTATTCTGATTTACAATAAAAACTATTGAAGTTAATCTCTTAATTGACAATCCCTAAACTAGTTAAAGTGTCCTGATTTTAATTCAAAATTATAGTATCATTTGGTAGGTTTTTTAACATGGTTCTTGGGAATAAAAATGACTTACATTTGATAAAAATTATATACATTTTTGACCAAAATCTGTAATTATTTTCTTCAATTATTTTCTTATCTTTGCCATATAACTCAACAGATTCAGGTATGCATTTATTTAATTTTTTTCTCTTTGTTATTTAGGCTTATTTACATATATACTTTATGAAATTTTATTAAGAAACTGAGATGATAATGAATAAAAAGGAAAATGTGTATCTTTATTTATCATGTAATGATGAAGTAACATGGGCGCAGTCTCTGAGAAACAATACTAATCTGTGTAACAAAATATAAACATCATTGCAGATGCTCACTCTTTATTGCCATGTATAATATTAATGTATACACTTAAATGTACAGTTCTATGCATGCTCATTAAAACGCTACAATCAACCACCATGCACTAGCTCTCTCAGAGTGTTTTTGAATCGGTCATAATTTTGCAACTCCATTTGGTGCCACTAGGGGTGCTGTGTATATACATAACCATATAAACAAGCTCTGTTTCAAGCAAAATGGAGATTGTGTCGGCCACATTTTCAAAAACATGGCAATTCTTTTTTGATTTATGACGTAGGCAGTATTTCGGTTACAAAAACAACTTGTGTACCTGGTTAAACCTTGGATGGGCTTTAACTTTCTCTGTCCATAAAACTGCCCTCATTCCAGCACGTAATAAAAGAGGAAACACTATACACATGACTGTCACCTCCCAGGGGTTCAGGAAAATTAGACAACCTCATGGTGCATGGTATCTGGAGGCCGGGCAGGGAGATGTGGCTTTATGTGTGTGTATGATGTTTTATGTCAGTGATTTGTGCCTAAAATTTATGCCAGAGTCATTGTAGTCAAGTTCCTGTCTCTGCTTCCTGTGCAGTAAATCACAGCCACAGCTGGAGCTTTAATCCTGCTCCAGTTAAAAGCAAGCCCAGGGACATGTATAAAAAGACCGAACGAATTTCTGGCCCTCAGGCCACAGATGCACAGACCTTTCCAATGAGCTAGTGATGGACAGGGATGCTTTGAGAATCACAACAGAAGAAACTTCTGAAATGTGTTGGGTTTAATTTATTTGACATGATATCATAACGTTTTAGAATATAGCGGAGTGTGAAATCGGAGGATAATGTTGGACATTTCATGTGCTTGCTTGTCAGATATTGCAAAATAAGCTATATTAAGCCTCATAACAGTCTACTAAAAAAACCTGTAAAATGTGCACAGCAGTCAGTCATCAATATACTACATTAATTCCTAAGGCTCTGTAGAGATTAGACAGGCACTGGAAGCTGGAGATGAGCTCTTAACACACACACGCACACACACGTTCGATGTTCAAATACGCACGGTCATGACCTTTCGTTGCCTCCAGAACAATTTTTGTCATCATTCTTTGATGAATGACACCAGGCGCATAAAAAGTAGGAAGAGAAGACGTATTCTAAGTTCAGGGAGTGAAATTTAACTCCAGCTCCAGTCCGTCAAGATTTTAAGCAGCTTTATGAGGTTCCTTCAAAAATCTGTCTTGTATTCAGATTGGATGGTTAGCTCAGTTACACTTTTATGAGGTCAGTGATTTTGTTTCATCTCTCTGTCTGATTAACTAAGTTTGTAAGTCTTTAAGTATGTTAAAAAGTACAGAGCCCTAAAGGGGACGTGGTGATGGAAAAAAATATGAGATGGGAGGAAAACTTTTATTTCGATGCTTTTGCGTTCGCTCGCAAAACATTTGCATTCTCTCACAAAAATATTGTGTTCCCCAGAGAAACTTTGCTTTCGCTCACAAAAGCACTGAAAATTTGTTTTTCCTCCTACTGCATATTATTTCCATCACAAAAGTTCTGTGAGCAAACACAACAGTTCAGCAAATGAATGCAAAGTTTCTCGGGGGAACGCAAGCGTTTTACGAAAGACTACAAAAGCACGGAAATATAATTTTTTTCTCCCACCTCAATTGTTTTTCCATCATGTCCCCTTTGGGGCTCTGTAAAAAAGTGCCAACAGATTTTAGTGCTACATGTTTCCATGCTACCATTGTTTAACTAATTGTTTTACAAAATTATTATATAATATTTTTGGAATAGTCAGTAGCATTTAGTTTACATCAGAGACTGGCAAAACTTCTCTTTACAGCTTGTGACAATTGTAATAAAATGAATAAATTCTCCCAGTTAGGATTTATTTTGAAATTATACTATTTCCATTCTGATTAATTTCAGCAGCACAATCATGCATATGATATTGCTTTAAGACAATAGGTCAACAAACAAGACGTTAATATAAATATTTTGCATCATGCAATATGTGCAACCTACAACTGAGCTCAAATATATACAGTACCAACTCCACACTTTATACAAAAAGTTTCTTCGTCCCCAAGGTCAGTGATGCATTTAGCCAACGTGTTCATTTCCTTTCTGCCACCGCAGCATGTTCTGGCTAAACGCAGCAGTTTTCATACACCGCAAGAAATGAATGATGGAGTTGGATCACAACGAACGAGAGATGTAAAGGTGGGAGGTTACAGTGCAAAATTTTTCAAGCATTAGCCCATAATTCATCCCATTGGGAACCCAGTAATTTCTGATGATACTATGACATTTACCAGCCAACCACAAGCCAGGCTTTGGTATAAATAGACACACAAAACTCTTGCAATGATGTAAGTCACAACCACTAAATTGTCAGCTATATTCAGAAAAGGCCTCAGTAAACACAATGTCTGGCATCATGCTTTTAGTCACCGAAAATGTGAGGATTTTGCCTGGTCGTGCCAAAAGAACCAAAGTAGTTTGCAAGACAACACAAAGAATCCAGCCACTATGGCTCAGAGTCTTTTGTGTTTTGGCTCCTTTGACAAATAAAAAAATTATGCCAAAGCCAGAATGCCGTACAATATTGACCTGCCACAAATTCACATAGGCAGATGCCCTGAAGCGCAACTAGCTACAGAAAGTGGTTTCCCGAGGAGTGGCTTCCTTCTGCAAGATGGAGATTGTGAGAGATGGGAGATTGTCTTTGATTTCCTGCATGGGGGATGTGGAACCAGTCTCCATGGCAGGGTCGGCCATTGTCAGCGCACCTCATAAAACCCTAATGAAAGGTGGCAGGGACAAGGCATTTGCTTGTGTGTGTGCGCCTGTGTGTGTGTATGTCCTTGCCTCTGTGTTTACGACAACAAAGGGGAAATGAAAGCCCACCACATGCCCTCTTTTTCTAATCTTAGTATAGAAAGTGAAAACCAACAAAAATTGCACCACAGAGGTCTTGGCAGGAGTTAATGGAACTGAACCTGGGATTTTCTTTCAGAACTATAAAAGTTGCATTCACACAGGAAATCCTCATTAAATTGGCCTGAAATTTCAGATGAAATACAGATGAGAACAACAACAACGACATAATCAGAAGGGTTTCCATGGATCACACCTTATATGACTCCTTTAATTTAAAAACACACTCCTGAAAGTTTGAGGTTGGTGAGATTGTTTAAAAATGTTAAAGAAATCTCGTATGCTTACCAAGGCTGCAATTATATAATCAAAAATACAGTAAAAAAAAAAAAAAAAAGAATATTGTGCAATATTATTATAGCTTAAAATGTGTCTCAGTGCAATGCAAGTCACTTCGGATAATAAAAAAAAAATCTGTTTATTACTGTTAATTGAAGTTTATTCATAATGTAGTATCTAATGTCAACATGGTCAAAATGCAAAAATGTACTAGTTATGTAGAATTTACCGTTAACCAGGAATTGTGCAACAATCATGAATGATACATTAGCTTACTGAGGAAGATATGTGCTATTTCTTTTCTAGACAAGATGGGAAACAACTTGCATTGAAGTCTGAAACTAAGCCCTATGGAGTGACCAAATACCAGGTTCTTTTGACTTTTACCAGTAAGTAAACACCTAACAAACTTCAACACCCTAGTACGTGCTTAGCAACACGCTAACAACCAATCTGAACTCTCTACAATCACAGAGCAACACCCTGACAACCACCAACAACAGCTAAACATTGTGCTAGTGAGTTTTACATAGGCAAACAACACTGCTATTTTCTTCAGAAAAATCTAGTTTGTCATTAGCTGATTAAGTGGGTAAATTGTCACATCTAACTTCTTTCCCAGATTTTACCTCACAGAAACTGAATGTAAAAGGTCAAGCATTGCCCACTAACTGTCCAGCCTCTGTCTCCGTGAGCTATGTTTAGAAGTTAACTCGGGGCCACGGTGAGGTCATGACCCACCAGAGCTGAGGGAAGGCAGTACTTACAGCCAGCCTGTGTTTACCCCTATACCGGGTATTATGTTGGTTTGAAGGGTCATATCATGTTACTGCCAACCACTCATTTATCACAGAGCCATGATAAACAACAGACACCATTTGTCAAATACAATATTAGATCTCAAACAGTTTCCTGTGACACAGGAGGGCGGATGCTGGATGAACTTCCTATATGTCACTCTGTGTTTAAAAATAAACATTTAAATGTCTGACACAGACACCTATATCAGAAAATATTGGGAAATATGTGACCTGCTCCAAAGTTTTGAGTGTTCTGAAACCCAGAAACACATTTTGAGTTTTATGCACTGATTGAAAAAGAAAGTGATTTATCTATTGTTTTTCCAAACTGTTGTCCAGATAGCCAGTAATGATATAATAGTGGCTGTCATTAAAACATATTGAGAAAATTACCTCTGATTATTGTAAAAAAAAATTATAAAAAAAATCTGATATCATTTGATTAGGAGACTTCTGCAAATAATTATAATATGTTTAACAATATTTCAAAATGTAACTTGCAGGTAATGTGTTGTTAACAAGCTGTTTTGATGAATGAATATTTTGCAGTTGAAAAACAAGTAACACTAGAGATTATAGATTTCTGTCAGTTGTTCTGTGTCTTACAACCTACCCCCAATGTTCATGCTTTTTCATGCAACTAGTAGTAGGTGCACTAGAAGCAGTTCAAATGTTCTCCCCATTTTTGTGGAGCTGAGCCAATTATCCATCACGTCACCTTAAAGGGGTCATGAACTGCCTTTGTTTTTTATTTTGTACTGTTCTCTGAGGTCCACTTATAATGTTATCAGGATTTTTCCACAAACTGGCACTGCAGAGCATCTTGTTGTCTTCAGAGCCATATTTATCGTTTGGTTTATGCGTAGACTCGCATTCACCTCTCTTGTAAAAACTACATTTGTGAATCGTTGGGCGGGGCTAAACAGGCAGCAATGTAGAAGCAGGCATTGATCTTCCTCTGTGGAGGCGGTGTACATCAAAGTGGCACATTCCACAACCTGTGATTTTGGCAGATTGGCTTCAGTGTAAGCTGTTTTTAGACTAAAGCCTCGTACACACCGGAATGATTATCGAGCACACTTATCACCTACTTTTTCATGCGTATTTTGTGTTCATTTTCACTGGCGATGAGCCTCCCTGACATTAGATGGCGCTTAATGAAAACCAGAAATACCCCGGTACACATCGAATCCTGTTTGATCTGCAATTCCTCTCCATAAAAACTCCCTCTTATTGAGATTTTTGTAGTCGCTGTCGCGTTTGTCATAAAACCTTTTATGTTCAGACACCAATGAGACCAGCAGCTCTAGATTGATCTTGCCTCGATGCATCTTCTTATGGTGCGTTCCAAACGGGATATATCACCCTCCAAAGGGCACTTTGGAGTGAAAACAATCATGGCCGCCATATTGAAGGGTCTGAAGTGCTCAAAACTGAAGTGCTCAAAACTGGCCATTTCAAAAGGGCACTTCGGAATGTAGGATTGAACTGATGGACACTTCGGGCTCCCATGATCATTTGCGCAGATTCTTTGCATGATGACGGCGCCTCTGTGTGGGCACGTGATGATGACCTTAAAAGGCACTTCAAGAAACAGTTGTTTGGTCCCCTACATCCTTCAACCCTTCGAAGCTCTCACTCCGGAGGGTAAACCCTTTGAAGGGATTAGGGCATAGGGATGAGCTCTTCCGAATGGAACGCTGGGTTGGTCTACTTACTTCGTCTTCGTCGTTAGGTATCAGATGTACTTGGCAAGACCGTTTTGTGCTTGAGCGCCACCAAGTTGTGTTTTATTGTAACTTCAGATGCTCCAGGCACGTGAACAAAACCACCAATCTCATTGGTCAGCCGGTTTTTAACGTGGCGCATCATCCTGCTTTCAAGGGAGGTTTTTGAGCCCGTAAGTCACGACTTCAAACCACGACTCACGACTTTGTAGCGTTCCAGGCAAGTCACGCCAACCTTCCTGAGCGCAAGGAATTGTAGCTAGATTTTTAATTTTATTGCAACGTTATATTGTCCTAAAATCAATTTTTCAACGTGTACCACTTGCATAAACACTGCATCCATGGTCAATATTATCCGTAGGGGCTGCCATTGTTGTTTCGCTGGCTATGTGACGTCAGAGCACGGAATTGGGAGTACATCGATCTAGTACGAGTTCACAGGTTGGAAGTCACGGGTTTGACTGCTGTTCCAGTGCACTTTCACGGGTAGAAGGTTGAAAAAACACGGGTTATGGGTTGCCTGGAACGCGGCATCAAACTAACAAAACGAGCCAGAGGCATTTTTTACAAAAATAACGCTTTTACGCCTCGTGTTTTGCACGTCGGGGTGCATACACAAGGCTTAATTTATAGGATGTTTTTATAGTACAATGGCCTCTTATATATCAAAAGATCAAGGGAAGTTTGATTTCTTAGTTCATGACCCCTTTGAACAGCAACATTTATTGTTTGAATTTAGAAATAAAAATTATTTGAAAGCTGCAACTTTTTTGTGAAAAGTATGCGCCTGGCCCAAAGTTAATTTCAGGTCTGTGTTTGTTTATCAGTCTGGCTATTGCGCCATCTACAAACGCAGTTAAAGTTAAGGTGATAAGTAAACTGAAGTTGGGCTCAGGTGGTTGTCCTGTGGGATGTGTTTCCCATACATTTATTTATTTGTGGCACTCACAATATCAAAACTGACCGATTTTCCAAAAGGCTTCATTGAATAAACATGAGCACGTACTGCACATTTAAAAATCAAAACGAGGCGCGGATGTTTTTATATCACTGTATTTCTGAAGGAAGACTATCTTTAATCTAGTCTATTAAATTTTCGATGTCATTTTAATTTCATTTTGCATGTTATATAAAGCAGCGTTTGTGAGCTCAGCGCCCCTTTGTGTACAGCAGTTAATGGGGAAATGGTTTCTCCCACTTTAAAGCACCTCCTGCTGGCAGAGAATGAAAAAGCATTTTCAGTAAGTCTGATTTACACAGCAAACATATTTAATTGTTATCAAAAATAATCTACTCTAGAGGGACTACTTGGCTGTTGTTATTGATTCTATTTGGAAGTCTACCGGAAGTTAAGTTAGGGCCACAAAAGCGCCCATGCGCAGTAACATTTGTTTATGTTGTTGCCGTTGAAACGGTCTATAATCAAGTTTCTCCACAAACGGCTCACTGTGACGCTCGACTGAGAATGATGTCACACAAAGTCAGCACTGTAAATACATAGTAGGCTGATATTTGTTGTACTTTGGGAATGATGGCTGTGTAAGAGCCTACATTCCTAAAGTCTGAGCTGTTAGAAAGGGTAAAGGTAATCTTTTATTGGTCTCACAGCTCTGCGCTGTCTCAAAAATACCCTACAAGCCAGACTGGTTTGACTTTTATGAAGGTGGGATGAATGGCTCAGGTCTCACAACGTAAACACAGACTTCCCTGAGCTGCCGAGAGACTGTAAAGTTTACATGTAACAAGTCAGCCCTACCTCTACCCTTTGAATGAGGCTGAGACTTTAATTCATCATTGAACCTCACATCATAAGACATCCAAGAACAGCTTAATCCTTGTTCATAGAGAGCCATGGGGACAATGGGCGGCAAATATAGACATTAGATGATTCTCCAGTGCTTTGTAAGAAGACAAAAATGAATCCACACAATGAAACTGTGGCAAAAAAGTCTTTCTGGAATGGTCAAATGCTTTTTCTTCCATTTTACAGGTTATTGAACAGATTTACACACTTGTTTTTTTCCTAATGCTCACTGCAGAATGACCTGACAAAATGAATTCAGCTCCATTGCTGAAGGACAGAGAGAGCTAGAGAGCAAAGATAGCGTAAATGGGGTGGGAAACAACAGCCAATCATGTGTCTGGAAGGGAGAGGGACTTTTTTTAGGCCAGGCTGCTGTTTACGCAAACTGAGAGTGTCCGTTCCCCCCCTTGGCACTCACACACTCACACACACCATGTAGGACTTTGTACACTAATACTGAAATCAACACTACTCAGATTTTCTGGAAGCATGTCAATGGCTTTACAACTGTACAGTGCACACAAGCAAACACTCACACTACTGATGTTCCAGCCAGCTGTCTTTCTGTGTTAACCTATCTGCTTTGCACTCCTACAGGAAGTGTGTGTGTGTAAGCATTTAAATATCTGTGGTTTCACTCTGTGCTGATAGGAATGATCTCTCTGCTCATTTTTATTACTGTACAGTATGTGTGTCTACAGGTGTTCCAGCATATATTTGAGTGTGTTTCCACCTCAATTGCAACTATAGATCTACAAGTCTGACTAATGTAATTTTAAATCTTTCAGGTGCAACTTTATTTATCTTGTGATGCGACTATTTCTTGCGATGTGACTTTCTTACAGAACTGGAAAAAAAGAGAGACCCAGGACAGTGGAATGAGAGAGGAAAAAAACAAGGTCCAGAAAGGCATTTAATTTTTAAAGTTGAGCTTCTTTTAACAGGACCACCGCATTTTTAGAATGCTGTGTCATGCACAAGATGCTGCAAAAGATGCAAACGCAAAAGGTCAAAGAGACGTCCAAAGTGCATTAAAATGTAAAAATGCAATCTGTTTGATTGGCCACTTATGCTGCATTACATTCAACTTGGAAAGTGCAACTGAATGCCACTTTGAAGTCCAATTTTAAACTTGGAAACTCTGATTTCACCAGTTACAAGTATTAAACCTGAAAGTGTGAAGTGTGAGTTTGATATTTAATGTCGCTCAGGTGACTCTTCCTTGAAGCTGCTTTATTAAGACTTCCTGGATTTCTACCACTACTGGTATAGTCTCCAGGTCTAAGGTTTCAGCTCTGATCCCATACTTGACTGTGCCTTGATCTTATAACCTAATTCTGGCTTTTGCCCAACCAAATACACCCAGACTCCAATAACCGACCATGCATGAGCAAACTCTTTTTCATTTTACAATGTATAACTCATTTTTATTGCATCCCCACCACCCCCACCCCAGCCCACGGCATGCACCTTATCAGATTACACAGTAATCACTAAACACACATTTATATTCACAATTAAATCACACACATACATACAGAGACAAACTCTTGTGTTGACATAAGCACACACACATACACTCACATATAGTTTAGACCCTAACTAAGCGCACACCATAATTGTATACTTGGCCTTGGGCCTTATAAAACAGCGTAATTCCTTTCCTTGGTCTAGGGCAGAGAAGGGAAAGTACAGAATAATAGCAGAAAAAGATCTGTCAGGGTGTTTCAAACTATTCGCCGGTTCAGTTTGTATCACGGCGCCTTCGTCTTAAGCCTAGTGGCTGAGTTTGCCACCAAAGCTCCATTTGTTGGGAACATTTGACAAACGTTCCCAGGTTTTGAGCGTTGATATAGCGCAGACGCAGCGAGCTGTCAATATGGCGTGCCGGGAGGGCGTGCGATCAAGGCAGAGAACAAAAAGACAGTGAAAAAGGGGACAAAAGAATTCCAGCTATTTTCTAATATAAATTTTGCTTTCAATCTTGCTCTGCCCCACCTGGTAATGCTTTTTTATGGCAGCCTTATAAAATAGCAAGGATGGGAGAAAGTTGATGATGTGCTGTGAAAAGCAAGGCTAAAAGAGTGAATTTAAGGGCGGTAGGTGAGGTTTTGTGAGGCAGAGGATTTAATGTGCTATTTCAGATAAACCATGAGTGTATTGGTGCGCGTGACAAAGACAGACAAGCACGTAGCGGCAAAAGCCAGCAAACAACATTTTACAGAGAAGCCGCGGATTAAACACGGATTAAATTAAATAACCAAGTTCCGATGAAGCAGTTTTATTTAAATGGCTCATGGTTATTCATAAAACAATTACTGCATATTGAACCTTTATAGCCAAGCTGTCAGTTTCAAGATAAAACAACAAAGCACAGCTAACGTCACAACAGATTACGGAGCGGCATTTGTTGGCCGCATCTTGGGAATGTAAATCAAGATAGAGAGTCGGGATGGCAAAAGGCAGAGGGAAAATCAGAGGAGGAGAAAGAGTCAGAAGGTAGACGAGTCAAATCATTGGCAGTGTTTGTTGTTCATTTCAAGCCCATCGCGAGGAATCGAGTTGGACAGAATCCCTTTGATGAAGCGAGAGCTACGACGCCTCAATTTATTTGATGCTGCTTTGATAGTGTCATTCGGCTTTTTGGGTCCCTCTTTTATCCAGGAACATATTCTGCCCATGTGAGCCTTTAGAAGAGCTACAGAAAATCAGGAGGGATGATGAGAGGTGAAAGGAGGAGGCTATACATAATCCATAACTAAAATGTTCAGTCAGTCAGCTCCATCTTTTATAGTAAGTTTTTTTTTTTTCTACCTTTTTATGAATGCAGTACTGCACATTCAGACATGAAGTACTATTCATTTGATATACTGCTTTTTGCATACTCCATAGTATTGAAGTATGCATATTCAGAAAGTTTTTTTTTTTTTTAGATAATTCAGTTATGGTGTTTTTAGGTTTTTCCGATATGTTTTGATCTGTCATCCTAATGCAGCTCAGTAAAAATATGTATATAATATATAGCTTGGATACGGTTTCAAACTACACATATATGTACTGTCATTCAAAAAAGTGATCAGTAACCATTTATAATGTTATAAAAGATTTCTGCTGTTAATAACTGCTGTTCTTTTAAACCTTCTATTCATCCAAGAATCCTGAAAACAAATGTATCACAGCATTCACAAATATATTAAGCAGCATAACTGTTTTTCAATATCGACAAGCACCAAATCAGCATATTAAAATTATTTCTGAATGAGACTGGAGTAATGGCTGCTGAAAATTCGGCTTTGCCATTACAGGAATAAATTAAAATTATATTTGAAAATGTAAAAAAAAAAAAAAAAAAAAAACATTTATTTTAAATTATAATAATATTTCACAATATCATTGTATTTACAGTATTTCATATAAATGCAGCCGGCTGAATTTTTTTTTTTTTTTTTTTTAAACATTAAAAATCTTACCAACTCCAAACTTTTGAATGATAGTATAAAGTAGCTTCCTCAACACTGGTTCTTGCATTGCTTTAGTGGCCATGGATTAGCATTAACATGCACTAAACAGCCAAAACAAGGCTAAATCTGCATTCAGGAGTGCAGCTTGAGGAAACATCTGTTTGCATAACAGGGCCTTTGTTGTTTGCGTGACACTGGAGTGGACTGGTGTTTAGCATGAAGTGAAGTGAAGGAGCTCAGGGTCAATCCCACTTGAGCATGTCGATCCTTCGATGTAAACAAGCAGGCAGCAGCAGCAAAAACTTGGGCAGAATTTGGAGCCAGTAGCCAGCAATCAGCCCACCACAACCCATAAACCAGCTCTAGCTCAACAGCCACCTCATGTTTAGGTCATTACCACCTGTAATGTATTTTACAAGTAGCAATTTCACCATGATTTGAGGTACTCAATGGATTGGAAAGTTATAAAACACACAGTTTTATACATTTGACCCTAAATAATGAATCTGGTCAATCAGCATTTAGTCAGCTAAGGTGAGTTAAGGGAGATCCAATTATAAGGCTTGTAAAGTTTAATATCACAGCTGCACAAACTACTGTACACCTGCAGTTCAGACTGCAAATAAACAGTCGCACTATTACTCAAATAGCATAACGCCCTTTCAGAAAATGAAAATGACCTGTTTAAATGTGATCCTTGTTTTTAATTAAACAGCCATTTAAAACAGGCCATTGTTTTTCTGTACACCGTAGGTTTTCCAATAGCTGTGTGATTTAAGGCCTCAGTCGTTCCACGGGAAATGGAACTAAACTTTGGGGTACGGCTAATGCGGAGCAAAGAATAAAAGATTAATGTTGTCATTAAATTTGAGGTTTGGCTCATTAGCCCTTCGACGCTGATGCATGTAATCCAGTATAGTGCTAATTAAGTCATAATTATTTTGATCGCTTGTTTTTAATTAGTCAGATGAAACAAAGCTAGTCCAAAGTAGCCTACTGGCTGATTCAGTATTGGTCCATGAATCAATTCTCTGGCAGTCTTTCTCGCTGAAAAGCCTTGTGGAGAAGAAGCTTGCTAATCTGTCCATACACCGAGAAAGACAGAGGGAAAGATGGCAGGAGATAAATAAGCTTGTTTGGAAGTGAGAGAGAAAGATGTTGAGATAAAGCAAATGAGAAAAAGACAGGGAATGTTTGGATGAGCAGCCACTAGCCAGAACTGAGCCCTCATGGTGCAGCCATTTTGAGAGAGCATTTAGCTCCGTCCAAAATGGCACCCTAAACTCTCGCGGTCTTCCTCTGAGTCCGCACTTTCGTGAAGTAATGCCGCTTTGACTGCTGGGTAGAAGTCTGCTGCGGAGCTCGCACCAGTGCAGATTGAGGGTACATAATGGCAGCAAAGGGGGCGCTCACGAGCACCATTCGTAACGCTAAAATGACAAATGGGACAACATACGGTCTTGTGGACTTAATGGACATGCGCACACAGAGGCCATTGTAAGTCCATAAGAAGTGCACATGAAGTGTTCCATTTGGGACAGGGCCTAACAGTCACAAACCTGTTTTAGGGCTCGTCCACTCACTCATCAGAATCTTCGGTAATCCTCGGCAAACTTCGCCAGTCGGTTGAACCGGCTCAATCGGTTCTTTTTGAGTTAGACGTGCTACTTTGGCTGTGCGTCCTGCGTCATCAAACCATAACTAAAGTTTGATTTGTGAACCGGCTCGAATGGTTACTTCATGAAAACCGTCTCAAAAGAACGATTCGTTCAAGAACCGAACATCACTAGTATGAAATTAAAATCTTTTCAGTTGGTTTTGGATGTGTTTGAATGATATTATTTGGACTGTTTATTTAGTATGATTTTTGTAGAAGGATGTTTTGTGTTATCTGGTGGATTATGGTCCTTGAGATGAAGAGGGTGGAGGAAGCTCTTCAACCCATTATTCGAGTATCACCTTTATACGGATCTTTTATGCACTTTGAGTACAGCAGGCTTATGGATAAAGACTGTCAATTGGCTGGAAGATGTACTGGACATTGTGAGAACTTGAATGCAATTCAAATAAGACTTTATTTACTGTACTCCTTTACACTTAATTCATCATTCATGGATATTGATCGGTCTTGAATTTTATTTACATTTTTGTTCTTTTTGTGTGTTTTGATTTGGTGTGAATAATTTGGATGAAATGTCAAAATGAAATAACTATTGTTATGCTTACTTGAATGTTTTTTTTTTTTACTAAATATAAATTACCAATATTGCATGCATTCAATGAGAGTCTCTGATTTATGTTTATGCTTTGTTAAACGGATTATGTTATTGCAGTAGGTTTCCTTTTATAAATAAGTTGTATGACTGGTTTTGGGTTTAGTTAAATCAGAAACGGTTATAGTGTGTTTGGATGTCCCTTATTTTAGAGATGCAGGCACACATGTGTGCTTCAGATAAGAGCAAGAGAGAGACTAGGAAGGAGCAAATTTCATGGTTGAGCTCACTATCTCCACATCACTTTGCCACAGCTGTTATCCTCTCATAAATTGCATAGAGTCATCTGTCATGTGTCACAACAGCCTGTGAGAGCTGGAGCCCTTCTTGTTGTGATGTTAGGAAAGTCTGTGCTACTAGAGCTTTCTGCTGGCATCGGGTGCACTGGTCAGCTGAGGCAGAGCTGCAGACAATGATGGATTATGGGCCAGGTCAATGCTGTCGGGGGCTTGAGCTGAGGAGCTTGCAGTGGAAACGAGGTGCTGCTAATGTGAGCCTGATAAACATCAGGCTCCAAGACTATTAGTGAAGAAATGGTAGACGCAATTTATTATAAATTATATTAACATGATCACAGATTTGCTTAGTAGTGTTACACTCAAAAAATAAATTCATTAACTTTTTTTGTCAAGTTTTTACACACAATTTAATTTAGTTGAATCAACACAATTTAGTTGGTTTAAGTAAAATTAATTTAATCTAGTATGTTCAAGTTTATTATGTTTGTCAAAATAAATTTTCTTACATGGGACCAAATCTTTTTTTCAATTATTATATTATTGTAAATATTATATAACTATTTTTAAAAAAAGAAAAATATTATTTTAATTTTACAATTATTTATTAATGAAGTTAAATTATTAAGTTACACAAAAATGCAATTAATGAATCATGTTTTATTTTATTGCAGTTTATTTTAATTTAATTAATTTAATAAAAAATTAATTTAATTGTATTTATTTTAAATATTTTGAAAATTTACAATTAAGTTACACAAAACAAACAAAAAATGCACTTGATGAATCCTGATTTAGATTTACAATTTTCATTACAAATTACATTAACATGATCTGTATCACAAATTGATTTAAATGAATAACATACAGGTAGTGTACAATCATAAATATTTACTTTTCATTTTACAGTATGTCACAACTCAAAATTATTTCAATTAATATTATTTTAAATTATTTTTGTTATTTTAAATAATTTTAAAATGAAAACTTTATTAAGTTACACAAAAAAACGCACTTGATGAATCCTGGTTTAGTGAACACAGTTTTCATTACAAATTACATTAACATGATCTGCGTCACAAAATTTGTTTAAATTAACATACAAGTAGTGTACAATCGTACAGGTTAACTTTTTATTTTAGAGTATGCCTTAAAATGATAAAAAAAAAAAAATAATTAAGTTGTTCTTGATGAATCACAGTTAAGGGTATATTTGCATTTTTCTAATATATATCTATCTTTTTTTCGAAAAGCTCCAAAGTGAAAAGGGTCTTCCAAGTTCCAATACAGTACTTTTTTAAAGGGACATACAAAACTGTGTCAGAGTTACACATTTAATACCTGAATTTCATAGCGGTTATTAACATGTTTTTTCAAGGACCATAAAATAAACCCTTTCTTTCTCAATAAATCTGGCTGTGCACATCAGGCTCGTGTGTGTGTGTGTGTGTAAGCAGCTGTGACATGCTGTCACTGTACACACAGCTTTTTGTACTGGATTAAATACCCAGGCTGACAAACTGCTATAAGACCACTTTCTGTCCCTCTCTGCGGGAGAGAGAGTGTGTGTGATGGGGTGGTCAGCCAAACCACCTGTTAGTGTCCTGAAAATCACTGCTACTACACCAGTTAACCATCCACTTTGCCTTCAAGCAATTCACACAAACACGGTCAGCAGCAAAATTGTCCCCGACTGTGCAAAACACACTCACATGCACTCAAATCACCACCTGTCTGTGAAAACAGCAACCTATAAACCTGTGTGTGCATTTGTGAAGGGTTGCAAGGGACTAATAAAAGTGAAGGATCACGTCACACATTGTTTTTCCCAGAAACCAACAATTTTCAGAGACCTTCAGAGTAGCTCTTAGTCGGTACGCTCTAATTTGAAGGTGACTGTAGTGGTCAGGTGGTCTTCTGTGCTGTGTGTGTTTGTGAGTGTATGATATTTTTTAAAAGCAGGACGAAGGCTGAATAGCTTCACACATGTAGCAATGTGAATATGAGAGCATCATGTAATCCAGCTTAGTTGACTGCTGATTTACGTAATGTGTTTTTGAGACCCCTTTCATTTTCACTTCTCCTGATTTTTCATCTCTTGTATCTCTTTCAACTGTCAGCATAATTGGGATGAATGTTTCACATACACTACTGTTCAAACCCTTCAGGTCAGAAATATATATATAAAAAAAGAAATTAATACTTTTATTGAGCAAGGATGAATTAAATTGATCAAAAATGACAGTAAAGACATTTATAATCTTACAAAAGATTTCAATTTCAAATAAATGCTGTTCTTTTGAACTAGGGCTGTCACGATATTAGATTTTTCATATCACGGTTATTGTGGCCATAAGAATTCACGATTTTGATATATTGTGATATCTATAGAAACCTTGTGGGGGGGAAGATATCAGTCAAATTATTTTTTACTTTGTTTATCAGGTTTTTCTTTTTCACCCAACGAACATAAGGATACTAATAAACGCAGGGCACAAGACTCTGGCTTTCTCCGTCTTCTTTGAAGCTCCTATGATATAACAAGAGAGAAAATACTGTCAAGTTCAACAGAATGATGAATAAATATTAATAACACTTTACAATAAGATGTCATTTGTTAACATTAATGTATTAACTAACATGAACAATGAACAATTAATTTATTACACAATTTATTAATCTTTGTTAATGTTAATAAAAATCGTTCATCGTTCATGTTAGTTCATAATGTTTACAAACACAACTTGTGATTTTAATAATGCATAAGTAAATGCTGAAATTAATATGAACTAATATTAATAAATGCTGTGGAAATAGTGTTCATTATTATTTAAGTTATTTATATATGTTAACTAAGGTAAGAATGACCACAGATGAGGCATTAAGTGCATGGCACTGAGACCAACTTAACATTTTACAAGTTTAATCTAGCAATGTGGTTGCTCAGTTTTTCAAGATCAGTTTTAATCGTGTAACTGTTAATAGATTTGAACAAAGACAGTGTTACTAGGCACAGGCCATATTAATTGCAAAAACAAAAATAAGACGAGTAAAGAAAACGCGGTACTTATTAAAATAATCACCTTTTACTTAAATATATGAACACAGAAAACCGCTGTTAACAGGTTAATATAACGTTTCCCATTCTATGACTAGTAAAATAATGGCAACTTACTCTGATGAACAGTAGCTGCAAGTGCTGCTCTTCTTCTTGTGTGACAGGTGTCAGCGTTAAGGCACAATACTGCCACCTGGGAGCTCAACCAGGTACTGGCACTGGAGTATTTACATGTGGTGTTATCATAAGAGAGCAGTTCATTTTAAATAATGCGGTATATCGTCACACACTAAATTATAGTGATAATTGTTGCTTTGAATATCACGGTTATCGTCAATACCGTTATATCGCGACAACCCTATTTTGAACTTTCATCAAAGAATCCTGAAAATATATATATATATCTATATAATATATATATATATATATATATATATATATATATATATATATATATATATATATATATCATGGTTTTTGCAAAAATATTAAGCAGACCGTTTAACAACATTGCCAATAATAGGAAATATTTCTTAAGCTGAAGGATCATGTGACACTGAAGACTGGAGCAATGATAATGAAAATTCAACTTTACCATCAAAGTTTTCTCATTTTATATATTTTCACAACAATACTGATTTATAATATTTTAAATCAAATAAATGCAGCCTTCGTTAGCATAAGAAAGTTATTTCAGAAACATTTAAAAATCTTAAAGAACAGTAGTGTAATATTTCTAAAGTTATATCCGAACTGATTGCACTGTATTTTATGCATCATTATCTTTTATTCTCAACTCTTGATTCATTTTAAATTAATTTTTAAATCATTCATTATTTATTGCTGTGATTACTTTTATGATTATTTTAATTATTTTTATGTAAAGCACTTTGAATTGTGTATGAAATGTGCTGTATTAATATACTTGCCTTCCCCAAAGTTTCAATATAGGCAAACAAAACAGTGACTAATAATAATAATAATAATAATAATAATAATAATAATAATAAATATATATATATTATATATATATATATATATATATATATGACAATTTTGACATCTCTTCTACTCTGAAATGACTTTAGAGCATTTTCACTAGTAATAGAACTATTTGCTACAGTTTGCTATATAAAAATCATGGTAAAAGTGTTTTCACCTTCTGCTGAAACAAACATAAAAACATAATATGAAATCATAAAAAGTGTTTCATTTCCTGAAAGGATGATGTCATAACAGAATTATTTGATTTATGTAATAGTTAGTCTGTAGGGTTAGTCTTGGATATACAACTTTCAATCTTTATAATTTCAGCATTATTCAAAATGTATAAAGAGAGAGAGAGAGAATCCTAATTATATTTGTTCAGTTTTAAGTAACATAGGGACACGTGGTTTTTCCTGAAATTTTCTCTTGCATTTTAAAATTTATGAAGGAAAAATGTGCCTTGGTTTCAGCCTCACCTTGCGGTGACTAAATTCATTCTTGCGTTTAGACTCCTGTTGGTTCATGTCTTTTTTCCGGGGCGAGACTGTGGTCACTGAGTCAGTCCAGGGTGAGGATCTGGCCCTGCCTCATACAGTTTAAACATTAATCACATGGATTAATCTTTATTTGAGTTAACTGTTTAGTACGCTTGTTCGTGTGTGGGCCAGAGTATGTGAGATAAGAGGAACAAAAAGAGCAGCACAGTATTAATGAAAAGAAATCCCTTTAGATTAGATGCATTCTCAGTATGTGATAATCTGTCCAATTCCTGAGAACCCCTTTTTAATTCTTTTGAGAGTGTGACTCTGACACACAAACAGACACTGAGATTGGCTCCCTAAACACTGTATGCGAGTGGAGAATAAATTAGTGGAAATCATTCAGTGACATCAGTGTGGGAATTCATGGAATTGAAGACAATTTCACCTCAATAACATTTGAGCACAAAAACACATTCGACTCATGAAACGTAGTGGTAACATATATAATGAAAGGCAGTGTTGTTTTGGTCCTCACTGACCCCCACTGACTGTATATACTAATGTAGTTTTTAAAATATCTTAATTTGTGTTCCACAGTAGAAAGTCAGTCATACAGGTTTGGAACAACATGAGGGTGAGCAAACAATGACAATTAAAATTTTCAGGTGACTTTGATTCACTTCACTTTGATTGTACATTACAATTTCTACATATTTTCACATTTTAATCATCATTGCCATCATCCAAGTTTAATAATAAATGTAATTTTTAGCAAATTTTTCATTATATTTTAAAAATTTATTTATTTTCAAAATATATATTCATTTTCATACTGTACTTTATAATGGTGTGACACCTACATTCACATAGCAATTGATTTTAATTGTTAGCATTTTATATTAGCTATATCATGAAAATAATGATCAGTTTAGCATGGATTTTAATACTGGCACATTACACACACTTAATCTTTGCTTGCAACCATCAGTGTAGTAGAGTAACCTGCCATTTGTCTTATATAAATAAATAAATAATATATATATATTATATATTTAGTATATATACCATTTACCTGCTTCCCTTCTAAATGAATCATTAGTAATATTTCCTTTGAAACACACAAACATTCAGGTAAAATGAAAATAAAATGAATCCACCCACACATGAAACACTGTCTGCCACAGCTTCAGATGGGAGGATTTTAGTCTTGTTACAAAAAGAACTATTATGTGAATTCAAAGCAATTACATTTTTTTTTTCTATCAAAATTGCAATAATACGAAGCATTATGCAGTTCTGATTCTCAGGGCACTTCAGGTGACTCTATAATGTGACATTCAGTCACTGACATTTAATTGTATGGGTTTGATTTTCTATCCAGTGGGGCTGTGTGGTCCCTATAATGGGGTGAGTGGAGTCACCAAGCTCTCTCTTCATTAAAAAGTGCTTCGTTCTAAGAGAATGGATAAAGATGAATTAAAGGACAAAAACACGGATGGAAGAGAGATAGAGAGAGATGACAAAGGGAGACAGCGGGGATGAGAGAATGAGAAAGGAATCGTGAGGAACTATATGAAGAACTTCACTCTAATACCAGTGTGTATTCTCCTAATACCAAGGTGCATCAGGGCAAATCAGAGAGAGAGAGCAATAAAGGTTTGCGTGTCCCCTGTAGAGTTGAGTTTAGTGTGTGGTTTTGGTATATGAAATCCCAAGAATCCGTGAGGTTTGGCTTTGAAATTATTTTTCAGACTAGTAAGTCCATTTTTGTGGTCTGTCGATGTGTATGCAGGGATTTTGTATTTACTTTTTATACAATGCAGTCCTTTTAGTCTCTTGTGGAAAGTGACAGGAAGTTATTGTTGAAAAAGACTGGGATGGGATCATGACACATCACAGGCTAGACTTCAACCCGTGTCATCAAAATGAGCACCATGACTCAACATTTTGACTAATGTGTATAACATCACTGTTTAAAATTGTAATTGTGTAATTTATATGTACTTTTAAATAGTTGTGAAATAAACTCTTTAAAAAATCTTAAATCTTAGGGCACAAGGAATTTTCCGCATTGATCCTTTACAGGTGTTTTACCATTTTAAGTTTTGTATTGCATTTCATTGTGTTTTAGATTTTATGGAAATGTCTGTAAAATTAATGGATGATGTCCTGGCTGAAGATTACAATAATATTCTCTAATAGAAAACAACTGAAACAAGTTCAAAACTGTTCTTTTGTGACATAGCGTAAGCGCCAGTGAGAAGTGACAAACGTGGAAGCATGTCCATGGAGCCATATGGAGCACTTTTTATGATGGATGTATGCATTTTTTTGGGCTTTAAAATCTCTACCCCAATTCACTGCCATTATAAAAGCTTGGAAGAGCCAGGACATTTTTAATATAACTTTGACTGTATTTGTCTGAAAGAAGAAAGTCACATACACCTAGGATGGCTTGAGGGTGAGTATATCATGGGGTGATTTTCATTTTTGAGTGAACTATCCCTTTAAGTCCTTTCAACTGAAATGCTGAAGGAAAAAAATAGGGAACAAATAAGTCTTATTGCATAAGTTGTAGTTGCGTAGTTGTGTTCCTAGTAGAGTATTATATATTTGGAGAGTGATTATCTGGTATAAGGGAACTGTGCGGGCTGCGGCGCAAAATTTAATATATTTAATAGCTGACCATATAATCTGTTAAGGTTGAACAGACGTGTTACACAATCAGTGGTCCTTTTGAATCATATTTTTCACAGTTTATTTACATCATTGTCATGTAGAGATTAGAGTTTAGATCTTATGTTATAGTTATTCTTCCCATTACATTAGTCTCGTGTGGTTGTACCATTGAAATCATAACTGTTAAATGTATTTCACAAATGAATGTTCGCCTTAATCAGTTTTTTTTTTTTCTAATCTGGATGTGTACTGTTAAATAAAACTAGTCAAAGGTCAGATTTGCCATTAGCGCTCATAAGACACACACAGGCATGCAAAATTGCGCCTAGTAAAATTCAAGTGGCTGTTTGTAGCAGCCCATAAAAAGACACTTGGCCATTAGCACCAAATTATGCAGCAAGAGAGTGCTGGGCGACGCGGCCCCTCCTCTCCATTCCAGCAGAACGTCTGGGGCCAGTAGAACAGGAAACGCATTAAGGAAACCAAAGCTAAATCCTGCTGTTTGTGCACGTTTTTCTCTGGCTCTCTTAGACTATACATAGCACATCTATGTTAAGTCATTAGAGTAAAGTCTGCCTGGGACCCTAGGAGCTGATGGGAGCCTTTCTTGAGGTTTTACAACATCTGGGGGTCTCATTTCCTCACATGTGCACATAAACAGTCAGCGCAGTTGGCTTTCAAGTGGCTTAAGTGATGACATCGCTGTCAGGCTATAAAACACTTAGTGACTTCAGAGCGTAGGAGGGATTATCGTGGGATTTTGTCATATTAAGTTTGACGTTGGTTAGATGTTATTTTGTCAGTTTTAAGATGATCATCTGCACTTCAGTGATCAAGCAAATGTTTTCATCCCAACTTTTGCTCATCAGATGTGGGAACAACTCTGTGACCCCAGATTTTAATTTTGTTGCATAGTCAAATTATAGTGATTAAAAATGGACAAATCTGGCCTGGTTAGATCAAATTAAAGATGATACTTAAAGAAAATATTATATAATGATTTAAATTTAGTACATACACACACACACACACACACACACACACATATATAGACAGACAGACATACATACATACATACGAGTGTGTGTGTGCACAACTACACATCTGATATAACATTTCAGTTTCAATAATATAATGCACACATATTAATGCTGATGTTATTGTGGAAACACTCATGAGGCTTTTTCTGAGGTAATGAAATATTCAGATTCATCTTGAGGTAAAGACTAATATCTAATGCTCACAAACAGGTTCAATATTGAACTCATAGGCATCAAAGACATCTAATGTTCTTCAAAAGCAATATGCCATGTATGCGTTAACATATCAGCGTGAGACATACAAGGTGTTGATGCATTTTTGATTAAGCTCAAAGGTGCGAAAAGCTTTCATGAAGAAAGGCATAGAAAATACAAAGCAACCTGGAACATTATTCACTTTCCCGGTGGGAAACAAGATTGAGGAGATACCCAACGCTCTCGGAGGATTCCTGAAGAAGAGAGTGTTTTCTCACTTCACTTCAAAACAACTTCTGTTGCCTTAGATATTATGTACTGAATATACTTTAAAGAAGGATCCTTTTGAGAAAATCACCTTGGTACACAAAATCCCTAGCTGCTTGACCACAGATATTACCAATTTATTTTTTTCTGCCTGTTAATTTTGTTTTTGACGAAACTGACAATAGATGTTGTTGTTGGCTTTCAAAACTGTGAGCTATAACAAGTTAGTAATATTAGTTTAATCCATACAGGAAGATGAACAATTTTAGCGCCACACCTGTAATGATCTCATCAATGACTGACGTAAATCAAAAGCTGTGAAACACGTTTGTGACTAACAGAAACACTGATTATCCTGAGGTCCCACATTTTTCAAACCTCTCTTTGTGACTATACACACATCACAGATGTGTCTGCACTTGTTAGAATGAGTGTTAATGTGATATTCTGAAACGCTGATTAGACGTTGTCTACCTAGCAAACCTTAAAATGAATTGTATGGAGAAGGACTGACAATTCACAAAGAGAGATGCTGGTTGGATGAGGTCCAAATTAAAGTCTAAGCACGTTGAAAGACAGGTCATATATTGAGATAGTGAAGAAAATCAAGAGTAGAGACAGATAAGCAAATCCATCCTCAAGGTTTTCAGTGTCATTTGAAGGAAAGGTACATAAGAACTAGAAGCCTCAAGGGCATTTCAATAGCTCGAAAAAAGTACTTAGCATTTCAGGAATGGGTTGATACTTTGTGACTTTTCATAATCTTATAAGAACTGACTATAAACGTAATTTCAACTTGATAACACGCATAAAACTTTCTGCATGAAAATTGTTACATTACTTCTGTTTGGAGTCTCAGAAACCCTAGGCACAAAACATGAATAAATGCAATACATTTTTACGTGTGAAGATTTTCTGATTGGCTATACGCACCGCAGAAGTACACACCAGTTATTTATATAAATTTATATTGCTGTATTTTTCTTTTACAGTGGAAAATAAAAAAATATATATAACTACTCCATAAAAATTAATTACTTTTTTTTATTTACAGAATATTTAATACAAGATTCTCTTATTTTTAATTCAATATTTTTGTATAAATAATAATAATAATAATAATAATAATAATAATAATATTATTAATATATATATATATATATATATATGATATATATATATAATATATATATATATATATATATATATATATATATATATATATATATATATATATACACACACAAAAAAAAAACTACTACTCCAAAAGTATTAATTTATTATTTATTTATTGAATTATTCTTAAAACATTTGTTTATCCCCAACGTAGCAGCTAGTAAACTAATCCTGGAATTCAACTTTGAATACATTTTATGGAAACTTTTTCGGATCAATCATTCATTCAAAGATCCAGACCCTTTAAATTGCCTCATGAAGCCACACAATAATGGCTGAGTCGGAAGGAGGGAAAATCATTGAGGCTGGATTTTATCTAGTCTGAAACCCTTTAAGATAGCTTTCTCTCCACATGCTGTCTGCACCAGAGAAGACCTGATCCCTGCTGTTATTGATGCACTGTTCTGTGACCTGCTTTTTTCCCACTAGCATTATCCACGCAAATGATCACAGCTACCTGTGGCTTGAGGTTAAAGGACAACATATTGCAATCGCAGCCAAACAGATCAATGCAGCAGACCAAACCGGACCTGATAGTTAACAGATTGCCTGACGCTACTGACACCAGTTGCTGGAATTATGACTGTTAAATCTTTGTTTCAAACACAAGCCACCAACAGTATCGTCCAAAAAAAAAAAAAGTGATATAAAATATTAAAACTGCATATTTCTACTTTAACAAGTAAAAACATCTGTAAACAACCCATTTGTAGGGAGGATTTACTCTTAGTCACTTGTGTTTTTATTGACTGAAAAGTAGCCAAGAAAGAAAAAGAGATGCATACAAGAATCTACTCATCCAAGTGTAAATGTATCTCTTTTATTCAGGCCTCAAGCATAAACTTCTATCCTCCAAAATGAGACAATGCAACCATACAGTTTAGGAGCCCTACAAAGCACATTTGAGTGAGCGAACATGGATGAGACATGAATGGAGCGACTGTAATTAAGACTCAAACAATAATTGCCATATAGGCATATTAGCATATATGGCTCAATGGCTACGTTTCCATGCAACCAAATAATTTGTAATCGGATTAATCGGACTGAAAAGCCTTCATGTAAACACCTTAATCGATCTGATTGAGCTCGATCGGAATGAAATTTAGATTGGATTGAAGGGGGTGGTTTTTTCCTCTTCTAATGTGAGGAAAGGGGTCATATGATGCGATTTAAATTTTTCCTTTCTCTTTGGAGTGTTACAAGCTCTTGGTGCATAAAGAAGATCTGTAAAGTTGCAAAGACTAAACTCTCAAATCCAAAGAGATATTCTTTATAGAAGTTAAGACTTGTCCACTCACCCTAAAATGGCTTGTTCTAACACGTCCCCACATCTCTATGTCACTATGTTGGAAGATTTGCCCAAATGTTCACAGAAATAAAGGCGTACCTTTTATTCTCGCTGTTGCCGCTTGCGCCATTTCATGGAGAAGCTATGTGTTTCATTGTGAAAGTGAAACTACTTTGGTTAGCCTTCCAAAAGAGCATGATATCCGCTTCGTCATGCCTAGAGCTGATTCGTGCTGGTCGCTGAGGAAAAACATCAACTTCGCACTCACCGTGGACGAAGCGGAGTCCAGCCCGGGGTCATCACATGTGGTTGCTCCAAGCCCCGGCTGCTCCTTCGTCGAATCCGTGGGCCGTTCCTTACTCAAGCCCCCGGCTGTTCCTCACTGAAGCCGTGGGCCGTTCCTTACTCAAGCCCCCGGCTGTTCCTCACTGAAGCCGTGGGCCGTTCCTTACTCAAGCCCCCAGCTGTTCCTCACTCTTTGCAAGGTATGTAACTAGGTTTACATATGTAAAGGATTTGCCACTGATGATTCAAACGTGAATTTTGAGCAGTGTAGAGTAGCACTTGTTGTTTGTCGTTTCTCCGATCACAAATGCAGACATGGCTTTATGTTTACACGGCGCGATATGCAACGCAACACGTAAAAAGACAGTATAAGTCATTATAATCAGTAATTATATCCCCACTGGATGCAACAACTGCCTCATTTGTAATGGGTTTATTGTTTTTGTCCTGTCATGCCGGTGTTGTGACCGGGACATGCCATAACAGTATATGTTGAGGTGCGTAAAATTTTCTGTCAGACACTTGAAACATTCATCCAATCACAACGCCCTGGACAGCTGGCCAATCAGAGCACACCTCGCTTTACAGGCCAAAGAGCTTTGTAAAAAAATGATGCGTTTCAGAAGGCGGGGCATAGAGGAGAAACAACAATGTACATCATGTGGAAAATAATTTGTTTTTTGAACCTCATAAACCGCATAAACATTTCATTACACAAAATAATGTTCTTTTTAGCAGCATCATATGACCCCTTTAAGAGTGCATGTAAACACTCGATCGGATTGAACACGAAACTGAAAGGACTGCGCATGTGCAATGACGCAGAAATAACATAATGGAGGATTTTGTATGGACTTCTGTCATTTAAAATAATAAACAAACAAACAAATTAATTAATCACTCATGTTGTTTAATCAGGTAAAAAGTAATGAGATCAATATGTCAATGTGTGTGTGTGTGTGTGTTTGTGTTTTAGTAAAATTCTTTTACATATATCATGAATGAATAATTCATAAATGGTGGGGGGGGGGGTTATCACACCACATTTTACAACCTGAACTAACCAAAATAATAATAATAATAATTAACTGTACTAAAAAACACTTATATTAAAGAAAATTATATAGGATCCATAAATTAAATTGTAGGAATATGTATATCTTAATCTTGAGACGTATATATTTAGCATAAATACACCGCATGGCAATCGGGAAAGTTAAAAGGAATGCAGTAAAGAGAGAAGGCTGATAGGGTGCGTGGTCTCTGAAAATTGCCCACAGGCTCACTTTGTTGAGATAACAGAATGCTGTCACCGGGGGCAACGACGGCCACGGAAGTCGGATTACAGTGTTGATTGTGAGTGAGAGCGCGCGAGTGTTTGCATGTGCGCATGGCGAATTCCCGGTTCCCCTGCTCACCTGCAATCTGTGCCACAGGCATCAAAGTCGCGCTGGTAACCAGACGAGACCATCGTGCTTAATTAAATCAAGGAACGAGTCATATTGCAGACAGGAACGCCGGAGATGCTGTACGTCTGAAGAGAACACGCCCTACACGCCTTTCCTCACACACAGAGGGTAAAGGAACAAAGACGCATCTGTGTGGAATTAGCTTTACTAGGTTGGCCAATCAAATTGTACCCAATTGGCGGTAACTCCACCCATTTTAAAACTGAGAACCCGGGTGGGGATTTAGTTCATGTCTGTCTTGAGATTATTTTGTTTGCATTTATGCATAAAAATACATTTATACATAAAGTTATATATTTTATTGTTGTTCAACTATCTTAATTTAACTGAGGCCTAGTCCTGTCTTAAACTAAGCCCCGTTTGTGAAACCGAGCCTAAATTTATTAGTAATATGTATAGCTTTATTACTAAATATATTTTAATTGTATTTCAATATATTTAGTAATAAAGCTATACATATTACTAATAAATTTAGGCTCGGTTTCACAAACGGAGCTTAGTTTAAGACAGGACTAGGCCTCAGTTAAATTAAGATAGTTGAACAACTTTTACAAAAAATGCCTTAGAAGAAAACATTACAGGTGTACATCTTGACACAGAACAATGACACTCACACATTTTAAGATATGTCAGAGCAGGATATTTTCAGTTGAGATAGCTCAAACATGCATTTTAGTCTGGGACTAGCTTATTTTTGTAATATACACACACACATTTCTTAAATATGTAAAGTATATCAAAAATATATTTACATTATACAAAATAAAATTAGCTAATTAATAATATATTAAAATCTATTAATAAATGTGTAGATTATATAACACTAATATATGATATATATTTAAATATAATATATATTCCAAAATATATTTGCATTATATAAAAAAAAACAATATTGGCTAAATGACCTGTAAAACTGTCACTCCTGTTATTTCTTTTAAAAGCAAAAGTATCTTTCAGCATACATTATCATGCATGTTTCAATTTAGCTTAAGATGGAACAAAATGACTAATTTACACTTCAAGACTTTTTTTTTGTATGATATATTGTTTAAAATCTTTTTAAAATGGAAGAGGCAGCCATTTTGCGGGGTGACCTTTCCACAGAGAATGGGAAAGAAAAAAGAAAGATTAGTTTGCCCCAAAAAGCAGAGCTGTGAGGTGGATAACATCTTCCCTTATCCTTTATTCACACTCAAAGTTGCTTGAGTAGCCTACTGTACCCAACATAGCAACACCAGGCATCCAACCACCTTCTCTTCTCAAAAACTGGTTCACCAACAAGTTCTTGTGTTTGCCAAAAGGGCCACACAGCAGAAGCAGGACTGGAGCACGGTGAATGGCTAAAGGACGGTCTCAGGAATGCTTTTGAAGAGGAGAGGAATGCATGAAGAGAGGCTGTTGTGAGAGAAGGGCTAAACTTCCTAAAGCCCTTTGAGAATTATGACCACGGGGTGTTTTGCCTGGTCTTGTGTTTAGCTAGCCACAGTCAGTGAAAACAGTTGGTTGTACTCTTTTGCCTACTCAGCACTGCATATACTGCAGTCTTTATTCTCAGACACTGCAATCCATAAGACGATGTGTAATCTTTCTGTCATTTAGCAATACGGCACAGCAGATAAGTGGATTTTCATGTCTGTCCTTTGAGTATAAACATCGAAAGGGGCAAATTATAGTTTTTTAAAAAAGAACATTGCCATCATTAACTCAGAGGCACAGAAGAGAATAAAGCCGCCAGACATCTTACAACAGAGAATATGACAAATTACTGCAAATATACTCTTGAAAAGGCTTGTAAAAGGGAATCGAAGATACAGAGGAGCAAATCTCCGGCTGATTGCTTAATTTGTCAGCATATCTGACATACAAATAAAAAGGATGAGAGAGTTGAGGCTGGTTTCTGTCAGTAGTCATTGATTTGTGGTGACAGAAAATAAGAGATAAAGCTGTGCAAGGTTTTGATTGTGGAGAGCTTCTATCACAGTCCTAATGACTTGACAAAATTGACAGGTTTTGTGTGTGTGTGTGTGTGTTTTTGTGTGTGTGTGTGTGTGTGTGTGTGTGTGTGTGTGTGTGTGTGTTTGTGTGTGTGTGTGTGTGTGTGTGTGTGTGTGGTGTGTTGTGTGTGTGTGTGTGTGTGTGTGTGTGTGTGTGTGTGTGTGTTTTATTGATATTTACTTTAATTATTTTGCGTGATCCATACTGGTTTTCCTCTTATAACATCACTATGACTGAATCAACCATATTTGTGAATACCCAGGTGTCACTGATTAACGATCATGCACTGAAGAATTCACTTCAGTGTTGTTTTAGTATCACAGAGATACTATTATATTTTATATATGTATGTATGTGTGTATGTATAATGTTTTAATAATTTTGTTGTTTTTTATTATTTTAAAAAAATATATATTTTTATTCTTTTTTTATTTTAGTTATTTTTTATTTCATTTTATTATTATTTTTTTTTTATTTTATTAACATCTTACTTTTATGTGGTTCAAAGAATGGAATTTTTATTATTATTTTTTCATTTTAGTTTTCATGATTGTTAGTTTTTTGTTTGTTTGTTTGTTTGTTTGTTTGTTTGTTTAAACCTTCTAAAAAATTTATTAGTTATAGTGGGTGATTACACAGCACCATGTTTAACTAATAATTTGTGTTTTGGCCATTTATTTACACAACAATGCTGTTTGAGGGGCCTAAAAATGCAATCTTTTGAAAATGGGTTTCAAAGTGCAATTTTTCAAAAATGAAACTATTAACGTATCCATGTAAACAAATTTGTGAAAACGGTGCATATTACACATTCAGTCTATAGGTATGTGCACATGCGTGTATCGCCAACTACTGGTCTGGCATGTATAAAACAGCGTTTTAGACGTTTTTGCAGATCCATGTGAATTTTGCAGATCATTTTGACGTTGTCGCCTGTACAAAAAAAAACCCACTCAAAAAACCTAAAAGCAAATAAACAAGAAAAAAACAACAAGCAGTTTTGTTCATCATGAGGAAGAGGACAGTAAATCTCCAGGAGCAAGATTGAACACCTTCCCCATAAAGGTTAACAAAACAGAGCTAAACATGACGTCGCCTAGACGCGGCTCATTTGCAACAGATCTAGTACCATATGTCATCAACAAAATGGCTTTGAGTTCAGCAGTTCCAAATTCGTCTCCTCAAACTTCGGCGTAACCATCTCAAGAGCACTCAATAAATTTTTATTATTTTTGCTCTAGAGCTTTGCTTTCAATTAAAGCATAATCATCATAAACAGACCCATCAGAGGGTCTTAATCACAACAAACTTTAATTTGCAATGAGGCTTTGCGTATTAAAATTAAACTATGCTATCAAGTTGCTGCATAAATGCCAGAGAGCCTGAGTTCATAAGAAATGATTTTCCAAATTCTATCAAGAGGAACCATGGTGCCATATTGGCATTCATTACCAGTCTGTGTTTAATCAAGAGCGGGAATGATTAAGTGGCAAACTGAGAAGCTTGTCATTTCTATAAATTGAGTTTGTTGTCAGGGATTGGAATATGATTCATCTTCTTCACCAAGTAATTTCACTTTCAAAGTTTAAACCCCTCACATGAGAGTGGAGGATTATGCAGGGTTTGGTAATAATCTTGAGTGAATAGCACCTGTGCCGCAGGTTAGAAAAGGCTTAAATTCGACCCTTCTTCCAACAGAAGCGCCATTAAAACCAGCCAGGTATTTGTTGTTTGAAGTTACACTGACATACCTGACCTCTCGTTTTAACACCCAATTTAAAAAGCCCTCAAGGGTTGAGTGGAATACATAAACAGTTGAAGCACTTTTTATTTAAACATCGGTACAAAAGTCTTTACCATAATAATACCCATTATTTTTTAAATATTGGCCTCCTTACAGGTTACTTCAGTCACGTACCTTCAATAGGTGCTGACATCGGTTCTCTGCCGAGATAAGCTTCGGTTAAACATGATAATGAACGACCTTTTACAGAAAGAAACGTCAGCTGCTTGATTAAAACGCATTGGAAACGTTTGCGTGCCCCCCGAACTTCCGTGCATGATCCGCCATGCCCTACCAGCCAAGAGAGAGCACAAGCACACCTCCCACCCACAGGGACCAATTACTCTGGCATCAAGCCATTTTGCGGGGGAGTGTGTTTTTCTCTCAACCTGTCAAAACTTTAATCCGAGAGAGTGGATCCTTCCACAGCTGAACACTGTGGAATTATACCAGCGCGATGGCTTTCAGACTGAGCCAATGTGTGATCGAGGGTTTAAAATGCTCACCGCGCGAACAGCACATCTGGACTCTCAGCGGATGAGAGCTCGGGGCAGAGTGAGAGACACAGTGAATGTCGTTTAAGTAATTGCATTTATAACCCTTATAAAAATGTACGTGGTGTTTTAGCACATTTATGGAATCAGATGGTGATACCACGGTACAATGATAGCCTACACAGTAGGCCTACTGTATGCCACGAACCTGAATAGGGCAGGGTATGATAGATTTCCCGATTCAATTCGATTTGATTCCAGTTAATTTGGGCACATATCAGTTCTAATGGTACTCTCAGTAATGACATGGTACTCTCATGAACATGCATCGAAGACTGGCATGGAAAAGAAGAAATTATTGAATAAAGTCATTATTTTTGTTTTCTTTGTGCACAATAAGTATTTTCGCAGCTTCATAAAATTACAGTTGATCCACTGATGTCACATGGACTATTTTAACAATGTTCTTACAAGCTTTCTGGGCCTTGAATGTGGTAGTTGCATTGCTGTCTGGGACGGAAATCTCTTGAATTTCATCAAAAATATCTTAATTTGTGTTCTGTAGATGAACAAAGGTCTTATGGGTTTAAACAACATGAGGGTGAGTAATTGATGACAGAATTTGAATTTTTTGGTGAACTATCGCCCTAAACTGCTAAGAATTCAAGTTTGCCATGACAGGAATAAATTACATATTAAAATATATTAGAAATATATTGAAGTATTTTATATTGATCAAATAAAAGGCAGCCTTGGTGAGTGACATCTTTCAAAAACATGTATTGTAAATGCTGTATTGTTTTTTGTATAATAAAACAAACTGTTTAAAAGTGTAATTTGTACATGAATCAAACTATACTAATTATGCTCTTTTTATTTATATAGATTATATAGAACTGGTTTTAAATTGAATTGGACTTGCACTTGTCGAATGTATGATATTCCATTCAGTAGAGGAGGACATTTTTTTAACTTTGGATCATTTGCCCCTGTAAACAAACTGTCATCCAGCTGAAAGGCAGTCCCTCATGAACGCACATACGACAGTTTGCAGAAGTTAGACAAAACTCATTATAATATCATTTTAAATATGGATATTTTTCCTACAAAAACACATTGATTTGCTACAGGAGGCCTTTATTCACCCCCTGGAGCTGTGTAAGGCACGTTTTAATATGGATGGATGCGCTTTATTTGACTACTTTTGACTGCTGAACTAAAACATCCACCCATGCCATTATAAAGCTTGAAAGGACATTTATTTTTATATAACTCCGATTGGATTCGTCTGAAAGAACAAAGTCATATACACCTGGGATGCATTGAGGGTGAGAAAAGCATGGACTAATTTTTATTTTTGGGTGAACTTTGGGTGAAATATTGGGTGTTTTTTTTACCCAGCCCTAGTGCCAAAATTCAATGGTGTACCATTAAATTTGATGTACTTCACAGTTCCACTCATGATAATTAATGAAAAATAAAAGGCTGGTTGTCATGCCATTTAATTTGGTATTTTTAGTGCAGTAAATTATCCTCAATTGAATGCCACATCCTACTACTACAGATTTCACTTAAATGTATCCTGAGAAAACACACCTGTATCTAATATATACACTCAAGGGCACTTTTGTTATATATAGTGTATTAAAGAATAATGCCTCAACATTTAGGGCATCAGAATGTAAATCCTCTATCAAAAGATACTGTACTTTAGAGGTACACCAGCTTTTGACTTATGGATTTAAGCTAGTCTTTCTTTTGCCCTTCAGTCATAAGCTCTCATGAAGCCTGAAAGTATGTTTACTTTGGATGGCATTTCCTTGAAGTTTCTGCATGGTTTGGCATCCATGGTTGGCCTCTTTACTAAATCAGCCCCGTTTCTCAAAGAGAAGCCCCGGTGGCCTTTTGTGCTCCATATGTGCTCCCCTTTTCTCCCTCCCTACTCCCTGCCCCTATTGAGAAAGCCATTATAAATTAAAGGGACATTGTGATATGGACACACACAAACACTGGGCATTGATCAGGGAGCCATAAATTTGACCTCATAATCAGCACAGCTGAATAGATGAGAAAGAAGGCTGAAATGTTTTGATGAGACTGGTGGTTTTGATGAGGCAGATGCTACATATTACAGTCTGGAGAGTAAGCCATGTACAAATGCCAAGGCTAAGGGCAGGCTTGACCCCTCGATTATATGGGAAAACAACATCATTGAAAGCAAACAGAGAATTGAGAGTTAAGGAGCATACTGATGTTTACATAAGCAGGAAGAGCAAAACTCATGGCCTTGCTTCAAATAATCCCGTTTCTCTCTCAAGGATTATTCTTGCACTACAATATCCTCACATAAAATAATAATAAAAAAAAGGTATAGCAATTTGGTTCCTATGAATCCAAATACTGCCGTGATCTTATAGAGTAATATTCAGATTTGTATTCCGCCAGACAATGACACTGATCTAAATAAGAGAAGCACTGCCATCAAGCAGTGTTACAGTAATCCCTGAGGAGAACCAATAAAGATTAATAAATACAGAGGTCATCTGCACTGCTGAGCCCATGTGTAAACACTCTCAGCAGAAATCCCTTCAGTTCCCATTTTACAGTCCCTGCAAGAGATTCCAGACACACATTTATTCATGATTATATTCATATATAATGATTGCTTTAAACACACTGAGTTAATTAGATCAAAGGATGGACGGACAGACAGACAGATAAAATGGATGGATGGATGGAACAAACGAATGATAAATAGAACGAACGAACGATACAACAAACAATAGAACGAATGAATGACAGACAGACAGACAGACAGATAGATAGAACAAAGGCAAATAGATGAATAAATGGATGGATGGCTGTATAAACAGATAAAAAAAGAAAAGAAGACCAGAATATTTAGGCCACAATGTTTATTCAGTAGTGTTGTTTTAACTTATAGGTACAATACTGTCTGCTTTTTGTACAACTAAAAAAAGTTACCATTTCAGTCTGCTGTGCTAACACAATACCGATCACTCTAGCTATTCTGGCGTACACATCGCGTCTAAATGACAGACATTTGCACGTTTCCAAATGGTAGGCACTTTTAAGGCAAGGTTTAAAACATTTGTGAATATACATTTATATATAATTCTATATAGATTTTTCCCATACATGAATAACTAATTGGATGCAAAGGTCAGATGTCTACTCAAAAACAAAAACTAACAAACTAACAGCTAACAATGAAAATTCAAATGTGGCCAAAGGAATAAACAGCAATGTGAAAATCAAATGAGTCTTTGGATTTGCCTATGTTTTCTCAGTACCTTGCTTCCTTCAGCTCCAGCTTAGATTAGGTAAGGGTCAGTACAGTCACTTTGGGGTGTTGGTCACAGTTGGGTACATAAACAGGGCAAGGAAGGAAAGATACACAGGGAGTCATGCTTCTCAAGGCAACTTCACAACCTTTATATGGATCTAGAGAGCGTGAGTTTGATCATACTGATCTGTATGGGACATTACTGGCCTCCATAATGGTTTTTGATGAGCACTGAAGAGATACATTAACAGCACTCAAACTGGGCGGCTGACCTTCAGCTTCTTCAAACAATCCCAAACTAGTGGAAACTGTTAAAAAATGAATGATTTCAATGAAAGTGATTACAAGTTGCTAGTTTGTTTGGGCCCAGTAGGAAAGCAAAGCCTCTAACAGTAAAAAAAAAATCAGGTCTACTCTCTTCATGAACTAATAGAACAGATCACTGCAGTGTGACGTGAGAATAAATGCGAGCTTTTCATCACTGAAACATCAGAACGGCGCTCTGATCAAAGGAAATGCATGTCTGGAGGTGGGCAGGCCGTGTCAGATCCCCAGTATGAGCTACCTCAAGCTCTCATCACAGAGGACAGGCTCTGGGCTCATCAGTTTGATAAATCAGCCTCTTTTCAACCATGTGAGAAGCTTCAGAGTTGCCAAGATGAGAACGGATGAAAAATGGCACTGGTTGTTTTTCTTAACCTGCAAACACTCAAGCGCAGATGTAACTCGAATCACTTTGCAAGACATGGGTCTTTTGACGTATTTTCAGTTCTAAGCACCAAAATAAAACAAACGCTGAATTGCGTGTTGTGTAATAATAAAATGAACATTGCAACCTGGAAGGAAACATTTACACTGACTCGTTAAAAGAGTTATTAGACAGAGTTCAGAAAACTACAGAAAAGCATTTTTCAACAGCCGAGAAAATGATAAATTAATGAAACACTTGTGATCAACATTAGACATGCTAGGACAAAAAAAAAAAGATGAGAAATGAAGTCAGGACTGATACAGAACAATTATATTCAATTATTCCACTTTAAAATTTTCTTTACAAATACATACTGCTACAGTTAAAAAGTAGTCAGCGACTAAAAACAGCTCCTTTGACAGAAGACAGATGCAGATATCCTCACCTTTACAGATTGTGTTTCTTTTAAGCCTTTTCAAATACACAGAAAATAATGTTTAAATACAGAGATTTGCCATAAAATGAGCAATGCTTGTTTTTTCATTAAAAAAAAAGAGGAAAGAAAAGGTCTTAATTACAATACTCTATGCAAAAGCTTTCCTTTATGATATTTATTTTTTTCCTCAATCATGTCGTATGTTTTATTCTTTTTTTTTATGCAGAACGAGTTTGTCGTAGTCACTGATATTAGACCATCACTCTGGTTGGTGAAGCTCGGTTGTACATGAGTGAGTCTATGCGTAAAACTCCTTGGTGGGAGCTTTCTGATAGGCCGCTCCAGACGGCTTCCTCTCCCCGAGGTCGTAGCTGCCTTCGTCCTTCTTTCTCATGCGGTACACCAGAAGGAGGATGAGGAAGATGGCAAAGAGGAAGCCGATAACTCCACCCGCAATGACAGCTGGAACAGAGGTTTAAGAAGGCCTAATGAGTCAGTTTGTTTCAATTAAGATAAGCAGACATAGCTGAGTTGCTGCTTTCTCACGGTACATGTGAAATCTCATTCCTGTCCGACTACGTGACTAAAGTGCCATCTGGGAGTCTGTGGCTCATACAAAGCAGACTCAGATTAGGTCCAGTAATCAAATAATTAAATAAGGAACCCCTCAACACTGCTGGAGGGTCAAGAGATTGAGCAAGAGGAAGTGTGGAGGAAGACAGGAAGACATTTTTTCTTCTCATTGTGATTCTGTCTTTATTTGACAGGATATTAAAGCTGAGTGTGCTTAACTTAAGAATTTGACCTTTGAACATTGAAAAATTGATCTGTTATTTTGACAGAGTTGTATGGTAACATGCTCTTTATGTTTTGTGCATCCCTCCTAAGACAAAAGATAAAGTGGGCGCTCTAGTTGAAATGTGTAGTAAACTTTTGTAACTCCCAGTGAGGGCTGCAAATCAAGTTTATGAAAGTGCACACCGCAGCACCATGAATTATAAGCAGGAATTAATTATAAGCAAGAATTTCAAATTTAGTAGCAAAATTATTATAAAAACATTTATGTACACTACCATTTAAAACGTTGGTGTCAGTAAGATTATAATTAAAATTTTTATCACTACTAGTATTTTTTTTTTCAGCAAGGATGCATTAAATTGACACTTTTACATTGTTACAAAAAAAAAACTACAAAAAAAAATCAAGTTGAACATTCAATTCATCAAAGAATGCATTGCGGTTTCTGAAAATATATTAAGCAACACAACTGATTTCAATGTTGATAATAATAAAAAAATGTTTTTGAGCATAAAAAATTCATATTAGAATGGTTTCTGAAGGATCATGTGACACTGTAGACTAGAGAAATGGCTTTTGAAAATTCATCACCTCAAAAAATAAATGATATTTATTATTTTTGAAATTATAGTTATAAATATATTGTTATGTAAACTGTAATATAGTTTACAATATTTTACTGTATTTCTGATCAAACAAATTATGGCATCTTCTAAAAATACTTGATAGCATCTATTTATAAATTATGATTTACAGACCTGCCAAAACCTCTGTCCTCTGGAAGAGATTTTCCGACTGGACATCCAGAGGTGATCGAGGGAGGCTGGTGGTGCTTGTGACTGGGTTTCTACGTAAGTCTTCTGTGGTAGGAACTGGGTCCTAAAGAGAGTGAAGAAGAGGATGTGTTACTCTCAATTTGGAATGATGTATGACTTTATGACAGCAGTGGGCTCTTTGCTGGCTGCATGACCGTATATTAATGTCATCTACACTCATAGATCCACTTGTGACCAAGAGACCCCATTTACACCTGCTTTCAGTTTCAGGCGATCAGATACATGGGACCTTCTACGCCCCTATTACTATCACTTGTGATCAGATCCCCTGAGATGGGTGATAATAGCACCTTACAGCTGGTACCCACCTGTATCCTGACTCGTTTCTTTGTGTCTTTGGGGACATCGCCTGACGTAGATGTCTCCACTTTCGGTGTGAAGTCTTTGGTGGAGTCCTGTGTTGGCTCTGCTTTAGGCACGATGAATAATGTTTTTGATGTGACACTTTCCTCAATAACTTCACCTCCAGTTCCTGAAAGACAAACACAATCTGTGCTTCAACTGCAATATCCAACATGAAGGGATCAGATTGCGCACCTTGAATCGATGAGGCATTTCTCACCTGATCCTGATCCAGAAGTGAAGTCGTCGTCATCTTCAGGGTAGCCTCCTGACCCGGCCTCCTCCAGGTATAAGTCATCGGTCAAGGAGGTGGATTTGGCTGCAGAGACTGCTATCTGCAGAGGTAAAAGTAAAAAGAAGTCATAAAAATGGAGATTAAGACAGAAAGGAGTGTTTTCGTCTTTCATTGTCTGTGTCTTATTGCTCAAACCCCTCGACTCAAAGGACCAGAGGCTATGAAATCGATTTTTTTCAGTAATGTGTTCAGTTTGAAACTAGTAAACTGCCCATCTTGCCACACGATGAATGAGTATTCCCTGTCTCCCCTGCTTACTGCTGAAATCTGAAAGTCAATATTTTCTGCCTTAACACGTATTATACACAGCCTAACCTTCTCATCAAAGACTCGACGCAGACACAAACCCAGCAGCTACAAGAAATATTTGCTCCACAACTGAGCATTCAGAATGAACTGCAGACTCAGCTGTTTCTGTAGAGCCACATTATGACATTTTAAAGCACTGCAGAAACTTTCCAACAACAACATTCACACTCACAAGACCACATCCACAACACACAAAAAAGAAAAAATACAAAAAATATTTTTGAGTATTAAATAACAACAAAAAACAACAACTGTTCGTGCATAAGCGTTTATTTAAATTATGTAATTGTCATTCTTTTCAATACAAATACTCCCACTTTCTATGCCAATTAGGTTTATTATACATTGTTCCCCATTCACAAAACTCACTCATTTGCCATTAACTCTGCACTACTGAACAGGATTTTATTAAGAGTGGCATTTGTGTGCATATTCTAGCAATCATGGCAGCAGTTATTCATCAAATGATGAGCAAATAATGGAGTAGAATACTGTAATCGCGTATACTTCCAGATATGCGGTGTAATGACGTTTAAAGAGTATATTAAGGTGTCTGCTTCACAGTTATGGAGAGAGATAGTCCCAAGTATGCCAGATCATGGTAGAAGTTTTGATGCCACAAACCCCCTAAACCTGAAGTGAAACATTAAAATATGTAATGTAATAAAATGAAAAATACCTGAAAATTAGTTTCTTTATTAAGTTGCTAATTTTTCTAGCCTCCATAAGAGTACTATAAGATTTATAAACTGGGGGAGAAAAATAAAACTATAAAAAATAATTGTAAAAAAAAAAAATTACTAAATAGAAATATATTACCTGAAAATTACATTAAGTTGATCGTTTTTCTACCCAACACCTTACAATTCTTTTAAGAATAAGATTCAGAAAATTAAGGAGACACATAAAACTTTAAAAATAACTGTGATCAAAAATAAAATAAAATAAAATAAAAACAGTCCGAAACACCCTGATCTGAGGGAAATTATGCTGTGCTGGATTTTGCAGAGATTTTTGGCTGTTTACGCAGTTGTGTCCAAGAATGCCCAACTGGAATACTTAGTTGGACAGTTGACATTGTGCAGTTTAAAATTCTAGAACCCATGACCAATCACAATAAATGAATAAACAACAACAACAGCAACATACTGTATTTAAATATCTGTGCCAAATTTGAATAACACTGTTCCAGTGTAGCACAGATTAGGATACACTTTCAAGTGATGATATAATCCGAATGAATGTGTGTTAACTATCTGTAGAGGTTCTTGTGGCAGTGCTAATCATGTTCCTTTGTGTTTTTTGGTCTTTGTGGAGTGGTTTACCAGCCCCATGGCAACCAGCATTGAGCGTCATTCCAACCCTGCCTGTGACCATCTCTCCATACTGATGCATCCTAGAAAAGGGCCCATAATGTGGTCACCATAAATCTCACTACAGGGCCAGGAATAAGGCACAGAGAGTCTGTGGCACATATTGGTATCTTTGTTTTAAGTGCTATCCCTCTTCTCAGCCAAAGTGAAATAACGTGTGTATAGTTTTTTCTTTTTTCACAGAAGAACAGACTGAGAAAACTGTTTTCCTACAGAAAACTTTTTCGGGGAAATTTGTTGTTAATGAATGTATATAAAACTTAATTTTGTGTATTCACGTTTGTGAGACCTAGTATCTTCTTTTATAAAAAAATAAATAAATAAAAGCCTAGGCCGTCTCTCACAAAGAGGTAGAGCTGTACAGAGGATGGTGAATGGACGCAATGATAAAACAGAACAATAACCAGCTCATTCAAGAGCAGCAGTGACTTCCCTCAGAAAAGCATTCAAACCAAAGTCCTGATCAAAGGAGAAATTTGTTCAAAGCAACTTTATCTTAACCTTTCTAACCCAGCACTGCTATTCTCTCAGTAGACAATTCACTTGGCCAGCCCACACGACACTGCTGTTGATCTGGTCAAATTCTTTCCCCACTGATTGAAATGCAAAGTACAAAGAGCACAATTATCTGGGCCACACACACAGGCGCATCAGCAGTGCTCGATATCTTGAGTCAATTCTTTTTGTCAATGGGATTCTAGTCAAAGTTCTGCAACGAAGTGTCTAATGTGTCTTTATGTCTGGCTACGGACAATAAACAGCCCACAGAGCTCTTAAGATCCTTTCAAAACCTTTTGAAGGAATGCATTTTACTTGAGTGCTCTTGAACGATTAGTGTTTAGTTTGAAAAAAAAAATGCACCAGATCGATAAGATAATTTTGTGCTTGAGTTGTGTATTTACATTCTGTGATCAGCATGGAAAATTGAAATGTGCAACAAACAATTAGTGATGATTGCTTAGACAAGCTCTTGAAGTCGGGGCTATTAAACTTCACACACAACTTATCCCACACCATTACTTCCAAGCACATGAATGATACCTAAAATCGTGGTTTGATGAGAAGTTTGCTATTCCTAAGTGCTATTATTTTTGCAAGTGATTCGACTAATGGTGGACCATGAATCAGGCAAAAAAAGTTGCATTTACTTACACAGAAGAAGTGACCCAAGCCATATTTGGGGACAACAATATCAGAAACTTGGAGGTGGACACTTTTGACATAGATGAATGAACAACCACCTAGAAACAAACCAGGCCACTCTAGTTACCAGCCACAACACCTTATGAAACCACAAAGCAAAACACTACAAAAACAGCAACACATTTATTTTTTCATTATTTTTGTCTTGAAAATTTGTGCAAGATATTTTATATATTGTTTAAATAATATTATTTAAAATACATATATTTCAATATATGTGTTTGTTAGGGCTGCACGATTATGACAAAAATCAGAATTGTCAATTATTCCCTTGAAATTGTAATTTTGATTATTAATTATATTATAATTATGTTTATACCATTGTTTGATGCAACTGCATGCGGTATTTTTATATGAAAATAAACAAGCTGAAAACACTCTACCTGAAAAACTTTAGTCCTTTTCTATAGTATTAAGCCTCAGATGTCAAATACGCACCGGATTGGTTTCTTCTTTATATTATAAAAAAGTAAAAATATGAATAGTATCCTAATGTTATACTAAAACTAAAATTAAAATAATGGGGAATACCCTTAAGATAACATGTAGAAAGAAAAAAAAATGCATCTTAAGCACGCAGAATAACATAAGTGGACTTTGAACCATGAATTGCCGCTTTGAATGATTACATAATTGTGGCATCCATAATTGTAATCGCGATTAGAAATTTGATTAATTGTGCAGCCCTAGTGTGTATGTATATAAATACATAGAGTAAATAAAATATAAATATGAACATACAGTATATATACTCGTAAATATACAAAGCGGTTTACTGTGTGTGTCTGTGTATGTATATATGTGTATATATATATATATATATGTGTATATATATATATATATATATATATATATATATATATATATATATATATATATATATATATATATGTGTGTATATGTGTATATATATATATATATATATATATATGTATATATGTATATATATATATATAAAAAAATGTATACATACATTTGTATACATTATATATTTGGTTGAAATAATGATACATTGTCATTCAGTGTTACATAATATTTATGTAAAAATTAATTCAACATGCTTATTCTGATGTGTACATATTAAAATATATAAAAGAATAAGGCAGCATATTAAATTTTGTGTTTTAAATAAGTAAAAGATTCTTACTGACAATTAGGCAAAACCTAGGATAGTGGCAAATTTTACAAATGTAAAATTACAACTAATTAGCATTTGGAGTGAAATGAATTAGTTATTAATTGATTCTTAAATAGATTTTTGTTGTAAATATGCCTGACAAGATTGTTACACTGAATGACATTTTAGTGGGTCTCTAAATCAGGAAAAAATAAATAAATAAATAAATTAAACAAACTGAAAAACTTTTTAATTTTTTGGGGGACAACAGCAACAATTTAAAGCAGTATTACACTCATTGTTTTTATGCTTAGATCCTTTTTCGTCTTTGACCCATATATATATATATATGAACATACAGTATATATACTAGTAAATATACATAGTGTTTACATATGTATGTATACTAGTATATAATAATAATACTAATAATTATTATTATTATTATACATTATCATATATGTGTGTATGTAGATAGATAGATAGATAGATAGATAGATAGATAGATAGATAGATAGATAGATAGATAGATTCAATTTTATTTTCCATTTTAAATTTCTAGACTCTGTTTTAATGGTTAAATTGAATTTTATTAATCAAAAAGCATGCCTATTTAATTGAAATCATGAAACTTACACAATTTAACAGCAATTTATTGAAAGTTGAACAAATTTATTACATTTTTATGGCCCTATGAAATTCTTTTTTTCTCAATCAAATTTATTATTATTTTTATATATTATATATAATAAAATATATATTATATATTACCAAATTCATTTTTTTTCCTGTTAATTTTCTGGATTCCATTTTAATGGTTTCATTAAATCTTGATAAATCAAAAACATCTCTACATAATTGATTTCAATTTGTACTGTGTATGTACATTTTTCTGGTAAATAAATTGTCTGGTAAATGCTTCCTTAAAAATAATGTTTTAATAATGTTTACTATAATTACATTAAGTAATATATTTCTGTCACAGTTTCTTCAAGTTAAACCAAACTTTTATTTTAACGGGTTGCTGTGAAGACCTTAAAGTTTCAGTTTGCATATGATATGAATGTACTGTAGTTTTGGATTCTGCTATTCCATCCATGTTTTATATGAACATATATAGTATTCATATATACATATACATACATACATATATACATACACCCACACAAATTTAAAATACAGGTACATACATTTTGTTGTTTTGAGCATCCTACCATGATTGCTACGTGTTAAGAAAAAACAGAATGCAAGAATGATTGGGGCCATATGAACTGGCCTGATTACACAGGATGTCCTTAAGACTGATTAGTCGACTAGCCGTTTGTCCCTAATATGTATTTTTGCACATCCCTACCTGACACACATTTCTCATCTGTGACTTTGTCCTGCTGGGGAAATGTTGTCATGTACCAAGTGCAAATAAGTTCATCAGTGAGGACACTGACTGAGGGGCAGTAACGAGCACTAGACAGTGGCCTAGTCAGGCAGGGAATCAGCAGTAATGAAGGGGCCAGCAGTTTGTGGCCCCCGTTATGAAACAGTCACAGCATTTACTTTTGTCAGTCTCTAATGAACAGGCAACCAGCAGGAGGCTGCTCTGTTTCCATAGTGAGGCTGGGTGTGAAAGACAGAGACGGAGAAATCAGGGAGGGACGAGCGAGAGGACAGTGACGATAAATGAAATAAAAAAAGAGTGATGGTGGGAGGGAATGGGGACATAGGGGAGCGAGATTACTGCTGCTAAGGACAATCTGCTGCCTTCAGGTTACCATCGCTAAAAGCCTGTCAAACTGCACATCTATGCCTAGCAACCTCTGAAAGGCAAGTTCCCACTGCCTGACATATGCTTTAAGCCATGTCATTGTTAAAGCAGGCAGGGGAGAAGGACAAACGTGGCAGAGCTTTATTTGGTCCGGCTGTCCCCCACTGCATGTTAGCAGAATTTGCAATTCTTAAGAACTGAGGATGATGCATACATCTCAAAAGGAGTGTCAGGCTTGTGTGTGCATGCATTCAGATACTACGCAGGCAGATACTCTGGTTTACACTGATACCTTATGCTAAAACAATATTTTGGACTCTATTTTGTTACTTTTAAACCCTCAAATGTGATGGAGCCTGTTAGTTTATCTGTTTAAAAAAAAAACTGTGAAGGTATAGATCTACACCACAATCAATACTGAAGTCTAGTGCAGCACCCCGGTCCAGCAGTCAAGGTGCGTTTATAAGGAAGTTTGAGGATTAATCACGACTGGTTGGCAACGGCTCTCATGTCACGGCCCAAAGAGAGTACAAGTAAAGAAGCGATGTCTGTAATGGAGATTAGAGAGGTTTATTTTGACCGCTTGAATACTTGAGAGATAAATCACCCAACACTTTCTTTGTTAAAGTTTCACTTATGGTACAGTTTAATTATTTTGTTTAAAACATAGACTACCTTTCAAACATTTGGGTTCGGTAAGATTTTTACAATGTTTCTGAAAGTCACTTTTGCTCACCAAGGCTGCACTTATTTGATTACAAACACAGAAAATAACTGTAATATTGTGAAACACTAACAATTTAAAATAAAGGTTTACTTAGTATGTTTAAATTTAATTTATTCCTGTGATGTCAAAGCTGAATTTTCAACAATAAATAATTCATGAATAATAATAACATAATTCTCCAAAAATAAAATAAATAATCTAATAAGATGCTCACGAAATATTTGTTATTATTATCAATATTGAAAACAGCAGTGAATAAAAGTATTAATTTCTTTAAAAGATAGATAAATAAATATCATACTGACCCTACATTTCTGAAGGTTAGCAATTTAGTAACAATTATGCTTTCAAAAAAAAAAAAAATACCAATTCGCCAATGTAGTAAGCAAAAATAAATGTAGTCAATGTTTATTTTCAGAAAACAAGTCAGAATTTAGGCTACTTCATTATACAGTTTAATAAAACTAAAATAAACAAATAAAATTTCACATTTTACCAAAAAATATTTGTATACTTTTTTTTTTTTAACCAAATTTTTATCAAATAAAAACTTTTATAAATTTTATCAGTTCAATTCAAATCTAACTTGTTTTCAGAGAATATATTTTTTGGAAAAAACAAGACAGACACACTATTTTTGGCAGTGTAACAACAAACAGGCCACAGTGTTTCTGATCTATCAACTCAAAGGGCATATTGTATGTGCCTTGCATACAGAGAAGTACACAGTGTAAAGTTCCCAAATTCAACTGGTGTTCCAATGCAAACTAAACAAACCACAATGTACCATCCAAAAAGTCACCAATCATTGACCAATTATTAGGCTGAATAAAAAATGCTTTACAAAATGTAACACATTTTTGTGTTTTCATGATCATTGCGGTCACTTCCAATTACTTGTGCTAATCCCTAATGGAGAGTCAACAATCAAACGTACTGAATGTAAAGGATTTGGCAACAATGGTACACTGTTGTATCTACGAAGTCACCAGCAACACATCAGCCACACATTAGAGATATTTGAAGCTGTGTCAACACAAATACAGACCTGGAAGTTACAGATATGGCTAATTAAACCGTCAAAGGGACTTTTCATGCAGCGATTTACTCAGGAAATGCTGCACTGTGGAAGAACATAAAAGCAGAAGGGGTATTATCTCTGTCCTTCTAGGCCTGATGTTTCATTGCCTTCCTAAGGTTCATAATCAGGAACTAATTAACAGGAAAATGAGCAGAGGGGAGCTTCTCTACGAAGTGGACACCAATCAAAGTTAAGCCCAAACCCAAGCGGGCCTGGAACATGTCCAGGAGGAACATTTGTGAGGTGACATCATTCACGGGCCACGAGGAGACTGATCTACAAACCAGAATCTCCTCATCGGTCCTGTGAGATGCAGAAGGCCTTTCCTTTTTCTCCACGGGGAGGGTTAAGAAATGCTTTGAAGCTGACTTTGACTGATCAAGGGATAGGAGCTACATAAATTTCTAGAAGTTTTAGGGAAGTGCTCATTGAACTCTAATCCTCAGTCTAACAGCACACAATGAAGAATCAACCGTAGACCTCCAACATATAAGCCTCCACAGCTCTGTGCACCAGAGGTGACTGTATTAATCAAAAAGAAAGCTCACAAAGAACCTCTCCGCGGATTCATTCCAGGCTCTTCATTTCACACAAAGAAAGCCTCTACGGTGAAGTTTGTAGTCCTTCATGCAATATTTCAAGGCCTGTCTTCATGCAGAATCCAAAAAATAAAGTATTTTTTAAAAAACAAATAGAAAACGGAGACAGCTGCCGCTGAGAAAGCTGAAAAAGAGCCCATTTATCACCAACGAATCTGGGATGCAGAGGGTAAATGTAAACAGGGGAACTGAAGTTCTCAGCAGGTGGAGTGTCTTTGGTCTACACTGGCAGTCATTTGTCCGCAACTCGCACTCTCTTACAAAAAACCCCCCAAAAAAATCATGTTCAGCAGAAAAGAGAGCACACTCCCACAAAACATAAATATGCTCTCAGATTCCAAAACAAACGGCTGTCTGACATACACAGGCCGGCGCCACATTCCTGGGCTAGTGCCCCATGTAAGGATACCAAGGGTCTCCTTGCTGTAGCTGCAGGGGCAACAACTTTTGCAACAACAGAGAAAGCACTCCACCAGACCTTATGCAAAACATAAAGGTCTAAAAGGATTTCTATGAAAAAAGTACTTTAAAGTGCACCAAAAAGATCAAACCAATGTTATTCATCAAATATAGTCATATAGCCTAAATAGCAGTAATTTTAGGCAGGTAGCAAAAGCTTTCATGTGCAAGCTTATGTATGGCTTCTTGGCCACCTTCTCTGCTGTAACCTGGCCTTCCACCTCATAAAGGACCAGGCAGCCAGTTACAGCCAGGCCAGATAGATGCCGGCCCCTGAAACTGACCAGGGCCATAAATACCCGATCCCAAACCTGTGGCAGGGGAAATATGTAAAGGCATTCTGATAATATTTGACAGCATTCTGCTACCGCTTCACATTGAAGACTGCATGATTGCTGCATGAAAGCTTGTGCATTTAAAGCTTTTGCATTCTATGTCAAGAACATAGTGTGTAAACTTATAAATAACATATAAATTAAATATAACATTGTAACTTGAAATTTGTTATCATAACTTGAATGATCTCAGCTATGCAAATAAAAAATAAATAAATAGTATTTTCCTCCAGACACATCATACTGCAACTATGACTTCCCGTATGGCTCCCTTGAGAGGATGAATAACAAATTCATGGTTTCCAGGCCAAACAGAAACAACTGACATTCTGCCTGGAGGTGTAAATGCTTAAGAATATTATCTGAACTATAATAACGCACAATACAACTTCAAGATCGACAATTTTCACCCCAAGGTCAAAAGCAAATATCCATATCACCTTTGTTCAATGACGTCCAGTTTGCCAGTAGATTTAAGAAATACTAATTTCATGGGACCCTCCTAATAATTAACTCTTAAACTGTATTTTAAAGGATTTCTAATCCGAGATTTTAGTCATGGTTTTGCTCTCATCTCCAAGGCTTCTTATGACTCCACAGTGGATGGCGCCTGCCCGGTGATTCCTCGACCCAGTTAAACTGCTTTTGATACTCACTAGAAACCCAAGAATTTTTTTGTGAGCCATGAAATGCTATATGCTGGGAAATAGGCTTCACCCTCCCAGTCATGTTTTGAATAAAGATTAGCAGTTACAGTCAAAGAAGATAAAGTTATGGATTTGTAGCTGCGCAGCAGTTCTGTCCCCTCTGGTTAAAGAAAAAATGGGACAAGTGTGTCAACCTTGCAGGGATTTGATTTCACATTTGATTTTATAAAACACCTCTCATGCATCTGCAATTCTTCCTACTATGAGGGAAGAATACAAATCAAGTTTAAGTGACTGATGGGGGGGAAAAAGATATTAAATCACCTCATGCCTCCAGGGGAAAACCTCAACACAACTTCAAGACAGCATTACTTTTTATGAGGTTTCATGTGCAAAAAAAATAAAAATAAAATAAATGGACTGTATTCAAAATAAGCATTAATTTAAAAAGGGCTTTCCAGCATATAATTAGACCACATAATTAACATTTTTCATGTTGCTTATTTTATATTTGCTGAACAAGAAATCTGTACTTGGCCAAGACTTTTTTGTTTTGTTTTACATAAAAAAAAAATCAAATAGGCTAAAATAAAAAGCAATAATAATCAAGACATGCCATTTAGTAAGACAGTCTTAATGAACAGCACTAGTTGATCCTACAGAGAGAACTTTGCACACGTTTACCCAAGGAGAAAAATCATTGATTCAGGAACATAAAATACACACTGAGCAAGATGAGCAAGTAAATCAGCAGTAAATCATTAGGAGATTCAAAGATTTTTTTCTTAGAGATAAAAAAAACAAACAAAGGCATCAACTCCTTAAGACATTGGGGTGGGGTGGGGGGGGTTGTCTATCCACTTCTCTCTGTCCTTAAGCATTCTCAGACATGTTAAACTCTCACCTTTACTTCCATTTCACATAATTGATTTACCTTTCATATAAACCATTATATTATACCTAGGTAGTGTATTTTACTGGTACTTTAAGGCCATATATGAAAGGTTTAGAGAAACTACAAATGTATTCAAGACTACAATGCTATTTGATAGCGTGAAATAAATATGAACACAATAGCAGTCATTTCTTTCATAATTGATAAGGGCACTTGTGTTTTCGATGTGCTTTTAAAGCGCTTTAAAAATACGTGTTTTAATTATGTCCCTTATTTAAACCAGAGTAAGTCAAGAAAATTGGTTCTTTAAAAGGGACTGTTCAGTTAAACAGTTTAAAACAATGCTGAATTTATACAATCACTTATAAATAATTCATAAATATATAGAACACTTTAATAAAAATATGCTTGTAAATATTATGTCATGTAATCAAAGTTATACAAATGATACAATTCCATTATTCTTTCTTATATAACTTACTTGTTACTAAATTAATTTATAAAAATATGATGGCTCTTTGATTGAAACAATGGTTTCAATGATTACAAAAGCCATTTCAGATCAAATATAAATCTACTGAGATACATATTGAATATCATAAAAAGGCTGAAACATATTGTTATTTACTTTACAAAGGCCTGTAATTGACCACAATTATAATAAAAAAAAAATCCCACAAAAATCTAAAAATAAATATAATAGGCTTTTTGAACCGATTATGTGGTGAAACAAATAACCAATAATGCAATTAGCATGGGCAGAGCAGAAAAGATTTGTTTTGAACAGATTGCTCAACAACTTCCAATCAAATTTCTTGTAGCTATGTTATACGTGATCTTTTCTGTAAACCACTTAGGCAAAGGTTTACTAAAAACATTTGTCTAAATATATATTCTGTGCTTTTTCTAGGTGGGTTTTCAGAACATTGACCCCAATGTGACAAAGTGCATGCTTCCATCTTTGCTGCACTCTTACCTGAACCGCTCTTTAAGGTGTTTTAACAACTCAGGTTTGCACTGACACAGACAATCTGCCAAGACAGGAAATGAAAGCTCAGTACAGCGCGCTGGCAGGTACTCTCATAGGAGCCCAGAGAACATGCTGCGCAAGGATCAAGGTGGATGTTTAAGGAAACAGATGCTTTGGCTGTGTAGAGGTTCCATTTTGAAGGCTCCTCAGAGAGAACAGCAGCTAAACGGCATTAGTCAGAATGAACAGAGCTGGACCGGCTGGCCTGCTGGCGTGAAGTCATACTCAGAGCACCTCATGGCTCTGCTCCGTCAATGTTTGAAAGGCATTCAAATGCCTGAGAGAAACACAAAGTCGACACACCAGATCTTCAAAAAAAAAAAAAAAAAAAAAAAAAGACAAAAAACGAAAGTAGCTGGAAATCCCAGGCTAATAGATACTTTAATTAAAGGAATGAGGCAAAGGTTAAATGTGTCAGTTTTTCAATGTAGAACTGAAGTAGTGTATCCTATTCCAATTTAATATGCAGAGACAAATATAAATACATTTCCATTGCTAAACTGATTCAAAGCGCTATCAAAAATTACTCTTGTTTGCAGCCCAAAAGCAAAAACACTGGATCAACCAATGAGGTTATTTTGGGGTGGGACTACCAGGTTGGCTGACCAATGAGGCTTTGAAAGTACAAACTTCACATTTAAATAATGTTCAAAAAACACATTTTGCAGTTTCACATTTTGAATGAACAATAGTAATTATTTTTAAATAATACAAAACGTAAAATAGTAGTAGCCATTTAAAGAACTTCATCTGACATTTTTCCCAACTTAGTGAAGTTACAGGCTGGTACTAACAGTACAAAAAAAGAATCACATACCAAACTCTTGACACTTTAATACCTGGAGAAGCAGAAGGGAAGCACATGTGGCCACATGAATATGTAACAAAGGATAAAACACACATGTTCCTGAGCAGACCTTTGCTCGGGCTGTTCGGTGTTGGCACAGCATCATGAGATGGATGAATGCTGCCTTTCAGGCCAGAACATGTCTGGCAAATCCCCCAGGTCTCTAGAAACACAGGTGGTGACTTGAGAGAAACCCGGTGGGGGGGAAGCATCTCTACAGCATATGTCATCAGCCCTGCCGGTGTGCGGACAAGCAGGGTCAAGAAGCAGGGCTCAAGAATAAGTATGGCCTACTGGCCCGAGGCCAGAGTGAGAGAGTTTCAGGCCAGTAGATGTAATAGTCACTCGCCCTTTTGGGCCAATGCTGCACTGCCATAAAAATAAATGAATAAAAATAGTACATTTGTTGACCTTGTTTATCGGTTTTCCAGCAACAGTTATATTTTAACAGTACAAGTTTTCAAAGTAAATATAAAAACTGATATACACTACTGTTCAAATGTTTGGTGATTGTATGATTTTTAATGTTTTCCGAAAAAAAAAAAATCTCTTATGTTCACCAAGGTTGCATTTATTTGATCAAAAATACAGTAAAACTGTCCCATTATTACAATTTAAAAATAAATGTTTTCTATTTTAATATATTCTTAAAATGTAATTTATTTCTGTGATGGCAAAGCTGAATTTCCTTATATCATGAATTGGTGCTCCAGAAACATTTCTTATTATTATCAATGTTGAAAACCATTGTGCTGCTTAATGCTTTTATGAAAACTGTGATACATTTTTGAAGGATTCTTTCATGAACAGAAAGTTCAAAAGAACATCATTTACTTGATATGCAAATATTTTATAATATTGTAAGAGCCTTTACTGTTACTTTGATCGATATAAAATGCATCCTTTGTGATTTGTGAAAAATCCAAAGAAAAATCATTCAATAATTATTTAATAGAAATATTAAAATCAACAGAAAATAAATGTTTCTAGCAATACACAAAATACATGGCAAAAATCAGAACTACTGTGGCTGGATTAAAAAAAACACCCTTACTGCTGAGCCTTGCAATTTAATTTACTGATTTTGTTAGGTGGGAAATGTCCTTTCGAGATACCAACTGAAAAGGCCTTGACAAAGGTAAAGCTGTCATTAACATATTATCTACGATAAAAAAAAACTATTGTATTCAATCGCTGATTTAATATTAAAGCTATTGGCATGAGTGCATCACAACAACTATTTCACATTGTCTTCCAAATAAAAAAGAGGAGCAGCTAAGATCTGGCATGGTTTTTGCACCACACAAAGCTCCTTTTACACCATTCCCATAATGCACTAGGACAGCGGGTCAAAATGTGGCAGCGTGAGATTGAAGATAACAAACCCCAGTCATGTGACCAAGCCGGGGACAGGCGCCTCTCGCAGCATTCACTTCAAACGATCCATGTTTCACTGAGTCTGCATTGATAAAGGCTTGGCTTCCATCAGCATTAGGCCAGGGCTTTGTGCTCAGACTACTCCACCCCAGCCCTAAAAACTTCAAGCTGCCCGAGGGACAATGATGTATAAATTAGCTGCCAGTTCAAAGTTTAATTTAATCCAGATTTCAGCCACTGCTGAAGTGGAGCAGAATGGCTTAGAAAGTCGGTGGGATGCTTTGTCCAGTCTCACGCCTGCCTCCCCACCTCCCCTTCTCCGACAGGAAGTTCTGGAAGAGTTCTTTAGTTTCAGCTCATTAACCTCTCAGTGGTTAGAGAACCCCGAGCATGCAATAGTCTGAAGCAGAAAAGGAACAAAGGACTGGACACGACAATGCCACAATGTCTTTCTAAGAACATTAAGGAGATGAGCATTGCCTCTGTTTTCTAACACTCTCCGGACTCCTGCAGTGTTGCAATCATCGCTCTACCAAAAGGGAAGTTTTTTTTTAAGTGCCAGCTAGTCAGGTTTCACTAATAGCGGGAGCTTTTTCCTGAAAGTTTGCGCTGACACAAACTATTTTTCGCCCATCCGTTTACATAGGCATCAAAAATGATGACTTGCCAGAGTTGTTCATCACTTGGTGCTGCAAATGGGCCCTTATCTGCAGAGATAAAAGCTGGAGGCGATTTCAACGCTTCAGTGGCTGATCTGTTCCAATCCTCACTCTGTCGCAATTGAATTCCCATCCAACCTTTGCCTTAAGAGGATTTGCCCTCAAGGGAGTCAGGAGGCCACGGCATTTGGGAAAAGGGGGAGGGGAATTGCCAGGAAAAAACTTTTCAAAAATCCCAAAATTGGTGACGAGAGAACAGAACAAGACCTTAAAACTAATGAAAGGTGACATGCTTGTCTCTTTTTCCTATTTCAACAGAGTCAGATTGAAAGTCGAACAGCAAGATATTAGATTGCAGGTAGGGGTGGGACAATATATCGATATGGCGATATATCGTTGTCCTTTTCCATGCGATACGAGAATAGATATGTGGCGCCAAATATCGATATTTTAATTAGTACAACAAGGCACTCTATATAGATATCCCTGCTCCCAGCATCTAAAAATGCATGGAAATCGCAGCCACACCATTTCCACCTTCTTTCCAAAGCGCTCTGAGCAACCATGAACCATGTTCTCTATAAAAGATAGGAAAGCAGGAGGAACCGAATGATAAACAGATTTCCAACCACTGTATTAGCTCTACTGTTATATATATATATAAATATATATATATATATATATATATATATATATATATATATATATATATATATATATATATATATATATATATATATATATAAAATTCATGGAAATGAGAACTAAAAAACTGCACCGGAACAGCTATCAGCATGGACCACAGGCACCGATCACGTTATTACTGCAGCGCGCTTATTCAGTCCATGAGTAGGCTAACCTCTCCGCTCAGATCGCAGGTGGATTTTCATATGAGTGAGAGAACGCTGCCGGCACGTCCAGTTTTATGTGAACAAAACTTGATGCTTTCCCTCTCTCTCAGATATTACAAGTGCGCATTATGGAGTGGGCACCGACCAGCAGAAATGTAAATCTGCACCTATGGCATGGACAACGAAACAAAACCTCATCAGAGCCATAATGTGGCACAGAAGTGTGCAGTGTGTGTGCTTGCCGCGCGTCTACATTTGAAATAACGAACCTGAGCACGCAAAAGAGGCGATGTGAATGGCTATATTTTTCCTGCATGTCGTGTGCGGGGCTCTGTTTTTATGATGAGACGAGAGGAAAGGTTAAGAAAGCACTCCAGGTAAATTTTGAAATGTACCTGGTTTTTATATATATATATATATATATATATATATATATATATATATATATATATATATATATATATATATATATATATATATATATATATATATATATATATATATATATATATATATAGTTGATAAGCAGTTAAATGTGTTGGTTTACACACAAAGTCCAAGAATAAAATGATTAATTTATTTAGCATGTTAAATTTGCTTTACAGAAATTTTGTGCTGTTTTCTAGCAGTTTGGACTTGAATAAAGAGAGAAAACTTGCACTTCACCTTTTCACAGCCATTTTGTTTTAATAGTTAGACAGATATCGTGATGTATCATTATAAAATTGTCTAGCAATATGTCTATTATCGCAGAATCACTGTAACGTGATATTATCGTTATCGTGAGCCATGTATCGTGATTCATATAGTATCGTGAGCTACCCTGCGATTCCCACCCCTAATTGCAGGGTAAAGTGATGTTTCGGTGACACAGGCATCCAGCTGGTCCGTGTGTGTTGTTTTGATGGAGAGAAAACATTTAGCATGTATTAATAAAGTGAACGAGGGATCCAGGCCGCAGGAGAAAGCAGCAGGTGGTTATTTCTGATCCCATTATGTGAAGCTAATCCACAAACTAGAGCACACGGTCTTCTTACAACCTACAATTTCTGTTCTAGGAACAGCAACACCTTTACTTGAAGTGGCCTCGGTCTCATCTGTGGCGAAAACATCTGTTGTTTCGCTTCATCAATCAATCACCTAGGAGAAGCGGTGGATTCTGGTATGATTATAAAGTGCAGGGCATTTTCTCAAAGCATGTAGCAGATGAAACATCATGCTGCTCTTTCACATATAGGCAAAGTTGCATTACGGATTAGAGCTTTGCGAAGACATCGGGGTCACAGTGGCACATGCATCAGCTTAGTTGGATTGCTAGAGTTGACCGGGCAAATCGGGCCACATACTAAAGTATCAACAAACCAACCTATATTCAAGGTTTCAGTAAACAAATGAACAAAGACAGTTATAATACTGCAGTACTTAAACTATATGGTTAAGAAACATGTAGGACAATGCTATATCAAAACAAAACATAGCCTTTACTGTCTTTAATTCACTAAATTAAATGCTACAAAACAAATGCTGCAAAAAGACATTCAAGATAATCAAACCACAAGAGAACAGCAATATAGACATTTGAAAATGTAAAAAAAAAAAAAAAAAAAAAAAGTAGTCACACTACACATTTTTATATAACTTCAAAAAAATATCCAATATTGAAATTCTGCACTATTTTGTTAAGTAAATTTTTAAAACATTAGAAAACTAAAATAAATACTTGCAAATGCTACAAGTGAATTTAGAAATTTAAGCATTTTCGGTTACGGTTTTTGGCCAAGTGCTTCCAGAATAAATTCATGCAATTATTATAATGCATGAAAAAATTACATTAGTTTTGAGGAAACTATATCAAACATGAGTTAACATTAGATGATTGCAAAGGTAATCTGAAAATAAAAATAATTATCCAAAATTGGCCAATATATTCACGCGATACTATTAAACAAAAACAAACACTAATATCAGCCAATAACCAATATGGTACCAATGCACCCTTTAACAGACAATAGGTTCCTACTTAAAAAACACTATTTCATATACTAAACACTTGTAATACAGCAAAGTTTTGGTCATGTGTGAAAAGAACTTGTCAAAAAATATTGTTAAATAAGCTGCAGAAACTGGACAGACATTGAAACAAAAGAGCTTCATTTGTGAATAACAGATGTGGAACATTTCCCATCCAACAATTTAATGTGCTTCATGAGTGAAAATGGCTATTAATCACAATCATCCTGACTTTCTTCTACTTATATATGCTATATTTTGTCAAAGAAAATGGACTGTTGCCTTTCTAAATACATATAGTCTTCCTAACAACAGAAACGGTTTTAAGAGGATTCTTAAAGCATTCGGCCAAATTCAAATTTATATTTCATTCTATGTAAATAATTCAGCTTTGGCAAACAGGAATAGGTCCTGTACAAGAGCTTGTCTGAGCTTTAAATCTTTCATGATGAAGAGCGCAGATGAGCAACTGGAGGAAGAGATGGTTCTTCCCAACAGACCTCAGCCGCTGCAGAGTTTATCAGGACAGAGAGGGACCCGCTCCACAGTCCACCATGCGAGACTGTTGACAAACTGAACCACAAGAAACAAATCTCAAATCTGTGCCAAACCTCACACACTGTTCTACCCTGCTCGTTTTACTCTCTGCTGTAATTCAAAAGGAATGTGTGTGGTTTGAATGAGTTTCCAGCCCCAGAAGCATTGAAAAAAACCCTTCCAACATATGACTAACCAAGAGCCAGTCTGATCCAACGTTTGCTGATAAGACTCATTTTGGTTGTCCTATGGAAACACTGAGACACTTTAAAGGCACAAGTGATGGTTAATGCTAGATGTTTGTCAGTCTAAGTGGTAACAGAAAGAACTAGAACTGTGCCGAATTGGTCTAGTGGTGACCCAAGCCACACCAAAGAGGAACCACCGCATAATGCTTCTGCTTCGGTTTATTAGTGTGTACACAACGTAGAGTCAACACTTAGTTAATTATGCCTTGTGATACAAGCTATGCTTAGATTTACTCAGTTTTTCCATGAAAGGGGCCATGATTACACAGAAATATGTTTGCGATCTCAGTATTGAATGTGTCTGATTTGTACTGTCAGTGCAGCGTGAAAAAAGAAAACAAAGCGAATATTAGCTGGGGAAGTTTGACGAAGGTGATACAAAGCAGGAACAGATGCAGAATACAACAAAAGGAAGTTCACAGTGCCAAAAAGCAATGTTTAATGTCCTACGGTGCCTATATGCAATAACAAAGGACACATGTACATTATCCTGAATGTGATGGATGGGTCGATAACAAATTAAGAGTCCACAATAAAGAAAATGAGAAAAAAAAAAATCTAGTTTAAATCACATGTGCCAAGCTACTAGAAACAGACTCTTTGTATTCATATTCGTCTCATATGGTTTTGAAAAACCTTTGCACATTTTCAAAAAAAGATTTTCGTATACTTTGAATACATGGAAAATGTAGACCTCTTAATTTATAGTGCTCACCCGCGAACCTTACCCGAGTCCACTTAAAAAGGGTGGTCTGGGGTTCGGTTCATATATGGTTCACTGCTGATGTAAACGCAATCGTTTGCAGTACATTCATAAGACAGACGTAAGTGCCGTTATGTTCTGAAGCTTTGGATACCAAACCAATGGTTCAAAAACATAAATACACAAAAATAAAGAGAGCAACTATGCATTTTGCTGCCTTCCCTTGCGCTGTCATTACTAAGCAACGGGGTAAACAGCTTTTGGATTGATGACACAAAGAACCACGATTCGAACCCAAATGAAATAATATGAATACAGTCTAGCGGGGGCAGGGGGAGGGGGGAGCATTTGAACCCGAGTTCGGACTAGGCAAGTGAACCAAGTGTGAAAGCACCCTAAATTGCATTTTTAACATATGCTTTAATAAACAGAAGCAAACCAAATCATTTGCATTACATTATTGACCTGAATTCTGAACACTAACCTGAAGTTTATAAGTGAACTGTCTCAGTTGGTAGGTTATGCCAGAACAACAGAGTTTTCCACAGTTTTATATTGTATGAAATCAGACTGCTGGTCCTCGACGGTCGGCTCAGTGCTGAGCGTGTCAACTTCATTTTGCGAACAATGACAGTGCACTCATTTGGACAGGCTCTTCCGAGTTCACTCTTTTCTCATTTAAACAGTGTGACGGAATGCTACTAGATGAGAAAGGAGATCAGAGTGCAGTTTACAGCACACAAATGGGTGTTAACAGAGTGCATTAGGCCAGATTAACGGCGGCGTGTGGGGCTGTCGAATTAATGCATCCAAGCACATCAAAACTCCCAAAGGGTCTGTATGCTTTCTGAACCACAGTGATTAAAGATCAACAAAATCTCCTCTTGGGCCGCTCGTTTCATTCCCGCAGTCGCTTTCTAAGCAATGTACCCACTCATGGCCTAATTAGGTGGACACAGTTAAAAGAAATTGGATATGGTGGCTGCCACCAGTATCAGTGGGTGCAATCGATAGTTCAGAACAGCTGGAGGGGACCAGATTTCAGTCTTCAGAAACCACCAGAGAAAAGTCAAGTTATCAAGTCTCTTCAGCATCACCTCAAAAATCTCCTAGGATGCTCCGGTGTGTTTTAAGCAAGATCATATGCGACGAAGCAATCGAGACAAAAGGGTAAAATACTCTGCTTTCAAAGTGCAGCTTTTAAGAGGTACGGTTTCTAAATGGTTCCCATAACAACCACTTGTCACATTGTCAGTGGCATGTGGAAATTAAAGAAAATATTAAAATAGCAACCTAAACCTATGGTTAATTACTGAAGTTACACTGAAAAATTATTTGTGCATTTTAATTAGGCACATTCCTAGATGTCAAAGAGTGCTTACATGTATTAGCAAAAGCAATCTAGTATTTCTTCACAGGTACTTGTGGTTTACAAGTTAATCAAAACAGTTGACAGCATTTCTAAACATCTACACTTTACAAACAGCAAGTTCCTTTACTAAACAGCTGAAAGTCACTATATATATATATATATATATATATATATATATATATATATATATATATATATATATATATATATTAGATATAATTCCTCTAAACAAAACCGCTAACATAAAAAACACTCTCATATATATATATATATATATATATATATAAAAATCACTGTACATTTAGAGGAGTGGCCTTTGGGGCTAAAAGGAACCTGCAAGTGGCCATCAAAACATGTTTTTAATAAATTAATAATTATTTATTTTTCAAAATTATTATTATTTTATCCAAGAAAACAAATTAATTAAAAATGCAAATATACAAATACACAAGTCTGTGAAAGACATTTCCAGAAAAAAATATTACCTAATTAATTATAATAAAATAAAAAAAATAAAAAAGTCACATCAATCACACAATCACAACTGATCAGAATGAGCTTTGGCTCACGTGATGAAAGTTGTTTATTTTTTTGCAGAATAGGATGAATTACAGACTTGCAAAACATCAAACTATGAGAAACGCACACTGCAGCACACAGATGGTGTCTCACACTGTTCTTACATTTACACTGCACAAGATGGCTTCTACACTCATCAGCTCACACAGTTAGACGTCTCCTCACTTAACTTTCCAAAAGCTTTTTTCATTATGAATGACATTTTCTAACAGCGGAGAGCGACTAGGCTTATGAAACACGGGATCTCACACGTTCCCCTCATGCACAGCAAATCACTCTGGTATCACAGGCTTTCTTTTTACAGTGTACTTTTGGGTCTTAACCATGGTAAATAGTATAATGAGTACAAGTGGCAGGTGTTTGAAACTTTAACTAGGAAACGAGTTGACAAAAAGATGCTGGCTTCACTGTTTTATTCTTAATGAGACATAAGAAATTACTGTTACACTACTGTTCAAAAGTTAGAGGTTGGTAAAAAAAAAAATATTTTTTTAGTTAAAGACTCCAACGCTTACCAAGAATGCATTTATCTAAATAATAATAATGAAAACAGCAATGTTGAGAAATTATTACAATTGAAAATAATCATTTCCTATTTTAATATATTTTAAATTAAGTTATTCATTTGATGGCAAAGCTGAATTATTAGCAGTCATCACTCCAGTTTTCAGTGTCTCATGATTCTTCAGAAATCATTCTGATATGTTTATTTGCTGCTCAGGAAACATTTCTTATTATCACTGTTGAAAAAAGTTGTTGCATAATATTTTTTGTTGAAACTGTGGTACATTCTTTTTGAGTGTTCTTTGATTAATAGAAGGTTTAAAAAAATCAGCATTTACATGAATTAGCGATCTTTAGGAACATAATAAATATCCTTATTGTTACTGATCAAATTAATGCATCTTTGATGGACATACAGTGTACTAGAATTCACAAATGACTCAGACTACCTTTTCAAGCAAACTCAGTGTGGTTAACTGGTGTGCACCAAAGTTCAGAAAACCACTTTCATACCAACCAAATTCTGACGTCAAACAGACCCTGGCCTGCCCCAAAAGCTGCAGTATGAAAGCAGTTAAAACGAACCCCCTTCCATTTCAACCGCTGTTCTAAAACCACAATCCTCCAAAGTAACTTTCCATTTGCTAAGCTAATAAAGATCAAGAAAAGTCAGACTAGGAGCAAAAGGAACGTGTTTTAAATGGTGGAGCATGCTGAGGGTTTCTTTTTTCCACAAGCCTGTGTGTTCACATTGGGGGGGCTCGGGGTCACGGCTTTGCACCCTTGAGGCTCCTTATGGTCTACAGTAACCAGGCCAAAGCAGTGCGTTGGCAGCAGCACTTTCAGTACTCGCTCTGTATCGAGCATGTCAGTCTGCCACTGCTCCCACTACTTCCGAGCTGGACTCAGCTTGCATTGTTTGTCGATTCACACTGGTATGCATGACTTTATCCCTGTGAAAGAAATGCATCCGATTCTCAAGGGGGGTAAAAACGTGAACAGAGACGCTTTGAAACGAACGCACATACGTGTTGCAGATGTTTGTGGTGTCGACATAAACAAGCACAAGGCATGTGCCATCAGAGCATAGCGAGGCATATCTCCTTTTTCCCTCCCCTACTCTGCCTCTTCATTCTTTCCATCTGCTGGGAAAGAAGATAAAGAATAATGCCACTGTTCTTTGGAGTAACCGAAGACAGGGTAATAATAATGACGAGCTTAGCTGCAGGGAGAGAAGTTGGCTGGGCTGAGGTTGCATGGCTGATGACAAAACAAGAGCACTCTGGGATTCCTTTACAGGCCTAGCGGCCCAGTGCCTGCTGAGACCATTAAGGATTATGCAATGTGGAACAGTTAGAGTCAATCAAAAAGAGCCCCCCCAGGGAAGAGAGGTGGGATGTAAGATTTTCTCCCGTGTGTCCACTTTAAATGCATGCCAGAGAAGAAAAAATGCTTCAATTACATTACCTCTCAAAAGTGTTGAGGGCATTTTTACGTTTATGCTCACCAAGGCTGCATTTATTTGATCAAAAATACAGTAAAAACAGCAATATTGTGAAATTTTCTGTTTTAAAATATAATTTATTCCCATAATGGAACATTGATTATTTTCTTATTATGAGATTCCAACTTTATTCATTCAGCAAGGTGTTAAAAAAAAAAGATAACAGCCATCTAGAAATCTCATTTCCTACTGCTAAAAGGTGCTGACAACCTACTCGCTGATTTGTGGACATGTTTTCATTAACACAAAGTCATCACTGACAATCAAAACCTGAAACTTCAGCATACATCTGCTAAATTCTGTAGCATGTTACACTATTATTATTTCATAAGCCAATATTCCACCATAAACCATTAATATTTACAGGACAACGTAAACGGGGAGCACTTCTGAGCCCTTATCTCGCAGACTCAATACATTTTTTAGTACGCAGGATTATTGCGGATGTGTGACCATCCGCCTTGCTAATCAGGAATAGAAAAACAGCCTCAGGTGAGAGACTGGCAGAAGCAAAGGGTGAAAATGAGGTCAGCATGCTACTATCTCTCGCTCTTGGTCACTCTTCACATTCATTTAATCATGTAAGCATCTGGACAGAGTATAAAAAAATACATTATTATAAAAATAAAGGTTCCTTATTGACGTCTATGGTCCATGAAGAGCCTTTAAAATCCATGGAACTTTACTAATCCATTTTAATTTTCATTATATTGGAAAAAGTTTCTTTAGATTAGATTTTTTTAAAATGCTTCTTTTAAGAACTGTTTACTGAAAGGTTCTTTGGGGAACCAAAAATCATTCTTCTATGCCATCTCTTGCACCTTTTGGCAGCTTTATTTTTAAGAATGTAGAGAAAAAACTATAAAAGAGGTTAAACATAGCGCTGGCAAATATTTAGCTAGTTACCAAATGTAGATTTAAAAAAGCATGTATTCACATATCTATGAAGTGCTTTGAAAAACTAACCTAATTAAGGACAATTTTAAATAAAAACACTTTAGGTGGCTTATGCGTCATTTTATTTCTGATGCTAATTTCTTTCTAAACACACAAAAAAAACTTGGTTGGGTGAAAACTATTCCTTGAGATCTGCCACAGGCAACAAGAGTGCAGTGGCCTTGCAAAACATCTCCATTTTGAAGGCAATGTTCACACTTCCCACCAAAACTTCATGCAAATTACACGGTCAAACAACTGGCCGCAGACAACACACTGTGACAGGTTCGTAGCATACAATTTCAGAGAAACCAGAGGTCAAGAGGCACAAAAACAGACTAAATAACATTCTCAGGTCACATTCGCAGAAAAACCATTTCTTTTTGTTTATAGGAGAAGGGGACGGTTGCTCTCACTGGCAAACACATGGATCATCATGGAGGTTTCAAGCCAGATAACTTTAATTGCTCTGTGTACATGATGCAGGTATAGAAAATCTATAGGCTATGCTGGGTCTCATTGAGATTGATGCTGCCTTTACGCCTCTAGGCCAAAGGAGTGAGTGAGATCCTGATCAATGGGAGGAGACAGTACAAACCAGCATGCCAGTCAACCATGGAATTACAAAGCACGGGTGCCAAATACTTGGCATTTCGTCAAAAAATTACTAGCAATTGGCTTATTCGGGATCCACGTTCATCAAATGCATTGCCAATTAACTGTATAATAAAGCAGGCAGGCAGAAATGCAAAGAAGTCCCTGTGTAAGCCTGTAAGGTTAATGAATGCTCCAGAACATACATTTTCCATCTCGGTCTAGGACAGGGATCCTTAAATCTGGCCCATGAGATCCACTTTCAAGAAGAGTTTAGCTCTTACCCTAACCAAACACTCATGAGCATGCTAATCAATGTCTTCAGGATCATTAGAAAATCACAGGTAGGTGAGTTTGATCAGGGTTGGAGCTAAACTCCGCAGCGCATTTGCCCTCCAGGGCAAGATTTGAGAAACACTGGTCTAGGATTATAAAGAGTAACGGTGGCTTTTAAGAGAGCCTATGCAAAACAGTCAACGATCGCATGTGTGCACATTCCAGCAAACCGAGCCAAGTGTGACCAAGAGAGAGTTAGTGTCTGATTTACAGCTTCTGCATGTTAAGCTGCTCTAAGAAGCACCTGGTCACTTTAAGCAGGGGGTTTATGGAGAAGTTGGATGCGTTTTGACTTTAAACATAAGTGTTACAGATAAAATGGGTGCTATTGGTTTGAAAATATAGGTGTATGGTTCAATCTTAAAGTTCAGATTGCCAACAGTTGTCGAGAAGGCAGTGCACATTTACAAATACTGCTGATAGTTTCCACTGCAGTCACTTACATTTTAAACAAAAAAAGGTTAACCAAACCAAGTTATTTCTGCATTCCCCACTTCATTTTTACCTGTCTAGAAATGTCTCCACAACCAATTTAGTGGTTTTTATGGCCTAATTTATTGTAGCTTTATACAAGTCTGTGACTCTGATGATGTTGAGAGAACACTATCTTTCTCTGCCATAAATTTCACAATACAAGAGTGAAATAACTATCAAGCCTCATTTCTCATTTTCCAAAAATGTCACAAACACATAAAACGCAGTATTCCTACCGTTCATTAATACCTAGCTTAATGTCTTCTTCACTAGATTCTAGTTATTACTATTTAAAAATAAAAATAAACACACAACATTTGGTGTGTATCAGTAGGCTACTTACAGTAGGTAAAACAACAATGCCAAGCTGAACTGAAAAACACTGCCGTGATTAATGAAACTGATACTTGATGCATTACAACTGACGCGATACATATCTAAAACATTAATTATCATTGACACATGGCAAAGTATGAATCAATCCAGTGAAACAGTGTTTGACTGGTTACTTTAAAACGTGGACGGATGCCTGCTTGAGTTTACGCTCAACTACCCCCCAGAAAACTGCTTATTGTTCTCGGTTGAAACTCACCCTTTCCCCGGAAAGAAAGGCTGTCAAGCCGAGGGTTAATATCATCCAAACGTTCCTCATAATTCCTTAGTCTTCGCTTGTGAAAAGGGAAAATAACGTCCCCGTGTCTGTTTCCACTTTTGGAGAAACTCTTCCCTCTCTCGCTCGCTCGCGCTCCAATCTCGCTCTCTCAAGGGACTCAAATCCCACCGGCTACGTGTTGCTTTTTTGTCTGCTTATTCCTCCGCGCACTCTTGTACAGTAAAATAGGTCGTTTTCGATATGTTTCGCCAAGTCTTGCGCGTTGAGTCTTCGGCCGTATGCGGTTAAAGCTGCACTCGTCTCGCAAAGGTGAATTTAACTTGAGGTCTCTTAGCCATATGTCTCAAAGTGGAGCTCTGCTGTCGAGCCACCCGCAGGACTGAGAGGAAAATACGGGTCAAACAGAGGGAGAGCTTGAGCAATGATTGACAGAGAGCGCAACCAAATGAAAAGACGACAACTTCATTTCTGGTTTTCGAAATGTTTGTTTTAAGACGTCAGATTTAAGTACTAAAACCATAATGATTATGACACTATGTTATTTTAATAAGCTATTTATTTGTAAATTTCCAATTACTTAAATACATTTCATTATGTAAAGCATTTTGAGCTCTCTTTAATATTTTGATATGATATATCTGATTTGGACTGAGTCTGATTTTTTCAGTGAACAGGTTGAACCAGATTTCCAAACTGGTTTAAACGGAATGAATCGTTCCGAACTGAGTCAGTCACTCAATCACTCATTGAACTGTGAATCTGAAAGTGACGTGAAATGCGACCAAGTATGGTGACCCATACTCGGAATTAGTGCTCTGCATTTATCCCATCCAAAGTGCACACACACATCAGTGAACACACACACACTATGAACACACACCCGGAGCAGTGAGCAGCCATTTATGCTGCGGCACCCGGGGAGCAGTTGGGGGTTCGGTGCCTTGCTCAAGGGCACCTCAGTCGTAGTATTGAAGGTAGTAGAGAGCGCTGTACATACACTCCCCCCACCTACAATACCTGCCGGTACAAGACTCGAACCTGCAATCTTTTGGGTTACGAGTCTGACTCTTTAACCATTAGGCCACGACTTCCCCCAATCTGAGGCAAATATGTTCCAAATTCTTAAAGGATTTTAAAATGAATACTTTTTAATTGTATTTTTTAGGCATGTACATATTGGTGGCACCAGGGCGGTCACTAGTGGGGTCAAAGGTGGTGACGATTATAGGGGCCCATGGCTGAGAGGGGCCCCCCTGCGATCTCAACCGACTGGCTGAGGCCAGCCTAAAAAGAGCTCAGGACAGTTGACGGGCCACTGCTGCGCATCGTCACGGAAGCTTATCATTTGCACATGTTTTTAAGCCTTGCCAATTTAAACATTCAAAGGAGTTTAAAGCATTCAAACACAAGACATGGAAAAACTCAGATGACTACTCACGCGGTGTTCGGTGCACACGCGGTGTTCGGTGCACACGCAGAGAGCCGCGTCTCACAGACAACAACACTGAACCGTGCTCTCCTTTGCATACTCCTGTAACCGAACGAACAAATACAAATTGCAGTTTAAACATGCAAACAGAAAAAGATGTGAAAGAGCCCAATTCAGCACCCACACACGGCATTCTGTGCGCACAGGGCGCACGCAGAGAGATGCGTCTCAAAGCGATTGAACACCGAATTTGTCTCTTCTTGCTCTTGTACCGAAAAAAACATTTAAAATGATGTCAAAATACCCGTCTTGGAGAGCATCCTTGAAAAAACTGTTGGTTATGTCTAAAGTTAAAGTAAACAGTGGAGAAAGAAATCGGATGTGTATCATTATAATGGATGACTTGTCTTTTAAAGTGACCGTGCCTAATTTACTAGCTGCTGTAATGTTAATCCAAGAAAAATGAAAGAAAGAAAATCACTCACTGCTCTTGACAGAATTACTTTTGTAGTTTTAAGAAAAATAAATCCACAGTCAAACCAAAAATTATTCAGACACCAGATATAATTTTTGATATATTTTTACTAGTGGGTGCAGGACACAAGTTAATTTATGTAAGTGAGTATAAATAAATAGAACAAACATACAAATTAAACAATTTCAAACAGTGCCCACTGGTACAACCTGTACTGGGGCCCCGCAAACCCCAGCTACAGCCTTGGGTGGCACTATAAAGAGTATATCTGCAAGAACTCATTAATTCTCAATGCAATGTCTCCCCCTATTGCACAAATGCGTAGCGCGTAATGGTAAACAATATTGTGCAGACTAATTTTTTTTTTACCTTCTCTGAGTGGTCATGATCTTCATTTAAACACCACAATCTATGAAACAAAATTAAGTCTGATCGTTTTTGTAACAATGCAATGCATTTGAAACGAATTATAAAGCAGTAAATTGTTTAGAGATAACTGGACTCTTGCTTCCTAAATCTTGAGTACTGCCAAAGGTAACCAAATAACCCCCTGCACAAAAACACATTCACCCCTCCCTCTTCTTGATTTGCAGACCAAGATTATTAGCAGTGGTGTCCTAGATTACCCCGGCAATTAAGGTGATGGTAAAGCCTCTTCTGCCAGAACCCTGGGGCCTCTTTTGTGTCCTTAATAAACACTTACATATACATCAAATTCAGCAGTTATCCAATACTAATAACGATACTATAAAATTATTAAACCATTTTTCTAATAGTTGATACAAAGGTAATGTGATGCATTTTATTTAGCCAACTTTGCATACTTAGCTTTTTTAGTTTAATATATTTTTCCATTAATCATTTCCATTCCATCCCTAACATAAGGATGTGTTCACTCCTAAGAGGACTGAACTGAATAACAATATTGAGTGCCACCTAGTGGCATGTATTGTTATTTCTTCTTATTGAACATGATTTTAGTCAACAACCCTCATGCAAAGCACAGTGGACAATAAATAATAGCTGAAAGAAATTTGCATGTTGTAAAACCCACAAACAACAAAAGGTAGTTTTGTTATCCCCAATCTCCTTTTAACTCTGGCCTCCCTGAGGCTTCAGGGTCATTGAGCTGAATTAGATCAAAGGCTTTCCGAGAATTCCAAAGCTAAATGCAAAAGAAAGTACAATCAGACTATTAGAAACACTTGCAAAATAGAAGCATACCATGCTTTTTCATAATTATAAATAATTTAACCATAGCATAATTAAATATTACCTAAGTGATTTTAGCTGCTCTATAAGACCCTCCATCACAGCTTCTAAATCAATGCATTAAGTTGAGGACACTTTAAGATGCCTGAAGCCCCCAAACAGGTGAGAGGCCTTTTCTTGTGGAGTAAGCAGAAGAGAGGCCATCAGAAGGGAATGCTGGGTTATGATTATGTTCAGGGCTGGGCGCCGGTTTGACTTCCTGGGTTAAAGGTCAGCAGACACTGAGCAAGAGTATGAAAGAGAAGACGGGCCAGTAAAAGCATAAATCTTCACTTGAAGTTGCTTGCACACAGAAGTTTATCACGTTACTAGCAACATATCACAAAGAGTTAAGACAGACCTTCTAAAACCTCTACATTAATACATGCATAAATAACGGCTTTTTTCAGGCAAATTTAGTATAAATGTGTCTCAAATCATTTCTATATGTTAGACACGTATGTAGAGAAACTGAGGTAGAGAAAACACACTAATGTCATCATGGGAACCATATATGAAACTCTTGGAACTGCAGGTGGTGGCTTATATAATATTCAAAGACCTCTAAAAATTGTACATTCTTCATGAATCACAATGGTCAAATGACCTGCACATACCTCGTATAGTTGTATGTTACAGTGAGTGGATGACACCTTGATCCTGTAGACATAAATCAGGCTTATTATTTCCTCAAACATGCTCTGATTCAATAGCTCATTAGTATCAATAGCTGTTCTGACCTGTCAAAAGTCATATGGTGCTGTTGAGCCAGATCTATCCCAGCAGCAGCCTGACATGACAGAGGGCAAGCTGCTTTTGTGCCAGCTCCACCTTAGCACACGTTTCTCCATGCATCTGCCTCTCAGTGTCCTCTCTGAAAGAGCAGGAAGGTTAAGGATGGCATGCTGTTAATGCAGTCTCCACAGATTAATACAATTAAAAATTCTGTTACTTAATTCATGCCCGGCTCCGAATTCAAACTCACCCCATGAGAGACTTCGGTCTTTCCTCCAGAGTTTTTTTTTTTGTTTGTTTTCAAAGTAGCAAGAAAAGTAGAGCAAGAGATTGGCAAGAAACCCATCCAGCTTTTTTCTCCTGCAAATATTTTGGCAAAATATATTTGGAATCATAGAGCTGCACTAACATAACTGCAACTAAAATGTACATTTAATTTAAGGATGACTAAGAAGTGAATATATTAGACAGTAAATAGGAAGAAATCAGTAAAACAAGAGAAAATGAAGAGCGAAGAGTATGAAGATATAAAAGTAATCCGCAAATTAAAATACATAGTGAAATAAAATAGAATAAAAATGAAAAAACTAACTTTAGCAGAGAAAGAAAATGAAGAGGAATGGGAAGCCTGTTGTTTTCCTGTAGCAAACAGACTGCTGCCACTGCAACACATTAAATGTATATTAAATCATCCTGGTTATGGGAAAAAGACCATTTTTCATGGCTCATATTGTTTTCATTATGTAGCAAAGTATACAGACCTACATTTAACATCCTGAATTGTGACACATTCCTTTTGTTAACATTTTATTGAGGTCTTGAAGGCATCCAATTGAGCGGGTCTCACAGTATTCCTTTGAAAAATGAAACTGAGTAAATCAGTTGCTCAGGATAATACATCAAAGTCCTGCGTAATGACCACCATGCCAGGAGAATGAGGTTATTAAGCCAAAATTATTTCCTGATGTCTGCCAACCATATGAGCTATAATGTTAGAAAACACAATACTTTTGCCACTTCTATGCTTTCTGTACTGCTCTTGCTATGCAGATGTTTCGGGTGGGGGAGCGGGTTCTTCTTTTTCTTATCCATTTTTGTTTGGCTTCGGAATTACAAACAAATCAAACCTAAAGTACTGATTTTGCTTGTGCAAAAAAATTATAAAATATACTAAAAAAAATAAAAATAAACGCAAAACCATGACAAATAGTGAGAGATTGTTAAGGAACATTATAATAAAATACCGGTTAACAAGACATGGCACCAGTTTTTTTTTTATATTTTACCTTATAAACTCCAGGCTGCGTGTTTTATTACTTTAATAATAATTTAACTTTACATTAATTATTTTGTTTTGTAGGGTCCAGAGCAAGATATTCATACTAACAATTTATAAATTTACATCAAATCCTAACTAAACCACATTGGTGAAAGTACAGACATGTATGAAGATATTAAATACAAATAGATTTTTTTTTTATCGTATTTCATTTTTGTTTCAATTTTGTATTGTGTTTTTATAAAGCCACAACTGTGTTATAATACTGTTTCCCCCCATATATATGCTAATATGTAGCCTATTAACACCAGTTAGGAGCAGCTTTATCCACAAACATCATAATAATTATTAACTGTAATTTTTTTATTGTTGTAATTATTATTTAACAAAAGCACAAAATGTTATTGTCCCCGTATTTTTATTTATAGATAATAACAAATGAGATTGCAATTATATTTTGACCACTGAACTAGGAAATGAGAAATGTTTCCAGTGTTTTCATATAATCAAACTGAATTATCACTAGTGCAAACGGCTGCTTGCTCTAAAACATATTCGGTGTGTTCATATTCATAGTACTGAAATTGTTTTGTAGCGCAGTCCTGAACATATTAGCATGAATTCCTATCGTTTCAGTCAGCGACTCTGCAAAAACTCACTCAAAATAGATTCACTGTACTAGTATGCTACTGTAAACTACGGAACCGGCAGATTTCACGGTATCCTAGCGGCATCTAATCCACAAACTGAAGGCTGCGCCCCTTCGGAAACGGAAGCGCCAGAACTACGCTTGACGTTGTGTGGGAAGCCACGCCCACTGCGCGCAAACTCTTCCTGTTATGAAACCGGTGCATGTGAGCAAAGACTTTGAAAGGGACTCTGATATTGAAGCTGTTATTCGAGTGGTTACTGAATTGGAAATGTGAGGTAACAAATTTTAAATCTTATCAAACATTTACAGTGACTGCGGCAGATTCCTATAAATGTATTTTGCTTGATGACGCTCAGTGCTTTTTTTAAAGACTGGTCAATTGTATTGTTCACTGCCTTGAAAGTGACAGAAAGTTATTTGTTTTGTTTGTACAACATTTATGTTTTCATTGAATTCAGAGTTCGAGTTTTTATAAGATTTTTCTCATAAAACACGTCGCTGCTGCAAAGAATGCAGCCAAAACTGTTTTACAAAACAAAAATAAAACCAGCAATAACACAATAATACAGAACTACATAAAAGGCCAAAGTTCTCTCCTTTCGCCGGTGACAGTCCGTTGTTATGAGTCAGAGAATAAATTTATTGATACTGTGACAGTTTTGGGATTAACAGACAGAGAGAGTAACAATTCAAAGATGACATGATATATGCATTGTCATTGTGATTATGCAAGTTGTTCAGGTTGTAAAAAAAAAAAAAAAAATATCTGTCTACTTACAACACACAGACATGAGTGAGTGAGTGAGTGAGTGAGTGTGTGTGTGTGTCAGGGGCGTTTCCTCCGAGGAGGCAAGGGAGGCAGTGTCTCCTCAAAAAGTTGCATGCGCAAATAATCCATATTACAAAAATTAAACAGCGCAAATAGGACTTAATATGATATTAAAAGTATAAAAGTCACTCGTTTTTATGAAGTAACACTGTCCAACAGCGACACCCGCAGGTAAAGTTACAGCGGAGGCTTGCCTCCCTTCACTCCATTGACTTTCTACAGAGACCCTAAAGCAGGGTTTCTCAAATCTTGCCCTGGAGGGCCAATGCGCTGCAGAGGTTAGCTCTAACCCTGATCAAACTCACCTACCTGTGATTTTCTAATGATCCTGAAGACACTGATTAGCATGCTTAGGTGTGTTTGATTAGGGTAAGAGCTAAACTCTGCAGGAATGTGGATCTCGTTCCGTGCGTCATACGTCATTTCGTTATTTATGTGTCATTGCACATGCGCAGTTCTTTCAGTTTCGTGGTTCAATCCGATCGAGTGTTTACATGCACTCTCAATCATATTAGAAAAGTAATAAACCACCCCCTTCAAATCCGATCGAGCTACAGTAAGGTGTTTACATGAAGGCTTTTCAATTCGATTGAGCCATCAATCCAATTACAAACTGATTATTTGGTTGCATGTAAACATAGCCATTGAGATGAATTGGAGAAAGTCACGTGAGAGGAGGCAATGTCTCCATCTCGCTATAATTGGATATGATCGGTTAAGGTTGGATGTGATTGGTGATAAATCCCAATGTAAATGTGATAAATCCCATCTCTTGTTTTTGTGCGAGCTCTCGGCCTGAATGAAGAAAACAACTTTTGATTTTAATAATTAGTAAATTTTGAAATTAATATGAACTAGGATTAATTAACACTGTATAAGTAGGTTATTGTTTATTCTTAGTTCATGTTAACTAAAGTAGTTAACTAATGTTAACTAATGAAATCTTATTGTAAACTGTATCCAGAATATTGTTCAAATTGTTACTGCCCTTTGTTATTTTGGAATAAATTAAAAAATGCATAAAAACACTATGCATTAAAAATATTGAATAAAAAAAATTATATAATAATAAAATACAAAATAGAAATATATTTATCTTTTTTTATGTAACATTTATATATAAATACATATATACATAAAACTGCCTCCTCATTTTAAAACACCACCACACACCACTGGTGTGTGTGTGTGTAATCCCAACAGTATGCAACCTGAATATGAAAACCAAACATTTTTTCATGCAGAAACACCAATAGAATTGTTCTATTTCATATAGTCTTGATGCTATTTTCTTTATGTAAGTGCATGTCATGCAACTTGTTTAGCTTGACAGATGAATTTGATAAAATAAATATGGGCCACAGTAGCTTGAGTAGATCAACAATGATGTCAACAATGGAAAGCGTTTTCTACATATTTTTTAAATGCTGATCAGCCTATTTATTTTGTTTTCCTAACTATGCATAATTATGTGCTTAGTTGCATTTTATCATTTGCACATAGCAACTGTCTGCTACCCTGAAGACACCAGCTGAAGAGAAGAGAAGAGAAGAGAAGAGAAGAGAAGAGAAGAGAAGAGAAGAGAAGAGAAGAGAAGAGAAGAGAAGAGAAGAGAAGAGAAGAGAAGAGAAGAGAAGAGAAGAGAAGAGGAGAAGAGAAGAGAAGAGAAGAGAAGAGAGATGTCTGCCCAGGAAGACCGAGTGATGGCTTTGTCCGAGTGGGAGGACAGGTGGCAGGAAGGAAGAACTGGTTTTCACAGATCTGAAGTGCACAAGTAATCACACATTTAGTCACCACCAACACTACAGTCAAGTCACCTTATTTCTGTACAGATTGTTTCAAAGCAGCTTCACAGTGATAAACAGGAAAATAACAGAATCAGTGTTACCAACTTAATCAAATATGAGACATTTACATTCTTCTGTAAAGCAGTTCTAAACATAAAATAATGTCATTATTCAACTCAACTGTTGATTCAGTTCAATAACCGTAATGATGTTGCAAAATGCTATGCTATACTATCATTAATCATGCATACTAACACGTCATATACTGTAGCTCCATGATTTAGACACCATCCTGTGTTGCTTATGAATAATGATCCTTTTGAATTTTCCATAAATGTTTAGAGGAACCACACAGTGTTATCAATGTATTCTTTTTCTTTAAAGTCTTGCTTCAATTGTTTCCTATTTTTTGTACCTTTTTGGTAGTTTGCTGAAAAACAACTTGGAAAAAGTGTTATGTGGACGAAAGGAGGTTCGATTCTTCTTCCCATTATGCGGAAAAGCTGTTGACATGAAATGGTATGAGGTCGAAAGTATCTCTGTGTTAAATGAGTAATGTCTAAAATCTTCCTAGCACTTCCATAATATGTGCAAAAAATGTTTCTCAGGTTGGCTGATATGGGTCACACAGTTGTCGGAGTAGAAATTTCTGAAAAAGGAATCAAACAATTCTTTGCAGAGCAAAATCTTGCTTTTGATGAAGAACCAGTACCAGCCATTCCTGGAGCAAAGGTTTTCAAGGTATCTGAAGGTCCTGCATTTGTCATCCATACTTATTGCTGGGCACAAACCAATGATAATATTAGCCCTAAAGGATTATAGTGCCCATAAATCATACACTGAGTTATTATCCACCTTATTTTGCAACATGTAAGTAAGACATTTGAATGTGCAAGACTTCTGATTAATTAGAAAATGTTAAAAAGTTTAGCGCCAGAAAACCAGTCTGTTTATGATTCTAATATTGAATTGAAATTATATGATTACACATACCAGTTTGCATTATAAAGGAGCATATAGCAGACAACTTTTTGTACAGTTAAAATAACTGGAAATGGATGAGGTTAAGCATAACGTAGATGCACTGTTATATGTATTGTTATAATGGCATTTTCTGTGTCTTCGTGGCTTCCTCCGATTAGATTCATACAGACGGATGCCCCTCAGTGTAATACACTCCCACTGTGAGATGGTCACAATGCTTTAGTTTTCTTTAATGGAAGTAGACAGTGTGATGTCTTTGTGTCATGCCCAATCACCTAATCCATTTTCCTTGTTCTCAGAGTGCAGATGGAAAGATCTCCATCTATCAGTGTGATTTATACGAGTTCTCCAGGTACATTTTATACTTTCTAATTTTAGATGATAAAACATGTCACATGAAATGCATTTGAATGCATCTGTGTCTGTCCATATATAGTGCTGTTGGAGGAAAGTTTGGAGGAATTTGGGATAGAGGAGCGCTGGTGGCTATAAACCCATGTGACAGGCAAAAGTAAGTATTAAATAAACGTTTTACATTATTTATTTAATTATTATTTATTTAAGTGGGATTGCATGTAAATACATATTCTCTTCATCTCCAATATGCTACTCTCCTTGTGTCCTTAATGAACTATGACTGCAGGTATCTTGTGGACACACTGGAATATAATCCTGAGCTCTATAAAGGTAATGTTGAGGGGGGAAATAAATGGAATAATTCATTATTATTATTAGTGATTATAAAGCATATGTGTCTTGTCTTTAGTATTTGATATTTGTTGCCATATTTGACATACAGGTCCACCATTTCTTGTATCAGAAGAGGATGTAAAAAAAATGTTTGGTGAGTTTTGGTCACTGTTCTGACATGTCACTTTAACTATTTTGTACCTAGATGTTTTCATCATTCATTATGTATTATAGAGCTTTTATTTCTAAATAGTTGTATCCAATAATCATGGAGATGTCTTATGTTTCAGGAGGTGGATGTGACATTGAATTGCTAGAGTCTGTAGATGCTTTTGAGGAAAAGCACAAATCATGGGGACTGGATTCACTGACAGAGAAAGTGTACCTTCTCACTCCAAAAGCCCAATGATCAATCATAAGATCTACTGGAGGGCAATTAAAAAGTAAAAATTACTTAATAATGCAATAAATAATTGGCAAAAATAACATGGTTAATAGAAGACAATTTGCATTTTTCTATTTTGATAACTGTAGCCTGAAAGTTGTTGATTCAGTATTTGAATGTAATGCAAATATTTTAATAAATTCCATATATATATATATATATATATATATATATATATATATATATATATATATATATATATATATATATTTAAAAATATATTTTATTGTTCATTTTTGTTTCATAACTGTGTGTTTATTTCATAACATAACATGATAAGTGATGTGAGCTCTTAGTTTGAGCACAAGAGGGCAGTAGTTTGTCAGAAGTAAGCACATATTTAGTGACATGATTTGCACCTGCGAGTTCTAAATTCGGTACTGCTACTGAATGTACTGTGCGAATAGTTTCGAGATTTTTCAAACGAATGAAACTCATGAGCCGGTTCTATTGAAACATAACGCCTTCCCGGACTCCAATTTATGATTTTGATATTATGAGATTTGATATTACCAGTGGTATTTTATATAAAAATTAAAATATTTAAGTGCGTTCATGCCGCTTCTACAAAGTCATTAAAAGCCTGTAAACATATTTTTGCAAAAATGAAGCATCTCTGATTTGTTAAAGATCTGATCTATTATGTTTAAATCTGTTCAAATTTGGCAACAGACTCTTTTTGAGGCAGTAAGAAATGTGTTCACATAATCATAACCACAATCACAACCGTATGATGATCACTCCCTTTTAAACTCGGATAAATAGTTTGTCAACCTTCAAGTCGTCAAGGTATTTTCTGGTTCACCGCACAGCGTCGGTTCGCGACCTCCAGCGACAGTGACGCGCACCGCTGGCCAGATGTGCGCCTGTTTACTTTAAATATAGCTCGTGCGAAGGCACCCCGAGTCTCTGAGCCAATCACGAGCGCCGGGGGCGGGGTCGACTGGAATGTTGTGGATGCGAGAAAATGAACAATGTAGCCTTATAAACTGATGCTGTAACGGATGCTATCCATACGCATCAACTGTATATTCACGTGCAGAAGTAGGGACAGAGGGCTAATCATAACAACGCTATTATTTTGCTACTAAACAACATTTGCGGAGTGCACCATTGAGCATCTTCTGAAGAAGCACAGTGAGATACTACCATAAAAAATAAAATAACCTACATACATTGTGCCATCTGCATCGCATTGTTTGCATAGCTCAAGGTTTCTTAAGGTTTTTGTTTTTTTTTTTTTTTTTTTTTTTTTTTTGTGATAATCAATATCATGCTATTTCAGTTCAATTTTAGCGGCCACTCGCAATCCACCCCAAGGGCACTGCGACCATTGTTTCCTTGTCATATTTCATACACAAGGCAGCGACAGCTCCCATCCACCAGCTCTCTAAAATATTAACGTGGCTGCTGGCGTTTCAGTGTGCTTAATGAATACATATACAGGCGGCAGTCTAATCTCTTCATTCATCCACATGATCTGACGCGCAATTAAGGTAAGAAACCCACATTATTATAGCGGAGCAACGCCTCTTACGATGAGCTATTACTGTCTGGAAGCCGATAACTCAAACAAACCAGCCTCAGGATAATTGTAGCCCGCAATGGAATATTAATATTTGCCCAAATGTGCTTCTGTATCATTAAAGAGTGGGAAGAGAGGCAGGGCACGCGGGAGGAGGTGTGAGATTACGCGCGCGCTGCTCTGTAACTCAATCAGGTTGTAGAACTGGTAAAGCGAGAAGACACACGCGCTCCAGAGGAGAGGAGGAGGTGGAGAGAGAGAGACGGAGGTTTGAAGACAGCCGAGGTGTCTACGGCGCTGGTGGACTATGTGGCATGAGTGTCATTGCATCACGTAATATTGTGCTAGGGAAAACAAGCAGGGCCATTTGACAGAGAGAGGAGAGAAGGAAGCGTTCAGTATCGGCAGTGGATGAGGAGGATGAGGAGGAGGATGCAGCCATAACGAGGGACCAACGCGATAAGAACAGGTAACGCACTTAATCCGACCTTTAATCATGAAATAACGGTAAACAAGCCAGAACAGTAGAATAAACGTGTAAATGTAGAAATGGCAAATATTAGTTCAATTTAAAGTGCTGAGACGTGATGGATATCCGGTTATTTAAAATTTTAAATAATCGAATTTAAATAAATATTATTTAAATATAAAAATTAATCGTAAATGCATAAATATTATAAAATAATAATTAGCATAAACGTAAAATATATGTAAAAAAACAAGTAGTAGCCTATTCTGAAACATTAAAATATACTAAGTAACATTAAATCAAAAATAATATATGAACGTAAATTGTTAATAGTAAACAAAATAAGTATATTCCTTAATATAGACTCTTAAATATGAAAAAACTATTTGAATTTTTTTTAAATATTAAATGAAATCATGGGATACTCATTCATTTTTGACAGTGTATTTATTTTTGAAGTGTATTTCAGTAAGAAATAGATACACTTTTTTTATAACTTTATGTAAGAATGGATCATTGGCAGTTGTAGTCTGCATACCGAAGACAGTAGATCAGAGCTTGTGATTGCAAATTAGACATGTTAGGCATCTCAGCTATCACAGGTGTATCCGGATCGTCACAGCATTTTAATGTTGAGCGCTGTAATTGTCTTTTTAATTAGATCCCAAGATACCAAGAAGTGGTTAAGATTCAACAAAACTATCAAATCTGTGTCAGAGCAGTAATAGGGTTTTACAAGATGAGTTATCTGAAAGGCTTGCAGAGGCTTTAGAAGAAAACTAACACATGCAACTGGCCTTGGAATCTGAATAGATTTTTGTTGTTATTGTTGTTCATTTGATTTTTGTGCCATTATGCGAGCGCCACGTGACATGAATGAAGTGTCCACCCCTGCAGTGGAGCTGAAAGAGCAGGGAAACCGGTAGGGGATGCAAAAATGTCAGGAATCTCGGCCCTTTTGACAGGTTCTCATAACTCATTCCATGGCGTCATATAACAAAATGTACATGACTTCATTTGGGCCAGAGGAAGGTAAAAGAGAAGAGGGACTTGGGAATGAACAGCCAGGCATTGTGGCAAGGAAAGCTGTCATTTAAAGCCGTTGAGATTTTCAGCTGCTCCGATCATGCAGTTATGACTACTGCTGATAACCTCCAATTGTCCCAGCCCATCCTGTTTGTTAGGATAATTAGCCCTTGTGGCATGTGTGAGAGGAGCATATTGTTAAGACATAATTAATCAAGCCTGCTGGTAATTATTGTTGTCCGTAAATTAAAACATAAGGGTAGCAGTGGGTGTTCAAGAAGATGTAGCCATCTTAATAACCATATTGCACCTTTTTGCACCAGAGAGCACAAGACAGTTATTAAACGAAAACAACTTCTTTGCCCTCAATTTTTCATTTTCATCTTCCCATCCTTCTTTTCCTTCCTGGCTTTTCGTGAGGATTACTGCAGAACATCATGTCAGATTTTTATAAACATTCCCTACTTTGAAATTACACTGACTTTAGTCATTTGGGTCTGTGTTTTTGCAAAAGCCCATCTGAGCTGAAGCCAGACTGATGTCCCAGCAGGCTCGACCACGAGCTCAGCGTGGGTCAGTCTCAGTACCGCAAACATGCAGCAGAACTAGGCTGGGCCGTTGGCTTCGGCTCTGCTGTCGCTCTCCCTTGACCTGTAATGACAGAGTTTTGTGTTTAATTTTAACTCCGTCTCACCCACCTCACCACAGTATTTGTATTTCTCCAACATCAGCTGCTGCTAACTTTTTTTTTTACACGTTGCAATCCAGGGCAGCTGAAGCTAAGCTGTGGAGGAAATCACAGAATCTGCTGTAAGAAGAAAAGGCTTTGTGTTTGAATATTAGCCGCTAGCTAATACTAGTCACATTGTGCTGGAATACGCAAATCCCATATGAGCTGGGTTTGGAAACTTGTGGTTAAGGATGTGGATGTGTTAAACAAATTATTTGAACAACATCACGCTAAGGAAATGTATTAACTAAGTGTTAATGAGAAAAAAAATTAACACCACATTGCCTCAGGAAGCTGTTCAAGTAAAGTGGTGTACTGTAACTCGCTTTGGTATAAAAAAAAGCTAAATAAGAATAAATAATAGTAATAGTAAATATTATACACTATATTCACAACCTTTCAAAAGTTTGGGGTTTGTAAGATTTTTTGTTTTGTACGTTTTTTCAGAAAGGTCTCTTAAGCTTGCCTGTATTTATTTAAACAGAAATATAGTAAAACATTAAAATTGTTTAAAATATTTTCAATATTAATTTAATATTATAATTATAATGATGTTTAAATATTTAAAAATATATATATATTTAATTTTTTTTTAAATATATTTTAAAATGTAATTTATTCCTGTGATGGCAAAGCTAAATTTTCAGCAGCCATTACTCTAGTCTTCAGTGTCGCATGATCTTTCAAAAATCATTCTAATATGCTGATTTCAACGTTAAAAATGGTTGCAGTGCTTATTACTTTTGTGGAACTGGTGATATATATTTGATCAGTACAAAATTTGATGCTTAGGTCAAAGGAACAGCATTTATTTTAAATACTTTTTTTTTTATAAGAAAGCCTTTCTGTCACTTTTGATCAATTTAATCCATCCTTGCTGAATAAAAATATGATTGCACAGTTTGCATAGTTTGTTTGACAAGCCCGAACAGTCTGACACAGCAACACTGGTTCAGCCAATGACGTGAGTTTAGGGTAGAACTATCTATTTGTTTGACCAATGGCAGATTGGGGAGCACTTAGAAAAACCTATCTGACATTATTTAGCAGGTCTGCATTGCAGAAATCGTACATTTCATATTTTAAAGCTAATGAAAATTTTATTATATAGAGTATAATTTAGATGTGGAAGGAAAACACATTCTCCAAGCAGGCTTTTTAGTATAGATCTGATTTATTGGTGGTAGAGGGAGATGGGCCAGGGGAGATAAGCTATATGTCCAGCTGTCACACACTCGTCATGTGAGAAAACGGCTCAGGCCAGAGCAGTCTGGGCAGCAGGCATGACACAGGAAACTAACTCACCATGCACACAACTGCTGCCTCTTGGCTACATCCACCTGCTCGCTGTCCTTCTCCATATTCACTGTCCATTGCCAAAAGACACTAGCGTAGTTTCTTTACAAGTGGAGAACACTTGTTCTGAAAAAGTTAATGAAGTGTCCAGAATACAGATCACTCAAAGTTTGGAAGGCTTCACTTATTCAGCTGTTTCCTGTCATGGTGATTGAGCAATATGCCATCACATCTCGATCTCATTACACTGCCTGCAGCCTGTTTCTGGAGCCCTACCCCGTTTGAAATACGGTGCAGAGAAAGAGCGGGAGAGACTTACAGTGGCAGTGAGAAAAGAAAGCAAGAGCGTTGATGAATGAGAAAAATAAAAAGTAATTGTGATTGGAGGAAGAAACTGCAAGGAAGAGTAAGAAAGAAAGAGAGAGAGTAACAGTCCCTGTGGGGCTGAAGCTAGTGATCACTCGCTCCCTGTCGATCCAACCTTCTGTCAGCTGGATGCAGGCTTGGGGAATGATGGAATATTTGGAATGTGATTACATAATCTGGATGTAAAAGAAGGAAAGTGTGTTCTTACAGTTACATTAAAAAGATCATTATTTTGAGCTATACTATAGAGAAAAAACCATGACCCATGATTCTGATTTTTTTTTTTTTTTTTTTTGTATAATGATTCCTATTTTAATTTGTGATGGTTCTTTTAATCTGCATTTTAATTCACTGTTTTCCCCCTTGTGTTTCACTATGTGACATTGTTCTGACATGGGGGGCAAAAGTAGGGATAATTTTTTTTAATTATAGATTTTTTAGATATATATGTTTATCATTTTGATATTTACACATTAATTATAACAATTTAATATTATATATAAAAATGTATTATAATGTAATATATTTATATGCTAATAAAAATGCTTAATAAATATTACAAAAACATTTGTGTGTATGCATAATTATTTAGATAAATATTGATAATAAAATTATGTAGTATAAATATAAAATTATAATAAATAAATAATAAAAACTATATACACATTGGCAGCCAAAAGTTTAAAATAATTATTTATTTATTTTCGTTGAAAGACATAATTAATGTTCACAAAGGCTGCATTTATTTGTTAAAAATAGTAAAAACAGTAATATTGTGAAATATTATTACAATTCAAAATAATTGCTTTCTTTTTAAATATATTTTAAAATTTAATTTATTCCTGTGATGGCAAAGCTGAATTTTCAGCAGCAATTACTATAGTAAAAATGAAATTAAAATATACATTTTAAACAATGTAATAAAATAAAAAATAAAAAAGTTATTTTAAACGCTGATGTTTCAAAATATTACTGTTTTTACAGTATTTTTGATCAAATGCAGCCTTCGTGAGCAAAAACATTAAAATCTCAATTATTCTTAATCTTAATTATTCCAAACCTTAACATATAATTTATTTTTATTATTTATTTATTATCATTTTGTTTATTTTTATTATAGTAAGGATGAGAGAGTAAGGGAGACAAAACCCAGGTTCACTCACATCCAAATTTGCATTGTCCTATATTCACTAGGTTGGTTCTGGCATCCCTAGTTAGGCATAGCATGAGTGATCCTTACGTCATGCTAGTAGAAATCTTAACTTCAGTACATTTTCAAAAGAAGACTTGAGCTTAACTTCACCTGTGAGGCATAAAAAGCCAAATGAAAGGAAAGAAGGGAAATCAATGTCCTAACTAAGGGAGTCATGCATTAATAATGAGCAGCTTGTAATGTAATCCTCTGCATCTGTTTCCCGACAAATATGTGCTTGGCCTGCAGTGTTTCGTGAAGGGAGCTTTACCGTAAAAATGCCAGCACGCACATCTTACGCTAGCTTCGTGATCACACACACGTTCACTACAAACAGCATACTGCATTTCACCTCATATTCTGTACCAGTCACACATTATTAATGCATATAAGAGGAGTCTCCATAAGCATACACTCACATGCATGCATGCATGCATAACAACACACAGGCCCTTTATATTCTTTAAAAGCTTTAGATTAGTTTGTGCTAGGTCAGACAGTGGTCAGACAGCTTAAAGAGATAAGACAGAAACTCTAGGGGAATTTAGCAGAAAGGCAGAGGTAGGGAAGAGTGAAGAGAAAACCAAGTGAGGCAGGTGAGACCTGAAAGCTGTCTTTGTGCATTGCCTGGCGATAGAAACACTGACCTTCTCTGTGAGATGCTTCACACAGAGACAGGTACACATTTTGATGAGAGGAGGGCACTTTCTTGACAAACACCTCCCCTTCAAAACCGTTGCGTGCTTCCCGGCAGAGCAAACAAACAAACCGAAAAGAACCTCAATCTGCCTTTAGATTAACAGGCATCAGATTCAGTCTCGGCTCTCACTTTCGATATAGACTTCTCAAAGTGCCTTTTTTTCAGCCCCTTCATCTCAGTTCAACTGGAGCTTGCAGAGGGTAGATGCTATCGCTCCCCAGCTCATGTTTTGCACTTATGCTCTTGTGCACTCGAAACACTGCACCAGTGTGTGTGTGAAAACAGCAGAACCGACTGAGACCACAAGACTAAATACACCAATTTCAAATCAAGCATGGCCTCATACCGATGCACACACAGTCTTTTGTGCCCACCACCAGGGTTGGGCATGTGATGAGACACTTGATAACGCACCCGTGGAGGGCTTTGATGTTGTGCAAAAACTCACTGGACTATGCTGTTTTGTTAACTTCCCCTATTCAAACTGTGAACTGTCCTTTTATACATACAGACAGGCTGAATGGGAATCATAAGGGGCTTTTGCATCAGAGAAACATTTTCATAGTTCCTGTAACTACTGGAGGAAGTGCCCGCTTTTTGGTGTGTTCGCACTGCAGAAACTAGGAACTCCATTTGGGGGAGCTACATTAACTCCTACTTTAGAGTAGGGTCTAAAACAGTTCTATAGGAACTATCATTGATGTAAGTGTATGAGATTTAGTCCAATTTTCAACAAAAAATTCACATTCACATCAAAAACAGCTCAGATCATGGTGTCCCTCCATTCACTGGTTGTAAATGCTGCAAATAAAGACGTCGCTGTTGGCCGCTTTAGAGTTCTTGCTGCCGGTGCGAATGCAAGCAGGAAAATGGCCCAAGGGGATAGTGGCTCTGTAGGAACCACCATGCTGGATAGAGTTCTTAGAATTGCACTGTGCAAAAGTCCCTGTAAGGAAATTTATGGCTCTGGTTCCATGGGTGTAGTTTATCCAAACATGAAATTCTGTCAGCATTTACTTAAATACAAAACCGAACGGAAAATATATTTTTTTAAATTTCCAATTTTGGTTTGGACCCCAATGACTTTCAAAACATTGTTCAGAATATCTTCTTCAGAAGATCACTTCAGGGTCAGCTGAACAGCACTTTGGGCAAGATGGAAGTTCAGTATGTGAGTCTTAAAAAAAAAAAACAAGGCTTTTTTTTTCACAGAAAAATTTAAATGCCCCTATTATGCCTTTTTGACTATTACCTTTCATGCAGTGTATCATGTAGCTCTATGTGAACATAAACTATCTGCAAAGTTGTGAAGCCGATAATGCACGATAGTTAAAGTAATTATCTGTCAAATAAAAGAATCGACTCGCAATTGCCGAAACCAGTCATCATCAGAATCCGGCTCCAGTTGGTAAGCTACAATCCATACAATCTTTTCTATGTATTGACAAATCTCCAGGGCTGTCCTTCTGTCATGGCAATTGGCGTTTAGTTTCCGACACGCGCTGTACACTGTAGACCAATCCAGAGCCATAGAGAGATCTCTGTACAGCTCTGGACCAATCACAAAGGACTCCGCCATCTGGCCAATCACAGCAGTGAGTGATCACGGAAAGGAGGGGTTTAGAGAGACTGATTCTTTGAACTGCTTCGCACGAGTCGTTTATGAATTAAATCTACTTTCTTAGAAAACGAACATGTTTTTTGACCTTGCATGCATATAAACCTGTTTTAGGAGACTCATAAAACAATATTAGCAACCTTGCTCATAGGAATCATTTGTTTGGGAATCAGACTACATTTGGTTGTGCTGTATGGTTTTAAATTAATAAAAAGAACCAGCTCATAATAATAATTTGTTTGAGAATCAGACTACACTGGTAATGCTGTATGTTTTTAATTAATTAAAATAGCAAAATCAGCCTACAGGTTTTTTTTTTTCATTAAAAATAAGTGACTCATGAGTTTCAGACTACAGGTTATGCAGGATTTCAGCAAAAATGTAGACATTTTACTGCATTACAAACAAAATATCAAACCAAGTGGCATTTTAGGAGCTTTATTAACATTTTATGAGCTTTATTATTAGTTAATGCAGTGATACTCATACATTTGACCGGCCTAATTACATGCAAAAAATGTATCACACTGTACATGAGAATGTTGTCTGGTATTCATGTTCATTTTTTTAACCACAGTGCACCACTTTCCAAAAAATGCCTGAAATATGGCCCTTCACACTGTAATCCGCTGCCATCCATGATGCATTGCTTGTTCACTAATGTTTTCATGTGTTTGAATCTGTTGGGTGTTTGAGGATGGGATAAGAGTGTGTGTTCATGGCAGTACTGATATAAATGAACAGAAGGCTGTGTACTGAAGTGTGTTGTTAATTTCTCTGCTAGGGTAACGCAGAGGGGATTCACTGAGCCATGCAGAGAGAAGGACTACCAAGAGAGGAGAAATTGCACTGTATCACTTCCAGCGGACGACAGCGGAGCACACACGTACTTCTGTCGCATGGGCTTACCGTCCTGTGAACACACAACCGAGACGGAGAAAAAGAGCGCATTCGTGTCTCTGGTTTTTGCTGATGGACAAGTGGACATTGGGGCTATGCTGGAGCTTCGGCCCCTGCTGTCCATCCCGTCTCCCCCCTGCTAAAGCTCCCAGGACAGCCCTGGAGCACAAAGGGTGAGAGAGACGGCCTCATGCAGGCACGCAAGAAGTACGTGCTTCTGGGCCTGTGCACGTGCTGCTGGTTGTTGCTCTATTACTGGGGCGGCTTGCAGGAACGGCTCCTGGGCCTCCTCACCCACAGGAGGGGGGAGGTGGTGCGGCCCTGGCCCAACTGGTTGGATCGGGACCTGCTGCCGGGTTACGCCGACCAGGCCGAGCTACAAAATGCTGGGGGTCCGGGTGACTCACCAAGGCAGCGGCGGCAGTCGTGGGCTGGAATCTACAAGGACAGTCGCTGTAGGATGGACACCTGCTTTGACTTCGCCCGATGTCAAGGACAGAGTAGCTTCCGGGTCTACATCTATCCGCCGGAGAAGGGCGAACGGGTGTCCGAGAGTTACCGTAAGATCCTCACCTCGGTCGTGGAGTCGCGGTATTTCACGTCGGACCCTCGAGAGGCATGTTTGTTCGTGCTGGGCATCGACACGCTGGACAGGGACCAGCTTTCGACACAGTTTGTGCCCAACATGGACGAGCGAATTCGAGGTTACCCACTCTGGAATGATGGGCGGAACCATGTCATCTTCAACCTTTATTCCGGAACCTGGCCCAACTACACCGAAGACTTGGGTTTTAACGTGGGCCAGGCTATCCTGGCCAAAGCAAGCCTGAATACGGAACACTTCCGACCGGGCTTTGACATTTCCATCCCTTTGTTCTCTAAAGAACACCCTCAGAAGGGTGGAGAGAGAGGCTGGTTAGTTCGCAACACCGTCCCGCCGAGACGGAAGTACTTGTTGATGTTTAAAGGTAAACGTTACTTGACGGGCATCGGCTCAGACACTCGCAACGCTTTGCATCACATCCACAATGGCAAGGACATCGTCTCACTAACAACATGCCGCCACGGCAAGGACTGGGAGAAGCACAAGGATGCGCGGTGTGACCATGATAACCAGGAGTATGAGAGGTAAGTCATGTAAATGAGCCAACGGGGAGTTTCTGTACTTAATAGCTTGAGGTTTTAAGAGGAATGTTGGCCGTTATGAGATCAGTTTCGGTTTCAGTGACTCAATGGAGTTTGTCAGTTGCACCCTGGGCTATGAACTCAGGTTCCTCTGTGTTAAATACAAGAAGCAGCTATCGGTTACTGCAGGGTGTGGGTTACTTATGTAATACATGGCAAAGTGTCAAGAGTGAATAACGCTGAAAATGTATCAAGTGTTCTTTTGAGGATGACATATACGGGGTATTGTACATCATAAATGTGTTTAAAGAGATTTTGACTTGCTGATGTTAGTGTTACTATTCATTTTTAACATTGCGTATTCAAGAAACATGAGCAGAATGAATGCAACAAGTGATCCTTCGCTAAGCCCCACCTCCCTTGGTTCCTGTTGCTTACTCAGACAAGCTTTACAGAACACCAAATATGAATGAAGTGAAGATTCCCATGATTGTACGTAAAATGTGCTCATAAAGTGGTATTCTTACTTGGACTGGAATGAAGTGTTACACTAAAAATATTTTTTCTGTCTTTTTAAGTATTATTTTAAATTATGCACATAACAAGATTTATTTAAAGATAAAAAAGAAAAAAAAAATACTGCTTATATCCTCTCAAGGTACTTTTTTACCATTATATAGCAACTTTGTTTTATCATGTTTTTTATTATTTATTTATATATTTTTATATATATATATATATATATATATATTGTTTTTAAATTCCTAATAATTTTTTTTTTTGCATCTAAAACATGCAGTTCATAGACTTAAATGAAAAAGAACATAAAGAAGGCAGGATTAGTCAGTGCCATTTTAAGGCGGGGCTTAGCTAAGATTAATTTATATGATTTGCTTCCATTTAATCAGTGAGGCCCATTGTGTTTATATGAATGGAGTATAATTTTATATTATAAAGCATATTTATCCTATTATCCTATCTCAAGTTATTGTGCACAGCTGTTCTGTGAATCAAACCACAAAGCTTAAAGCATTTTTTGTGCTTTTCTAAATTGTTTTGTAACACATGCATGACCAGTGCAATTAAACAGATTTGGTTGGAGAGATAGCTTACTGTAGAAGAAATATGGGAAATGAAGGGAGGAGAACTAGTACAGGGCCACAAAACTAGCACAGAGAATGTGTATCAAATCTACCGTGGGCCTTACAGGATCAGATGCGGCCAAGAAGAAACCGAAGAAATGGTCTCGAACAGTTGAACAGTGCTTCGGGCTTGTTTGCTTTTGGTTTGTGGTGGGGACAGAGCTCCACTCAGAACTGGATGAATGTGTTCATTTATTCCACAAGATAGGTTGGGGGGCTCTCCCACGCAGGAACAAACTTAGCCATACTTGTTAGCAGTACAGGTGTTAGGTGGTCTGGGATCCATGTGAGGAAGAGAAACATTCATGAAATACTTTATTTTTTAACTGGAATGAACATGGTGGCTTGCGTCGTGGAGGTCTAAGCAGGAAAAGTGTGTTTTTTTTACACTGGCAGAGATGATTGTGACTGTTGAGGAGTGGGCGATATGACCAAAATCTTATATGGAGGTTTGAAAGTACAGTATATATTACAATAAAGGTCAATTTGGCAAGAAAATTTAACCCCAAAATATTTTATATATTACATAACATGTAATACATTGTGTATAATTCTGCCATTGGTACAGAAACAGCTTTAAAGGCATAGTTCACCCAAAAATTAAAAACTGTAATTAATTACTTACCCTCATGCCATTTCAAACCCTAAGACATTTGTTCAACTTCGGTACAAAAATTAATCATAATTTGTGTTTCAAGGATGAATGAAGGTCTTACAGGAGGGTGAGTAATTCATGACAGAATTTTCATGTTTGGGTGAACTATCCCTTTAACATTGTGATATTTAAGAAATAACTTATATATAATAAATAGGACTGCATGAGCCATGTTTAAAGCTAAAGTAAAAAAATATGCTGAAATATGCCGAGTTGCACACCTGAGATCATTGTAAAATGTAATTTATTCCTGTGATGGCAAAGCTGAATTTTCAGCAGCAATCACTTGAGTGTTCGGCATCACGTGATCCTTCAGAAATCATTCTAATATGCTGATTTGCTGCTTAAGAAACATCTGTTAATATTATTATTATTATTATTATTATTAATGTTGAAAACAGCTGTGCTGCTGATTTTTGTGCAAACCATGATACATTTTTTTTCAGTATTTTCCAATGAATAGAAAGTAACTATTTATTTAAAATAGAAATATTTTTTGATCAATTCACTGTAATCTCTTTCAAAATTAAAAAAATCATACTGACATCAAACTTTTAAATGCTAGTATATACTGTATAATTATATAGCCTATAAACGATATACCTAATGGCTGAGACATTTCTACTGTTCATACCGCACAGCCCTCTGTGGAGTTTTGAGAGTGTCAGACCCAAAGTGTATAAACTTGAGGAAAAATGTGAAGACATGCGGCGACACAGCGAATTGGGTCTCTCTCTTATTTCACTGCTCTGGTACCACAAAGAAGCTAAGGCGCCAAACTCAGAAATAGAACTTCTAGGAGGTTCTCTCAGGTTAATGATCACCAGCATCTGCTACTTCCACAGATTAACCTGAAGGCACACCGAGCACCCTACTGAACTCTTGCCCAGGGTGGAGAGATAGGGATGAATCCGGGGATGTGTCAGGAGTGAGAGAGAGGAAATTGCTGCAACCAAATGGCCTACATTCATTCACTTTTCAGGGCTCTTTAAAATAAAGGGGATGGGGGGTTGAGGGGGGACTTGCATTGTACTGGGAATGTAAATGAGAAGGAGTGAGAGACCTTGTGTGAAGAAAAATAGGGCAAGCTGTTTCGGGACAGTTTTGGGACACACACAGACGGAGGATTATACTGCAATACTGATTATACTTTCTTCAGTACCACCGTAGACTTCTGGGAAAGCATTAGAATGCGGTTGGATGTGTGTGTGTGTGTGTGAGTCTGAGAGTGTAATAGTAAAATGCGGTAGGTACCTTTCTTGACAGTTAACAAGGTCTCCATGACTACACTCCTACCATGTGCAAGACATTCGTACAGAAGAGGTCATTATTCTCGATTCTCAAGGAGAAAAGAAGAATAATGAGCTGCCTTTTTACTTCTGCCATTGAAAATAAAACACAACTACAGGAAAACACACTCTCCAGGCGTAAAAATACTATTTTTAGTGAATTATCGCCTTGGAAGGGAATGTAAATGATCACAACTGCGCTTAATGAACTTAATAAGGACCTTAACGATGGGCCTCTCATTCGTTCCGTGACCTTGTGTGTGCGTATTTGCGTACAGTCGTTGGCAGGATGCAGTAAGAAACGCTACACCCCACTGTAATTAGGGGGATGTAAAATTGTACCCCTAGAGAGAGTGTGGTTTGTGTGGCTCGTGCACAAGCCAGCACAAACTAGGTTTATTTAGAACAAATAAAGAGAGAGGGAGAGGGCCGTCCATCTTCCTCTCTGGTCTTTTGTGCGCTCTCTTGTGTTTTTTTCCCAAGTTCTCTCATTTTCTCTCACTGGGATTCTAACCCCCCCCCCACCTCCCCATCCCCCTCCTTACCACAACACTCACCAATCCCTTGTCCCTCTTTCCCTATCTATCCAGGCCAAGTATTTTACATACACATGCATTTGCTTATTGGCGTGCAGATTGAGGCATGCTAATTTGCTCTTCATGCATGGACACTTTTTTCAGTCCAAAATGCACCTCAGACACATAGATGTCACATGCACACTTATCAGTGTGTGAAACATGTTCACTCGTTTGTCTTCATGACCAGGATAAAATCATGAAAGGTCAAGGCCATGACCTACATTTCCCAGGATTCAGTGTAGGTTAATCCTAGAACCTGATAAAACTTATTACATTAGGCAACTCAACTCAACTCAACTAAAAAAAAAAAAAAAAAAAAAATATATATATATATATATATATATATATATATATATATATATATATGCATAAGCATCTAAATGCAATTTATATATATAATTTATTAGGTTTAACAATAATTTACAAATACATGTTATAAAATATTAAATGTATTTTATTTTATTTTTCTTTATTTTATAAATTTATAAATTCTTTATTTTATTTATTTATTTTACTTTTGATAATAGGGAATATATTTATGTACTTTAAGCTCAATTATGTATTTAGATATATCTAAATGTGGATATATAGGTAAGACAGATAGTTTATTATTTTATTATAAAATAAAATAATATATATCTAGATAGATAGATAGATAGATAGATAGATAGATAGATAGATAGATGTGTGTACCCTAAGTATCTATACACACACACAAACAACCTGTACATTTTAAGATTTTATCAGTACATGCACTCCATTTTATTCCATGAACTGATCTACAGGAACATCTCTATTCGATGTCGCCTACGCATTTCAGTATCTCACAGAATGTACTGCAGACTATTTCAAACATAGTTGCTGGTTGATACTGTATTGTGTTGTGCGGTGTTAAACTAGGACATTGAGGGCTGTCAAACAGGAATCAAATTCTGCACCCGGTAGGCAGCTGTAGACATGCACATATCAACAATCGAACTGTCAAACTGACTCCATCGATGTTCCTGGTGTGCAGGCAGCCAAAGTTCTTCAAAGTGTATGACATCCTGCCACATTTATTATATTATTTTTGAACCTGGCAAAATGTAGAGTTTACAAGTTGCCAAAATGTCGCATTTTACTGCATGCTAGACAACAGACTCATTCATTACACCACAGAAGAATACTGATTCCCAAAAGACCCATTACCAATATGAGACATATCAGTCACATATGTAAAAATGTATACTCATTGTAAATAGAGGAAAATGTCATTAGGTTTACGGCATTTATAAGGTGAAATAGAATATTATTTATATGCCTTTTGAAACAAATCATTCAATCAATCAGCTTCGACTCGCGGGAAGAGCAAATGTTCGACTCAAGAGCAAATGTTCTCCATGTTAAATGGTGTGTATGAATAGTAGCTCATAATTTAGGGCTCTAATCGGTGCTTTATCTCGCTTTGCAGAGGTGGATTTGAGAGAATCCATCCGTATCACGTCTGTTATTGTCTGTCTCCATTGGAGCTGAAAGCTTTTGAGGAGGCATGAGTCTAAAACTCCAGGAGACTGATATAAAGAAGCATCCCATACCCTCTTACCCTGTTTCTCCGCTTCCTATTATTTAAGCCATGAAATGCCCTGGTTTCCTGTGGTTTGCCTCCGATTGTACAAATATACACAGAACACGTTTCTACAATCACTCTGAACATAATCAGACTAGTTTTTAGAGTCCGTAATATGTAGCCCCTAGTGAAATGCAGCTTCCATTGATATATATAGATATAGATATAGATATAGATACATAGATATATATAGATATAGATATAAAGATATATAGATAGATAGATACTGCACCTGTACTTTGATAGAAAGGTATGTTATGGATTACAATCAACCAAACATTATTCAGACAGCTGTTAGTATGACAGTTTTTACACAACTATCAATACTTAGTTGGGCAACCCTTAGCCTTTTAATGACTGTCTGTAGTCTGCTGGGCATGCTGTCATCCAGGTTCATGCAAACCTGAACTTCAATTTTTTTCCCCAGACTTGGTCTGAATAATTTTTGGTCCCAGATTTGTATCAGTTTTACTGGTAGTCCACTGTATGAAGAATTTTTGGATATAATTTGTCACAGTTTACTTTTTTTGCTATCCTCACTTACATAAATGAACCAATAGTGTCCTGCAACCACTAGTAAAAAAATATAAAAAATTATATCTGATCTCTGAATAATTTTTGGTTTAACTGTATATACTTCGGTTATTTTCACACTTAATTATGCCCATTATAATGTATTTTACAAATTTTTGTTACTTTGTTCATTTTGTTTGCTCTATGGTTCATCATCTTTAATTTAATAGCATTAGAGCTGCTCCATTGCAGCGACTTAGTGCTGTAATCACGCGCTTTGCTGTAATAATGCAGGGAACCACTCGTTATAAATCTCCTGTGATATTTTCACAAATAGAAGTTGCTTTTTTTTTTTTTTTTTATCTGAAACGTGCTGCAATTTATATTCCAAAGCCACTCATATAATGCAGAAACACTCAAGCACGCAAAACACGTGCAACGCATGCATGAATTTGTACTGGTGCAGAACGAGAGGGACCATAGTAATGTACTGCCTAGCGCATTACACACAGGCTGCTAGATTCACTTTCGCCAGAAAGTCATGTATGCCTGAGGTTAAAAATAAATGATCTTTATAGTGAATGCCATTATAAATGGTCTTTTTTATGATTTAATTTTAATCCAAGCGCGTGTGCTAAGTGAGTGAACATCAAAGTTCACACAACAAAAGCGTGCAAACTCCCCACCCCCTTCCGTTAAGTAACTTGTGCATTGTTTTACTTACTTTTTGTCACACCAGAACGAACTACAGACTTTTCCAGTGATGAAATATAGTATATTCACTTGACAAGATCGTGCATCTCCACTGCTGCATGCTCAATCCACTCAGCGTGCTTTATTAGCTATAAAGGCATTAATACTGAATGTTTAACATTATATTTATTGTATAAATATCCTACGTAGACAACCTTAATCTATAAAATTATCTAATAATAATTCTGCTGTCTGTTGTTCTGTTGTCTGTGTTTCTTTGTCTTAATATGGCACTTATCTATGCTGTGTGGTATCGGCATTTGGTATCGGAGCATTTAACGAGTATGAGTACAGGAGCTCAGTATCGGGCCGATACCGATACCATAAACTTGCAACTGCGGTTAGATAGCAGCGATATCACACCACCTTAATGATTAAGTATCTTTATGAAGTCTTGATGCCAAGTGTGCAGAGTATCCATGGAAACAGTGGTCTAAACCCATATATACCAGATTTAAGTCTGCATTTTTAAATAATCCTGGGGAATGGACCGGATTACTTTATTTTAAGTACTGCATAGAAATTTCAACATCAGCCTACCTGTAAAACTCACTATGATTAAAAAATCAAAATGTGTATGCTTGACAGTCCATTAATAAGTGTTGTAAATAAGTACATTTTAAAATATTTAAAATATAATTAATAAATATAAAATTATAATTATATTTTACAATTATTATTAATAATAATAATTTATATTTATACACTTTATATTTTATTTATTTATATAATATTTATATATTATATAATACACTATAATTATATAATGATGTACTTTAATAACATTTAATAAACATTTACTGCTTATATTTCTACAAGTATAAAATACAAATTAATGGAAATAGGAATGGAAATATGGTAAAATGTATTAAAGGAAGCTGTGAGCACTGCACTCTTATTATTGAAATTGAAAATCAGCCAAAATAAGTCATTTATCTAAATTAGTATACTTGATAATAATATTAATAATAATGATATTTCTAAAAATATTTAAAGTTATCAGTTGTAAACAATAAAAAATTATGATCCAGTGTTTACATTTTAAAATACTGACATTACAAAACATGATAAGCGATAAAAGTGATAACATTTTGCATGCAGATTCCTTTCAGGACTATTAGGCCTATTGTTAGCGGTCCGTTTTTTCTTTTTTTTTTTTTTCTTTTCCTTCATTCAACATTTAAAGTGTTTGGATGTGCAGTGAATATTTCATATGCATGTTGTCCAGTTTAAAACCATATTTTAATTTGGGTAATCTGGTTTACTCTAATTTACAGGCAGTCTTTAATGATTCAGTATTACACGTGGATGAATGCTGAAGTGTTGTGCGCCATGCAGCTTGAACAAGCGGCATCTTTGTGTTGTAACTCACTGGTTCACGGCCCGTTCCAAACACATAATTCCCTCTCCCACTGCATGCTGTTGTTGGCCTAATTTCCATAAACATTGATCCCCGGCAATCTCCATTGTCTCCCCCTTGTTTTCTGTTCTCATAAGCAAGCCCTCATTGTTCATTGGCTGCCAGCCCCTGCTCTCCCTGTAACTGACCGCGATCGCACATGCATCCTGTACATGTGGATGTTTTGATATTTTGGGACCACCACTACACGCCCTGTCTTTTCTCAGTGTGTCCCCACATAGCCCAGTGAGCATGCTGTCCTCTCCGTCCCCAGCTGTCTCTATCCCATCATCCCCCTCCGGCTAAATTGGCGGCAGTGCCCGGCACACGTCTAGAGTTGAGAATGCAGAAATCAGAGCCTCCCTCTCTATCTTACAACCCTGCTCTCTTTCACCATCTCACATTCTCATTTTCTGGGTATGGATAACGGTTGACCTGTGCTCAAAGATTTCCACACCCCCATCATAAGCTCTGTTCCAAACCTAGCTGCGTATTGCTTACTTTGGAAGCTGCCTTGTACAGCAGCATCCAAACTGAAATGGAAGCTCATAAGTGAGGATTAACATAGGAAACAGTGTTGCATAGCACACACAAAATGCTCTGCAGGTGAGACTCAACTTAATTTCAATAGAGTTTCAGAGATATCTATCTATCTATCTATCTATCTATCTATCTATCTATCTATCTATATATATATATATATATATATATATATATATATATATATATATATATATATATATATATATATATATATATATATAACCATCTATCTGTCTATCCATCCATTTGCCTGTCTGTATGTCTGTCCATCCATCTTACATCCCTATCTATAGCCCTACAAAAAAAAGAAAGAAAAAAATATATTTTTATGACATTTTTTATGAACTTTTTTCGCTATTTTTCAGTAATGAAAAACAATGTTTAATTAAATATTCAAATTCCCTATTTCCCAACTTTCCATCCTTTCTTCTTTCTCTTCGCAAAGCATTTCTGTAGAATGCATGCAAAACTGCCCTCAGATTTGGCAAAAACAAGGTGTCGAGGAGGCAGCATGTTGCCTTGCTTTTGGAAAAGCCTTCTCGTAAGGAGAGCACCTGTGAGGCTTTAAAATGCAATACTTCTTGGAACAGATCAATTCTCTCTGCTTAAGCAGAACTTGAACGCTAGCTGTTGTTTTTTTCATGATTTTTTTTTCTTTCACCCTCTCAAAATATCTCTGATTACCTCAACCTGCATTACACTTCTGCATTTCCTGTCTCCTATTGTTTCAATATCTCTGACTGAGTCTTATCCTGCGCAAAAACCTCTTTCTCTCTTTCTCTTTCTCGCTCTCTTTCTGTTTCTCTCTCTCTCTCTGCAGTAATGCGATCAGGTGCAGTGAGTGAGTTGTCTCCACTCCAGTAACTGCATTAACTGCCTCTTTTCTGTAGCATCTGCCCTTATTGCCCGTATCACTGCTTGCAAGGCCAGGGTCACAAAGGCCAAAGCTTTTCCTGGAAAACACACGCATACACATACTCCATCAGAGGTTTGTAATGGAGGCCTGGCAACCTCTCTCTTTCTACCATTGGTACATGCGATCTATATTAATTTATCTCCACCACAGTGGCTCTGAAGACGCCAGTGAATCTATAGATCAGATAACCCCGCAAGCCTCACACATGCAGACACACTAACTGCTCCCTGTGCGGAAATCTGGGCACCAGCTGAAGTACAAATGCCCATGATTTACACTTTCTGATTATTGGACAATGTTTAGATTACTGCTGCATGGAGAAAAACAAGTCATTCTATGAAACAAGTGCCATTTCCAGTAAGGTAATTTTTTAAATACTTCTGTTAACTGTCAGCTTGGTGTTCTTTTTATTGCCTTTTTCTTAGCAATCATCGTAAATTAGTTTTACATTACAGAATTTAGTACAATATTTTTAATGAAACTTATTCTAATCTTGACAAAACACATCGGTGGAAAGATCTGAGTCTCAAACTTCCATATTTGGTGATTATTTCACAATAGAAGTAATGTACAAATTTGTAACCTCAATTTTTGTCGCATCAACTTCAAATTTGGAACATAATTCATTTAGATGTATGACTTTATAATATGTTATATAAAATAGAATTTTTTAGTTTTTTTACAGCAAACTTAAACTCCTAAATTTAAATTTTTAAATGCTTCACTTCATCAATAATTGATAGCAATGAATGATACAATGATAGCAATGATAGAATGATAGAATGATAGCAAGTTGAGCTATCATTCATTCATCATTATTGTCACAGTATAAGTATTTAAATCACATATTTATATATTTATAAACGCAATATGCACACTTTAATTGTGAATGTATCTAGATAAACCAAAATATTATATTCACATTATGCAGTATGTAGACTTTTGCCATTAAAAAAATTAAGGATTTGTAATCTTTATTATACAGACAACAATCACTGACCATACTGAAGACAACCCCGTTTTAGTCACACTTCCAAACAGCTCTCTAGTGTGCTGGGCGGCATTGAGCGGATTTCTTCCATGCCAGTGAATTACTGCGTGCTAAGTCAACCTGAAACTTCCGCTCTAGCATCTTATAATGAGGTGCCAAGCCTGCTCTCGCCCCTGAAATTTCCACTAGCATGGCCAGTAACTACACATGTGCATTTATTTACTGTTTACACTCACACATGCACCTTTGAAAAGCATTTGTTTGAAGCCTTATATTTCTATATCATTTTTGTCATTCGAGTGCCCTACTCAAACAGCCTTGTGTACAGTAGCTAGTGACCCTTGAAAAGACAGGTTCCCTTTACACTTCAAATCAGCTTCACGCTATTCCAAACAAGCTCTCAGACTCATAAACAAGCCCTGCTGTGGGTCATTTTTCACAGAAGTGCTTCACTGCTTTTTTGCTCCCCTGCCTTCCATCTTGGAATAATTAAAATGGAGTGTGCAACTCTTGGTTTATCCATGAATGTCACCACGCTAATGCACAAACTGATGCCCGCTTCAGTCTGCTTTCAATTAATTGGACATTCTACTTAACAAGGCAGCCTGGCACATGGCGGCTGGAGTAGCACGGAAGAGCATGAATGATGTGGGTGATGGTGCATCGCACACACACACACTCACAGAAAACACTGAGGAAGAGAGTCACTACACTAGTGGTGGTGATTGACAGTGCCAAGCTGTGAATGTCTGGCACCCTGCCAGTTGTTTCTCATTTATGGGCGCACTCACCAACCCACCCTCCTGCCGGTCTGTTCACCATGACTAGATTCACTTGCATCAGTATGGAAAGAAACTGGTCGCATTCACTCTAGAATGTTCTAACAGGGCTCATTCATACAGTAATGCATTGATCCAGTGTGAGGTAGCTTAGTACTTTCGTTTGAGCCTAATTGCTTTTAGAAGACGTATCGGAAGCCAAAGCGGCGGCAGTGCGAGACAAACTGTCTGTTGACTAAAAACTGAACTAAACAACTGTCTCTGCTCTTAAATATAGCAAGGTTTTCAAGCTGTGCTTTTTCACATATAACATTCTGGGCTCCCTTAGGTGGAAACCCAGGGACACATTCTGGACCGTAAGGCTGGGTGGATTATTTTGAGGTGTACATGCATGAATAGTTCAATGTCGTCCAAGGGAATGGGCCATCTGACGGCTGAATATATCAACCCTGAATTTTCCATTAGAATAGAACACAACTAGGCTTTTGCAACGGCCAGTGTGGGCAAAAACAAGAGCAGTGTTTACAGCCTGAATGATGGGTGACATTTCCAAATGTTACATGCAAATAGACTCGCCGCTGACCTTCTCGTACTCTACTTTTGGACCGTTTGCCCAACGGCTGGCCAAACTCTTTCTAATTGACTCCGGGACCGCCACGGCCAATCAATCACAAATCAAGTTTATTGATTGGCTGTCAGTCCTGGTAAGGACAAGCATGCTGATTTTCTCAAATAAGACAGATGCTAGAATCTGAGCATCACATTTGGGCGCTAACAATGATCATGATAACTAAACATCAGATTTAATATGGAAATTGTTATAAAGTAATTAAAACAATTAAAGGGATAGTTCACCCAAAAATGAAAAATCTGTCATTAATTACTAGCCTTCATGTCGTTCCAAATCTGTAAGTCCTTCGTTCATCTTCAGAACGCAAATTAAGATTTTTTTGATGAAATCCGAGAGCTTTCTGACCTTCCATATACAGCATACAACATTTAAGGCTCAGAAAGGTAGCAAGCAAGGACATCATTAAAATAGGCTAGTCCATGTGACATTAGTAGTTCTTTATGAAGCTACACAAATATTTTTTGTGTGCAAAGAAAACAAAAATAATGACTTTATTCAACAATTCATCTCTTCTGTGTCAGTCTCCACCGCACGTTCACGAGAGTACCACAACACATGCGTTGGTGAGCCAACATGAGGGTGAGTAATTAATGACAGAATTTTTCGATGAACCATCCCTTTAAAATAGTCTTCAAAATATCTTCTTTTATGTATCACAGACAAAAGTAAAGTAAGTAATAAAGGTCTAGAACATGAGGGTGATCAAATGATGACAAAATTATCATACTGCAATACAACATTCATACTGCGAAATGTTAAACTAGTTAAAAACTAATTGACCTAATTAATCAATTAAAAAGTTCTAGTAAAATCAGCATCATGAGCATTAAGGATAGAGACCAAGATTTCTGGTCATTTCTCATCAGGCAGAGCTGCTGGGCTTAACATTCCATTTACAGAGTTTCATGTCTTTGTCAAGGAAAATTTGGCTCCCCTTGAGCTGACCGGAGGGCTTGGATCAGTATGGTAGGCGTTATGTCATGTTTCCCTTCATGGTGCTAAAACAGTTGTCTGCACTGTACCGCAGTATGCAACTTGTCGCTATGTGACATACGCTTATTATGAACTGTAAAACAGGATTATTTTGCATCCATATGGCACGCAGATGTTAAATAGATGCTAGTGTCTGTGAATATTATGCCATAATCATGATCACAAGTGAGAAACTGATGCAAATTGACAAATGTGCAAATTTTTCTGTCTTGTAGCTCATTTTCTTCTTCTTTCTGTGTGTGTGTGTGTGTGTGTGTGTAGGTTTGTAAGTAAGCTGAGATAGCAACTCACTCATCTGCAACTTCAATTACGTGTCAACAAACAGCCAGCTAACACTCATGTGCCCCAGTGAGCTTTTAGTCACTCCCCGCCAGCTCGATTACACACACACACATAGATTTTTTTTTCCACCATTACCACGCATTATTTATGAAACCTTTTTAAAAATTAAATTTGAAACCAAATTTTTAACAAGGCCTCAAATAGGAGCTCAGAAATCCATAACTAACTTTAAAGAAAAAGACCTGCTTTGACTTTCTGCTGGTTGGTTTGAAGTGTGAAAAAAAGCATTTTTGATAGATGAAGTGTAATTTTTCCAGTGTTAAAATAACTTTTCTAGTTTAATACACAGAGACAATTAAAAGTGAAACATCAACTTCTAACATTAGAAACCTTCAGCTATATGAAATTATGAACATTTTGATTGAACAAGCTGTTGTAGACACTGTGGTGTTTGCACAGGGAAAAAATGAATGTGGTTTGTGTGTTTGTTTATGTGCGCATGTATGTGTGTTTTCTCGCCTCAACATACCCTGAACTGCATTGACTCAACACATTTGGTGTTGACACAGGCAGTGTTGTGATGTCATGTTGACATATGTCTCCTTGTGTGGGTAGGAGTATCCTTATGGACAGAAAACACTGCCAGACTGCATGTTTCTGGAAAGAATAGTAGGCAAGGAAAGAGACTTGATATGCATTTTGCAGGTCAGCAATTTACAGCATAGATGCGATGCAGACTGTGCCAGGAGACGCTTTACAATAAACAGACAACATTTTAAGTGCTATAGAGGCCTATAGCTGAAAGCATATATGTATTGGAAAGGAATTAGAGTTTATTTCACTATACAGTGAGATAGAGAGAGTGAGGGAGAGCAATTCTGCCTCATATTTACAATGTGAAATCATCATTTTTGCATGAGTAAAAGACAAAGTTTGGCAAGCAGTGGTGGTGAGCATCGATCAGCGTCACAAACAGCAAGTGACGGAGACTAGCTGCAGCCATCACACCTTCTTTGTGCGTGTGTGTGTGTGTCTCATACTGTGACAGCACTGTATCAGAGCTGGACAGATGTGAGTTCTGTAACCATAGTGATAATGAGGAAGAGAAGATCCATGTTAATTGCTACTAGCGAGGCTCCTCTTCCATCTGTCATCTTATACACAAACACATACACTTTCACACTTGTACATATTTGGCAGTGTTGGTGCATTCTGAATGATGTTTGGTTGTGGATCTGTTCATCTCATGATTTCTGCAGGTTTTCACTGTGTGAACCTAAAACATGAATAAAAAATAGAAAAAATAAATAAAAAATAAAAATAAGCAATACATTTAGCTAGATGTTAAAGCAAACAGTACACATCAACCTAAGTCTAAGGGTGCTATTTGGTCCAGAGCCGGAGATGTTACAGAAACTGTACAACACTCTGGGATGCACTGTGATCTCCATTACCACTGAAAACTAGTCTTCATCAGCCTCTCTGATAACCCCAGACTCTCTGCTGGACAGGAGGTGAGCAGGTTCAGGCTGCTGGTTCTGGAACTCCGAGAGGCTGGATAAACAATATCCTCCTGCTCCTCTCCATTAGAGTCCAGCCAGAAGGTCAGACTCACCGTCTGCCTCATATGAATGAAAGGGAATTCTTCACATTCTTACTGGAGACTGTTTTTGTGTGTGTGTGTGTGTGTGTGTGTGTGTGTACAAACACAAAGCCAAAATCTGTTGACGAATGGCGGTCACGATGGTATGAGATCACGCTGAGTTCTTTCTCCATGCTGATAAATGACGTCAAACGTGCACGCACGCACACACACTTATCCTTGTCCTGACCTCTAATAGAGTTATTTATCTGTTCAAATAGGTTTACACAGGTGTCACACACTTGATGTACCTCTCTGCATGCTCAGGCAACACACACATGCACAGCAGCCCACCAGACAGCTGTGGCAAGTACAGTCGTGAGGAACGAATCACCATTAGCCTGTAGGAGAGATGTCCACAAGCACGATCCAAAGTCTACAGGAGCACAGAGGTGTCACGTGACCAAAGAAATGAGCGTATCCTGCCGGGCTGAACTATAATAGTCATTTTTGGAGCTGCAGGGGTCAGTGTGATTACTAGAGCGCCAACTCAATAATCCGCTGAGAAATGAATGGAAGTATTATTGAGGATAGCATACATATTTCATAGGCTTAATCATATGCTAGTCGCCAGTTAACACTCTTCTAACTTTTGCAGGAGCAGCTTCGTCCCTGGAAAAAACATCATTTGGCAAATGTTTTTGGTGAAATCTTAAGTGTAAATGTGAGGATGCCGGTAAAGGTGTAGCATTGCGTCAACAGCGTCATGTGATGATTAAAGCACACAAGTTGTAGATGTGTCAGGACTATAAAACATAGCAGTAATGTGAATTACCTGTCAGCCGTTTTTACGTGATAGATTCTCCTACATGTTCATCTGTTCAAAACAGGATATTTAATCTCTCTGCAGCTCTCTCTCTCTCTCTCTCTCTCTTTCTCTCTCTCTCTTTCTCTCTCTCTCCTTATCCCCCTCTTATTCTTGTCAACCGTGACAGATGAAACGTATTTATCCTTCAACCACACATCATCTCTTCCTCTCCCCACATCTTCTTCCTTCTCTCTCTCTGACTCTCAATATGTGGTTTATACTTAAAATAAAATAATATTTTAAGCATAAATCATAATTTATTTTAATTTGATATAAAATCTCCCTTTTTGACTGTATATGAAAATTAAATTCATGTAGAAATGTCATACTTTCAAAGGTTTTTATGTTTTTTTTTTAAACAAATATTTTGGATCTAATATTTTTCTTCTTCATCCTTTAACTTCATATTGGTGAAAAAAAAAAGTTTTTTTAATGTGATATTTGTTCTTTATATGTATGTATATATACATGTTGGTATATACATACATAAAAAATATGTGTGTGTGTGTGTGTGTGTGTGTGTGTGTGTGTGTGTGTGTGTGTGTGTGTGTGTTTTAGGATTCAAGTTCTGACTTGCGCACACACACACACACACACATATATATTTTGTACCCTATATTAATAGACCTTAGTGCCTTAAACTCTATAAGGGTAGAACACTGCATTATGTAGGATTTCTAAACATTGTCACCACATGCCATAAAGAGAGACGTCATAATTCAAGACAAAACACAAGCAGACTGAGACGGAAAAACAAGACATCAAGAGGGAGGGAAAATGAAGAAAGGTTTGATTTTTCTTTCTGTTCTACCTCCACCTGTGTATGGGAGTGGTGTTAGTGCAGCTGCTAAAGTTCAAAACACTATTTGTTTAAGCTCAAAAACAGTTAAATGAGTATTTTAAGAGTTTGAAAGAATAAAAGCAGGATTAACTGGCATATTATCAGGGAATAAAGTGAATCCCACACTGATGTAATGAGAGAAAACGTGTTTATTTTGCATTGCACGCTGCAAGGTTTTAAAGGGTGAGTGGTTTTTAATGGAGTGCATGGCCCAAAGCTGAGGGATGAAAGGAACAGTTTGTCTAGCTTTGTTATTTGCCGTTCTTTTAATGGCGAAAGTACACACATACACACTATATGTACAATTATAATACACATACGCTCATAGTGTCTCTTTGTACACACAGGACACACACTCTCTAGCACACTCCCACAGCCATAAAAACACAAACACAAACACAGAGGAACATAAATCTCAAGCGTATATTCAGCCACTCAGAAAAAAAGATTTAAGAATCAACATCAATATAGTTGTGAAAAAAGAGAAATATAGAAGAAGAGGGAGCTAGAGACAGATAGACGGTCATTGATGTGTAAATTTGCAATAAATAATTCAACAGCAAACCAGGAAGAACTGAGATGTTCTCAAACTCCTCTATCTGTCTGATTATTTTCTCACAAATTTTCTTCTTTTTCGTCCCTCTGTGTCTTTGAGTAACAGGCCTTTTGCCTCTGTCTTCATTTCACTTTCCTTTGCATCTATTATTTTTAGAGATTTGACAGAGACTTTTATCTAATGAAATACGTTTTTAAAAATCGTTTTCTTAGTTTTTCTTGGTATTTTGGTCTTGTTGGCGAGTAAAAATATTGAAACATCCTTAAAACAAAATAAATATACTTGAAAAGCAAAATGGCATAAGATATTAAGATATGTTTATGGTTTATGCCTAAAATAAAACTACATTTTAATTTATAATTGATTTTTTTCCCCATTTATTTTAAGAATAAGCCATAAATACTTGTTTCTATTTTATTTTATTTTTTCTGTAGGTATTTTTCTACAGGAAAACAAATCATAATGTATGAACAGTTATATAAACACACACCATGTGTTTGTCTGCTGCATATTTTACATTGGAAAAAAAGAGAGATTTAGCTCAGAAATATGTCACTGTGTATCATTTTAATTATGGTATGTTTACATTCCATACTGTAGGTTTATATCAAGAATTTGTGTGTGTGTAATAGGATCATGTGGAAGAGGTTTGTATCAGTCCAGCTTACAGAGCTTAAGATCTTCATTCAAATCCCATCGTAACTGAGAGAGAGAGAGACAGAGAGAGAGAGAGATGACCAATGAAAAAGCTTAGCAGAGAGAAACACTGGACTTCATACTGAGACACATTTTGGGAAGCATCAGGTCCAGATCCAGGACAAATAGCAGAACAGTGCTAGACTGAGCCCTGTGGTTTCCTATAAGAAGGGCTAAAACAATGAACTTCATACAAACACATAATCATGTGCAGGTCAGGGAGGAGAACAGTGTTGCCAGGTCTGTGCAACAAAGACACCTCTATCACCAATCAAAACTGGCCTTATACCAAAAAAAAAAACCTAATAAACACAGATTCCCTTTTATGCCATTTCAAATTTCCTTTTATTTGTGGAACTACTGTATAGTGTAAGCAGCAGCATTACAATTTAAAATGTAAAAAAAAAATAACATTACATTTACAACCACTGAAAAAATATCAAGCCTTACAAAGTCAGAAATGTCACTGAAAGATATACATTAATATTTAAAAAGTACGACTGAGGCATGCCATAGGGGTTGCTTGGGTTAAAAATATATACAGCTTTTACTTCATATATAGGCTTATTTCACTTGTAAATTCACTGTAATATTAACCACACTTGGTCTGTCAGTTTTTATCACAAATAGAGTCCATTATAAATGGTTTGACTTTCAGAACTCTCAAACCGCAGGATCAAACCGTAGACCTGGCAAACCAGTAAAGGCAGTACTGGTAAAAGGTGTGTAATAACAATAGAGTGCTGCAGGAATGAGTCCTAAAACCAGAAAACAAGTTAGCATTTGCACTTTTAGTTCCATCGTCCTGAAGTCAGTGGTTTAATTTAAACAGGTTTTAGTATGCCTTAAATAAATTATGTAGTTAATACAACATTTTTTTTAAAAAATTGTTTCATTTCTACAGCATGAAATAATCAGAAAAACCTTGCTTTTCAAATCTTGGCTACTACAGAGGTTGTGGGGGGAAGGGGTCATTAAACGTCATCATGCCAAACAGGAAAAACATCAACTCACTTGTTCACTTTCACAGCCTTGTTGTTTTTATACTCGCACCTTGCAAACTATTCTAAAACATGTACACTTTAAATAAAGATTAAAAGAAGCAAAGTGGTAGTGATGTTTAAGTCTTGCAACCATGGTGTAGTTTGTTTATAAGCTAACTTTAGCTTTTTACTTCTGGTGATTGCATTTAGTCTTGGAAAGCCAATGGAAAAATCCTGCTTGGCTTTTGTTGAGGGAACCAGGGTGATGCTAACTTCCAGATTAGCCTTCAAAAATATGTCATTACTGCAGCACACTTCTGCAAACATAATAGTGTAAACTTTTTTATATTTTGCACTGAAATCCACTTATATTGTCAATCAAGGTTTCTTGCACCAAAAGCTGTTAGCATTCCCAGTTATCTCAATGAATTTATCAACATACACAGCTACTTATGAATGGTTGTCATTGAATAAGGTAACCATGCGTCCTCTTTTTCCCGGACATGTCCCGGCTGGGATTCCGAAATTGCCAAAAGTGTCCTTCATGCTCTTTACAGTCCCCATGCAATGTATATACGTGTATTTGCATTGCTTTGACTGTTCTCTGTAGATCCCACCTCCTTGTAAACTACCATTAGTCAGTTATGTGCAATGCCTGCACAATGAGAGCATGTCAAGAAAAGACAAAAAAAAAAGGCGCAGATAATGTAGTTACAGCATTTTACAACACAAACAAACCTAGACCTCTTTGTTATGGCATGTCATAACCGTCACTTTTTCTCAACGAAGTGTTTCGCAATTTCGACACCAAGCCGGTTTTGAAGCTTAAAGTTATTAAATAGATGTGTGAACAGAGGGAGCTTTGCATTGTGAACGTTAGCCTGTGTCCATGTATTATTATTGCACTCTTTAGTTTCAGCATTGCAAAATAATCCAGTTTTCCATTATATGATCCCATTAAAACACACATACAAAGTAAATAGTTTTGGTGTAAATGTGTGTTGAAGGCTGATAACAGATGAAGGTGTCAGCGGTGGGAGCTAATGTGACTGCTCTCAGTGTCACCGCATTGCTGCATGACTCATAAAGCAGGCGGGGTGAAAGGTGTGTGTTCACAGAGGGCTCTGGGACACCAGCCAAAGTTGTCTGGAGTGTGTGACAGAAAGTGACACGATGAAAAGAGAGAGGATTATCATACTGTTGTGTAGTAAAAAAAGAAAGAACCTCAGATGAGATTAAAACATCTGCCTGGACACGTAACCACACACGCAAACCGCAACATCCAGGGTTTACCACGGCACAAACTGAGAGAAAAACGGGCTCTGGAAGGAGTAGGAATTGAAGAACCACAACAGAGAGAGAGAGAATGAATGTGTGTATGTTTGTGTATGTCACAGATGGCATCCTGTTTCTGCTATAATAAGATGAGGTTTGGACTGGTCCTCTCCCACACTCTCTCCTCCTTCTTGCTTTCATCCATTTACCCGTCTCTTTTTCTGCAAGAGGATCATTTAAGCTTTTATTTCACTCAGGGGTGATTCTAGGATTGTAGCCATATGGGGCTGAGCCTAAAGAAATCAAAATCACTTGATATGCAATGTTGTACTGTAGCAATACAAACGGCAAATGTTTCTTAGTAAATGTGCATCATCGTCTTGCATTTTAATCTGTAATTTCACTTTTTTTTGTGTGTCACATGGCATCCCATAATACCATAGAGAACAGTGGCATTCCAGGCTAATTTTTATATTTCATGGTCTTGTATCAGCATGAAGGGATTTATTTTGTGATAATAGTTTTGTGATTATTTTATTACTGTAGACAGAAAACAGCTATGTAGGTTTATACAGTGTTGCTATGGGCAACAGTTAATATTTAGAAATATTTGACCACTGAATGATGCAACTGACCAATCAGAATCAAGTATTACAGGGTGCTGTAAATGCCAGAATACTTTATATAATTCATTAAATTTCATTTAATTTTATAACATTTGGGAAGGGAAGATTTTGTGTGAAATATACAAATTTTCTCTATCATTCTCTCTCTCTCGCTCTGCTCTGTCTTTCTCTCATTCTATTTGTTTTAATGTGCTTTATTGACATTCCAAATGATTGTACATTTGTATTGCCAAAGCATTTCCAGCTCAGTCGTGTCCCAAGAAAATGGTGCAAAACAAACAAAATGTAAAACAAAACAATGGACTTAAATTATGGAAAATAGTGACATACAAATAAAAAAAAATATTTTATATATACATAATATGATATGCTGTGTTTGTGTGTGTGTGTATGTGTGTGTATATATATATATGTATGTATGTATATATGTATATATGTATATATATATGTATATATGTATATATAGATATATATATATATATATATATATATATATATATATATAATGCGGGGTTAAAAACAACCCAATTTGGGTTATTTGGCAACCCAGTACTGGGTAAATATTTGAAACATGCTGGGGCATTTTGTCCCAGCTGCTTGGGTTAAACGTTTTTACCCACCATGCTGGGTTGTTTTATTTAAGTCATCTGTTCTTTAAAAATTAATATATTGCTGGCTTAAAATGGGCTGGAAATTAAAAATCAAACACAGAATTACTATAGCCGGTGAAGGGCTGCTGTTCGTCGGGGGAACTGTGAACTTCAGACCGCGTATCACTCGTAGCTGAAATAAGCCGCGAGGCCCGCAACTGACTCCAAAACATGCCCATACACAAACAGTACTAAGATTAAAGAACAGTATTATAATGAATAAAATCCATTTATGTTATGCAAGGCAAAACGCATTTCCAAGGCAAAACAACCGCTGCTGATGCAGCTGACTGACATGATCTCATCCTTATGTTGCGTTGCGTAAAATAATATAATTTACACCACATTAAAGACTTTATAAATGAAATAAGATGTATACAAATCTTTATTTCCCGGAAAGAGTGCACCAAATCAGCGGTGGAAGCGCTGAGATCCTTTCTCTCCTGTAGGACGCAAAAAGCCCGTGCTCTGACTGTAACTCAGCAGCTGGGTTGTTTTGTCGGAGACAGGCTAAACCCAGCGGTTGGGTAGAAAAAAAATAACCCAGCATTAAAAATGACCCAGCAACTTAGTCACAGAAAAACTACCCAGCACCATTTTGTTTATCTTTTGCTGTAGAGTGTCAGTAGGAAATATCAGTTTACATTTCCAAACATTCATTTTGCCAATAATTGTAATAATCCAGTGAGATTTTTGTTTGTACAAGGAATCTGACAACAGCCAGCGCTCCACACAGAGATCTGATCTGATCATCATCGAGTCTGTCTGGAACGACAAGAAGAAACAGAACAAATTTAAACACACTAAATCCATAAGAACTTTGGCAACGTCTCCAAGATGCTTCAAGAAACCTACCGGCAAAGCTACAGTACTGTTAAAAAGTTTTAGGCACTTGTGTAAAAATGCTGTAAAATGAGGATGCGGTCAAAAATAATGTCATAAATAGGTTTTCTTTATCAATGAACTTCTATTAACTAAATTAAATCAACATTTGTTGTGACCATCCTTTGAGTTTAAAACAGCTTTTGCTCTAGGTGCACTTGTGCATTGTTTTTCACGTAGCTTTGCAGGTAGGTCTCTTGAAGCATCTTGGAGATGTTGCCACAGTTCTTCTGGATTTAGTGTGTCTCAGTTTGTTCTGTTTCTTCTTGTGATTCCAGACAGATTGGGTGATGATGAGATCAGATCTCTGTGTGGAGCACTGGCTGTTGTCAGACTCCTTGTGCAAGCCAAAACCTCACTGCATTATTACAATTATTGGCAAAATGAATGTTTGGAAATGTAAACTGATATTTCCTACTGACAATCTACAGCAAAAGATATAAAAATAATTGACTTAAAACCATTTTTTAGCTGGTGAAAATAATAGTGTTCTAACAATTTTGGCCACCACTGTATATATATATATATATATATATAAATATATATATATATATATATATATATATATATATATATATATATATATAAATTGTAGTCCGTTACTGATTACAAATTACATGGCAAAAATTGTAGTTAGGAATGTAATCCATTACATTACACATTTTTAGTTACATAATCAGACTAATTTTTGATTACTTTTAGATTGCTTTTGACCTAACTTGTTTATCATATTGATTTAAATAACATAATCTTGTACCCTGTTGATATAATAAAACAGAGAAAGAAAATATATTCCTTTTGTTGTTATTATCAACATGAAGGTTTTCCAAACTGGGGTTTCTGATTTTAATTGAATTATTATTAATAATAATAATAATAATAATCTAATAATGTATTACTATTGTGTGAATAATATGTAATCATGTAATCAACAAAAAAGTAACTGTAGTCTGAAAAAAAGTATTTTAAAATACAATATAATCCCATTACAAGTACTTCATTTTTGGAATCTGATTACATAATCCGGATTGCATGTGATCAGTTACAACCCAGCACTGTATATATATATATACATATACACACACACACACATATTTTTTTTTTGTTGCAGAAGTTTTTATTGCAGAGGTCATCTGAATACCAACTCATCCAACTTAAACCAGCTGAGATCAGCACACCCCTTTTAAGTTGTTTATGTTGTAAAGAAAAGTAAAAATTATATTAACAACTGAATAAAAACAAGAAATAGCAATAGAGGTTGGTTAGAGAAAGAGACAGAAGGCAGATCACTCACTGTCCCTCATACTGTGGCAATCACAGTGCTCCTAACTCTCTCTCTCTCAGTAAGATGACGTAAAATGAGTAACATTTGGTTCACAATGGTTCACAGTACATTTAAGAGCTGATAATAACAGATTGTCTGACTCCAGGGCTGGAAATAGCCTTTGGAGACACACCCTTGTTCCCTATACATTTCTGTTGTGGGTATGTGACGATATTTCGGTCTGCCGTGTAAGTCGTATAATGCAGCCTGAAAATAATGTCACAGGGATTTTACTGATCTTAATTTCATGTTACATGATGTGAAAATAACAGCTCTTGTCAGAATAATAGCTTGTTGATATTTAAATGTCCTAAATGTGTTCTTGGATTTATTACATGTACAAGTGTAAATTTGAATGGAGATCTAAAATGTCCCTCAACCATCTCTCTCTCTCTCTCTCTCTCTCTCTCTCTGTCCAACAGAATATTTTAATTGAATGGTTTTGCCCTGAGCTGCATTGTATGCCAATACATACGCATGGCCAGTAAAACCAGATTAAATATCTAATCCTGCAGACAGCAAGAGAAGGACAGAGGGTTTGTGTGTGTGTGTGTGTGTGTGTGTGAGAGAGAGGGGGGTGACAGAGGAAGTGAGAGAGTGATTAACACATGACCTTTGTCCCTCTGCAACGGATGAGAGATGAAGATCAGCGGTCCACTGGTGGCTCTCTGTCAAAGACGACAGGACACACCCATCTGTGCGCGTGTGTGTGTGTGTGTGAGAGAGAGAGAGAGAGAGACAGCTTCAATCTGCCTGTCTCTGCATCATGCTTTACAAGCCTCAATATCTGCAGCACAGAAACAGAGCCTAAGTCAAGGTGTCTGTCCTTTACATAAACTTGTTTTGCTATAGGACCCATTTTTTATATTGGACAAGTGGTGACCTACAGTATAACAGTAACTAACCACCATTTTTCATATATTCAGGGTCATATTTTCTTTTACCTTGCAAAATGCAATTGCTTTTTGAGAATAATAGGAATGTTAAATAGAAAGCTTTTTCTTCCTCATTTTAGAATTTTTAAAAAATGTGACTTTATCAGAACAGACTGTGCTACATTATGCTCAAATCATGGTTATGTTATATATAATATTAACATTTAATAAATAAATACCATTTATCTGATCAAAAATACAGTAAAAACAGTAATATAAATTACTAAAATTAAAAATAATTGCTTTCTATTTTATTTTTTAAAATAAAATTTATTTGGTGCTCAAGAAACATGTATTATTATTAGTAGTAGTATTAAAAATTGTTTTGCTGCTTTATATTTATGTGGATATTGTAATGCATTTTTTTTCAGGATTCTTTGATAAAAATAAAGTAAAAAAAAAACAGCATGTTATGTAAAATATAAATCTTCTATATGCACAAACTATATGTATATATAATTATGTTATAAAGGATATTAACATATAATAAATAAATAATATTTAATTTATTTAAAAATACAGAAAAACAGTAATATTATAAAATATACTAATTTATATATAAATCTAATTTATTTGGTGCTCAAGAAACATTTATTATTATCAGTTATAAAAAATAATTTTGCTGCTTTATATTTTGTGGATATTGTGATACACTGTTTTCATAATACTTTGATAAATATAAAGTTCAAAAGAATAGCAGTTAATTTGAAATATAAATCTTTATGCACAAACTATACGTATAAATTTGTTTTAAATAAAATATTAATATTTAATAAATAAATAACATTTATTTAGCAAAAATACAGTAAAATAGTAATATTATGGAATATTACTATTTAAAATAATTGTTTTCTACTTTATACATTTTAATGTAATTTATTTGGTGTGCAAGAAACATTTAGAATTTTTGTCGATGAAAATAGTTTTGCTGCTTTATATTTTTTATGGATATTGTGTTTCACTGTTTTCAGAATTCTTTGATAAATGGAAAGTTCAAAACAACCGCACTTATGTGAAATCTAAATCTTTCCTAACATTATAAATCTATATAAATATTTACTGTCACTTTTGATCAATTTATTGCATTCTTGCAGAATAAAAGTATTAATTTCTCTCAAAACAAATCTTACTGACCTCAACAAGTGACTTACTTATAGTTGCCTCTGCATATTGCACTGAATGTTTTTTCTTTAAATTTGAAATTTTATAAAATTGCACACATTAAATTTAACCATCTCATAAATGAACTCTGCCAGTCGTAATAAATGCATACTATATGGGTATACAATGCACAGATACAGTTCAAATCATCAGCATTCAGCAGTATGAATACTATCTTTCACACTCACCACTTGCAGCACAAACAGGCTCTCTTTCACCCACACTCATTCACACACACACATACACAGAGGCCTCCGGTCCACAGCCGTTGATGACAGCTGAGCAGCCAGGGAATGTTTAGCAGCTCTGATACACAGACAGCACAACAGCTGCCTCCTCAGTGCTCCTCTCAATAACAGAAAGAGATACAGACCAGCTACTGGCACTAGCTAACCTGACAGGAAGTAGCAACCTGAAACGGGAAATAAGTAAAGAGTGAAACAGAGGTGTGAAGCCAAAGGAGAAAGAGAGACAGAGAGGGATTTCCTCTATATTCCATCTTAGATATTTCACACACTTTTCCACCTGGAGAAGGTAGATATCAGAAGCATGTCTGCAAGTGCTTTCTTGAGCATATGTCTGTGCATGGGCACACACACACACAAACACACACACAGTGTCTGCCATATATGAACAGAAATAACAGCAGACACACACCTGCAGCTATCTATTCTTAACTGAGTGTGACATGGCCCTGAGTTTACTTAGCAGGGGAACCCAAACACACACAGCAGACTCAGACACCCCGCTGGATATTTCTTTGTTTGTTTTTGTTGTTGTTTTTTTGTTAGTGATAAGACAGTGGCAGGGGTTAGTTAAGTTTTTAGTGAATCTTTCTGCAAGTTACACTGTTACGCCAGTAGGTTTGAACAACTGACCATCTTTATGAGTGAGCCATTTGAATTGTTTAATGAATAGACTGAAACAAAAATGCTGATTCATTGAGGAACGAAACCGCTGACTATCCGTAATAGTGAGTCATTGAATCATTAATTTAGTCAGTTTGTTCAAAACACAGATTCAATAAAATGATAGTTCACAAGTTCAAAAATCTAAATTCTGTCATTAATTACCCACCCTTATGTTGTTCCAAACCCATAAAACCTTTTTTCATCTTTAGAACACAAATTAAGATCTTTCTGATTAAACTTGAGAGTTTTCTGACCCTGCAGCAAGGGTACTACCATATTTAAGGCAAAGAAAGGTAATAAGGTCATTTTTGGGTGAACTATCCCTTAAACAAACAAAACAAGTGACCGTTGTTATAGCTGCATCACATTCTGAGTAGGTATACCTCATGACCGTTAAAGGAATATGTTCCAAATTGTGTAAATGTGTGTATGTGCCGACTGTTTTATGAGGCAATGAATCATTCACTCAACTGATTTGTTCAAAAACATTGATTTCTTTAGGATTGGAACAAGTGACTGTCATATGAGTGAAATATTTGTATATTTCAAAGTTTTGATTGATAATTTACTTAAATTTTACTTAATACTTAAAGGGATAATTCACCCAAAAATGAAAATTATATAATTATTATATCAATATATCCTTAATTATAATAACTCACCCACACATCAAACCCATGATATGTTTGTTCATCTTCGAAACACAAATTAAGATAGTTCTGATGAAATCCAAGAGCTTTCTGGCCCTCATTAATGGCAGCAGACAGTGACACAGGAGAGAAGAAACTGTTGAATAAAGTCATTATTTTAGTTTTCTTTGCACACAAAAGTATTTGCATAGCTTCATAAAATTACAGTTGAACCACTGATGTCACATGGACTATTTTAATTATGTCTTACTATGTTTCTGTGCCTTGACCGTGGTAATTCCATTGCTGTCTATGGAGGGTCAGAAAGCTCTCAAGTTTCATCAAAAATATCTTAATTTGTGTTCTGACGCCGTAAGTTTTTTTTTCCTGTCCTGGCTGCTCTTTTCCATATAATGAATAGGGATAGCTGCTTTTGAGCTCTAAAAAGAACAAAAAAATGTGTTAAAAGTAGTCTGTATGACTCATGTTATATATTCAAGGCTTCTAAAGTCACGGGACAGCATTGTGTGAGGAGCAGACTGAAATTTAGTCTATGACTATGACTAAACCCTAAGCATACACACACATTACCAACATGACGACGGTACAGAGTTTAGATATATTTGATGTAATTTTATTGTCTCATGACCAATTTAGAGAGACATACTGAACACACACAGATATCCCAGCAGAACTAGCCTTGTTCCATGCATGTGCCAGTATATGCATGAGAATCTCATTTATTAGCTCTTCAAAACAAAACACTGTTAAATGATTTATTTGTTCCACTATTTGCAAGTAAATGGCTTCATTAAAATACACTAGAGCAGACAGAGGAAGAACACACACAGTGGGGGACGTCAGCGGGCCAAAGCTACCGCACATAAACACACGCGTCATTATAAACACACCGTGCATATAAACCAGCCCTGCCTCGTTTTTCTTCATCACAGACACTCAGAGATGACTGATGTATTTACTAATATACAGCGGTTCTCTTAACAGGTAGTAAACAGGAGAGCAGATTAGAGTGTCTCCTAACAATCCAGCCTCTTACAGCGGCCGAGTGCATAAAGAGGTCTGATGATTGCAGGGTAAACAACCAGCCATTACACTCGCTGTATCAGAACATTCTCTGCTGAAAAGAACTGTTTACATTAGTGCACATTCCCAGGCTAGTTTATGATGGTTAGTGTCCAATTCATATTGACATAAAATGTAACCATAAAAAAAGAATAATAATTTTATTTATGTATAATATATATATGTATATATATATATATATATAGTGTGTGCGTGTGTGTGTGTATAGGCTACATATTTTTTTGTATAATCACAGATGAATTGTACAATTCACTGTTGCCTTGCAGATGTTTCATGTCTCTCATTCATGCTTCTCTTTTTATTCATACATACTAGCATCAATTAAACTCAAATTAATATTTAATGTCCATCTATGTATTTTTTTTTTCTTTTTTTGGTGCAGTGAATTAAGCGGGATGTACAATCAGTCAGTCATTATCACAAAATAAAATAAAAAAGTCCAGAACAACTTACAGAAAAAAAGTCCAACTGGGTTTCTATTTAGGAATTTAATACAATCTCTCTATGCCATTTTTATTTATTTGTGAAAATGCACTCTGTTTTGTTGCTCAAAGATGATGCATGTTGAAAAAAATAACTGAAATTGAAAGGCAGGTCAAAAGAGATTGGCTCTTAATTTTCAGAGTGCTTTGAGAGGGGTGCCAAGACAGAAAGATGTATGGTAGCAGTGTTTACTCCACTGGCACTCCGGTAAATAAACACACCTCCTGCTAAATGCAGATAGAGACGCTTTCATACAAGTGTGTTTACACTCCCATTGGAGGTTTCACTCAGGGCCAGGTGGCGTGGACTTGTTCTGCTGGGCTGATGGAGAACATTTGGTTCTTTCAGCGTTGTAACGGTCTACCCACACATGGATAACCTGTAGCCAAGCTAAATGAGTGGTCTTACAGTAAAACCGAGACTCAAATGATATCCAGTTAGAAGCACACACACAGTTTAGCACTTATACCAGAAGCAAAACATTCTTATGTGTCAATGAGAGGATCATTGACATGGCAGAGATGTTGACAAGTAGAATATACAAAGCTGGAGATTGATATAAACAGCTTCTCAAGAACTAACCACAAATATTAGAGCTACACCTGCATGGAATTTTCAATCACAGTGTTTGTTATTTTAGTATTATTAATATATTATTATAGTATTTTGAATTAGTTTTCATTTTTATATTTGTAATTTCATTTTATTTTAAGCAATTTTGTTATGTGCTTTTGTCAACTTTTTTACTTCTAGTGAGTTTTAGATTTATTTGTAGCTAACAAAACTGACAATGATGTCCAAAGTTACTTTGCAAGGCCCTTGAGAAACAGTTTACATTATTCTTTTTTTTTTCTTTTTTTTTTACTTTCCCTGTGACTTTCAGCAGACAATTAATATTGAATATGTCAGGCTGCATCAAATGTTTTTCTGTTCAGGGCAGATGGCAGCTCAGCACTTGCTGTGCTGACAGAACATCTATCTGGGATCAGATCTGTTGTACAATACCCAATTTCCATACTCATTAACACACTCTGGGTCGACCACAGTTTTTTCCCACCTTCACCCTCACTTATCATCCAGCGGTGGCAATCACACAAAGCTTCTGGATGCAGCGTATTCTTAGAAACCATAAATGGTTGCCAGGGACAACAGCTTGAGGAAAAAACGATGGCTTGCTTGGATCAAAACACCCTTCTAGCATGGCTGCATTTTAAGTAGTGCCAGTGTGGCTCTCAAAGAGCCTCTCTTTAAACAGCATTTGAACGGTTGTTCTTTGCGCTGGGTAATGGGTTTCCTTAATGTTGTTGTTTTTTCAATTTACTTTCAGCTTTTTGACACTTTATTGATAGCACAGAGAGAAAAGAAACAGGAAATGACGGAGGAACTCATGTCACTTATATGATCACCACAGATCAACATGTTAGAGCATGTTCACTAACCGCCTTTATTATATATATATATGTTGGTCTGTAATTTTTTTTTAAAGAAATTAATATTCCTTAATCACCATGGTTGCTTTAAATTGCTCAAAAGTAACAGTAAAGACTTGGTTTGTTAATAAATGCTGTTCTTTTGATCTTTATATTTATCAAACAACCTTAAAAAAATCTATCACAGGTTACACAAGAGTAAGCAGCACACCTGTTTTTAACATAATATAACATAAAATCTTGAACACCAAACTACAGTTTAAAATACATTACAATAGAAAACAGTTATTTTAAATTGAAATAATATTTCAGTATTTCATTACTGTTCTTACTGTGTTTTTGATCAGCCTTGGAGAGCATAAAAGATTATTTTCTAAAACATTAAAAATTCTCACCGACCCCAAACTTCTGAATATTAGTTTATCCCTACTTTTGTTACTTTTTGGATCAGTTCACGTAAAATCTGGATTCTGTTGCAAATCCTAAGCACTAGGCCATGACTGTGCGTTTGCCATATTTTAACCTAATTTTATTTGTTTCTATTTTCCTTCCTAGATTTGACTATCAAGAGCTGCTCCACAACTCCACCTTCTGTCTTGTTCCCCGCGGTCGGCGCTTGGGGTCGTTCCGTTTCCTGGAGTCTTTGCAGGTAAGACATTTTTTAATTGACCCTGAAAATTGACTACAGCCAAGTATGCTTCAACAAGCCTTTTAGAGATGCAAGAAAGGTTTGGTAGATTATGAAAACAGTCAGGTCTCGGAGTCTCCCAGATAAACAGCACATTAGCCATCGAGTGGAAAAACTTCCCAGGCGCATATATTCTTGGCGTCCTGGTGGTGTGTGTGAAAGGGCCGGAAGCTCATGGAGGGTGCCCTCGCTTCGACTCTGCCGAGCTGTGCTGAATGGATAAATCCACAGAACGGTGGGTTTGGCAGCCAGCTCGGCCCTCACACTGATTCCTCGGCACTCCCTCGCTCTACTCCTCTGTCTTTTTCTCTCTCTGTGCTTTTCCATATAAGCCCCTGTCTGAGTTCCATAGATCTCTTTTCTTTGGAGGCAGCCAAAGCCACAGAAAGAACTGGCAATTACTAGCACTGCTGAAAGTTCTACAACAGAGGTTCACAAACATTTCAGGCCAAGTAGCACCTAGTCAGGGGTAAAAACTGGTGAGGTGAGGTGGCTGGCACTACACATTTTCAAATCAAAGATGAGGGACCGTTACAGCCCTGTTACACTTTTTCATATTCCTTTTAATTTTTTCAGCAGTGGGTACATTGACATCTCTGGGCACAAGCCTACAGACTGTGTGGGTGACATAATGCCATCTTTTGATTAAAGGGGTCATATGATGCGATTTCAAGTTTTCCTTTCACTTTGGAGTGTTACAAGCTGTTTGTGAATATATAAGATCCCTAAAGCTGCAAAGACTAAAGACTCAAACCCAAAGAGATATTCTATTTAAAAGTTAAGACTCGTCTGAGCCCTCCTAAAACGCCTCGTTTAAACACGCCCCCACATGTCTACATCGCTGTGTGGGAACACACACTCCCCAAATGTTTTCACAAAGAAAGAAGACGTAATTTTTATTCTCACCATAGTGTTGTTGCTACTGCCGCCCGCCATGTTGTGGAGACGCAGTATGTTTAGTTGTGAGAGCGAAACTACTTTGTTTGGCCTTCCAAAAGAGGACACAACTAGAAATCAGTGGTTAAGTTGTATTTACAACACTGTTTCAGAACAGTTCAAACCAAATATACGTGTGTGTGCAACACATTTTATGAAGGACTGTTTCCTGAATCTGGAAGAGTAGTCTACAATGCCATCTGTTCTGACTCGCAGTCTGTAAGTACGTTTCATATTTAAAGAATTTGCCACTGACTATTCAAACTTGAGTTTTGAGCAATGTAGAGTAGTGCTTGTTGTTTGTCTTTTCTCTGATCACAAATGCAGACATGTTTATTTGCTTACACGGCACAATGCAACGCGTAAAAAGATAGTATAAGTCATTATAATCAGTAATTATGTCCCCACTGGATGCAACAAATGCCTCATTTGTAATGGGTTTTATTGGTTTTGTCTTGTCTCGCCATTGTTGTGACCGGGACACGCATCACATTATGGTAAGGGACGTAACATTTCTGTCACACACTTGAGGTATTCAGCCAATCACAATGCACTGGATAGCTGGCCAATCAGAGCAAACCTTGCTTTTTCAGACCGATGAGCTTTATAAAAATCGACGCGTTTCAGAAAGGCGGGGCATAGAGGAGCAACAATAATGTACAGTACATGGAAAATAATGTGTTTTTTGAACCTTAAAACCGCATAAACACATTTCATTACACCAAATACACAAAATAATGTTTTTTTTTTAGCAATATCATATGACCCCTTTAATATACATATTCGTATAATTAAGATAAATCATGTTGATGTCTCATCAATCCCCTGACTGCCCTTTTTGCAGATTTATGAATGGATGCTACTAAAACAGCATCTGAAAGACACCTTCTGAAAGGATTTCAATGAAAAATCAGCCAACGTTTCAGTCCAGTTTAAAACATTAATACTATATTTTGGAATTCTGTCTAGTCTGACAAGAAGTGCTTGGAACACATGATGACACATTTAAAATTGAGGGATAAAATAAAATAAAGTAAAATAAAAATAAAATAAAATAAAATAAAATAAAATAAAATAAAATAAAATAAAATAAAATAAAATAATTAATATAGTACAGCCTAACTGTAGGCTATTTATGGATGTAAGCAATGTAGCAACTACAATAACATTTAAATCTAAAAAAAAAATGTAAATGTGGTCATGTGTGGTCACAGGTTTGAATTTTACATCGGCTTCAAACCTGGCTCATCCAATTAACAACAGAACAATCTTTTTTATAAATGTATATGGATCATATCTACAGCAGTTTAAATAAAAAATCTTAATACTGCAAATTAGTACTGCAAAAATCCACATGCCACAGCATTAGAACTGCTGTTCTAGGACATCCTCTGACCCCTATCATCCAGATCCTGCTTTTTTCCTCTCTAATCTCACAACCTCTCTCTGGTGCTGATTCCTCGACACACTCCTTTTAGAAAAACGGCTGTGCAAGCAACCACAGAATGGATCGGTGCCAAGAGGGATCCGTGCTAGTCGGGCGGCCCTAGAGCCATCATCCCAGAGCATGAAACAAAGGCCAGCTCCTGCATCTCTGTGGGCTTAGTAGGCCAAGGTAGCAATCAGTCACCTGAAGCAATTTGTTGCTGTCTGCCCCTGTGTCCTCTAACGCTGTTTAGGATGAAAGCATGGCTGCACACAGCTAGAGGGGTTGTGTTTGATCTTGGCCCGTTCTTAGGATTGCACTCTCTTGTGATTTAATTAAAAATCTCACTGTAGAGCAGAATACGAGCTGAATGACGAAAAGAAGAAGAAAAAAGGCAAACAAGGAATCTGGGAGGAAAAGTAGAGCAACATCAAGATGGAATAGTAAACAAGAGGGAAGGCGAGCAACTCCACTTCAATAAATCATGGACCCCTGTTTCTCTCCTACCTCACCCTCCTATTCGGGGTGAGGGAGATTGGGTAATTAACACATCTGTCTGGCGGTGTGTCTGATAAAAAAGCTGGATGGGAGCAGTGAGTCATGCACAGGCCCCTCTGAGACTTCTTAAACAACCAACAGCCTTTTCATCACACGCTATATATCTCATAACCTTGCCTAAAGGGAAAAATCAGATGCGCTATGTCTATTTTTCAGTGCATTTGGGGTGAACTTGGTCTGTTTCTTGTGTGTGTTTTTGTTTTTCATTAGATGAATTGATTATGCTGATGCTAATTAAAGTCTAAGCCACTGTCTGTCTCCTGTGGTTGTATCCCTCACAGGCCGCTTGTATCCCGGTGTTACTCAGTAATGGCTGGGAGTTACCTTTCTCTGATGTCATCCAGTGGAACCAGGCAGTCATCGAGGGCGACGAGAGACTGTTGCTACAGGTAACAGACCTTCGTGTGAAGAACTCGAATGTCACTTTTCTGAGAAGGGAACATGAGGATGGAAGAAACTGCTAATTAAAACATGTTGGTAGTTGAAAATAATATGCACAAGCACTTTTTTATCATGAAGATTTCATATGAATGTATAAGGGAAAGTGTGTGTTCTTTGTCACCATTATCTAGTTTAATAAAACATTTTATTAATGTGCAATTTGTTAACATTAGTTAATGTATAAGGTATCATGAACTAACAATGAACATTTTAGAGCATTTGTTCATCTTGGTTTGTGTTTATTTATATGCCGTTTCTTTGAAATCAAAGAATCCTGGAAAAATGTTACACAGTTTTCACAAAAATATGAAGCAGCATAACTGTTTTCATCATTGATAATATAAAGAAATGTTTCTTGAGCACCAAATGAGCATATCTGAATGACTTCTGAAAGAGCATGTGACACTGAAGACTGGCTAATGAAAATTCAGCTTTTCCATTAAAGGATTAAATCACGCTTTAAAGATATATTTAAAAAAAAAAAGTTATTTTAAATCATATTAATATTTCTGAACATATCTGTTTTATTGTATTTTTATCAGATAAATGCAGCAAAAGACATCTTTCAAAAACAAATAAAAACAAAACAATTTTTTTTTTAAATCTTACCAACCCCAGATTTTTGGATAGTAGTTAAAATTAATTATATATATATCTATAATATATATATTATATATTAGAATAATATATATATATATATATAATATATATATATATATATATATATATAATAATATATATATATATATTTATATATAATTATTTATACAACTTGAGATGTTAATGTATTAGTATATGTAGAAATTAACATTAACCAAGATTAATGAATAAGTATGTAACAAAATATATATTCCAATAACGACAAAGTGATCAGAACCCCTATGTGAAAAAACATGTTTGCTAATTCAATTGCACTTTATAGTTATTGTGTATTTATAAAGTATCTTGAGGCTAAAAACACTGCACTAGAGCATATACCATCGTTTTGTCATGATAATGACCAACTGGCTGTAAATAAATACAGTACGTTCACAAAAAGATGATGTGATATTGATTATTGTTTGAAACTATTGTATTACTTTACCTGTATGCCTTATCTTTCCTCTAAAAACAAGTCTAACAACAATGTACAAAACACTTGACGTTGCAATAAACAATAAGACGAACACTGCAACAATATTACTGTAATGAATGTAACTGTAATGAATCTAACTTTCAATAAAATCAATAAATGAGAGATTAAAGATGGCACTAATGAAACGAGCCAGCTGTATCAAAATGATGCGACAGACATAAAATTAGTGTCGGTTTCAAAAATACAGCTTTGGCACAGACGACGATGAATATATGTAATATATATATATATATGTATGTATGTATGTATGTATATATATATATAATATATATATATATATATATATATATATATATATATATATATATCGATATATATAATATATATATATATATAGCCATTATAAATACTATCTATAATATATTATAGATAATATATTATAAACTATTATAAATACTAAATACTTCCAGTTTTTCATAGGTCTATTTAGTTATTTTTAGCTCTACAAAACTGCTCGTTATGTTGCTTGAAATGGAAAACAGGTATTCCCTTCATTATTTTAATGCAATGTCGTAAATCCAAACACACTAGAGCAACTAGTTTCTACTGTTTACTGCACTTTGTTATTCTTCTAGTAAATAAATTACTTCCACGTTGAAAAATAAGGTGGGTACTGTAGCATCTCACCGCAAAACACTTTTGTCAGTGCTGCACATTTGTGTCTGGAAGAGTTTGTGGAGGTGGTCGACAGGTAAAAACTCAACTAAGGTTTTTATGGGAACACCAATTAGCCTCACCAGTGAGTTCTTGTCACTTTGTTCCCTCAGGTACCTTCCACGGTGCGGGCTGTGGGCACTGACAGGGTGCTGGCTCTCAGACAGCGTACACAGATGCTCTGGGAGGCCTACTTCTCCTCGGTGGATAAGATTGTACTCACCACACTGGAGGTGAGAGATGGGTCAGCTTAGCTGTGTATACAGCGGCGGATCTGACAGAGAGGAAGGTCTGTCAGGGGAAATTAAACCAGTGCAGGATGCCATACATCATTAGCACATACTTAGTCCCCTGCCCTTAGGTTAATTGGCAAATGTACTGTCAGTTTTGAAAAAAAGTATGGCTTTGGTCTGCCCTCTGTTGGCCAGCAGTTGAAAATTGACATCTTTAAAACCAATAGGGATTAAACGTGCTTTTGTGATTTGATATGATTGTTATATTTAATGCTGCCGTCTTGATGTCTGTCAGATCATAAAGGACAGAGTGAACTCGCACATCTCCAGAAATAAATTCATGTGGAATGCCTTACCTGGAGGGCTGCTGGTTCTGCCCGAGTACTCAACGCACTTGGCACACTACCCCTTCTATTACTTAAACCTCGGTAAGCCTGTGCCAAATCTTTTGAAATATGTTGTAGTATGCATATTTATTTGGAATGGAATACTAGATGTACTTCATTCTGTGCCATAAATTATGCTCTTAAGAATAAAAGTTTATTATTGGCATCTATGAAACTCCAATCTTTCCATTGCACAAAATGTTCTTTATGATGGGTGGGGTGTGGGGGGATCATTAGATTATTAAAATGTTCTTTACACTAATAAAAAGGTTCTTTGAGAATCCCCAAATGGTTCTATGACAGCGCTGTAAATCCCCTTTTGGAACCTTTATTTGTAAGAGTGTGTATTGCCTGAATACGAATTCGACTGGAACAACAAGCAAGCAAATAATGAATAATAACAAAATGCACATTATGAACAAAAACTATAAATATGTTTACACATTTATATTCTATGTTGTTGTCACATGACCTCATTATTGTATATTGCATGTTTTATTCTGGGAACTGAATCCACTTATCACCTTAGCTATTTAGCATTTTTGTCATATTTTTTGTAAATTGTGTTTATAATATATAAATCAAACAACCAGTCAAGAAAGATGTTAATAATCATGGTTGATATTCAATCATCATTCATTCATTTGTCACACTGTAAGGTTGATTGTATTGCATTATGGGATACAGTATTTCACACAGTATGCTCTGGTTGTATACTGCATATTTTGACAAATTTAACAAATGTAATGATTTGACTGTATGCAACAGTATGCATACCACAAAAAAAAAAAATGTATTAGTTGTTTGGTAGCAGTGTTTGTTATTAACCAAAATGAAAACTATTAAAATAAAATATAAATATTAGACTAAAATCTTAAAAATTAATTTACAAAAATGTTTTATATGGAAATAATAAATATTGCCTTGACAGTTAACAAAAATAAGTCTGAAATTACTAAAACTTAAATCAAAAAAATAAGTTAAAACTAATTAGAAATGTTAAAAATGAAAATGAATAAAAACACACAAACTGTAAAAAAAAAGTACTAAAACTTAAACTAAAATTAAAATGAAAACTGAAAATAAAAGTTAATTCAAAATATTAATAAAAATACTATAATCTAGTGCTGTCAAACGATTAATCACGATTAATCGCATCCAAAATAAAAGTTTTTGTTTACATAATATACGTATGCTTTCTGTGTATATTTATTATGCATATATAAATACACACACACGTTTATATTTCAGAAAAATATGTTAACTTTATATATTAAATATATTTATTTATAATATAAATTATATGAATATAAATATAGACATGTAAATACATCTCAATATTGTAAAAAATATATTCTGTATGTTTGTGTATTTATATACTGTATTCATAATAAATATACACAGAACACACACATATATTATTCAAACAAAAACTTATTTTGGATACAATTAATCGCAATTAATATTTTGACAGCACTACTATAATCGCATATAAATAATATTAAAATAACACAGTAATAGTTTGCCATTTCAAACATTGCGCAATTGAGCGCTATACTAAGTATATATTAGGGATAGTGTCTCAATGGCAAAGCACGCTCACTCTTTTTCCTCTGTTGATGTAGGTATCAGTCCAGGTCAGGAGTTCACTGCAGTAATTCATGCCACCTCACCTCTGGTCTCCCAGTCTCAGCCAATCATGAAGCTTCTTCAGGTCGTCTCCAAATCTAAATACTGCTCACAGGTACAGTACTGCAAAGACAGTGTTTATAAAAATATAGAGCAATACAGATTTTTACAAACTTAAAGTAGCAGTTATTGCACCACTAAAGAATGGCCTTTTGTCAATGCAGATCCACATCAGTTCAGTGTTAATATAGTTGGACACAGACAAAAGCCAACAAGAAGACACCTCAACCAGTTTGGTGTGCATGCTGTGATAGTGTGTGTTCTTGTTTGGGTTTCTTGTCAGATCATCATCCTGTGGAACAGTGAGAAGCCGCCCCCTCACCGGAGTAAATGGCCGCCCATGCCAGTGCCCCTTATCATCACAGATGGCAGAAGGAAAGTGAGTATTCAAGTGAGAGAACAGTCAAGTCATGTCTGTGAGAGGTGGTGAGATCTTGCGCTCTCTCTCTCCACCTCGTGTCTCACGCAGCTCTTTTCTCTGACACCTTCTGTGCTTGCAGACGAGCAGCCGTTTCCTGCCTAATGCAGCTATTGAGACGGAGGCAGTTTTGAGCCTAGATGAAGACACAGTGCTGTTGACCAGCGAGGTAAAGAGTTCCCTCTTCATCCTGCATGGTTTTATTTCACTTTAATCTATTTGAAATTAAACTTTCATTTATTTATTAAAATTGTGATCATTATTTTATTTATTTATAGCATACATCTATAGTATACATTTTTTTAGTTTAATTTAATAAAAATTCACTGTAACTGTAAAAACAGAACTAGCCACCATGATTCTTGGGTGTTCTAGGCGGTTGCTATGGTGCAGTGTTGTTTTAGTATATCTGAGATGCTATAATAATTTTTTAATAATAATTTGGATTAGTTGAAATTTTCATATTTTCAATTTTCAATCTGTTTTAGTTTAGTTTTAGTAGTTGTGTTGTGTTTTTATATATTTTTTAATGTTTATATAGTTTTTATTCATTTTTATTTTACATTTATGTATTTTAGTACATCAAGTTAAATTAAATGAAAATTAAAAATGTTTGTTTCATTTTGTTTTATCAAATATGCATTTTATAAATTCTCTAATTTTCATGTTTTTGAAGTTTGTTTTTATCTAATATTTATTATTTTTCAGCTGTACATATATATACATGTATATATACACATACATACACACACGCACACACATATATATAAATATATATATATATATATATATATATATATATATATATATATATATATATATATATATATATATATATACATACACAAGCATATATAAAATAAAATTTCTCATTTTTATGTACATTTTTGAAGTTTGTTTTTATCTAATAGTAGATGCCCCTGGGTCATAAAAAAAAGAATCTAAACTAAATGAAAAAAATCAGATTGCATTGTTTTGACACATGACAAAGCTAATTCGTGTTTTTCCTCTGTAATCTGACACTTCCAGATCAATTTTGCTTTCCATGTGTGGCAAAGTTTCCCCGAGAGGATTGTTGGCTATCCTCCCAGAAGCCATTTCTGGGACCCTGTAAAAAAAGCCTGGGGCTACACCTCAAAATGGACCAACGAGTACTCCATCGTCCTCACCGGAGCGGCGTTTTATCACAGGTAATTGGCTGCAGCTGACATATCCTGACAGTGTTGACATCTCTCACGCTTCATCAAGCTCTCTTACATGATCAGCAGAGACAGTGCCCTTGATTATGTGTTGATGTCTTTGCATCTCACAGGTACTACCATCACCTGTTCTCTCATTACCTGCCCTCCTCTCTGCGTGCGCTAGTGGATCGCACCTCTAACTGTGAGGATATCCTGATGAATTTCCTGGTCTCCTCTGTGACACACCTGCCACCGATTAAAGTAGCGCAGAGGAAGCAGTACAAAGAGATGCCCATCCTCCAGGTGAGGCCAGAGAGCCAACACTTTGTACTTAACAATTCTGCTTATAGGTTTACATACCCCTTGCAGAACGTGGTTTACATACCTTTGAATCTTAAAGAGATAGTTCACCCAAAAAAGGTGTTTTTAGGTCATTGTTTTATGAGTGATAAAGTGAGTGCTTGTTAGTGTTATGGAAGAATGACTTGATTTGAAATAATTGAGATAAAAGTGTTTTGGTAGTTTTAGTCCATTTTGGAAATGAAATGTATTGCTGTGCCAAGCTGAATAATAGTAATGAGAAGTGTGTCCTAGCAATTAAGTGTGATTTATTTTTGACGTCTTATTTCCTGTCCATTCTAAGGCACTAAGATGGCCCCATGGGCGAACCCTGAGCACTTCACCCAGAGGCAGGAGTGTGTCAACACCTTTGCAAGCTGGTTTGGATACATGCCTCTAGTGCACTCTCAGTTTCGCCTGGACCCCGTACTCTTCAAAGACCACGTGTCTGTCCTGCGCAAGAGGTACAAAGACCTGGAGCGCGTCTGAGCCAAGATGAACGAGTGGCGATGGGTCACAAACTGATACTAATGCTGATGCAGAGACTTATCTCTGTCCCTCCGTTACTGGCTGCTAGCTTGTGGTGGCCAGCTGGTGGACAAGAGACAGGTTTTTGCCTCTAATGACAAGTTCTCAATTTATGACTGACAGCTTCATGGATGAGAAAACATCATAGATCTGTCAATCATTCCAGCTACTGTTTGACTGGAGGAGTTTGTAGCATTAAGGGTGCCTAATGGTGCATTGGACTAACACACGAGTCACAAAGCAACTGACTGATTACATGAAGTGGTAATTACCTGACCAATAAAATAATTCCAAAATGCAAACGCTGTGTGTGGCTGTATTTGTGAAATTATGGTATTATTTTGCTGTTCCCAGCAACTGTGCCTAAAACTATTACCCAAAATGTGGGTAGCTAATAAATTATAAAAGCCATTTTACTCTTCGATATCAAGACATTAGATGAAAAGTATTATTTTTTGTCATGAATCTTTTATTTTTTTTAGACAATTTAGAGTTGAATTAGAAGAATACAATTTATATGAAAACATAAGGAAAAATTGTATAATTACAGATGCCCAGGCAAAGGACTGAAAGGGACGTTTGTAATGAATTGTTCAAAAACATTCTTGAACTCAGGATTCACCGAATTAAATCACAGACAAATCTCAAAGAGCAGTTACTGAATCAACATTGATTTGAAAATGAAATGGAGCTTTGTGCACTTAAAAGTTTGTGAAAATTAATGTTAATTTTAATGTAATTACTGACTGGTAGTTTATACAACATGTAGTTTAAGATGAAATGTTGCAGTTTTATTCATGGCTGGTATGAGTTTTTAAAAGCATACACTACTGCTCAAAAGTTTGGGGTAAGATTTATGTTTTTGAAACAAGACTTTTAAGCTTACCAGAGCTGCATTTATTTACAGTGTAACCAGAAATGTGAAATATTACTATTTAAAATAACCATTTTATATTTGAATATATTTTGAAATGTAATTTATTCCTGTGATGGCAAAGCTGAATTTTCAGCATCATTACTCCAGTCTTCATCGTCACATGATCCTTCAGAAGTCATTATAATATGCTGATTTGCGGCTCATAATTTCTTATTATCATCGATGTTGTAAACAGTTGTGCTGCTTAATATTTTTATGGAAAATGTGACAAATATTTTCAGAAATCTTTGATTGATAGAAATTGAAAAGAACAGATTTACTTGAAATATTGAACCTTTTTTTAAACATTATAAATATGTTTAGTTTTAGATGCATGTTACACAGAAGGTAATGTCAACTGCTGATGTTAATTCTGTTTTTGTATTTCCTAAAAGAAAAGACATGACAAAAGAGTTGTTTTTCTTTATTATTTTGTATAAAAGATTTTAGTTTACAAAAATCATCCTGCAATTCAGACGAACCTTTCCCCAGAAGGCAGATATCAGGAGTGTAATGCAGAGCGCAGGGAAACACACACTCTACCCGAGTACATATTTGCTGAGGAGCAACAGTGTGAAACACATCACACAGTTCAATGAATGCACAAAGGATCATATTAGGCACTATTATTTACAAAGCTTAGTCCGCAGTGCTCATTTATCATGCCAACAACATGGTTAGCTTATATCATCTGCATGGCTTTTACATTACTTCCTATTTCTGATGCTAATTCAGTACTTTGATAAAGCCGTTATTAATCAGAGCATTGGGATTTAACACGTAAATGAGGCAGGACCAGAAAAGAGCTGCCAAGCCTGATCTCATTTGTCAAGATGAAATATTATACATTTCTGCCGTACACTGCTATCCATGTGAAAGCACCTGAACGTGTGAGAGTGAGAAGACCGTAGATGAGGGCTGACGGAGGACGGTCAGATGTTTACTAGGAAGCGTCCCGCTGTCATTTTCGCATGGTGAGCATGGCATTGACGTCCCACAGGAGGTTCCTCATCTGGTCCATCAGCACCTTCATTTCCTGGTTCTTCTGCCTCACTTTCTGTTAAGAAAAAAACATGAGAGGAGAAGCTCAGAGCACTATTATTACATGCAACCTTATTACATGGCATGCAAGTATTTTTTTAAGAAATTAAAACTTTTATTCAACTAGGATATATAAAACAGATAAAAAATTACAGTAAAGACATTAATAATGTTACAAAAATATTTTGTCAATTATTTTAAATGACCTAATTTCAGACCTTGATCTAGATCACAGACTGGAACTGTGACCATGAGGTTATGTAAATCTGGCTATTGTATTGTTCCCAATGTTTCAAAAATAAAGAATAAAAAAAAAAAAAAAAAAAAGAAGGAACTAATTTCAGAGAATCAAAGAACCCTGAAAAATGTATCCGTTTCCACAAAAATATTACCCAGCACAACTGTTTTCAACATTGATAGTAACAAGAAATGTTTCTTGAGCAGCAAATCAGCATATAAGAATGGTTTCTGAAGGGTCACGTGACAATGAAAACTGGAGTAATGATGCTGAAAATTCACCTTTGACATCACAGTAATAGATAACATTTTAAATTGTAATAATGTTTCACAAAATTACTTTTTTTTTAATCAAATAATGCAGCTGTGGAGGGCATTTATATTCTACCTTTTATGATTAATTTATATTTTAACCTACAAATTACAATTCCTTAATTTAAACATACATTATACATATTTGCAGATTTTACACATTTTATACATTTACAGATTTTATACATTTGCAAATGATAGCAAATAAAAATACTTTTTAAATTATATAAATCCAAATTTGAATATTTTATATATATATATATATATATATATATATATATATATATATAAAATATATGTACATACATACATACATACATACACACACACACACACTTCTCATCCACAGTTGGTTCACCCTCCGCCCATAGTTATAGGGCTGTTTTTTCACCCAAATAAAAGAGCAAATATCTTGTAGGTATATACTGCAGTGTAATAGTATGTTCAGAGATATGAAACAATAAAACAAACCTCTAGAACCTCCTGTCTCTCCTGAATAACAGCTGGGTTGCACGGCTCCACTCTCACAGGTGTCGACTCCTCCCCCACATAAGGAACCAGCTGGAAGAATGAAAGGAAACACATTATTGAAATTATATCTGTAATAATAACAATAACAATAAGCCCACAAATAAGCCCACAAAGTATTTCAAAACACTTGTTTACTGTTCACACTGCCCTGATGGATCAGGATTCTTGAAAGATTAACTTTTTCCACACTATTCTTAATATTAAGTATAACAGCTAATAATACACAACATCACAGCTACCTCTGTTGGCATGAAATGAAACTTTGGGGCTTTACTGCTGTGGGTGGTCGCTGGTAAGTTAAATATTGTTGCAAGCTTTATACAAGTTTTTAATACATCCACATAAACTCTGTGAGGAAGTTGTTTATTCAATTTACATAATACATACAAGTAACCTTACATGTAAATCTATTTTAGTTGTGCAGTCTGACTATATGAGACGATATGAGGCCAAGTAAGCCTAGCCGCTTAATTTGCTATTGTTTAAAAATGTTTTTAATAACATTATTTTCATAATCTACACTATTGTAATGAATTCAGCCAAGCATGACATGTAATCTCAAATGTCATGTTGATACTCACCTCTATCATTGTATTAAATGGTATCTATGACTTTGGCATTACCAGTATTTTGCACATCTAAACCCTTTATGATCAATTCATGTTAATAAGTAGTCAATTATTCTGCTATAAAGATCTCACTGAATTACATTACATGCTATCAAAATTTCATCTTCCTTTCTGCCATATAAATAAATACCAGCAACTGCACCAAATTGAGTATGAGCTCCATACTCTCATTATACCATACTTGTGCTGGATGATGATTAATTGCATCAATTAACAAATAAAATACAAAAAATACTTTAAGATCTGATGTATCAAATATGATACAAAACATTGTAGTGCTGGATGATGATTAATTGCATCCATTAATATTTTAACTAGGAAAAGGGCTGAGTTTATCAAAAGGCCAAATGAACAAACAGAAGAGGCTATATTGTGCATCAAAAAACATGGATGAGCCTCACCTCAGCTGTAGACTCCTGGAGGTCAGGTGTCATTTCTACACAGCGTTCATATAGCAGACGCAGCTTACGGAAGAGCAGTGTCAGCTGACGCAGATGCTCCTGCAGCTTCCCAAAGCGGTCCTGATAAGCTGCATGACTCTGTGTCACACCGTTGGGAAGCTAGAAGAAACACAACCAGACTTTTCATTCTATTACGTATTAGTGTGTTTGAATTGTGGTGCATGTGCTTTTTAAATGCTGCTCTGATTATAAGAGATATTGATATTAAGTATCAAAATATGACATTCATTGAATAGTTTTAACTTTCAACATTTCTTATTTCTTAATCCAAATGCTGAAAAAAAAATATATATAGTACTAATAGTATAATTATATGTCTTGATTTGATCAAATGTTGCACTTGGACCATTATTTGATAATGAAGCAACTAGGAATGATTAGCTACTAGTACTGTGCACTAGCGTTCTCAGAATCCCTGTATATTTAAAAATCGTGGACGCACACTCACCTGAGTGGCCCGTGTGATCTGGAAGATCTCCATAGTGCGTGTGACGATGTCCTGGACAGTCTCCTGACCGATGCGGCACAGATACACGGGAGAGATTTCCCGCAGGGCACCTTGTGGGGGCACCCCGGGCTGCGCAAGGCCAGGAGGCATGTGTGTCTGCTGCTGCTGCTGCTGCTGCTGCTGGGGGGGCATGACAGGCATACCCGGACCAAGTCCCTTCTGCGGGAGTGGAGCAGACATCTAAAAATAGACATCATTCAAATATAAATCAAACCAAAAACAAAAAAAAATCGCTTTTTACGATACAAATTCAATTTAATTTAATTCAAGTTTATTTGTATAGCGCTTTTTACGATACAAATCATTGCAAAGCAACTTTACAGAAAATTAAGTTTCTACAATATTTAGTAGTAGTACTGAATAAATACTATTTAACATTGAATAAAATATTCAATGTTAAATATTCAAAATGTAATATTGAATAAAAACTATTTAACATATCTGTCTATTTATGAATGGATGAGATTGGATGGATGGAGGGAGCATTGAATTCCGCGCTCAAGTTCGGAGCACGGACTTTGTGTAGAAACTCACTGCGCTTATTGTTGTAGCTACTGGTCCGTAAGAAGTTTACTTCTGGTGGATAACAGTGATTATTGCTGAATAAATGCGGGACTACTCCACTCGCTCACATTCGATTTCAAACAGAGGAGCATTAGCCATTACCTGTTTCATCATTTCCTGTTTCCTGTGTTACATAGTCAGGAAAAGCAAAGCAAAGCACTATTTATTTATTAATGAATTCATTTGTTTTAGGTTTAATATTTTGGGTTATATTAATGTTATAGTATGATATTAATGTAATATAAATATTATAATTATGAATAGTATATTGTATTGATATTATTTATATTTTATTAAAACAATTATTCATGTACTATATTAAATCAGTCTTGTTTATCTTTTTAGTATTTTATTTAATTTCATTAATTTATTTTTAATTAATTTTAGATTTTGGTATTATTAATGTTAATATTTATATTACAATATAACATAATATTGATATTTGCACTGTAAGTATTCAAGTGCCTAATGTAATTTACCTTGCTTTACTATTTATTATTTTGTTTTTGAGTTATTTGCGTATGCATTACTCAACGTGCTTAATAAAATGAAAACCCTCTTATTTTCGCAGTCTGGCATCATATTTGTGTTATTTCATTCAAAATGTGCACATACACAGATATTAAGGCTTTTCATTTCTTTAAAAAAAAAACGGTTCTCAATATTATTCGCAAAATCAGCCGCACACATCGCATTGCTGTTTTTATTTTGTTTACCGAAGACTATTATTTTGAAATCGACTTCTCTCGTTATGTCTCACGAGCGTTTCCGCTTCCACGTAGCGCCAACGTGTGTGTACGATAATCCTGCCTGCCTCCAGGTTTGTTCTTGCATATGGTTTATGTTTATGGCTTTTTTTATTATTTGATTTACACTAGTCTACATAATTTAAGACATGTATATGTGTTGAATATGGTTTTAAAATATGTTTAGCTTAACGTTTGTTCGCTACTTAGTACACTCTTAACGTTAACGTTAGTTCTTTTACACTGCAATTATAAAACATCAAACAACAGTCATTTACCTTCACAGCTGTGTGATTTAACCTTACGTGAACTCTTAAATCTGTTAACCTGCGGACCTGATTATGCCTTAGACATTTTTTCAGTCCCGAATCTAACATATTGAAGCACTATCAGTAATTACACACCGGTCATTACATGCATACATTTGGACTAGTATCTAAAGAAGTTGACAACTTCTGATGCATGAATAAATATCTGATGGTTGTTTACAGGTTGGCCCAGAAGATGGCAGAGAATGGGTGTCATCTCAACCCAGAGGAAGTCCCTACCCCGCAGCATCCACCCAGTACGGAGCCAAATGCAGCAGAAGGGAGCAGTTCTGAACCCAGTGGCCTGTCTCCGTCTCAGAGAGAGGTTCTGGAGCGCTGTCTACATGCTCTCACTCATGCTAAGAATGACAGCCACATTTTAGCAGCACTTCTCCTGGTAAACAACAGCTTATCCTCCTCATCCACCCTACACCGAAAACATATATTGTATAGCTCATTGTTTTCTCTTGCATTTAGATCACAAGGTTGTGTCCACCAGGACAGCTGGATACTGGGACTCTACATCAGATTTTTGAAGCGGTAGGATTTAATCTTCCCGCACGCCTTCTGGTTACAGCATTTCGGGGTGACGACAGCTCCGGGTTGCCCCCGGAGGAGTTGATCTCTCTGGGCACTGCTCTATTGGCTGCTCTCAGCACGGATGCAAGCATGGTTGCTCATCCACAACTTCTCAGCACAGTACCTCTGATCCTGAGCATACTGGAGAACGGACCCAACTGGACAGAAAAACAGACAAAAACACTTGGGAATGAAGACCAGAGCGGCTCTGGATCTCAAACTGGAAGTGCTACAGATCCCCAGACCACTTCTAGTACGTCTGCCTTGGATGAGGCTTTGGCTTGTGACTGCTATCAGGTTCTAAATGCTGTATGTGCTTTACCGCAAGGCCCCGAGCAGCTTCTCACCCGTGGTGCTGTTCTGGCTCTATGTAGAGCCGTAATCAAAAAACAAACTCTCAGCCATGAAAAAGGGCTTCCGCTGTTGGGACACCTGTTGTCATCAAGCATAAGACCACGGGCTTGGGCTAAACACTCGTCTGATCTTCTCTTGCTGTTGCAAAACGTTTCGCAAAACTTCTGCCGAGTTTCAGATCAGGACAGGTTAGAGATATGCTCTCAAATTCTACCGTTTCTTCCTCCACCCGGGGTCGAGTCAGAAAGCCTGGTGCTTAAGGAGATTGTGGGTAATCTATGGGCTTCTCTGCGGCCTTTGGTTCAAGGCAAGCTCAGTCAAGAGCATTTAGGCTCGGTTTTGGTAGTATCTGCCTGCCTTCTGGACCTGTATGGATGGGAGTCAACAGGACCTCCTAAATTCTGCTGCTTGCTGGTGAACCGGGCATGTGTGGAGGTGAGGATGGGTCTAGAAGAGCCGCCAGGTACAGAAATCTCCCCCCAGCTGCAGCACATACTTACTGCCTGCTATCGCATCATGGAGGCAGCTATGGAACAAGCCTGTAGCCAAGGGACAGTTTCAAACCCTGCTCAGATACAGACCGCTATCACTGGCCTGAGTCTTCAGCAGAGCAGACAGGTCCTAGGAGCTCTGGAGGAGGCATTCTCAGCTGAAATTTACTATCTGAAACAGGTGAGAATGCAAGTGTTAAACATATTCATCAGTGTATTATGGTTCAAAAGTTTGTGGTCTGTAAGAATGTTTCTGAAGAATCTTTTGTGCTCACAGGGGCTGTTTATTTGATCAGAAATACAGTAAAAACAGGAATATTGTGAAATATTATTACAATTTTAAAATAACTACTTTTCTATTTCATTGTATTTTGAAATGTAATTTATTTCCGTGATGGCAAAACTGAATTTTCAGCGATCATTACTCCAATATTCAGTGTCCTGAAGATCTTTCAGAAATAATTCTAAGCTAAATGGGTGCTCAAGAAACATCTCCGATTAATGTTAGTTATAATGTTAAAGTTTTCTTTAGAAAAAATCATACTGACCCCAAACTTTTGAACAAAGGTGTATCGTTAGAAGTCTGTTGGAAGAACTTGAATTAAATGGGAAAATACTTAGAATTATAAACCGTTATTCATTGTTTCCCCATTTAGGTGGAGCAGACCAGCTATGATGATCCATTTCTGTTCGCCACTTTTCGCTCCCTCTGTGCATGGCTTGCTGAGGAAACCTCATGTCTGAAGGAAGAAGTCGTTGACCTCTTGCCTGTTCTCGTCAGCTATGCTAAAAGTCACTTCAAGGGAGGGGAAAAAGGCAAGGGACTTGCTGATTGGATGTCAAAGATGTCCATCAGCAGCAGTTCACAAGATGGGACCTGGAGCAGAGAAGCTGCTCTTAGGTAAGACATTACTATGACTTTTTTAATAGAAGGTTCCCACAGTCCTGAAAAGCTCATGGAAATGAATAAAATAAAGTCTGCAAAATATGTATATATTAATTCACTTTTGATTCTTTTTGAGATCTTATGCTGTCTGTTTAAGTGTATATATGTTACTGCTCTTTCTTAGATATCTTCTCCCATCTCTGTGCCACCTCTCCGCTGAAGATGGGCCGAGGCGGGTTCTTCTCTCTCTGGATACTCCAGCCTTGCTTGTGGATTTTCTGAGTAAAGGTTGGGCGTCTTTGAGAGGTCAGAGCGGGAAAACGGTGACCCGAGACCCCAGTCTGGAAACAGCGTGTTCTGCTTTGCTTAACTTTGCCATCACAGAGCCAGAACGAGTCAGGTACACACAGATCTTCACTCACATACTGGATAAGCTATTCCTTTACCATGACTTGATTCACTGCTCCATTGCGCTCTCTCAGGAATGATCCTTGTTTCGTTGCTCTGGAGAGCATGCTGAGCGAAGCGCTGCCTGTTCTTCTCCATAAGCCACGCCTCTTGGTCTTAGCAGCAAACTGTTGCACTTTGGGTCTCATGATTGCCAGGCTGAAGTCAACTTCCACAGGTACTACTGGCTTGAAATGATACAAATTGGTTAGTAGGATATACCATTTTGTAGGATGTATATTTTAGTAATGATGGATTTCATAAAAAGAACTAAAAAGAAAACAAGTGCTTGGCAGGGTTATTATTATCTAAACCAAAACTTAACCATAAAAAGTCATTTTCATTACTTGAATAAAGACAATCTAAATGTAAAAAAAAAAAAACAGAATATGTTTATTGTTGCTGCTTAATAATAATGGGTGTCTTGAATCTTTGCAGACCCTGTAGAATTAGGCCAGCGGCGTTTCTTCTCCTCAGTTCTGTCTTTTCTCCTGAGTGCTGTGCAGTCTGGACAGGCTTCTAAACCGGCACGGATCAGCGCTCTCTGGGAGGAACACTGGGAGGAGGCTGGAGAGCTCTGGAGGCTCAGTTTGCAGGCTTTAGGTGGTTGTGTTCGAGCTCAGCCCTGGATAACCACCCTGATCAGAGATGAAGGATGGCTGCAGAATATCTTCACTCTGCTTGGATCCAGTGGACGTCTCCCAGACCAACCTTCACAGGATGCTCTCGAGGAAGTCCTCTGTGCCATTGCCAAGCAATGCCCGTTGTGTCGCAAGGACATTATTGAGCTACTCAAGAGTGTAAGCTGTGAATCTCTTCAGGGTTTGCCACAGCTTAGCAGAATATTGGTGGAGTAGAATTTGTAAAATACATATTTAATAAGACAGATAAAGCACTTATTATGCTGTCATATTTGTCTGTTTGGCATATTAAATATGGAAAGGATTTGTAATACACTTTTTGGCCAAAGTATAAACAAGAATGTTGAATAAAAATATTTCTGCTTTTGAGGTGATTTATTATTTTATGCATAAAGTTTGATTTCTTAAGAAGCACATTCTGATAAAACGTACCTGGAATTCACTGCTTTGAAACTGATTCATTTGGAAGGTGTATTTATGTAACCCGAAATGTATCTGATGCACTGACCTGCCGGTGTTGTGTGGTATTATGTCCACTAGGTGGCATCCTTACAGCAATCTATAGTTATTCACAAACAGCCAAGGAATGATTTAGTTACAAACTGTCGTGATCAAATTCACAGCATGCCATAAATGTTAGCACCAGAACAGTTGTTAGAAACCATGGACATATTATTTATCATAAACGTTTTGGGTTACAGTCACCATTCTTATAAGTTTTTAATTTTAGATTTTTGCAGTTCACTTTCACGGTTCTGGTTTGAGAAGTGGCGTTTTGTAAGTACAAACCTATAGTTTTTCAATGATGATGAGTTTTTAAAATGAAACGTTTCAAGTGAAAACAGCATGCCACAATAAAAACACTGCTCTCGCGACTTGAAATAACGCATAGGTTAATCTGTCGTGTCCTTTCAGCAAATTAGTACTCACTTGCTATTGTGGCCCTTTATAACTACACGTAATGCTTAAGGGATTGAAAGTAAAAAATAAAAATCAGGAGTTTTCCCTGATGTCAGTACTGCTCGCTTGCGGCTGTGTCTGCAAACTTAGTGAGCTGCCTACCTAGACAGTATCTTCGGGCACAATGTTTAACTTATTTGATTAAAAACATATTTTGATTTTAAACATATATACAAAAACAAAGAAAACTATGCCATTCATTATCATGGCACATGTCCAGAAATGAGAATGTGAAACAGAACAATAAATGAAATGGCAAAAGCGTAGCTTAACATACAGAACATCCTGCAATTAATTCTATAAAATTCCAACATGTGTCGACCGGACATAGGTTAAAACGTCCTTGACCAGAGAACACAGTCAAAACATTTTTTATAAAGATGGCTTTTGGATGAGATTTATTGTGGACATTGTTTATTCAACAACTATAAAATATGACGCTGCTTGAATATTAGTTGGAGAGTAAAATTACCAAAAAACATACTGAATGGCTAAAGCATTTGGGCCTTATAAAACATGTTGAAATGAAAACAAACCCTTTTTCTCCGCTTAACATTCCTCAGTGCTCCTTTCCATCCAAAATCAGTATCCTATTTGCCCCCACTTTTGTCTTCCCAAGTTTATCCTCCGCCCATCAGCATACGTCTCTTTCTCTCTCTCTCTTCCCCTCTCTCTTTCTTTCTCTCTCTCAACTCTTGTCTCTTTTTGTCAATAAAACTCCCGTGTCTCTCCGGTACCTCTCTCTCACCGTTCATCTCGCAGGGCACATAGTCTGTTCTCTCCGTCTTGAATTCAACAAAGGACAACTTTATCCAGAAACATGTTGTGGAAATCACGGACCAAGACAGAACCTTACTGCTTACAGGTAGGCTTCAGTTCATTATTATTATTATTTTTTTAGTAAAAACAAAGTTTTTGTTGTAGATTTAGAACTAGTAGAACTAGAATGTGGTTTAAAAAAGTATCTATAGACCTACTTTTCGCATTAAGCAACAATGTGATTTATTTTCTAAAATTCAGTTTCGCTGGTAGGACTTGTAGAAAAAAAATGTCAAAAAAAATAGTCTAAGAACCTAAACTTCAGGCTTATTATCATTATTTTCTGTGATGTTTATAGAAATAACAATTAATTACAAGCTAAATAAATAAACTGTGGAAATTTTCAAATATTCATGAAGTTTAATAAACTTTTTTCCTGCAAGAAAACGTAATAAAAAAGAAGGATTTTTCAAATGAATGTAGAGAATGAATTAATTTAGAGGAATTAATTATTGTCCCTTTAAGGTGGTCTACCCAACCCCTCCCCCCATAGTGTAGCGCTATAAGAGCGCTCGGGTGTGATTAACAGGAACAGTTTGATATAGAGCATCATCCAGAGAGGAGAACATCACTGGGACTGTCTAGTTAATGGATCGAGATCCCTGGGTTTTATTAACTGCTAGGCTTTAAGGAGGCTGTAAAAGTCAACGCGTAAAAGGCATATTGGAGCTCTTGTGTCCAGATGTTAGTCCACACCTACTCGACCATGGTGAGTTAAACTGATGCAAAGTTCTTTTGATCTGTTGGACTCATCATCGAGATGACTGTCATGTGACATCAGCTGCTATGAGTGTATAGATCGTAATCGGGGTCAATGGTATTAAGTGTGCGTAGAATATGGAAGCGCAAAAGTGTGCTGGAGTGTTTCACTGCAAATGTCACATGCTGCCATTGGTCTAAACGGAGATAACAGACTAGTCTTTGTCTAACAGTGACTTGAAAGTTATATCTTGCGTTTCAACAAAGAGAATCATTAAACTCGGTGGCTAAAAAAAGGCAAGACAGAAACTTCGGTTTGATTTGTTTTTATCACATGCGATGGCGTTTCCCTCACTATTTTGACGAAGCTGAAAAACTGCCAAATATTTTTTCTCGCCCTAGAAGAAAAAAAATCGAATACTAAATAGAAATATAATAATAAAACAAACCAATGTAAAGAAATAAAAGGTTAAATGAAGGAATAAAAATCTGCAAAAGTAGAAATGAAAGATGCTGTCACATTCATTTGTTACAGTGTTTCAGTCGTTTCAATTATTTTTGTACTAAAAATATCCGAGAAACTGGAAAATGGCAAGGAAAATTATAGAAGCACAAAAAGCTAAATTATTAGGCCTACGTGTTTTTCTGTGCCTGTAATCCTTTAAAGCAGCATTAATTGTATCTATTGTCTGTCTGTCAGTCCTGATTGTTTAAAACAGTGGGTATCGTTCAAACACCTGGCACAGACAAATGCTCTGGAACATTTCTGGAACATTTGTTAAGCTATTAGCATTTTTAATTAGTATGATTTTAACGAATATAGGCTAGTACGATTAACAACCATTAATTTAATACCCAGAAATCCAGAAAATAAAATAAAAAAATTAATTAATATAGAATCTGCAGTTATTTTTCCTAAGACTTGACATAACAGTTACACACATTACATGTAAATTCTATGTAAAATGTTAGAATAGATGATTCTAATAACAATAACTGTATTTACCCACAGCTCATAAAAAAAAAAGACCCAAAAATACTCCTCATACACTATATACCATATAAAAAAAAATACACCATACAAAAAATAAAAAAAAAAAAAATAAATAAAAAAATCTTAAATATCCAAGATGCTCATCATTGCACTTTGATTTTAATTACTGATGAAGAAAATCGAAACTCTAAAAAGATCAATAGAAATGTCAGAAGTCATTGTAAAAAAAATGGGTGGACACAGGGATCAGCATCAATTATGACATGATGAAAACCCTTTACGTTTACAGTGTGATCTTTTCTTTATAAGTTTATTGCCAGTCACTTTTATTGGCTATATGGCGCACCATAGATTGACAAAGTTATGATGGATTTTCATGAAACTGATTTCTACCCACAGGACCGTGCGGACGGACTGTCCAGCTCCTCTCCGAGCGGGCGACTCTCGCAGCTCTCTTCGCTGAACCAGGCAGCGTATTCCTCGGCTCCCCCGCTCTGCCACACTCCGGCGTCCGACTTCCAGCCGCCCTACTTTCCACCTCCATACCCCCAGTCCTCACTTTCTTATTCCCAGAGTCAAGACACCGGATACCCGCATTTACCGGACCCCTATCCGTCCATCAATTCCCTCCATCAGCACCAGCAGGCAGCGTGGCACTCCCAGCGCTCGCGCTCAGAGGACGCGGGGCTTCTGTCGCAGTCACACCGCGCTCTGAGCTTAGATCCGCGGCGGGAGTATCCGGGCGTTCCGCGGCTGCTCCATCATGGATTGGGTGAAGGAGCAGCGGCGCTCGGTGAAGGTCCTCTGGGAATGCACGCAGTGGGTCATCACGGTCTGGATGACATTCAGGTGAGTTTAATCACTTTTATAATTATTTAGTTTTATTATTGATTGTTCCGTATAACAAACATTAATGCGAAATAGTGAGCAAGAATCATGCCCAATCAAACATGAAAGCATTGATAGGCTATTGTTTTTAAAATTTCACGAATGTTTTACAGATTTTACAGCTGTTTTTCATCAAATGTAAACTACACAGTTAAGGCTCTTCATAACAATTTATCTGTTTTGTTAGGCTATTTATTTAAATTTGTTAGGCTATTTATTTTGGCGTGTTACAAATGAATGCTAAAATGTTTATATAGCCTATGTACATTACATCAAACGGAAATGTAAATATAAAACTATTTCTTTTATAATCTTGTTTATGCATGAGTGTTTTAAGTGTCATTTCTTCCGCGATGAAGATTTCTTCTAGTGTGTTTGTGTGAAAATGCATTTTATAGCCACTTTAAAATATATGATAAAACACTGTTTTTTCTTACTAAATATGAAATATTCTTAGTGCATAACGTTGTCTAAAACAGATAAATATTTTTACATATCATTTTAAAACGTTATTTAAAAGATTACAAGCCAAAAATAAATAAATAAAAAATACTGCTCCTGAAATTAAAAAACCCGTAAATATAAAACCGTGCTTGATTCTCCAGTGGGCTCTTCTGACTGCTTGATCTTTAAAAAATAAAACTTAAACATGTTAATATCTGCTGCAAAATGGATTTAGGTTATAATGTTTGATGGTTTAGATTTTAGATATCATGTGGTAATAATGTGAGATTGGTAATGACATTTATCAGAGAAAAGTTGGATAAGCCTTGGACTTAAAAGTTAACGGACAATTAATTTCGTAGAAAAGTAAAAATGTGTTTCTTCTCAATTAAAATTCTCCAGAAGAACGATATGGTATGACACATACAAAGCAAATAATGACGCAAAAGTATTTATAGGCTACTTAAGGAATACATATAGACTACTTTTTTAAAAATAAGCTTCTTTAAAACCATCTTAGAGGATGTAAACGTCAGTGGCACTAATTGAAGAATTAGGCCAATCCATTAAACTGACCATTCCACATAAGATTCTTAAGAATCTGCTTTTAATTCGTTTGATTTTCGGCTCGAGCTATGATGGCTTGTTCTTTCACTCTTTCAGGAGAGAAAACAACAGTAGTGGGCAGGTGCAGAATGAGTTCGTGTCAGTCTGTCATAAGAAATTTACAGCGCGTCCAATCGGTTTCCTCAGCCAATTATTCAACAAACAACTGGACCCTCTCTGATGATACGGAGCATTTCCCAGAACTGAGTTAGACTGGAACAAGCCTGATAGTTTAATTTGCCATACATAAAGCTACAAATAAGCGTAAACAATATTTATTTACTTGGTCATTCCTGCGACTTTAAATGGACAAGTATCTGATGTTAATTGTCAGAGTGTTCTGTAGTTTTATTAATGCATTGCTTTCATGTTACAATAGAGAAAAGCAAATTCGTCGTCTCATTACGAACTTTTCCTCGTTTATTTCTGAGTAGAAAATAAATGATATTGCTGCATGTGACGTCATGAAATCTCTCATTCATTTTACTTTATATATACAGGTATATACTCAAATCTAATAAAATATCTCGTTTAAATTAAGAAACATATAGTAATACAAAATATAGGCTAAATACAAATATTTATAAATACATTATTTAATCTGTAATTATACAGATAAAATTAATATATTAATTAAATCAGGATTTTTTTTTTACCAGCATCCTAATAATTTAAATAATTAAGAAAATAAATAATTGCAAGTGTTTTTCAAACCTGTTCAATAAATACTCAACCATCAAGCAAGTTTAAATTAAGTTAAGTAATAGTATTATGCTATTCGGTTTTAACAGGGTATGGAGGAGGCATCCGCTTTGGGGATCCTGGACCATTCTGTTATCAAGAAAGGTGAGAGTCTGTACCTCTGATGCATATAAAGAAGAGAGGGTGACCTCTCCTGCTAGGAAAAAAAAAAAAAAAAAGATTTTATGTGTTGCTCAGACACCATAAAGGATTCAGTCAAGCACACACACACACGCACACACGCACACAATAATTCAGCTCTGCAATTTCATTTGAAGTCAAGAAATCCTGTAGCACTCTGCCTCTGCCTTCACCCTTAAGGCAGTTGCTGTTAATGAACTGTTCATGGTCATATGAGAGAAAGAGGGGGATTAGAGAAAGGCGAAATGGAGGAAGAGAGCAGATAATAAGTTATGAAGAATTCAGAGCATCACTATTCCTTTCCACTTACCATTAAAAAAATTCAGTGGATAGTTAACGAGGATAGCTTCTGATATCACTTTCTGCAGTGCAGTAGGCTACAGCATATTTTCATCAATTACTTATGCATTTATTTTAGATTTATTTAGTTCTCTATGAAATCTAGCTTATTTACCGAGCAACAGAATGGATCAATTATGTACTCATGGGTGTAGGGAGATTTCTGTGTCGAGAAGAAACTAAAGCCTACATGAATAAACGGATCTACTCTCACAGCTTATGTGAGATGCTTCCAGCACCTCGGCCGCGCGCTCAGAACTGTTTGTGTTCGCAAATCAGTGCTACACAGCAGGGCATAGCGAAGACGCGCACACCGCCCACGAAGAGGAGAAAGCCAATACTACAGCGCATTTTACCTCTACAATAAGGGATATAGATAATATAAACAGTAACACAGTGTGTTATGTGCCAATCCTTGCAAAAGGGGGAGGAGAGAAGCGCTGCTTCAGCGCCACATCGCGCGAAAACACGGGAGCGCAGTGCTAGCTGTGGCATATGAAGTATCACTTCATAAACATTCAGCATTCGACATCACTTTTTGGAGGATGGATGATTACTACACTTGAATAATGTGAATTATAGCTACAAATACTTTCAGGACAGACGATTTTTAAAATCATTTCTGTCAGTAGTTTTCTAACTGTCCTCTAACAATCTTAAAGAAGGCCTGGCTAACTTTTGTACTTATGTTGTCGATGTATTCTGTATAATAACGTGAAAATAACTGCATTTTTTAAATGAGAAATCGGCCGATACTGCATAAACCTAAAACATAGGCCAACCTCAAACAAACGCGAGTACTTAGGCTAAAAGTTTTGTTGAGTTCTTTTGAAGGGATATGGGTGGAGGGGTTCATTCAACCCAACTTTGGGTCAAACATGTACTAACCCAGCTGTTGGGTTAAATTTTTACATTACATTTTTAATCCAAAAGTTGGGTTAGTCCATATTTGACCCAGAGTTGGGTTGAAACAACCCAGCATTTTTTAGAGTGTACCCTTATGAAAATTAACCATGGTTTTACTACAAATAAAACCAAAAATATAGTTTAACCATGGGTAACCACAAATTAACCACGGTTTTGCTACACTAACCAGTTTAACCATGGTATTTGTAGTAAAACAGCGGTCAAACAAATAGTGCTATAATAAAACCATGGTTTATTTGGGTAAATTAATGCTGGAGTTAGTTTAGATGGTCTCCCAGCTTGGCAAAGCTGTTGCTTACCTGGTCTCTTAGCCCGATTATGCTAAAGGTGCCCAAATCTCTCAAAAACCAGCCAACAGACCAACCGAGCCAGGTAAACCAAGCCACCTTGTGCAGTTTTTTCTTAGCCAGAATGTTCCCCCCAACCCTCCACATTTTGAATCATTCATACACCCATGTAGCGTAATACATGCATACTCTGCATTTTCTCCAGTTCTATTGAAGTGTGCTTGAAAATCCAGCCCACACAGATGTGGCATAAGCAAATGCTCGATTAAGCGTCTGCATACAGGATAATCTTATGAAAACAAATGAAGGTTTTTAGGAATGATGTAACAAAAATACTTGAGCTCAAATTAAAAGCCAGTGGTAGTCTGTTCTTCCCAGAACACTAATCATTATTAGAGTTTGTATGGAGGTTTATGTCTCATTCCTTTTAGTGCCTTGGTTTAATGGGGCAAAAATCTTTATACAATGTCTGCTTTAAAATGGGTTAATGCAAAACAGCTTAATTTTCTGTATTCTGTTTGCTATTTTATTACATTGTGTTATTTTCGACACAGTAATCGTTGGATTCATTTAAAAGTCAGATTTTTAAGGAGCCAGAAAACTTTAATTACAAACACAACAAGTGAAAACGACTGTGTGCACAACAGATGGAATAAAGCTTTCCCCTAATGGTGATGCAACACCCATTCGAAAATAAGAGTGAGAAACAGAAATTAAACACAGAGACAACAGATGTCAACCTGTGGGAGAGCATCTTAAAAAGGTTTTAGAATAGAGGGGCAAATCCAAAAGCACAAATTATCACATTTTTATAAATCGTCACTTTCTTTAAAGTAAGATTTCACTCTCCTGTGGTAATTCTGGCACACATACCCTAAACTGCTTTCTGTTTCTTCTAACGATTCCAGTTCCATCAAAGCTAAATGGTTCAGCGGTCTCTGCCTTGTCCCTCACTAAAGAAGGCCTGGGTCTGGGCTGTGTGTCCAACCCCGCAGAGGTTTTCTGCTCTGTCCCGGGCCGCTTGTCGCTCCTCAGCTCCACCTCTAAGTACAAGGTCACAGTTGGAGAAGTGCAGAGACGCCTGGCTCCACCTGAGTGCCTCAACGCCTCTCTGCTCGGAGGAGTCCTGCGCAGGTGAATAGAAGGGATAGAGGAAAAAGAACACCAGATATCTTGGATAAATCTGTGGTGTTAATATTTTCTAACTGTTCTCGTTCAGAGCCAAGTCAAAAAACGGAGGCCGCTGTCTGCGAGAACGTCTGGAGAAGATCGGCCTCAACCTGCCTGCCGGTCGGCGAAAGGCAGCCAACGTCACACTCCTCACAGCGCTGGTGGAAGGTACTAAAACATTTAATAAAAACCAGACACATACACATTATCAGATTACGTCTGAGACACCGCCTCGTACTTGCGGCAGTAATTGTCCCAAACTCAGCACACACACTACATTATCAGTCACTTATGGCGAGAATGTAGATGTTAATGTCAATGTGAAGCAATAATCTTCCAGTGAGTGCTAACTCAAAATTATAAGTGCCTAAGAAGTAATTTTTAAACGTTCGAGAGCCTATTATCACCTTAAGCTTTCAGTCAGCACATTCAAGTTCCATTTTTCAATCTTCACGCTCTCTTCTCAGGTGAGGCGGTTCATCTCGCACGGGACTTTGGGTACGTGTGTGAGACAGAGTTCCCCGCCCGGGCCACAGCAGAGTATCTGTGCAGACAAACCGACCCAGATCAGCTGCCCACACGACGCAGTATGCTGCTGGCCACCAAGTGAGTACTAGATCTGACAAGATCTTCAATCGGTTCAATCACTTCTACTTACTCAAAAAGAATAAGTAATTTCAATCATAATAAAGACATTTGAATGGCGTAGATATACTTAAATATAGATTCTTTGAACCGGGAAATAAACCTGAAGCAGTCAGGTATAATTCATATTTAAACCAGGCATTGTTCACAAATGTAACTAAGTAGTTCTCAGTTATATTACTAAAGTCTGTATCAGGGGTTTTCAAACTGGGGTCCAGTGGGTGCTAAAGTTAAAAATGTTCTTTTGTGCATGCAGTGGTCAATCACAATAATTGTATTCTATCAGCTACACTAGTTTTATGCTATTCTTCATGTTTACCTAAACAATAACTAACCATAATTTCAATATTCCATAAATATTTTCCAGATGTTTTATAAATACATGCATACATATACAATTTTTTTACTATACATTTATGTATATATATAAATAGAGAGAGAGAGAGAGAGAGAGAGAGAGAGATAAAGAGAGATAAAAGCACATTAAAAAATTAAAAATTGTTTTACACACACACGCTATAAATTTGTGTGTTTGTGTGTGTATATATGATTTGTATGTAAATATATGTAAATATTACACACATTCTTAACACAATAAAATAATATAATAACAATAAATTTTCGTTTTTTGATGAGTCAAAAAAATTTCATTCATTTTGATGAGTCTTTATAAAATAAAATATATGGCTGGCTTTATATTATAAAAAGGGAATCTATGGGCTCTATGGGCTAAAAAGAATTATGTATACTGTAAAAAATCTGTATCTGGCACCCAACGGCGGTTGGGTTTATGTAATATGTAAAATGAGAATATGAGAATTTTTACTAAATATTTTAATTATTTTTAAAATAAGCCCAAAGAAAAGCATAAAACTAGGTCAGTCAATAGAAAAAAATAATATTTGTGATTGATCTCATGATTTTTGATAATTTTTTAATGAAATGGTAATACTTTTTTTTAACCCTCAGCACCCTCGAGGGGTCCCAGTTTGAAAACCCCTGACGCAATCTTTAGTAAAATAACCGAGAACTACTTTCATTTTTACGTGTGAACACATTTTTTTCCTCAATTTATCAGTTTGTTCTTGCAAGCCAATAATAACTGTTTATTTACATGTTTCGCTTGGCATACTCGCGCTCACCTCTCATTTCATGTCTTCAGGGAGATTTGCAAGGAGTTTATGGACCTGATGTCGCAGGACAGGTCGCCGTTGGGTGCCAGTCGCCCCACCCCCTGCCTGGAGCCTGGGGTGCAAAGCAGCCTGACCCACTTCAGCCTCCTCACCCACGGTTTCGGCACACCTGCCATCTGCGCTGCCCTGTCGGCCTTCCAGAGTTACTTGCTAGAGGCTCTAAAACTGCTGGATAAAGGAGAGGGAGGAGGAAAAGGCCACCACGACAAGGAACTCAAGCACCGCAAATGAACAATCGGGAGAGAGACACTACTTCCCTAACTTTTAGGAGCGTATGAGTGTATTTATGTGTACGAATGTGTGCGTTCACCCCACCGTTTCGCGCCTGTACGAACCGACTGCATTCATCTCTGATGAAATCCAAGATCTCCAGAGAAAGAGGAAATGCCACGATGCTTCGCGCTGCATGCGGACCACAAACTCCCAGTGGATCCCCATGACTGACTATTACGGGCCCTACACGGTGCTCTCTGGAGATCAGGCCCCTAAACCAATCAAAAGATGGCACGGACAATTAATGATGGGGGCGTAAAAGTAATTAGGCATTGACAAACAAATTTCATTGTGAAATGTCATTTTGTACTTCATGTTGTATGTTTATTATCAATGTTACTGTTATTCTTATTGCCGTATTGCAATGTAAATGTAATATATTATTAAACCAACAACTGAATTCAACCAAGTGATGCTGAGAATGACTTCCTGATGAAAAACCCCCCACCACTTTTTAAACACAACTAGCAGGTTTTTGCTTTGCATAAATGGACTTGTTGGCATGGTACAAATCTGGCATGATTACAAAATTAGCGTGATACAAATTGAACACCCAGAGGGATGTTTGAAATTTCTAGCCCCATTTGCTAAAGGCAGGGTGACATTAACCCAAACCGAAACCTCAATGTGACACAGTGGCAAATCCGGCAGAATTACCTCTGAGATAAAACAGTCCTGACCACTAACCCCCGGGGGCTCTGCAATCACTACAGTCAGCGAACGCAGCTAAACAGTTGCTAGGCTCTTCTCTTCCACCGCTTCTGTCTCCTCTCACCCCATCTGTCACTCTACCTTTCTTCGTCTGCTCAGGGGCATCCATCTCCATACCTGCCCCCCTGCCGGCTCTCACTCACACAAGCGCACACACGTACCCATCCTGAGTGTCAATTCCCCGCTTCCCGCCCGCCGTGACCCCCTCCCTCCCTTCATCTCTCCTGTCTCTCTGACACTCAGCAGGGCTGCTCTGCATTTCTCTCTGCCTGCAGGCGAACATATGCTGCTCGTCCCTTTAGATTCCGGTGTGTTCAGGAGAGAGGGATTGTTTAATGTTTATTAATCACCTGTCTGTGGAGGAGAGAGAGGGGAAGGAGACATGCTCGTGCGAGCGCAAAAACACTTGTGTACAAAGCAGTGAGGAAACAAGTACACATCCAAAGATAGCATAAGTGCACGCCGCTCCTTTTTCTCCCCTCTTTGCCAACTTCTGTACTCCGCAGTACGACACAAACAGATCCAACAAACTTTTGAGTGCGTTTTGGTGTGGAAAACAGCAAAATCTACAAAATGATGAGCCTAAATAAATGTTCTACTCTATATAAAAAAAAAAAAAAAAAAAAAAGAGGGAAAATAAGACGACCGTATAATTAACAAGGGGTCATTGTTTTTATTAGAGCACAGAGGGTTGCATTTGCAGTACAAAAGAGTGTGACTAGCGGGGAATAACAGTAGTTGCTCATTTAGGGCCTATGGGAAGCTTCTCCATGTCGTGGATGCCGTCTTTGTCGATCAAACGGACGGTGAAGGAAGGCAGGTTCAGGATGAATCGTTTGTTGAGCTGTTGGAGAACAAGGAAATATACAAAAACAGTTACAAAAAGTCGCAAACATGACAAAACCCATGATGGAAATAGCTCAGAGGTGGTTTGTATAACCCACTGAACCAAAACAGAAGGATTTATACACTTTCTGAAGAACATGTGGTTCTTGCTGGTGAGAAAAGGCACAGCCACAGTGCTAAAGTGGTCGCCATCTTTGTTTGTTTGTTTTTTTTAAAGAAAATAATACTTTTATTCAGCACAGATGACAGTAAAGACATTTATAATATTACAAAATATCTCTATTTCAAATAAATGCTTCTGTTTTGAACTTTCTGTCAAACTATTGTGAAAAATGTTTCACTAAAATGCATTGATAATTTAAAAATGTTTCTTGAGCAACAAATCAGAATATTAGAATGATTTCTGAAAGACTGTGTGACACAGAAAACTGGAGTAATGGCTGCTGAAAAATCAGCTTTTCCATCACAGAAAAAAAAAAAATCAAAAAGTAAACACTATATTTTCATTTTGAAGTATGTGGGAAATTGGAGAAGTTTATGGGATATGTTTGAATCTAACTCCAAGTGTGAACAATAGTAATAGTGATGCTTCCCACAGCAACCACCAGTAATTATGAAATTACATGGATGAGCAGACCAGCATATGGAGAGCAACTTACCTCCTCTAAACACTTCTTGAGCAGATCCACAGCCTCCTCGCGAGTCAGATCTGGAGGGAGAAGAAAAGACAAACAGGATTAGAACTCAGTATATAAAATAATAGTAATTATACCCTCGTAATTGAAATTGCAGAATCACCTGGTCTGTAATATCGGTCCAGGATGGAGAGAGTGAGGAAGGCACCGTATCCGTGTGCGGCGAAAGGGGCTTTGGCAAGCGCTGACAGGTAGTCCATGTAGTACAGTCCTGGACCATCGGCCTCATCATATCCTGCCAAGAGCAGGTTCACATGGTATGGAGTCTAAAAAAGAGAAAAAAGCTATTTTAATCAATCTTAATCCACAAATGAAGAGATGTAATTACAGTCGAATATGTGTTTCAGTAAGTCATTACCACAAAATAAAGCCAGACAAAAAGGTTATTTTGCAACGATACAAATCTGACTGTACATTATTCAGCTCGTCACATGGCTACTGACCAAATACATAAATAGACACTGAATTTATAATTTGTGTTTAAATTATGCAAGATTTTTTTGCCACAGAAAAAAAAAAAAAAAAAAAAAAAAAAAAAAACAATGATTTTTGTCACAATTATTTTATCCCCTTGTAATAGAGTTTTTCTCTCATAATTCAGACTTTTTTCTCTCATAATTCTTAGATATAAACTCAGAATTGCGAGAGTTGAACATGGAATTCAGAACTTGTACTTCTGAATTTTTCCTCTGAATTCTAAATGTACATCTAAATTTTTTTAATGCCACAGACTAGAAAATAAAAAAGGTAAATGTTTTTTTTTTTTATCTCACAATTCTGACTTTTTTTATTTCTTGGTATTTCATGAGATATAAACTATAAACAAAAGTCAGAAATGTGAGAAGGTAAAATTTCCTTTATTTATTTTTATTCTGTGGTGGAAACTGGTTTCCCTAATATGGGAGATCTGAAACTGGCAGGCTTGTGTAGAGAATCAACTGCCTGGGGGAAAATACTTGACAGCAATTGACCAATCAGAATCAAGTAGAGTCATGTAAAAAAAAAAAAAAAAAAAAGTATATAATAACAATCAAATGAAAAGGAAATGTTGCAAAATTCAAGCATAGACGCAAAAAATCTGACTAAAAACACCAACAACCACCAAACTTGATACGTTAGATGGAGGGAGAGAGAGAAGAAGAGAGAGGAGAGCATAGGGAGGGGTGTGAAACAGCCGAGAAAGGGGAGAGAAGAGGAGGGAGGTGAGTGTGGAGCGGTCTGGGGGGGGGTCGCTGGTGTCACCAGCAGTGTGACATCTGCAGGAAGACAGCACCCCTGCTGCCGCGAGCACCTACCCACCTCCTCTCTCCTCCCCTCCGTCTCCCGCCCACACCCCTATGCCCTGGAGCAGTGCCAGCTCTCATTAAAACTTCTTTTAGTCCTCTTCCTCCCTCTATCTTGCTCACGCTTGCTCTATCTCAAAACTCTGTTCAGCTGAAACTACATTCGCTTTCCCCCACATTTCCCGGCTGCACAGCTCTCAGATAGGGAGATTTCAATCCACATTCTGCCTCCACTGCAGTTGGCCAAATTTGGTGCCATCGGGTGGATTTAAAGGTGAAGCGTGTCATTTTTCCAGTGTTAAAATTCACAGTATAATGTGCAAGTGTAAGACATCTGTAGGACTTCCAAAGTGTGTTTGAGAGACCCAACATATAAAATTTACGCCTAACTAATGATTTAAAGCAACTGTAAGTTTTTTACCTTCAGTTTCAAAAATCATTCTGATGGTTCACTGACTTCTAATAAGGTGAATGGCTTCTGTTTCTTTCCCACACTCTTCCCAAAACCATCTGTTCTGGGGGTTTGGTGAATGGGTACAAAATTCTGTGAAAAGGGTGGATTGCTTTACAGCAGCAACAAATGCTACAAGTGTTCGAATTACAGCGCCACATATTGGTCTGGCATGTATACTACATCGGTTTCAGAGGTTTGTGTGTGCGCAGATATTTCTTGAAACAAAACTGTTTACAGATTTATTTATTTTTTTCAGAACGAGGGAAAAAAAATAATTGGATAGGGAAAATTCTGGCTTCATGTGGACGTGGCCTAAGAAACACTCCACACAGCAACAATCCAGCAAAAAAATGGAAGTGCAATTTTTAAAAGAAATTTGCAAAAAAAATTATTTACATCTATCTAAAAATTGTTCTTTGTAGCAGAAAAATGTTCTTCACACACACACACACACACACAAAATGGTTATTTTAAGAATAGTCTACTGAAAGGTTCTTTTGGGAAGCCAACATGGTTCTTCTATGGAATCAATGTGAAAACCCCTAATCAGAAGCTTTATTTTTAAGAGTGTAAATGTGAATATATCATATCACGTGCAGTTCCTTCCAGCAAGGATGAGACTACAGCAGATCCGCCTCAAGTCACCTGAGAGGCTTTAATCTGATCTGGGCCATCCCCCTGCTCTCGGCGGGTCTCTGGGGCACGTTTGGGTAAGTAAACACCCCCTAGAGAAGCTCACCTATGCAATATGCTTCACTCCCAGCAGGGAGGGTTTAGAGGAACAGGGGCTTGTTGAAAGACAAGGTTTGAGTTTGTACGAAATTCCCCCGAGTGTCATCTACCCCTCCGTATAAACTCAACACCTGTTTCCCACACCTTCCACCAACCTCATGAGCTACGGTTCAAACATTACAGCCTTTCCTCTCACCTGAATCCCTGTTATAAAAACTGAGGGACACCAAACAAAAGCTTCGTACAGAGACTGATAATTGTACCATATCATTAATTCATCCTGCCTTTTGCTTTCATGTTCTGTTCTGCGCTCCCAGTCCCTTTGCCCGCTGCCCCAGGACATGTTCTCCTCTTTGGCATCTCTGCCCAATCTGCCGTATTAATTGTTCATCTGTAGCGGAACAGGGGAATGCCTCGCAATATGGCACCAGTAATTATTTGTGCCAGTGTGCTGGGAGAGAACAAGCGGCCAATAATGTTTCATGGGTGCCAATGATGGCAAACTGTTGCTGGACTGCTCTGCGGAGAGCTTAAGGGGATGTTGGATGCAGCACATGGTTAAAATAAAAAGCACAGCACATAAAACACTGTGTTTGGCTGTTCTGAACAGTACGTGGGACTCTATCTGAGCATCTGCCACCTCTTTCTTTCTACGTAAAGATCTGTCTGAGGAGCCACTCCAGGGGAGCCCCAAAGGCCCAGTTGTTTTTTTAGAAATCTGGTCCTTAAAGCGTGCATGACATCTCTCTCATTTAAACATCCCAAAGGGTTAAAGCACAAATGAAATGGGTTAAATAATATGCAAGGTTGTACCCATAATCCTTATTTTAAAGACAAATCTGAGACTTTACTTTGGATACTGTTACACATCGTGGAGTATGCAAGTATCAATATGTGAACAAAATCTATTAGTCAAATGTTCCTCGCTTTGAGGCACATTCGAGGAAAAATATTGAAACCGACTCATTTATTCCCTAGTTCTGTGGGCAAGTAGCATTTAGGTTAAGATGAACTAAAAGTGTGCAGAATGATATATGAACTTGTAGCACTTTCTCAGCCCCCCCAGAGACCACCCCTCCCAACCTCTCCCCCTTTTGGCTTGCTCTAATTGTTTTTTGTAATCATTTTCTCCACTCTGCTATTGTGACAGGAGGCAGTTACACTCTTCCTAACAAATTAACACACACACTAGCAGACAAAAGAGCCAGGACGGCAACAAGCCCTTTTTTACACAGATGGGTGCACTCCATGTTGCCCTGAGTTTAACACACACACACATTTGGAGAATGTATCATATAAGCAGGATCACATTACATAGAAGGCGCAGGTGTCAGCGACCTCTGAGACCTTGATATCACCTCCACACATTCAAAACATACTGGCATCTGTTTTTAAGCACACTTTACACCGGCTGCATTCAGATATACTCTGTGGCACACCGCGCTTTGCTGTCGACAAAAGGACTGAAGAGAGAAAGTAAAGCAATGTGCAAGAAAAAGTGACTGAAAATGTGTTTTTAACTGATGTATAAAAACACATTTTTTTACTACCATTCAAAAGTTTGGGGTTAGTAAGATTTTTTTTACAAAAGAAAAACAGTAAGGAAGCATTAAATTGAATACAAATTTAAAGTAAAGGCCTATATAATGTTATTAAAGATTTTAATTTTAAATAAATTCTTATATTTCTATTAACTGGATTTCTGGAAAAGATATATCAGTTTCCACAAAATTATTAAAAAGCACTGTTTTCAGCATTGATAATAATAAGAAGACACATTTCTGAAGGATCATGTGACACTGAAGAAGTAATGGCTACGGAAAGCACTCAAAGTACTAAAATTACATTTTAAAATATATTACAACAGAAAACAGTTATTTAAAATTTTAATTATATATTTTTTTACGACATTACATTACCAACCCCAAAGTTTTGAACAGTAGTCACTATACACTATCTATTGCATATAATAAAGCGTTTCATTTTATGACATTTCTATTGCTTTCACACAGGTTTCCTGTATAACCCTTTGAATAATGTAGATCAAGTGTAAAAAGGGGGAAAATTACTGTTTGGTCATTTTACAAGTAACACTATGTTTGATTCATTCTAGATGCATCTCAGGTTGGAACTCACTGGTCTACACAATGTGTAATTAATCTATTGAAAAATTAAGGTTTGAAAACAAACTATCCAATATTTATTGATGTGCATTCACAGATCATAGCACATTCTGGGCTTGAACGCAGAGATTCTCTACCAACCCGACTCCGCAGGTAGTCTGCTAGGTTTTTCCTTGTGAAGTTTGCAGCAGCTGCTGGGCTGAGCTCATATCCTGCAGAAACAGATAGAAATAACAGAAACAATTCATAAAACAACAGAAAGAGTTGCCATGTCCAGTGTATGATCAATTTTAAACAAATTACAATTCTAATGATAATTTGTAATGTAAACTAAAAAAAAGTATTAGAAATCTTCTGAACTAAAGACTGAAATTAAATGTATTCCTACCATTCAAGTAAATTATGTTTAGAGTTACAAACGACAAAACCAAGATACAGTGTATAGCTTGACGCTCTATACAGGAGTGTGATTTCAGGATACTTTCCATTACAATCAGTTAACCTTCAGAAAAAAAGAAGAAAGAAATGAAAATGAATGCTTACCATTTCTCATTTTGTAAAGCTGGACATTTTTCTGAATGTATTCTGCAAACTGTACTGTGTCACCGGCTTCACCCACACACAGGAGCAGGATCTTTTCGCTGAGCTTGAACATCTTGTCATAATCTGGTAAATATATACAACAAGTCATCTTAACATTATGTCAAACACAACCCTAACACATTTTGGTAGTCTGGTGGTCTATGAGAATGCCGGACCTGTACATTTTTCCTGTATTGACATTTTCTGTGGAAACAGAAACTAAGACTACTTCTTCCTACAGATATAGTCAGTGGCCTTTAGTTCACAATAAAGTGCATTATTTTCTACTAGCTATTGCTTGTCAGGCGCAGCTGGTATTAGGGGGTTATGGGTAGAAGGGATACAGCTAAATTTACTGGGCATGTAAATTTAATCAATATAGCATAATTCTTCTCACACTGTACAACAATAATTACTCGTAAGGGGTAGATATAGACGTTAATAAAACACAATCTAAGAGGTAGAATTTTTTATTTATTGTTAGCTTCAGATTTTTGCTGCATCCCTTCTAGCCACAACAGTATTAGGGAAAGGGACACTGCTCTTCTTAAGAGCACTAGACAAAATTTTGTGTATGGAATGTGCAATATTTCACTATATATCTGCTAAAAACGTCCGAATCTTAATTCTAATATGATGGGACTTGGATGAAGTAAGGTTAGGTTTTAACCTAGACCATAAACAGCAACACTAACTTTGATTTATGGAGTTTTCTTTGTGGTAATAACTTGAATTTTAATATTCCTTCTTCGTAACGATGGAGGTTTAGAGGCGATCTTACTTTCACTTTCAGAAATAAATCGCAAACTCATCCGAGGACGCTCAAATGACACTCGAGGATAATCACAATATAATAACTGACTTGTTGCTCCCGTTGAAGTTTAAAGTGTATTCTAAATGAAGTTTTACAGGCTGATTTGAATATATTAACTTCATATGTAAATCAGTTCAACGCACAAACTGTGTTAGCACGGGGTAGCTACTTCTGCTAAAACTTCTTACCAATTGCCATATATTCTGAAGTGTTGACAACATGTAAATTAACACAGATATGTATAAACATTGAAAGGTGGTTAATTGTTGTGGTCTACAATACTTTTATAGTTTATCGTGAATTGTTATCTGGCCGGTTAGCATGCTGCTAACATGCTACTACATGTCAAACTCACCGTGTTTCATCTGGATTATACTGCTGGCTGCTACATTATCTGCCGCAACCAGCACAAAGTCTGGCCCCTGAATCCCGATCAAGTACTCCATGTTGCAGACCGAGTCTAGAGGCAAAAACACGCTCTGATCAGTAAGTAGACTGACAGTGCAGCTTAACCAGATATTACACAGCAAAACCTAAATGGAGCTCAACGGCGGCGCACTCTTCAGACGTCATCAGAGAGCGCGTGCTTTGCTGTCACGTGATGACCTGTTATGGACATGGTAAACTGGTGTAAGCCCTAAAAAGGGACAATCTGGTGGGCAGACACAGAAACTCTTGGAGAATATTACAGAGTGCACAATGTTATGTTCATTAGAATATAAAGAAATATAAGGGAGTTTTTGGTGTTTTTCAGACCTGGAAAAGTGAAGGTAATTAATAAAATTTTAAACAGACTAGTCATATGACATCTGATAGAAATTACAACCTTTAATGATATTAAATCTCTAGAATGATATATTCTGTCTCTCAAGATAGAGATAGATAGATTATGTTTTGCAGTGCATTAGTAAAAAATGTATAGTGTTATGCCTGTTCCATTCCCATAGAATAGCTTCAGTGAATATGAATGATTGATCATGTTGTCTAGACAGAAGGGTTTTAGATCTTGTATACCCTCAGCTGCAGTAGGAACTTCTATAGCCCCCAACCACTACAAAGACTCTCATTCATGTTCATTAGTTTTGCCTCTTTGTGTCACTTTCCTATACTGTGATGCAATTAATACACTTCATAGTATTTAGATATATAGTGAGAAAAATAATATCTTCTTTTGTCTGAGAGCTTTCAGTCTTAGTTTTGTTTATATATTGTGCAGATAGCTTTACTGCAGCTTTAGATTTTTTTTTAGACAGAAAATTGTGCATCCATGTGATGAAAGTATTCCTCTCTCCCCATATCTCTCTTTTGGTAGTTGTCACTGGTTCAGCTTGACTGCTTCGTTAGGACTCATCATTTGCATTCAGATTAATTATCTAATTACCGACAAATGTCCGGCGGCCACCCCACACTCCGGCTCGTCAGCTCTGCGCCTGTAATTATTTTAATCATTTACTTTCATCTGGAGTGTTCCTGCCATACTTCTGTGTTTAGAGGCCATTCTTAATTACCCTGCCAAGACACTGTTCCCCTCTTTTCATGTGAGGAAAAGGGGCAGAGAGAGTGAGAGCCCGATGGGGACAAAATCCAGGAATCTTGACAGCATCATAAAAGCTCTGAGCTCTGCTGGTTGTTCACTCTGTTTTCCCCCCTTCAACTTCTCTCTCTTCGTTTCTCTGTCTCTGACTCCCCCACCCCTCCGCCAACCCACATCCTTCTCCAATTCGAACTATTCCTCCCTCTCTCTCTCTCTTGCTCCCCACCCTCCCTCACTTCCTCCCGTTCCCCCTTTATCGCAAGCACACACAGGAATCGCCTCCGGGGCCCAGTGCTCTGACTACTAATACACTCACACACACTGTGACATACATCATGCGCCACGTTCCCTGCATATTATCTGGTAAATCTATACACCTCTCTCTCCACAGCTTCTCTTTATTTAGGCACCACCAGTCTGGTTCTCGAGTGCATCTGGTTTGTGTCTGGTAGTTGTTGGCTCAATTTCTGCCATTGCTGCTCTCGCTGTTGTGCCCTCTCAGCAATTGTGAGACACGCGCTGTGCACTGGTGCAAATATATAAGCTATAATTGGGGCCCCTGGCTGTTTAAGGATTATTCCAACTTTGGAATATCTAAAGTCTGGATGGTGGTGTTTCATTTTCATTCAGTTCGTACTCAATAACTGGAATTTTTGTTTTCTGTCATCCGAACATAAAATAGCGCTTGAGCACTATAATATATGAGTTCAGAGTGGTATTCGGGGGAGAAAAAAGCAGTTTGTGCTTCATCCAGATAAAATGATGTGTGGTATTGTCTTATTTTGAGATCAATTCTTCAGCCAGAGACTGCAGAGAAAGAACAGTGCTGAGCATTAAGAGACACGTTGGCTCCGGAGGGACTCGTCTGAGTTTGGGGATTATGGACTCATAGCCCAAGGGTAGTTTGTTAAGAGTAGGGTATGTTTTGAACTCAGATTAAGAATATAGGTGGTGCATGAAGAGGGCAGAGCAAATTAATAGTATGGTTTTGTGTGGGCCCCGCAGTGGATGAGAAATATGGATGTTGCACTTTTCAGTGTAATAAATAGTTACAAATGCTGAGTGTGTGGGGGGATTTGCGATCACGCAATGGACTGAAAAATGTTTATTCTTTACAACAGACAAGAATGTAATTTTATTTTTCTAGAACTTATTTTTAGTTATTAATTAAATCTGTAATTTTGATATGCATTATTCATCTCTTGACTAGAATTCTTTATATTTTTTAATTACTAAATAAATACTATATCTTTTCAAGGCAGTAGCATCTATTTATTAGACACTATTGGGTATTCCAATTGTTACAAGTACCATCGTACTACAAGATTTTAATTTTATTATTTTATTTTTAAATCTATAAAGTATAGCCATTCTGACTAAACAAGTAAAAAAACAAGTATAACTTCAGTATACTAAACTAAAAAAACATACTACCTATGGGATAGTTACAAGTTACTGGGATGAGCTACAATGAAACTGGAATAGGCACCACTAACAATTGGAATACAGTTTAAAGTGAACAGCACATAATTCCATAAAATTCATTGGATTAAAAGACAATTTTGAGCATTATTATCCATTAAACTGCGCGGAAACTATCAGATGAAAACAAAATTTAAATTAAGCTTAAGCTATTTCACAGCTGAAATTGAATTTGTTTCATTATTGATGAATTCTGTAGCAATAACAGTTATTTTCCCGTTTATTGTGAAGCTGCTTTGGACATAATCTGCATTGTACAATGCCCTTTATTTAGCTGACTTGGCAAACATTTGCAACTGAATAGTTAGCTATTACTCAATAGGAATAGTGAAAGCGAAGGAATCAGTAGCTACATTAAGTTAAACTGATAACACTTTGAAGGAAATTGTTAAAACGACTTGCCACATCCAGTGTGTTGCTGTAATATCATGCCTTTTCACTTTATCTAGTCAAAACTTTGACTGGGAACAAAAGTTGCATCGGGGAAATATGGACAGCCGTGATGTGAGCGTGTTCAACATTGCAATTTCCACATTTGCATTCTTTAAGAAACACAACGCCGGTGTCACCGGCACCGCTTTTTCGGTTTAATCAGCAATTTCACGGTGCTGAGAGCGGGCCGGGTTGAATTCATTGTTTCGGCCTGTCGTCGTTTAGCGGCGCTTTGCTTTTGTTAAGTGGCAGAGGGCGTCCACAGGACCTAGGCACGAGAGGGACCACTTCATCTGAAGGGGTGAAAAAGAGCAAGCTAAATGGAAGTGACAGCCTCTGAAAAAATTCCTACCGGCAGCTGGGAGGATTTGACATGGCGAGCTCCCCCACCACCGTCGGCCCTGTGACCCCCGTGCCTGGCACACGCACCTGCCGCTCTGAGGCGCGCTTTCACCGGCAGAGAGATTATCGCGGGGCGTGGTGTGGTCGACCCGTCGTCAATGAAGTCCTGTGAAAACCCCCTTATGCGTGAAAGAGCCTCTATTCAAGCGCCTTTGTTCAACACATTTTTATGGGACAACATTGGCCATTATGAGGTTTCGAGATTTACATGGGACTCCATAGAAGGGTATAATCCTTTCAAGCAGCAAACGAATAAAAGTTTAAACCCGCTGTTTTCATATTTATTAGCTGGTTAAAGCAGACGAGGCAGCTGATCCCACTTAAACCAACAGGCTTCAATATGTCTATAGGCTCTTGCAGATTATTAAACACAACCAAAATTTAATCAAGACAAGTTATCTTCACCAAACCTTTATTTCGAATCTGTCTGTCTATCTATCTATCTATCTATCTATCTATCTATCTATCTATCTATCTATCTATCTATCTATCTATCTATCTATCTATCTATCTATCTATCTATCTATCTATCTATCTATCTATCGTGCATGGACCCCAAGGCTGTCCACATCCCCCTGACTCTGCCACCCCTTCTCTGTCCAAGCTGATTGTTTCCACGCCGGTGGAGTGCTAGGGGCTACTTCACTGTCACACTGCATCATGAAGAGGGAAAGATGAGGGGAGAGGTAAGAAAGACAGAGAAAGAGACTTTAAAATCTTTGAGGGGCACGCATGAGAAGGGGTACAGTTACCAACAGTGATGCCTATTCACTTGAAAGTGACTGATATTGCCCCCTCGTGTTGAGGAATGTTTAATGCAACCAGTTCCTTTCGCTTTACATATGCATTTTAAGCACTAACACTTAGAATAGTTGCGAATTTTACGTTGGAAATAATTTTATTCTGGAATAATGCCACATACACCTTTGCAAAAATGCAATGCCGGATTAAAAATAGTTCACGTTTTGACAAAATGGGCTATTAGCCTATAAAAGTACATACATATAGCCTATGAAATATGTAGGCTATTAATCACACAAATAAAAAAATAGAATTATATTATTATAAAGCACAGTAGTCGTGCCAATAGCTGCTAATAATAGCCCATAGTTGCTAGCTAGATAGCCTATTGACGGATGGATAATAAATAAATAAATGCATTTGGTTTGTTCAACTTTTTTTAAATATATATATATATATATATATATATATATATACATATATATATATATATATATACATATATATATATATATATATATATATATATATATATACATACATATATATATATATACATACATACATATATATATATATATATATATATATATATATATAAATATATATATATATATATAATATATATATATATATATATATATATATATATATATATATATATATATATTTATTAGGCTATAGCTAGCTGTCTATGAACATATTACAACATTTTATCCTATTTAGGCTTTATATGTTGAAAATATTTGAGCTCATGGTAGAACTTGAGAGAACCGGTGTTGCATATTTAAGTAGCCTACAGTTTCGTGTTTGCTGTCACAGCGGTGATACTTTCTTAAGTTCAGCGTATATCTTTATTTTGCGCGCAAAAATCAGCGGCTCCGCATCATGAGAAACACGGCGTTTCATCCTGCAGCACACCCGTATCTTACTTCATCTCCTCGGGTGCAGAGACGTTCTCACCGATGCCGTTATTCGCGCCCAGCGGGGACCTTCTCACTCAGCAGTTTGTCCCACTGCCTACATTATACAGTGTGGCTTTTAACTTATTTTTATTTTTTATCTTTTCTGGGTGAAGACACACCGAGTCACATCAAAAAAAAAAAAAAAAAAAAAAAAAAAAAAAAAAAAATTAAAATAATTTCCGCTGGCCTTTCAGGATCGACAACCCACCTCTTCTTTTCCTCCCAGAGTCATCCCAGGGTCCTTAAAATCAGGATAGCAGAAATAACACTGAATTACAAGGGACAGTTTCTAATATATTAATCAAATTATTGCCTTAAAACGGGTAATTAGTCAAAAGTCTATCCTCAAAAAAGAAATAGCCTAGTTAACCCAAAAATGAAAATTCTGTCATGATTTACTCACCCCAAGCTGTTCCTAACCTGTATGTTTTTTTTCTTCTGTTGAAAATAGAATAGGCCTATATTTTGAAGAATTTGAGACTTAAGTTACAGTGGGAAAAATATGGAAGTCAATAAACATCAGTTCTGGTTACCCACATTCTTCAAAATATCTTTTTGTGTGTTCTGCAGAAGAAAGAAAATCATTGGAACAGTTTAAGGCTTTTTGGTTGAATATTGCTAAGGCTATTCCTTAAAACAACCAAACGAAATTACTGTAAGTTAAGAATGAATGGAGCTTACAGTAGCCTACTTATTTCGTAAAATTATATTATGTTTTAACATAGTTTTCAAGTAATCACTTAACTTAGATTGGGCCTAAAAGTTAATGGGCTCTAACTCAACAGATTAACTTTTACCTGAAGAAGTTACGTTACTATGGCAACAGTAGGCGATTCAAGCGAGAGCTTTACGTTAGCCTTTACCTGACAGTTCATCGATAAAACGTAAGTAACTTACTATCATTATTAACCTTATTATAGATTCAAATAGTACAAAAACTTTAAGTGCTGTGTTTAAAACGTTTTCAGAAAAGTTGACGGTTAGCAAACTTTGCGAGAAGCGCCAAAAAATTGGGTTGCGCGTGTAATCCTCGACAGATTTCAGAAAGACAACACTATTCTAAAATGATAAATTATTTCCCTTTTTTTCCCAATGTGCTGCATATACGTAAATGAGCTGTCGTTATTCGTTAAACGAGAAATGTTATCCCTTGTAAAACACACGTTTTCTTTAGCATTTTGTATCTGGTTAATTCTCGCAACACTTGCGCTCCGAGACAAAAACGCTTTCAAAAACGTGTAATTCTCTTAGCTCGCACTTTTGGTAGTGTGACATTGAGCCAAAGACGACAAACCAAATCATTAAACATGTTAATTCTAAAGTACATTCGCAAAAGGGTGTGATAAGCGCACACGGTTAGTAGTAAAAATTCGCTCGGATTATCCCTGATTTCGCCCCGGGCTTTTGGCTGCCGAGTCTAACTGGACCTGCAGGCTGCTCACCGGGCCGGATTGGACCAGGTGCCCCCAGGCGCGCTCAGTCCAATATCCCTCAGGGACAAGGAACCAGTGCAACTCTTACCCTGCAGCTCTGCTTTGACTGTGGATTATAGGACAAACACTGGTATCTCCGTAAACACTCAAGACACATGCATACACAGAGAAAGGCCAGACGCTCTCAGCCCGGGGCAACAAGATATAGAGCCCGTGCTATTTAGATTAATGTAGGCCACTTTGATTTAAAACTCTCATCCAGCACTTTTTGTGTGTGATAAGGAGAAACAATTGAACACTGTGTGGTTCTTAAAGAAAGCATTATCATTAAAGGTCAAGAGAGGGTCTTGAATATATAATGTTGAAGCAATATCAAGCCTTAGAACATAAGAATTGCCAAATATCGTTATATGATGTGTCAGTACTAAATTTGTCTGAATTGTTTTTACACACTGGCTGGAAATGTGATCAATTAAACATGTGCTGTTGTTACCCTAAGGAACAATTTCGACCTGATCTGACTTCTAAAATTATTTATAACTGACGTAACAAAATAACTGATTTAGTCAAAACAATAGTGTGTTTTAAATTTAAAATAATTTAGATGTTACCACAAAAATTGCATTTTTATGTCAACAGAATATATATATATATATATATATATATATATATATCTATCTATCTGCTCTTCAAAACTGCATTTCAGAAAAAGACACAGTGCATTTATTGTTAAATATAATTTATTTTATACCACACAAAAACATTCATGACATATTTAAAAACATCAGGTTGGAGGAGTTCAGAGACATCAGTAACCACATGGGCACAGTTCAAGGTGATGTTCTGGAGAACTTTTAACCACATTTATAATAGTGATAAAAGTTTAGCATTATGGAACATTATAGGGCAAAATAGTTCAGAGACCCAGGAGGTAATTTGATTCAAAAGAATAAGATGCACAAAGATTACTTTTCACATGATAATAGTCATCAGCAGATCTCATGACTTTTCTCAGATTGTCTGTTATTGGGCAGCAGTGGCAGCACCCATGCGCAGAAGCTCTTTCCTATGCGTAAGAATGATGTCGAAACTGGACTGGAGCCGGTTCTGCTGCTCCTGGACACGGTTTTGTAAGGTGCGAACCCACCGGATAAGGGCCAGGCGACGATACATAGTCAGTTGGACTTGATGCTTCTCCATCTCCTGTGCCTTAAACCTCTCTCGGTCCTGTAGCGTCCAAACAGCCTCCATAAGGTCAGGCAGCTCAGAACAGGGGTCGGTGTCTGAGTCCGACGAGCCGTCTTCAACTGCATCAGCGCCCTCCAGGCTCTCTCGACGCCGCTCTGCCTTCTTATCTATGTGGTTTTGGTTTTTCATGGTGTCCACAGATGTATTCCCATTGTCTGCCGTTGAACGTTCTCGGCAGATTTGATCCCAGATGGAATTGTGGGCCCCTGCACCCCCGATGTCACCACTCTCTGTGCTGAGTGGGGAAGAGCTTTCAGACCTGTAACTGAATTCAAACTCTTCTTCACTGATAGCCCAGTCTATCACACCATCCTCCTCCTCGTCCTCATCCAGCAGGTCCTCTACTTTCTCACTGTCTCCCAGTGCCTTCTCCTTTTCATCATCTGTCACTCTCCTTATCTCTTCATCAACCTTGCCTTCTTCTGCACCATCTGGAGGCACTCTACCTCCCATATCGTCTCCGCTTTCAATCTCAGGAAGAGGCTCCAAAGGGCTCCAGCATGGCAGACGAGACAAGGGGGAGAGGGGTCCAGGTCCATAGTGGTTGGCAGAAAGGGGCAGATCGCGGCCCAAAGCTCTTGGACGCACCTGGTTGCGATTTTCATCTCCTGTCATGGGGTCATCATCCTGCCCCACGAAGTTAAAGTTACCATCTTTCTCGCATCTCTTCTGACTGTTGGTATGGATGCGCAGAGTTGACGGTGGTCCAACCACAGCTTGACTTCCAAGGACAGGGTTCACAGCCCGATCTTGCTGAAACATTTTCAGTTTTGTTTGAGATTCACTCGCTCTTTGAAAAGGGGAGATAAAAAAAAAAAGTTAGTGGTTTGACAGAAGAGTCTTTACAGGATGCAAAAGCCAAGTAATACATTATATATTATTATACTTCGGCTGTGAATATAGTTTCAGACAAAACAGAAAAGTGCTGAAAGGCCACTAACACACTGTAAATAATATCTGTGGCTAAAATCCCTCGCTAATAATGGTTAAAATAATACATGAAATATTCAGTGGTGCAATTCCACGGCATGTTCTCCATTTCGGTGACATGAAATATTCAGATGTCCTCTCACAGATATAGTCCACGTAATAACTTCGGGGGCCTGTCAATCATTCGGCGTGACAGGCGCTGTGGTGCTGAAGAACAGCAACCAGCGATTCAGGGTTGCGCGCCTGAGGCGCAAATAATAAAATGATTGAGGACATAAAATCTGCAAGTAGTCCAATTCTGCCCCAAGAACAGGACCGAAAATGTGTGCTAACCTGAACGGCTCGGTGCATTTCGGTATATTTAAAATTCCTGCTATAATTTACTTGACGATTCTTGCAATTCGATTGGAATAGCTCGAAGGGCCGCGTTATAATAAATTTATACGATGCATGAAGGAAATCGATGAACGTTAAACCACCAATCAAACGCATTTTTTGGAGCTCGATGCTCGACTAGCTGCCTATAACGATCACAAACGTAACAAACGCAAAAACCAAGAAAAAATATATTGATAAATAGAATCCAAATAAACAGGTTGGATTACGTAAAAGCGAGCGGCGTTACGCTAGTCTCACCCCATCTCTCAGCTTCGCTCGCTCGGCCGGGAACGCGGAACGCCTAAATCTCCTCCAATTTTTATCTAGCCGTTACATAAATGGCTGATTGACAACAACATTTGAGAATCGATTATTAGAGGGCATTGTCTTACGGTTTGTTGTCCATTTTTCGTCCGCGAATAAGATACAGTGTCCTCCCCGTTTTCCCCTCCTCCACCTCCGACCGACGTTAATCCGATTCCTCCTGTCTCCCTCCCTCCCATCCGCTCTCTTTTCCTGTGTACTGTAACGGACCACTGGGCTATGACTCACTTCCTAAACTGGGAAGGGACCACATAAGATGGAAACCGGTGAAATGAGTGGAAAATAGTGTGGGGAAACTAATTCAAGTCTTGAACAAAGGAGGAGGCTCTAAATTAAGGCTCGAACCCTCCAAAAAGAGGTCAAAACACATAATAAGAGTTATAGGGTCTTAAAAGTATATATTTACTTCTCATTATTATCAATTCTGGCAATACATAAAATATACGTACTGTGTCATTATTATATTATAGAATTAAATATAATCACAGAAACCTTTGTTTAACTTGAAATAACAGTTGACGGTTAGCCATCTGTGTAGATAGCGCTAAACTACAATTTAATTTTGCGGAGATTTCAGGAATCTTTTTTTGCAAAAACAAACACTTACAAAGTGTAAAATACCCTCAACGTCATTAAAAAAAAAAGAGTTAAGGACGACTATATTACAACCAGGTTTATACCCCTTAATGGGCCTGCAGTTTTGTTGTTGTAGGTCTATGATGACTTATCATGAGGCACTGTGTGACTGTGTTTTGGTGCTTGCACATCAGACAGACTCAGTAAGTACATTCCCTCCCTATCCCATGACAAGCAATTGTTGGCGACAGAAAAGAACTCTTCTCTCCCCCCTCCTCACTCTGTCCAACAACATCCCCATTCAAGTGTGCACCTTCAGGCTGTCTCTACACTCTCCCCCTTCAATCTCTCAATAAGAGCCTTAACACATGAAAAATACATCAAATAAAAAGACTGCCTGCGGCTTCGTCACATGGAAAATCATCTACATCAAGCAAACAATCTGGGGAAGGAACGGGAATGAAGATGAGAGCAAGAGACAAGAGATGCTTGAAGTTGCCTCGTAAAATGAGCTTTAACACTTGCTGCATGAGTTCAGAAACATATTACCTGTAAAACACTATGGGTTAGACAAGTTTATGCCACTAAATAATAATAATAAAAAAGCTGGATTGTGTCTCGCACATACATGATAACTTGCAGTAAAAGCGTGCTGTTGCCAGAAAACTGAAGCACTTGTTCAGATGCGAGCAGCCTGCAGTTATGACCCATTTCCCTCAGTTCAGTTGCACGTCTCCCATCCCGGCGGTTTGAGCAGTGACAGAGCCCAGAGGGACTCACCCCTGGCACGGCTGTCAAAAGCCACCACTCAGATCCAGTATGGCAGCTACTGCACATTCAACCAGTTGCCCAGAAGCACTCCATATATACACACACATAGAATACATGGCTTGCCAGGCAACATGGAATTAGTTTTCTAGTTTGACAAGGTCAATTATCTTCAAAAGAGCATTTCTTTTTGGGATCATTGGTTAAAAAGAAATGAGTGATGCGGAGGCTCAACGTGTTGCTGGAACCAAACTCGCTTAAAAATCGCATGTTACAAACGTAAACTGAAACATAACTAGACAAATGTCTTGGTATCTGTTTGAGCAGGTTAAATAGGAAAGATTCTTGGCAGAAAAATGCAAATAGCAGTGAAGATTTAAAATACACTTTAATACACAATTTAATAAAAACAAATAAAATTACATCCCTTAAAAGGAGAAATCACAATATTTACATGATACAAGAAACAAATAGTCTAAAACAAGCCAAACTCTCGACATCATAGCATTTAGTTTGGACAATTGGACAAATAAAATTATGTATTGTTAGTAACACTGGGAAGTTTGGAAGCAACTTCAGTTTTCCAGATAGCTGAAAATACTTCGTGGTGGTCCTGTAGGTTTGAGGGAGTTTCCGAGACATGGCCGCTTAGCAGCAGGGCTAAAAGAGTTCATCTGTCCTCTTTTCTTAATCTGCAATGTAATTTACTCATTTTTACTCATACTTAAGAACAAATGTCATATAAAGCTATCATTATACAATAAAACATTTATCTTGAGTGCTGAAGTAATTAGACAGACATCTCAACTTGTAGTGTCTTATTAATTAACAAACATTATGACTACAGCTCCATCCGGTGGTAGAACTAATAACTACATGTAAAACTCATGCAACAAGGAAAACTCAGCATTTCTTTTGGTTCTACTCCCTTTCCATAAAATGTTATTCTAACTCCATAGTAAAATATCCTTGTAAAAATGTAATTAATAAATAAAAATCTAACGATCAAACAAAGTACCTGTTTTCTAGGACCCTCTGATGCAGGTGGCTCTTTTTCTGGTGACAGGGTTTGGAAGAGGAAACCTCGTGAATTACGAGGGGCCAAGGGGTTGCTGTCAGAGATGCTGGCTAACTTTTGCAACATTGCTCGAGGCTGACTGAGTAATGAGCCTCTCTTGACCTGGAGATAAAGTACAAGTCAAAAGATTACAAATTTCAAGCATTTCCTCTTAAAAGCAGTTTAAACAAGTTGACAGTGGAATTGCTAACACAAATACTAAAAAAAAAAAAACTAAAATTTACACAGGAAGTAGAGAACAGCATGAGGGAGTGTGCGGTGGTTACTGACCACAGTGGGCTGAAATGGCTTTCGGAACTGGTTGGTATTGGGAGCCACCTTCTCTTGCAAAGGAGCAGCTGAAGGGTCTGTAAACAGGTGACTGTTTTAGAAGTGTATCCAGGAGAAAATGTCCATCATTGGACAAACAAATAGTCAATCAGCACTACAGTCCTAAATACTGTACGAAAACCTGAATTAGTCAATAGTGATTCTGCAATCTTTACAATCTCAGTGCATGTCAGTACCTTTCTTTTGAAGGGTCTTAGCAGTTAGCTTCTTAGCTAGCTTCATAAATTGACTGTCCTCCTCTTCAATCTTTTCCTCATCATCTGCATCCTCTCCCTTTTTGGCCTGAGCTTCAGTCTAAAGAACAGGATCCAAGTCAGACACATGCACACAAGCATGAACACATAGCATTTTTTTTCTTACACACACACACACCTGTTCTCTCATCCACTGTTCCCTTTCTAATCGTTCTTTACGTCTTTGCAACTCCAGTTGATCGATTTCTTCATCTTCCTCTTCTTCATCTCCATCAGGACCCATTCCACCAAACTCAAAGTTATCATCTGGACAAAACAAACCGAAAAAAAAAAAAAAACTACATGAATACAGGTCAGACACATCTACTCCAGTTAGTTGCTACAAGCACTGTCAAGTTCAAACACTCTTCATCATCAGTTTACTGAGGGATGGGATCCTGATCACAAGCTGAACTCACCAATGTTTTTCCAGCGGAAACGCCGAGCTCTTCCAGGTCCATCAGAATGCAGATCTCCATCAGCGAGGTAACGCTCCTGATACAGCCGCAGTCTTCGCTTATCATCATCCAAGACCTGCTTCCTGTAGGAAGAATATAATGAGCCTCATGTTCTTAGTGAAAGACTATGACAGTCTACAAAAGCAACCAGGTTTAAGGCATTTATAACACTTATGGAGTTGACTGATCACATGGCATGACAGATTACCAAGCTTAGCTTTGATAAAAAGGTTGCCTCCCCCATGTGGCACATTGATGTTACAACAATTTCTAGCAGCAGACAACTGTAAAATACAAAGCTACAGAGAAAGCATTTCAGCTGCTTTTGCAAGTACTCACCTGTTCCACCACCTACTAAAAGAGCAAGTCAGTGGAGGATTAAGAAAACATTTCTTACATGTGAATCTTGTTAACTTGGTCCATCAATTCCTCATCTGATGGTAATTCTTCCTGTATCTCCTCCTCCTCGTATTCATCAGCACCACCATCATACTCATCCTCACTGCCCACATCACTGCCAGACAACTCCGCCTCGGATTCCACAAACTCTGCTAAACGGCTGTTGGGACACAAATAACATGTATAAATATCAATACACACACATAAAATCACTGTCACATAAGATGAAATACATTCATTAAGCAGTAATTCCCAATCTCTACCACACTAAAATGGTTTTACATTGTTTATAAATATCTCTGAAAAACAAAAATAGGCATACATTTTCTTTTTGCCAGTGTGTCGTCCAAAGACTGCTTCCCTTTCCTCTTCCTGCTCCTCCTCCTCCTCTTCATTCTCAGTTTCCTCTTCTTCAGCATCTGATTTATCCTCATTTTCATCCTTAAATAAAAAACAATTTTTTTATTTATTTTTTTTTTTACAGCACTAAGCACTGAACAGGGGTTAAAGCAAAAAAAAAAAAAAAAAAATTGACTGAATTTTCCTTGGCCAAACCCCATTCCACAGCCATACCTGTCTCACACCCAGTTTAAGGGAGCTTTTGTCCTCCTAATTAAAAAAAAATTTAGGAGCACCTTCTTATCGATTAAAAAAAAAAAAAAAAAAAAAAAAAATTCTGATCAAGAATTAGCCTTCCTAATACGAGCTGACATTTGACAAAGTGATTTCAGGGGCATTTTCTTTTTACTTTTGTAATTGCATTTTTCTAATTTTATTAAATGTATGCAGTGTTTCCTCTAGGATTTTTTCCAGCTGTGGTGGCAGGACTATTTCTCATGGACCATGCCCCCTCCCCTCTCCACCACAGAATCTTATGCACTCAGAATTGAATTTATTTTAAATCTATTCAACTGTAAAATAAAAATGGATAGTCTTTGCTGTATAATGAAAGACAGCAGTAGGTTTATTAAGGCTGCTGTCTCTTTAAGACCTCATGCACAGATCTAATATACTGATACACATGGCTCTATTCTTACTTTTCTTTTTAGGAGTGCTTGTCCTAATTAAAAAAAAAAATTTAGGAGCACCTTTTGATCAATAATCAAAAATTCTAGCCTTCCTAATACGAGATGACATGTGACTCCTAAAAGTGACTTACAGGGGTATTTTCTTTTTACCTTTGCAATGGCATAATTTTCATCTGTCAAATTCAAAGATGTATGTTTATAAGCTTTTTAAAATTTCTATTTAAAACAATATAATAAGATGTAGAATAAGACAAATAAGTTACCAATCATATGAAATTAGTATTAATAAAAAATGTATTTGTACTACAGGGGGTGCACAGAACAACACCCAAAGTGGCTTGTAGGTACATTTTCAGACGTTTAATGAGGCTCAGAGATGGTATGAGTGCAATTAAATTCATGTGGAGATTAATGTTTTAAATATAAAATTTTGAATACAGAAATATTAAATGATTTAAATAACTGAAATTATACCTAAAAATGAAACTGAAACCGCCAGCAGGTGACACAAGTCACTGATTTAAACACTAAATCATTAAATTGATTTGGCCGATCCATTCAGGAATGAAGTAAGTGACGGTCTTTATGAATGGGTAATCATGAATCACTGACTCACTAGATTCGTTCAAAAATGCACTCATGAATGAAACACAGCTGTGTTTGCTTTTAGAGATGCGCAGGCAGCTCAGCTGTTACTTTATTTGGAACTATTTTCGTTGATGACATCAAAAATCAGGCAGTACTTGTTTATTGAACTGTTGTATTAAATCAATATTACATTTGCAAACTCCTTTAATAATTTTTAAAAGCTGTTACTTCTTATCGCGGATCTGTGGGCGCACAGAAAATGAGAGCATGCGAGTGAGTTCTCAAGACTCAAAAGCACATGCAAATGATACATTCAGTCATCTGTCATCACGTTATAAGCGCGGAACCTGCGAGAATGAGTAGAATTGTTATTAATAGCCACAATCCCGTGCCGAAATTCAAGTCCTGCTCTGTGTTCTCTGCTAATAACCCGACTGTGAATGATGCAAGCAGAAAAAAGACCAAGTTTTTTGGACCAACAGGTAGTCCCACCCCAAACTCACACCACTGGTTGAACACATTGGGCAAAGTAACAAATGTTTTCTAAGATCTTTTATCTGCTGAGTACCTTATCACTGAGGCTGTCTACATCTGACAGGAGCCGGAACTCACATTCACCTTCCTCCTCTTCCTCTTGTTCATCAATTATGTTCTTGTTCCTATGGGGACAGTATGAGGGTATAAAGCATTTATTATTTGGAGCAACAAAATACAAACCATAATTTTCAAGGATATGCAATGAATCCATGTACATTGATTATAGCTTAGTACCTGTTCGTTTCAGATGGCTTTTCAAAGGCAGGAACTGAAACTGATCGCAGCGACGAAGCAGCTAAAAACAGGTTAAATAGAGTTTGTTACCTACAAAATTTAACAAGTATCATTTTAACCCTCAGTATAAACACCACAAGACTTACACGGGCTTGCTGTGAACTTGCCAGAGCAGAGAGCCAGCAGCTGGTCCATATCTGCCTCTGAGCTGCCTTGACTCTCATCTCGTTGCACTTCTGGCTCCAAGGTCTTGTTCTTCTCCCTGGGCTTGACGACTGGCTCTTCAGGCTGTGTGGTAAAAGCTCCAGAGCACAGTCCCAGCAGTTCATCCTCTGCTGCAGGCTGAGAAGCCCCTGGCTGGGTCTGCCCAGTTCCGAAGCCCCCTGAGCAGAGCCCTAGGAGCTCACCCATGTTAGCATCCATGGCATTTTCATCCAGACTGTCTAGTATAAGCTGCCGTTTGTGGGAACGGCTAGGCAAACCGCGAGGACCGACGTTTAAGAAGCCATCGGCATCCAGTAGCTGGGAGTGGGTGTCCTCCTCCAGTGAGAAGCGACCCTGGGAGTCCCCAGCCGGAGGGAGGGCAGACTCACTTGGGGAAGATGGAGCATAAAGGTCTTGAGAATCCTCCACAGGGAGGGAGAGTGAGGGTTCAGACATCTTACCTGAGCTCTGAAAAAATATAGTGTCTGTTAAATTACTAATTTAATAACTAACATGGCAAATCATCATCAGTTACAAATCAAATTCAACTGTCACCTTGTTGTGTGTATTTAAGATTTAGAAGACACATTTGTTACATTCAGTGAAGATTTGTTTCCGTTGCATGGCTGTTGAAATGACTAGACATCTCCCACAAAATTTTGCTAAACAGCTGTAAAATGATGTGACATCTTGCAACTTCATTTTGGGACTTCCAAGTGACCCTCACCTTTGAAGCAGAGCCGAGGAAGCTGGATCTGAAGAGGCAGGGAGATGGAGAGCGGAACGCACTGTTGGACAGACCTCTGCCTGCAGCTCTATTGACTGGCTGGTATGATGGGATCATTGAGCCCATCAGCTCAAAGCTACTGTTATGACTGCTGTCCTTAGCCAATGAAAGGGTGTCATCCTCCTCTGTGAAAAGAATGAAAATTCAGACTGATTTCACATATATTTGATACTACCAATAATAAAAGAGTGGCCAACAGGTATAATAACTTATTGTTTTAAATAAGACACAGTAAAACAGAGTAAGTAATATCCATGTGCACTCACCCATTTTATTGTCGGCTTCATGGCCAGCTGCACCTAATCTTCTTACACCATCCCTGGATAGATGACGACATTCAGTTAGTAAACACTATAGAAAGTGTGTTGCAGACCAATTAGGAAACATACACATACCCTGTACGGGAACAGGAGCTGCCAGCAAACAGCATCAATGTTCCATCAGTGTCTGCTGGAGTTGGAGAGGGACTTTTGAAGCCAGGGGAAGGGCATGTTTTTACTGAAAATTCATCTTCACCTTCCTCTTTGTCCACTGCCTCTTCTCCCTCCTCCACTTCATCATCATCACCACCATCACCCAACAATTCATCAACACCCTAAAAAATGAATGGAAATAAAACTAATGACTATAAAATTAGGAAAGTCATCTTAAAGAGTAGTAGATCTGAAAAAAAAAAAAAAAAACCTTGACCAATCCAAAAGTAATGCCAATTTTTAGTACCTCTTCATCCTCTGACTCAGTCATCTCTGCTTCCTCCTCTTCCTCACAATCCTCATTGTCAAGGCGATGCAGAGCAGCTCTGCGCTCCCTCTCCTCCTTCCTGCGGATGGCCATGGCTTGTTGCAAACGAGACTTCAACAGTACCAGTTTCTCACCTACAAATAAGTAAACAATGAACAATAATTTAAAAAAGAAACACATTAAAACAGCTTCCATACCTGGAAATCAAAGCACTGTTGTAAAAATTGTGATTGTACCTGGTTTGACATTTGCAGGCTCATCCTCTCCCTCGTTAACAGTTATTGTGATTGATTCAGAGCGTAGTTCTTCCTGTCCTGAGGGGGCGCTGTCTTTCCTCACCACATTAAGCTGCAAGGTGCGCTCCCTTTTAGGGCGAGGAGCAGGTTGGATGTGCTTCATGAAGCGTTCCTGTAGTGCTTTCAGAGCTGTATTACATACACAAAATCAATCACTAATTGTGGAAAAGGGTGAAGGACATTTAAAAAGTGATAATCCAAATGAAATCTCACCTGGGTTTTCCTGAGGTGGCTCCAACTGGACAAAAGCCCCATCATCTGCACACAACTTCGCCACAGGAGGAGGATCTAGCCCAAGTTCTCTTAATCTGGCTAGTTTATCCTTGCGAGGTTTGAGCATATGAGCAGCAGTCTGGGCCTGATCAACTGAGACCTGTTGCTCTTCTTGGTCCTTGTCTGAGTGTTTAGCTCCCTCAGTTTCTTGCTCAATGGGAGTATCTTTCTCTTGACCCACAGGTTTGGGCTCGTTAGTGCTTATGTCATGTTCTACTTCTGCTTCGCTTGAGGTCTGTGGGTTGCTATTATTGGATGGATTGTCCTGATGAGTGCTGGTGGCTGTGTCTTCTAGAGGTAGGGATGTGGTGGAGGACTGGTTACCCAGAGATGATTCTGTTGGAGGGCTTGAGTCCTGCTCTGCCATGTGCTGAGATCTTGTGGTTTGATCTGAAGGTGGTTGTGTAGTGCGCTCTAAGATACAAGCCTGGTACTTGGCAGACTTAAGGACAAGTGAAAAAGATTACACTGGTAATTTCTACTGTATGAAAATATACAGGAGATCAATTAGTTCATTAGTGATAGACTTGATCTCATACTTGAGCAAAGCCATTGCACAACCCTCAGGACGAGGTTTTCTCTTGAAGAACTGGTCAATACTTTTGGGCTCTGGCATATAATATGGGAGATTGAGCATAGACTCTGCAAATGTATAAAAAGACAGCAGTGTCAGAGAGCAACTTTTTTTTATTATTATCCTGAAGTGATATTTGCCCCATCTACTCCACACATTTGGAGATGTATATATTTTTAAAAGAAGTCATGTGATTGCCAAATCTAAATTTATTTGATCCAAAATACAGTAAAATAGTAATATTGTGAACTACCATTACAAAAAAACAACAACAACAGTTTTCTATTTAATATATTTCATAATGTCATTTATTCCCATGATGACAAAGCTGCATTTTCAGCTGTCATTACTCTATTCTTCAGCATCACATGATCCTTTAGAAATCATTCTTAATATGCTGATTTGGTGTTCAAGAAACATTTAGTCTTATTATCAATGTTGAAAACAGTTGTGCTTCTTAAAATGTTTGTGGAAACCGTAATACCTGAACAGACAGTTCAAAAGAACAGCATTCACTTGATTGTTTTAGTCTAACTGAAATCAAACTCCTAAAGTGCATGTAAGATGACTGACCTCGCACAAGTCTCTGACTCTCACTGTGAAGCATCTTGAGTGCCTCCTTGCTGGCTTTTGCTGCTTTCCTCTCCTGAAAACAAGTCAGTGATTTTATTATACACAATTAACACAATCAATGAGACTGTATCACTATAATAAAACTTTTATTAAAACTATCTCACCTTGCGTGGTGACCTGTTCCCTTGTTCCTCATCTCCACTGAACTCAGACAGATGAGACTAGAGATAAATAATATTAATAAGTAACCATAAATAACAGATTCAAATAATGTGGTGACTTCAGACAGTCAAAGCAAACGTCTGTGCTTACTTTGTGTTTGGCCTTCTTTTTCACAGCTGCTCGGATAGCATCTAGAGACTCTTCCTCTTCACCTTCCAATTGTGGATCAGAGTCTTCCTCTAACTGGGCGTCAAATAGATCAGAGTCTCCGAGCAAACAGCCGCTGTCATTAAATGCTTTGATTGGAAGGGCCTCCAAAATAAGTAAAAAGGAAACAAAAGTGATTAAAACAAATAATTCTGAAACTGCAAGTTGTTAAATGTTCCAAGTACCCACCTCTGTTTTTTCTTTCAGTCGTTTTACAAGGGCAACGTTGCGTTTCTCTTTTTCTTTGCGTCTCTGTGACTTCTCCCTCTTCTTCTTTGCTTCTTTTGGTTTGACTTGGACTTCCACTTTCTCTGTCTCACTCTCATCACTGTCCATCAGGATACGGGACACTCGGTTTCCTCGCTTCTTTTTGATGCTTTCAGTCTCATTAGTCGTTGTCTCCTCATCACTGGACTCTGACAGGACCAGAGCATTTGCCATTCCAGCCTCTTCCTGCTCCCCATCGCTGTCACTGTCCTGCAGTGCCTTCCGAGAGCGGCCCTTCCGACTAACCGTGATATCTTCATCTGAATCTGAAACACAATAGTTGAAAAATCCGTCATCCCACAATATATTTTAGGTGTCGCTATTCAGAAGTGTCAAAAGCATTCCTTTTGCTTATTCATCAACAAATAAAAATGAATCAAATTCTCAAATAGTTGTTTTTCTGCCATTAAAAAAACAAAAATCTTATTCAACTAACCTTGTTGGTCTTCAGTGACCATGTTGGTGTGAATCACAGGCTCCTGCATTGGTGAGCCCATTCCACTATCTGAATCACTTTCAGCTGTTCCCGCCTCAGCCAGATCTACAGGCTATAAAATATCACATTCGGTATGCATGTTAATACTTATTTGACAGACATCCATTGCAAAAATAAAACTAGTTTAATTTGATAAATCGCGTGCTTTTGTAAACACGAGAGAATGTAAATACCGCAATGTGACTATATACCTTTAACGAGCACTACATTATAACTAGAAAGCAAGCTACACCGTATTTATTATTCTTTTCTTTTGCTGTAAACACTTACTTACATAGAATATAATAAAAAGAAATTCGACACTGGCAACAATTAAGACAAAATAGCTAATAAAGTGTGCACAATTCCTCTGGCCTTACGTGACAAAAGACAGGATGAACAGCTAAGCTGGTTAGCTAAACACAAATAACCTGATGAATTCAATCAAAATCTTCATCACCTGTTGGGCGAATTAGTTGTCAACTAGTATTTGTTCAACAAATGTAGTTATTTGCATGTATTTTGGGAGTAATATATTGTTATTTCGCTCTGATACGTTACCCGCTCAGACAGAAGAGAGCTCATCTTTAGGTTGTGTCTTGAGGTTTATTCGGTACGAAACTACATCAATCGCACTCCAAAGCCGTATAAACGTAAAAAAAAATATTTTTAACCAAAATATCATACAATCTAAATGTGATTAAACGTTATTTATATAATGCTAAAATGTATACATCCATCTCCCGCCCGATGGCGATAAACGAATAGAACTTCACCCTTCGCGCGCTGGGCTCGAGCCCTTTTCTTTAACTTTCTCCGTCATTCTTTTCGAGCATCGCTATTGGCTGAACGGTTGTTAGGCGCTTTTGGGCTGTGCTGATTGGACAGGATGGTTAGCGCTGAAACACCAATGACGCGTCGGATTGGTCAACGCTGGCTGTAAATGGACAACAACAGAGTTCCAGTAAATAAGGCGAGTTGCCACATGGGGGCAGGATATTTCTATAATAAAATATGCAGGAACTTTCAGTATGCTTCATGTAAACTGTTAAGATTACACCTAAAGAGAAAGAAAAACATCCACAACCTTTTGAGTGCTTGTCAGTGATTAAACCTTTGACCATCCACATGGATTTGCTATTAATCAATACACGTGTCAAATAGCACTTATAACTGAAATGAGTGTGCGCGCAGCAGATTTCCCCTGGATTTAGATGGCCAACTGAACTGCATTAATTTCAGTGCCATGAGCCGTTGTTCAAATGAAACTAATTCATGCTATACGCAACTTGGCGAGCCTGTGTATCCGTGTACTTCGCCCAAACCTTTATCATTTTCTCCGTGTGTGTCAATATGCGAGTCCACCAACCGAATTTCGCGTCTCCGCGCATGCGCACTTACAAATCCCATGGATCTGCTTTAAATCACTCAGAAGACAACGCAGGCAAGCTGCACATCTACGCATCCCTCCATTTCTTAAATTAGCCACTTTAAGCTTCGAGATACCGCCCCCAATTTCAGTGTCGGTACGGAGCCGCCAGGCCGGGACAGAGACGGAGAGAGAGCCCGCGGCCATGGAAGCGCTCGGACCCGGTAAGTGCTAAAAAACGAGCCGTATGACAGCGTAGTGCGGCCGTTGCGCTGCCTCACCAGGGCCCGCGGTAGCGCGCTGTTTAGGCCTCGACGGAAAAAACGAAAACAATCCCCTACCACGCTACGCCCGTTCGTCAAAACCGTACTAACGACATAAAGCTGTTGATAATCGTACTCAGCCTCACCGAAGGAGATTTTGGGAAGCCAACAAGTGTTTGTTTATTACTGAATGAGCGTTAAATGGTTCTAGCCCAGTGCGGAAGACAGGACGGCATTGTGTGGTGGTGGGGATTTAACCACACGCATCTTTCTTCCGCGTCTGCCATGAACAAGCCTGCATATTATATATCACGTCCTCTGCTTTAAAAGTAAAACATTTTTAAGGTTTTATCGCAGACGGTTTGATAGCGAAGTGTGCACATATCGTTATGGATGTCTTGCGCGAGCTAGAAACGCTAAAAGAACACTCGTGTGCGGTGTAGTTGATACGGGCGCGGATGTCCCCCCTCTTTTTTTTTTTTTTTTTTTTTTATTGTTGGCGCTTTGTGTGATCCCCATGTGCGTTTGTTTATGCCTAAATGCTGATCATGTCAAAGAATAACGGTTGATTGGACTTTAAGCGCCAATGTCACGTATCTAACTCCATGCACAGCCAACGACCAACTGTTGTCACTATAAGAATGAACTCTCTGACCTCTGAAAAATCGGCTTGATTATGATCTTAGACCATGACATGCATGAGAATTAAACGATATTGGTACAGTCTCATTTTTTTGAGAGCTAGCTCGCTTTGACTTCTTCAAATTGCCGTGCATTTGTTTTCATATTGTTTGTTAATGCATCAGTGCTTTCGAAAACAACTGATGTGTCCTGCTTCTCTCAAGTGATGCTTTTCATTAACCTTGCAGGTCTTCTGATTCATTAACTTCATTTTTATTCAATCAGTTTTGTCTATAATCACGTTTGTTTATCGGGCAAATGTGAAAGCCTTATGAATGACTCTTAATTAGCACTTTGTTTAAGAGCATGCTTTAATAAGGAAATGAATAGGGTGCATGTTGTAACATTCTTTTTTTTAAAAGCTAAAACGACTGTGTGTTTTGGCAATGTTTGCTCTGTAAATGTAACTTGTGTTCTTCAGCTGTGAGGTCAGGCAATGCCAAAGATCTGCCATCAAAGTGTTTGCAAGAAACACAATGTATGTTGATTGCAATATTAAACTGTTGTGTAATTCTGAGTTTGGCACAATAAAGCTCTGTACGCTTGTGTTTGTTGACATTCTGTGGCTGTCAGAGCCTTGTGGCCTCTGCCAGCCAAAATCAGAATTGTTTTTATCTGTTACTACAAAACAAGATTTTAAAAGTCAACATGGAATCAAAATTGACCTTAATGGATCCTGGTCTTATTGTGAACAGTTCATAGAAAAATTGGAATCTTAAAAAAAATAATTGAATAAACAACTGCCAAACATTGCGTTGTTTTTCAATGTTTAGCAGAATGCCCATACTGCTAATAATGTCCACTTTTCACCATCTGTTCAGTGCCTGATGAGAAATTAAACCCAAATGTGACACATTGAAGGAATAAAATAGGTTAAAAGCCACAATTCTTTTTGATGTTGTTGCAATCTTACATTGTTTTGTTATAATTTTAATAAGTATTATGTGGTAATCTAAAATTAAAGGGGACGCATATGAAAGATCAACAGCCCCACAAGCAGCTCTTGTGTTTGGGTAAATGTAGCCACTTACAGATCTGGATGTATTGATTGTGGCTGAGTTGTGTGATTCAGTAAAGTTAACATGGATCCTGCATATCTTTGTCATGTCTAGCATCCGCTGTGTAATCCAGGTGATCTGCTTGTGTCATGAGACTCGGTGTCATTACTGAGTCATCACTTAGTCCAGCTGCCCCTCAGTTTAAGCCTATCATGCCATTTAGCTCATAGCATGACAGTTTTAGCCTTTTGCCCCCCAGTAGAGAGATACTGCAATATTCAGATTTTCTGTATGCATAAAATACATAGATAACCCATTATGTTTGTCTAAATATTTTCATTTCTGCTTTATTTGATGAATGAACCAGAATAAATTACAATTTTTACATGTCATTGTGATTGATTATTTGTTTGGACTGCCAAGTGTTATGACATTTTTAAACAACATGAATTAAAAACCAGTGCTGTTTTCTGTGGGTCTAAAATAGCTCTTAATTGACCCTTCTACAAATTAATGCCTTAAAAGGTCTTAAATCAGAGTAGAACGTCTTAAATTTATGAAGTCATGGCATTAAATGTTGCATGCACTGAAAAAAAAAAAAAAAAAAAAGATTATCTTAGTATTTTTTTTTTCCCCAATACAGATATCTCTCTATCCTGAAATCAAGGTCCATTTACTAGAGATGTAAATTGAACATGAAGTATTGTTTTCTGATAAAATTGAATTTATGCTTAAGACAGAATAAACATCTGTTAATGGGGTATGGAAATGTTTTATTTTTCTGAGCCAGCTGGCTGATATTTGTTCTTGTTTTAATCACAAATTCACTTCATTTTGATTGATTTCACATCAGTTCACAAAACAAGACTTATCTAATGTCATTTTGTAAATGCATCTTGTTTTATGAATCTCATAAAAAAAAATATGTGTGTGTGTGTGTGTGTGTATGCTTGCTAAACTGTATTTAGTAGATGCTGAAATAGTATTCCATTTTGAACATACCCTTATACTTCAGATGACTGCTAGACCGTCAGGCAGTTGTTAGATGTTCTGGATCAAATAAGCAATCCATTGCCTTTTTGTTCATGGATTACTTTACTCTTAATGCAATTGAAGGAATCAGGATACCACAGAAAGCACAGGCTTGATAATGAGTGCCGTGAGACCCTGATTACATACTGAAGGCAGTAGCTGCCCACTTTTAGCGATCATGTCTGACACTCCATCTTGGTGTGCTGTGAAGTGTAACAGCTGAGTGGCCTATATAAAGAGTCCTCTTGGTTTTTGATGAATGCAGGTTTCCCCCATCTCCACCCCAGCCGTGTTCATGCTGTAGTTTAGAGAGCTTTGTTGGCATTGAGGAGGGGGAGCCATAGGCAAGACAGTATGTGGAAGGGATGAGAGAGCGGTTATAGAGGCTCCCAATTGTTCTCCCTGGTGCTTTGCTTGCTAACTGGAGCGTGTAGGTCTGTGAGGGGCTTAGACCCCTGCAAACCACAGCGGTTTGACAAAAGGGTACATCACATCTCTCTGATGGGCCCCAATAGCCATCCATCCCCCCCAAAAAACGTTGAAAATTTTGAAGTATCATTGCATTGAAGCTGTTTCTGCTTATCAGTGTCTATTTGGATTAAATAGGACTAACTTTCAATTGGTCATGTTTTGCTATTATAACAAAGTTTTTTTTTTTTTTGCAGGCAAATGATTTGCTGGGTTGTGATAGCGTCATCCCAGATCGCAGCACCCCCCCTTCCCATATGACCCTGCATTCATCTGTCTGCAGTGGACACACAGTCTTTTGTCTGATAGCTTGCGTGGGGCTGCATGGAGGCGGGACATTAATGATTGGCTATTATTGTTTCTTATTTTGTTGGGGTTTTTTTTAACCCCGTTTGTGGGTTAAGGGTCAAGTCATGTCGCCTTGTTAAGTTGTTTGTATCTCTGCCATTCTGTTCTTCCCCGTTAATCAATCTGAAAGCCAAGCATTCTCTGTATTGTGTTGTTCCATGAAAGAAAAGGGCACGTCAGTGTATGGTATATGTCAGATGAGAGCTCAGTCAGTAGCCACTACTACGTTAAATGAAGGTTCAGTCTTTTGGCTTCATCTGAACAAAATGATTGTTTGTTTCTTCCAGGCCCGCCTGCCCCTACCTCCCTCTTCCAACCACCACGCCGGCCCGGCTTGGGTACAGTGGGGAAGCCGATTCGCCTGCTGGCCAATCACTTCCAGGTGCAGATCCCCAAGATCGACGTCTACCATTATGACATTGACATCAAGCCTGAAAAGCGACCCCGCCGGGTCAACAGGTGAGTGCAGTTGGTTTTTGTTATTGTTGTTGTTGTTTTAATTTATATAAGTCTTATGCTCACTAAGGCTGCATATATTTATTTTGCTTTTAATTTCATTACTCCAGTTTTCAGTGTCACATGATCCTTGAGAAATCATTCTATTATGCTGATTTGGTGCTCAAGAAACATTTCTTATTATCAGTCTTGAATACAGTTGTGCTTCCTAATGTTTTAGTGGAAACTAATACCTTTTTTTTTTTTTTTTTTTTTTTAGATTTTTAGTAGAAAGTTTAAATAAATCTTTTGTAACATTATGTATGTCTTTGTGGTCATTTTTTTTTATTTTTATCAATTTCATGCATCCTTGCTGATTAAAATCATTATTTTACTAAAAAAAAGTGCTGACTCCAAACTGTTGAACAGTAGTGTGTGTGTATATATATGTTGAGGATGTATTCATGAAAATGTAGCTAGCAGTGGAAATGTATTCAAATGATTGTAAATTTGGGATGTTTTATTCTATAGAGAGGTGGTGGATACAATGGTGAGACATTTTAAGATGCAGATCTTTGGGGACAGGCAGCCTGGTTATGATGGCAAGAGGAACATGTATACGGCTCATCCGCTACCCATCGGGAGAGACAGGGTAAACAAAGCATGCTCAAATATAGTATTTGGTTTTTCCCAAATGTTTAATAAACATAACAATATTCTTGTGTGTTACTACTTATTGCGAGAAGAAAAGCTCCTTTTAAATCTAAGCATTCTTGACATGTGATGCAGGTGGATCTGGAGGTGACATTGCCAGGTGAGGGGAAGGATCAGACCTTCAAGGTGTCTCTGCAGTGGGTGTCAGTGGTGAGTCTGCAGATGCTCCTGGAAGCTCTGTCTGGTCACTTGAATGAGGTCCCGGAGGATTCTGTACAGGCTCTGGATGTCATCACTCGTCACCTGCCCTCCATGCGGTAAGCCACAGTCTCTGAAATCCTATTTCCCCATGTTATTATTTTTTTTTTTTGGGGGGGGTTGACCTGACATCTTTCATGCCTTCTGATACAGGTACACTCCAGTAGGTCGTTCCTTCTTCTCACCACCAGAGGGGTATTACCACCCACTGGGAGGAGGGAGGGAGGTTTGGTTTGGTTTCCATCAGTCTGTCCGTCCAGCAATGTGGAACATGATGCTCAACATAGATGGTATATTTTGTCTTTCCAAATCTTTTCCTTCTATGTGTTTTGTGCATCTTTAGAATATGCCCAACTCTGCCTATTTTAATTTTATTTTCCACACAATGTAGTTTCAGCTACAGCCTTCTACCGAGCACAGCCTGTCATTGAGTTCATGTGTGAGGTTCTGGACATCCAGAACATCAACGAGCAAACCAAGCCCCTTACAGATTCACAACGTGTCAAGTTCACCAAGGAGATCCGAGGTGAGGGGGTGAAGCATGTTGCTGTAAAATGGTTCATAATGTCATTTACTGTAGCTCAAATTTAGTTTAAACTACCTATCAAAAGTTTGGAGCTGGTAAGATGCTTCTTATTTTGTTTTTGAAGAGTCTTTTATGCCAACCAAGTCTACATCTCTTTGGTCAAAATTACAGTAAAATCAGCACTATTGTGAAATTATAAAAAAAAAAAAAGAAGGTTTTCTATTTTAGTATATTTCAACATAAAAATTATTTCTGTGATGGTAAAGTGGAATTTTTAGCAGCCATTACTCCAGTGTTACATGATCCTCCATAAAAGTTTTCTTATATGATTTAGTGCTAGGGCTGTTGCGATATTGTAATACCGCTATATTAACAAGCCAACTGCAGTGTATGACAAGCAACTGAGTGGAAAAAAAATTAGTTTGCCATCAGTTGTTCTAAGATGACAGCGATATATTTGTCGTTGTATCCTTTTTAATTGATCTCTGTAAAGTGAAACATCAGCTTCAGCGTTACCCAGGTGATGTGTCCTTTGAGCTTTGTAAAGTGGCACTCTGAGTTTTATTTTAAACACATTATTTCATTCATGAATGAATCAGCCTCTTTTTTTTAAGTTATTAGTTGACTCGCTCATAAAGACAGTACTCCAGCCACCTGCTGGCATAACCATGTAACTGCACTGACTGACAGCCTGTCTGGAACATGCAGAGAGCTGAAACTGGTGAAATATCAACACTCTTTAGAAAGCCTCTTGTTCAGTCAGATTCAAGAATCAGAACTAACTGTTATGCATATTAGAGAATTTCTTACTATTGGGAGATAAGAGGATCTATGTTTGCAGCGGTGCCCTGAGCACAGACTTGATTAAATGCCCCCATTGATTGATATTGCATACTTTTGTTATTTTAAATATTCCTAAACGTGTTAACTATATCATGAAAAATCTTGAATCTCAAATATAAGTCAATGCATTTTACACCTTTATAGATGTACATAAAATGCGAATTACATTTAACATCATCAGGCTTTAAGACCATATTTGCAGATTTAGAAATAGTTTATTACTTATACCTTATTATATTTATAATACTGAACATGAAAATATATATTTTTTTAAGAGTAAAAATCTGGAACAAAACATTGGATTAAACGATTGTTTTGCTATATTGATGGAAAAAATGCATTCATACTTAAGAGTATTGAACAAACTCAAAATGCTAAAACTCAAAACATTCTTGAGCAAATATAGTTCATCAGTTTCTTTAGAAAGAATATTATTTTTCATATTTATATTAACTATTTTATCAATATTCACTTTTCTCTCACCATGATTGAGAAAAGAACAACTAAACAAAATTACATGTAATTTATTAGAGTTTCTAGTAAAATTTGCTGCAGTCTATTTATAAAATACAATATTCAACGAATTGATATTATTTTAGTTAAACAAATAATTCCCTAATAAAGACTTCACTTGTTTCATTCCTGAATGAATCAACGTTTTTGAACGAATCTCATTTTAAGTCACTTTTCTCCACCTGCTGGCATTACGTTGAAATTGATGCAATCTTTATTTGAAGCATCATCACTTTCAAAAAGGTGATTTATTCTATTTTGATCGCTTCTGTAGACAGCAGTGTTTATATCTGAACTATAAACTTATTCCAGTACTTGTTATTATTTGAATGTTTGTAACACAGAAATAGCGATACAAAAGACTTTGTAAAGATGTTTCATGTACGTAAACTGCTCTCTCTGGATAAGTGGCAGATTTGAATGACACAGTGTCATTCAAGGTTTTAAAGGGTTAGTCTGTTTTGCTCACCCCCGAGGCATCTTGGGTGTATATGACTTTCTTCTTTCAGACAAATCCAGTTGGAGTTATATTAAAAATCGTCTTTGATCTTTCAAGCTCTGTCTTTGCAGTCAGCAGGTGTTGCAGTGCATCAGTCCAACAGAAGTGAAATAAAAGCGCCCTTCCATAAAACGTTCCTCAAACGGTTCCGGGGGGTGAACAAAGTCCTCCTGTAGTGATTCGATGCGTTTTTATAAGAAATATATCCATATTCAAAATGTTATAATCACTTTAATCTAGCTTGTGCCAACAGTTGTACACAGAAGCAGTTCAGGGTGCATGACGTATGAGGTCAGCACTGCACCGGTGAGTCTCGTGAAAACTAATGTTTGCTTACAGGATCAAAAGAAGCAACGTTTCCTTACTTGAGGAAAGGAAAACCAGTCTCCTCTTGGCTTATATGTAATTACTGACCGTTGTTTTGTTTTGATCTCTCTGCTGCGTTTCCGCATGCATCACTTCAGAGCAGCGCATGCGCAAAGCTTACCTCATACGTCATCTGCCCAGAACTGCTTCCGTTTACAACAGTGAGTGCATGGTAGATTAAAGTGATTACGGTTTGAATATGGATATTTTTCTTACAAAAATGGATCGATTTGCTACAGAAGGCCTTTGTTCAACCCCCGGAGCCGTGGTGTTTTTTTTTTTTTTTTTTTTTTTTTTTATATAAATGGAAGGGCACTTTATTTCAGGTCTTTTGGACTGAAGCAATGCAACACCTGCTGACTGAAATGAAACAACTTGAAAGATCAAAGACAAAAAAAATGATATAACTCCGACTGCATTCGTCGGAAAGAAGGATGCCTCAAGGGTGAGTAAAACGCAGCCTAATTTTCATTTTTGGGTGAACTAACCCTTTAATAGATGTATAGCTGAATCCTGTCATTTATGAACAAGATTGCGTGGGTGATTGAATCTGTTTATTTAAATATCCATCAGTATATGACAGGAAACATATGACACGACAATGGTACACACAAACCATCTGCCTGAGTAAATTGTACCATGTGAATTTTTACTGCCCAAGTGATGTAGTAAAATTACAGAGCCTGCATACATATATAGCATAAGAACTGAAAGTCTGATTTGTCAGTCAGTCAGAACTTTTTTTTTTTAAACAATGGCATAATTAAATAATGTTATTGCAGCCATTTAGCCTATGAATCGATGAAAGTGCATATTTTTTAATGAAAGAACTTAGAGTGTGGGCTGCTTTTGGTACTTGAATTTATTTGTGCTTTAATAATGAGATCCAAGTTTAAGAATACACTGGAAGCTAAAATTTTAAAAATGTGTCTTTTTTTTCTCTCTTTTTAACAGCATTTACTTACAATAGTGAAAGACGTCTTCCCTCAGGTAGATTGCATGTTTTCTTGGCTTGCTGGATGTTGGGCTCATGATTGATAATCACGCTGTTTGCTTTCGCCCAGAATGATTTGCTGAAATAAAAAAACGGACTGTAAAGGGAATTGCCATTAGCGCAAGTCCCGCTCGTTGTGAAGTGGGAGCGACCAGCTGGCAGAGGATTCTTCAAGATCTTGAAATCATAAAACAATGATTTGTCTGAAAAGAATGATTAATTATCAACTGTGCTAATTTTAGCTACCCATGAATAATAATAATTCAACAAGCTTATTTATATAACTTATTAAGCAAACAATCAGGCATGCATAAATAAATGCGTTAATATTGGTTACCGTGCTATTGAGCCACTCAAAATCACCGCAAGGTAAATTTCTTCAAAGCAACAGCCCTATTTAGTGCTCAAAAATGCTTCTTATGCTGCGTTTACTGCAATTGCAAGATTTCAACTAAACTAAAAATCGTTCATGTTCTCGTAGGCTGGAAGTTTTCTGAGAGCTACAATGACCGCAATACCACCTGACTTCAGCAGATTCATTTAAGCACTATGTTTAGGAGTTGATAGTGTTGCCATAGGAAAGCATTAGTCCAAAGATGTGAGCATCTCCGTGTAGAACGTTACATGTTGTCAATCTTGAGCCTGTGTTAATTTAGACAGGGCGTGAATGCAGCTTTATTATCAGTGTTGAAAAAAGTTGTGCTGCTTAATATATTTGTGGAAACTGTGATGTTTTCAAAAGAACAACTATTTTTTTTAAATAAGTCTTTTGTAACATTATAGATCTCTTTACTGTCACTTTTGATCAATTTAATAATAATTATAAAAAAAAAATTCAATGATAAAAGTATGAGTTTCTTTTAAAAAATCTTACCGACCCCAATCTTTTGAACGGTGGTATATGTTGCACCACATCAAGGGCCAAGACTGCTTCAGTTGTGGTTATGAAGTGAATTGCTGAGTTAATATCATTGTGTGTATAGGACTGAAAGTGGAGGTCACACACTGCGGCCAGATGAAGAGGAAGTACCGTGTGTGCAATGTCACACGCCGCCCAGCCAGCCATCAGACGTTAGTGCTTTTTACATTTTTACCAGTGTTTGCAAAATTTGCTGTAAACTATAGTTAAGTGTTTAACACTATTTTTAAAATTTTTATTTTTTTGCATTGTTATACCTACCAGTTATTTTCTGCACATTTCTACAGATTTCCTTTGCAGCTTGAGAATGGACAAGCTATGGAGTGCACCGTTGCCCAGTATTTCAAACAAAAGTACAGCCTGCAGCTCAAATACCCCCACCTGCCCTGCCTCCAGGTGGGGCAAGAACAGAAGCACACCTATCTACCCCTTGAGGTAAGAGACATGCACATCATATAAAGTGTTTTCCAGGCTTTCACATGTACAAAAATTAATTTGATTTGACTTGGCACTCATTGAATCCTTTCTTGTATCCTCCATTAAGTTTGTAACATAGTGGCAGGACAGCGCTGTATAAAGAAACTAACAGATAACCAGACCTCGACCATGATTAAAGCTACGGCCCGCTCAGCCCCAGACAGGCAGGAAGAGATCAGCAGACTGGTGAGTGGCACCTGTTGAGTAAGAGTAAGATCAGTCACAATGCTCAATATGACAGCAGTACAAAGAGAAGTCCAGCCTTATAGTTAAAAGAGCCAATTACTTTGTTTTTAAAAAGAATTTACCACTAAAACTCCTGTTATTCTTTTAGGTCAAAAGCAACAGCATGGTGGGCGGGCCTGACCCTTACCTGAAAGAGTTCGGCATTGTTGTGCACAATGACATGACAGAGGTGACTGGGCGGGTCCTCCCAGCGCCCATGCTTCAGTATGGGGGCCGGGTGAGTACAGACACTGGGAGGGACTGTAGCAGGGTGAGTACTGGGGCTCGGGTGCAGGGTGAGTACGGGTGGGCTGGGAGCAATGGCATGTGTGTACGTGGGTGTGTGTGTGTGTCTGTGTCTGTGTTGTCATGGGATGAGTGGACTAACCAAAGGAATGATGATCAGACTCCACTTGGCCAATGCTGTTCAGCATAATCAACAATCTATTTTAACATCTCGGGAACTTGAGGAGCTCAATTCTAATGCAGTTAGATCATTATAATTACTCCTGTAAACTTCCATACATCTTATTTATTGTGGTTTAATATTATTTAAAACTACAGCTGTACATAAACATTTCATTTTAACTTTCACAAATTGATGTGAGATGTTACTCATGTAGAGAAGCATCATTGGTAGACTTTTTTTCTTGTTTAAAATTAACCTACCAGTAGAGACTTATCTTCATTCCTGTGAAATAACAACCTCTTGAGGGATCGCTCTCTCTTTGCAAACAGTACCAGTTGTTTTGGTTAATTTGGAGAAACTGTTGTATGTAAAGAGATCTGCAACCCCATGTCTTTGTTTATAAATTCTTAATCACTGTCACTAACTTATACTGTGCACTAAGTACGGGTGCAGTCAATACTATCACTGTAATTAATTTGTTAATGAGCTCAACTGAAAATTGAGTTATCTCTAACATCTTGTTTGTATGTGTGCTTATGAGTGCTTTTAATCTTAATGTGTTTTCAGTTGCTCTAGTCTTCAGGGCCTTTCATTATATTATATTATTGTAATAAAATATAGTATTTTTTTTTCATTGTTTAAACATTTTTAATTTAGAATTATTATTATTATTATTATTATTATTATTATTATTATTATTGTGGACCTTTAAAGGGATACTCCACCCCAAAATGAAAATTTTGTCATTAATCACTTACCCCCATGTCGTTCCAAACCCGTAAAAGCTCTGTTCATCTTCGGAACACAATTTAAGATATTTTGGAGGCTTGAGACTGTCCCATAGACTGCCAAGTAAATAACAGTGTCAAGGTTCATAAAAGGTATGAAAGTCGTCTTCAGAATACTGCATCTGCCATCAGACGTGCAATCTGGGTTATATGAAGTGATGGGAACACTTTTTGTAAGTGAAGAAAACAAAAATAACTTTATTCAATAATTTCTTTGTCAACGGTCTTCTCTGTGTCTCTCCATATCACTGTATGCTATGTTTGCTCTTCTGTGTCATCCACGCCACAAGGATGCGCTGTTTTATTTCAAATCAAAGCTAAATACACGTAGAAACAGCGCATCCTTGTGGCTCGGATGAGCATACACCGCATACGGCAGGGATCTCCAACCCTGCTCCTGGAATGCTACCGTTCTGCAGACTTCAGTTCCAACCCTGCTCCAACACACCTGTCTGTAATTATCAAGTAGCCCTAAACACATTGATTAGCTGGTTCAGGTATGTTTGATTGGGGTTGGAGCTGAAATCTTTAGGAAGGTAGCTCTCCAGGAGCAGGGTTGGAGACCACTGGCATACGGTGATATGGAGAGACACAGAGGATACCGTTGACAAAGGAATTATTGAATATTTATTATATAATAATTATTATTGTTTTCTTCGCTTACAAAAAGTGTTCCCGTCGCTTCATATAACCCAGATTGCACGTCTGATGGCAGATGGAGTATTCTGAAGACGACTTTCATACCTTTTATGGACCTTAACACTTATTTACTTGGCAGTCTATGGGACAGTCTTAAGCCTCAAAAATGTCTTAAATTGTGTTCCGAAGAAAAACAAAGCTTTTACAGGTTTGGAACGACATGGGGGTAAGGGATTAATGACACAATTTTCATTTTAGGGTGGAGTATCCCTTTAAGAGTATTTCATAAGCCCTGAACACTAGAGCAGTTCTTTTCTTTTTTTTTTTTTTTTTTTTTTTTTATTAAATTCAAATAACTCCTGTATTGATATTTCAGATGCATTCCTCCTTGCATTAATTTACTTGCTTTATGTTTAACCTTTACAGCTAATTTGTATTGCAGTTTTAGACTAAGTTTTATAATATAAAAAAATTGTGATTGTGTGTTTAACCAATGGGGAGGTTGGTGGTGGGTCTTTTCGGCATAGTCTGCTTTCTGCTATTAGCCCAGGCCTGTTAGAGTTGGGTGGGTTTGGCAGTGGAGGGTATTGTGTAGAATGTGTATCTCAGGATGAGAACGAAGGATTCACTAAGAGTGTAGGGACTCTCTCCCCAGAACAAGACGGTGGCCACACCCAACCAGGGTGTCTGGGACATGAGGGGAAAGCAGTTTTATGCGGGTATAGAGATCAAAGTGTGGGCTGTGGCCTGCTTCGCCCCTCAGAAACAATGCAGAGAGGATTTGCTCAAGTAAGGATTACTCTCAACTATTTTTTTTTAATATATAAATTTATAATTTTTCTGTAAGTCTGTTTTAGTATATTTAAAAGATGCATGATTAAGTTATTTTAATTAAAAGCTTATTATAAACCTTTCATGTTGGAAAATTTGTTTTAAATTTGTTACAGTTTGAGGAAGTTTTGACAAGGATTTAATTCTGAAAGCTTTTTCAAACATTTTTCAAAACCAGAAGTGCATGGTTAAAGATTCTTTTGTGTGTGTGTGTGTGTGTGTGTGTGTGTGTGTGTGTGTGTGTATGTATTTGTAGGAGTTTCACTGACCAGCTGCGCAAGATATCCAAAGACGCAGGGATGCCCATCCAAGGCCAACCCTGCTTCTGCAAGTATGCCCAGGGGGCAGACAGCGTGGAGCCAATGTTCAAGCATCTCAAAATGTCTTATGTGGGACTACAGCTTATTGTGGTCATTCTGCCTGGGAAAACACCAGTCTATGGTAAAGAGAGCTCCTTTAATGATGAAACACAACAATAGTCAGAGAATATGATGCTGAAGTGGTTTTGTGTCTCTCCAGCGGAAGTGAAGCGTGTGGGAGATACTCTGTTAGGAATGGCCACTCAGTGCGTTCAGGTGAAGAATGTGGTGAAGACGTCCCCTCAGACGCTGTCCAATCTCTGTTTGAAGATCAACGCCAAACTAGGGGGCATCAACAATGTGCTGGTGCCACATCAAAGGTGGGTTTTGGACTAGGGATAGTTTATGATGAGGTGAGAGTATGTATGTATGTGTTTATGTACATATCAATTACAGACAGTAGGTATTCATCATTTACCATGAAATGCGTTACATATTTTGTAAAAAAATGCATTATACATAAAGGCTTCAAATAAAGTGCTACCAAAAGATTTAGATGCCATCTTTAGTTCAGGAGTTTTTCCCCATTGTGATTTCAGATTGTAATGTCAAATCTACATGATTAGACTGGGGCCCAAACAATGCTTGCATAAATTGTTCATTTTTAGTCCACTCAGAAAAAATAACCATGTCACCTAGCAACACCACTGACAATCCTAGGGCAATTTTAAAGAGCTTTAATGCATTTTCAACCTGGAAATTCCCTGAACATAGGAAGGAAACTTCTATTCTGTTCCTTCATATGTCTATGTTTGCTTTCCATCAGGCCCTCTGTGTTCCAGCAGCCGGTCATCTTCTTGGGGGCCGATGTCACTCACCCACCTGCAGGCGATGGGAAGAAACCATCCATTGCGGCTGTGGTGGGAAGCATGGATGGGCACCCCAGTCGCTATTGTGCCACTGTGCGAGTGCAAACCTCACGCCAGGACCTGTCCCAGGAACAGTTCTACAGCCAGGAAGTCATCCAGGATCTCACCAACATGGTGCGAGAGCTCCTCATTCAGTTCTACAAGTCTACCCGATTCAAGCCCACACGCATCATCTACTACCGCGGAGGAGTCTCTGAGGGCCAGATGAAGCAAGTGAGTCATCCGGAGGAGATGCATTGACTCAGACTGCTGCAGCTGCATTGATGATATTTGAAAGTTTGATATTTGATATGATATTAGAATGAAATGAAATAAAATGTGATTTAGTGACAGAAAAATTACATGTTCAGTTTTTCTTCCGTTAATATTGTTCATTTTCTTGTGCAGGTTGCCTGGCCAGAACTGATCGCCATCAGGAAAGCTTGCATCAGTCTAGAAGAGGACTACAGGCCAGGAATCACTTACATTGTAGTGCAGAAACGTCACCATACCAGACTCTTTTGCTCTGACAAAGCAGAGAGGGTAAGTATTTTATTTTTGTATTTTTTTTTTTTTACAAATCTACTGTAAGTTATAAGTTATTTAGGTTCACCAAGGCTGCATTTATTTGATCAAATACAGTAACATTTTCAGCAGCTATTTCATTAGTCTTTAGTGCCACATGTTCCTTGAGAAATCATTCTAATATGCTGATTTGCTGCTCAAATGTTAAAAACAGTTGAGCTGCTTAATATTTTTGTAAAATGTTTTTTCAGGATTCTTTGCTTTAATAGAAAGTTTCAGAAAGTTTTTTTTTGGGAAAAAACAAAACAAAACAAAAAAAACTTACCCCCACACTGAACAGTAGTATATGATTACATATTTCTTCATTCTTAATCTTAACACTGTAAGTGGCAAAGCTTAAACATTTTTTGGGGGAACTGTGCTTGTTTAACTGTTTAATAAGACCGCTTCAGAGTGTGTTTGCTTGTTTTTCATCCTTTAAACTGCCTCACCTTCGGTTAAAACAAAAACTGTGGTTTGTCGATTCTAACTGTCTAAGTGGGCGGTTCATAGTCAGAATATGCGTCGTAGACTGTGCAGAACCAGACATTTGCTCAATGTTTAAAGTACCGGTGTATGTAAAGCAAACTATTGAGATTTCAATGTGGATGGACAACCTATAGCAACGCACCTTTTATATAAACAACGCACAAAATCTTGCTTTATAGGACATTGTGTTAATCTTAAAATCAACATGAATGATTCATTGCATTCTCTTCTAAACCTTGTATACAAATTTCTTTGACTCAGGTTGGGAAGAGTGGCAATGTCCCAGCAGGCACTACAGTGGACAGCACCATTACACACCCCTCAGAGTTTGACTTCTACCTGTGCAGCCATGCTGGTATCCAGGTGAGTCACAGCCCAGGTGCTTTTTTGTTAATTAATCCGTTTGTCCGTTCAAGATTCACACAATTGCATTTCTTTCCCACAGGGCACAAGCCGTCCCTCTCACTATCACGTCTTGTGGGATGACAACTGTTTCACGGCTGACGAACTGCAACTGTTGACTTACCAGCTCTGCCACACCTACGTGCGCTGCACCCGCTCCGTCTCTATCCCCGCACCAGCCTACTACGCCCGGCTTGTGGCGTTCCGTGCCCGCTACCACTTAGTGGACAAAGACCATGACAGGTTATTAGCATATCATTATTAACCTGGGACATTCTTATAAAGTTAATGAATGAAATTTAATGCTTTCTGTATCATTTCCTGTGTGCAGTGCTGAGGGCAGTCACGTATCAGGACAGAGTAATGGCCGAGACCCTCAGGCCCTGGCTAAGGCGGTCCAGATTCACTATGATACCCAGCACACTATGTACTTCGCCTGACATCAACCAGCAGGAGACGCACTTCTACACTCCCTCTTCAATCTGTCTCTCTCTCTTCCTCTTCCTGTTTCTCTCTATCGCGTCTTCATCTGCAGCAAAGCAGTTCTGAAGCCAGGGGGCCATCTGTCAGTCCAGTCGAAATTGGTCGGCCTCGGAAGAACCAACCTCTACCAGCAGTCCTGCACTGAGAGGCTTTTGGCCTCCAATGCACAGAGAAAAAAAATCAAATTGAGCCATTTTTAACTTTTCATTTCATATTTTGATTTTGAATGTCTTTTTAATTTGTAATATACACTGAGTGTGAGCAAACCTGCGCCATTGGTCAGGGCAGCTCTGGCTCTCTCAGCTAAGCTGGACTCTGTCTACTTTTACCTCAAGCCACCATCGGCTGAATCTTGTCACATGTCTTTTGGGGCAGGTGGGGTGGATCTTGCATGTTGGGGTGGGGGTGGGGGGGGGTTTGACTTTGATTGATTTGTTTTTCTCCTTTTTATGGTCGTATTTGGACTCTCTACTCTCAGTCTTTTACAAACGAGGTGACCTGGATATACAAACCCATTACCCGCTCCCAATTTGTGCGCTCGTGTGGATGTACGTTCGTGCGTACGCATGTGTGTGTGTGTGTGTTTGTGTGAATGTGGGTTCATGTCTCATGGCAGGCCACTGAATTGTAAAGGGAAAACTAGGAGCAAACTGCTGTAAATGCCTCTTCTTTTTTATATTAACACACACATAGATATATAAAAAAATATATAAATATTTACAGCTCTATAAGCATATTCCACTTAATGATCTAAGGCTTTCATAAGCTGATGGTTTTGTGTAGCAGTAGCATTACCCATGGTCTCCTCTGTGACTGTTGGGGTTGTCGGACCTGGGCAAACAGGGCTTGGTACAGGTGCCATTCCGCCTGTGGCAAGACCGGAAACGCATGCGTCTTATTCAGATAGTTATTTTAGAGGGTTGAAAGGTATGGCCATTGCACAGTTCCAGATGTAGCGCTAACGCGCCGTCTGATAGGCTAGGCTTGCAACACAGCACTCTCCCTTCTTTTATGCATTTATACATAAGATTCAAATCAGATTTGTAAGAGTTTAATATAAATGTTTTTTTTGTGGTAAACTTTTAACAGTTTGTTAGAGTAGATAATCGTTGTTCTCGTCGTTCTTAATGTTGATATTGATCAGTTTTCTGCAAAGTGGTCACATAATTATTTGATCCAGGAGTCAGTGTGGTTGTTAACAGATTTTTAATTTTTTTTTTTTTAAATACAGCTTAATTTCTTGTAGCGTTGTGGCAATGGTAATGAGGGCCCAAAATGCTTTGGTTTGTCCACTTACAGTCTTTTTTTTTTATGTTTTAACTGATAAAATTGAGTTTTAGCTCATTTCTGAACCAAGTTAATGGGGGGAAAAAGTGGAGTGACAAATCAGAACTTTTTGGGGGTAAATCTTAGCAATGTTCTGCAGTTATATGAATTTTACACTTAAAGAGTGTTTATTACTTCTGTGTGTATATGAACTTGAATCTATAATATAAATCTGAATGAATTTTCTCTTGCGTATTAAAAATAGGACACCATACATTAAGACACGTGAGCATAAGCACTGCCTTTGGACTGAACAGCACCGTTGGTGCAGTTTGAAGGGTCTCCAGCGCGCACGCCACGTCGGGGGGTCGCTCTGCAAAAACCCTTTTGTAATAAACCATCCCTAAAGCAGCAGGTTTGCTATGAATGAGTTTGAGCACCAGCCTGTCGTTGGCGTGGACGCTGGTCCCATGAAAGAAGAACAGGAAGTGGGCAAGGGCATCACATGCAATAAATTTGATTTACGCATTGAATGCTAAATGGGTTCCTCGATGTCACGGCTTCCAGAGAATAACACATTTAATTAGAGTGTGTGTGTTCTTTTTAGGCATTTCCGCTAAATTGTTACATGGCATTTAATTCCAGTTTGTATCATGATATCATTGCAAAGCAATATAACCCAAAATCTAGAACAATTTAAAAGCTGTAATCCTTTTTTGTCAATGTAGCTGTTGGTTGGATTCTTATTGCCATTTGTGTTTATGTACTTACTTTGCTTGTATCAATCAGTGGGAATGTGCATATGGTGGACTAGCTCTTTAGGCTGTGTGGAAATTTTTCAAATTTAAACTGTGCTCGCCTGCATGCCAGAGTATTGTTCTAATCTCTTATAAAATATTTATTATGGCGCAGAAGTTTTTTTTTTTTTTTTTTTTGAGTAAATCAATACAGTGAGACTGTTTTGAGTAGCGATGTTGTCCGGTCTCTTTTACAGGATTTTAAAAATTTCTCCAGAAATGTCAGTAACTCTGAGGGATAGATTCGGGGGCTGAAGGGGTGCGCATGTCAGTCTTTGGGAGCTCCAACCCAAACGAGGTACTTTCTTCAATCACTGGGCCACTTAGACTGACTTCCTCACCCTTTCTTTCCATCCTCATGCCAGTGAGGAGCCCTCTTACCCACCGTCTTGTTCCTTCTCTGCTCTCGGGCTCTCCAGTGCTGTGGCGCCGCCCTGGTGGCACCTCCACACATGCATTTCCTCTCTGCATGTGGTGGGCCCTGAGGGTCCACTGCACAAGGATTACCTCTTTTAACTTTTTTTTAAACCGTTCTCTGTCCCAATTTAAAGAGAGCATGATTTTTTTTTTTTTATTCCTATTTGATATATATGGCTTTGTTATTTGAAAAATGTGTATTGTAATTTAAGTTTTTGTTTCTCTTACTGGTGTGTAGCTTTTTTGTGCCGTTCTATTCTCGTGTTCTGAGCTGTGTTACTTGTCCGATAGCAATGGGGCACTTTCTTTGACCTGCTGGGGAACGCTCAGGACTCCTGTAGCTTCTCCTATCCGAGTGCCCCGTAAGTTGCTGTACTGCTTTGTGACATTTTAAACGCCCCCCCCCCCCCCCCCACCCCTTCCCTATAACACACAACTTTTTTTTAGCCTGCAGGGAATATTTGTGTTATTGTGCAAAGTAATAAATTGGTATTTTATGCCTATAACACACAACTCAGTCTCCTGTCATTATTGAGGTTCAGAAAAGGAAACCTTGAATTTTATTGTACAGATATTGATTTTCAATCCTATAATTTATTTGTATTTTTATTATTTATATATATATATATATATATATAATGGAATGTTTTCTAAAAATAGATTAAATTTAAAACCACTAGATGGCAACACCTACTTAGATCTACAAGGTAAACCACTCACTGTTGTGATGCAGCACTATCCAGCTTAAATGGTTTTCCTTGCTGAATGTTTATGAATGTGTTTGGTATGTTGATGTATTAATGCAATTTAAATTTAATGCATTTAAATTCACAGAAAATCTTGCTTTGCAGCTTTGGTCACTATTGACCAAAGTACAGCTTGGTAAAGTATTGGTAAAGTACAGCTTGGACGTTCCACTTCAAACAACTCCTGATGTGCCCCCCCATCTTTAATGTATTTATTTATTTTTGAAAGTCATTTTAAAAGTATATACTTAAGGATACTTAAAAATCAGCTGTTGTTATCACGGTGTTCACATTTCTTTATTATACAGTTTGCCTTTTTAAAAGCTCCATTCTTGTATGAATTCTATTTGAACTTCATTGTGGGCCATCAGTAATTTGTCTGCTCTCTCTCTCTCTTTTGTGTACCCACTCTCTCATTTCCTGTGTCCTGTGCTGTTGTCATGACAATTGTTGCCAAGGAGAGGCAGCCACAAGAGAAAGGAAACTTAAACCAGAGATCTTGTAGCCATAATATTTAATTCATCACCTCAGACGCTAACGTTTGCATGTTATGGAGCAGAATGAAACAAAGAAACCGGGCAAAACGACACAAAAAAAAAAAAAAAAACAAAGCCTTTGGAAACAACTTGGTGGTAGTTCCTTTATCAATTAATTATATTATAAAATGTAAGTTACAGTATATATACCAAAAAAATTACTACAACAACACTATCAATTCATCTTTAATCACCTCGAAAGGTAACCTAATATTGCTGTAATCGGATCATTTGTACCTTTGTAAAATATCCCTTTACAACTTGACAGCCATGTAAATTCACACTTCTGCCTAAAATGCTGTTACACTGAGAGCATTTTTGAGAGGACGTACATTACTGATGTTCTCCATCACAAAAGAAGGACTGGCATACGGTTTCAAAGTGTGAGGATTTTGGTGTTAGTCATCACAGTCGCCCTCAGAAATGCCCACAACAGCAAACATCCTCACAAGCCTACTCTTTTAAAGCAATTTCTTCGTCTCCTTAGGGGAATGGCAAACACTCTTTTGTCGGCCTTTCAAAAGCACTGAACGCTTTGAGGCATGTTGTTGACGGCCCCTAGATTGTCTTTGTGTTAATTGATCTGCTAGCAGACACCACTCTTGCTCTCCCTCCTCTGTCTCGCTCCATCTCCCTTTATATCCTGCCATCCGCTGTTTTGTTTTCAGGATGAGAGTGGCTTTGCTCAACAGTGTTTCTAAAGATGGATGAGACTAGCACACTTGAAACACCTGTAAGGGTTTTAGGGGCTGCCCAATAAGTGATCGGCACTCTGACAGAAACCAACCAACCAGTGAAGGTTTTGTTGCAGGGAAGAGGACATTTCTTTTGTCTTTGCCTAAGTGGCCTGAAGCACAGCACCCGCTTTTGTGTCTGCTCTCCTTACGACAAGAGCATCAAACCTAAAGAGCTTAAAAGAGGACAACGTATTTACTTTTGGCATCTATCCGCACAGGTGTCACGTCTGAAGAATCTTTCTTTTTACTTCACACAAAACTGTTGGATAATTTACGAGGGCCTTTGCCATAATTCAGACTGAAGTTTGGGTTCTGTTTGACGTTTGTTGGGTGCTTGGAAGTAATGCATCTTTGACAGCCACTGCATCCACGTCATAGTATCAAATTCAATCGGTGTGACCTGTTTGGGTAAGGCAACACCGGACTGGGTAGTAACAGAGACACATGTCCTTGTGATAAGAGCTGATCTATCTTTACAGAGAAGACAAGAAGTCCACCACACATTGCAGTGGTGTGAGATCTACTTCTACCCTCCGGACGTTGCCTGTGATAGTGGGACTCTCACTGAAGTTCAATCAATCCTATGTGGGTGAGTTGAGACAAGAGGCAGCAGTTCTTCAATTATTCATCTCTTCAAAGAAAGACCAGGCGAAAGTGAACACAACTGTCCGATAAACCAAAAGAGAGACTAGAACGTGGCTAAACAAAACTCAGTTCCAAGAATTCTGAAAGCCAAATCTGAGAGGTCTGGCAAGGATCTTTTTAAGGACTGACCGAGACTTCTTGCGGAGGATTGGGACCAAGTAACGGACTAGAACAGAACTTTGCTCTTAGAATTTAAAGACACTCCAAGAAGTCCAGCAAGGAACTTTAAAGGTGGACACGAGGTGGACTGACCAACATAAGACCAGAAGACGGACTAAAATGCATCTGAACAAAACTTCGCTTCAAGAAATTTGAAAGACAAAACCCTAACAAGTAACTTTCAAAGAAGGACTGACCGAGACTTCTTGCTGAGGATCGGCCAACGTGCCAACCTCTTTGAGCAAGGAGGGCTGAAGCTATTATCTATAGTTGGAGCATCTGCAAGCGGAAAAGTGTCGTCGAGTTTGTGGCCCGAGGAGGCGTGGTACTCAGAGGGTGGTGAGATGGTGAACACAGGTATGCAGCTGATCAGCTTCACCTTTGCTGTGACAGGCTGGGTGATGGCTATAGCAGTGACTGCACTGCCCCAGTGGAAGGTCACGGCCTTCATAGGCAGCAACATCTTGACCTCCGAAATTGTTTGGCAGGGGATCTGGATGAACTGCATCTACCAGACCACTGGCCATATGCAGTGTAAGACCTACGACTCCATGCTAGCTCTACCGCCTGATATCCAAGCGGCACGGGCGCTGATGTGCATTGCTATCTTTTTGGGCTGGTTGTCCTGCACCGTCTCTTGCTGTGGAATGAAGTGCACCACCTGTGCCGGGGACGATCGCCATGCCAAGGCTGGCATAGCGCTGTCCGGTGGGGTGCTCTTCATCCTGACGGGCTTGTGCGTCCTAGTGCCGGTTTCCTGGACAGCAAACACTGTGGTGCAGGACTTCTACAACCCCAATGTTCCCCTCCAGCACAAGCAGGAGCTGGGTCAGGCCATTTACCTGGGATGGGCAGCAGCAGTGATTCTTATGATCAGTGGGGCAGTGTTGAGCAGTACCTGCCCGCACATAGAGAGAGGAGGGTACAGACGTGGATACATGGGCCGCAGTTTTGCAAACTCAAGGCCTTCTGCTCCTGATCTGCCGAAGCCAATTACCACCAGTACCCTGCCTCTTAAGGAGTATGTATGATAAAGATAAAAAATGAAAGCAAATGTGGGAAGGTTTGGCTAAACAGGGATAATGATTAAAGGTGCACTCAGTGATTTCCGTTTCAATGGACAAATGCATTTTGTGTCGTCACTCTGATGATCATGTCCATATTTGCCATTTGAAATTCCATTTATCTGCTTTTTCTTTCATTGCTTATACATCCGACACATATTGGTGCTGTTCACTCCAGATCCTTTGTTAAATTGTCTGTAATATACAGATTGTATTTATTGTTATATTGTTTGGTTTGCTTTTGTTTAGATGTGTTTTTATGTTTATGTATGTAAAGCACCACTAGTGGCACGAAAATGGAATTGCAATCTGCTATTTTTTCAGTGGAACACTGGCACAACCAGTGATGCGAGTTTGGAGTCGAACTATTAGTTTGTCAGTGGTTAACTCGAGTATTTGAAACCTGTTTTTTTTTTTCATTTCTGTTTGGTAACACTGGTGGAACAGAAATTACACACTTCAACTTTAAAGTACGTAATTTCTGCACCACTAGCAAAAATGGAATTGAAAACATAATGATTGGCACTAACACTGAAAAACAGATAGATTCACCCCAAACAGTGTGACACACTTCAGCTTTAATTGAACTGAAGTGTAAAACACAGCAGGCCATATAATCTTTGCTTGTGTGTGTGTATATTATTTTTCATTTGTCGTAAGTATTATTCATTTCTTCAGGGGTAAGGATTACTGAGTGCACCTTTAATTAAAGACAGTCTAGTATCTAGAATTTGAAGCATAGTGTATGAGTAGTAATATTTGTGGTAGTATTGCAGTGGGTCTACGATTTTCAGAAACATTATTTTAACCTTGTTGCTTGTCACTCTCTCTGCTTATTAGTGTATTTTTGTCCAATAGTATTAACCATGGACTATTTGAACTCTTAGGTCCATTTTCCAGTGTCTTTTTCCTTTCTTTTTTTGTAAATGGTAATCTATCTTGTTTTGTAGACAACTGACAGTACACCTCTGCTGTCCTTAGAAACAATACACCCACTTTTACTATGTTGGATTGCTGTGTTCATTGTGTTTTCTCTGTATTTATTTATTAAAATTATGTGAACTTGAACCATTTGAGGAAAAAAATAAAAACGAAGTGTGATATGACATTCAATGACAACAGTGCAATTGTTTTATCGATATAAAAAAAGCATAAATTAAATAACAACGTTTATTAAAACAGAGCACTGCTCTTACAGTGATGTTGATATTCAGTCTTTGACAATTAACTCCCATAGCAAAACAAAATTATTCCAGGAGTCTTGACTTCCACCATGACTATACAGCTGTCCTTTTTTTAAGGATCCTTCTTTGCCAAACTGAGAACAACAGCCAACACAGGATGTAGAAATGACTTGATAAAATAGCTGACATTCATTCAGTCTCCATGAAAAATGAAACTTGACACAATGCATCTAAAACACAAAAACATGAATAAACACAAAATATAGAATTAGAGACCAAAATCTCTCATTTTACCATTGTATATAATTGTATACTTCACATGTACATACATTCTAATTTATGAGTCTTATCAAATGTCACACAACAAACAAAATCTATGATTAATAGATGCAGCCAAACTATTACACAGTATCAAATTCTCTGTTTACACCTGATATCAATCTATAGTATTAAATGTGTTTTTATGGCCACTTGTGATAAGAAGGGACCATCAAAAAATGCTCTGGACCGCTGTTTACACGTGTATTTAGTTCCAACCACTTGTAATCAGATCACCCAAGACTGACATTAATATTAGATGAAAATGGGGCCAAAGAGTGTAACCTTATCTACTCTAGGAAAAGGGGAAATACCTGCAATTCTCTCCTCTCCACTAGCTGAATGTAGAGATTCCCATCTCTTTGGAGCCGTTTCCATTAACGTAAGGTCACTGGGTGTCAGCGTCTGCAGGAGGTTCCTTCTCTGCACTAATCTGACCAGATGAATTTAGGATTCATTGCAAAATAATGAATGTGCCTAACACACAGAGAGATGAAGCATCAAATTGATGGCAACAGTGGTCATGATGAGGAATGAGACTTAAAGGATACTGTAGGCGGTAATAGCGATCTGCATCTTGAAGCCACTCTAACATATCTGAGATGGAGGGACAGATGGCTGATCGGGAGACACAACCAGCAATGTCAAGAGTGTCTGTGTTCTTCTCATAGAACTGGAAAACAGCAGACACCTGTTGACTGATGGCATCCCGTACCCTCTGAAGAGCATCCCTGGAAATAAAGACCAAATGAAGCATTGTTTTTATGTGCATTAAAATGACAATCAAACAGGACTTACATTTTCTCAGCTAGTTTTCCCAGAACTGCATCCACAGCCAGTGCCAGTTTGTAATGAAGGCGTTCTTGTAAACTAGGGAAATTGGCAAGAGGTGTGTTTGCAATCTGAACGTTTTTCAGTGCCTTCAACTGCACTGCAAGGTTTCCAAGAGAGCTCATGAGAGGTTTACATTCAGCTAGTTCACCGTCCCAAACGATTTTATCCGCTTTTAGCATCTCAAAGCATTTTTTGAGTTGTTGGTGCAATGATAATAAAACAGCACTGGACATTTTTTTTAAAAATCCTTTTCAGTGACAGAACTTGAGAAACACTGTGAGCGACGTTCTTTTACAGAGGATTCATATAACTAACTAATATATTAAATATATCTATTTAAAGCTATAATGTTAATCATACTCCGCAAATATTTACATTTATCTGATAAACTACAAATCATATCTGTGAGAGCGAATAGAATCGTCCTGTTTTCATCGTAAAAGTACATGTGATAACTGCGGTGCACTCCTTCCGGGAACATGCATCATCATCCACCAATCCACTCAACCATTGGCCAGACTCTTCGTTTAAGAGAGGCGATATCTTATTGGTCAGAGCACGAAGCGACGGTCAAAGCTGCATGCTGATTGGCTTACTAGCGTAGTAGCCTTAAATTTGAAAAGGCTGTTCCTAACTGTTGATGTCCGCTACAGTGAGAGACACAGTTTCGACGTAGACCGGGTTATTAGAGTAAGAAAAATAGAAAGGCGCTTTTTTTTTTTTTTTTTTATTAAAGTAACTAGATATGTACCTAGTACAAAATATATAAGCGCATAATCGCCGTGGGGTTGAAGACATTTATCGTCTTTGTTTTTCAGGTTCATCATGGCACCGAGAAAACGCACCCAGAATGCTAAAACCAAGAAGAATCCCAAAACACCGAAACTAGAAGCGTTTCTGCTAGATTTTGACGATGAAGGTACAATTTGTCGATAGTGTCTGAATACTAAGTTTTTGTGTCCATGCGTTGAAAGCTTTACTCTTTGTTTGTAGTTCATACCATTGTTGAAAGACTGAAGGAGAAGACGAACAACCTTCTCAAAGATGCAGACAACCTTTACAAGACCGCTCTGATAAAGCTTCCCATGGCAGTGAGGAAAATGAACTGGATCGAGTACTGCAGTAAGGATTTTCCTCTTTGTTGTACATGTCATATGTGATCATATGTCAGTTGCTCAGTTTTTCACAAATAGTTCATGCAGCCTCTGTTAATATGGGGTAAAATAGCATAGGAAGGAAAACATATCGCACATACTTTGGTATTGTCTCACGGTTCTTATTTTACACTCCAGATATAGAGAAGCCAAAGTCCCCAGTGGATGATTCAAAGGTACTTGAGTTAAAAATGTTTGTTTGTCTGTATGTTTAACATGTTGTAAACTAATCGGTATTGTTAAATCAATCACTGTTGGTCTTGATTTAAAGTGTTTTCTCTCTGAACAGGTGAGGGAGGAAGCTGCTCAAGTGGCGCTTGCTATTGCCGAGAATCATGTGATTCCCAAGTTTGCTGCCAAAGGTACATTTTGCATCCTCTGTCAGCTTGTAAAACCTTCTTTCTTGTATTTTCAAAGCTGATCTTCCAACTTTCATCTCATTTACAGAAGCCAAGAATGGTGCAAACTCAGAAGATGAAAACGTGGCACCCCTTAAGTCTGCTGTCAAAAAGGTTTGTGGTAGTATGGTCTTTGAAATCTACTTGGTAGGGCGTTCAAATCATGTTGAAGTTGATGTATTGACAAAGATGAGCACATGATTTCCCTGTCACTGTCTAGCAGTAGAAAAACTCTTTGAGCTTCAAGAAATAAATGTAAAAATATGCATATAATGTTCAAATGTTTATATTGCATCTAAAATCTGGAATACCATTTTTAAAACATCTAAGTAGGAGATTTTGAAGGCATTGTAGTTCACATTTACTTTGACTTGAACATTTATGCATTTGGTGGAAGCTTTTATCCAAAGCAACTCGCGTTGTGGTATACATTCTGTCAGTTCATGTATTTTCCATGCAAAACCTTTATGTTGCTAGTGCCATGTTCTACTGTTTGAACTACAATTATTTATGTTAAAGGGATACTCCACCCCAAAATGAAAATTTTTGTCATTTATCACTTTCCCCCATGTTGTTCCAAACCTGTAAAAGCTTTGTTCGTCTTCGGAACACAATTTAAGATATTTTGGATGAAAACCGGGAGGCTTGTGACAGAATTCCATGTTGATGCTTTTCATACTTTTCTGGACCATGACAGTGTAACTTAATCAGCAGTCTATGGGACAGTCACAAGCCTCCCGGTTTTCATCCAAAATATCTTAAATTGTGTTCCGAAGACAAACAAAGCTTTTACTGGTTTGGAACGACATTGGGGTAAGTGATTAATGACAGAATTTTCATTCTGGGGTGGAGTATCCCTTTTAAAAAAAATGGTTGGTAATACTAGTCTTTGAAGGGTCCTTGAGAAAATCTGGTCCCTGTTTATGTGTGTACAGGAGCCTGACCCCTTTCTCTCTTTAATATGTCTAATGTAGAAGAAAGCATCAAAGAAGGCACCTTCTACCTCAAAGAAGGCCAGAGCTCTCTCCATCAGCAAACAAAGCAACACCATTCAAAGGTAAAGAAAATCAACTAATATTAAACATACTGATTTTGTCATAAGTGTTCCCTCACAGAATCCCAATGGTTTGTTCTGGGGGTCTGAATTCATATTTGATTTTTTTTTTACATAGGTCTACAAGAAAGCCTCTAATCACCCCTGCTAGAAGTTTACTTGAGTCTTCAATCATTGGTGCCACTCCGCTTATCACACCACGCTTTGACCCAAGGTAAATGCTTACACATGATATTATGTGGCTTTGATTGTGATTTGCCTGAATATATTTTGCTTTCACAAATGACACATTTACTAAAAAAAAAAAAAAAGGTTTCAATCTACAAAATCCCATTTCAGTATATCAAAATAGACCTGAATTTACATAGTTCCCATCTATAAAATGTAAACACAATTTTTACATCCCTTAGGTCTTAGGGCTATTTGTGTAAATGTCTTTTTTTGGTCATCAGATTGCCCAAGACTCCAGCACTGAGACTTGCACATCACAGGGAGAAGGTGTACAGCATGTCTGTTAACGGCTCGCCTATTATTGGCAGTGGAGAGGACATTGTCATTAGTGTCCCCCTCGGAAACGGAGAGGTGGGTGATTTGCTACCGCTACTAATGAAATAAAACACATTGTGTACGTATGCATACATGACATGTTTTCTTTATCATTTCAGTGCATTCAGCTGCTGGCCAGTGAGATGGACTCTGTGGATCTGAGTCAGCTGGATGAGAAGGCCCTACGCAGTATCAGACACCTGCAGGTATGTGTTGCTGTGACTGATCTATAATAGAGAACTGGATTGCTCATGATGTCATATTGGTATTCCACTCTATTCCCATACATTCCATTGAATTAATACGAAATCATACAAATTTAATGAGAAAAAAAATCTAACATCTACCAAGTTTTTTTTTTTTTTAAATCTGAAGTATCCTTGTACATCGTTACAATGCAAACACCCTAGGCATGTAAACGGTTATTTGTTTAATGTGGGGAATTTCCCCTGCTTATTAAAAAGTTATGTTCATATACATACATTACAGTAGCGAACATCAGATGAACATGATAAACATCAGATGGACGAGATCCTCAACATGTATATAACAAATGACAAAGTGCTCATTCTGAAATCTGAATAAAGATTTATGCTTTGTATACACATACCTTTATTTGCCTTGTACAGTTGTTTATGTAATTTTGTTATAGTGTTTTAATACATACTGTAGGCACTAACTGCAAATGTTTCAACAATGATTTCTTAAACGGCATGCATTTTGAATCAGGTAATGATTTAAATGAGGGTTAAGTTAATTATTAATATAAAGAACATTTTACATGGAAACGCTAATGTAGTAAAACGCCATATTTGCATGATCTTGGAGAGTCTGAAATAGATGCTGCTCAATCAGGACATTATAAAAGCACATCATAACTTATTCTGAGAAATAACTGCCTGCATACAGTACGGACTTAAATGAAGCTTTATTTCCAAGATGGAGCAATATAGTAACCGAGGATACTAATATGTTCATGTTTAATAATGCCTGAATAATTCGTACATAAAGAAATAGGCTATATTTTGTGTTGGATCAGTTAACGTTACCTGTGTCGGCCAGTGTGCTGCAGCAGACACCCCCACTTTAAGGATTTAAACATATCGCTTATCTTGCCCAAAAAGACCATAAACATTGCTCATAACTTCTGAAGTAAAAATGAATTTACATACACATGACACAAAAACTAATCCTGTGTGACTGATTCGCTTTAAATCAGGTGATTTTAGGTCAGCGGTATGCCTGTGACTCAGTGGTACTCTGTCTGTAGGGAATAGTATGATGTTGGCAGTTTAGAAGGCAATGAGCGATCCAGTCATTGTATATAGATCAGTGGTTGCTGTGTTAATTCTTAATGGAACTTCTAGGAAAGCATGGCTTTTTTTTACTGAATTGATTTTAGATTAAGTTAACTTTAAATGTAAATCGTTTTTATAGTGATACCACCTTCTAAATCGGAAGAAATTAAAATAAGTTTTTTTTGTTGTTGTTGTTTTTCCCCCAATGCAGAATCGTCTCACAACTCTGTGTGGAACAAAGTGAACGCCCCGTCTCCAGTTTTGTACAGCACACTGCATTGTAATATCACTTCAAACTATCAGCATTGTTTACTTGTATTCTTTCCCATTTTATTTTTGTAATATAACCATGTGGATTTTACTTTTTACTTTCATGCTTTTAATATGTGCTATAGTTTCATTCCCATTAACTTTTAAATGGTAAATGTAAATAAGATTAGTTGTGGTCATAATCCGTGTTGTACTGCTTTTTGTAAATGCGAATCTTAAATACCATGATTCCACATCCCTGACGTCTCCTGCTTTTCCTTGTCCTTTGTTTCTTTTGAGTTTTTATTTATTTAAAAAAAAAAAAAAAACTGGTGAATATTTAATCAAGTATATGGTAACCAGGAGGTGTCAAGCTCTTTAAAAAAAAAAAAAGAGAGAGAGAGGTAGAAAAAAGCCAACAAAAGCTGTATGATGGCAAAGAAAAAAAAAAGTTAATAGTGCTGGGTAGTAACTGATTACATGTCATCTGTATCACATAATCAGATTCCAAAAATGTTGCCCTTGTAATTAGAGTATATTATAATTTAAAATGCTTTTAATCAAATTATAGTTACCTTTATGGATTACATATTCATACAGTGGCAGTAAATTATTCATTATTTCTTGATCCTGGACGTCTGTACAAAAACTTTTCACACCTGAAAGACTTTGGGCGTGTCTTTGTTTTCATGTTTATAAATGTGTATTTAATGCAGGGCTTCCCTAACGTTGTCACCTCTTAAAAGATTTGAAATATCATAGTCATAATATTTCAATAATTTAACAACATATTTGCATGTTTAAAGTTTTCTGATGTTGGTTAATGGCAACAATAACATGCAGGTAAACAAATACAATATTTATATTAATATTGTTCAAGTGTTTAAACTGCTTTTATTTAAAATTTTTATGATTTCATTTAGTTTGAGGTTTTTATCAACTCCGTATTCCCCATTCACTCTCTATTGATTCACTAATGTTTAATGCATTTTATGTTGACATCAAAACAGGAAATATGTGTTTTTTTTTTTAATATCAATATGGTACGTTTAATACAAGTTTGATTTAAAAAAAAAAGTAATCTAACAGTAGTCAGATTACATAACCTAAAATGAATAACCTAGATTGTGTTACTAATTACAATTTTCATCATGTAATCTGTAATGGAATACAATTTTTAAGTAATCTGCCTCTAGTTGTTAATCTGATGATATTCCAATTAGATTCAGATTCAAATAATTTTATTGGTATGGTGAAAATGATCTTATGTTACATACAAATTTAGAACACACACACACCTAGATTGAAATATAACATGGAATGTAACAGAAATGTTTTTTCAACTTAAAATATTTCTAAAGTTGTCTATATAGTGCAGTATGAAGGTAGTTCTCACGTTGGATACCTGTCCCACTGGATGCTTTTCACTGGCATGTTTAAATATATATGTATAAGAATTATATTTCAGGAGAGGAATTTCTGATCTATTCTAAAGGATTTCTTTAAATGGACAGCCTAGAAATACAGACAGCGCCTGTTCTATAGTATTGTTTAAACTAGATTGCCATCTGCTGGTTGCAGTATAAAACATTGATGACAGGTGGACTGATGTCAAGTTTCAAATCAAATTGGCTCCATGCTTATGAAAAAGAAAAACACTGCCAGTCCTTCTGACTGCTGTGCGAAGCCAATTGGAGAGAACATTAACTGAATGATTGTGAATACCTATCTTGAATCATGACAAATAGAAAGCCAATAGGCCTATATTCTGTGAAATAAAGTGGAGTATGTTCTCTCTAATATGCATGAGCATGTTAGTTTCATTATTTTTGAAATTTAACAGGATAATTGAATTTTTTGCAGTTCTTTATTTGGTTGAATGTATGAATTTATTTATTTGTTTGTTTATTCATTTTAGTCAATTGTATATTGCTTTCTCCTAAACACTCAAGCAAACTAACTTTTCTGTATAAATTTTCAACACATATCCCTTACATGTGTGTGTGTGTGTGTATGTGTATATATAATATATATATATATATATATATATATATATATATATAGATATATATATATATTATATGGGTCAAAGACGTTAAGATATCCGCATCAAAAGAAATTAACAAAAGTGATTTTGTGTCCATAGAAAGCACATTAAATGTAAGTAAAAATGTCTACTTTTAAGGTTTAAAAAAAGTTTTTTGGAGGATAAAATGTCAAAATTTGGTTGAAATAATGTTACATTGTCATTCAGTGTAACAATATTTATGCAAAAATTCAAACAACATGCTTATTCTGACGTGTACATATTAAAATATCTAAAAGAATAATGGAGCATACAAAATTTTATTGTGTTTTAAATTAGTAAAAAAATTCTTACTGACAAATGGGAAAAACCTAGGATAGTGGCAAATGTTAAAAATGTAAAATTACAACTCACTAGTATTTGGGGTGAAAGTAATTAGTCTTTTAATATGTCATAAATTTATATTTTTTAAAAATACCCCATACAAAAATGTTACACTGAATGACATTTTACTGGGTGTCCTCTAAAAAACAGGAAAAAATTTAATAATTATATTTTCGCTCAGAAAAACAAAATTGCAATTAAATAAAACAGAAAACTTTTTGCATTTTTTGGGGGAAAAACTACAACAGTTTAAAGCAGTATTACACTTTTTTTATGCTTAAACACTTTTTCGTCTTTGACCCATATACTTGTTTTTAGTGCAGTCATTTAAAAAAAATCCTCATATATTATTTAATTTAAGTATTATAATTTAATAATATCATATTATTATTTTTTTAAATTATATTTATGTTTTATTTGAATATTTAAGTTGCCATATTTATTCCTGAATATGGGACATCCACTGGGCTGCCAGTGTTTGTATGTCACTAGAGGGCAGTGTGCACATATCCATACAACACCATTGTGCAGAGAATCGTCCAAGGACAAAGCAGAACAGCTGACTGCAGCTCCTTTCCAAAGATCTCGGTCCGTTTAGTCATTATTAGAGTTTCCAAGAGCTTTAAAAACTTTTTTTTTTTTTTTTTTTTGTGAAAGGTTATTTCAGTTGAAAAAGAAAGAGAAATAGGCCTACCTTACAAATGAATCACAGCTGATACACAGCTTACCTTCCTTTCTCTCTCTCTCTCTCTGCTTCCTGCAACACACAGCCCACAGTCTCCTCTCTTCCTCTGTCTCTGACCTTCAGGGTTGGGAAGAGCCAGTAAAAATGCATCCAATTAATGCTTGTTAATGCGCTGCCCTCATTAAAGGAGAGAGCGGGAGATGAGTTCAACATCAGCTCCATACTGAGTCCTGTTGCTGCTTAACAGCTTCTGGCAGGCTGCGTCTCCTCCAGCACATTCATTCACGACATATATGCTCTACATCCACTGTAGACAAACTCACTGTGCCATTAAAGATCAGTGCTGAAGAACTGTGGCTTTATGGGATTGAACAGATGCTGTACTCACTGAGGCGTTGAGTTCAGATCCCCTGTTAGCAAACGTACACTAGCGCACCTGCTTCATGAATCACATTCACACTGCTGATATGCTTCAGCTATTGAGCTGGAAAATATTTTGCTCCCTAGATACATGACTTGATTTACAGAATAATACATGCTGATATAGTCCATTGGACAAGTAGGCCCTGTCCCAAATAGCACACTGGGTATACAGTCGTGAGGTCAGAGTATTTACATCCTTGCTAAGTCAGCTAACTGTGTTATCCTTTTAGTCTGAGCTTCCATATTTTTCCCCCCTAAACTAAATTTGGTTTTCATTACAAACAATCGTGCGTCACATCAGAGCTGTGTTTTCTATACATGCATCATCACCAAAAATCCAGAGGAGACGGGTGCCTAATTAGGCAGTAGGATGGAGGAAATTGGCAAATTTGTGGGGAGATGGATTGCCTTGGCACCGATCTCACCAGCCAAATGAATTCCTCTGTCTGCCCTGTCCCCCTTACGAGACCATCCGTCAAGTGGGTCCTCTAATCGATTTATTCACAGCGTCTCACTCAGTCTGCCACAGTGGCATTTCCTTCTCACTTAGTGGAGCTAGAATACAGCCACATGGAGTTTGTATGGTGTTTTATGAGCGTACGGTTGTTTTGGTTCATTGGAGGCATTTTGAATTGTGTTGAATATAAAAAATAAGTAACTGACAGTTGGTTGAAATTTTGCTTAATACTTAAGCTTCCACTGTATGGATGTGTACAACATGTTTTTATGAAAAGTAGTCAAAATAGTTCAGTTCATGCATTTAAAGAGATAGTTCACCCAAAAATGAAAATTCTGTCATTAATTACTCACCCTCATTTTGTTCCAAACCCCTAACACCTTTGTTTATCTTCAGAAGACAAATTAAGATATTTTTGATGAAATCAAAGAGCTTTCTGACCCTGCATAGACAGCAATGCAACTGACACATTCAACGCACAGAAAGGTAGTAAGGACATCATTAAAACAGTCCATGTGACATCAGTGGATCAACACGCATGAGTGTGGTGCTGCTGATGCAGGAGATGTCTGGTTTAAATAAATGCTTTTCTTTTGAACTTTCTATTCATCAAAGAATCATGAACAAAATCACGGTTTCCACAAAAATATTAAGTAGTATAACACTGCTAATAGTAAATGTTTAGCACCAAATCAGCATAGGCTATTGGATTGATTCAACTTTGCCTACCCATAAATAAATTGGACGTTAAAATGCAATCAAACTGAAAACTGTTATTTTAAATTGTAAGAATTTTCACAATATCTATATGGCAATATCACAAAATCTAGATATCTGAAATAGACAATATTTAATATTTATTTATGTTTTAAAACTTTTTCTCCAACAGAATTTGGTTATACTTTCTTTTATGGTGTTCTTGTTACAGTGTAATTATACTTTTAAGTACTGAGTAATATTAATGAACAATATACTTATAGGGTTAGTGTTAGAATTATGGCTTGGTTTAGGGTTACTGCATGTAATTATGCATAATTTACTGTTAATACTATAATAAGTATATATAACGTAACAAGGACACTTTAAAATAAAGTGTTACCCAGAATATATTTTTTTTTAAAGGGGTCATATGATGCTTATGTTATGTTACGCAGACTGCGTGCGCTCTTCTGTGTCAGCTGCGCTGCACCGATGTGCTGTTTTCATTCAAACCAAAGCATAAATACACGTAAAAAACATATCCTTGTGGCGCGGCTGACACAGAAGAGCGTAAGCCGTCTAAGTACTGCTCAGATTGGTCAAAATGGCGCTACGCTGATTTGGAGAGACAGAGGAGAGGAATTGTTGAATAAAGTCATTATTTTTGTTTTCTTTGTGTACAAAAAGTATTCTCGTCGCTTCATAATGTTACGGTTGAATCACTGATGTCAGATGGACTATTCTGATGATGCTTTTCATACTTTCCTGGACCTTGACACTGTTATTTATTTGGCAGTTTATGGGATAGTCTCAAGCCTACCAGTTTTCATCCAAAATATCTTAAATTGTGTTCCGAAGACAAACAAAGCTTTTATGGGTTTGGAACGACATGGGGATAAGTTATTAATTACAAAATTTTCATTTTGAGGTGGAGTATCCCTTTAATTTTGATAAAGAATATCTCTTTGGATTTGAGACTAGTCTTTGCAACTTTGCATCTTGCACTCCAAGAGAAAGGAAAAATTGAAATCGCATCATATGACCCCTTTAAATTAGCACATTTGTTTACTCACAGTTGTTTAAAGTGAGAAGTAAAACATGTGATGTGATGTGTGAAGAAAAATAGCTAAATATCACTTTGAGTCAGCCATATAATTCCAAAAATGTTTAGAATATAAATAACACCATGGTAGTTTCCATCACATAATAATAATAAGCACTATACATCATTTGAGATGCTGGAAATGCCACTGTGGTGGGAATGTTCTTTCTCAAAGTATGACCAAAAATGTCAGAATTTTCCTGGTGCATGCATATGCTCGGTTGAAGATTGTTAATTGAGAGCTTCAAAAATGGTAAGAAATGTGTGTTTATTTTCTAAACGGTCAATTCTAAATCTAGTTGAGCTCAGTAAACAACTATGCTGGATCTATCCCAACATTTAGTCATTTGTTTTAGCAGACGCTTTTATCCAAAGCAACTTACAAATGAGGACAATGGAAGCAATCAAAATCAACAAAAGAGCAATGATACGCAAGTGCTATAACAAGGCTCAGTTAACTTAACGTAGTACACCTAGCAAGGTTTTTTTTTTTAAAATCATATAACAAATAAAAATAAAATGAAAAAAATAAAAAGATAGAATAGAAAAAGAATAGAGCAAGCTAATGTTAGAGGCCTTTTTTGCTTTTTGTTAAATGTATAATAAGTATAAAAGAAAACTAATAGAATGCAAAAGAGTTTAGAGAAGCTAGTGTTAGTTTTTTTTTTTTTAAAAAGAAAACAAACTGTTAGTAAATGAATAGAGTCTAAAAGGGGCATGCTTTTCTTTTTTAAGAATAGAATTAGAAGAGAGAGTGCTAGAGTTAGAGGGTCAAATAAAGATGGAAGAGATGTGTTTTTAGCCGATTCTTGAAGATGGCTAAGGACTCAGCTGCTCCAACCTTAACTGTTCCATGGAGACAACCCAATGGTTTAATTATGTGGTGAAATGTCTTGCCCAATTTATGACCCCAGTAATTAGATAATAGAGCCTGACGTTCCCATAGATCAGAGGCTGATGATACTGCACCAGTCTGGGCACGTACCCTCTGCCAAACGGTCTGAGCCTTAATAGTGTTTTGATGGGCCACCCCTCTGTCACCACAAACCCGAGGTGGTGCAGAAACAAGGACATCTGCTGCCAGAAAGTCATGCTCCTTTACAATCGACTTTTCAAATGAATGTAAAGGAGCCATCAGCAGACTCTCAGGACATGTTTTGCCCTCTTGGCACGTCCAATATGTTGTTTTATCTGTCAGCAACACTGAATAAGCCACGGAACATCAAAGAGACAGAGGAAGGCCCTCAGAGGTTCTGATACAGTACAACAGAGCTCATGCTAATTCTTCTATGCCAGCCTCGGTCTCCGAGGACGTCCTATTATTTGAGAAATGTGAGCTGCGAGCAGGCGAATTAGCATTGGTTTTGATTTTTTTTCTTATATTTTGCGTAGGTTTGGATGACAAACTTCCTTACCTTGACACTGAGAATGAAATTAGCTTAAAAAAAGTACTTGCAGTCTTTGAAAAAGCTAAGTCTTGTAAGGTTGGCAATTGTGCTTTGGTTCCTCTTTCCCTAAAGTGCCTCAATAAAGTCTATCACCTTATTTGCAAAAGTAATATGGCCCAGTGTGATCCCAAATTACATATAAATGACACAGCAAATTGGAAAATTAGAAGAGGAGGGAAGGGTAATTTGCAAGCAAACAGGGTAAAACCAATTTATTAGGAAAGAAGGAAGAAAAATAGCCACAGCTACTGTCGTCCATAAAAACATCAGACTCTCATTCAGACTCGCAGGTTTATCTCTAAAATCCTCCTTGGGTCAAATATATGAATGTCTATTATCATTGAGAAGGATGCCGTTTAAATGAAATTGAATGATTGTGTGATTAGTTTGGTAAATTTTTTTGTTTAATCTGAAGGAAAGGCCATTAGTGTTCACTCTGACTGTGTTCTATCACTTCTGTCACTCATTTGGCACTTGTCCTTCACGGGTCATGCTTCTAAAGCGAGGGTCACATGTCAGGTGAGGACACATCCATCAGAAGTTGAAAGCATCTTTTAAATCAGCACAGCTTGGGTCATGTAATCACTTCATAATACAGCACCAAAAAGTATTTAGACATTCACAGACCTTGAATATATGTTCTTTTTACCTATTTATCAGAAAATCTTGAAAAATTTATTTGTGCAGCACAACTGTTTCCAACATTCATAATAAATCAGCATTGGGCATTGGTAGACAACTTAAATAAATTAGTCAAGGTGAGAAAAGTGTGTTTAAAAGTTTATTTATCTTAATGTCCACAAATGGCCATACAGTAGTTGCATACAGAACAGAGATAGTCATACACAGGTAAATACTGTTTTTGTGTGTGTGTGTGTGTGTGTGATGTTTGCTTATAGTTCAGCTGAAATGCTGACCTTACTCTTTGAGGAGAGCAGCCGGCGCAGCCTTCACGCTTCTGTGAACCTTCAGGTCCTGAAAAAGACAGTTTTATATAGTACAGGTCAGTCCAAAAACACTTACACACTCCAGAAGCAGCCTATATTTATTCAGATGCCGAGACAGATAGTTGGATATTGTTCAGTTTCTGCATCCTGCTGTGGAGCTCTATGGTTTATGTTTCTGACAGTGGTAATGATACCCAGAGCATATATAACAGCTGAGTCATTTGACTTTGTGGGGTTGCCATGTAGAAAAAAGCAAGCGGAAGCGCGTTGCGATTAAAGACCTGCCTTCAATGCCACATTTCAATCAAAGCTCAAAGCAAAAGCAGTTTTTAGCTGCACACATGTGGTCAAAGTGCTTACTACTGGCACAAATTAGCATGTTGTTTTCTTTTTAGAACTGCTGTTAGTCCCTCAAACCAAAGCAGCTAAAAATTGGTCAAAGCAAGCACTGAAGCCAAATGTGTAATTTAAAGTAGTGATAACTGTAAACATACCTTCATTATCATTCAAACACAATCCCACCATATAATTTAGGCTACCATAACAAAAATTATTCATTGTGAATGTAACAAATAAAATTGTATAGTTTTTAAAAACAGAATTATAGGTTGTTTTTTTTGTTTTTTTTTACTTTTTATAGTTTATGTAGGGAGTGAAATTAAAGGTTAAAATTAATGTTTTTTAACTTTAAATAAGATCTAGAGGTAATATCACAAGAACAGAGACTCGATTAGGATCGCGGGAGAGAAGGAATGGTCGGCGCATACTGGTGTGAGTGTAGAGAGAGAGATGACACACACTGTGTGATCGGATGTGGCCAATTATTGATGTTCACCTCCTTATGTTTGATAAATCAAGTGTCATGATCTGCCGAGCTCCCTGTCGGTGTCCTCCTTGCAACAAATCCAAGAACCCACGAGCCATCGTATGGTAAGAACCGTGAAGCTCGCATAACTACGCGCGTTGCAGTTTATATTACTCTTTTGACTTCTTCAAATGAATAATTATGAATCAGTCTATTTTCTAAGGGGCCCTTCACACAGAATGTGTTTTTGCATACCTTTGAGCTGATTTTCTATTGTTTTTCTATGGAAACATGCACAATAGATGGCCGTCTTTGATGTTTCACTCATTGTCTTTTAAAGTGACTCACACATGACACAGCATTCTAAAAATGAAAGTAGTTAAATTATTAAAAAACGTGTTTCTTAACCTTGTGTTTTTTTTCCCCATTCCACTGCCCAGTGTCTTACATTTTTAGCAAAATGTTTGTATTGTTAACATTTACTGTCTTATGGTGCATTCACACAGAACCTGTTTTTGCATCAACAAATGCAAGGAGTTGTAGCTTTTAAAAAGGGAAGGTCTTGAGATTTTTTTTTTTTTAAAGTTAAGCTTAATTTAACTTGAGTGCCATGTTTTTAGAACACTGTCATGCACTTAAACTTCAGCTCGTAACTTTGTAAAATTGCAGTATGTTTTTGCCTCCCACTGCAGTTATTGTTTTTCTAAGTAAATGTGCTTGATGCACATGATTGACAGTTGATTTTTTAAACACAAAAATGTGTTCTGTATCAATGGACCTTGACTCTGTATCATAGACTGCCACTGTCATGACAGTCATTGTGTCTTTTGTAATATATTGTGAGCCATTCTCACTATTGTTGCATTGAGATGCACGCAGTGTGTGGGACCATTCTATTGCTCATATGGCTAGTATTTCTTAGTAACTGAAACACAATGCTTTATTTAAGTTACAAGAACAACCTTTGCTGTTTTTGTATTTTTAGACATGACAAAGCACAGTGAAAAGTGAAAATCTGCCTATTATTCTCTGTCACATTATTTCTGTCTTCCTGCCAGGTGATTCTCTGTGCTCCATATATGGAGGCTTCACAAGCTGCAGACGGACGGTCAGTGTGAGTCCAGAGAGTTTGAGGTCCCTGGTCTGAGGTTTCTGACCATCAAATGGGCCCCGTGGGTTTCGCTGCAGAACCGGCTCCTCTCAAACCATCTGTCAGCCTGTTCCTGATATTGACACCAGGGAAACCTGTCCAATCAGTAAGAAAAAGGGCAGCCATGTTGGATCACAGCCATTCTCATGCTGGCCTTGTAGCAGCATATTGTACTACTGCATATTTTTTTGGTTAATTTGTACAAATAATGGATCAATATGTTTTTCCGTCTCTCAGCAAGACGTCTTATTCAAGACTGATGTTGAAGCAAAATTTTGATAAATATTTCCTTAAAGGTTCTTAAAAGTCTGTATGGAGGACATCTAGTTATTCATTCAGAGTTGTATCTGCAGGAACAAAATGAAAGCTGATGCTACAGACAGAAAAGATGGCTGGCATATGCTCACTTTCTTTGTAAAAATCGGGAAAATATATCATAAAGACTTTCAAGTATCAAAATGATGCCACACTTAATAATGGATGTTTTTCTTTCTCAGAAAGTTCTTTGGATACTGTTCTGACAGAAGGCCCCCGAAGGCCTGTATAAATCTGTAAAAATGAAATCGATACAGCGGCAAGTTTAGCTTTTCTCACAGTTTGCCAAGTTTCTCTCACTCAAAAAACTGGGAAGGGCATTTGTAGTTCCCAGCATGCTTTGCATTGGGAGTAAATGTTGATTATTTTAAAAGTGCTTTATAAGTGTTTTTGAGCAAGATGAAAATGAGGGACACTTGATATTGTTTAATGTCTAACATATGCTCTTGGAAGTAGTTAGCTAGTTAGTAGACACCGAATTATGTTACTCAAAAAGGTTATGTAAAGGGAATCATATCAGGTGTGTGTATATATATATATATATATGCATGTATGTATAACCAACACTGAATAAATGAAGTATAGAAACAATTTTTACATAAAAATGGCTGGAAAATTTCACAATAAATTACAAAGAATTGCATGTAATACATTAAACATGCAATTTCAAAGTATAAAAACTGGCATAGTATTTTCTTGAAAGTGAAAAAGAAAGTGAAAGTCGTGACATTTGCCAAGTATGGTAACCCATACTCGGAATTGGTGCTCTGCATTTAACCCATCCAAGTGCGCACACACACAGCAGTGAGAAGTGAACACACCGTGAACACACACCCGGAGCAGTGGGCAGCTATATCCAGCGCCCGGGGAGCAACTGGGGGTTCAGTGCCTTGCTCAAGGACACTTCAGCCATGGGTATTGAGGGTGGAAGAGAGCGCTGTTCAATTCACTCCCTCCCACCTACAACTCCTGCCAGCACCGAGACTCAAACCTGCGACCTTCTGGTTACAAGTCCAATTCTCTAACCTTTCTACTATTAGGCCACAGCTGCCCCATTAGGCCATCATTGTAAACAAATTATACAAATGATCTTTGTTTTATTTACATTGTATTTAAAATAAAAAAAAAATTTGTTTTACAGTGTGTATGTATGAATTTGTGAATAAATTGATTCAAACAATTCAAAATAAAAGGGAAAAATATGATGTACCTTCATTGATTTGTGTGCAACTGATGCATTTATTATTGCATTTTATACACACTTGGAGATTATATAGTAAGGACATGAAAGCATTGGGAATGATAATTCAATAATAATTATTTAGCTTTTTTTGTGATGCATGTCCCTGTCTTTTACTAATGTTCTGTGAAGTATATACATACACACAAACTTATTATTATACTTCAGCATTTTCATAATAAAACTGACTCTTTTTCAGACTCTGCTTTGACACTGTGCTTAACCTTGAAACCATAAAATGGATGCTTTCATCATTTTTGTTTCATTCAGTGATGCACTCTACATTAAACATTGTCATTGCTGTGTGTTCACTGCCATCGATAAAGGATAAAGCGTAAGTTTCTTTACCCCTAGTGCTGAAGCCTTCCATTTCATGAACATGGAAGAGTGTACAAGGTCTATTGCTTTAAATTTCCCTTCGTGTTCCCTCTTCAAATCTGTCATGGCCTTATCTTGCTCGGTTATCTATGATCAAAGCAATAAACTGGCTTTACTGCGGCTACACCACAGACATCAGTCAGCTTTGCCTCCGAGTCACTTTTATTGCAAACACATATCAGAGCATCCCCACTCCTTACATTCTTACTAGACATACTGGAAGATAACACTTTCACACTTACTCGGTTTTACAGTAACCAGGGAAACTGGCAGGAATTAGTGGAGGCTGTTGGACAAAAAATGAATAATTTCAATTAAAGGTAATAATAAGTGAATGATTCGGCAAGAAAAGTTCAGCACTAATTTGACAGAATTTCGATATGTATTATCCAGAGCCATGTATTTGTGATGTTTGAGGGCATTGTTAAAATCTTACACACCTAGGCAAAGCATCAAACAATATATATATATAAGCACACTTAGGGATATTTAAAAAAATGGCCCCCTTTAAATCAGTCTTGACAGAATGGCTGCCAAGGTAATGTTGCCATTTTCTGCTGTACTACTGCTGGGGTTTTAAAGATAGGGCTGGTTGGTTTTATTGATAGGCCAGGCATCTCAAAATTAAGCAACCTGAAAATGACCTAAGCAGCCTTCTCATTACGAATATTAAATTGTGTAGTGAGAGATGTGCGAAGCTCGCTGTTCTGACATGAGTATGGAGACTTGGAATTGGAAATTCTTGGCAAATTGGGGTGACGTGAGGTGACTTTGTTTATTTTGGCAAGGATGCAGTTCTCAGAAAGAATAGATAATGCATAAATTAGGATGAGGCATGGATCTGGATTGCGGGGACCAGCTTCACGCCTCAGCATGTGTTTTCTGGGATGGTGTGATGGATGGGGTGCTGCATGGCGAGCCGGTCTTTGTGTGCCTGACATGCGGCGAGCAAATTAAGAACGCCGACATATGAGGATGAAGGTCACCGCTATCTTTGAGCGAAGTGCTCAATCTTAAGTGTGAAAGTGAAAATTCTTCTGTCAGAGCACATGATGAAGAGAAATTATGCAAACTTAGCATGTTGTGAGGCTCGCCTGTTGAGTGCAAGATGTTTTGGTCAGTTTTTATACATCTTTGTTTAAAACATATATAAACATTCGTGGTGGGTTTACTTTATTCTAAGGACATTTTTTTTAACATATGTATTTATATTTCCATATTTATCCAATCAGATTCTCACAGAATGTTCATTCTCTGCATATGAAGTCTACAAGGGGGAACTGTGCTCCCTGCTGAAAAAACAAAACAAAAAAAAAAAACAGGTCATCCAGATCATAACTGGTCAGCAGGCTGGTTTTAGAGGGGTTTTTGCCACTTGCTTAGCTGGTCAGGCTGGGAGACCAGCTGGAACAACCAGCTAAACCAGCTTGACCAGCATGACCAGCCTAGCCAGGCTGTGAGACTAGCTAAAACCAGCTACTTCCAGCTTAAACCAGTTAAGACCAGCCAGCCATCTTAGGCTGGTTTTAGCTGTGTTTTTTTCACTTCAAATAATATGGCCTTAATTTTTAAAGTAGAATTCTTAAAATATGTTTAAAAAATTGTTGAATGAACTGTTGAATGAATACTTTTCCATGATTTCTTCGGTTTGTTTTCATAAAACATTTCCTCATTTTCTAGGGTAAATACTCAATTAAAGTGTCATTTTAGATTTTTAAATATAAACCAATTCACAAAATTAATTTTAAATATTTTAAATATAAAGTAACCACAATTAGGTAGGGTGAGCAGATGTCCCGTTTTTGCTGGGACAGTCCGTGTTTCAGCTCTAACTTTAGTGTCCCGACTTATTTGGAAAAAAGCATGTTTTGTCCCGTATTTAAAATTTCTTTATGACTGGGTGAATTGAACCATGAGAAATATGGTCACCCTTCAATTAGGCCTATTAGGCTAAATTTAAAAGTCCTTTTATCTTTATCTCCTTTTATTTTTATATGGGGTGTAAGATTGAGGCCCAGTAGCTAAAATTATTCTGTAAAGCATAAAATCCTATTGATTAATCATTTTCCCATAATAGAGATTAGTGTATAACAACATAACAATTTAGAAAATATTCTACTTGAAATATAATAGCAATCAATCTTTTCGGCGGTTTGAATCAGAATCGGCGATACCCATTTGCGAATGAATCATTTGTTTTTTTTTCAGTTAAATATCCATATGTGCCTGCCAAACAATCTGAATCGGTTCACGATTCAGTCTGAATTATACAGACAGTTAATCATTTGGCGCGTCTCTCACAGTAAACAGAGTAGCCTTCATCCACATTGCTGAATGAAGTGGATGTTTATCTGCAATCCATCGAAATCAAAACTAAAAATGTGTACCAGCGATGAAGATGAACTTGAGCTTGTAAATGACTCCGTACTACAGGTTAAGTCTATCTAAGATATTTTAAACACTATAGTACCTGGAAAAAAGTACAATGTTTTGGGTGGCTCAGCACTGAAAATATTGCTTCGTTTTGTCATACTTGCAACTTCAATTATTTAAAGTACAGAGTAGGCTACAGACTGTAAAACGAACCATTGAACTTTATTGTTTTGGAGTTTCTTGGAAGCTTTCTTGGGACATAAACACATTTGCCTACTCAGCAGTTCAGCCTCATTAGAAGACTTCCCAGTGTTCATAAGTGTGTTTATCATTTAACCTAGACCCTAGACAAATATTTGCTTGCATGGCAAACTGAATGCTTACAGTTGTGTGATTGTTTGTTTGTTTGTTATTTCACATCGAAGCCACAGTAAATCAATAATGATGGTGCATGAGGCACTGGGCCCCACTGGAAACCCATCTGTCATTGCAGTGAAAAATATGTACCCTGTCAATGTATACATTTTCATATATGTGCTCTGGTTGCTTTAGCAGATGTCTAATGCACACATCTTGGCACCTGTGGTGTCAGGAATCTCCCTCAGTGCCCACCCTCAAGATGTAATAACACCAACTCAGTGAGATAAAGGAAGCAGATGAAGGAATGGGGGCATGTCATTCGTTTAGAGAAGAAACCTCCAAGGCGTCAGCAGAAAAGGTGCTTGCTTTGTTTCTTTTGGCTATTCAGCACTTTTTGAGCAGATGTTCTGTTCTCATATCAGTGTATGTGTATTTCCTTCCCCAGATGAGGCTGAGCTGTAGTCACAGGTATGCGGGCAGCCTGTGCTGATGGTGTGTTTCCTCTGGATCTCTCGGTCTTACCATGTGGAGTGGGGTGGTGTGGGTGGAGTGTGAACTGGGCTTTCATTAGTGCTGAAGAGGTAGTTTAGGGGCTTCAGAGGGTCCAAATTAGATAAACATACAAACACTGCCTTTCCTTCTGTTTCTCATTCCATCTCTGTTTTTTTGTGTTGCTTCTTTGTTATCATGTTATCTTAGAGGCTAGTGAAGTGCTTGAGATTATATTCATTTTTGTGACCATCAGCATATCAGCTAAAGACCTTTCATGATCGTAGCGCTCTACAATTTAATTTAATAACCTGTAGTCAGAACTGAATTTTTTATTTATTTATTTATTTGTTTTTATTTGTTGTTTTATTATAAAGATCATTATTCTTGCTTCAACTGGTTTCCATGTTTTATGGGGACATTTTATAGACATAATGGTTAAAATACTGTACAAACTGTATTTTCTGTCCCCTATACTCTACCACACCTACCCCTCAAACCAAACTCTCTGCATTTTTGGATTTTCAAAAAATTATTAAAAATTATTCTGTATGATTTAGGAGCTCATTTTAGAAAATGTCAAACATTTACACACATGCACATATAATTTTTTTTTTTTTTATAGTCTCCTATGCATTTGATTTTTCAAAAACGCAGTATTAGTGTGAAATATTATTGCAGTTTGAAATAACGTTCTTTTTTTTTTATTCCTGTGATGGCAAAGCTAAATTTTCAGCAACATTACTCCAGTCTTCAGTGTCACATGATCCTTCAGAAATCATTCTAATGTACTGATTTCCTGCGCAAGAAAAATCAAAATTGCAAACAGTTGTGTTGTAGCATTTATTTGAAATAGACATATTTTGTAACATTATAAATGTCTTTACTGTCACATTTAATCTATTTAATGTACCCTTGATAAATTAAAGTATTAATTTCTCAAAAAACAAACAAACAAACAAACAAAAAAAAAACTTATGGATATCAAACTTTTGAACAGCAGTATATAGTAATAATAATGATAATAATAATAATAATAATAATAATAATAATAATAATAATAATAATAATAATAATTTCCCCCATGTATTTTGCCATTTTTTTCACCATTGTATAAAGAGTTCAAATGTACTTTAAGTGTTTTGTCTTGCTTTTCAAAGAAAAAATCAATTACAAAACAACAGTTTAAAAATATTTAACACTGAACATTTTTCAACATTCTAGCAGACATTATGCCAACAAAGCACAATTTAACTTAAATTAATAAGTAAGTAAATTATTTTTTTGGTCATTTTTGGTCCCAATTTGAACACTATGAGTAATTTTGTGATTTAAATAATGACAAATGTATTTTCATCTTTGTCTTCAGCTGTGTATAATTGTTAATCTACACATTTCCTACTTGAGTAAAATGAAAAGAAAAAAAAAATCCCAAATGATGCATTAAGAAAAGTTTTATGCCATTTATTGGTAGATGCACAATCAAAGACCCATTTGAAAAGTGACTATCGGCCTAATATCGACTTAACTGCAGCTTTCCCCAGGTTTTAGACCTTTTTCCTTTCCTTAAAACCTTTCTGATTAGATTTTGTATGAGCCATTTGTCTTTCAGATAGCTGTTTGTCATCCTCTCAGTCTTTCTCTACCCCACCCCATAGCATTATTTAGATTTTTCTCAGGGTCCCTTTTGGCCCCAACTCCTCCTCCTATCGGTTTTTCTCTCTTCTTCCCACTCTTCTCTGTCTAATGATGCCTACTAAATGCTTACTCTTCTCTTTCTCTCTCTTCTTCTCTATCCTTCCCCCTCTCACCCTGCCAGACCCCCCAAGGTTAAACGAGCTCCTTTAATTGCCCGTCATCAATTAAATGTTGACTCATGAGCTCCGGGGTGTGCAGGATAGATCTAGTTATTCTGCTGAAGACCCCTCCTTGGACCCTGTTATGGAGTTTCTCTTTCAGAGTTCTGCTTAAACAGATCCTACCGGTTGTTGGAGGAGGGTTTGTGGTGGGATCTCGCCCCAGGGATGGGATCTTAATGCATTTTTAATGAGAGTAGTCTGCAAAGTGACACTGCATAAATGGCTGATATGATGTGTGTTTACGTGTAGAAGGTTTGCTTTTTCCCAGGTGTTTATCATCGGGGCCTTCTCCGTTCCGTCCTCCTTTGTGATTCAGTAATGACTGCTTCAAACAAAAGCCTCTGTGTTATTTGCCTATTAATGGCGGCTGTATGTTTAATATCTCTCGGCTCTGCTCCGCTTTAGAGGTGCATAATAAGAGAGAATTATTTTAATAAGATGACAGCGATTAATATTCTCATTTCTCCAATGTGAGGAAGAGAGGGGCGATGCACGGCCTCCGGTGCGGCATATATTACAGTCTGTTCATAATATTAATATGTAATATTAATATGATTTGGCTGGATATTTTAATATGTCTTGGCTTAACCGATGGATGGCATGGAAAAGATAGATGGCTGACAAAAGAAAATTTTGCTGCTTCATTATTGAGGCAGTCAATTGAAAGTAAGGCGGGCATGAAAGAGTGTCTGAAATATGAACTAAGAGTCTCTTTAGACTCACACACTTCAGCAGATCAGTCAGCCATGTGCACGGTGCATTTATATCACCAGTCATGCCGCCACCTCAAATGCTGTGAGTTTTAAAATTTGAGACTTAAATTTGGCTCTAAACTTGTGCTTGTCTGTGTATGTAATGCAGTTTGTTAGCAGATTTCAAAATTAATATGCATCTTTCATAAAGTACATTATAACGCTGTGATGCCTAAATTTAGCTGTAGCAATTATGTTTCCTGTGTTTGTGTTTCTGTAATTTTTGAAGTGTATTTTAATGTTTTAGTCAAAATACAATTTTAGTAGGCTATAGTATGGAACTTCACATACTCATATAGTGTACACATATAGTATGGGACTTTCACATTACTAGTAATGTGAAAATAACCGTGTTTTAAAAAAAATATTAAATTATTAGAAATTATTCTAAAAAAACGGTACTAATTACAATTAAATACTAATAATTTGATATTTAAATACATTATATATAAAAAATAAGAGTCTAAAAATTACAGTTGTCATTCTTCTACATCTTAAATGAATCAAAGGAATAAATGCAATATATCCCTGCTCACTACTGATTTTGGACCAATTCTTAGTTATATAGACGGTTTCAACAGTAAGAACATAAACAAACGTTACTGCGCATGCACGCTTTTTTGGTCCTAACTTAACTTCCGGTAGACTTCCAAATAGAATCAATAACAACAGCCAGGTAGTCCCTGTAGAGTAGACTATTTTTGATAACAAGCAAAATATATTTGCTGCGTAAATCAGACTTGCTGAAAATGCTAATTCATTCTCTGCCAGCAGGAGGTGTTTTAAAGAGGTTTCTCCATTAACTGCTGTACACAAAGCAGCGCTGAGCTCACAAACGCTGCTTTATCAGGCATATGCAAGATGAAATTAAAATGACATCGAAAATTTAATAGACTAATTAAAGATAGCCTTCCTTCAGAAATACAGTGATATAAAAACACCTGCGCCTCGTTTTGATTTTAAACCTGCTGTATGTGCTCATGTTTATTCAACAAAGCCTTTTGGAAAATGGTCAACTTTGATATTGTGAGCACCACGAATAAATAAATGTATGGGAAACACATCCCACAGCACAACCACCTGAGCCCAACTTCAGTTTACTCATCACCTTAACTCATCACCTAAACAAACACAGACCGGAAGTTAACTATAGGGCCATGTGCGTGCGCTCGATGAAACGATCTATAAAAAAGAATGTCAAGTGTTTTCTTCCTTTGCAAGCCAAAGTCCAGGTATTCAACCACAAGGCATTTCAAGTATGCCTTCACCGTCCTCCTGTCGAGTAGTAATTGTGTTGGTGGTCCTGCTCATTTTATAATAGCATAAATGCGTAGTTTTCCCTTGGCCCTTTATAAGATTATTATTAAATGGTGCTCTGGTGTTCAAAACCAATAGGTGCAGTTGATTTTAGAGGTTGTGGATATGGAACTCCAGGTCATGTTTTCAATTTTACCCCTGCTTCAAAACAGAAAATGATATAGACTGCAGCACGGACCCAGACCTTTAGCCTCAAGAGTAGCGGTTTCAGTGCAAATGTACTTCTTTCCCTTGCCCCTTTGCTCTGTTCATCAGAGGGAGAAGATGCAACAACCTTCTCCAGGTCTTCCTATGAGAATCCACAGGCAGTGATGAATGCAGAGGTTTGTGTGTCATCAGTCAGTGTCATGCGCATATATCTCTTTGGGGCGAGCCTTCTGATTTTCAGCCCCAATCCCTCTCGAGGAGCTGCTGTGTGCCAATGCTAGACCTCTTGCTGGGAGCTGTGTGAGTGTGTAATGAAGCGGATTCTTTTCATATTTGGACTTTTGTTTTGGAAGTCCTGAATAACAGGAATCTATTTCGAACCAGCCATCCGTCCGAGAAAAAATAGAGACCTTAACAGTCAAACAGAGAGCAAGTGAGAAGTTTTCTGCTTGCTTTATTTAATATTTTTATTTTGTCTGTTTTTATTTTTAGCATTTTTAATCACATTTATTAAAATGTAAAAATATTATTTTAAATTAATCATTACATTTTACACTATTTAATTATCAAATTATTACATTAGTCATTACATTTGGGTCGGTAATTAAAAAAAATGTTTTTGAAAGACGTCTTTACTGCTCATAAAATCTGCTGTTATTTGATCAAATGTAAAGTAAAAACAGAAATATTTTGAAAAAGATCTGAAATGTTTTCTATTTTAATATATTTTAAAAGGTAATTTATTCCTGTAATGGCAAAGCTGAATTTTCAGCAGTCATTACTCCATTCTTCAGTGTCACATGATCATTCTGAAATCATTCTAATGTGCTGATTTGCTGCTCAAGTAATATCTATTATTATTATTTATCAATATATATATATATATATATATATATATATATATATAATATATATATATATAAACAAAAAAACAATTGTGATGTGTAATATTTTTTTGTAAAAACCATGATACATTTTAGGATTGCATGGATTGCAATTTTAAAAAAATGTTTTTATCATCACTTTTGATCAATTTAATGTGTTCTTGCTGAATATAATTATTCATTCCTTTAAAAAAAAAATGTAAACACCTAAATATTTATTATTTAAATATCAATGTTACATTTTGTATTTAAATAATTTATTAAAATAATATTTAGAATGTTTTAGAATTCCAGTTGAAAATTCTATAAGATTGACAGCCATATGCTCTGTACAAAGGAAGACAGTAAAGCATTGAATAGAAAGACAGGTATGAAATAATAACAGAGGAAGGGGGCAGTTGAAGGTGGTAAATGTGTCGCTGCACTGGGTCACATGTGCCTGAACAAGTTCCCCTCTTTTTATTATACAGCAGTGAGAGAGAGAGAGTTCTGCTTCATGGAGTATGAATTGAGGTAATGTACCTTGATAGCTCTCTTTCCCTCTCTCTCTGTCTCCCTGCTGTTTTTATGTTCTTCTCAACACCTACATGCCTAACTGCAGCTGTCAAGACTGTTTGTACCCTCCTCTACCCTGTCATCTGTCCTGTTTCTTTCACTCTCTCTCGATTATTTCTTATGTGGTCCCCCGCCTATACTGACGTGAGAAATTACCAGTTAAAATGAAAGCTTGTGTGTATATGTGTGTGTGTGTTTGTGCATGTTAATGAGGTGCCATAATGTTCTGTCCAGGGAAATAAATCAGCCTCTCTCCTTGACTTTGCTGCTGTGGCAGGACATATACAAGATAAGAGACAGACAAAAAGAAAGAAAAAACGAGAGACTTTGACATCCTAAAGAATTTTAATGAACTACTTGGCAAAATTGTTGAAATGTTATTTGAAACAGACTCAAAGAATTATACTATTGTTATTAAATATATTGGAATATTTTCCAATTGAATTGTAGGCTATATACACCAGAATCACACTACAGTGAGAATATCTTCATTTTCAGTCATGTCACATGGATTGAGGTCTGATTTGGAAAGTAAGTGGGATGGACTTCTTAAATTCTTATGGTTCAAACAGAAGTCAGTTCAACTCAATTAATAGATAAATTAAATAGATGGTTAAGGGAATTAAATATGGATGTCTCTAGTCATCCTGGGGACTGTCCCGTAGCGTGTTAACATTTGAAGTAGTGTTTGCAAAGATTCAGCAAAGGAAAACGATCCATTTGCTGCAGGGAGAGAGTGTGAGAAAGTCAAAGAGAGGAAAAGAGAAGAATACGAGAAGAGAAGAGTTTGAACATTTGCCTTTTGGGATTTAGGGTAATGAGTCACACTGTAAAAGTTGCAGTTTTCATTTCATAGAAACTTAGAAACAAGCTTCTACAGAAAATGCATCTATATAAAGAAAGATTGATACTGTAAATGCAAAAACAAAGAGATACTAATTTAATTTTGCATTGAAATGGTTTATTATATTTGTTTATATTTATATATTATATTATTATATATTATATATTAATTATTATATTATATTAATATATATATATTTTTAATGTTTTCTTTTATATATCTAATTTACTTATATAAAACTTTAATTTAAAGGGTTAGTTCACCAAAAAATGAAAATTCTGTCATTAATTACTCACCCTCATGTTGTTCCAAACCCGTAAGACCTCCATTCATCTTCAGAACACAAATTAAGATATTTTGATTAAATCCGAGAGTTTTTTGACCATCCATAGACAGCAACATAACTCAAGGCCCAGAAGGACATTGTTAAAATAGTCCATGTGACATCAGTGGTTCGAGAATACTTTTTAGACATAGACATATCTCCTCTGTAATTGGAACAAGTTTCTATCAGCTTCGTTTACTGTCTAAAATTAAAAACTTTCTCACTCCAAAAACTCTAGAAATGGCTGTTCATGCATTTGTTACGTCACGTCTAGATTACTGCAATTCTTTATATTGCGGTATATCTAAATCTCAAATTGCGCGACTTCAGCTTGTCCAAAATGCTGCAGCCAGACTTCTTTTAAATTGTCGTAAACATGAACACATAACTCCAATTCTTAGATCCCTTCACTGGTTGCCGATTTGTCAGAGAATAGACTTTAAAATTCTCCTCTTTGTTTATAAATCCCTTCATAACAAAGCTCCTGTCTATTTATCTGAACTTCTTCATCCTTATACTCCATCTAGAAGCCTACGATCCTGTGACCAGGCTTTGTTGGTGGTCCCTCGTGTTAGGCTAAAGCGTAGAGGGGAGCGGGCATTTGTGGTGGCAGGGCCACGACTCTGGAATACCCTGACTTTAGAGATCAGACTGGCCCCTTCCTTGTCTATTTTTAAGTCCTTGCTAAAAACTTTTTTATTTACCTTAGTGTATTGACTACTGTGATATGCTAAATTTTTTAATGGGTGGTTTTAAATTTTTGTCTGGTCTATTTTTCATGTATGTGTAATATTCTTGCTCTTCTGTAAAGCACTTTGGTCAGCCTGGAGGCTGTTGTAAATGCGCTATAGAAATAAAATTGAAATTGAAATTGAAATTTTTGTGCAAAGAAAACAAAAGTAAGACTTCATTCAACAATTTCTTCTCTTCCTTCTCACAAACAAATCTGCGTTCATGAGTGTACTACAACGCATGCATGTGGTGCTGCTGACACAGCAGACGACTTTCTGATAAAGAACGTCTATCTCTCTTAGTTCATCATCTGTATATTCTGGTTCAAATAAATAAGGCTGGGCAAAAAATTGTAAGTCATCATCGCTGTCGAACATTTCAGACATGTTTACGAAGACACTTCAGACATGTTTTATGTACAGTGTGCGTCTCTCTCTGCTTGTGAACAAGGCACAGTGCATCCATGTTCCACGTCAGAACTTTAATTTAGAAAACTTACATTTATTATTTATATAAAACGTTGTCATCATGGAATCTGGCAGTAGCCTGGAAACAGCAGGAATGTTACATGAAAATGATGTCTTTATATTTTTTATTGGCAGATTCCATTTTGACTTTACCCCATAGACTATGACAACATTTTCTGCTATTGGGGCATGTTGTCACAAAAGGAAATAACTTTTGTTTGCAATCAAGGCTTAACAGTAGGTACCTGTACAGAAATATATATTATCATTGTGGCAACAACTGAATTTGTAACCGTAGGGGACTTTTCAGTCTCTCTCGAATTAATCTCATTCATTCCTCAGAGACTCAGTTTATCATCCTACACTTTCTGTCATGTCATTATTTCCTTTCCTCAAGCAGTGAATCATAAATGTCAATGACATTTTGATGTACCGCTTGATAAAACTTGAACTTACATCGGTTTTCGTACAGTTGTTTGTATCTGACTCTCTCACATGAATGAATTGGATGAAGTTCAGAGTGTCACTAGCTCTCACATCTCCGAAAGGGGAGATGCCGAGAAGGATGTTGTGTGTGTGTGTTTGTATGTGTGTGTGTCCTTTTGTCATGTTTACAGCGCCTCCAGTTGTTGTTAGATCATGCTGTCTTGTTCAGTGTGTAACCCGCTGCCCCTTGAGCACTCAGATGATCTAAACACACTTCTTGTGGTTGATGCTTCAGTTTTCTTTTGTGTTAAAAAGCCTCTAGTGTTTGCCAGTAATCTCTTTGTCTCTTTCTCTCACTTTCTCTGTCTCATTTTGTAATCGCTCGCTAATCATAGACTACAATAAAGCACCTTAGAATTGCAATTTGTGAAGCCACGTGGGAGGGGGGAGAGCAGCATGAGATGGTGGTTGACTTTGTGTGAATTAACTGAAGAGGAAAAGAGAGAGAGAGAAAAAAGATGAAGATAAAAACACTCTCATTCCCATAATGCCACAATTACAAAACTGATTGAGAGATCAAAAAATGATTTTTCATCTCAAGTGCCTGGGTACAACAAAACTATTGCAAATAATCCGCCATGGCCTACCACATAAATAAAGTGTTTTGCCAAACATAACACAACGGTGTGTTTTGTTTCACTCGTGAGCAAATGTGTTTTTAAAGAAATCTTTTAATTGAACAAATCTTTATTATTTTATTGGTTTGACTTATTGCATGAATGTGGCCTATACACTAAACATTAAGACATGTGAGTCATTCAGCTCGTTCATTGTGTATAAATTATAACCATTAGTCGACCAGAAGAGGCTTGGTTGACAAAAATTTTATTAGTCTTTTAGTCGCTTAAAAAAAATAAAAAATAAAAAATAACGCAGTCCGTGATGGACAGATCATTAATGGCTGTCTTTGTGGTAATACAGTAATCCGGCAGTACATCCAAATGCTCGCCTGTCATTCATAGATCTAAAATATGGCTTATCATCTGAAATATGTAAGCATTTGCAACTTTACATGGCCGCTCAATCTAATGTTAACCTAGCGTTCACTTCATCTCTTGAACTAAAACCAAAGAAAACATTAGTGTATCAATACATTATTAAAATGTTAATGCAGCCTCCTTACTGTTTTTCCCTCACACATTCATAATCATTACTTCTGCCAGTGCACTGTGGCAAGCTTTACAGTGGTGTGAAAAAGTTTTTGCCCCCTTCCTGTATTTTTTATTTTTGCATATGTCACATTGAATGATTCAGATCATCAAACAAATTTTAATATTACACAAAGATAACCCGAGTAAGTACACAATTCAGTTTTGAAATAATGATTTCATTTATTAAGGGGAAAAAAACTGTCCAAACCTGCCTGGCACTGCGTTAATAGGAATTGCCCCCTAAATATAATAACTTGTTGTGCCACCCTTTGCAGCAACAACTGCAATCAAGCATTTGCGATAACTGGCAATGAGTCTTTCACATCGCTATGGAGGAATTTTGGCCCACTCTTCTTTACAGAATTGTTTTAATTCAGCCTCATTGAAGGGTTTTCAAGCATGAATGGACTATTTAAGGTCATGCCACAGCATCTCAATCGGATTTAAGTCCGGACTTTGACTTGGCCACTCCAAAACCTTAATTTTGTTTTCTTGAGCCATTCGGAGGTGGGCTTGCTAGTGTGTTTGGGATCATCGTCCTGCTGTATAACCCAAGTGCGCTTGAGCTTGAGGTCACAAACTGACATCTCCTTTAGGACATCTCCTTTAGGATTTTCTGGTAGAGTGCAGAATTCATGGTTTTATCAATTATGGCAAGTCGTCTAGGTCCTGAAGCTGCAAAGCAGCCCCAGACCATCACACTACCACCACCATGTTTGACTGTTGGTATGACGTTCTTTTTATGAAATGCTGTGTTGGTTTTACGCCAGATGTAACGGGACATACACCTTCCAAAAAGTTCAACGTTTGTCACATCAGTCCACAGAATATTTGCCCAAAAGTCTTGGGAATAATCAAGATATTTTTGGCAAATGTGAGACGAGCCTTTGTGTTCTTTTTGGCTTTTGCCTTGGAACTCTCCCATGGATGCCATTTTTGCCCAGTCTCTTTCTTATTGTTGAATCACGAACAATGAACTTAATTGAGGCAAGTGAGGCCTGCAGTTCTTTAGATGTTGTTCAGGGTTCTTTTATGACCTCCTGGATGAGTTGTCATTGTGCACTCTTGGAGTAATTTTGGTAGGCCGGCCACTTCTGGGAAGGTTCACCACTGTTACAAGTTTTCTCCATTTGTGGATAATGGTTCTGACCATGGTTCGCTGGAGTTCCAAAGCCTTAGAAATGGCTTTATAACCCTTTCCTGACCAATACATGTCAACTATTTTGTTTCTCATCTGTTCTTGAATTTCTTTAGATTGCGGCATGATGTGTTGCTCTTTAAGCATGCTTCACTTTGTCAGACAGGATCTATTTAAGTGATTTCTTGATTCAGTGGGTCTGGCAGTAATCAGGCCTGGGTGTGGCTAGTGAAATTTAACTCCGCTTTCTAAAATAATGTGTTTAATCACAGTTGAAAGCAATGAAAGACTCATTATAATGATTTAAATGGTTTATTAATAAACGTGTGATTAGTCGACTACTGCTTAAAATGAACGACTACTATAATCAACCAAAAAAATATTTAGTCGAGGGCAGGCCTAATTATTAATGACTATTCAGATTAATAATGATGAAAAATACAATTGAAAATCCCTGATTGAACTATTGTTGTTTTATCTGTTTAGCAGTTGGCACAATTATCTGCTTTGTCACGTGGAGCAAATATGCGCTCAACATTAACAAAATTTAAGAAAAATTTTCTGGACAAAAATGGTCCATTGTCAGTAGTGTTGTAACAGTGTATGCTCACACAGAAGTCACTTTCAAACCAAGTATGTTTCTGTTGATCAGTCTGGTGAATATGAATAGCCAGCTTGAACATGAGTGATATCTGTATGGGGATCTTTTTCTCCTTCACACGAAACTCCCCAGTGGACAATTCCTAAAAAGTTAATTAAACACACTATCTGGAGTCTGTTAGTTAGTTTAGTTTACACTTTTAAATCACCAATAATAAGGATTGTTTTGATCATAAACAAGCCTTTTTTTAGTGAATCAGACAGATTCAGTGAACATGCAAAGACTTAGGAGATGATCACTGGTCATCTACTGACACAATGTAATCTGCATGAATGGTTACGGAATGAATTGGTGAACACTCAATGATTCTAAGTATTCAAGGCACTGAGATGAATCAATATCCCCCACCATTATCATAAACATCACTATTATAAAAATGTATTTAGAATTTCCAATTAATTTCTTTATTTGTAAAATTTATTAAAGAGAAAAATATTTTATCAGGAAAGAGAGATAACCTGCTCTTTTTGAGAACCTGAATAATTCAGTGAGTAAATAAACAACATCCTTTATAATTCAAACCAGCTTACCTGTCAGTCAATGCGAAAAGTTACGTTTTCACAATGGTTTTTACATCATGATGTGCACAAGAGTCTGCCAGTTACTGGAGTTCAGTGTGAACCTGTTTATGTCTCATCGGTTGTCATCCTGAAGAGTGATGTCCCGTGTCTGCAAGCTCAAGTGAACCATGTCAGCAAATGTATTCCTGATAGTTCTTTGTCAAATCCAAAATCAAGCTTGGGATTTGGAATTTTTTTATTGGTGAAAAAAAAAAAAACAAAAAAAAAAACATTGTTTAGTCTCTCAGACCTACATTTGTTTTGTTCAATTACACATGGAAAGAAATTGTAGACTCCCAGAACAAACAAACACGTCAGTCTTCTGCCTTTGAAATGCTGATTGATTAGATAGGCCTTTTTTTCTTATGACCAAACTTCTTATTTCGTTGTTGTGAACTGCTTCGTGTGCACCATGTTAATTCTCTCTGTGTTTTGCAGCAGAAATCAATGAAGACGTTTTCAAACAAATGTTTGAGTGCGTTTGTTTGTCTCGGCTGACAGCGCAGCAGTGCTTTAGTGTCTGCTTTGACATGTTTGTCAGCTTTCCTCTTCCCCTCTGCCTCCATTGACACGACCATGAGCTCTGTGATTTCATTCTCTCTCTCTCTTTCTCAGTTTTTCGCTCTTCCTGTTTCACCGATGTGCCTGAGCAGACATTTTAAAGCTGCGTGTGTAGTTTTAATGGGAGTTTTTGATTTCTCTCAAAGCACTAATATCCATAACCATTCATATTCATGGCCTGTATTAATAAAGAGGAAAATGAGCAAATCCGGGATCTTTCAATGTCAGTTGGCCTATTATCCTTCATTATCTTTTTTAAATGGCCTCACTCGTGAATGGAATCAGAGACTGCTGCTGTAACTTAATAGAAAACTGGAGAATAGATGTAGAGAACAAGGGAGCACTGACAGATTGGGTGTCAGTTTTCTTGTTACTTTCACAAGAAAGGAATATTAAAAGCCTTAAATATTCTCTAGATGATTATACTGTGAGGTCCAGTGTATTATAATATTTCATTGTGTAATACCTCATATTGTAATATTTGTCATCAATATATCATGATATATTTTGTTCCAGGTATAACCCGTATAATATTTGTATATTGTTCACTGGTTTTGCTTCAGGATGCATGAGATGTATAAATTATTGCTTGAGTTTTTTTCTGATTATTGTGCCCGAAATTATTGAATTTGGAGCAACTTTTCTTAGCTGTCATGCTATTGTTGCTGTGGAGTGAAAATCTTTCAATAATCATGTTTATGATAGTTGGTGTGTTACCTGAAATTATTGTATTGCATAGATAATTAAGACACAAACATTTATTTGCTTTTCCAAGCTGAAACGTGTTTTTTTTATTTTTTTATTATTATTATTATTTTTTTTTAGGTAAACAATCTGATATCCTTAACATCAGTTTTAACTGAACATTAAACATTATTTTCATTAGTTTTCGATAGTTTGCATTTAACCAAAAACTTATTTGGTAATTCAATGTGGGAAAATGGGTAATTGAATTAATGAAATTAAACATTTTCATTTGATGAAATTTCGTTGCATCATATCTTCGTATGGAGTGTAATAATTTTAATTTTATTTATTTATTGTTTAATAATTGCAAAATTACCAATAATTTGGAGAATGGACATATATGGACATATATATATATATATATATATATATATATAATGTTTGCCATTGATAATCCTGAAATTGTAATTGAAATGGTATTAGTTAGCCACGTAAAAGCCTTCTTCCCAGGACCCCATCAAAAGAGATTTTTAGCCCATATTCTGGGTCACGACCCATCAGTTGAGAACCACCGCTTGTGCAAGCAGTGTGGATGTATATTAGTGATATTGTGTACTGAGCACATGCATGTCGAGCTCTCACTGTGTGTGAAATACAGGCAGCAGTATGTGAATCTGGAACACAGTGTTTGGAAGATGCACACCATTGTCAGTTGGGCACCCAGGACTGTTGTTGAGGGGCACAGGAAATCACATGGTCACGTCATGACTCAAGATAAGAATGGTTTCCTGAAGGGTTAGGTGTAGCTTGAATCCCCAATGGGAGACTGGGAATTGAAGGAAATGACCAAAGGCAACTATCCTCTGTATGTGTGGATGGTTTTTTGTAATAGTTCTGTCTTAGGATTCTCTGAATGAAACACATTTGTTAATGGACAAATAAACAAGTCCCAGACAGACTTCTCATCTCAGGTGTTTCAATGACAGCCGTGTTGTTTGTAGTGTCTTCACATATCCTGTAAAACAAATACACATACTTCTGTGTTGTACTAACTGTAAGATTGATTGAACTGCTTTCACCCCTTTGGTCTCCCGCTTCCATTCACATGCGTTTGATCTTCTCATCTCTCTGTTCTCTCTCGTCAATCCATCAGAGTGTTTGTCCTTGTAAATTCCTGCATTATGAGTTCATCCGTCACAGCTGGAGGCAAAACGGCTCAAACTGCTTCATGCAGTGAGTGGAGTGCCATTTGATCACAACTGGACAGATTAGTAGGAAAACGTTTTGGGTGACAGCTTTAAATTGGAATTTGTACCGTGTTTACCATGAAGGATGTGTTTGAATATGTTTACCTCTTTGGGAAATGGTTATTTTTGTCTCCTGTGTGATTTGTGATTCAGTGATGTCATTCATTCCCACGCTTGTGTGTTGGTGTTTCTCGTGCTGTGTTAGCTACTCTGATGGTGGAATTCATGACTGAATGAGGTGGTTATGTGGACACTGTGTTTCTTTAAGTGAGAGGATGACTTTTGCCCCTTGACAGACTGGTAATAACTCCACTCACCTATAGAGGGTGCTCTTTAACCTCTCATACGGCCTTTGTCACTCAGACCTCAGTCACTGAGTTTGCCTTCAGAATAATACATATAACATAAGAACAGAGGTCAATAATAAATACTCTTGAGATAACATTTGAGTTATTTAGATGCAACATTTTGTGTTTCTGAAACAACATTCCTTTTCAGCTGATGTTTTCAGCCTCACATTTTGCTCCATTTTGTTTTATAGTGTTATTTTGTTGTATAGTTATATAGTCAATGATTCAATCTCATCTTACTGTTCATTTTTGTTTTTGAACATCCTGTTTCACTATATACATTGTAAATGGGTTGTAAATTATAATTCTTATAATTTGTCAATCCATCTTTTTTTATTTTTCTTATAAATATATACAGTATTTATTTTTAGTTTCATAATGTGGTGAACCACATTTTTCAACTTTAAAATGATATACATAGTTTTTTTAAAGGTCTTTAAAATGTTATACAACGCTGTATTTATTTGATTTTAAAATACAGTGAAATATTGTGATATATTTTAGAAAACGGTTTTCTATTTTAATATACTTAAAAAATAAGTAATTAATTTCTGTGGCGGCAAAGCTGAATTTTTTGGCAGTCATTACTTCAGTCTTTCACATGATACTTTAGAAATCAGTCTAATACGCTGATTTGCTGCTTAAGAAACACTTATTATTATTATTATTATTATTATTATTATTATTATTATTATGGAAAACAGTTATGCTGTTTAATATTTTTGTGAAAACAGTGATCCTTTTTTCAGATTCTTTGATTAATAGAAACCCCAAATTTATAAACAGTTGTGTTAATTTAAACCTATTATATAAACAAATGGATTTGTTAATATTTAAAAATATTTTTTTTTCGAAACATTGACAAATATATTTATATTTATTTAAATGTGATGAAGATGTTATAGTTTTCACTTTCTGACTGGAGCACAATTTTAATGGGGAAAAAAATTGTTTTTTGTTTTAAAATCATTTTTATCACACTGCAGTGTAATTATTTCTCTTATTTTATTTTTTGTCAATTCTGCCAGTAATATTGTTGGAGAACTTAACACTGGATGTGCAGCCCTCATTGCTGTGCAACGTGTACAGGCCTGAACTGTCACGTAACACATTGGGTCACGAGGCCTGTCTCCTGCGGGCCAGCTTAAATCCTTTCATATGAAGTCTTCTTTAATATTAATGCCTGCTGATTAAACTGTCCAGAAATTATAATGAACCTGACAGAAAGTATCAAGTTGTGCTGCTCTTTAAAGTTTAATGTTAACACTCGTAAATGCCATAAAACAGCTAAATATAGAGGTTTCAAGGGACACTCCGCAAATGAGGCCAATTCAGCTGATATTCTAGTTTGCTGGAAGTAAACATTTTCTGTGATGGGCAAAGTTTGAAGATTAATACAGTGAGTGTAGTAACTCTTGTGTAGTGGGTCAGTGAGCTGTACTTTTATATCTTGTTTTAGGCCTTCTTTATAGCTGCCTGATGGGCCTGTGGATGGGATCTCACTAATAGATACATGGTGTAATTTGTAAGCAGTGTAAATCAATGCGAGTGGGAGCGCCAGCAAGATAATAAATCAGGTGATCATGGACGAGCACTAATAAGCCATTTCACTCTTAACAAATGACCTTGTGTAGTATCTGTGTGTCTCTTTAATTGTGTAGAGAGCTTAAATGGAAGTGTGCGAAAGCGAGATGAAATGTAATATTATCATAATGATATACATTTGTTTTACAGATAACAGGCTTGAAGACATACAGTTTCCCTGCTTAAACCAGCTTAGCTGGTCTCCCAACCAGTTTGATATAATCTGGTTTGCTAATTTTAGAGGGTTTTGTGCACTTGTCATATAGGGAAAACCGCATACTGAACACCAGGTTGGGAGACCAGCAAACCACTTTAAGTTGTTTAAGTGCTTGACTTTCAATTCTTCTGCTGCTTAAACAATTAAAATATGGGTTTCCAAAGGGGTTTTCACAGCAGTGCCATAGAAGAACTGTTTTTGGTTCCTTTCAGTTCTCAGAAAAATAATTTTTCTTAGTGTGAAGGACATTTTAAAAATCTAAAGAACCTTTTTCCACTATAAAGAACCTTTTTTGGAATAGATAGCTTTAGTGGATGTTAGAGGTTCTTCATGGAACCACCTATAAAAACTTTATTTTTAAGAGTGTAGATGTTTCTCCTGAGAACAGACTCCAGTAACTTCACATGTGACTTCTGCATTTAGGAGTCATTTCAGTTATTTTAAAATAAACTCAAACATTTTAGATCATCTGAGTTGTGCTAGTCCTTGTATAAAGAAATGCTGTTTATTAGTTAATATTACATTTACATAACATTTGCAGACGCTTTTATCCAAAGCAACTTACAAATGAGGACAATAGAAGCAATCAAAACTAACAAAGAGCAACAATATGTAAGTGTAAATGACAAGTCTCGGGTTAGCCTAATGTAGTACATGTAGCAAGGTATTAAAAAACATAGAAATATAGAAATATAATGTTAATATACCATTATTAAATTAAGTTAAAGAATTGAATCCATTGTTGATTGTGTTTATGAATGAAAATGATGAAAGAATCACACATGCACAGAAAAACTGCAGAAACTTCTATCAACATCATGTGTCTTTTGTTCTTAGAGCAGCAGTTTGATGAGCATGCTCAGCTCAGATCAGACCAGCCCCAGTGGACAGCGCCGTGTATTTGGATATTTTATCACCCATGTGAGGCCTTAAGCTATCCAACGCTCTGTCCATTCAAAGCAATATTCAACAGCAGCTTAATCCCATTACTGGAGCTCACCCAGGGGACATATCAGTCTCTCTCTGTATCTCTCTCACCTTCTCTTTTTCTGTCTTTCTTTTAGCGATAAATGAGCCATGCATTTAGGGTTGAAAAAGATATTATATGAAACTTTATACCATTGTTTGAAGCAACTGCATGCCGTATTTATTTTTGAAAATAAACAAGCTGAAAACACTCTTCCTTAAAAACCTTTTCTATAGTATTGAGCCTCAAATATACATCAGATTGGTTTCTATAAATTCTAAAAAAAAGATAACCCCTTAAGATAACATGAAGAAAGAAAAAAATATATCTTAAGCGTGCAGAATAACATAAGTGGACTTTGAAGGATTAATTACCGCTTTGAACGATTACGTAATTGTGGCATCCATAATTGTAATCGTGATTAGAAATTTGATTAATTGTGCAGCCCTCGTATATGTTGTCTATATAGTCTGGTAATATACACTGTGTTTACTATTATGTTCAATAGAAAAGTTCATTCAAGTGCATTTCTGGAAGATTTCTTTTTTGTTGTTTTAGGAATAGATCACCCCAAAATAAAAATGCATTTAATTTATTAATTCTCTAAACCTATTCATCCTTCTGTGACATCAAGCATTTAACATTTCTTTATGTGTTTTCCAAACAATGATGGTTCGACAGATCAGTCAGAGGTTCAGTGGTTTAGTATAATTCTATCATATTTATTGATATTTTGAATTGGCCTTTTTTAAATATTTTTTTAATAGTTTTTATTATGTATAATTTAATTATGTATTATTAGTTAGATTTTTTTCCTGTTAATTTTCATTTATATTTAACTAATAATTTAGCCTATTTTCAGGTACTTGACAGTTTTTATTTAATATTTAATGAAAATTGTTTTTAATATTTTTAGTTTTATTTTTATATTTTTTACATTACATTTAGTTTTATATATTATATACCAGTGATTTTTTTCTGTGAAGAGGAATATGTAAATTTTGTCATTTTTTATTTCTCACAAATCTATGATATGACTTTAAATGTATTTGAATGTAGTGCAAAGGCCATATGTATATGTAAAAAAAATTGGAAAAACGCATTTAATTTAATATTTATATATATATATATATATATATATATATATTTCTTGTGGATTATTCATTCTTAATAGATTTACATTTTGCAGTGGCCTTTTGTTTGGCTTGTTGGTGTTTTTTGTCCATTTTGTTTAGCTTGACAGATAGAAAGTATTTGTGAAAATTCTTCACAATTCTCTTTTTCTGTTTCCATATAAAAAATAACATTATTTGACCTATTGTTGAGTAAATATTGACAGATTTTACTTTTTGGATGAGCTGTTCCTTTAACTTCAGACCTGAGACCAGCGGCAATGTCAAGGACACTGGAGTGAAGGTCGGTGTTTATACGGCTGAATACTGACGCCGCATCAGTTTTGAAGACCACGCTCTGATATTTCAGAGCCGAGCTGAGTTATGTGGGACATGAGTGTGTATGCTTTTCCCTCCCCTCCGTGCCTGCCACATCTCTATTCCCATTTCATGATTTATTCTGCTGGAAAGGTTGTCATAACTGCGCGGGACCAGCCTTCATCTGCTCAATGCATAATTCCAGTTATTAGCAACATATATTGTCTTCACCCACTGTTTGAAGTCGTATTTAGTAGTATTTAGTAATAACTGTATTTAGTTATTTTTTGGCTTTTGCATGAATGTTTGTCCATATACTGGGTTTGTTTGTGATTGTGTGTGACTTTTAGTATGTTTACCTTGACTGCTTACATCTATTCATTGTTTGTTATTAGTTTACTTTTCTATTTAGACCCATATGAGGTGTCTTGGTGATGTGTGTGCTTATGTATTTACACCCCCTTACTGCATCAGTGTGTGTCCATGTGTTATGTACGTGTTCTCTGAGGGTTGAGAGAGGCTGTAGTAATCAGCTCCCTTTCCCACACAAACATCAATAACGCTGTATGTCTGGTCCCACATGAGCCGGCCTGTTGTTTAGCTCTCAGTCCTGATGAAAGTCTTGATGAAAGAATGATATTAAAACTAGTTCAGGCTGCCCACATCATCTGATGCCCTTCTCAGGATTTCAAAGTTTATGAATCACGATTCAAACTCAAATGAATCCTGGTGAACTGAACCCATGACCTCAGATATAACACAGAATAAAGAAAAAACAACAAGAAAAACTTAAAGCTCAAGCTTTAATAAAAATATAATATAATAATAAATATCATATTTAAATAATTCTAATGATTTGATAATAAATTAAATGTAAATATAAATTTAAAATATTAAATATTTAAATGAATATTTAAAATTGAAATTTTAATTAATATTAATTTAAGAAAACTAATGCTACAATCTGTGGAAGGTTTTTTTTTTTTTTTTTTTTGCATTACAGGACTGAGAATATGGGTTGAATGGGTTTGTAGGGGAAGTCGTGGCCTAATGGTTAGAGAGTCGGACTCCCAATCGAAGGGTTGTGAGTTCGAGTCTCGGGCCGGCAGGAATTGTGGGTGGGGGGAGTGCATGTACAGTTCTCTCTCCACCTTCAATACCACGACTTAGGTGCCCTTGAGCAAGGCATCGAACCCCCAACTGCTCCCCGGGCGCCGCAGCATAAAATGGCTGCCCACTGCTCCGGGTGTGTGTTCACAGTGTGTGTGTGTGTTCACTGCTCTGTGTGTGTGCACTTCGGATGGGTTAAATGCAGAGCACTAATTCTGAGTATGGGTCACCATACTTGGCTGAATGTCACGTCACTTTTTTCTTCACTTTCTTTGAATGTGATCAATTTTTATGAAAATAATTTATAAAAAATTTCTCAAAAGTTTTCACCCCCTGGCTCTTAATGCATTGTTTTTCCTTCTGTAGCATCAGTAAGTGTTTGAACCTTCTGTAATAGTTGCATATGAATACCTCAGTTGTCCTCAGTGTGAAAAGATGGATCTCAAAATCATACAGTCATTGTTGGAAAGGTTTGAAATACATAAAAATGCTGGAAAACCAAAGAGTTTGTGGGGCCTGAAGGATTTTTCTGAAGAACAGCAGGCAGTTTAACTGTTCAGGACAAACAAGGGACTCATGAACAACTATCACTAAACAAAAAAACAGTTGTGGATCATTCAGGTAACAACATTCAATCAAGAGTATGTAAACTTTTGAATGGGATCATTTTTATAAATTCAACTATTATTTTCTCTTGTGGACTATATGTAAACGTCTTTTATGTGAAATATCTTATTCAGGTCAGTACTAAATAAACAATAACATGCATTTTGTATGATCCATCTTATTTTGGTAAAATAATTAACATTTTGCAGAGTCTGAAAGGGGGATGTAAACTTTTGACCTCAACTGTAATATGTCTGTTATTGCAATAAATAATGATTTTGTTAAATGAGTTCAAAGTGGCCTGTGCATCTTCCTGTGTGAGCGTGAGAGCCTCTTCATGAAGGATGTGATCCCATAATAAGCTCTCTTCCCTCCGCTCATCATCAAGGTGACTAAATATCCCTCGGGAGACAAGAGCTCTTTAGAAAAGTGTGTTCATGTTTTTGAAAAGACTTTGAAAGTCCAGTTTCAAAAGTTTCACAAATTGTCTTTTTTTTTCTCTTCTCAGGGGACTAGAAGAATGAGGTCTTTTACGCTCCCACCATGGCGTCTGTCACTATGATACCCACTCTCTGTGTGTAAACTCCATTACTGCTGTATGCCCATCTCTGTCACTGTCATCACCGTCACACACATACTCACAAGCACATCGAGTCACTCTGAAAATCTGCTCCTGTGGTGTCCATCACAAAGTCTGTGGGTTCCATCACCACCTCAATCAAGCAGAAGAAAAGAAAACCTCCACAGTACGAGTTAACACTCCCACAAGCTCTCGCACATATGTGCTACACGCTGGTCTGAGCTCACGCCATCTCAGTGACTTCATCGGGTCTGATCAACCAGCAGAAAAATCAAAGAACTCCCACACATCTGGTTTCAACAAACAACTCTCCTCCCCTCCTCCACAACACTTTTTAATGGAAAATACCTCCACTGAGTGGTAAAATTGCATTTATGTAGATGCTATCGGCTTGTATGCGAAAGCAGTAGTACTAAGTACAATGCTAATGTCTCTGTGGAGGCAGAGGATAAGAGAGGATTTGATAATCCAGGGCTTCCAAGGAATCACATGGAAGGTGTGAATGTTCACTCAGATTGCTGGAAATCTGAGCATGTGGTCCTGGAAAATAAATGTGGTTATGTATTCTGTTATTAACATTTATATTTTAACTTTGTTTTTCTGTTGTAGACTGGAGACAATAGATGTTGTAGGAAACATTGGGGAAACCAGGAAATTACCCAAACATAATTAGAATACAAGTGTCACCGCATGACATACCAGAACATGCGCGATACCCATAAGGCCTATGACATTATTTGCGAATGTTTTCAGCTACAAATAGGAGTCTGTTTACGTGTGACCCATTTTTTGTGTTCCAAAGCTACTAGATTGCAACATAAGAAATGTTTTGAGATCTATTGTTTAGCTTTTAATTGGACATGTCTTAAAAACTCGGCCCTCATGGGTCAAAGATGTCCATCTAGCGTATTTGCAAGTAACAAAAAATGGAAAAGCAGTTGCAAGGACACTTTGTGAATGGTCCATAAAAGAGTGGGACTCATTCTCTAACTGTGCACAGTGCGTACACTTGAATTTGTTGAATTTGGACAGAAAGACAAAGTTACTAAAAAGTTACTACAAAATTAATAGCTTTAATGAGGAAAATAATTACATCCCATGAAGCATTGCAAATGAAATTCAAATGAAAAAATGACTGTTAAATGTAAAACTACTGATTTAAAGGGATACTTCACCCAAAAATTTAAATTACCTCATTATTTACTCACCCTCAAGCCATTCTAAGTTTATATGACTTTCTTCTTTTAGACGAATACAATCATTAATTGTAGGAGTTATATCGTACGCCATCCTCTGGAACGCCACATGGGGCCCACACCAGTTTCACCCTAAGGATGACCCTGTATTTAAGTTTGAGAGCAAAGGGAGACTCACTCTTTTACATCTTTCGAAATGCTTCATGGGAGCTCTGTGAGTGTTAATGAGATCTTTTGACATGATTTGCTCGTTTGGTTTCTTTCATTGGTGGAGTTTTTGCAGAATCATGGGTGATGTAGATTTTCATCTGGAATTCTGCTCTTAAATGCAATTATTTATAAAATCAGTTATAATCAGTTTTCCCGCAGAGAAAATGATTGGGATTTTCTATTTCTATTTTCTGTTCAGCTAACATAGAAGTCTTCTGATTGGCTTTTTTTTTTTATTTTTTTTTTTGCGATTGCATCAGGCCACACCCCATTTTTTCTTTTAAGCTGCTGGAATTTTGTAATGTCATTCCTGGTTGAAAAGCCCTCATTCTGGTAGCCCCCTTGAGAAGAAAAAAGACAAAAATATGTGAATTTTGTCTCGTCATACCTGGTTAGGATACAATAAAAGAGTTTGGCCCTTCCACCTTTTTTATTTTAAATTCCTCAGATTTTTTCCTCCCAAACAACATAGAAAATGAGCAGTGGGCAGATTTCACGTGGGCTTGATGAGTAACTGTTTGATTTTGGTTTACGGTGAAGGGAAAAGAAAGGACAAATACTTGCAGCACAATTTTGTTTTTCATTGTCCTACACTAATGTGAAACAACCCATGTCCTTTATCCTTTTTTGCCTTTCATTATTTCTGAATATACTTGAACTCTATTTTTAAGATACACAATGGAAAACTAACCTAAACCAAGAATAGAAATGTTCCTCTTGTGGATAAAGGATTCCATGGTTTCCATGACCGTCACCCTTTCTGGATACAATATCTCCCAGGGGTTTAGGACTACAATGCTGTTCGGGCGCAATCAGTCAAAGGGAGGGTGGAAAAATGTTTTAATCATCACCTTCCAATCATACAGTCTGAACAATAGCACCTGTCCCGACAGCTGTTGAAAGGACAGGGAAGACATGTCCACCCTCATGTTGCCGAATTATTCTACAAAGCCTAAATTATGTCTGCAGCAGATGAGACCAAGAGAATTCTGCATCCCGTCCCCCTGCGAGACACTTGCATTCATCAAGCTGACCTGGATGCCACAGAGCTGCGGCCCTCAGTATCCCCCTGTTCCTCTCCCGGTCTCATCTGTTCATCACGCATCCTGTTATTTATTTCATCCCCTTCTCGCACTTCACTCAGCTCGTATTATTACTAATGATAATGGCGTCACGAGGCCAGACACTTCATTGTTCTCCACTCTCTCCTCCTGCACCGGCGTGCGTTTATCTTTTCTCTGCGCTCGTTTGTTCTTGCTTTCCGTCTCGTTGTTTGTCGGCGCTAATGGAGATAAGGAGACTGATTGTCCCGCTTTCATGTGCAGAGGGGAGAGACAGGCAGATCAACATGGCACTAATTGTTTTCCACCCTCTCCTGTCAACTACGTCAGGTATGCATTCATCATTAAGGTGTATCAGTTGGGGGGCAAGATGACTTTGTCAGATGAGCTACCCCATCGCTTCATCCATCAGACCGCGGGTGCTGAACACGCCCACGTACCTGAGACGCTCATCAAGCATCCCGTTCCCGGCCTCCGCCTACCAGCACCAATCACGGTCTGGCTGGGTAGGCCATTGCCTTGGCAACTGATGTCTGGCCTGACATCTTATCTCTTTATTTCATTTTTAACATTAACTCAAAAAAGTTGTGTCATAAAGCAGAGTGGGTTTATGTGGGTTGGGTTGAGGTTTGCGCTCATGACCTATTAGGAAGCAATTCGATTTTGGACAATTAGAACAGTTCACTTAGTGAACATTGTGATTTTCATATAGATTTCCATTCAAAGATTTGGTGTCGATAGAACTGAATGTTAATGCTCACACTTACGCTCACCATTATGCTACATTTATTTGATCAAAAATACAGTAAAAACAGTAATACTGTGCAGTGTAAAATAGCTTTTTTCTCTTTTATTATATTTTAAATATTTTTTTCTTTCTTTATTTTTGTGATGGCAAAACTGAATTTTCAGTATGATTAGTCTAGTTTTCAGTTTCATGTGACACTTCAGAAATAATAATATGCTCATTTGGTGCTGAAAAAACATTTCTTTTTTTATCATCAATAGTGAAAAAAGTTGTAGTATTTAATATTTTTCTGGATTCTTTGATTAAATAGATAAGTTCAAAAGGACAGCAATTATTTGAAATGGAAATGTTTTGCATCTTTTAACATCTTTTAATATTTTTGCTGTATTTTCTCATCAATTTTATGCATTTTTGCAATATAAAAGTATTATTTCTTAAAAAAAACAAAAACAAAAACTTACTGACCCTAAACTTTTGAACAGCCTGTATATACATCTTTACATTTATCATATTACTCATATATTATTTCATTTAGCTTTATATATTTCATCTAATCATGTTCAATAATTTGAGTAAATTTTACTATAATTTACTATAATTTTTGTCAAATAAAACATTTTGTGATGAAAGGGTGCAGAATTAACCCAAATATTAACTCACTTTCTGTATTAACACATTTATTAATTCATCACATTTAGAAAAAACAAAATTAATCTATGCAGCCAATCTGATCTTGTGAGTTCAAACCTGTATGTTTGTCTAATTTAATTTTCCACGCCTCTAACTTAATTATTGCAGCTTTTTATGGAGTGAATATCCGAGAAATTGCATTACATATGATGAAGTATGGTAGTATCCCTTGGGAAGCTTGCCAGTAGATTGTTTAGATTCATTCATTTGCAGGCCTGGTATTCAGCAGGGCGCTTTGCACTGAGAGGGTAGCATAAGAGATATATGTTCTTGTTTAATTAACCCCACTGCTTTATGTAAATGAACTGACCAAACTGGAGTGGTGAGGAAAACTGCAGAAACCACTGATGAATGAATTGGAGAAACTGGTCAACATTTTCTCTTGATTAGTTATTGTTGAAATACCTCTTATATTAGCATGCAAATTAACAAAGAACTACAGCAAAAACTCAATAGTGGTTTATTGCACTAATAGTGCAGCTCAGATTTGTGAATCCATAATGAGCCTAATTTGCATAGAAAGCAAGGATTTGTGCTATTTAATTTAAATATGGTGGAGCACTATTTCAACTAATTTAGCACCTGGTTAAACTGAGTTGTGGGTAGTTAGTGAATGTGATGTGTAGTATAACTGTTCCATCTTTTCATTTATCTGTTTCTCTTCCTGTTTTTCTTCTCCTTTTCCTTGCAATGCCCTTGGTTTAATTGTGATGAAGTAGATTTATGCCCTGCTCTCAGCAACATAGCGATCATGTCGTAAATTACCTCGGTAGCCCCTCAGCATCGATTCAGCTGCAACAACTCGGTGAGCAGACACAGCTTATTCCTTCACAGTCATTTTGATACCTTTATTCATCTGCTCTCTTATTAGCATTTAAGCCACTCCCCCTCCAGCCCAACCGCCCCCACCTATGCCACACTGCTCCCTGCCATCACCTGCTTGTCTTTGAAGACTCCTTCCTCCGAGGTCTCTGTAGGGCTGTGTCAGCGTTATGGGGATCTGAGTAAGACATCAGGGATTTTAACCTGTTATTGGTGCTGCATTGCATCAGAAACAAAAGGCTAAAGCTAAGGAGGCCTGGCTTAAAGGGATAGTTCACAATTTCAGTCAGTATTTTTTATCTTCATGTAATGACATTTTTTCTGCTTGATACTAAAGGAGAAATTTCATGCTGCTCGTTTCTATGTGAAAGTTCAAAGTGACCACATCTTTTGAGCTACAAAAAGCACCACAACACTGGTCCATACAATGCTGCAGTGATATAATACTGTGTATCTCAGTGTATTTTTTCACGCAAAGACTTGAGACGACTTAAGATGTAGCACATGTTGAATTGACTTTCCATGATGCTTTTCTTTTTCTTTTTCTTTTTGTAGCTTGTGGTGGAACTGTTGTTATACTGTATGAAATGAGTAGCATTAAAATATTTAAAATTAGCTTTTTGTTCAATAAAATAATAACAGGTTTGAAATGACAGTTTGAAAATTTCAGTAAAAATGTGTTAAGCTACAAACGGGTTACATTAAATGGCATTATTTACCATCAATGTTTCTGAGCTTATATAAGAATTTATTTATTATAACAATTAACATTTTATAATAAGTGTTTATGAATTTATGGAGTTTATATAAGAATTTATTAGATATAAATAAATAATTATATAAAATATATATATCCAACTAAATTTATTACAGTAATTTTGAGCTTGTTGCAATTTTTAAATAAAAAAATATGTAAATTATAAAGTAATTAACATTGTCAACATATAATTAACATTGTATAATAATAATAAATAATGAAAATGGTGTTTATGATTTATTTTTAGTTTATTTAAGAATTTATTACATATAAATATATTAATATTACATTAAAATAATTAATATAAATCCAAATAAATTTATTACAGTAAGTTCCAGCTTGTCGCAATTTTTGAATAATTTGAAATATGTAAATTATAAAGTAATTAACATTGTCAACATATAATTAACATTGTATAATAATAACAAATAATGAAAATGGTGTTTATGATTTCTTTTTAGTTCATATAAGAATTTATTACATATAAATATATTAATATTACATTTAGATAATTAATATAAATCCAAACAAATTTATTACAGTATGTTCCAGCTTGTTGCAATTGTTTTGTAATTGGAAATGTTATTATAGACAATGTTATACATTAGTAATAATATACTAGAATAAGCATTGTAAGCAATAAAAATAATAAAAATTCAATTAAAAATAATCTTTTTAAAGGGGTCACATATGATGCGATTTCAAATTTTTCTTTCTCTTTGGAGTGTTACAAGCTCTTGGTGACTAAAGAAGATCTGTGAAGTTGCAAAGACTAAAGTCTCAAATCCAAAGAGATATTCTTTATAAAAGTTAACACTCATCCACGCCCCCCGAAACGGCTCATTCTAACACGCCCCACCCCCAACATATCTACATCAGTATGTGGGAAGATTTGCATAACGCCGCCCAGATGTTCACGCAAAGAAAGAAGGCGTAACTTTTATTCTCATTGTAGTATTGTTGTTGCCGCTGCCGCCATGTCGTATAGACGCTGTGTGTTTCACTGTGAAAGCGAAACTACTTTGTTTGGCCTTCCAAAAGAGGATGATATCCGCTTTGTCATGCCTGGAGCTGATCCGTGCTGGTCGCTGAGGAAATATATCAACTTTGCACTGTGGATCGCTGAATCGGCTTTCACCGTGGATGAAGCGGAGTCCAGCCCGGGGTGATCACATGTGGTTGCTGCAAGACCAAGGTACGCTCCTTCGTAGAATCCGCCTCAAGCCGCCCGCCTCTGCTCACTCAAGGCCGCGGTGTGTGACGCTGTTTGATTGAGAAAGCGAAACTACTTTGTTTTTGCCTTCCAAAAGAAGACACCACTAGATATCATGTTTATATCACGTTTATAATGGGTTTTATGTTTATGTCTCGTCGCTCCGGCCGGACAGGGTATCACAATATGTTAAGAGGTGTAACATTTCCGTATCAGCCAATCACAACGCACTGGATAGCTGGCTAAGCACAGCACACCTCGCTTTTCAGAGAGATGAGCCTTGTAAAAATCGACGTGTTTCAGAAGGCGGGCTATAGAGGAGAAACAATAATGTACATTATGTGGAAAATGTGTTTTTTAACCTTAAACCACATAAACACATTTCATTACACCAAACACACAAAAGAATGTTCTTTTTAGCATCATCATATGACCTCTTTAAAATATTGTTAAAAATGCATTATCTTAATATTTAATAAAAATATAAATGAGAAATACAGAATATAAGAACATTGCTAAAAATTCAAATGGAGCATTCTTTTGTGATGATGAGGCCTGTGAAACGTTGAGCTACAAGCCCAATGATCCTGAAAAAAAATCCTTATTATTGAGCCATGTGAAATATTCTTTTTCTTCTAGGCTCTTTGTCTGTGTGAATACTGCTAGTGGAGACTAAAACACTTCAGATCTCCCGGTCTGGTTTGGCACATCAGATGAGTGCGTTCGTGACTGGCTCCCACATTTTCTAATAAGATCAACGTGAAGTAGCTCGGTTAAATGAGTGGCCTAGGCTAGCTCAGTGCTGCGTTTTTATTAACGTGTGCTAATGCCGACACATATGGGCCTGTGGCTCAATTTGCCAGCTGTAACAGATAATTATGTCCAAACAAATGCTCCCCATGGTGAGCAGCTACCATCCATTTGCAATGTTCATTAAAATTCCTCCAACTGTGCCTCTATCTAACGGCAGCTCCTGAAAAGCTGGCCCACCTGAAAGCTAGTAAAACAGATAAGGATACAAGCAATTGGCTGAAAAGAGACTAACTGCCTGTATATGTTGGAACCAGCATCTTGCTGGGGTGATGAAATTGAGGTAATGTATAGTTACTGTTGAAATTGCTGTGCAGGAGACACCAAGCTGACCTACAGATGGCTCTTGGAAACCTTGGGGATCTGTTGTGAAAGGTGTGTGTATGTGACATGAAGTCATGAATTTGGTATGAGGTGGACGGCATTGTTTGGACCCAGACAGGGTATGGTCTGCTTCCTGGAGAGTGAGGTGTAAGGTTTTGGACTGCAAATGAGATGTTTAACTCTGGATGAATACAAATAAAATCTGCTTACCAAATCTGTTTTTGCTTTGAGTGTAACTGGAATAGTGATAGAAACTAGTAAAGTTTTTCTAGCAAAAAATAAAACATAAGGACAGACAGAGAAAGAAAAGGCTATCAGAGTGCAAGAAACAGGCAGACGGACAGGAAAGAGAGGATTCCAGAGAGTTAGACTGGCACACATACTAGAAGATAAAGAAAGAGATATATAGAGAAGGAAATAGAAAACAAAGGCTGTGTTTTTTCACAATCTGCCCACCTCAGAACAGCTCAATATTAGACACAGCCCACATGCATCTCTTTATTGAGCTCCTGCCATAGAGATCCACACATTCTTCTCTTTACTATGAACTGAAGCCTCAGGAAGCCAGGAAGGGTTTTTACAGTGTTGAGAAATGAAAGCTTATCCAGTGCAGTTAAGTTGAACTATGTTAATGTTTTGTGTGTGTGTGTGTATGTGTGTGTGTGTATGTGTGTGTGTGTGTGTGTGTGTGTGTGTGTGTGTGTGTGTGTGCATTTACTGTTAACCAGCTGGGTACAGTCAACTCAATACAATATATACAGTATATTCTTTTGCAGTTGCTCTTAACCAGTTGGTTCTGATTAATTTTAGCTCGCTCCGTTTGTTTGTTCATTCATTTCTTTCTTTCTTTAGTTATTTTAGCACTGATGAGCACAGAACTCTGTTTAGAGTCCCAGCCTCAGAGGAGACAACAGATCAGTGGATTTATTGGTTTATTATTACGCTTTTGCCACACACGTCTAATATAAACATGCAATTTCATTACCTTCATAAACATAACTGACTGTTTTTGTAACTTGTGTTTTTAACATAAACTTGTGTGTATTTGACAGTTTAAGCGCAATAAGACATAAAAGAAAACTTAGTTTAGTACTCACATGCCATGTGACAGCCGCTTTCTCTGCGCATGCTTCAGATGTGTGTTCAGAAAACCGTATATCAGAAGTTTAAACTAATATGATTTAAAACGTATGAGATCAGGGGATTTTGCTCTTTCCTGTTGTGTCTTTAGAGAACATCAAAATGTATTGTTATTTAACAGTCACATAGCTTAATGGGAGACAGACTTTTTCATCTATTGTGCACCTGGTGGTGGAGGGGACTGACTGTCACGTTGTTGGTTCAGTTAATGCCAGATGGATTCTAAAGCAGCATAGTTGTGTGATTATATAAATATATGTGTGTGTGTGTGTGTGTGTGTGTGTGTGTGTGTGTGTGTGAAGGAGGGAGTGTGAACTGGCTGGTAGCAATGAATGCTGCCTGCTGTTGAGAGGAGTGTGTGTATGAGCAGAGGGGCTTGCAGAGACTGGAACTTGGCTGCAAAATTGTAAGAGGTGTCAAGAAGTCTGAAATATATATGCAGAAAGAAAAACAGAAAGATTTACTTGCATTCCACCTAATTACAAAGAAAGTTTGCATCCCTTTCACTGCCTTATTTTGGTGTACTTGTGAAAACAAAGTATTCAACAAAAATTATAAAGGATTTGTCTTTTTATACATCAGAAAAATTGATAGGAATGGGAATTCTAGGGAATTCTAAAACATTTTTTGCAGTTCATGCACAATAATGTGTATTAAGAAGGTAAATGGGATCAGTTTTGATTTCATGTTGACTATACATTACTTGAACTATCATCCAGCTCTCTCTCTCTCTCTCTCTCTCTCTCTCTCTCTCTCTCTCACACACACACACACACACACTGCACACTACTGTATAATGACTTGAGGCTGTTTCTCTGTCCTGCACTGCAGAGACAGCATTAAGACTGACATGTCCAATAATCCTCAGCACAAAGCCTGAACTGTGCATGGTGCATAAACACACACACACACACACACACACACACACACACACACACACACACACACACACACACACACACACACACACACACACACACACACAGAGAGTGCAGTGATGTTTGCTATTTAATGTGTACAGTATATGTCAGTGCTGTGCAGTTAGCCTACTTGATCTGACTAAATATGCAATATTTATCATTAAACATGCTTCTTCAGTGATGCCATTTGACCTTTAACTTCATGGAGGGATAGAGAGGAAGACAAAGGGAAAGAGACTGATCTAATGAAGTAATAGAGAAGCATGGATTTCTTTTTTAATGTTGCCTTAATCTTGCCGAACATGTGGTGTTCTAATACATTTTTCATCTTTATGTAGTACATTGTGTGCAAAAGTTTTCACACATGAATTCAGGAAAAACCACACCAGATTCCTGGGCTTAGAAACAATGACTGTGTTTAGCCCAAATTATATACAGTACTTTTATTTATATAAATCCAACAGATAATTTTGCCTAAAATTTACTCCTATCATTTAAAAAAAAAATCACTAAAGGAAATAAATATTTATTTTTTTATTTTTTTAAATAAAGTGTTATTTTGTTGTGTTTTTTCACAAAATTAATTATGACTTTTAATTTGAATTTTGACTTTTCTTTTGTTATAAATATATTTTTAAAGAACTTAATGTTTAAATTCCACTTCTCTTATTCTTTTTGCGTTAACCTTCATATCAAACAATATTTTCCCTCACCTGTCTCCATCTTCAATTAAACCATGTTAATGGCCTCCATTTCCACAACCATATATGGAGATGTTGGGCTTGTATTATGCTAATTAATGACTGTAGGCACAAGGTCCCTCAATGAGAATAATACAAATTCAACAGAATTACATTGTGTCTAATAACAAAATCATGTGATTACACAATGATTGTGTATTCAATTGTTTCTATACATATACAGTGAGACATTTAGCCAGTCATGAGTGAATTAGACCCAGTGTCAGCAGTGTAGGATTGTGCCATACACCAGTACAGTAGGTTTGTTCTGCTGCCATTCTCAAGGGGTCTTGACATACTGTATTGTCTTCATTGTTTGAGGTGGTCTTGCAGCATTAGATGCCTACTGTGCCTTTTCCATGTTCCTTCCCAGGCTCCAGAGAGGAAGTGTCAACCCTGAGATAGAGAGAGCAATGTCATGAGACCCGGCGTCAGTCCCGCGGAATGATCTGGGTAATGTTGCATGACGGGATTGTTCCATATTCATTGGAAAAACACAGAATCGTTGTAAGGAGAGCGCCTGTCTCCCTTTCCAAAGTCAAGCAGAACATGTCATCAGCTGTGTGTCTCTGGCATGTCTTCCTTCTCCACCTCCCTTGCTTTCTTTTTTATTGTAGTTATTCTCTGTCAGGTTCAGTACCTCCCCCGTGGGCACGTGGATGATGTCACTCAAAATCTGTTCAGATTCTTCTCTCCGCTGCAGTTTCAGGTGGAGGCATACATGTGTTCTAGGGACACGGTATCTGTTTTTCGTGTACAAGCTTTTTGGGGATTGCATAAACAAGATACATGATCTGCAAGTTACATAGTAGTATTTCTAAGGAGAAGCTGGTTATATGAAAAGTACGTGGGAGTGATGTGAAATACATGGTTTGAAATTAATCCTGGATTAGGGATTCATTTTATTTTTTATTTTTTTTATAAATCAATCAGATCTGACAATTCTGTTATCTTGCAGATGACACCACCTGGCCCAAACCTCCATGAGGGAGAGAGAGAGAGGAAGACTGAATGTCTCTGCAGACTATGCTTGAAGAAAGCGGTTGACTTGGTTGGCTTATACTGGTCTGTAGTATTTTTTTTAATGCACACATCTTCTATAGCCCCTTTATGGACTGTCCTCTGCACTTTAGATAAACATTCCAATGCAAAATGCTCTCTGGTGAAGGTGTATGTTTTTGAATCACTAAAAAGAACCAGTTCTTAAGAGTAATTTGTTTTGGGAATCAGGCTGCACTGGTTTGTTTTTGCATTCAAAACTCTAGAAAGGCAAATGTTGCCATTTTTCATTCAATTTTACTGTTCAAATGAAGATCACGGTTTATTGGAAAATCAATATTTTTAGTCGGCCCTACAATTTTCCTGGTGAAATTAACATTGTGCTTTTTCCAAATAGCTTGTGCTGCCCTTCTGCTGAGAGCATGCCAGTCTTCAAATTTTTCAGCTGTGTGATAAATATTCATCTTGACACCATGTCCCCCAGAAGTTTCTGATTTAAGTTTCCATCTTTTTTTCTGGGAGGCTGAAACAGCAGTACATTCTCTGCTGTCTTAAAAAACAGAGTACAAACTCTTGTCCTTAAATACCTTTTAAATTATTTTGGATTTTGTTTGCCTCTCGATAATACGCCTGTCCTCAAAATGTCCCAGAGATGAGAAGTGGGAACAGAACATATTGAACTGTGCCCATGACACCCATGAGACAGCAAACTTGATTATTGCTTTCTCGTAGAAGAAAAAAAAGAGACTTCCTAATGCTCCCCATTGTGTCCCTCTAAAGCAATCAATGAATTTATTAATTAATCATGCCAGCACCTTCTTGCATTTGTACATTGATCTTCTGCGCTTAGAATGGAGGCGTCATTCAATTTCAATTTCAACCTTTTTTGGTGATCGATCACCCACACAGCCCCAGCCTGGGGAAAGTCATATTGAGACAGGATGATACGGAGATGGAAATTGATTGAACAAATGGAAGGGTGGATGGGAAGAGCTCTGGAGCTCTCATGGCATGTGACCGTGGGAGTCTGATGCCGCATGGGGTTCAGAAAGGCCACCGACTCATCACTCTCAACCTCTCATCCTCCTGTTTTTGGAATTTCTTAGCCACCTTAAAGGAGAAGTTCATTTAAAGATGATGTCATTATTTACTCACGCTAATGTCATTCCAAACATTTATGATCCACAAAATGAGAACTTGGAAGAAAACACTATAAAATCACATCATAAATGATACATACAACTGTTGTATGTATCAGAACTTAAATGGAACAGAGGGTATATACTATAATTATAATTATAATAAATATTATTATTATTATTATTATTAAAAGATAAAAAGCATGAAAGTCATGCTGTCCAAAAAAATGTAGTTCAAGTGCTGCATAAAACATCTTTGGATGGTTGAAGAATATTTGGATTATACTTTATGACTTGTATAAGTAGTACTTTCGTTTGCTTTTCATCATTTTTGAGCCATGATTGCTTTTATGAAAAAATAAAAGCAAAACGAAACAAATAAAAAAAAAAACTGCATACAGGATTTTCGCTTTTAGCTGGTCTGTTCCTTTAACGTTTTTGATACTTTTCAGATACCTAGTCTGTCATGCTAAAATAGTTTTTTTGAGATCTGCTCTTGTTCTGTCCTCTACATTTTTTTCTTTGAAACTTTCCCCCCCAATCTTCTGCCTTCTTCTTTGCTCTTTCATTTTCTCTAAGCCTATATCTATTTTTTTCCTGTCTTTTTTTTTTTTGGCCCTTCATCCCGGCAGGTCAGGAGGTTCAGGGCACTCGAGGCAAAGAGATGGATAGACCTGAAATGCATTGAGGGGGGGAAGGAGATGCAAAGAGAGAAAAACCATTACATGATGTGCGTAGTGGGGGATGAAGGGTCACAGTGTTTGAGACCCTGTTCTTTTTCCACCAGCCCAATGCTGTAATGGAGCCTTGACCATTTCAAGGTTGTGTATCCCATTTACACAATCTACTGGTGCTATTTTAGCATAGTAATAAACAGATTATGAGTTTTCTCCTCATGTTCTGCTTTTTATAAGGTTACTGGAGCTGTAATGAACACTGCAGTCCTGACCTTTGAATAGATTGTGCATGTGTAAACAACTGATGTATTGGTTGTGTTCAGAATACAGTAACCTACTAGCATTCTGCTCTTACATTGCTGCACTGTCTAGTATGCATACTGTCATATGTGATCGATTTGGTCTTCCATTTCTTGTGTGATAGGTGAATCAGAAATAATGCACCAGTTTCACACTCATTGTTTTGCATTTAATTTTTACAAAAAATGGATCAAAATGCACAAAACTTATTTTTTCTGCTGCAGATAGAAAGATTAGTTGAAGACAATGATAATGATATGAATATTATGATTATTAAGGAAATATTAGCAAATAATAAAAGTTAAATATTTTTATATTGCTGTTTTAAGTCTAGTATTAAATGACAGGACAACAATAATTACAACATATTATAATAATATTAATATAATATTAATAAATACAACATATTATTATTATTTACATTTAGTCATTTCGCAGGACAATGCAAACAATCAAAATTAACAAAAGAGCAATGATATATGCAGTAATATTAATCTCATCATAGAACAGCAATTAATAGAATATTATTATTATTATTATTTTCTCATCTGTTAAATTTTTATGTAAAAAATTTAATTATTACTAATAAATATTTTTTATTCTACAGTACAAAAATATTACAAGTAGTATTTTTTTCTGTCTTCACTTTTGTAGTACATCGTCAAGCTTTTATTTGTGATTTATTCTGAATGAAAACAACAAAGTGAATCTGGCAGGTTTTGTGTTGTCAGTGCAAGTTAATCGAATTACATTTTGGACTTTAATGGACTCTGAAGTGTCAGTCAAAATCTGAAAGAACTGACATGTTACAGTGTCTTGAATGAGTCGGACATGCTGTTGTCCTTAAGGCGAGTCCTCTGGTCTAACCTTATTAGCACAATGGAAAAAGAGACATAATGGAGCCTTTTTCTGTACACAAGGAGGGTGAAAGAGCACCAGACAGTCCAACGAAGCCATTACGATCCTAATGGGGGCAATAAAAAAATAAAGCAGGAGCAGTGTTTTGCCTGCCGGCTGTGTGGTTTCATCCACCGTACATCTGAGTGGTCTTGAAAGTGGCCTGCTTATCTACTCTGTTAGACGTGAAGTTTCTATCAAATGTTTGTGAATTTGCCTTAATTTTGAGTGATTACACAAGGCCCCCTCCTCCTCAATTGCTCAGTTTTATAAAGTTAAGCCAGGCTCAATTAAGGCCTGTTTGATCTTCTCCGGCGCATTCTGCCCCGCTAGCAATATTAATGAGGCTGTTTAGTGTCAGCACCTGTGGAGGGTGGGGCTCTGCCTGGCCAGAATTAGAGACTAATTAGAGATAATCTATGCTTCCTAACGAGCCAGGTGTGCCAGAGAGCATTGAGAGAGCATTTAGGTACTTCGCTCTCCCTTACAGATAATGACTGCCGAGACAGAGAGGAAAGACATATGAAAACACAGACATTGGCAGCGGTTTAGTGTATGTTGGGCAAACTGGAGTATGAAAGGTTATAGCTGAAAGTTGCATCCGTTTGTAATTACTTCAACAAGCATGTGCGAATGCAAACATTTTTGAGCTTGTGTGTTCACGTTTACTAAAAGAATGCAGGAGAAGCCGCATCCATCAGGGAAATCTGTGGAAAGAGTTCAGGAGTCAAGAGGCCGGGAAGAAGCAAGTGTGTGTGTGTGTGTGTGTGTGTGGGAGGGCTTGTGTACCTCATTATCACTACCTGTAGGCTCAGCGCTGGGAAAGTGTCGGCTGTAGATAGACCGGGAAGATTAGCAGTAAGATTTGAGCACATGCAGGGATTACAGGAATCCCTCGGCCCTCCTAGCAGCCATTAAAGCGAAACTAATTATTGAACGCTGACCCAGAGGAACCGCAACTGCAACTTCTGTCAAGGACCTAGATAGAGAGAAAGAGAAAAAAGAGGGTATTTGTGAAAAAAAACTGGTAGTGGTTTGCAGAGTTATTATCAATAATGCAAAAAAAGGATGCATAACTGTCGTAAGCACAAAGCAGAGGAGGCAACCAAGACTCAGCCCCAGATGGCTCATCTGTGGACCGTATGATGCATATTGTGCACTAAAATAGCAATAGCTGAAAAAACACTGCAGATGTAGTCTAATTGGCTTGCTAAAGAACCTCTGGGAGTTGGACAGGTTTTTATCACTTCATTGGAAAGCGCAACGGTCACTGTACCTCCACTGTATTTTCTGAAGTTTGCAATGTTTGTGGCATCAAGGATGGAAAAATAGTTTGAGGCTGCTAGTGGCACTGAAAAGTACAACTCTTCCTGTTGGAAAAATCTAGCTTAAGATGGTGCTACAGCTGTGTTTTAGAACATGGGCTGTTGGGTTTTAACTGGTCAAAGCTGGACTATAAAGCAGTTTCACAGTGATAAACAGGAAAATAACAGAACCAATAATGGAAATTCAACTGTGAAGACAATTCAGATTCTTCTGTAAAGCAGCTTTAAAAGACAATAGCATTATTTAAATAAGTTCAGTGTTGGTTCTGTCCATCAGGTTGCATGATTAATCGTGATAACGATTTCTGCTTCTCTCGATTTATTAATCATAACCGTCTACAATATTTGCCGCCTCGTTATTTATCCTGAAAATGTTGCATCTTAAAAGACTGATGCAATGAATGACATACAGTACCACTCTATTGCATATCAGGCCGTTATTTCTGTGGTTAATGATGCACTGATTTCTAAATACTGATACCAATAGCAATAATCTGCTAATTATTTTTCTGTTATAGCCATTGACTGACTATTAAAATTCTGTTTACCTACTATAAGTAAAAACAAATTTAAAATAAAACAGTAAAAACTGAATTCACTTGTAACTTTTTAAAGTTACAAGTGAATTAATGAACCACAAGATCAAAAAAATGGATATTCATTTTAAGATTTATTAATTTTGTTATGAAATTGTTAGTTTTTAAAGATTAACTTGTGTCCATCTTTTATGGATGTTGCATATTTTGAAATCACTCATTTGATGTTCAGAAGTTTGGGATCTGAAAGATTTTTTTAAAAATGTATTTGAAAAGAAGCCTCTTATAATCACCAAGGCTGAAATTTATTTATTTATTTAATTATTTATTTATTTATTTGAGACTAAGTAATATTGTGAAATATTATTACAATTTAAAACCACTGTTTTCTGTTTTAATAGCTATATTATGTAATTTTCCTGTGATGGCAAAGCTGAATTTTCAGCAGCCAGTACTCCAGTCTTTAGAGTCTTACAATCCTTCAGAAATCATTCTAGTAAGCTGATTTGGTGCTAAAGAAATATTACTGTTATTATCAATGCTGAAAACTGTGTTGGAACTGTGGAAACCATGAAATGGTTACTGTAAATAAAGCAACTTTTGTTGGAGCAGGATATTGCTGACTACTGCCGTTTTGTTCATCTCTAGAGTATTCTATTCCTGTAGCTAGATCAAATTTAGAAAATGGGACACTGAATACACATTAAGGATGGTGTGAAATGTCCAGCAATGGCATTTTCACCAGGTGTTTCTGGATCGGTTTCTTCACTTAAGCATATTAGTGATCTGTTTAAATGGGCAAGGCCTGTTCCAAAATCAGCAGTACGTTTCAGAGTGCATTTTAAAACCGAGTTCTGGGGCTCTTTACTCAGCTGTGGACTGTTGCAAACTCCCTTTACTGCTCCGACAGAGATCAATACTTCATATGAGGAAGGTGGGTGTCAGAACTCTCTCCAGTGATCTCTGATCTCCCGAATTGTTCCGCACCCTTGTTCTCTGAGGAGCCTCTACTTGACCCGGAGTCTGAAAGCCACCGTTCCTCTGATCTCATTGCTTCTGGTGGTTTCTCACTTCCACTGCAGATGTTACGAGTGATATCACTGTATTAAAGTAGGCAGTTACGAGGTCTCAAAGAGATAAATACACATTTTTGTGTGTGTTTTGACTTCCTGTTTAGATGCTATTTTCTCTCAGAGTAGACAAACTTTTACGTAAGTTAGGTCACAGTAAGGATGCAGTATTTTGTGTTATGTAATACTGTTATGGAATCTAAAAACAGCAGCAGCAACGAGTTACTGAGAGATTAATTCATAGGGCATTTTCATTCAAATTTGACTGTATTCCTGAAATCGTATTGTATGTATTGAGCAATCCGATCTCAAGAAGAAAACGTACTTGTGGGAACTTTTCCACAAGACGCGAAAAACGTACTGCCATGTACATTTCGTGACCCATTCGATGTGGAATGTCCACTGAGTGATGCTAAAAGTGGCGCTTTTATTTTTTCCTTTGGTTTTGTACTTGAAATGTCAGTTGAGTGGCGCTATAACTAATTCTCAATAACGTCTTACAATAACATACCATCTGCACTACACCTAAACCTACCCGATAGTATGTACAAAAGCAAATGTGACGTATAAATGTAATCGCAAGTCAGTTTTAGCTTGTTTTTCAGTCTCCTATCTTTCAGCTCTTTCATCGTTAGACGGGAGTCATATTATTCACAGGATTTGTACCCAAGGATTCTGCATACTAAGTCCAATTCCGTGCAAGTGTCCTCACATTTTATCCTACCTGTCAGATTGTCCCACCAGGGTTTCCTGCGCATGTGCACATCAATATTGCATCCTTTTTCTCATGCTGAACAACAAAATTTAATGGTTCAGCATTACTGTAAGGGTAGGTTTAGGGTAGGTGTAGACTTTAATAAAAACAAAATCTAATAGGTAGAAAAATTATTTATTGTTGGTTTCCTGTAGCTGTACCCCTTCTAGCTACAATATAACACATAATTACTGTATTTGCATTACTGTTAGGGTAGGTTTAGGGTTGTGGTAAGTGTAGACTTTAATAAACCATAACTTCACAGTAGCATTTTTCATTGTCGAATTGTACTACCTACTGTTTTAATAGGAGGTAGCAAAATCTGATGGTAGGACAAATCAACAGAACACCGGCTGAGCTACCGAGCAAGCATGTTACATTCAGAAAGTGAAACATATGGAGCTGTAATAATATCTGTGTATGAAAATGATTACAAGTCCTCGCTGTTTTACCACCTATAGTGTTAATTTCTGTTTTAAACTGCAGTTTCCACAGGCACGTTTTCGTCATGCGATCAATTGGATATTGAGACCTAAATTTTAACTAATAATCTGTTTTATTTATATCTTTTTTCCCCCCAGTCATTAAAAAGGCACAATCAAAATTTATGGTAACGTTATAGGCAAATCAAGAACATAATATTTACATTTAGGCCTAAATATATTGTATATAAAATAGTCTTTTAATCCATCCCACCTTTAAAAGTCACTTAAAAACTTGGGCTGGTTGTTTAATGTGTCATTCAAACTCTTATTTCCTGTCGGTTTTGGCCAGATTAATCCAGAATCAGTTCCATGAAGCTTTTGAAGACTGAAGAGGAAAATGAAGAACTAAAAAGAACTGAAGATCCACAGGTGTAAGGTTTCGCACACCCAAAACCATAGCATAATTTACTTTTCTTTGTCACCATCATCAATTGGGATATGAAATATCCTGCTGTCTAGTGCTGTGTACTGTAGCCAGACTTTTGACTTGCAACATAAACTCTGGTTCTCAGAAGGCCAGCATGATTTACTGACACCCTTAAAAGATGACACCTTCATGCACGGCGCTGTTTCTGTGAGTGATGTGACACTTCTCTGAAAAGTAAGAATAGTTATCTGAAAAAATTGACAAGTTCTTGGAGCCTGTTCTGACGTCTGCTGAGAAAATATGTATCTAAAAGCTCAGTTTCTTTTTAAAATTGTGGCCCTCTGTGTCAGTTGTGGTTTAAATTGTCCTTTTTGACTTCTGAATGTGAGCCTTTCTTGATTTTTTTTTATTTATTTAACATTTGCATGTAATTGATGCAAGATTAAATTTCCGTTTTTTTCATTACTTAATGAACTGATGTTACTGGATTGAATTTCTCACTCTGTGGGATTCAAGGTAATTATGTGAGATGTGACAGCCAGCCTTAACAAGCTGTCCATGATGCAGTCGTTGAAAAAATGAACCACAAGACTACCTTCACTCTTTGAATGAAAGCTTGTTAGCTGTAATTTGTAAACTCCTTGGAAGCAGCTGGAAACATCAAGCAGTAGATTTACTACTTTTTTAAAATTGCGAGACGATGTATGTATTCTGCAGACTCAAAGAGATTTTAGGGAATAGAATAAATCCTTCCTTTCAGTTTCTCTCAGCTGTGGAATAAACATTAATGCACTTGTTTTAATTCCCTGAAAAAAAAAAGAAAAGAAAAAAAAACAATCATAATTAGCCGGGGTACGCAAGCGAACATGATGTATCTAATTAAAAACTGATGAAGTAAAACGGATCTTAATTTATTCCAGCTTGCTTTTTATTCCAATTTTCAACCACCGCTATCAAACAATTAAATGTGTGCACGCACACCATGGGGTCAATTCCTTCTACCATTAGACACAAATGCATGAAGATGAACATGAATTACAGGATGCCATCATGGCCGAGGAAAGGAATGATTTGTTTACTGAAACCCTCCTATAAATAAAGTCTTCATAATTAGCTGTCTTATGAGAAATTTTGTGCTGTTAATTGCCTCTTGACTGCTTAGAATGGGATTTGAATGGATAAGAGATCTCTTTTTTTTCCCAATCGTGTTAAGAATTGTGAAATTCTGTTTAATGTAAAGGATAAGGGTTTTTAAGTATGAAATTATAGTATTTTATTTCTTTATTGTATTAATAAAGTGAATAAATGAAAAACAAAACAAACAAAAATAATAATAAAAAAAGTAAACCTAAAAATAAAATCTGAAATCAGTCATTTTAAATGTCACAAGTGAATTTAGACATCAAAACATTATGATGTACAGTTCAAGATTTGCTAAATACTACATTTAAGAGTGTTCTTAAAGATCAACTTTATGTGAGCATTAAATAGCAAATGTAGTAGGAAAATGAGGATGAATAATTATTAACTGACATTATAAATCTAAAATTTTTCATCCTTTTAAGTGCAATAATCTTTTTCCATAGACAGACGTTTATACTTAGTTTGTGCAAAGAAATTGATGTATTTATGTAAGTATACTTACTTTTTGTGTTACACAGAAAGAAGGCCATTGGTCATTTTAAAGCACTGTGTTCCATTTAACAAATGAGTGTGTGGTAACTGTGTGTATCAGTTAGATCCTGGGATTTTCAGGTTAAAGTCATATACTGAAGGTTGCGGTCCCGGGCAAGTGTCCTGGGATAGACCGACAGGGTTCTCATTACCTCTGGAGCTCGTGCTCCTTTTTCTCATTCTCTGCTCCCCTGATAGAGGGAAAATTAATTAAAACTTGTCTTATTAACTCAGAGCTCCCAGGAAGACTCAGCTCGGCTTGAAGCACCGGGTCGACCTGAATTCACCCACTCTGGATCTTTTGTCCACAGGGACACACGCACACACACTTACAGATCTCTCCAACCGGTGATTTGATGAGCAGATAAAGAGAGGAGGAACGAGGGAAGGAGAGATGAATCAGGACAATACCGCAGAGGAGCGAGATTGAGAGATAGGAAAGAGGAAAGAAGCAGTTAGGACCCTCAGCCAGTAAACTGCAAGATCCAGACCAAGACTGGACCCCCTGAAGCCCTGATTCAGACCAAAATATTCCTAAAAATCCCAGACTACAAACCAGGCTATATGAAATGAAATAGAGAAAATGTTGCAGTTTATGGAAGCATATGGGTAGCATTATTCAATTTGGGATGTAATATGCAAAATGACAATGTAATATGTAAAATGGCAATGCATTTCTACATTTACATTTACATTTTCCAATACATTTGTGCAACGTTTGGTGCAAAATGAAAATGAAAATTAAATTACATAATTTTCATTTGCCATTTCCTACACCAGTTTTAATATGTAAAATGAATACTAAATTTTAACGCTTTATAAGTTGCAAAATGAAAATGAAAATGTATTACAGAAATGATTATATATGTCTAACATGTTCAAGCAAAAAAACTGTGGCAAAATGATCATTTAAATGTTATTTTTCTTAAATGCATTACACTCACAGTCAAGACACTTACGATTGCATTTTCATTCAATGACCCGCAATGAATGTAGCAACATTCAAAGTGCACATTGAAAATGCATTCCGAGCCGATCACGTCTCCGCCCCCCTCCCGCCCTGTCAATCACTGCGTGAACAAGGCGGGGCTTACAGAAGGTCAGAGACTCAAGTGAGAGAACATGGACAAGACAGTTGGCCCGTGTACATTTTGATCATTTCGGTTTATGGCTTCAATATTTCATTCGCACTTTTGGGCGGAGCTGAAACGCTGCTTTTCATCTGATTGGTCGAATCGCTCCGCTTTCAGCTCGGTCTTTTTATTCTTTCAGGCAGAATAAGAGTCAGTGCAAGTGAAGCACTGTAATGTCTGAAAACCACCGCTCACTGTTAATTAGCATAATATTTGAATCAGATGTAGCTGGGCACATAATTTGTGCTGCTGAGACCTGCAAGAGACCCCGTTAAATTATTGTATAAATATTTTACCCCTGATAAATACAGTGCAAATAGTTCTGTCTCCTTGGATAACAGTGAAGTGGAAATAAATATAGTTAAATATATGAAATAAAATTAAATATGATTTTTTTGGGAAGGTAAGTCTGGCCAGTTATATAAGCAACACGAGTCTGACGAGTCTGAAGATCTGAGCTGAATTGGGTGAAACATTTAAGTTCCAGTCTGTGTCAATTACTCTCATAATAAATAATAATAATAATGTTAACTGTATTTTTCGGTATAAGTTGCATCAGTCCAAAAATACGTCATGACGAGGAAAAAAAACATATATAAGTCGCACTGGACTATAAGTTGCATTTATTCAGGACCAAGAGAAAACATTACCGTCTACAGCCGCGAGAGGGCGCTCTGAGGTAGGCTACAGGAGCACTGAGCAGCATGAGCACTGAGCAGCATAGAGCTAATTTTACTATTTTTATTTAGAAATTTAACTATATTAATTTTTACAATTATTTATTAATGTCACACACACACACATACCTAGTGCCTTATGACTTAAAATATGAGAGTGGTAAATGTTACAGACATGGAACTGGTTCAGTCTATTATTGATTTTTATTTCCACTTCACTGTTATCCAAGGAGACAGAACTATTTGCACTGTATTTATCAGTGGGACAATATTCATACAATACTACAACCTAGAAATAATTTGCAGGTCTCTACAGCACAAATTATGTGCCCAGCTACATCTGATTCAAATATTATGCTAATTAACAGTGAGCGGTGGTTTCAGACATTACAGTGCTTCACTTGCACTGACTCTTATTCTGCCTGAAAGAATGAAAAGACCGAGCTGAAGACTGAGCGATTCGACCAATCAGATGAAAGCAGCGTTTCAACTCCGCCCATAAGTGCGAATGAAATATTGAAGCCATAAACCGAAATCATCAAAACATACACGGACCAACTGTCTTGTCCATGTTTTCTCACTTGAATCCTCTTCTTGAGATTTGAGTCTCTGACCTTCTGTAAGCCCCGCCTTGTTCACGCAGTGATTGACAGGGCGGGAGGGGGCGGAGACGTGATCGGATAGCAATGGAAACTCAATGTGCACTTTGAATTTTGCTACATTCATTGCGGGTCATTGAACGAAAAATGCAATCGTAAGTGTCTTGACTGTGAGTGTTAATGCATTTAAGAAAAATAACATTTAAATGATCATTTTGCCACAGTTTTTTGCTTGAACATGTTAGACATATATAATCATTTCTGTAATACATTTTCATTTTCATTTTGCAACTTATAAAGCGTTAAAATTAGTATTCATTTTACATATTAAAACTGGTGTAGGAAATGGCAAATGAAAATTATGTAATTTAATTTTCATTTTCATTTTGCACCAAACGTTGCACAAATGTATTGGAAAATGTAAATGTAAATGTAGAAATGCATTGCCATTTTACATATCACACATTCATCAACCAAATAACATCACAAAACAAATAACCCCACACATAAAAAAAAAAACCAGTTGTTATAGCATTTGTTTCAAACACTCAAGTTTTAATCTTATTCTTTTGCTGGACATGTTTTGTATCACCACATCAACCAGTGACCAGGCAGTTATCAGCTTTAGAATGATTCATTCTCTCACATTTATATCACAATTACATCAAAAGACAGAAAATCCACAGTTTTTTGCTATAATGAACAAAAGTGAAGTGAACCTTGCCAAAAAGATTAATGCTGTTAAACTCCCTCTTGTCAAGTTGAGCATTAGCGAATTGTTTTGAGATCCAATTGTGATATTAAGATCAACTCTAGGCAAAATTCATAAGGAAGAGTCTGCTAAATCATTAAATGTAGATGTATGTGTTGGAATTAATGAAAGTGGAATTTACTGAAGTAATAGCATTCTGGGAAAATATGTTCTTCCACCATAGTTCATAACTTGTTAAATAATAATAATTAAATATAAAATAACTTCACTTATTATGGTTGAATTAATTTGGTAATATATATTTAATAAATATGTAAATCAGTTATTTTAATTGTGAAAATCATAGCATTTTGATGTGCAGGATGAAAAGCGGATAATTTAACACTTATTACATTATTAGTGTTTTTTTCAAGATTGATGGCAAAGGCAAAAAAATATATTGAATATGAAACAATAAAAAGTCTAATAATAATATCTTTTTGAATATAAAAATTAAATATAACTTTTACTTTATACTTATTATAGTTCCTTACTTCATAATATTGTGTTATTCTAATATCATGTCTTATTTATTTATTTAATTATTGCATTAATATTCTTTCATTTTTTAAAATAAATTTCAATTAATTTTAACCAAACTTGGTTTTCAATTCTGAGTGACGCACAAATGTGATCATGACGAATGTAACGTATTTGTGGAATAAGTGTCTCAGTGTGTTTTGTGAGGTAGTTGTGGGTGTTTTGGGGTTTCTATGAGTCTTGCAACATTCATCGTGTCCCAGGAGTTTACTTTTATCCCAAACCATGTCAAACACACTCATCCTGCCCTGTCACTGCAGGTCTTGCTTCCTTTCTTATCTGTCTCCCCTCCATCCCATCATCCCTCTGGTGTCGTCTCTTATGATGTAACCCCAGCATCAGACTCCACCGGCATGTCATGAACTCAACTGACTCCGTAAAGAGCAAGCGATCCTCTTCAGCCTCTAAGAGCCTCCAGTGTCAGGCCTGATGGGGCTTTGAAATACAACCCCATTTTCGCTCGAACCTCTTGAGTGTGTGAAAGTGTCACGAGTAGACGAAAAACCCAGTGTGTCAGAGACCGTGTGTTTGTGTAGGAGTGTAACGCACGGCTAATTCTAAATTCCTTATGACTCCTCAAATGCTTTGAAGATGTGTGCATTAGTCCCACAGGAGTCAAAACGGTGTGTGTCGGGTTCAGGTACTTCTTTATTCCGTGTCTTCTAACATATGTTGGAGAGATTCAGCCATGGCCAGATTGATACATCACACAGCTGATCTTTGACATGCTGGCAGCTGCTACTGTATCTGTTCTGCTCGTCTCCCTGCGAGCACTAAGTGGATCCGACGCAATTAGGCTTCCCTCATCGTTCACATTCTTCTTTGTTCTTTATGGTCCTTGTTAACAAGCTTGAGAAATTGGCACATAATCTGTTGTTATTTTGCTTTCCTTTTTAATTTGTCAGAGATTAAAAACTTGGCGTAAAGCAGCAATCGAGCAAACAACCGCTTCTGTTCGCTACGAATGGGTGCAACGCTGACAATTAGCACTTTCATTTCATATTCCATTTCATTCCATCTGTCAAGTGCATGTGCGCAAGTGACTATTTTGCATCCTGGGACTGTGGAGGTGAACTCAGATACAGCGTACACAGTCTAACGACTCCAAACTGCCTCCAGAGGCCCAGACCAGGACAAGAAGCCCTAAAAAAACCTATACACAAGAAAAAAAAAAAAAAAAAATAGAAAAGAAAAGAAAAAAAAAAAGACAACATCTTATAAAATAGTTCTACTAATAATAAAAAAAGATGATTGATATCACCCTGAATAAGCTGACAGTCCATAAAGGTCATATTAATAATGACAGCTGGGGAGAGAAAAAGGAAACGAGGCATGTGATGTGGGAAAAGCACACGGGAAAAGTGTGCAGTCAACAAATCTACAATGTGTGGAGGGTGATAATGCACATTTTTAAGATTTATTTTATGAGTGGAGTTTTAATAGACATTATATTTGGATACACAGCATACAGAATGACACTAACTGTCCTATCAATTAGTTTTGTGTGTGTGGGTGGGCACATTTTAACACCCCTGCAGTTTATCATCACTCTTTTTTGGACCCCACCCTCTTACTTCCTCTCCTCCTCTACTTTCTTTCTAAATGATCTCAATCTCAATCTTAGTGGGCTTTAAATGTGCTTGGGAGTTTTGACAGTGCTTATTAGCATAAAGCAAATAAAGCTTCAGTCCTCCCACTCTCTCATACTTCACAACTCCTCCTGCATTTCTCATAACATCTTTTCTTCTTTCTCTCACTCCTTATTTCTTGCGGTTAACCCTCAAAATTCACTTATTAGTGTTGATTGAGGGTGCAGTTGGGCATTCTGATATTTTTCTACATAGCTCACAGGCTATTTGAGATCTACCTGCAATCTTTCGTACAAGGATAATAGTAATACCAGTAATACAGTTTTAAATATTTTAAAATACAAGCAATTTTGAGATGTATGTCATACACAGTGTGTGTGTGTGTGTGTGTGTGTGTGTACTTGTTTATGCTACATTGTGGGGACCAAATGTCCCCACAAGGACAGTAAAACTTTACATTTTTGACATTGTGAAGGGAAAAAAATATTCAAAACAGTAAATGATGTTTATCTGAAAGTGTAACAATGCAAATAGGTTTTCTGTAAGGAGTAGGTTTAGGGTTAGGGGATCAAAAAATATTGTTTGGTCAGTATAAAAGTAATTGAAGTCTATGGAAAGTCCCCACATGTTACAGAAACAAATGTGTGTGTGTGTGTGTGTGTGTGTGTGTGTGTGTGTGTGTGTGTGTGTGTGTGTGTGTGTGTGTGTGTGTGTGTGTGTAATATGTTGTTTGAATCAGTTAATCAGTCAATGTTTTTTTTTTTCATTGCCCAATTTAACAACTTTTTTTTTTTAAGTTTTTATTACAAATTTATGAAGGTAAACAGATAAAAAATACATGTATTTGTACATTAATGAAGGGTATTAGTAGTGTATCAGACTTACTGAACATGAAAAAATGTGACATTTAAAGATTTCAAATACTGTAAATACATATATGTAGGTGAATGTGAATTGTTATGATGTATTTCAGAGCAGTGTTGAGTGTTAAATTAAGTTAGCAGCTCTCAATAGTTTGAGAATTGGTTCAGTCCTCTGTATGTATATGTGAGTATAGACATGATCACACACGCTGCATGTACCCTTGATTCTGTGTAGGTCTCGTAAATATATCATTGAGAAAATCCTGTTTCAACCAATCACCTTCTGTGTGTCACCCTGGATGAAAGCAGCTCTCCATGATATGCTTTAGTGATGGTCCCGGCCGAAGCAGAATGAGCACATATCATTAAGCCACTGGTGCTGTCAGCAGCTGATGTGTAATACACAATCCCGTTAGGCTCTGAATCGATGGCTATATTGCTAGAACAGGCCAGATGGCCCTCAAATCTGCTTCATATTCTCAGAAAAGATGACTTGCTTGGATTACCTTCCTGGAATCCGCGTAAACACTTTTGGTTGTATGTGCATGTGTTTGTGTGGTGTGTGAGGAAAGAGAGTGTGTGTTTGCATGAGGCAAACTGTGTTGCGATTTGGCAGCATATCATATAAAAACATATTTGAAAACACTTTTTGTATTTTAAGTTCACAGTGATTTGCTAAATGATTTTGATGTAGTGATGTCATTCATGAATGAATCGTTTTTATTATTATTATTTTAGTGAATCTGTTAGTAGAATGATCTGTTGACAAAGCAGTGATTTTTGAACAAATCATTCTTTTGAGTTAGACCTTTTCAGTGAATCAGTTAAATAAGTTCACAATAATTAATTGAATGATTCAAACACTAAGTAGCGATTTTTGTTTTCTGATTGAATCCTCCTTTTGAGTAGGATCTTTTTAATGAATCAAATGATTAAGTTTAGTAATGTCTGGTTTATGAACAAATTCTTTTGAGTCAGATAATTTAAGAACAAAATAGCAATTTCTGATTCATAAATGAATCATCCTTTTGAGTAGGATCTTTTCGATGAAGCAGTTGATTAAGTTCAGAATGAATCGATGAATGATTCGTTCATGAAGTAGTAATGTCTGTTTCAAGAATGACTCATTGTTTTGAGTAGGATCTTTTTAATGAATCCATTTGATTAAGTTTACAGTGATTTCTTGAATGATTTTAGCTAAGTAGATTTTATGAAGTAGCAATGTCCAATTCATGAATGAATCTTTATTTATTTATTTTTGAGTTACATCTTTTCAAAGATTTAGTTGGTTACAATGATTAGTTTAATGATTTCCCCATTACCACTACCAGTGGATGAAATTAATTCTTAGTGAACTCAGTGAAGTTTTGTGGCAATATACCAGAAGTTTCTCAGAAGCATTTTCATTTTTCTCTGTTGACATTTCACATTATCGCTTACTTGTGAAAAGAGGCTTGTCAAAGTGGCTTCCGACTGACGCTTACAGAGATCTGACATTTGTGGGCCTAGCTTTAAGACAAAAGCTGTTATAAACTCTTTTAGACACAGTCAGATGCCTGAAGAGTTTCTCACGTTGTAGCTCCTTTCACCATCAGTAACTGCAAATCAATTAGCTCCTTGCTAACTTCCCTACATCAGAGCCTGGAGATTATCCAGAAGTGAGAAGCTGTCTCTCCAAATGAGCTGGATCCCTTTAGCATGCAATTAGCGCTCAATCACACAGCCAGTGATTAAGGCTTTTGCTGATGTATAATTTCGTAAAAGAATCAGACGTATGACTGAACAACAGGATGTGTCAGCAGGCTAATAGCAGCTCATCTCACATTCTATATCTTACACAGAATCTCTGTGTGTGGTGTGGTAAACCTGTTTCAATTTTAGTGCAAGTGAATGCCATTATGAATGTGTTCACATTGTTTTCTAGAGATTTAAGTAAAATGATCTCTTTTAATAGGAATGATCTTTAGCATAAAAGATTAAAAGCTATTATTTTGTTGCAGATCCCTTGTGCGCAATCATAGCAGTGAGTCTGCGACCCATAGACATCACCAGACTCTTGGTCTCATCCTTTAAAATGCTTTCCCCAGCCTTTAATGCAGCCAATTCCAACTGTTGCCGGGGAGTTTGGGGAGTTTCTGCCTTTAGTCTCTTCTTCAGCTGGTGAAATTGGTGTTCAATCAGATTTAAATCTGGCTATTGACTTGGGCAATCTAAGACTTTACATTTCTTTACACTGATAAACTCCTTGATTGAAATGGCAGTGTGTTTTGGGTCATTGTCCTGATGCAATACGAAATGCTATCTGATAAGTCTGATGGCATTTTCTTGAATATAGATAGCCAAGATGGTTATTTACCCTTCCAAATTCATTGTGCTACTGTCATCATACATTAAATCATCATGAAAATTGAAAGGGCCTGTTCCAGAGACAGCCATGCATGCTCATGCCATGACACCACCTCCACCAAGCTTTACAGATGAGGTTGCATGATTAGGATAATTTGCAGTTCCCTTTTTTCTCCACACTTTTGCTCTCCCATCACTTAGATAAAGGTTAATCTTTGTCTCATCTGTCCATAAAACTCTGTTCCAAAACTCTACTGGCTTTTGCAAACTCTAATCTTGCCTTTCTATTTTTGGTGCTTGTCAGAGGTTTGCATCTTGCTGTGTAGGATCTGTAATTCTGTGTCAAAGTTTCCTGCGAACAGTAGATTGTCAGAGCATCACCACAGCTTTCTGGAGGTTGTTTGTTATTTTACAGACATGTATTTTAGGGTTCTTTTTCACAGCTTTTTTGATTTGTCTGTCATCAACTACTGTTGTTTTTCTCAGCCGATCAGGTCATTGTTTGTTGCTGATGTTGCCGGTGGTTTCCAAACTCTTGATTTCTCCATGCCCTTTGTTTTTAATTGACTTGCTCTTTTCTTTTAGCATCCAAATTCCCTGCTTTTAATGTCTGAAGAATTAATGTGATATGACACAGCTGATCACTTAGAGTTACATAGATTCAAGAGTTTTATTGTCATATGTACTAGTGCAATGAAATTCTTAATTTGTTTACTCCTCTTGAGAATGACAGGGTAGAAGGGGAACAAACATAACTTACTAGGACAATTTAAATAACAAATTCTCTGACACTTTATAAAAAAAATATTCCTGCAATCTTTCTCTGTTTAAATATATTGAAGCAAAACTATATATATTGATAATACAAGCCAGGTTTATTTCTCAACAAAATCCTAAAAAAATCAAATGTTATCCACATCCATCCAATAAAATTTCTACAACGCTATATTATGTTATGTTATTATTTAGACATCAATTTTAGACATCAAAATGGATTAGTTCACAAATCATGCACTAAAAGTATTTCATAGTAGGTCATAGCATAGTACTGTGCAAGTAACAATGTGAAAATCTAAGTCTTTATTAATCGATAATCTGCTCCTGTTATCATAATTTGTGTAAAAAGGAATAAAGTTTGTTGGTATTTTACTTCCAGTAGAGTACATTTGCTATCTGGTCTCATGGCATAAATGTACCTGGGTGCACTTTTTAGCAAGACGCGAAATACGTACCAATAAGTACAAATCACTTCAAAAACAAAAAAAAACTAAAACCAGAAAAAGCAAAAACATCACACCATTCATTCCCACACAAACAAACATACATACTATCAATAAAATGAAGCATAATTTTCGCACAATTACTTGAAGAATATCATGTTATGACTTCAAAACAATATTAATATGCCGGGAGATTTGAAAACTGATGCTTTTGAATGTTAGCATCACAAATATCCAGCTTCATATCTATGGGTTTTCATAGACGGTAGGTTTGTTCGGTAGCTCAAGGAGTAAGGAGATGTACTTGAGAGGTGAGGAGCTCCGGTTTGAATCCTGTGTAACCACGGTTTGACAAAGCAGTTGAAATCTGAAGTTCTGGTTCCTGATGAAAAACTAAACTACCCACAATCCTGAAGAGAAGAGCCAAAGAGCCACAAATCAGAGTCACTTTTTGCATTGCAAATCATACAAACTTTAAACTCATTCTGACGTGTATTCAGTAGTTTCCTAATATATATTGTTGTGGACTTCATGGGATGCGCAGTTATTTTCAAAAGATACAAAATACACAATATTGAATCTTTTTTTTGTGTGTGTGTGTGTTTAGGTTTTCTAAATGCTCTTTGCTCTGAATCTAAGTTTGTGGTGCTGTGATTGGTCTTAGAGCTGGTTCGTTTGGTTCATTGCTTAAAAACTCTTTGCTAAAGAATGTGAAGATCTAATGTTGATGATAATACTCTTGATGTTGTCTGATCTTGAGTGTGTGATCTTCATTCCCTTAGGTGACCTCATTCCACTGTAACACTTGTCAAACATGACATACAATTATGTTGTAATGCCTCCTTTCCCTTCCCTTCCTTTTCCCTTTCCCTCTCTCTTGCACTTTTTTTTGTTTCTGTGGTGTTTGCCTGTAAGACAGCCGGGCAAATGGCAAGACTAATTGAGAAGGTGGAAATTAAACAGGCTACAGAGAGCTATCAAAGAGCCTTTCAATTAGGCCTGTATTTATCACCCCTGGCAACAGGAAGACATCTTCTCTTGTTGTGTCGGACATACACATACACACACACACACAGCATCTGAGGCAAAAGAAAGAGCAGACAGCTGGGAAAAAAAGTCTAATTTCAGGCTGCAGTCTCAGTAGAGTGTGTGTGTGTGTGTGTGTGTGTGTGTGTAATTCTTTTCATACCCATGTGGGTGTTTTTATTACAGTATTTAAATCTACATGGTAATATAATTGTCTGTCTTGTTTTATACTCTTGCTTAATCTCTCTAGTATAGCTCAGATTAATTGGGTATAACTGGTACAATTAGATATAAACTGGAATCTTTAAATTTATTTCAAATTATTACTTGGATAATGTGTTGTTATTTGGGTGTATGAATCTGTGGATGATACAAAAGCTGTACCTTTTACTGTTTATATAAAAGATAAATACATATTTCAAAATGTATATATACAATAAATCTTATAGTATTAATATACATATATTTTATAAGCATAGTAAGATTGTAGTTTATAGTAAGATTTTTCTTTTCTTTTGTGCAGCAAGGATGCATTAAATTGATCAAAATTAAAAAAAAAAAAAAGACATTTGTAACAAAATAAAATTTACTCAGGCCATTCAACATGTAGATGACTTTGTTTCTTAGTCAGAAAAGATTTGCAGAAACTTAGTATTTCATCACTTGCTCAGCAATGGATCCTTTGCAGTGAATGGGTGGCCTCTGAATGAGAGTCCAAACAGCTGACTAAAGTTGAGTTTTTAGCAAATTTAATCTATTACTTTAAGCAGCACAACAGTTGTCAACTACAGTGGCCCAGTAGTGCACAACACAACAAAATCTCAACAAAACAACAGAAACAAGCCACAACACAACAAAATTAGCACAACACAATGCAAACAAGCCACAACACAATGAAATTAGCACAACACAACTGAAATAGGCCACAACACAACAAAATCAGCACAACACAATGCAAACAAGCCACAACACAACAAAATTAGCACAACACAATGGAAACAAGCCACAACACAATTTAATAGAGGGTATGCATTGACGTCACTTTCCCGCCGGGACATGCCCCTCACAGACGGACTGAGTGGCAAAAGATGCAGCTGCATTAATAGATTTAATAGGGAATCTTCGAAAATGTGAGTAAAACAAACAAAAATCAGTTTAAACTAAAGTTTGATGGACTCTATATAATGTCTAACAACTTATCAAATATCCAGTGTTCCATGGATATTGATACAGTCAAGAATCGTGTTTTCTAACATTTATGTGTCTGATTTTGACACCGGGGAAATAAATAAAGCAAATTTGCCTGTGAACTCATTTTGTAAATACAAAATAGGTTGGTCTAAACCCCAGTGATCACTGTTTTATATATATATATATATAGATATATATATATATATATATATATATATATATATATATATATATCGTCATATTGTCCACCACAGGGTATAATTGTTTTGAATGCAAAATTCAACATATTAACATAAAAATATACCAGCTCAAAAACTTAAATCGTTTTTGTCAGTGTTTATTTACTGTAACATCCAGTTTGCAGAATTTAAGATGGTAAATACTTAATTGATGAGTTGTCAATACAATATACTGTAATACAATATATAGGGTATGATTTCACTGCAAAATTCAACATATTAACATGAAATGATAACTGCAAATCTGTTTCACTGCCTGGAGTCCATTTGTTTCTGTGAATTGTAATGATTCATTTGCTTCTCTTTTCTGTAGCTTTCAGCAGTCTGTAAAAATATACCTCATATTTCTTGTGAAATCTCTTTGTACAGTCAATCGCAAAGCTCCTTCCTGTTTTAGATGTGTTTTGTGTGGTCTATTGCAGCATTCACGCTGAAAACCAATGCTGCCACTCTGTCTTTTTGCCCCTCAGTGGGTGGAGCTGCAGTCAATCCAGCTGACAGTGACGTCACGTGCATACCCTCTATTAGCACAATGGAAAAAAGTTGCAACAATGGAAACAAGCCACAACCTGGTGAAATTAGCACAACACAACAGTAACAAGCCACAACACAATGGGAACAAGTCACAAAACACATCAGAAACAAGTCGCAACACAATGGAAACGAGTTACAAAACACAATGGAAACAGGACACAACACAGTGAAATTAGCGCAACACAACGGTAACAAGCCACAACACAACAGAAACAAGTCACAAAACACAACAAAAACAAGTTGCAACATAACGGAAACAAGTTACAAAACACAATGGAAACAAGCTGCAAAACAACAGAATTAGCACAACACAACAGAAACAAGCCGCAACACAACAAAATTAGTCCTTTGTGTTGTGTTGTGCCGATTTTGTTGTGTTGTGCACTACTGGGCCACTGTAGTCAACTGATAATCATAATATATTCAACAGATATTGATAATAATATATATGCATATGTGTGTCAATATATGTCCATTTATTGCAAGTTTATGTAGCCTGTATGTATAGGCCTGTCGATGTTGTAGTGTGTGACTGATGTAATCTCACAGTGTGATATGCTGGACAGAAGGAGTAGATGGGAAATGTAGATATTTGGCTGTGCGAATGTCCTCTCTCAATCTTTTTCCTGTCTAAAGTGGCTGCTATAGCCACTCTCTTTTTTGCTCTCTCATTTTTTCTTGTGTTTCCCCATTATAAAACCTCTAGGGTTTTTTATATTGACTAGAAAAGAAAAAATGGAAAAGGAAAGGCAAACTTTGACATCGACTTTCGCTGTGTGTGAAAAAAAAAATGGTGAAAAGTCTCCAATAAGAAAGAAGCCTTTTTAATATGTATACATCAAAAACCAACCCATCTTACACTTTCTAGGCTCTAATGCACTCTTTCTTGCACACACACACACACACACACACGCATACACACTCCTCTCTCTCTGACAAGGTCCATTAGAATGTCTCTCACGGTATCTGCACTCCCCTTTTATAGATGACCTCACACGAATATTAATTTACTATAACATTAACAGCATCTCAGCTCCATTCTACTCAGTCCAACCTCCAAATACCCTTCATCTCTCTCTCCTTTCTGTAGACATACTGTAACTGTGCACAGATAGGAAAGTTTGAGGGAGTCACATACAGTACAAACACCCAGAATCTTGATAACATCATCATTACATGTATCTAATCTTTTTTTAATGTGGGAAGTTTGTTGTATTTGAATATACAGTACATGAATGTGAGATTTGAGAGCTATAACACAACCTTGATGGCTTATGGATTGACACATGCAAAGTATGAACCTACAACATTATGCTTACCATTTTATCCGCTCCAGCGCACCACCTCTGGGAGTGGGTGAAGGTTACCAAGACGGACCTTTTTTCTTTGATTTACGGTACATACATTGAAAGATGTTTTATAATTCATAAGAATGCACATATACAATCATATATTATGCATTATAGAAGCTGTCATGCACTCACATAGAATTACTGTTTATCATTTGCCGCACTCATTTATCCTCGGTCTACACACTCTCTGTGATGGTCTAACAGATGCTTCATTAGCTCAACCTGGCCAGATGAGACAGGAGTGATGAAAGAAATAAGCCACCAATCACTTCTCGTACTGTATGTGGCCACAAAAATAATGTGGGTTCTTGAGAAAACAGAATCTCAATTTTGTTGCATTAGATAATGAAAAATGAAAAGTTTGAGGTTCGTTTTCAAGAAATTAATACTTTTATTTAGCAAAGATGCATTAAATAGATCAAAAGTGAAGTTAAAACAATTTTTCTATCAAGGTCTTCACAGATGTTTTTCAACATATTAATTATTAAATATAAAGAAATATTTCTTGAGCAGCAAATCAGCATATTAGAATGATTTGTGGAAAATCATGTGACATTGGAGACGGGAGTAATGGCTGCTGAAAATTCAGCTTTGCTTATATGAAAATATGTTAACAGTTATTTTGAATTGTAATAATATTTCACAATATTACTGCTTTTACTGTAATGTTAATCAAATAAATGCGATAAAAGTTACAAAATCCAATAAGCCATTTTTTTGTGATTACTTTCGTTGTGTATGTTTAGATGGTTTTATATTTTAATTTCTTGTGCAATGGTATTCATACATCTTTAAGTGTGGTTTAAAGTAAAACATCAACAGCTTTAAACACCATTGGTTCTCAAGCACCATGATGCCATACTTTATCATAGGTGATTTGTTTGTTTTAATAGCTACACTTATGTGGCTTCAAAATATGTAAAAATATTGTTCTTTTTTATAGCCTATAGACTGATCTTTTATGGAAAAATGTGTCAAGATTGTAATAATTAATGATAATTCCTTTTTTGTTTCACAGAAAACTGTAATGAGTAAGTAATGTCAGAACATTAATTTTTTTGGGTGAACTATCCCTTTAAGCGTCCAAATGTATTTGCTGGGGCACCTGCACTTCACATCACTGCAGGCTAATTTGCCGATATTTTTATTACACCCGCTAATCGCATATTTATAGATTATATTTAGCCAAAGTTCAAAACATCCAGCAGAGAGTCTGACAGAGAAACAAAAAAAGCTCAAGGAAGAAAAATGAACTGAGACACCGCGACAGGCAGAGACGGAACGGAGTCATTCTTTGCGCTTCATTCACCTGTTTCCACAGTGTGAGGCTGAATTAATGAGTGAACAATCGCTCCATAAGTGAAATGAGGTGTGGTGAGGGACGAGATGATGGGAAGGGGGGAACGTGGGCTTGCTTATCAAATATGCACAGGATTATTACAGTATCGCAGTCTGGCACAGAGGAGAAATCATTGTAATACAGTGTGGGTGAGGGGAGGGGGATATCAGACCTATTCATTTCCTGTCTTGCATTAGTGCCATGCTGCAAACTGCATGTTTTCCGCACAAATGCTTCTCATCATTCCCCCAGCCAGTCACAGGAGGCCGATGATGTTGTTTTTTCCGGAGCAAACTTTAAGAGAGAAACAATGCTTGAAGCTGCTAGCCTCATTTGTTTGTTGAAAATCGTGTGGCGTGTTTGAGTGCTGTGAAGGAGAGAAACCAATGGAAAGAATGAGGAGGAAAGAGGGATGTTGATTTTCCTGTGGGACGCAGCTGGTGTGCTGTTAAAGGAATAACACAAAAATGAAAATTCTGTCATCACTTACTCACCTTATGTTGCTCCAAACCTGTAGGGCTTTCTTTTTACTGCAAACCACGAAAGCAGATTTTGAAGAATGTTTCTGTTCATACAATAAAAGTCAATGAGGACCAAAACAACACTGGACCATACTGAGTTTTATTGTACGCACAGAAAAACTCAAATGCATGAAGAAAGGAAGTCATACAGGTCTGAAATGGCATGAGGGTGACTAATCTTCCTCATCTCTCTTGTCTCTCACTTTCTCTCTCCCTTTACACTTTGATATACGCTCTCAGATTGAGCTTAAACCCAAAGGAACGCTCAAATTCCCTTAAGCACACATGCATAGTGGGGTGTCAAAAGCAGCCACAACCTTGAAACGGTTGGATTTAACAAATAGTATGTGTGTTAGAGAAAGAAAGCAAACGAGAGCATGGGGATCTTCACATGTAGGTTTTACTTAAGAACCGCCAGCGTGCAGGTTACCAGAGCAAAGACAGGAAGTAATATAGGGCACTTTTTATGAATATGGCACACTTTTGTGTTCAGTTATTTTTTTTAAAGCATTAAAAGTACAATCACATGTATTTTTGTGAGAACTACTAGATATTAGATTAACTATTATCTAAAATATTTAACAAGTAACAGTTGTGTTGTGGCTTGTTTCCGGTGTGTTGCGGATAATTAATTGTGTTGTGCATTACTAGGCCCCTGTAGTTTTTATTTCAGATGCTAGTTTGTACCTTGTTAGTGGAAAGTACCAAAACAGCTGAGTTGCTGGGTGGCAGAACAAAGACAGAAAATAATATAGATATATCTTGTCTAAATCGATTAGTGTTCAAGTAAATGTCCAATTAATATGCTTTGTGATAACAGCATGTGCTTTACAGCATGAAATATGCATGAGTGATCCATCACACTAGTGTTTAAAAATTCTTTTCATCTTCCACCCCGAGGAGAAGTGTCAGACTGGAGCCGTGTAAGAGTATGGGAGCGTGCGGGTGCTGATGAGCCCCTTCTGTCTGAAAGCCCTTCCTGTGCTACTCTCTCTGGGATATAACATAGGAATAGGCTGTTGGGATAGAAAAACACGTGCAATCATTTTCTATCATTTCTTCTCAGCCCTTCATCTCACAAACATTTTTCTTAGTGCGCAGCCCACATGCAGTCCTTCAGTAGGTTTCAATAGATGGTCCTCTCATTCAGACCGCACAAGGAATGACAAACAAGAGAGTCTGTCCGTCCGTATACGGTTATCACTGTGTTTAGTTCAATGCAGATTCCTGTCCTGTAAACAGATTAAGGCCAAAAACACACTCTATGCAAGTACGCAAATGCAGAATAGAGAATGTATTGCGTTAGAAATGGAAGAACTGGCTCCTTTTCAATTCTTATTTGGAGTCCATCCATTGTTCTGTCCATCCATCTATCTATCCATCTAATGTTCTGTCCATCCATCCATTGTTCTGTCCATCCATACATCCATACATCCGTCTATTGTTCTGTCCTTCCATCCATCCATCCATCCACCCATCTATTGTTCTTTCCATCCATCCATCCATCCGTCCGTCCGTCCGTCCGTCTGTCTGTCTGTCTGTCTGCCTGCCTTTCTGTCTGTCTATCTATCTATCTTGTTTGTCTGTTTGTCCGGCTGTCCAGTTGTTGTTTTTCAAAACCTACATTTTTACTTTTTAATGCTTCCTCTATGCATCTTAATACATTTTCAGATGTTTCAGACTCATATTCAGATTTTGGATTGAAATTCAGTTTGCATTCACAAATTGAATTGCAATTTAAAAGGCATTCTCAGTTAAATTTTGGTAAATCTGGTGTCCAACCAAAGAAGTTCATAATACTCATAGATAGCAGTTTGTTAGCATTCCCATTCATCTCAATCACTTTTTTTTTTTAAGCTGGCACAAGTTTTTTTTTTCTTCTTTTACCAGACACCTGAGCACTGAATACGGTACTATTTTTTATGCATTTCAATGCACATTTTAGTTTTGACTGAAATTATTATGCTGATAATATATATTTTAAATAAAAACTTGTAGAAAAGGATGTGAAATATAGATAGTCTAGACTTATGTTGCCCACTGTACTTTAGCAAAAAATGATAGTCCTATCTTCAGTGGTGATGCACTCTCAGATAACGTTGGCTGTTAAAGAGCCTACAGCACATCTCTCTTTCCTGGAGTGCAGCAACCGCCACCTGAGTTTTAAATAAACACTGTGTGGGGGGGAGATTAAAAAAAACTGTCTGGGTAGGGCAACTGCCGATTTTTCATTCTCGGGCCATAAAGTTCCCTCATGAAAAATTTCCCCGCAGAAAGTTAGACAAATTGCGTATGATCGCAATGACTCAGCTAGACTATAAGGAAAGAAAAGCGTATAGCATCTGACAGATTGTCTGAATTTCCATAGATTTTCGTTTTCCTTTGTCATCTTTCTGTTATCTCAGCAGTTGCTGTTTACCGGGAGTGAAAAAAAGATCTGCTTTAGTTGCACTTTCAGTGACTGGACAATAAAGTGTTTGTCATGAGGGAAACGGCTTTTGTCTTTAATGCGGACATACAGTACAGTATTAACCGTGTCCAGATTCTGGAATGAGCTGGAATGAGGTGGGAATTGATACTTCTCATTTTTTTTTTTTTCACATTCCATTATGAACCAGTATGATGAGATATGCCTGAAACCTCCAAATCAATTCTGTCATTCTGTAAGTTCTATCCAAAATGTGCTCTTTTTTGCAAACTAGTTTACTCTAATCTCAGTGTGAAACATGAGTGTAACTACAGAGTGAATCTTTGAAAACATGAAAAGACACATACATCATACATGAAAAGAACATTCTTCAACAGAAGAATGTTCTCTTAAGCCTTGTATATATATATTCACAGAATAAAGGATGAGGGGTTTGAGGGGGCACTAAACAAGAACTTAAAGACTTCAAATGATAAACAGATAGGTCAAAGTTGAAGGTATGGATTGGATAAAAGGACTGAGAAAACATTTCTTCAAAGACTCGCAAATGAACATGCTTGATCTTAAATATTCATGATCTGGAAGTTGCATTTATTCTTTTCATGTGCAAAAGGGAAATGGAGAGAGTAGGTTAAGGAGAAGAAGCTAAAGAAAGAAGGATGGGGGAAACTCTGGGCCGTTCGCCTTGAATGCATGCTGATTTCAGGCACAATTATGACATGATGAAAGCTGAGACTTGAAAATGAGACCCCTTTCTTTGTTAGTTTTCTCTTTTGAGTTCTCCTCACCTCCCTGCTTTTCTCCCCCATCTCTTTTTCTCCTTTCAGGTCGAGTGGACATGCTGTGGGAGACAGGTAGCAGGCAGTGAGAAGTAAACAAGAATTAAAACAAGTAAACAAGACTAAATCAGCCATGTTGCCAAGTTCTGATGACAAACATCGGCTTACAGTAAGAATGTTTGGAAATGCAGTGTTTAAAATTGAAATTTCGATCGACAGGAGCTTTGAAAACTTTGTTTTTTACTGTATATTTTATCGTTTTGCAGATGTACTCTGCTAAATCCTGAAAATGTAATGGGAGTCAGTTTGGTTGTCACTCTCATTTATACAGTAACTGAACTGTCGTTTATGAGAGCAGTTTCTGAACTGTTGGCAGGAACTAAGCGGGCCGTGCCTGGAGGTGTCAATGCCGAGATGAAGGTTCAGTGAGGAGGAACAGATAGGAAGAGGGGATTCCGAAAAGGTGATTCTAGGAACGTGGGGCTCAGTGGGGATATTGGGAAGAATTAGTTACACCTGCTTCCCTAATCTCCTCAAACCAGAGTTTACCATGAACACCTACTGGAGGAGACACAAAACTATAGGGTTGCAAATCTATAATGGATTGGAGCTAAACTTAGTCAGCCTTTGATATTAGAGAATCGATGTACATGAACGAAGTACGAGATTCTTTGAGCTCTTTGTCTTGAAGACAAAAAGATATGGAGATCAAATCCATATCTCTTCTTTGACATCCACATGAATTATCTCATAAGAAAGATTTTGAAAAAGATCTCTGTTATATCTCAGTTGTTTCTACAAGAAAGTAATATGAGTAAATGAAGAGCAAATGTAAGATTTTGCTCCAATCTCCAGATTTATTTTTCTGAAAAGTACCCTAGAAATAATTTCTAGAATTCAAAAGAGGTTTCAAAACCTCTGTTACCTTATTAATATTCACCAGCCAGGCTGATGAGGTTTATAAAGTGTCTTTCCCACTCCCCTGCTCCTAAGGAATCTTGAGAGAGTCATCTAAGAAAAAATGGATGCTAAAATCGTAACTGAGAACTCCACATATTCTCCTGAGCTATAAAAGATCAACCACTGAGAAATAAAACTTTCCTCTAGGCTGATTCATTGGCGGATGTCTTTATTGCATCATTCTCCCTTACAGAATAATCCTCCTCCTCAACACTTTTGTCTAGATTACATAAAGCCACCTGTGTTTATGACAGCAGAATGAAAACATTATTATTATGCAATATGTCCACAGACTAGAGCTGTGTGTTCATGGCTTCTTTGTGTTGTCAGCTACTGTATAAATGATTCAGGTGCGGAGATCCCTCAGTTCTTAACTGATCAGATTTGAGAAATAATATTCCTGGTATTCCATATTTCTTCATCTCAGCAATAAATGCAAGGACCCCTTCTAATCCCATCACAGGAGTTTAATCTCACCACCATAATAGCAAGGGAGCAGATTAGTATATTGTTGTATTTCAATTTCTCTGTCTTCTATTCTTCAACATGCTATTATTTTGAAAAGCCATAATTATTTTTTTTGTTATTTTATAGTATAGTTGAGGCCAAATCACAATAATCAAACTGTAGAAAGAAAGGAAAATGATGATTGTGAAAAAGAATTACACTTTAGCATACTTTTAAAAAGTACTTATTACATAAATAATAGAGTGACATATTTATGCAATTACATTGCAATTACATTGTAAACTGAATGTAATGTTTTACAGTTAAATTTAAATGTATTTTGTTAAATTATAAAATATATAAAATACTTGAAATTCTACTTTTAAAGGGGTAATCGGATGCCCATTTTCCACAAGTTAATATGATTCTTTAGGTTCTTAATGTAAAGTCAGTAACATAGTTTGGTTAAAATTTCAAAACCAGCTCTTTTTAGAGCGAGCTGTTTTGTAGCATTTTCCTTTAAATGTTAATGAGCTTTTCTGACCCTGCCCCCTCTTCTGAGCCGCTCTCTGAGGGACTGTTTACTTAAGCCGCATTCATCATGAAACTTGCTACTTAGCACATCATAAGGAAAGGCGATTTGCAAAGATTCTTTAAAAAAAACCTTATACTCACTTCTTCTGCTGGTGTAGCTGGACCACGAAAGATTCGTGCGAAGATAAACGCATTTAGGTAGATCGGGGGCACATTCCCTGCAAAAACAAATGTAATCTGTTGCGTCTTCAGTGGCTCAGATGTCGGGAGTAAATGACGACTGCTATGTTCATTAATACATCCAACAACAGAACACCTCAATCGCTTATAGGAGACATTCTTGTCTACATCTGCTCCGGCGGTGAAACAATGGCGGACTAATGACAGCTAAATCAGGGCGGGGCCAGTCGAGTCTGTGCTGAAACGCCACTGTCAAACTATTGTCGGTGGGGCCTGTCTGTGTGACGTCACAAGGACAGGCTTCTGAGATCGGCTTGATTTGAGAAAGGGTAAAGATATGTAAAAGTATAAGTGCATGTAGTATCCGATGACCCCTTATGATTATTATGAAATGTACTTTTAAAAGGTGTACTAAATTGTTAAGTAGTCATAAAGGTGTGCTCTCTTTAAGGACACTTAAGTGGCCTTTTATATGATATTACACAAAAGTGCTGGCTGATGTAAGCAACCAACCTTTCAGGGGGAAGTTATTCATTGTTATTTTCTCAACAATGCTATCTTGAGTGTTTCTTTGTCCCTCTGACTCATACTGAAATATACAGTACCAAGCCTACGCTCTCAAAATAGCGAGAACAATAGAATCGGTTTTGCATTCTTATGTTAGAATATTTTTTCTTCTTTTCTGAACAGTTAGGAGAAACAAATTCTGTGAAGTCGTGCATAAAACACACTGATTAGCGTGTTGACGTGGTGATGCTAAGGCTAAAAATAAAGTCTGCTCTTAATGAGCATTACTCTGAATTACAGCCAACATTACATCTGTAATTAGCAAAACTCTCTGTTTGACCAAAGCTGCACCTGTACCTCCTTTTTTTTATGTGTGTGTATGCGTGTGTGATGTACTTCGTATGATCTTTCTATCTTCGTGACTGACATGGGAATGCTAAAAAAAATGAATATCCATCTGGCACGCTACATTTTATGTTCTTGTTTTTTAATGAGAGTATTGAGAATCATGTCTTCTTTTTCCTCTCATCGTGGCAGCACTTCATAGCTGTTATTTATTTAGCAGGTCTCAAGAGGGAGGGTGGACAGTGTAAATGACATACAGTCTCTTTTTGCTCATTGCATCGACCTTGAATTATTTGCTTCACTTGTCCGTTCCTGCTAATTAGCCGGTGTTAGCGCTTCCACATTCCCTGAGATGCTCGCTAGTGACAGTATGTCAACACTTAGCTACAGAAGCCGGTCAGATACTTAGCCTAAGTGTATTTATTTTAATTCTTATTAAAAGTTTCAGTGTATACCCTCAAGGCAGCTAAAATGCAATGGAAGTGGTAGCTAGCTCTCACTGAAGTGAATTTACAGCATGTCATAAATAGTCAGGGGTCTTCAACCTTATTTCATTTAAGAGTTACTTTTTAAAAATGAAAGTGGCTGAGAGCTACCTATGTTATATAATATATAAATCTCTTAAATAATTTATCAATCCAAACTGTTATACACTTTATTTATATTTATTTGGTCAGAATGATAAATTATGTTTTGTCTGCTTCATAAACAATTCTACATAAGCTAATAATTGTAAAAATCTCAACACTTTGAATAACAAGGTACTGTAGGCTATTTTCCATCGACCGGTTAAGATTTACAAAAAAAAATTGGCCTAATTTTTGTTCTGAACACAAACTGCAGACAGGCTGAATGAAAGTGTAAATTCACTGTCTGACAGCAGGTGGCACTTATGGAACAGTATTTACCGCTGTAAAACCTCTTTATTGTGCATTAGACATGGAAAGATTAAAAGCAAATGCCATCGAGACTTTTCTGAAGACAGTCACTTCCCCCTTATGCAGTCATACAATTCATTCAATCATACATTCTTTCATATAATTTCTCTCAGCAGCCGGCCTTCAGATGAAACGAAACCTACGCTGCGTGTTGCACCTGTTTGAGACGACTCTGAGCAGTATCAAGTTTTTCAAAACGCCATAATCTAAAATGGGTTTAATAATAATTCAAATAAAAAATGGGATAATAAAGAACCTCACAGCTGACAAGTCAACACAAATAATTAATTTGCATTGGAGTGGTTGGACGCCTGCCTATATTAGCTCACTCTGATTGGATGAAAAGTATTTTTTGGCAAGCTACTTCCTATCAGGCCACAAGCTACTGGTAGCTCGCGAGTGACGTGTTGGAGACCCCAGTATTAAGTAATACTAGTTAAAAAATCAATCCAGACTTATTAAGAGTCATTGTTACATTGTTTCTTACACATTTTGCATCACTTCTACTGAATGGTGCTGAAAGTGTGTCCAGTTTATCCAAAACAGATGAATGTGAATATGGCATTATTTCTTTATGTTGGTTTTTCTGCATATCATGGCAGATAATCATATGTCTGGTAATTGACACTAAAAGGTTGATTTCGTTTTAAAATATTTAACCACCTACACTTAATCCCACCTTAAACCGAACAGAAAGTGTTAACAAAAGCAAACGTATGTTTGAAAAAAAAAAAAAAAAAAAATTATATATAAAATAAAATAAAGAAGTAAAATGTATATATATTGTACTATTTTGTGTTGTACTGAGCACTTCGCAATGATGCACCAGGGGAGCTACCGAGCAAGTTTACTACATCACAAAGCCGTACACATGGAGCTGGTTATATGATGCAAATGTCAAAATGTATTAGATTACAAATTATGCTATGGTAAAAGTGTTTTGTGGTCATAACATAACATTGTGAAAGGAATTGTGCAAAATAAGTCTTTATTAATGGATAATCTATTTGTGTAATCCTAATTAGCATGAAAAGGAATGAAAGTTGTTGGTATCCAACTGACAATAGTGATCATTTCAGCTGGAAACTGCTGTGAACTATATGGATAGGTACTTTTTGGGGGTTTTGTAAAAATGTTTGTAAAAAATTTAGGTATAGGCATTTTTCCAATGAGCCTATGTTGTGTAAGAAAATACTAGCCAGAAAAGCTCTTGTACAAATGCTGTATATGTGTCTTCCACTTCCACTTCCACACTTGCACAAACACGCTCACATGCCACTGCCCTCCCCCAACTAGTTATCCCCTTGAGTATTAATCTTTGATTCTGAAAATGTGGTTTTGTGAGTGACTTTCATGAAATATTCATAAGTTTAGGTAGTGGAGCGTCGTTCAGAGGGGATCACCAGGTAGAATGAATTACATTAGCATGGTTTTATACATGACCAGCTACATCATGGCCGTTTAAATCTATCCCTCTCGTCTGCACACTTCAAGGGCTTCCATTGTCAACTGTCGCCCGACGCTGTTTATTTATAAATAGCATGCGTGCTAGCAAGTGTGTGTGAGTTGTGGAGTGTCACGAACCTCACATCCATGCTAATGAAGTCAGGGCTTGAAGGCTGTGTATTTCACTAGGCTTCTGCTGGCCACAGTGGCCAGATTTCATCTTGAGGCTATAAATTTGTGCTTGTATGTTTTAGATGGGAAGAAAGCAATGTAATGTGCACTTTTTATCACAGGTAGTGGTGAGGTATTATAAGGCTTTGATCACGATATTAAAGCACACACACACACAGATGTTTATCCCAGTTCTGTTGGCTGTCATTCATGTGATCAGTCAGGGATGTGTTTGCCTTCACCCGGGAGTTTCGGTGTCTTTAATCAACCTGCTTAGGATAATAGGGAATGCAGAGGACTAGGAAATGGCTCTGGCGTTTCAAAAAGACTCAATTTATTAGCACAGTTTGGGGTGCTAAAGTAAACACTGGGTTTCTCTACAGGGTGTTGTTTCCTGTGTAGATGGTCATTAGCAGGGCTGGTTTATTTCATGCTAGTTTCTGGTGGGCATGTTAAATTTATGTTGTTTCTCACTGAATTGCTACTGTTCAAATGTTTGGGGTCAGTAAGATGTTTTTGAAAGAAGTCGACAAAACTAAGCTGCTCACTTAGTCTGCATTTATTCGATCAAAAATAAAAGAAAACCATAATAATGTGAAATATTGCAATTTAATCTGTTTTCTATTTTAATTTAAAATGCAATATATTCCTGTGATGGCAAAGCCGAATTTTAAGCATCCATTACCAGTCACTTTTATCCTTAAGAAATCAATCTAAAGTGCTGATTAACTTTTTTTTATTATTATTATTACTATCAGTGTTGAAAACAGTTTTCTGCATAATATTTTGGTGGAAATTGTAATTCCTTTTTATTACAGGATGTTTTGATTAATAGAAAGTTGAAAAGAACAGCATTTATTTGAAATAGAACGTTTTTATAACAATGTACAAGTTACTTTTCATCAATTTAATGTGTCCTTGCTAAATATAAATATAAATCTATTTTAAAAAATCTTACTGACCCCAAACTTTTGAAAGGTAGAGTGAGGTTTTTTCTTTTTTAAGTGCCATCTTCTGAAATCTTACAGCATCCTGACTGCTGTAGTTACATTTATTACATTGTTATAACATACCTTAAAAATCTAATTTCCAACTTGTTTACATCTCCACAACTCTAATTTCTTTGTGATTCAGGTGAATGATAAACATAGCAACAACCAGTAAGTTAATGATAATCAGTCACTTTTAAGCAAACATCAGTGAATGGCTTTACAAGCTAATAAAACCTGTTTAGCAAATGTTGACAGATGAAAACTGTATTTTTGCCTTTTTGTTTTGACTATTTTTTATATTAATATTTTTATTTATTAGCATACCATTGTTTATCCTCTGCATTTTGTTTGCTAGGATGCTTCTTTTTTTAAATGAACACCTGCGAAGCTAAAATTGGCGTCATCATCTTAGCATGTTTCTTTTTGTGGAACATCTTTATGATCCAAATTCAAGTAGAAACATGCTGTATCTTTTATTTGAACGCAATATACTGTCAGGTTCTGCTCCTCAGTATTGACTGAAGTTTCAGTCAAATTAATATGCATGCTTGGTTGTGTCCTTCGTCGGGGCTGAAGCACTTTAGATGTAACACATTACTGTCATAAAGCCATGTGTTAGTCTGAGAGTGGTCATTTTATCTTACATTGTGACTTATGATCCATCGGCGGCTTCTATCTATGTGCTATTCCTAAAATATTAGCCACAGAGAAGCATCAGTCTTGGAGCTGCACAAGCTCAATGACAGCTTGCAGGGAGAAAGTCCTCCATTGATCCAGACGGTGCTATATTCCCCACAGCCCAGTTCAGTCGCACCCGGAAAGAGAGAAAGAAAATATGGACGAGTATCAAACAGGCTGCCACGAGCAACAATAAGCCTCAAATTCCCTGCGGGAAGATTATGAACTCTCGTTATTGTTGTATATGTCAGCCTACACATGCCTGTCGTTTATTTCTGCAGGAGAGCAACAGAAAGTGCCAGCAAAGATCAGCAGCTAACGCTCAAAGGAATGAGTGAATGAACGCACTTCCTCAGGCTGAAAAAACAGCAGTCGCCTCTGAATCTGCACGACTGAACGCTAAACAGGTCAACGAAGTAACTGCAGTGAATCCTGTCAGGTAAAATGTGTTTAAAAAGACACAGCACTTTGCTTTGCCAGTCATCTGGCATCCATCATGGAAGCTACAGTAACTCAGTAACTACAGTAATGAAGACTACAATAAGACAGATTGCTCTTCTTTAGCAAAGATGACTGCAGTACAAGTATTATTTCCTTCCTCCTGTGTTGTGAGTGTTTTTTGTGAATTACAGTATTCTGTTGTCTCTAATAGGCCAGATTTACACTTGTCATGAATTTTTTTTGGTGATCAGATCAGAAACTGCACTTGGAGAGGTTTTCTGGGATATATTTTTTTACCACATTTAATGAATTTATATATGCAGGTGTGATTTTGTTCTCCTTATTTTTCTGCATGCAATATAGTTTGAAAATTCAGTAAGGGTCTTGCAAGATATTTTACAAAGAAATTAATACTTTTATTCATTAAGGATGCATTTCATCAATCAAATGTGACAGTACAGACATTTATAAATGACTAATAATAGTGCAGACACGTTTATAATAATATATTTTTATTAGTGCTGTCAGCGATGAATCGCAATTAATCGCATCCAAAATAAAAGTTTTTGTTTACATAATTTATTATGTATATATAAATGCAAACACATGCATGTATACATTAAAGCAAAATATGTTACATTTATATATAATACAAAATATAATAATATAAATATATTTTCAAAGTATATACTGTGTGTGTGTGTGTGTGTGTGTGTGTGTGTGTGTGTGTGTGTGTGTGTGTGTGTGTGTATTTATATATACATAATAAATAAACAGTACAGATACATATATTATGTAAACAAAAACTTTTATTTTGGATGCGATTAATCGCGATTAATCATTTGACAGCACTCATTATTATATTTTATTAATTTAATAAAAAAAATTATATTTCAAGCAAATGCTGTGTTCCTGGACTTTATTAATCAAAGAATCCTGAAAATATGTATCACGGTTTCCACAAAAAAGCAGCACATCTGTTTTCAACATTGATAATAATAAGAAATGTTTCTTTATCATCAGATCAGCATATTAGAACGAGTGAACGGAGTGACACTGAGGACTGGAGTAATGATGCTGAAAATACAGGATCAAATTTTTATTTTAAAATATATTAAAATAGTAAACAGTAGTAGGTAGCACTTCATAGCAATTCATAATATTTTATAATTACTGTATTTTTGATTAAATAAATGCAGCCTTGGTGACCACAAAATAAAATAAAACTTACTGACGCATTATGTTACCCAAGGTTTAAATTTTTTGTTAATATTTTTCACAATTTGCATCTGTATTAACATGCTTCAGTAAGGTTTTCATAAAGCAACAAAACATAAAATTATGAAAAGAATTTTCAATTATCTTTCATTGTTTTTAATATTTAATGTGTTTGTGAAATGTTTCAGCTATTGCAATCTTTCCTCTATTGCAATATGAATGCCGTTTAAATAGCAATTTGCATTTGCACTGAGAGTTGCGCTCAGATCTAATTACTCTGGAGACTCATTGGGAAGAAGGTGTAAACATACTCTGGCTCAAATAAAACCAGATACTTGATATGATACATGTTAATGCTTAATGTAAAATTTGCATTTGTTTAGGACATGGTGTCAGGGGAGTTGGTGAGCTAAATTTTACTAACTAGCTCCCATCATCTCTAAAAATCAATCAACACAGAGGTCTCAAACAAATTTGGCACAGAAGATGAAACCCAGATAGATGCTTACATGGAGACTTCTGTTCTCTGATTAACATGCTAGACACTCTTACATGTAATTTCTGCTTTAAAGTTTCATGGACATGAATCTCCTACAGGGTTGGAGAAAGATGAACAAAATACATCGTTCTTAATAATTCCCAGACACCATAGGGAATGTGGAGTTATTGGATCTTATTGCATTGGCAAGCACTATCTGATTCAATATGCAGCACACTCTTTTATCTCAGCGTATGCTCCGGCACCATTGACAAGTCCGAAATGAACTTTCTTCAAACTAAGATGTTCAGGCGAGACGGGGCAAAACTTTCTGCCTGTTTGTTGGCTCTCGTTGCCCTTTCTGTGAACCCTAACAGCATCAATCCCTCCTCTGGTGGAAGAACAAGGGGGAGGGATAGTTTGAGAGCCGAGGAAAGTGAGAGGGGTCTAAGGCAAGAGAAGATGAGAAATAATCTCATATAGCTTGAAATCTCTTTGGATGTGTCGAAGGCGTCTGTGTCTGGTTAAAAATATATTAAAGAGTGATGTCACGGCTCTGAGCTGTGTCAGAGAGATAGGCCCCATCAGCTCGCAGCGCTGTGATTAGCGTGTCATGAATGTGTGTGTGAGTGTGTGTTTGAACAAACTCTGAAGACGTCCGATGACACTGCAGGGCAGCGCAGACACATCTGTTTGTGCATCTGTCTTGTAGGACTGGGTGGAGATAAAGCACGTCTCAACATGAATCACATGCTTTCTCACAGGTATAACAGCTAATTTGTTTTCCGGAGGTTATCATGCATAACACAAAACGTAATACTGAATTTCAGTGCTGATATTGTGTGTGCTTGCACATCTTCACTCATACAAACTCATTTTTATGTGAAACCAGTGAGTCAGTCTTCCGGCAGGTGATCATGGGATATCAGTGGGTGTGTTTACAGTGTTCTTGCGTTCTGCATGTGCTGTTTTTGTAATTGTTGGTCTATGTGTCAGCAGTATGAGCGCTGTATTTGCAAGTGTGTCAAGTGTCTCCTCAGCTTTAAAACTACCAGACCTTAGAATAGGGCTGCATAATTTGGGGGAAACACTAAGTGTAATAATAATAATAGTTGAAAATAATAGTTGAATTTATAATAATAACCCCATTCAAAAGTTTACATACTCTTGACTGAATGTTTTTACCTGAATGATATACAGCTGTGTTTTTTGTTTAGTGATAGTTGTTCATAAGTCCCTTGTTTGTCCTGAACAGTTAAACTGCCCGCTGTTCTTCAGAAAAATCCTTCAGGAATCAGGTCCCACAAACTCTTAGATTTTTCAGCATTTTTGTGTATTTGAACCCTTTCTAACAATGACTGTATGATTTTGAGATCCATTTTTTCACACTGAGGACAACTGAGGGACTAATATGCAACTATTACAGAAGGTTCAAACACTCACTGAAGCTACAGACGGAAAAACAATACATTAAGAGCCAGGGGGTGAAAACTTTTTGAATCTGAAGATCAAGGTAAATTTAACTTATTTTTTCTTCTGGGAAACATGTAAGTATATTTTGTAGCATCTGAAGGGCAGTACTAGATTAAAAAAAAAAGAAGATATTTAGGCACAAAATAAAATGTGCACATCTTCATTCTGTTCAAAAGTTTTAACCCCCCTTAAAATTTTTAATTCCTTAAAATTTTGAATTTTACATACAAACTTACAAAGTATATACTGTACAGACCCTAAACCACACCAGGCATTAGGACCTGTAATGTTAGCGGTATATTATCAAAAACATGGTAGTATCTTAAGGAAGTGTCTCGAAGTAAGTCTAATCATGTTTACTCCAACCTAACCATGTGAGCCATGTGAGATCCAGAGTCCCCTGCTCGTTTCCTCTCTTGTCTCATGGAGGAGCCGCAGAGTGATGGAGAACTGCCTGGGCCTACTGAGCCAGCGCTAAAAGACTTTCATTAGTACCACTTTCCCATGAGGAGGGTTTGGGGATAATTACCAATTAGAGCAGCCATCAATGTGTGTGTGTGTGGATTTTGGGAGTCTGGTTACCACTCAGCGCAGACAGCCGTATAGGGCTGTGTGTTAAATATGGAAAAGACTTTAATCTAATGCTTGAGTCGCTCTCTGCAATTGCTTGTCAGTTTTGTCAGCTAATTATAAAGTAGCCACATTGTGTGCTGATTTGTCCTTCCAACTTTATAACTCCCTGTTCCTCTCCCTCAATCCCCCCTCCTGTCCTGCACAACGACTTTTATCCCACCTCTCTCCGCTCAGTACATCTCTTTTTCTTTTTGAAGAAGTTTGTCTGTAAATTTACTGCTCACTGTGGGAGTGTGTTCAAGTGGTCTTGCTCGGTCTCTTGGGTGCAACATGATGTTGCTCTTTTGATGTTAAACGTACTCTTTTCATGCTGCGGTTCAATAGAGGCTAAGAATCTTACAGTGCAAAATATCATTCTGACTTTCCTTCATTTTCCCCTGCATTAGTTCACAGGAGTCTTTGGATAAGCCCTCATAACTAAATATCTTGGCTGAAGTCGCTCTGAATATGGGCAAATTCCAACTGGCATTTTCAAAATTGAGCAACTTAATCCCCTCACCCTTCACCAAGGGCCCTCCAACAAAGTGTACACATGACAGTCGCTTTAAGGAAGTCATTTTTGCCGTTTCTAATCACAGAACTCAGGCCAGTGTCTTCTTAGTCCTTATTTCGTAAACCTGAGGTAATTTAAGAACTTCACCTGTATTTTAAAACTCTGTTGCTCTCATACAGTCAATCCTACAAGAGAAAAAATATTTCTTACATGTTTGTTTACCAACATGGAGAGATGCAATTTGGAATAAATTTGAATTGAAGATGCCAGATGGCGGTACTCGACACAAATTTATTTAATTTTTTATTTATTTTGTTTATTTATAGTTTTTTTTTATTGTAATGTTTTATTAAATTATTTATTATAACAGCTATAAGCCCCAACATAGGCAGTAGACAATTTGAAATCAATTTTGAATAAAAAATGCAAAGAGACTGTATTTGACACAGTTTATTTATTTATTGTTATATTTATATTTATATGTATTATTATTATTATTATTATTATTATTATTATTATTATTATTATTATTATTATTATTATTATTATTAAAATAAAAAAATAATGTTTAATCTATTTGTATTCATATATACATGCCATTTTACTAAATAAATATTTTTTTATTATTTTGTTTATTATTTGTTATCTTAACAGCTAATTTACACGTTGAAAAAAAAGAAAAGAAAATAGATATATCTGATGCAAAAAATACTGTTATTATTTATATATTTATATGTTGTTTTATTATTGTTTTATATAACAGTTATAAAAACCACATGGACAGTATACAATTTGAAGTAAATATGAAAAAAAAGAGGAAGTATTTTTACACAAATGTGATATTCATTTTTATTATTATTTATTTATGATATATTATCTTTTTTATTTTATTATGTTTTTAATTTGCAATTGTTATCTTTATTATTTTATTTATTTATACCTGTATTTTATTCTTTTATTTATTATATTTCTCTTATTGTTTATTTTTAATATTCCTATTTATTATTGTGTTATCTAAACAGCTAGAGACAGTTGTTTTTTATTCTATTTTTATTTATTTATATATTAATTAATCTGTTTACTTATTTATCTGTCTACTTTAAAGTATTTCTTTCATTAACACATTCCGTTATCTTTACGAAAATAACACGTCAGTGATGTATATGCTGTCATGTAGTGTGTTTCATGCACATTCATGCCCTGCACCCTTCATAGATTTCTACCCTTCAGAATGAGTAGAGCACAGAGCTGCTCACTTTCGAATGGATTTCTCCATGTGTAGCTGTGAAAGGATGGGAATGAGGTCAGAGGTGTGGATTGCTGCTAGGAGTGACTGACGGACAGGTGGAGCACTCTTTTGAATGTTGAATAGTTTTCCTAGCAGTAACCTCCTGGAAAGAGAGCAACATGTCACATTGTGAGGAAAGGTTGACAGCTTTGCCTCTACTTCTCATTTTTCTCTCTCATCTCTCATATGTTGACAAAGATGCCAGAGAAGGGGATGCTAGAGGGGGATGGGGTGTCAAACAGAGATTTCTAGATTTCTTCCTCCTTTCCGAGATCAGAGGAAGGATGTGAGTGTTGGTGTAGCACAAGGTTTGCGTGACTCATATGCATCCTAGTACAGTGAATGAGGAACCCTGCTGGTTTTGTCCTTTCACTTGATGTCTCTCTGTCTGCCCTTTTGAGTTCTTCACTCCAAAATTCAGAATTTAAGAATAGAGCTGTTCCCTCATGATGTCAATTTGTAGGCCAACTGGGAGGCTAATTTACCATGGATTCCCTCTGGAATTTCCTAATGGATTTTTGGAATAGTAGTTTTCAATTCATGAGCAAAATGAGGTCTGTGGTGAGCTTTACTTGAAAAGACATCTCACAGCATAAATTACACTTAGTCATACCTCAGACATGAATTTTGAAAGCTGTATTAATCAGCTAAATGTAAATCACAACCCTTATTTTACTCATAAACCAAAAGTCACTTTAAATTATATACTTACGTAACTAACCACATGCCACAGCGTTGAATCTGTGATTCAAGGAAGATTCAAGGAAATTGAATTGTCAGGAAGCTTTAAAAAAAATCTACTTTTTTTAATCAACTCAACTTCTGTGGCATAAATTATAAAGAATTTTATTGTTGTATTTATATTTTTTTAAATTACTTTTTTGTTGTTACACCACTCCCCTCCAGTTAATTCATGTCAAAGTCAGTAACTGAATTAGAATTTTCATTTAATTCTGAATGACTCCCATCCCTGTTGACTTAGACCCTGAATGTAGCTGAGCTCAGGATAAGAGTTCTTGTCCAAGGAAATCTCATTAGGTAAATCAGGAGTGCTCCAGGTGTGTGTTTGTTTAAATAAACATGCTTGCATGGCTTACAAAAAAACAAACAATCCATTAGATACAACCAATCAGCACTCAAATACAGGATATTTACGAAACCGTAATGTATGCACCTGCAAAGTCACATGTGCTCAAGTAGCACATTGCGTCCTCCTCTTGCTCTCAACTTCCCCCTCCTTGTTTTATCTCTGTTTTCTTTTCTGTCCCCCTCCCCCAATCCCCGTTCTAACATTCATACTTCAGTCCCTTAACCAGTTTAGTAACACTTTACCATGTTCACATTTCTGTTAATAGGTTAATTACAATACACCAATAGCTGTGAGTAATTGCTGGTTGCTGTACAGTATTAATGACATACTATATAGATGTTGCTCACTAGTAATTAAGTGGGTCGTTGTATATGTTATCTGTAATGTACAGTTAAACAGACACACATTCACAGTGTGAAGCAGTTACATTTTACTAATGTACACTGAAATCTAGTTTTTAGGTTATTTTTAATTCCAAATTAGAGATCCTAATGTAATACCAACATTTTATTAAAAAATATATATATATTTAAAAAATGAATGATAAAAGCTATAAATTTATCCAGACAAACAACAATTGCACTAATTAGCTCAATTGCTTTAGAATTGGCATCTTACTGTGAATCATTAAAATAACTAGCACATTTTCTGGATAAAAACATAGAGATCATTACTGGGGTTGTGAAGGACAGTTGAGGAAATTAAGACTAAAGAGTGTTATAAAGAGATGAAGTCAAAAAGTAGAAAAAACCACCAAAGCTGGCACACAGTTGCATCCAAATATATATATACACAAAAAATATACAAAAAAAAAAAAAAGAAAGAAATTAATATACAAAATATATTCTATTTCAAATTTCTATTTTGAAAATATATTCTATTTCAAATAAATGCTGTTGTTTTGAACTTTCTATTCAAGAAAGAATCCTGAAAGAAATGTATCAGTTTCAACAAAAAATTGAGCAGCACAGCTGTTTTCAAAATTGATTTTAAGAAATGTTTCTTGAGCACCAAATTTAATATATTAAAATTAGGGCTGTCAGTCAATTACAATTTTAATCTAATTGATTACATTATGTGTTGGTTAATTAATCGCAAATTAAATTTGACTGTGAAAATACCCAGATAATTTAAAGCCATTATTGTGTTAAATGAGAAAATATAAGTAGACATTACAAATTGTAGCTTTAGAAAGAAATAAAATAAAATGTATTACACATAAACATTTAGGCAACAATGTAACAAACTACAGAACATATGGAACAGTTTTCTAAGATTAAAAAGAAATATCTCAGTATTTTTTGTTCATACAATGAAAGTCATTGGTAACCATAACAGCTTTGTTACCAAAAGTCTTCAGAATGGATCAGTTTGATGTGACGTTGTCATCTATATGTTGTACGTTGTTGTGATGGGGCACATTGTTGGCACTTTCACTGCATGAGCTGCGCTCGTTTTCTTCTATCACATCATCTGCTACATCATCTCTTTCCCCTTCCGGATTGAGTGTGACACGTCAAATAGCACAGAAAGGGTGATCTAAATATATGCCAAGTTCTCTCTGACATGACATTGGTGAGTTTTAAGGTTAGGAATCCATCATGTGAATTCTCATTACTAGATCAAGACGAGATTACAGAGATTACAGCCGCTTCAGATTAGACTATTCCCCTCTCCGTTTACTTCCAAATTTTACGTCTAAACTAAACCCGGTTTGCTTCAACCTCTGGTCACTCCTTCTACCAAGATAATGACAAATTAGCTTTACAATGTTCAGGCATGAGATTGAATCATGCTCCCAAAAAGCAGGGCATGGGAAGAAGACAAAATAATTTGATTTTTGACTTTGTGTTGCTCAGGAGAGTTATACAATTTCTCATTCGATTAATCCCGGATTCAATTCAATCTGAAGTTGCCTAAAATAGCCCTAGTGCTGGACCTGCTGTTTCAGCCTTTAATCACAGCAACACCTGGCACGGCATTGGCACTCTGTAGCACCGCCGGCACGTCCTGCTTCAACTGAACCAAGCATCATTTTGATTATGGCAGAGCTCAAATGGAATGAGCGAGCCAGCAGCTGGCAGTTAAAAGCATGTGCTACTATAGCAATAGAAATGTTAATATATATATATATATATATATATATATATATATATATATATATATATATATATATATATATATATATATATACACATATATAGAAGCATTTACTGTGGGTTTGCACAGCTGTACACTGGGTCCAGAAGTAGTAAAAAAAAAAAGGTCTGTAGCTAGTATTCAAAAGTAAGTGAGGTGCACTCCAGTTGGCCATAACTTTATTAAATTGCATTAAAAGAATGATAATTGGATCCTGTTATTGTAAGTGATTCAAATCAAAGAGGGGCAAACCATCTATTAAAGACAACATCTGTTGTGACAGATCTTTTACCATTGTTCTTTTTTTTTTTTTTTTTTTTTTTTCAGAACTCCATGTGGAGTGACATATTTGGATTTTTCCTCACATTATGCCACCAAAAGTAAAATAAGATTCATGACAGTTCAAGTTTTAATATGAGTACCTCATGTTGTATATTATGCTGTCGAGTTGATGATTGTGAAATTTTGGTTAAAAAAGACTCCCTTCAAAGACTCCCTTCAAATGTAAAAAAAAAAAAAAAAAAAAAAAAAATTATATGTAAACACCATTCAGACATTTTTAATGTTTTTGAAAGAAGTCTCTTATCATTGCTAAAATTGTGTAAAATTGTGAAACATTATAATTATTATTAAATATTATAATTAAATATTTTATTATAATATATTTGTAAAATTTTTCTTCTATGATGACAAGGCTGAATTTTCAGCAGACATTAATCCAGTCTTTAGTGTTACATGATTCTTCAGAAATCATTCTAATATAGATACATTTTTGAAGATTCTTTGATGATTAAAACGTTAAAAAACAACAACATTTATTTGAAAAATAAATCTTTTGTAACATTTAGGATCACTTTACTGTCAGTTTTAAATAATGTAATGCATATTTGCAGAATAAAAGTATGAATTTGTTTTAGTGCTGTCAAACGATTAATCGCAATTAATCGCATCCAAAATAAAAGTTTTGGTTTGCATAATATATGTATGTGTATAATGTGTATATTTATTATGTATATACAAATACACACACATACAGTATATATTTAGAAAATATTTACATGTATTTACATGTCTATATTTATATTCATACAATTTATATTATAAATAAAAGTATTTACTAAATAAACAACATTTTTCTGAAATACATGCATGTGTGTGCATTTATATGTACATAATAAATATACACAGCACACATACATATAATATTAAACAAACACTTTTATTTTGGATGTGATTAATTGGGATTAATCATTTGACAGCACTAATTTATTTATTTTAAATATAAAATCTTACCCCAAGCCATTGTGGGGATTCCGCACTGTTGTTCTAGTTTATGTTTGATTGTATTTAACATGGAAAAAAAAATGCATATTTGAATAATATTTTAGTACCTTTTTTCCTCAGTGACAAATAACATATCAACCTCATAGTGTCTGTGATAGTGTTTGCATGTGTTGATTTCTGCTCAGAGCTGGATGTGTCATAACACACTTCTTTTGACCTAAATAGCCTTTTAGAAGATGATTTGTTATGAAAGCTGTTGACAGTTCACATTCCCTAATGAGATACTATGAGTGATACAACTGTAGAACTTTTTGTATCTCAACCCAAAAATTAAACTAAAGCGAAAAAAAAAGTAATGCTATGGGCATTTATCTTCACAAATCCCATGTTACATAAACAATTTAATTATGTATAATGAGAGAGAAAATGAGTAGCTATTTAAAACTATTCTGTGCACAGTGGCACCAGCCATAAGAGAACTTATGATATATAAATATATGAATTGTTTATTAAAAAACAGAAACAAGTAGACAAGTGAGGTCATAACGTTGACTTGTATCATTGTACAAACACATCAAGTGTTCAGTGAGACTGAGGCAAGTTGTCACACGGAATATATTTTATATACAGTATGAATTGTGTCATTTTGTTTTCCGGGTTAATAATGGTATACATTTTTGTAGCCAAGGCTTAGCGACTTTTGTAGTCTCTTGACCTATTACCCTTAATTTAAAAAATGAACCAAACTTGATAAATATTCCCTGGAATTAAAAGTGTGACAACTAGCCTCGGTAATTCCCTAATGAATTGTTGGTTAAAATATTTCCGATGTATTAAATAAATAGTGAATATTTAGCTCTACATGTATACTTTATCTGTCATTGGTCGCTGCACTAACATCTATGTCACATTTTAATTTCCTCTAGCAAGCATTATTGAGATTTTCTGTGTGTCTATACCTTTCTAGACTTTGCTCGACAGCTGTTCGGAAAGGTGAATGACAGTTTTTGACAGGAAACTGTTTTGGCTGTCGAACTGACAGTGCCTGGAACCCATGCTGGCTCTAATGGCTATTGACGCATCTAATTTCAGCACCGGTGACATGGCAACACAATCTGTCTTCCTCAACATTTACAGCAATTAGCCCCAGCATTCATCTGTTACAGCAGGGGGCTCGCTGTTAGCCGGCCGCGAGTGCTCCATATGGGAGCTGTCACACACTCACAAACATACACATACTTGCATACATTTTCAACAGACTCTGTTCCTGTGTAGGTGACCAAGGTCGAGGCCTGGCGGTTTTAGTGTCACATTGAGAACAGACTGACATGTCCTAATGAAGTTCTGCTTAGTGCGTGGATGTTCTGACATATGTGTCACTTCGATGTTTACTGTACTTCTGCTTTTGTTTCAGCAAAAAGGATGTACTATAGATCTCTTACACTCACATTTAAACACAAACATTTCTGTTTTGGGGGGTTTCTGGGTTGGTTGAGAGTAGAGATGCACGATTAATCGTTAAAAGATCACAATCTCAATTCAAACATCCACGCGATCTTATTTGTAAATGACAACAATTCCTCAGTGTCTACTCCACCTCAAAATGGAGCAAGTGATTTGAAAGTTTGAAAGTGATTTTTGCTTCAAATTGTCACTTGAAATAACATTTGTTGATTATAATGTTGATTACATTGTGAACGAAAACAAATACTTTGTGCTTATTATCTGTATGTGCATATGGTATTCTTTCTTCTCAAGTTTTGAACCAGCAACTTTCAGATTACCAGCCCAGATTTGTAACCACTAAGCTATGATCAGCCCTACCACCATTCCTGTCTGCTCCAATTCTCGTTCTTGTCTGCTCCATGTTATCTTAATCTGAAGTACGGTATTAGCACCCCCCTCTGCATTGGAGTTGGCAGAGCTTTTGAGCTGAGCTTCTCGCTGTGGTGAATTCGGCGGTGCTGTGGGTGGGAGGAGGTGCTCACCCCTCACCCCTCACCCCTGTGTGCTCATCCTCTATGTCTGTCTCTCACACTTTCTCTCTGCACATTGCCTGCAGTGGCATCATCAGCGGCCCAGCAGCTTACTCTCGTGTAGTTACGTTTACCATTTATTATGCCATTTATTGGTCATTAATTTAATCAACTCATTCATGCCCAACACAAAATCATGATGAATTACAAAAAGTAGGTCATGAGATTTGCGTAATGATGTTTTTTTAACAATTGTAAAATGTTAGTAAAAACTGTATCTAATAACACCCATTATTACCTTTATGCGGATATGCAGATATTTTTTTTATCATTTACAGTGGATATTTATAGTACACGAACCCCCAAAATTCTGAAAAATGTAGGCAAATATAATCTATCCAATTCAGATTTCTAGAAACCATAACACTGGCTTAATAATGATAATAATAATAATAATAATAATAACAACATTAACAACAACAACTGCAACAATAGGGTTGATGTGTTTAAATGACAATTACAAAATCAGAAATTCTAATTCATTTCAGAATATTCTGCTGCAATGCATTTATATGCACTAGAATATGGTCCAAATATTTTGGTTATGGTCCATATATTTTGGTAAAGCTTTAAGCATATACAGATCTTATGCTCACTAAGGGGGCCTCACAGTAAAACAGCAATATTGTGAAATATTTTAATTTTAAATAATTACAATTAAATAAATATACATTAAAATTAATAACTAAAATAACAAATCTCAATTTTAATCAACTATAAATCCAATATTCACTGTGTTGGCAAAGCTGAATTTTCAGCAGCTATTACTCCAGTATTCAGTATCACATGATTCTTCAGAAATCATCAAGAGTTGTCCAAGAGCCAAGAATCACTTGTGGAGAGCTTCTGAAAGACCTGGAATTAGCATGTACAACTGTTTCAAAGAAAACAATAGGTAATGCACTCAGCCGTCATGGCCTGTATTCACGTTCACCACACAAGGCTCTATTGCTGAAGAAAAAGCATGCTGAAGCTTGTTTAAAGTTTGCTGCACAACATTTAGACAAGCCTGTGAAATACTTGGAGTACATGAGACAAAAATTTTACTCTTTGGATGCCATAATACACACCATGTTCAGAGGTCAAATTACACTGCACATCACCCCAACATATCATGCTGTAGCACTGGCAAAAAAAATTTAATTGAAGGAAGGATCAATGGACAAATGTACCGAGACATTCTTGATAAAAATCTGCTGCCATCTACCAGGATGATGAAGATGCAATGAGGGTGGACATTGAGACAATGATCCCAAACACAGCCAAGGAAACTCTCAGTTGGGTTCAGAGAAAGAAAGTAAAGCTGCTAGAATGGCCCAGCCAATCATCTGATTTGAATCCAATAGAAAATCTATGGAAAGAACTAAAGATTAGGGTTCATAGAAGAGGCCATGGGACCTTGTGGAAGAATGGGCCAAAATCACACCTGAGTAATGCATGCGACTAATTTCTCCATACAGGACGCATCTTGAAGATGTCAGTACCAACAAAGGCTTTTGTACAAAGTATGAAATAAATTTCAGTAAGCGTGTTCAATACTTTTTCCCTGGGTCATTCCATTTTAATACACAGAACTTAATTTCTGAACTTATTCGTATTGTTTTCTTTGTATGTATGGATTACTTGGGTTGTTACCGACATCTGGTGAAAATTTCATGTCAACAGCACCTTTAGAAATTTATTTCCTGAGAAAAATGGGGTTGTGTTCAATACTTATTTTACCTGCTGTACTGTATGCGCTCAAGTAAGTTCTTATAAATGTATAAATGTAGTGGTGCTGCCTAATTGTCACAGTTCTGCTAAGTTAATTTCATTATCATAAGGGCCTTTCCCATCCGCATTAGTTCCAGAACTAAATGTACAGTACTAAAGTTCTGGTACTATAAAAAGGTTCCTGTGGTGCGAAAGGCCCTATAGACTTTTAGTTTCTTCTCAGTTGTATCCTGTCTTGGTTCAGTTTCTTGCTTACTTATCTGTTGTCATTGTGATTCATTTAATCTCAGAGGTGTTTATCATTATTTCCCTTATTTGCTTGGTACTGTATTTAAGTTGCAGTCTTTTCAGTGTTCATTTGTCGTTAGTGCATGAGTTATACTTTTACATCTCTCTTTGTTAGATTTGCCTTTTGAGTGTATTAAATAAAGACTTTCTAATTAATCTTCTTCATCGTCCCCTTCAGTCATGTGTGACATTAATAATTTAGTGGAAACTGTTATACATTTAGGATAACATGATTGTTTGATGAATAGAAAGTTCAAAAACAGCACTAATTTGAAACAGAAATCTTTTGCAACTTAATAAATGTCTTTATTGACGTTTAATCAATATAATGCATCCTTGCTTAATAAGAGCATTTATTATTATTATTTATTTATTTATTTTTAATCTGACTGTCCCCAGCATTTTTGAATGGTAGATGCACATATATACTGTATGTAACTGCATGTTCTGTACCGTTGAATATTCTGTAATATGTTTACATCACACTGTAATTCAGATTAATACAGGAATATGCCAATTAATCAGAATATTCTTTTCCACATAAACACAATAATTGCGGTGAGTCTGAAAGGAAACTGGCAAGAGGACCCGAGAGAGCCTCCTCTTTCCCGTAATCTGTGTCTGCTCCTCTCCATGCTAATGTCCTACCTTGGACCTCTCCTTTTCAGACTGTCTGGAGCTCTCGTTCCCCTCTCTCTCTTTTTCCCTTTCATGCTTTGATGTGGTATGAGGATACTAAAGAACAAGGGAAACGCACATTAAAGGAGAGCGTGAGTGAGTGAGTGTGTATTTGTGTGTGCATGTCCATATGCGTCTGTGTTAAGCCGCTGAACCTCAAGAGGCACTCTTATTGAATCTTAAGCTCAAACTCAGTAGATCATCCTCTATCACACTGGCCGCTCTGGGATATCCCAGCATGCCTTTCACCTTACCTCGAACCCATAGCCACGAACTACCCTCATTCCTCTACGGAGGCAAGAGCGCTGGAGAGATGGAGGGAAAAACACAATGGTAAGGTAACAATAGCCTTGAAATGAGCAGCTTAAGGGCTTAGGCAGCATTAGAAACAGCACATTTTCTCCCCATAAAACTGCACTCCTCTTACAGGACTCCAGCCTCCCGTCCCTGAACAAAAGGGATTGTTGACTTGTTTATTTATTCATCGGCCCTTTGCTGCACAAATTCATCACACGGAGAGGCAGGAAATCAACAGAGAAAACTCAAGTAGGAGACCTTGCAGAAGATCAGAGCGGCGAAACGCCTGACAAATAAGCTGTTTATTTCTTCAGGTCTGCACTTGATCGCATTTATGGCCTTGTTCTTTATTTCTGCTCTTATGCGTTCACTTTCCATGCTTTGTTTTCTGTACTTAGTGATTGCTGAGGGGAAAGGAAAAGGACAAAAAGATGCGGGAGAGCAGGAGTAGCGAAGGACTAACGAGATAAAGCCTGTCAAAATACAGGGAATATCCCAAATACTCTTAAAAGATTTGAAGACATCTCGAAAGATGCAGGGTTCATGGAGAAGTCAAGGGAGGCAGAAGACAAAAGATGAAACGGAGCTGGCGTCGAGGCAGACTGAACGGCCTCTATTTATATAGGCGGAACACATCTCTTTTCAGAGAGGGTTTAAGTTTTTTTTTTTTTAGGTTTTTTTTTTTTGTTTTCTCTGTTCTTTTCCTCTTTTTCAATAACAATATGTCTCCTGTCCTCTCTGTTTCCCTCCAGAGAGCTTTGGACCAACAGGAGGATTAATCCAAAACTTTGCAGTTTAAGGACAAGAAGAGTCACTCTCTGCTTTCTGTCAGCTGCATAAAGTCACATAAAGTGGCACTCCTCAGCTGGATAAAGAGGTTGTGACAGAGGCTTTGACTGTACCTGCTTGGGTAAACAAATGTGTTCTGTTGCTTCCAATTTTCTAAGCTTAGATTCATGCCTTTGCAAATAAATAAATTAATAAATAAAAATTAAAAAGAGAGTACTTTTTTTTTCCTTTTTGGAAATTTCCCTGAATGCTTTAAAGGGGTGATTTCTCATACATAATAGATATATAACTTAAATAACTTTCTTTATTCTGTGCAACACAACAGAAGATATTTGAGATCAAAAGCATTGAACTCCATTGACTTTTATTGACATACATTTTTAAAGAACTTCTTTATTTATGGAAGAACAGTCTTTTTGGAACAGCATTATTTTAGTATTATTTATATATTATTATTATATCTATTAACATTTTGAATTAGCGTTAATTTTTATATTTTCAGTTACAATTTTTGTTTTAGTAATTTTGTTTTATGCTTTTGCCATTTTTATTAGTTTAGTTTAATTGACAAGGCAACATTTTGATTTAACCGTAACATTTATATAAATGTTCATGTAATATATTTTATTTTATTTCACTCTAATTACTGACACCATTTTTATTAGTTTAATAGTTTTACTTAACAAAAACAGCACTGTTTAAGAACAACATGAGGGTGAGTAAATGATGACGGATTTTTAGGTGTAATTTTCATTTTTAAATGTAGGAAAGCTATAAATGTCCCTACAATTAACGATTGGTCGTTATATGACTCCTGTGAACAGTGTAAGCACTATGGCTTCCTGAAATTTACAGTAGTTGCAGAATCCTCAGTTACCAACTTTCAGCGTGTGTATCTATTATTCTGGGGTCTTTTGTCTCTTCAGCCTTTGGCAGTGTCTGAGCTCTCGTTCTGCTTTCCTGTCAGCTCCTCTGTAATCCCATGGATGAGTGGAACCGCTGGAACAGAGGGAGCCGTGTAGCATGGAGCGACGCCGGTTTGCAAATTGTCACACAGACAGACTAATCCAGCCTTGCTGACAAATTGGACTTTTGTGTGACCAATGTTCTGTGTCTTTGTGGGGTGCGTATGTGTGTGAGAGAGAAAAAGTATAGATTTGTGTCAATTATTTAATTAGTCACCAGAATCAGCAATAGCTTTTAATCCAAATGATGTATTTGTGTTATAACAATTTAGCATGATTTTTGTACTGTGTCATGAAACCTTACATGAAGGCAAAAATAAGTGGATTTTGCATCACATCAGGTTTTCAAACTTTTTAACTCACGAATATAATTTATGTACAATTAATGTTAGATTATTTAGCATTAAAGTAACAAAATTACAGAAACATTTATTTTTAAATTGTCAACAAAACACAATACAATAAAATATTTATTGTAATTTTCACAATAAAGATAATTTCAAAGAGACATGCAAAAAATATATTGCATTGAAATTTTTTATGTCTACACTACCATTCATTAAGATTTTTTGGAAAGAAATTGATACTTTATTGAGCAGGGATGCATTAAATTAATTAAAGGTGACGCTAAAGACATTTATAATGTTGTAAAAGATTTCTATTTCAAATAAATGCTGTTCTTTTGAACATTTTTATATTCATAAAAGAATCCTGAAAAAAAAATTAATCAAGGTTTGCAAAAATATTTTAAGCAGCACATGTTTTCAACATTGATAATGATAAGAAATATTTCTTAAGCACTAAATCAGCATATTATTGATTAATGATTTCTGAAGGATCATGTGACTCTGAATACTGAGTAATGATGCTGACAATTCAGCTTTGTCATCACAGGAATAAATTATATGTTAAAATATATAAAATATATAAAATAGAAAAAGTTATTTTAAGTTATAGTAATATTTCACAATATTACTGTTTTTACTGTATTTTGATCACACAAATGCAAGCTTGACTAGCATAAAACACTTCTTTGAAAAACATTTTAAAAATCAAAAACTTTTGAATGGTAGAATATTATATTTTTTGTAAGTTAAGTCGACGGCCCCAAAAGCAAAATTTTGTCAAATATTTTTATTTTCTCACATTTTGTTTTACCTCTGGAACCCAGTTTGAAAACTCCTCTCTCATTTTTACATTTCCAGTCTGACTCAACAGTAAATGCTCAAAAAAAGAAAAAGAAAAATTGAGATAAACCATAAATAAGGCATGTTACAATATTTCCTCCCAGTGTTGGATTGAATCATGGGGCTGTATCTTTGATATGCCTATGCGTTTTATCACTGCAGGTTTTACAGTCACTGTGCACTGCTTGTGAAGACATATGTTCTTCCAGGTAATTCTTCATGTGGAATGATATGCTCTATTCTGAATGCTGTGCCTACGGCTCAATTCAGATCAGACATATGTCTACATATACAAAATGTAATACAAAAATGACTATATATAAGAATTCAGTAGAGTTATTTTAAAGCCTTTTATTTTATTCAGCCTCTCTTTCCCTATCTTTTCTCATCCTAAACCCCTAAATCTCCCTCTTCCTTTCCTCCACTTTTACCAGAGTTTTTTTTTTTTTTTTTTTTTTTAGTTTTCTTCAAGAGGATAATGCCATGAGCCTGTTCCATTTCTGTCAGCTGTGGACATGGATCAGTGGCTTTGTGTTTTCCCATCACCACAAAGATGAATAAACAACATGGAAAAGAAATGTGGAAGATGACAGACACGAGAGAATCTCACACACGTCCAGATCCGAGCCCAAATGTACGACGTGTCATTAGTCACTAGTTTCACAACCTCAATATGCATGTCTGTTTTCAAATGTCTGTCATACATTTACATGTTTTTATTATGATCTGAGAGACAGTTTTCTTTATATTCCCGCTTGACTATAAATTGACATGTCTGTCAGTGCAACAATTCACTGTGCTTGGCATCGACGTCAATTCGATGTTTGAGGATTTGTGTGTGTGTAAATGTGTGTACTGATCTTAAACCTGAGGTGTCTGTTGAGGATTGAAGGGGGTACAGTTAGCATCTCCCAAAGGCAAATAAAGAGACACGGCTAATTAATTTAATACAAGTTAATTCACAGAGGAGATTCTCAGAGTTTCCAAACTGATCCAGGATCAGACTGTGCAAATGATCACTGATACAGTAAATTCCTTACTGAACTCAGATGTACTCAAAACTAAGCTCATTTTAGGTAGCTGTAATCTAACAAGAAGATAATGAACTGTTAAAATGTCACGTTGGCAGTAATTGAAAAGCACTTTACGTGTCTGTACAGGTAATCTATGGCACACCCACGCAAGGACGCCAGCCATTGTGCTAATCAGTCCTCAGTCTACTGGTGTCACGTCCCTTATTAATGTTCGTAAGTCATCAGTTAGTTCAGGGTGTCTCAAAGGGATATTGCACCCCAAAATTATCTTTATGTAATTTAAAATCTGAATGAATTTCTTTCTTCTTTGGAACACAAAAGAAGATATTTGTCCAAACAATGAAAGTCAATGGGGTCCAAAAAGAATAGCACAATGAAAAAACACTAAAACATTTTTTTTTTTTTTTTTTAAATGTCGTATTTTGTGTTCCACAGAAGAAAGTCAGTCATACAGGTTTGAAATTAGAGGGATTCATTTTTTTTTTTTTTTTGGGTGAGGTGAGCTATCTATTTAATACGTAATATTTATTAATTTAATATTTAGATTTAAAGTTTAACCATTGTTTTATTTTAGAGATTGTTTTTAGTATATCTGTGTGACCTTATCTGGGGGCATTATTATTATTATTGTTATTATTATTTTACCAGTCCTGACTCAATTTAAAAAGCATTCTAATATGCTGATTTGGTGCTCAAGAAAAAAAAAATCTTGTTATTAATAATAATGAAAGCATTTGTGCTGCTTAATATCAAAACAGTGATATATAGTGATAAAAAAGATCAAATAATACAATTTAGACGCCGTTTTAGACATTTTTTATAGTATAAAAATCATGCAACTTAGGCTTTGTTTGCAGTTCACACAAGTCTGATTTAGTTTTCAAAATTAATCTTTAGTACAGACTGTCTAGTTGCAAGTAATGCAATCGGATCTGTTTGTACATACAGTGTAGGCTGCATCAGGTGTATCTACAGTACACCGGTTGCTATAGTGATGATGTAACACCTGCACGATACCAAGAGACTTTTTCATACAGTACAACAAGTTAGAGTAGCTGTCAGTGTGAAAGGAGAGGATGGAAAACAGGAATATTTGCCTCTGCTCGTGTCCTTCATGGCATCTCACGGTGGTACATGAGACTACATAAGCGAGGCATTTTATGCATTCATGCATAAACTGTATCCAGTGTCACTGACACTTTCACTCAGTAACCTAATAGTCAATGCCACATATTTCACAACATGAGGAAAAAATAGCGAAACATCTAAAATATTGCATTTTGTATGATGTTGCATGTTATGACCTGAATGACTAACTAAGCTCAGACTAAGATGAGATTTAAAAAATTAAGAGAAGAAAAAAATTAAATTAGACTTTAGACCAATAAGAACATGAAATGTGTGAAATGGAAGCTTTAGCATAAGTTCTGCCGGGAAGACTCAATTGTTAGCGTCACTTATTACCTCTCAATTGTCCAATCACGTTCTAATAATAGAAGTATAAAGGACCTTTGCTTACACTTGTCTGAGTTTGCAGATGCTGAACGCTTCACTCACCACCATCCACCCCTCCACCACCAAGATGGTTTCCTCCCTCACCAATAACAAAGCTTCTTCTCTCCATCTTCCTTACCACCGCAGGATGTTCTTCCCCTCCAACCACTCCACCACCACCAGGATGGTCCCTCCCAAAACCCCACGGGGGTCGGCTGCGCCCCTGCCTTCGTCTTCAGGCAGGAAATGCTGAATCCGTACCCTCGGACTGCTAGTTACGGATGGGGCCTGCGCCAAATATTATCATATGTATAGCTTGCTGGGTCATTAATAAATGGATGATTTGCTACAATATCTTCTCCGAGTCTTTCTGGTAGAACTAACTTTTTTTCTTGCAATTCTGAGAAAAGAATTGCGAGACATAAACTTGCAGTTATGGAGAAAAAGTCCAAATTCTGTGTTATATCTCACAATTCTGAGAAAAAAAAAAAGTCAGAATTGTAAGATACAAACAGAATTGTGAGATAAACCTCAGTGGCAGAAACAAGCTTCCATAAATATTTGATTCAAAAAAACTAAAACAAAAAAAATTATGCCTGTCTGAACAAAGATAAAATCATTTTTAGGAAGTTACATTCAAAAACCCACTTTGCTCAGAAACATGAGGGGGCACATGCCCTTCAGTTTGAATAGACCTAGCACTTGTGACCCTGTCTATGCTGTACAGTATATGACCAATTTACACTCCATACCAATCTTTTCAATGCTGGACTGGAAGTCAGTTTACCCTGTGGGCACAGAGTTTTTCCATCTCCAGCCAGACGTCCAAAACAAAGATGTGATCCAGCTGCCCCTTTCCTCAGGCGCTGGATTGTCTGCTCTGAAACTCCTGAACTCACTAGTGCTGTGGAAAAGCTTGCAAACAAAGCAGGAACATTTTACTGGGCACTGATGTATTTTTATAAGGTCTTCACCAGCTATTCAGTTGTCATGGAGATGTTTTTGTCTTAACTGTGAAGTGAATTCATCATTTCTTAGAGGCATCAGTGGGGAAAATGGAATCTATTTTGCTTTGTGTCTATTCAATCTTCTTGCCATCATCTCAAATAGGTAACAAAAGCTTGAGATCGGTTGGCTATTAGTTAAATGTCACATTTGTTTACCCCAGGAAAGCAAGAATAACCTACAACAATTGTAAAAAAGAAATGAGTTCTTGTATTTTGAAGCATAATGGCTTAACCTTCGCAGTTATCTTTGCAGAAAATAAGTGGGCAATGGATTACTGTAAGCTGTTAAGTCTACACCTTTTTCAATTTCCCATTGCAATTTCAAAGAGTCCAAGGGAACAGAGGAAAAGAAAGAGTTTAGAGGGAAAGGTACAAGGAAAGTTTGGAGATATCCCACCGGGATTTATCTGTGGGGCTGGTAATACTCTCTGCGCACTGTGCCGCCGACCACATGGTGAGCGAGAGAGAACGAGATGTTGAAGCCATTGATTAAATGCTGCAAAGTGAAAGTAATTCTCTGAGCCCTGGGACCACACCACACTCTCTCCATTATTCATGGAGCTGTACTCTCTCTCTCTGCCGTTCTCTCACCTTGTCGATGAAAGATGATGAATGGTGAGCTTACCGCAGTAGCCTGAATTTGTTCTGCTTTTATTCAGCAAAAACAAGCCTAAACACACTCGCATACAAACACATACGCTGGAGTGCTGCAGGGCAGCCTTCACCTGATGTAATCATTATGTCTCGCATTCTGCAACACTGTGTTTTACAAGTTTCTCGCTGTGCTGATATGAGGCCTGTTTAGTGGTCGGCCATGAATGCAGTCCTAGTACTGATCAAGAAGCTGTGTAATAATCTGAGAAAGCTATCTGTTTGCATTCTGAATCATCTCAATTAAAAATTTACAATAAATCTGTACTGTATTGGGTACTGTTAATGTATTGGAATCAATCGAACACCATGAGGCCATTCTGTGTGGAGCTTGCATGTTCTCCCACAATCCAAAGACAAGGTCCTGCATGAATTGGAGACATTCAATTGTTTGTAGGTGTGAATGTGTATGTCTCTATGTGTTGGTTTTGTAATTTACTGGCCATCCGTCTGTGTTTTTTTCCCGCGCCTACAGCCCAAGATGCTGGGATAGGCTCCAGCATCCTTGGACAATCTGTTTGGAGAACTGATGGATAGATGTATTAGTCAATATGGGATATTTTAATTGTGCACGATCACTTTCTCTATTTTTACTTTTAAATGATCTTGGTTGTCATATAATGCTCACTGTTTTTGAAAGTCAATTCTTTAAAAAACTCAATTCATTTAATAACAATTCAATGTAATCTCAAAATCGAGCCATTCATTCAAAATTGGTGTCATTCTTTGTAGTTTTAGTTATTAATTTCTTATTTACCTCATGACTATTTATCATAGCATGTGGAAATAATAATAATCATCATTAATTGTATTGCTAATCTTGTTGTTGTATAAAAAAGTTAGTTTCAAAATAATTTATTTATTTATTTATTTATTTTTATTTAATCAAATGTTCCAGTATGCCGTTTAGGATTTTTCTGTCCCAGTTTAACTCCTTGATCATAACCTAAAATCCACTGACCCACAATCCACAATTTGAGCTCAAGAGCACACTTGGTTAAAAAAAATATATTATAATGACAATGAATGTATACTTTAGGCATTTGTGGCCTAATGGCTTTTGGCAATTGTTCATATATATGATCATAGCAATCACAGACCATATTGAAGACCACTCTTGCTCTACATTTTAGACACACACTGTGATTTTGAGCGGTATTGAGTGGATTTCTTCCATGCCAGTGGACGTAGGGTTAAGGTTAAAAGCTTAAAAGAGTCTGTTCAGCCCATGCAGAGAGCAGAGATTCACCATCACTGATTATCCTCTCTGAATATAATCACAGCAGTGAGCTCTTACAGGAGACATGAGGAAACATGCTCTGTCTTTGCACCACCTGGCTTATGAATTTATAGCTCTCATTAAGTAACAATTTTAAGCTTTTAATCAGAGCTTTGGTGTTTGGCTTAGTGGTTGAAGACTTGGGATGATAAGTAAAAAGATGTAGGGTCAATAGCCTGTAGAAATTTTGCCCTTCAGAAAGACAGTATTTGTACACTTAAATTGCTTTTGTTTCAAATCATGTAAAAATGTTAAAGAAATGCAAAAATGAATGAAATGTGAAAGCAAATATCTTGATTTAATATCTTGGTTTACTGGTGCAACAATGTACCACCATGAATGCAGGTTTTGTTAAACGATCAGCTTTAAATAATCAAAACAATATGTGAAAATGGCTTTTTGCAATATATTTGTGAAAATGACTTTGTATGTTGTTGTAGAGTGTAAAAAGCAATTTCTCTGTAAGCCTTATAACACTGTTTCTTTTCAAGTCAATATTGCATGAACATGAAATCACACTGTAGACACGCATCACATGCTCACACATGCAGATCTCCCTCTGGATCTGCAAATAAACTTGTTAGTACTGATTATATTTTGTGGCACATAGCAATTATATGACAGATGTCTGTTGAAGCGTCGGCGTAAGAGAATGAATAAACATGCTCATACATTTGAATGCTTTGCGTTCATTGTTGTTTTTGCATGCTGTCCTTCATTGTGCTGTGTGTGTGTCTTGTGTGTGTGTGTGTGTGTGTGTGTGTGTGTGTGTGTAATGTCTTAATGAGGCACTAATGAGTCTTGTGTACTGTAATCAGCCATGTAAAATCTGCTCATTTACAGAGGAGATTTACATCACACTCCCAGAATAAAACATCCTGATGTAAATGGAAAGATAGATTGTGAAAGACAGATATAGCTTAAGAGAGAAAATCTGTTTATTATCTGTGTCTGTTGCCCTTTACAAGTCTATTTCCTTGGCCTTTTTACTTATGCTGGTTATTTGTTTGTATATACAGTGTAGTCCAAAAGTCTGAGATATTTTTGAAACAACTGGGATTTTTTTTTTCATTTAAATCTTTAAATTAATTAAAGGATTTTAGACATTTTTAATCAAAAAAGGTATTGCATAAAATGAATACAAAATATTTATGTTTTTGCTCTATTCAAATATTTTATTAGGTCACTAATGAAATATGCACATTTTTATTTGTATGACATTCTTTCATGCATTGAGCACAGACACACAAATAATTTTTGATGAGGACTGAGTCTTCTAAGCTACAAAATGACAAAAAAAAAAAAAACACTAAAAGCATCATGAAAGTGGTCCATAAAACTCATAAGTCTTTTGGAACAATATGATAGGTTTGTGTGATCAAAAATTTCCTGATAATTTACTCACTCATCCAATATGTTAACTTGATAAGACCCTTATTCCTCGGCTGGGATTGTGTAGAGCCCTTTGAAGCTGCACTGAAACTGCAATTTTGACGTTCAACCTGTTGGCCGCCATTGAAGTCCACTATATGGAGAAAAATCAGGGAATGTTTTCCTCAAAAACCTTTATTTCTGAAGACTGAAGAAAGGAAGTCATGAACATCTTGGATGATGTGGGGGTGAGTAAATTATCAGGAAATGTTTATTCTGGAAGTGAACTATTCCTTTAATAGCTTCAGATTCTAGTGCTCAAGTCATATAGACTATTTTTTTATACTTTTGTGGTGTTTTTGTGTTCTTGTTGAAGCATGGTGAAATAATTGTGGAATTTACTAGCAATTTTTCATAATTAGATTTTCATAATTTTTTTCAGTGTGTATTTGTATTTTTGTATTTATGTGACGTTCTAGTCTATTACTTAAAAATTTTTTGTTCAGGGCTGTGGAGTCATGTACACACAGTTAAAGCAGTGCACGCAGAAGAGCAGCTTCACATGAAAATGCGATCGGTGGGGTCAGCCTCTCCCACGGTGGGTGGCTTGTCCACTGGAGCCCGAGCACTAATGATCTCTCTCTCTTACCTTCTTTAATGCCTTTGAAGTGGCTCTCTGAAGATGAAGGCACTCACTCTCGCCTTTCCTCTCTCTTTTCCTCCTTTTTTTATCATCTCATCTGTTTGCCTGAGATGAGAGAATGTCCTTGCCATCACCTGGGAGAAGGGGGAGAGAGTTTTCCGCACCCCCTCACGCCCTCGTCTCCTCTCCGCAGGTGTGCTGGACCCCGGTGTTACATGCGGGATTATGCTGTCAAATTAACTCCGGGTTTCTTTTTTCCCACATGACTCGGTGCATTTAAAGGTTTTTCACTTTGATGTACTCTGGTGTTACAAGAGGTTAGTGCTGTTGTGCTGATGTAGTTCTATGCTATAATCTATCTATCTATCTATCTATCTATCTATCTATCTATCTATCTATCTATCTATCTATCTATCTATCTATCTATCTATCTATCTATCTGTCTGTCTGTCTGTCTGTCTGTCTGTCTGTCATTCATTTTATAGATCTATCTATCGTTCTTTTGCTCAACATGTCCATCAATCAGTCCATCCATCCATCCATCCATCCATCCATCCATCCATTTTATCAATCCCAATCCATTTGCCAACATGTACATGTTTTACTTGAATTAGAATCTAAAATCAGTTCTTGATCTACCACTCTGGTTTACACTTCTTGGACAAATCACTAAATGACTGCTTTATCGTTGTCTTTGTATATTATAGGTATTATAGTAGTAATTTATCATAAATTACACACTTTTAGGACCAGCAGTGTATTTAGAAAGCAAATAAAAATTTTGATTTCATACTGATTTGAACATAACTTTTTCACTTATAAACTGGCTTTTAATCCATCTAAAGTTATGATATCTTTCTGACTATCTATAGTCCAGGTGCATTCTGGGTAAAATTTGGTTCAATTTACTGTGCACTGATGGCTAGTACCAGAGCACATATCAAGCATAGTGCTAATCTTCTCTCTCACGCTGCTATGAGCATGTCCATCCAGTGTGTATCTGATGCGCAGGTTCTGGATGTATCAGTGACACGCATACATGAGGTCTCCAGTTACTAATCCTCTTGCTGCTGTCTGGTAAGTGGCTGCTGGTGCTGGCCAACATATAACCTGGATGTGGCGGGTAATGATGAAATTGATGATAGAATATTGGGGGTGGGGACTGTGTGTGGGTGGGTCGAGCAATCTGTCTGCACACTTCTATATGTGGGTCTGACATGACAGTGATGGGGGGTTGTGTGCTTTATGTGTGTGAATTGGCTCCGACTTGACAGGTGGGGGCTGGAGCGCTGTTTAATCTGTAGCACTGAAGAATATAGGACACTCCATACATCCATGAACTCAGAATGCCCCCATACGCTTCAACAGGATCATATCATGAACAATTGAATTTTCTTCGATCACTTAAGGCAAGACACCCCAGGTGAACAGAGTAAAAAAAATAAATAAATAATTAACAGATAGATTTATTACATTAAGAATAGATTTTTTTTTTTGTATTACAAGTTTTATGTTATATTTAAATATGCAAATTACCTATTATCTAATTACATATTTACTAATTTGCATATGTTTTGAACAGAAATCTGAACTTTAGATACAGCTATACAGAGGGGATTTATATCTCTTTTATCACTCCATAAATCAGAAAATACTGTCAGCAGCAATGTTATTTTCATATCATTGAGATAACTGTATAGTTTTTATTAATATTTTGGATTTTAAATATTAGGTTTTATTTTTAAATTGTTTTATTTTTAATTTCACTTATATTTTGGTAATTGTGGTGTGGTTTTGTCATTTTTATTAGTTTTTAGTTTTTTAATGTTTATATAGTTTTTATTCTTTTTTATTTCAGTTATAGTTTTTTTGTACATCATTTTATTTACTTTTACATTTAATATTTTTTCATTAAGCAGACACTTTTATCCAAAGCAGCTTTCAAATGAGGTATACAATAAGCGATTCATCATAAAAAGAGGCAAATAAATGCAGAAAGTGCTTGCAATACAAAGTTTCAGACATTGATCAGAGTAGTACAAGCTCGACAGGGAGAGATTAAGAAAAAAGAAAGCAAAGTTTTTTTTTTTTTTTTTTTAAGATGAAGTCAAATGGTGACAAAAGAGATGAGTTTTCAGGTGTTGCTTGAAAATTGTCAGGGATTCAGCCTTCCAGATAGTGGTGGGAAGTTAATTCCACCAGCCAGGAACAGTGAACTAAAAAGTTATTTAAAAATAATAGTTAAATAAAAGTTAAATAAGATTAAAAGGTTTTTTTTGGGGGGGGGGGGCTCCTCTACTTTTTCTACTCTGAAACAACATGTTATGAAAAGCCAAATCGCCCAAAAACTCAAAACTGACCGGTGCTTGAATAAATAATGTTTCGTCCTGTAGTGTCTTGTCTTAAAATTATAATGTACCATGTAAACATGCTTTACTTGAACTCAAACTCAAACCTTCCTCAGCCATAAAGGACCATTGTTTTTCACAAAAACGGTTTTATTCTGAAATTCTGCATAGGTTGAGATTGAGCAGTTTATGTTGAATATTCAGCCGAGTGTCTGTGCAATCACAGCTTGGCATGCCAAACACACATACACCATAAAACCTGCTGCCATCTGCCTCTGGCACGTGATGCTGCATGTGTATGTGACTCATATACACCAAACCTCCTCACACCTCTGCAGGACAAAAAGAAAAAAAAAGTGTGTTTCTGCATGATCGAGTGAGCGCAAGCCCATTAGTGATATGATAGATGGACAGCAGCATGAGATAAAGCAGCTCTCCGTATAAGCGGAAACTTGCATGCTTTGTATTTCCTGGCTCTCTAGCTCTAATTGAATAGCTGTCTTCTGTGGCCTGATTATGGTAATGGCTCCCTGCAGAACAAAGCCAGGTGAGTGTCCTTGTGATTAGGAAGCAGTTGAGAGGGCACATCAGCAAGGAGAGACTCCCGGAGGACAACACCTCGCAGAGAAGGGTGCTCACCTGCCAAGAGAGCCGATGGGGAGGTGTGTGCGTGTGCCTGTCAAGAGTTAGTGTAAACTGTGCTAGTACTACAAAGAGAGAGGTGAAATGTGTCTAGAGGGTGGGACTGTGTGCGTTTAGGTAAGAGAAAGTATTTTGGCACTGGAGGGCATGCAAAAGCTTCTCAAGACAAGATCGGGCATAGGAGGAGATCATCCCAGGTGCAATGGAAACGCACCTCTGCTGTTCTTATCCAAAGTCAAGGCTTGTTTATGTGCATGTTAGAAGGAGGATGGAAAATAGTATGGAGTATTTTTCTCATAAACTTGCAAACGTATGCCATGACATTGTATTAGATTTAACAGTGAATAGTAACATTTATTCAGTATAATATTATGATAGATCAAGCAGTAATCTATGCCCCCTGGGGCAAGATGACACAAAATCAAATCTTAACACATTTAGTGAATGGCTGTGGTCTAATTAGATTTTGTCATTTCATCTGAATACCAACATTATTGAGATTTGGTCAGTCAAAACAGATTTGAGGTTAACTGATCTAATGGTAAGTTGTACATTACATTTACCTTTCAGATGAATTTCTTTTATTATTATTATTATTATTATTTTTTTTTTGGTCATCAGTTATTCAACTGTCAAAACACAATTTCCAATCTTACAATGTCACATATTATACAACCGTTAGTTCCGGTCTTCAAATTTGATTTATTGAGAAGCTCTTAAGGAGTATTTGTTTACACGTTCCAGACTGTCAGTCTATGCTTGTTTTTCAGTTTTTGCAGGTTACACGTTAGGCCAGTAGGTGGCGACAAGTGACAATACAGATATGAATGAGTCCTTTGAATCATTCAGTCAGCTGTATTGTTCAAACACGCTGATTTATTCTGTAATGAAACAACTAACCGTCTTTGTGAATGAGTAACTCAAGCTCATTCAAAGAGCTGATTCCTTCAGGAGCAAACATTTTTTTGTTGGCGCAAAAATAAGCGAAGTAACCGAATGTAAATGGTAAGCTATTAAAAAGTAAGTAACTCACTTATTCACTGAAATGTTGTGTAAAAGCAATATTACACTCGCAATCATGTTTGAGGGTGCAGGTAATGTTATTAGGAACAACAGCACTCTTGTGTGCAATAACTGGGGCTTAAATATAATAGATTAGGTAATTTATACAGTAATGTGTGTTCTTAAAACGTAAATCTAACAGTATTTAATGAGGTTTACAGATGGAAAATAAATTAGATCTCATCTGAACATTTATTTTTGCTGAAATAACTCACAATAACTTTAATATAGCTCATATATTAACTGAGTGAGTGAGAACGAGACGCTGCTAATTAAAATGCTATGCTTCAGGTTCAGTTTGATATTAGAAGGACACTATTGTTGCTTTTAAAGTCTCAGTCAGACCCATCTTCCTTAAATATACACATGTATGTATTACTGACAGCATACACACACTCTTCAATTATACTTCCATGTACGCACTGTTTTATGGGATAATAGAATTAACAGCATTGGGCTGGAGTATCTAAAGAAACATAGATGATTAAATTGACAGCTATGTTGCAATGCCAGCGGCCTGACATCAACATTTGATGGATTGCAGACATGATTTCTATTTAGTGTCTGTATTCATATATAGCGTTCGTGCAGGCTCTCTAGCCATCCGCCAGCAGATGAGGGGAGTTACAAAGGAGAGAAATCTTTGTGCACAGATTAGTGTGCTGGGAAATGGATCGGCGCATGATAGGATTCTAGCTAAAGTCCATTATTAACTCAGCAAAAGATGGATAATGAGTTATTGTCTGAAAAAGTGGGTTGGTGTCTATATAAATAAAAAAGGACAATGAAATAATAGACGAACAACACACAAAAAGGGAACGAATGAATCCAATAATGAAGTGCATTTTTCAGGTCAGTATTTTTATCTTAATTATTTAAAAGCATTTGGATTTCAGAACAAAGAGAAAATGATAAGGGAAGGCAAGGAGACAAAAAAAGCAGGGGCGAAGAAAGATGTGGAAGAAAAATAATAAATCTGGCTTGTATAAAGAATATTATTAGCATTTAATGGCTCAGAGAACAATAATATGCCACACACATATAAAGGCATATAACTGCATTTACATCACATACAGATTGATGTAATATGCCACTCTTTTTTCACCCTTGTTCATAGTTTTTTTATGCTGTTAGAAAAATGCAGAATTACTTGAAACAAGATAAATCATGAGACTTATTTTTAGAGAGTGTTCTGCTTTATATAAATTAGATATAAATTAGTACATTTATATATAATAAATGTTAATAGAACTTCAACATTTATATACATTAATACTGTAGAATATGTCTCTTCATAAATAATTGTAAAAGTTAAAATGCATTATATTATCTGAAAGTTTGTTTGTCGTGTTATGATGCATTATATTTTCTAAATGAATAAATAATATAATGTATTATAACTATGGTTATAATTATTCATAAGATCATACAATGCATTATAAGGTGCATTACAAGGCATAATTTATGCATTAAAACTACTTTTATAATGCATTATACATAAAGGCTTGAAGTAAAGTGTTACTGATTTGTTTAATATAAATGTTAATATAATTTCTAAACACACACAGCTAGCTAGCTAGACAGACAGACAGACAGACAGACAGACAGACAGACAGACAGACAGACAGATAGATAGATAGATAGATAGATAGATAGATAGATAGATAGATAGATAGATAGATAGATAGATAGATAGATAGATAGATAGATAGATAGATAGATAGATAGATTTATATTTTAAATGTTTATTATAGATTAAATGTATATTTAATCTAAATTTGGAGATAATACAATATGAGACAAAATAACAATTGAAAAATTATATGATTTGTTTCTTAAAATGAGGCAAAATAATTTGCCTATTCTTATTTCAACATACTGTATATTCTCTCAAATGTTAAAAGTCAAATCTCAGTTTGTTTGTTTTTTTAATTTATATTGTTTTAATTTCTGCCATTTAATTTCTCTATTTTTTTGCAGCATTAATCAGTGAGCAGTAAGTGTCTTTATTTCAGGTACATTGCGTGCAAGTTTATATGTGACACCAAACAGCTAAATGTAGTGATTTCCTCTCATGTCATTTCTCTACTAATACTGAAACAGAGGTCAGCCCGGTTTGATAACCTTTCCTAACGCCTCTGTTTCCATCCTTCCATCTGAGCAATAATCTCCTGTCAGTAGCAGTGTAAAGCTGACTAAGTCCATCAGACTGATAGCAGCCTTGCGTCTGAGGACTTTGTGTTCTAGTTTAAAGAAGCTATTGACTGGTAACAGGAGTGTATTATTACAGTCATTCACCGTAAAAGCAATTGCTGCTATTACATGTTCTGTTGGAATGGCGAGGGAATGGGATTTGTTGCCCTATCTCTTCATGAGCTCCTCTTCCCACTCCACCTTAAATGGGAAAAATCTCTCCCAAGTATTCAGAAGGTATGGATGGTATAGAGCAGAAAAGTACAGGACTGTATATTGGTGCCATTTTTGCAATTTTTCTCTTTTTCTGTGGTAATATATTTAACTAAATATTCCTCTAAATTAAGAAAAGAAGAAAAGAAAATCTAATTTCTCAGAATGACAGATCTCCAGGTCATGGCGATCCATAAGTATTTATACAGTAGCAAGGGCATATTCATAGTCATATTCATATGTGGCCATGATCTGTTCTTCTGCATGGATTGATCTGCAGCTCATTGGTTTCAAGCTCACCAAGCAGGTCTGAGAGTGTTTGTGAGAAAGGTAATATGAATACAGTATGTTCTTAAATATATCTTTGGGTGATTTTGAATTTTGGAGTTCAGATCTTAGGGGACAAGTGCAGCAAGACCTCCTATTGAGTTTTGAACATGATTAATTCATTGACTGCCCTTCACCATCTAAATTTCTCAATTAGAATGTGATGCGTCTCTGTGTGGGTGTAGAAATAGATGGGAGCGAGTGAGAGATCACAAATGCTCTGAAAGAAAAATGAAATAAATGCATAATCCATAAATCATTGAGGCCTTGCGGAATGCTGTGAGTTTTTTTTAAGAGGAAGTATACTCAGATGATTCAAGTGATCAGTGTTAAATTTCATAGAGACAGGCTTACAAAAAAAGTCCTGTGGCAGTACCATAGTGCAGCGATAGTATTGTTGATTGTACCATGGTACTTATGAATGCAAGTAAAGCGTGAAACTGTGTGATAATTTGTCATTGTTTTGGCTTAAACCCACACACAAGACATTTAAATAGATCTCCAATATACTATGTAGAGGTAAAATGATAATGTTTTTTTTTTATTTAGTAAGTAAATATGAACACACACACACACACACACACACACACTTTTAGAAAAAAGCATGGTATTTCTGTGTCCAAATTTACCAGCGAAACTGTTTGGTACTTGACAGTTAGTGAGAACTGCTGAGTGTCTGTAATTGCCTTGTGTCTGCATGTGTGCAGCCATCTAAAGGTTATTCTGTTAGGACACATAGTGCCTTGGCATTCAGAAATGGCCTATTTTACCCACTGAACAGATGTCACCAGGGCCCGTCCGCTCCGCTCCAAGCTGACATTGGGAGTTTGGCCTTGGTTGCCAGTTTGCAACCTGTCCAGTTTACCCCTGCCCTGTCCCACATGCCAGCCAGTGTCTCAGTGCCAGAGAGGGAGAGACTTCACCTCTCTAATTTGCCCTCATTGCAGCTGCCAAACACACTCACACTCTGTAGGAGATCGGAGAGGGAGAGAGAGAGAGAAAAAAGGAAAATAAACAAATGAATGCTTGAAACCTGAGAAAACAGAAGTTGTGTTAGATTGGAACTAACTTTAATATAGATTTTTTTTTTTTGTATATTTTTAAACGACCTTTTATATTTTTGTTGTAATATATATATATATATATATATATATATATATATATATATATATATATATATATATATATATATATATATATATATATATATATATATATATTTATTATTATTATTAAAAAAAAATTATGGATGTTTGCTACTGTGTTATTTTGTTTTCTCAAATTGCTTGTGTTTTTCTTAAGTCCCTTTGGACAAAAGCATCTGCTAATTGAGTAAATGCTAATGTTTTCATCATTATACAACACTATTAAGTCACAACATTGGCCAGCAACACTAATAGACGATCAGATTGTGGCGTTGATGGGTGCACAAAGGTTTTTCTGACAAAGGCTTTGTGACAAAACTACTATGTTGTGCAAACAAAACCACAGAGAGAGAAGTGGTGGATGTAATGAAGGGAAATAGAATGATAGCTTTAATGTGAGCCAACCTCATCCTATTACTGTAAGCAGCCCCACCTCTCATTACCGCATCTGCCTGGCAGCGGTAACCAGAACTCTCGGACCGCGCTAAGTGCATTGAGCTCTGCCAAATACACCGACAATGAATAGACTCGAACGCTGAATCCAGCAGAAGTCTATTGCAGGTAAACCAGAGAGGAGCGCGCAGGGAATAAACTGACCGCAAGCTGACCGGGAATGGGTGCGCTGACACGGAGCATTGCCTGGAAACCCACCAGACATTGTCTAGACGACCCTCGACCTAACCTAATTTAGGATAACTGATGGTACCTGGTGATCAGGGTCATTAGGGTGGACGTCACAAACAAGCCTCCCTTCCTCCCTCTCTCAGCAACACCAGCTGTGACCCACACTGCTTCGTGCTTTTGCCTGTCCAAATGAAATTCAGAATCAAATCATATTATAAGATATTTCGAAGTAAACTATCGTTCAAAAGTTTGGGTTGGGAGATTTTTTTATTTTGATGTACAGTAAAAAACAGTAGTATTATGAAATATTATTAAAATTTAAAATAACTTTTTCATTTGAATATATTTTAAATTGTAAGGACTGTTTGGTGTAATTTCAAAAGAACAGCATTTATTTGAAATATTTTTTTGTAACAATGTATAAGTCTTTAATGTTAAGTTTGATCAGTTTAATGTGTTCATATGTTTTTGCTTTATAAGTTTTATGGTTAACTTTTAAGCAGTTTAATGTGTTAACGTGTTAATATGTTTTGCTGAATTAAACTATTAATTTCTTTAAAAAAGAAGAAGAAGAAGAAGAAGAAGAAAAAGCAAAAGAAAATATGACCAGCCTCAAACATTTGAATTTTGTGTATACTTTAAAAATAGTTTAAAGGCATATAATGAAAAGAAATATTCATTCTAGTGAATCATTTTGTTTGAACAAAATTTCAAAATGATTCACTGATTTGACTGATATACTGACTGCATATATTTTGACTCGTTTATGTAAATAAGAGTGCTTTTGTTGTATTTTGTATACTTTAGCTTGTTCAGTTTTGAAACTATCACCCTAAATTATTTTGTATTCTTGTTATTGTATTATATTTTATTTATTTAATTATTTCATTACTTTTTTTTTTTGTTATACAAACAAGTGAATGGTAAGTGAATGATAACAGAGTGTGTCACTTTGCTTGAAACAACATTTATAAGAAAAACGGTGATTACATTTTTGGTGGACTGTCCCTTTAAGAATTCATATGTTGACTATTAATCTGAATATCTATGGTGGACAAATCAATGTCGGTTACAGCCCTAGGCCTGAGGTGGTAAATATGATTTCTTAAAAGCTAAGATGTAATGAAATGGTAAGAATAAATTCTGATATTGCCTGGCACAAACGGCACTGTTTTCTGAGAAAGAGCCAAACACCAAAGCCTTATGTGATTTGTCTTGTGTATGCGAGAGTGTGTGTGTAATGCATATTGATATATGGATCAGATATAGAAGTGATGGCTCTGTGTGTGTGTAACCTTTGTCGGGACAGGAAGCTGTCAGCCTTGGGCTGCTGTGTCTCATCCACTATGACGGGATGGTGAGCGCTGGACTTCCTGTGTCGAGCCAGCAACACTCTGCTGCTCTGCTGTCACCCGTCCTCCCAGATTAGCTAATCTCTTCACTGCTCTTAATGAAGGCAAGCAAGGATGACAAATGAGATTAGGCCATCGATTCACGTCTGCTGTTTAAGCATTATGCTGTTTTCTGAATGAAATGAAGCTTTCTTTAAAGGAGGGAAAAGCTTTGCTGAGAAAAGGACTTGAGAAGGGACTGTTCTCCCGTCCCAATGTGCAGGACTCCATTATTTGTAATAGATATAAATAACACTTCAGATTATGTGTTTGTTGTTACTTTTCCTAAAATTGACCCAAAATGAACATTCTGTCATCATTTATTAACTCTCATGTCCTTCCAAAACAGTATGATTTTCATTCTTTTGTTAAACATAAAAAAAGAAAAGAAAAGGAAAAAAAAAAAAAACGAAAATCAACAGATTTTGCCCATGCAGTTGGAGTTAAAATTATTATTATTATTTTTTAAATAATCACTTAGCAAACACTTTTAACCTGTTATTTTTGTATAATTTCTATATTATTATAGTTCTTGTTATTAGGAATGTGATTTCACTTTTATGTTTTGTTTTCACTTTAATTTTAGTTAAAGTTTTAGTATTTGAAAATATTTTGAAACAATTTTACTTAGAAATTGCTGGTAAATTTTACAATTAATTGCAAAGAAATGATTGTAAACATTGAATTAAACAAAATAATAAAATTGCATTTCTTACTATTCGTACCTCCCATAATCTCTGTTGTATTTACAACTTTGAAAATCATTTTTACACTGTATGTAGTTTCTGTTGAATTTGATTTATTTTTAGGTGTTTTAGTATTTTTTAAGTATTATTTTTATTATTATTTTTAGTATTATTTCAAGTTAAATTAGGCTAAATAAAAATGCAATTAAAATAAATTCAAATAAGTTTATATATATATCATTGTATTTAAGGTATGTCTATTTTGTTTTAAGTAACAAAAATATTTGGTAACACTTTACAGTAAGATTTAATTACATACCCTACATCTACATTAGATAGCATGAACTAACAATGAAAACTACTTGTAAAACATTTATTAATCTTAGTTAATGTTAGTTTCTGCATTTACTAATACATTATTAAAATCAAAAGTTATATCTGTTAATATTATTTAATGAACCTGAGCTAACATGAGTTAACTAATGTTAACATGTATTAATAAATACAGTAGCAAATGTCTTGTTCATTGTTAATGTTAGTTAATGCATTAATTAATGAAACATAATTGTAATGTGTTACCAAATATGGTTTTACTGTAGTTCATGTTAATAACCTTGCTCAGAACACAGTGCCCTGCATGGCACCCTTTAACTCAGTGTACGTAGGTCACTTTGTTCCTCACTCTTACTGCACAGGAACGCACACAGATCTAAATATAGAACAATTCAGAGCTCTTGGCAGGCTGCTGGGTGGCTTTGTGTTGTTGAAGGATGTAAGACATAGATGTGGCTCCCCAGAGTGCTTCTCAGAAGTGTTAAGTGTCTGGCATGTCAAAACAAATATGTTTTTGATGAACTTAATGAGAGGAAGATGCTGAGGTACCTCGAGCTTTAGAACCAAAGTGAGATTTTTCCTTGTGCACCTGTTCAAACAATAACCCGCTCGTGCATTTATGAGAGAATGAGAGCTGGAGATTTGACAGCAAAGTTGCTTCAGGGCCAGTGGATCTGGTTTCTTGATGTGGTTTCATGTTTTTTTGCATTTTAACACATGAACGGAAGTATTTGCATATATAGTTTTCCAGCCTGTGAGACAAAACACAGATTTATTTGTATCCGGTCATTATTTTCTTAGTAAATAAAGCAAAGCTGGCATCAAACAAACTAAGATATTATTACAAAGCCAAATGTAAAACATTAAAAACACTTTAAATGAAACATTTAGAAAATCTTAAAACTAATATCTTTTTTGATAATTATATTTATTTAATTTATGTAAATGTATATATTTTAAATCTGTAAATTATGTTGTGATGCCTACATTCAGTTGTAGCATTTAAAATGATTGATTTTAGTTTTTAATGTTAAATTAAAAATTGATTTAGACAAAATAAAATGTTAATATTTGTCCTTTTTCTGTAACGTGAAAAAAATATTATTTAGATGATGTTGATCTCCAGCTAATTGCTTTTTTCCTTGAGCTGATTTTTAAATTATGATGTAAAAATATAGTTTTTGAACTCTGGTACATTTTAATGTGCTTAAGAAAGTTCAGCTAAAGTTTGAGAGCAATGTTTTCATTCATAGCTCTAAAAATCCCCTGACACAACATCTTCATGAACCTTGAATATTCCAGCTTCATTTGCATACATTTTGCAGTTCTTCTGCCTCCTTTGCCTTTTCAGGAGCATGAATCTTTCAATGCCTCAAATCTCCTCAAAATATGTCATCAGTCTCCAACACCGGCCTGTTTATTTGCTCATTTAATTACTGGGAATGTAATTAATTATGTAAATATTTCTGTTTTCACAGGATATTGAGTGGTGCGCAGGATAAATGCTGGTAGCGAGAGAACTGTTGACATATCCACTCATTAAACAATACAATAAAGACTGCCTCAAGTACCCGTCCCTGCTTGTTTGTTAGCTCGTGTCCGAGATTTAATTGATGTTCCCTGGCACCACTTTGCTCAAAGGTTACCAAAAGTTCAGTCTAAACTTCTCAAAGCGTTATAGCTCAAGTAAAAATGTGGATATTTTTTGAAGGTGGTGGAATATGGATGCTAGAAAAGATCAAAGATCTTCTATATTGGTCTATATGGACCTACATCAACAAACTCAAACCATCTTCTGAAAGTCTGAGAATGACAAACCTTGGTGTTTATTGGCTTGGGCCTGTAACCTCTGAGAGCTATGAATGGTAATCTATTTGACAGCGACTTTTTGAAGAGTGCTTTGGAGAGCTATTATCCTTGATGGGTCAAGATATTGCTTTGTAAAAGAGATGGTGAAAAAAGTATATATAAAAAACAGTACTATGCCAACCATTTTAGCAATCTTGTGGTTGAAGATTGATGTTGTCGTGATCAGTAGAGAAGTTATTTGGCCAGCGAATGACCATTTTATTTATTTATTTATTTTGGAATGACTCTATAGTGGTTGCAATTTTTCAGAGCTCAACGTGGAAGGCTGAGATACAAATAAAAGGAGAAAGATGTTTTGATTCAGTGAAGCATCTGTGGCTAACCTCAGCTTTCATCCAGTATCAGGTTATTATTGAGGATAATGTGTGGAATCAACTTATTTTTCATCAGAACTCAGAAGGCCTTTTTATGATGTATGTCTATGAAGTGTATGGCCTTTTTTCTGGCACTTAAAATAAATAAATCCCAAGAATTTATTTTTATTAAAACAAACTTTTTGTTATGTGAAGGTCACACAGAAACTTGGAATCCTTTTACATTTTCTTTATCATTTAGTTTTGCTATTTTTCAAATGTTTTAGTGCTAGACTTTCGATCAGACTATGAAAATCCATCATAAAAATAAGAATTATTGTATATCTAAATAAATCTAGATCTAGAATAGATCTAAATAAAAAGTGAAGTAAATGTATTTATTGTATGAGAATTATCAAGATAAATGTATCTCTTATTTGTGTTATCTTTACATTGCTTTACAACAGAACAAATTTTTATTGTGTCATTGGATGAGAAATAATTGTTCAAAAATGTGTGAAAATACAATAATACATTAAATGCTAGCAAATATTTTGCCACTTTTTCATCAAACAATGCTATTAAACATGATACAGTATTTTAGTATTTTAGGTGTGGTGGAAATATTTTTATATTTATAAATGTTTTCAATATTTTTTATATAAAGTATTTTTGATGTCAGTGAGCTAAGGAAAGCAAAAAAAAAAAAAAATTCCTGAAGCTTTCAGAGGGACGTCCAATTTGCAGACCTAATAAACATAATATCAGAAAATGGTTCAAATTCAGGAATAGGTCCAAAGAGAATACCTCCACATGCAAGCACTGTGATATAAGCCTGAATATTTCAACGGTCATGTCCCAAATTGTTCTTTTACAAGCACCCAGTCCCAGGGGAAGAATACAAACCGACTACCCAGTAATGGCAACAGGCTCCTTAGTGTTTTTCTCTCTAGAGACTCATTTTCCTCAAGTTGTTCTTTCCATCTCTCTCCATTTCTTTCGCAGACCTTATTTCATTTATTCCTTGACCTGGATTCCAAGACAGACCCTTCTGCTGGTGTCTCCTGGTAAGATATGTGTATAAGAAGGATCCAACCACAGTCCTTTTGATCAAAGGCCATGACTGGCTTCAAATTTGTTCACCGGCGAGGAGAAACCATGTAGGCAAGGGACAATAGGATGCAGTACACTTCCAAGGGTGTCGGAATTGATTTGCTTGGGAAAGGGCAAGTCGAGGCTGATTTGCACTTGCTGCATATCCAGCAAGACTCATGGGAGATGTCATTTTCTCTCATGGTGAAAACCAAAGATGGGTTCAAACGAAGACAGATTTTTTTGACTGTGGCATGGAGATTCAAAACATAGTTGTGGAATAAATAAATAAATCCTGTCTAACAATTGTGCCTAGAAATATGGCACCTCGGAAGCACCGAAATAAAACACACATGCATGTAAACTCACACGTGTTCAGTGACTGTACAGAAAGAGGGAACCACGGCAACAAGGCAATTTATCTTTTGTGATAAATCCCCACGTGCATCTCCAGAGACACCCAGCCCATGCGGACAAATCAACAAATTTTTCACTCTCCTGCCGTGCTTTTCTGTCTTTCCCTTATTTTCTCCGCCATTGATTTTTTCTCCAACTCATCTTTGTTTTTGCTATTTTTTTTGAGAGAGAGATAGAGAATGTGAGTCTTACTAATGAATAAATTCAAGCTAAAGAATTACTTTATAAATAACTATTTTAACCATTCCATGTTGTTCCATTATATACTGATACATCAGATCCCTTTTAATTGTTATTAAGGCAAAACATCAATGACATGAATAAAGATGACATAAAGGAATAGTACACCCAAAATATGTTGAAAATCTACCCTCAGGCCAGATTTGGAGAAATTTGGCATTACGTCACTTGGTCATCCTCTGCAGTGAATGGGTGCCATCAGAATGAGAGTCCAAACAGCTGATAAAAACAAAGAATTGACATGACTTACTCAACAAATTCATCATTAAGACATTTTTAACTTCAAACCATTACTTTCGCCTAAAATTTCTGTCCTCTATCCATAATATTGCTTGCTGCAGTGATAAAATTGTCACGTCTGAATCAGGAGAGAAATATGCAGAGGTCAAGCTCTGTTTACAAGCAGAAACAGTCTAAAGCAATCTAAAGAAACATGTCAGTCGATTTTGATGTGAGAAGACAAGAGGGGATGGACGTTTTCTCTGTAGGAAGTGTTATTAAGGATTATGGGACGTGTATTTTGACCAGAAGCTATGGCTTAAAGTTAGAAATGCCTTAATGAAGGATTAGTTTCTTACAAACACACAGCATTTAATTTCATAAGACATTAATTGATAGACTGGAGTCGTATGGATTGCTTGTGGATTATTGTGATGTTTTTATCAGCTGTTTGGACTCTCATTCTGACGGCACCCATTCACTGCAGAGGATCCATTTGTGATGTAAGGCTAAATTTCTCCAAATCTGTTTTGATTTGAAGATCTGTTTGTTTGAAGAAACAAACTCATCTACATCTTGGATGGCCAGAGGGTGTGTAAATTCTTAGCTAATTAAAATGTTTAGGTAAACTATTCCTTTAATGACTTTTAAGAACTCAAACTAGTGAATTTTTTAGCACTGATTTGGTATCCCTTTTATAAATAAATACACACATAGTTGTTTGTTCTGTCACTGACAAGGAGTTAAAATAAGAAAATCTCCTGTTTAGCCAAAACCTGCAAGCAGGTAAATCACAAACAGCAGTGGATTTTTACTGATATCCTATCGCTGACACTGTGTGTGCAGATACAAAGAAACCAAAGTCCACGCTTTCCCTACCAGTCGAATAAAACATGAACGTCTCATGACAACACACTCAAACACACACATACCCCCCAATGACAGTCTGTGCCCCTGTCCATCTCTTTAATCCACAGTCGCTATGAGAGAAAAGCCTATCTAGGGTGATATTTGAGAAGAGCAATGGTTGTTGGCTAGCCGTAAGTCCTCTTTGGTAAAGGATATAACTGGGATTATGTCCGCATCGGGCTGCCTTTAGAACAGGGAGATGAATTCTCCTAGTTTGAGCATCTCCAAATGTGGCCGCCGGGATCATGCTAATATTTATGATTACTTAGCCGAGGTTCTTATCTGCAAACTGCCACACTGCACCCGGAATAATTCTGTTCTACTGCAATATCTCACAATCGATTTTTTCTTTAAAGGAGACAAAATAACAATATTAGGCTGGTAGCCTCAGCGCTTAGCAGGAACAGATGAATGTTTGGGGAGAGTGAGGAAAAATTGGAATGTTACATGATGATGATTGAGTGACAGGTGAAGGCCTAATTATTAACCTGGTTTTGGGGAAAATTTATATAAGCATTAACCCACATACTAACTTTTTTTTTTTTTTTTTTTTGCCTTTACTTTTACACAGACTATATAATTTATGCATGGTATCTTATATTTACTTTATTAATTTTAGTTAAATGAACTTTTACTTTTAAATGTTAGTATTAATGTACTGTAATATTACTGAACTATACACTGAAAACAAAAATACTTCAGTTCAGCAAAATCATTCACTGGTATTCATATTACTACAATATATGAACTACAGAATAGAAACAAAAAATATGAACCAAAAAAAAATTAAAAAAAAAAAAAAAAATAAAAAATTCCTGGAACCAAACAGTTTTCACACATCCATTCTTTTGCTGATTTAGATGGAGCTAGAACACTCTTTTGCATTACCGCAATTGTAATGGTGCCGCAACAGTAGTAGATTTTCCTACTGAATCTACAGCTTGAAACCTGTGTGTTCCTGTGGCTCAGTGGTAGAGCATTGTGTTAGCAACACAAAAGGTTGTGGGTTCGATTCCGAGGGAATGCATGTTAGGTCAAAAAAATGTTAGCCTGAATGAACTGTAAGTTGCTTTGGATAAAAGCGTCTGCTAAATGCATAAATGTAATGTAAATGAAACAGAGAAATGTAGATTGCTTACTGGACAAATAATGTTAAGGGATAGTTCAGCCAAAAATGAAAATATTCTGACATAAATTACTCACTCTCATGTCATTCCAAACCCATAAGACCTTTGGTCATCTTCAGAACACGTATTAAGATTTTTTTTTTTTTTGAAGAAATCCAAGAGCTTTCTGACCCTACATAGACAGCAATGCAACCAAGGTTCTGTGGTTCAACCTTAATTTTATGAAGCTACGAAAATATATTTTGTGTGCAAAGAAAACAAAAATAACAACTTCGTACGATATGGTACTCTCGTGAATGTGCGTCAAAAATTGACACAGAAGAGAAGAATTTGCTGAATAATGTCGTGCTTTTTTGTTTTCTTTGCACACAAAATGTATTCTCGTAGCTTCATAGAATTAGATTAAACCACTGATGTCACATGGACTATTTTAACAATGTCCTTACTACGTTTCTGGGCCTTGAACATGGTATTTGCATTGCTGTGGAAGGTCAGAAATCTCTTGGATTTCATCAAAAATATCATGTTTGGGTGAACTATCCATTTAATGGATGTTTATTTTTTGGTCAATCAAATTTACACTGTTCCAGTGCAGTCCAAAGGAATGATTCTTTTTAGTGAATCAAAAACATACAACTTAACTAATGTAGTCCAATTCCAGAATGAATGACTTTGAATTGGTTCTTTTTCAATCAAGCAAACACAGTTTACAACAGTGAAGCTGACCCACTGACTGGTATTGTTTGTATGAAGTGTCTGTGTGTGGTTACACAACATACAATTATGTGTTTTGTCAGTGTCATTTAATAAAAAAGAAGAATTTTACCACATTTAAAATGTAAATATGTTTAATTTGTGTTGTTGATTAATATTTACAGCCAATTTGATGCTATAGCTAATTTATATTACAATTACAGTACAAATTATATAATATAATATAATAATTATATATAATTATATATTATAATTTATTATCTGTGAAATTACATTAAAAAGTTTCAGTAAATACACCTTTTGCAAGAAATTTTTCAAATGTTTTTATTATTGTAATTATCTCATCATTTGCCAATGGAATTTCATTTCTTTATTCCATATATTCCTTAAAAGTATTGTTAATGAAACGTTAATGTTCATGTTCACATAACTTAAAATTATATTTCTGACTCCACTTGAAGGTTGTCCCTGTCAAGTCCCTTGTTTATTTCTTTTCTTTCCACATCCACACATCCACTTTCACTTAAAATACAAACAGAATCTGGATGCTTCAGGTCCTGTTGAGTCCCAATGTGCTACAACACAGTGACCTTCAAAATGTCTCTTTGGCTCTGCTGGTAATTAGAACAACCACACTCATTAGCCAATGCCTGTCAACCTCCTGTGATTTTGTCGGTTTACCCAAGAAGCTTTGTGTACCAGTGTGAGCTAACATGGTTATACATGGAGAACATCAAAGTGCTCTACAGAACAGATGGTTGTGTATGCGAAAAACAAAATCGAAATAATTACCCACAATTCCCTTCTTGGCCTCGGACCAAGCCCTTTTGACTGGCCCTCATTAAAATGTAAAAACATAGAGACTCTTTATAACGTATCTCATCTTTACAGCAGGGACAAACAACGGGTTAAAATGACAGCTTTCACCCGTGTCCATTTAAAAGAGTTTGTAGTCATTCTCCCCGGAGTAGTGTCTTTTACAGTGCCACATTAACACCTTCTCAGCTCAAAGATTCCAGAGCTCCTTTTTTAGGGAATCAAACACACTCAGTACAGCACAACTGGGAATAACCCCCCTGATTTCTCCTGGCTGTAAGGGGTGAGTGTGTGTGAGTTCGTCCCCTGAGATTGTAGAGTGATTACACACATATTACAGTGTGCAAGCTCCCATGTCACATTAAAATCGTGCTTGCTCCTAATAGCATATTTAGCCACCTTCCCTCCACCCCTCCCTCTCTTTTTCCCTCCTTTCCTTTCTTTTTCTACCTGAATGACTGTGAAAATATCCTCTGAACAAAAGGTCAAGTGACTGTTTTTTTCTGCTTCTCTGCAGACTTCATTTTTTTATTTAAGAGCCAGAGCTACAGCATAGAGTGCTTCAAGGTAGCCTAGCATGAAATTGTAATGCCGTGATAAACAATAGGTGCAGGCTTCACCGTTACACAGATGCAGAGTGTGGGTTTTGTGTAGGTGTGGGGCGGTAATGCACATGTCTAATTTCACAAGGACCCACATCGCCCTGCAATCATGTGTGTTCAAATGTGCACATGAAATTGATTCTGTGCTGAATGAACCGTGGTTCTATGGTATTTTGAGTAAAAAAAAAAAAAAGTAAAGTAAAAAGTAAAAAGGTGATAAAGATATTTTTAAACAGTATTATAATATGCAAATAGAAAACAACAATGTGTCTCCCTGTTCGGTGTACTCATTAATTTTCAAAGTGAGTTGGTGCCTTCAGGTGAAATGAGCTACAGGCGACAAGATGTTGGCATGTCCAGTGATGTGACAAAGTTGAGAAAAGTTTCACTTTATGCAAATGTGCAGTGACTACCAATGAATGAAGACAGTGGAACTCTCCTAGCAGCGATTTTGCTTGAGTGTCAGTAGATGCAAGAGAAGTTAATCTTTTCAGTGAGCAATTTCTTGAATGTATATGATATGTCTCTTATTTGGTATGTGATCATGTGATATTGAACTATATATATATATAAATTATATTTTTTATATATATATATATATATATATATATATATATATATATAGATATATATATAGATTATATATAAATTATATTATACATATATAAATTATATATACTATACATATATAAATTATATTAAATGTATGGCTGTAAATTGTATGCATGTCTTGGAGTGTACCACATATCCTGTGAGTCCCAGAGATTTAATTTTTGAATGAATACTGTGATTCAGTAATGCTCCACTCTAAAAACTTGCCTTCACATCATAGGAAAGAATTTGGACCGATAAAGGTTCCTTACCATCTTATATGTATCCAATCATATATGTACTTTATCAGCATGTAAACTGAATTGTGTCATTCCTGTGACTGACATAAATAGAATTGCAGAATGTTTGGCTGCCAGACTGAGCTTTCTGTTGGTCAGCGCTGTTACCAGTGGCATGGATTTCTATAGAAATGCTTGGATTTTGCATCAGCAGCTGTAACTGGGTCTACACCTTTAAAGCTTTAATAGGCAAGTATGCACTAACATACATTAAAAATGCTAAAAATATGGTGATGAAATAATTTTTAAATTTGAACTTATTCATTTACGAGTTTAAAGCATGTTTGGTGATGCAGTTCCCTTATCCAAGACAAATTTCTTTCATGGGAAACAATAAAAATAACCTTAACCTTAACATATAGGCCTAAGCCTATAATATGTGATATCTTACAAATAATATATAATATTTATAATTATAACACCACTAAAAAGTAACTTTTAACACAAGGATATCACATTAATCGGATATAAACTAATTTGAAAGGAATCTCAGTGGACCGCTCAGAGCTCTCGGACGCTATTGTCCTTGAACCTTGAGAGCTTACTTTGCCTTTTATTTAATAAAAAAATTAATAAACGCCGTGTAATCAGTAGCTGCTTGTAATGTGAGCTAAAGATAACCAAATTTCATCATTTTCAACACCGCCTCCCATTCAAGTGGGAGTAACTCTGTGCGGTGGAATTTTATCAGACGTGATTTGATTGGCCCTTCGCTAATCCCCCTTCTCCGCGAACTCATATTCCATTGGACGTTCTCACTGTCAATCAGGCTGTCTGTGCCCGCCCACCGGTGGCGCCAAATAAGGCACATAGTACCGCTGTGTGTGTCAGTAGCCCGGACGGCTCCGTCTCATCCCGCTCCGTGAATCAAGCGTGCTCGGCTGCGACATGACCAGAGCCCCGCAGACCTGGCCATTCAAATATGGAGCAGTTTAAAACGATCATTTCGGTGCTTTGGATATTATTTTTCAACAGAAATGAGGAGTCCCGTGCAGAGGAAGGTATGTGTCTTTATAGTTGTTTAGACGCCAGGTAAATTGTTTCCGTACATGGCGTGAAGTGTCTAGTGGGAGTATAACTCTCACTGCAGGTGTGTGGTTTTCATATTCCGGCGCTGTAAAGTTAATAAACAGATATAGAGACGACCGAATCAGTGATGCTTTTGCATTATGAGAAGCTTTGATTAAAACTGAAATCGAAATGACAGTCGGCGTGATTTTAAAAAACAGTGATCCTATAGGACGCTTTTGACAATCTGCAACAGTGTTGTTTAAGTTTATAAATAGTTGAAAATGAATGAATATGGTTTTGTGTTTGAATTGCTTAGTTAGGCTACTAAAACAAGCAAATCACAATAAATTGTGCTTGTGTATTGTTTCAACACAAAACTGTACAATACTAAAAACAGTTTTTAGTATTGTAATATGGAGGTTAAAATGACAAGATAAATGTTTAAAATAAAAAAAGATAATTAGATAATCATGTACTGTGCATATATGTTTTAATGATCTTTATATTTAAAATAAAATGTACATATTGTTCTGTTTTGCCATGATCTGTTTATTCTTTTTTTTTCTCTGTCTTGTCATTTCTCTGTCATGTCTTCATTTTTTGTTGTCATGTCATTTTAATCTCCTTATAATACTAGAAAAGCAGATTTCAATAGATCAGGCTGTTAAACTGGATTGACAATAGGTGCTTTTCTGACTGTGCTGCTCCTGGTGGGATTGTTTGACAGTCGTGAAAGCTTCAGCAGTTTTGATGCCAGTCTGTCACATTAGGCTCAGGTGAGGTCAACTAAGCGTCCTAATGAGTGGCATGGCACAGAGAGGGAAAAAACAGATAATAGCTGCGTCCCTTCAGGCTCTTTGGCTTTGCTGAAGAAGCCCAGCTGAGCCAGGCTGCTCTCTCTCGCTTTTTTCCCCTGCTTGCACTCTCGTACACAATGCTCTCATGTGCACATGGCTGAACTCTGCCAGCCCCCGTCCGTCCTCTGCTGGAATGCTGGTCGACTGGATTAGAATCGTTGCCTTAATGAATGTTTTGACAGCGATTAATTGCTGTGAAAGCGATGTGTTCTGAAAGGCCTTGTGTGGCTGCAGTGATATGGACGTTTTCTGATTGAGCTGAATATGTTCTCACTGTACGGAGAACCTCTTTGTCCACAATTACATCCCAGTCCTGCTGCGTCGGTTCTCTTTGTATTCAGCCCCACTGTATTCTCTCTGTATTCGGTCGCTGACAGGTGGGATTCAGACAGGATGAGAGCTCTTTGTTGGTGTACATTATACAAAGAGCTAACCTAAAAGTGAAAATTGTCATCATTTACTTGCCCTCATGCAATTTCTAAACATAGAATAAATGACATACAGTATGCTATGCTATGGTTTATTTAGGGTCAAAAAGATTTGATTTTTAAATAAATTAATACTTCTATTCAGCAAGGATGCATTAAATTGATTAAAAATAACATACATTTATAATGTTACAAAAAATGATATTTTCAGCATTCTGTTCGCAAATATGAAGTATATTATCAACGTTGATATTAATAAGAAGTTTTCTGAGCACCAAATTAGCATATTTGACTGATTTTTGAGGGACACAGTGAGACTGCTGAAAACTCAGCTTTGCTATCTCAGGAATAAATTACATTTTAAAATCTGTTATAATAGAAAACAGTTATTTTAAATTGGAATTATATTTCACAATATTACTCTACTTCTGATTAAAAAATGCAGCTTTGGTGAGCAAAAAGACGTCTTTGAAAAACATTTTTCTTTACTTTCAGTTTTAAATGGTGTATATATCATGGGAAAAGCTGCATAAACAGTCTCTCATGCTTGCTCCATCCATCTCTCATTTCTTTTTCTTTTTCTTTTTTCTTTGTCCTTTCCCATTCCCCAAAGAGCAGGTGTCTTTCCTCACATAGTCGATTGGAGGTGGAGGCCCCTCATTCCTGACCCTTCAGCCTTAACGCACCTTGGCATCTCATTGTGGGCTTATTTACTGCTTTTTAGTGGGTTTGCGGTGGTGGCCATGTGCCGTCACATCTGCCGCATTGGTCATGCTGTTCCTGTGCCATTTAAGTACTCGGTCAGGGTGCAATTCAGACCATATGAGGGCACTTACCTAGGAAAGCTTTATACGCCTGTCACCTCTGTGCTGGATTCCATCAACAGACTCTGCCAAACTCCTCCTAAATGGCATTATGCTCTCTGAGTTGTTGGCAGAAGTGTAAAATCTGGACTTGGGCTCTGAATGTGTTAATCGTCATTTATGTTAATCGAATGTGTTAATCGTCATTTATCGATTCAAACAAAGACCAGTTAGCATGGAAATTCATACATTTATTAAAAGCATGATTTTTAGTCCTGGCTAATGGTGACGGGTTAGACCGTCGGATGTCTGTACTTGTTGTTGAAGGTGGCAGCCGGACTGTGCGGGCAAGGTTAGAGTGATTTGTGAAGTTGGCAGGCGTAACCATGACATCCAGGAGTTTATTTAGTGGGCTGTTGTGATGTGTGGACTCACAATGAGCAAGAAGGAAAGTAAAACAGTGAGGCCTGGGGACAGGAGATTGCTGTGTCTGAAAGTAGAAAAATGCTGGGTTTTTTTCGGCAGTGTATGGAGGTAGAAAGGTGAGCAGTTTCCGAATGTAATGTTTGCGCAGCATCCTAGCTCTATTTCAGCAGCCTAACTGCCTTCTATGACAGCATCCTAACTGAAACAGAACCACGTAAACGATTGATCTGGAGCGATCTATATAGGCAGCGACTTGTGCGTCATAGAAATAGTGTCATGGAAGACGACTAAAAATTGCTTCCGTCCAGGCGATGTGAGCGGAATGACACAATATTGGCATAAAATAAATTTTTGAGTAAAACAATTTGTTTTAAATGATTGAGAAGCTGTTTTTATTAAGAAATTCATTATCATAAGTGTTTTTTTTTTTTGCTTTGCTTATACTGTGGATTTCTTTCACCGAACTTTTCACTCTGCATTCTAAGATCACATTCAGGCGAAGGGTACGTGCAATGCTGCCCTTAAATTTGACCTAAAGAAAGTATTATTGCAGGTAGGGTTTTCACAATATCACATTTTCCTAACATCATTATCATTGCAAAGAGGATTCACAATAACAGAATATCACAATATCTACAGAAACTTAGAAAAAATGTCAATTTTTTTGTCAATTTCATCCTTGATGTTGTTTTTTCTCTTTTTTTGACTTATGAATCACCCTAAAAATATGAATGTAAGGAGGAGAAGAGTGAGTTTGTAATTATAACACTACAAAAGCGCACAAAAAGAACTCCTTGCAGACTGAGGTGTTTAACAATCTTTCATTTTTATGGAACCCTAAGGTGAACTAAATTTTTGGGTCAAGTGTCTTGCTTTTGTCTGTCATCTCCTCCAACATGATTTTATGCATCAGTAATAACTACATACTGTGTCGTCGTCTTTTTTTGACGTTTTTTGATAGGTGGCAACACTGCCTTAAGGTGCAACACTGCCACCTACAATGTTGGAGTGTTCATTAAATAGTTACTGGCACTAGATTATTTATGGAATTATCATTAGTGTACAGTTAACATGATGTCAGTAATTCATTTATTTATTTATTTAGCTTAAATATTACAGTTATGGTCAATAGTAGTATATTACAACACCTCTAAGGGCAGACAGCATAATTAAGTTCCCTACCTTTTGGAACAGCTTTTAAAACTTAAATGTTCTTTTTTCATGTTTTTAAACTTAAGCACTGTAATCATTAAATATTTGCTTGGGTACATTTAAAACTCACTCAAATTTCTTTTAGAATTTGCTTGAATTTATTTAAGATGTCATGGAAGTACATCTGATACCATTTTCCTTAGGAAGACACTTGAACTGTCTCTTAAGTCATTGACTGACAGGGCAGCCGATGTAAGTCTTATAGACATGATTACCCATAATACCCTGTGTGGATGTCATAAGAGAATTGTTGCTTGCTATCTGGTAATTTAAGCTTGATTTGTTTCCTCACAAATTGACCAAGTCCCGTATTGAGTGAAACCATGCGGATCGATGCTGCGTTGTTCTCTGCGGCTTTAGGAGAAGGGTCAACGGGATTCATCTTCGTTCCCTACGAGGACAAGTTTCTGCTGGATCTGCAGGAATGCCCCTGGAGGCGGAGTCACGTCTGAGGTGGTTTTGTGAAGGGGATGGATGGTTTTATTACCAGGAGAATATGGATGTTTCTGGAATGACATCCAGCTCCATAAAGGTGAAAAATGAAATGTACTTTATGCCGTCAGTGTTGGATGAACATAGAAAACCAACCAGCAGAATGCTTGATTGTCCTTCCAGCTGCATTGTGTAGTTACTTTTGAATATTTATCTATTTACAGTGCTGGAATGTGTCAGACAGCTGGCAAAGAACATGCTGTGTATGTACCTGACCTCTTGTGCTGATCTTTATATTTAAAGCACTCTAGACAAGCATTTCCTCTGTGAAAATAGGTTGTTTGTTCTCACATTTTCTTAATGTGGTTCAGTATCTTGATTGTAATTAGATATTAGGGATGATGAAGAGGACAGGTTTGCTTTTGGAGGTGCGGAGGGCCGCTAACATGCAGATGTGAGCTTATGTAAGACTCCAGACCCCTGGCTCTTTTAAAGGTTTAATTAATAAGAAAAAGGAGCAGTAGAGAATAAATGTTGCTTTTCTCTGGCTATGCAACAAAATTGACTGAGATACTTCAGTTTCATGTTTAGAGTTTTTGAAGCTGAACACACTTTTCACAAGGTCGACAAATTTTTCCTAGAGTTAACTAAGGACAGAGGTGTTGATCTAGGGTCATCATCTCTCCAGGCACCTGACCATCTGTAGATCTGGGTGAAAATCTGATTTAATGAAAGCAGATAGCTGAGTTTGCATATGGAATGACACAGTTTTGTTTAGTGTGGCATTCAAAAGTATTGATCAAATAAATTTCGACAGTAAGAATGATGAAAATGAAACAGATCATTTTTTAACGGATACGTTTTTTTTTTAATTATATTTTTATTTATGCATAGAAAAATCACACATAGGCTAGATAGCCTAAAAATATAATAAAGTTACATATTAAAACATATTTATTCAAAAGATTGATTTCTAATGTTTGTAAATTGCAATATATTCTCCAGTTTTTAGAAAATATAAAAATCTGGAATATCATATAACAGTTTCAGGGATTGGGCTAAAATAGAAAAATTGTGCTAAAATAATAAAAATGCAAAAAAAAAAAATTGTTTTATCCTCTAGTAAGGACTTATACAATGTGGCACTAGAATGTCACAATGACTTTTCACAATAGACAACCAATCATAGAGTGCCTCAGTGCTTAGCTCATTAAATATTCATGAGCCTTGCAAAAACTCACATGTGAATTTAGTTTTGAGTATCTAAGAAAATTCAAACCAGTTGTAATGACAAAAAGTGACACCAAACCAGTTAACTGAAGTGATGAAGTATAAAGTAAGATTTAGTATGATTTGGAAGATTTAAGACATCCAGAAAGGCAATATTTGCACATTCCCATAGGTGGACAGTTGCACGCTTTAAGTTGTCCAATCTCTGATTTAACATCATGAATATTCAAATGTTGTTCCAGGTATCTGGGTTATTTTTTTAAGTTTGTTAGTGTTTCAGTGTCGCTTATGTTATTGTTTTATTGGACCAAATGTATATCTAATAACAAGAAAATCTCTCTGCCGATACATTAGTGGTGAATTCCATCCCAAAGCTCACAAAGGCCATGTGCTGCATCCCCACTGGGAAACTACTTAAACTTTCATGTTTGATTCAGCATCCTCACAGCATTGTACAGACTGAACTGTCACTCAGCTTAAAGGCTTTTATATTTGAACCTCCTGATATGTAAAGTGGATTTTAAGTATCCTCTGCCTGCTCATTGAGTGATACCTGATTGACACTTACAGCAATTTACTCTTTTCTGAGGCGATGAGATATGTCTGCCTCTTCCTGTCTGGTATGCCAGTGTGACATAGACTTGGCGACAGTGTCATTGGCCCCTTTGGCCCCCTCAGATGCCCGTGAAGCAGCACTCCGGTGATGTGCAAAACCCCATTAATCTTTTGAAGAGGTATTTGACCTTTCAGACTCATTAAGCACGGCAACCTCGCACATGCCTCATATGAGCCTTGCTCGCCTTCTCCATCTCCCTCTGCCCCCTTTATCAGGGCTGAGATAGGAACAATGTTCTCTCTCCCTTCCTCACCGCGCAGCTTTGACCAGTGACCTGGAAAATCGCCCGACCTTTTAATGCGTGGTTTCCCACTGATGAATAAATTCATAAATTGTATGCTCTGGCATGAAGGCTTTACTCAGTCTCCCCAGAGCCGAGATCAGGGCCACAGGTTTAGTAAGTCTGACTTCTACGATTGCACTCACTCCCAGTGGTAGGAAAACAGCTGGTGTTAGGTTCCAGGGGATGGACTGATAGGGTTAGTTGATGGAAGCTGCTGCTGCAGAGGTTGGAGCCGTGGCATAGTGGTTTAGTGCATGTGCTCAGATGTTGAGTTGTGTTGCTCATTTGGCAGACTTGACGGTGTTCACATGGGACATGTTATTCTAGGGGTCTAGAAATGAGCTTAAAGGTCCACTGAAGTGCTTTGAAACTATTCTATGTGTTGACGTCATTTTAACTGAAACAGGAAGACAGAGCGGGACATCAGTTTTGAGTGCTTATTTCTTGTAAATACTAAAAAATCTTGTAAATTTCTTGTTTTTTTATATTTAGTGAAGTGAAGTGACGTGTGGCCAAGCATGGTGACCCATACTCAGAAATTGTGCTTTGCATTTAACTTATCCAAGTGCACATGCACAGCAGTGAACACCCATACCGTGAACACACACCCAGAGCAGTGGGCAGCCAATGCTGTGGCGCCCTGGGAGCAGTTGAGGGTTTCCTGCCTTGCTCAAGGGTCTCACCTCAGTCATGGAACTGAAGGTGGAGAGAGCACTGGTTTTTCACCTCCCCCTGCCACCACCACCATGACAATTTCTGACAAGTCCGATTCTCTATCCATTAGGCCACGACTGCCCCCTCTATTAATGTTTTTTTTTTTTCTTAAGTTCATATTTTAGTTATCTGTCAATGCAACACCTGCCAATGCAGCATTTCAATTTTTTCTAGCATTCTAACATTTCTAAAGTTTTTCTTATATTTATATTTATCAGTTTTATTTCAAGTAATGAAAACAGTAACAACAGTTAACAGTAACAACACTGCTAAATCAACTAGTTGGTTATTGGATGATCAGTCATCTAGTTGATCATTGTAGCCTATCTCTAATTTGAATCTTGTTTGTTGTTTCATGTTGTTCTGACCTGATTTTGTTTCATTTTCTGATCTTTTTTTCTGTCCATCATTTCTTGCCATCTTCCAATAAAAAGTGTCAAAAAGGCCAACATAAAAATAAGATTCAAATTATAATAATAAAACTGAAAAAAGGCAGCAGAAATTGCAAGGGGTAGAGATGACATGTTCAAGTTTGCCAAATTAAACAAAACAAACAAATAAAAAATAAACAATCACGAAAGGTAATGCAGGGCTTCAGAATAGCGGAATGACAATATTTTTCTTTTACACTTTGTTCACAGATGATTGTGTATGCCTGTGTTATTGTTTTTGTCCTGAATGGGTTGACTGCAATCTTGCAGGCAAATGAGCCAGAGCTGTGGCTATCTGTATGGCTGAATCGCAAGCTCTGCAATCAGCTTGTGAAGTGTTTTGGTCTATGTATTTCTACGTTTGCTCTGATTGCAATCAAAACAACTGAGGGGGGTCTGCTTTCAGAGGCAAAGAGTGTGTGTGAGCATTTCACTAAACATTAACCCCAAGCCAGGGTCAGCTCGAACCTCAAATATATCAGATTTAACATTGTGCATATCGTCCAGCTTGAAAAATAAAATTTACCGGATGCTTTTTTTTTAAATAATGGAACATTTCTGTAATATCAGAACTGGTGCTTCATCTAGAGGCATATAAATCCTGGCACGCTTGGAATGGATATGCTATAGAGATAACAGCTTGATTTATCTGTGTTTTTACTCTTGTTAAGATCTTGTGCATGCTCAGACGTGCACAGTGATTGCTTTTTCAGAGAGTTTAGAAGGGTTTGTGTTCTGTTCAAGAAGCTGATTTCTAAGGGCTCTGAGCTGTTTGCTGATAGAATGTTTATTATTGCGTGATGTACTGTGGAGGTTTGGATATTGGGCTGCAACAACTAATCGATAAAGTTTGATAATGAAAATAGTTGACAATAAATGTCATTCATAGATTCGTTTTTTTTGTGCTATTTTATTGTAATGTTTATACTTGGAAAAATGTATAGCATGCCATGCATTTTCTTTTTGTTGTTCTACAGCTGTTTCTCATTATTACTAGTCATGTGATATGAAACATAATGGCGTTTTGCTTTGACATCTTCAACATTGTGATGTACCGGTTTGTAATTGTAGCTTCATGCTACTTTTATTCTTGCACATTAAGGAAAGTATTAAATAAGATAGATAGTAAAAAAAAAATATTTTTTTTATGTCCAATACTCTTTAAAGGTCTGGAGCCTGTAAAATTTTTGCTGTTTTTAAAAGTTTCCTATGCTCACCAAGGTGCCATTTTTTTCCAGTAAAAACTTTAATATTGTGAAATATTATTACAAATTCCAATAAATCTTTTCTATTTGAATGTTTTTCTAATGTAGTTTATTCCTGTGATTACAAAACTAAACATTAACACATTAACAACCACAAACTTCAGTGTCACATGATCATTCAGAAATTATTTTAATTTGCTGATTTGGTGCTCAAGAAAACATTTCCTTTTTAGGATTATTTAATCAGTAGCATAGGTCAGAAGAGCAGCATTTATTTTAGGGCTGGCCTGGATACAATTTTTTGAGCTTTGAAGCTCAGTGTTTTAATCAAAACACTGAATATTCTAAGCTTCGGAGGGAGGGGGCTGAACATATTCTACACCGGACACGAGAGGCGCGGCGTGACAAAATACAATAGAACCTATTATGCTGCGGTCCCAAGGGAGTGCAGTGTCGCATTTTGATGCAATATGGACACGCGACATGTTCAAAATGAATAAACTTTTAATAAACTACAGAACAGCGCGAGCAAGAAGCGTTGCACCTCACGCAGACGGGGCTTATTTAGAGGTTGGCGATATGAGCTAAAATTCATATCACTGTATTTTACACTGTCCAGGCGAGATTGATATTATATTGCGATATGAGAAAAAAATTACAGGCAAAATGTGTTAATCTTACATAACTAGAAAAGTGAGGGATTGGACATAGACCTGAAATGATCAATGTTGTAAACATTTGTGCTGCTTAATATTTTTGAGGAAACTAATTTTTTCATGATTCTCTTAGTTATGAATCTTTGAAATTGTTCTTTGTGTCAGAGTGCAGGAGTTCGTCAGAAATAGAACGCAGCATCAGTTTAACTTTACTGTCATGGATTTGTCTTGTTGCGTCGCACCGTATTCACAGCAGAGACCATAACTGGGTTCTATCTGCTTTTGTCAAATCGCGCCGCTCGCGTCTGGTGTAGCTGCTTAGAGCTCGTTTTTTTCACTAACAATATACTATAGGCATTCTACTTGCAGAACTCAGGTGATTTTTCAAACTTGATGTGCTGTTGTGGTAGGCCAGTTTCAAATCGCATATTTGGCACACTGCCTTCGTCTTGTCATCACTCAATTAAAAATGCTCCCCCACAGCTGAGGTCTTCGGCATTTTTGTCTTCTCTTCCAGATGAACTGAATCATGATGTTCACTCATTGTCGATTCATATTCAAGCGCAAATGAGAACCGTTTCGCGGGGGATGCCAGGTGTTCGAGAAAAAAAGAATATTCAAGTCTCAAAATTGAAAATCGAATGCCAACCCACCAAACAAATATTCCAATAATCGATTATTCTGGTCCAGCCCTAATTTATTTGTAATAAAAATTGTTTGTAATGTCATAATGTATCTTTATAAATATTATGTCTATACTGTCTCTTTTGATCATTGTAATACATGCTTTCTAAAATCAAAGTAATAATTTCTTAATTCTTCAGTGAACTATCCCTTTAAATGTGTGTGTAGTGTTTGGTGATGTAATGTGTGGTCAGATGGTCAGTTGGCGAAGTGGTGTGGTCCTCTCTCTCAGGGCCAGATGGGGAGGCTCTCAGGAAGTGCCAGTTCCTCCTCTCTGTCCACTCTGGGAGCCTGTCCTCACACACACTCAAGTTAATGGCTGTGTGTGTGTGTGTGTGTGTGTGTGTGTGTGTGTGTGTGTGTGTGTGTGTGTGACCGCCTCACCCTTTATTTCTCCTTGTCTCTGATGTAATTGTAGATTACTTTAGCACTCCTTGAAGGTCAGCTCAAGGACAATTTAGCAGACAGAGTCTAAATGAGGAAAAAATAGGATTCACCTGGCAGGGAATGCGTGTGTGTTTGGCCCTTTGCTTTTTGTTCCTAAGACTGTTCCTGACCCAGAATGCAGCTCATACAGTTGTGTGGACGTCAGTGAATGACTGATGTTATGGTGGCCTTGTGTCTTTGTGTGGATGGTTGATGACACCAGTACTTCTGTTGCTGTCCATTCATTACCACAGAACTCTTTCAGTGTTTCTCTCTCAAGTATGACTCGGGTAAACCACAGATTTATTCAAGTTTGACATTAAGAACCACTGACATTCCAGTATGACAAACCAAATGAAAGCACAAACGCTCCAGTCTTCAGTGTTGCATGATATTTCAGAAATCATTCTAATATGCTGATTTGGTCCTCAGTAAACATTTAATCTTATTCTGCATTTATTTGAAATAGAAATCTATGGTGACATTGTACTAGTCTTTGCTGCCACTTTTTATCAATTGTAAGCTCCTTTGCTCAATACAAGTATTTATTTCTTTATAAAAAATCTTACTGACCTCAAACCGTTGAACTCTAGTGTGTGTATACTTTCTCACAGGTAGCAAAGGTGCAAATCAATGTCCCCAAATGTCAACCTGAAGGCAGTGCACATAAAAGCACAGTGAATTCTTCAATAGAGAGATGGTGGGACTTATTGATGGGCATGGTTTGCATTAGGTCAGTTTGTAATGGTGTTTTAAATCTGCCAGAAAGTAGCATCTCTGTTTGTAGCTCAGTATTTGAGAGTTCTGCTGAATCAAAGTCAGATCACATTCCTAGTGTTTGAATCAAAGCTCAACAAATATTTCAGAGTGGAGTCTACCAAATCCTCCAATACAACTAAAACAAAGCCCAAATGCCATTGCACCTTACAAATAACACAGCAAATACAAGCATAGCAGATGTATATTATTACAACAAACAACAGCATGCAGTTGCATTACACAGAAATCCCTGCAGTGAATCTCTATGCTAAGAAATGTGTTGAGAATAATTAGTAAAATTTTTTAAAGCAAGATTCACTTTTATGGTTGTACATTTTTCCCCTGTAACTAAATATTAAGCCTACATTTTAGCATATTACATGTCCTGCATGAAAAATGCCTCATATCTTATAGCTTGAAAAGTCCTAGTGGGTATTATTTTTAACTTACTAGCAGACTAATCAAACACCTTAGCAATAGGGCTGCATGGTTATGACAAAAATCATAATTTTCGATTATTCCCTTGAAATTGTAATTGTGATTATTAATTACGATTATCACAATTTACATTGAATGATGTTTATACCGTTGTTTGATGCAACTGCATGCCGTATATTTATATGAAAATAAACAAGCTGAAAACACTCTAACTGAAAAATTTTAGTGCTTTTCTATAGCATTAAGCCTCAAATGTCAACTATACATCGGATTGGTTTCTTCTTTAATTTATAAAAAAGTAAAAATATGAATGGTATTATGTTATACTTAAAGTAAAATTAAAATAATGGGAAAAACCCTTAAGATAACACGTAGAAAGAAAAAACGCATCTTAAGCATACAGAATAACATAAGTGGACTTTTAACAATTAATTGCTGCTTTGAACGATTACGTAATTGTGGCATCCATAATTGTAATCACGATTAGATATTCGATTAATTGTGCAGCCCTACATAGCAATACACTTGTAACCACCCAGAACACCTTATCAACTGCTTAGCTGCTGTGAACCACTGCAATACTGTACCTTAGCAGCTTGATGCCTTTTCAACAACACACTAGTGTCAGCTTTTGCTCAGACATGTCTTGCATGTTCTTCAGAAATTCCAGTGTTATTATGTAACACCACACTTAGTGATGTGCTTACAGTATGTACATATGCCTTGAAATGTACTTTTAGCTTCATTTACACCGTCTTCTGATCGTACATGCACACGTCGCTCTGTTAGCTGGTCCTGCCCGGGAGAGTGCAGATGTGATGAAAAATTCAGGGCTGTTCTATGGGTTGTGCAAGCTTAGAGTTGAGAATACTGTTAAATACTGCAGCAGTCACAAAACACACTACCTGACTCCTTTCTTGCCCCAAGAGCCAAGACTATGTGTATTCAAGCTATCAGTCTATCAGTATTGCTAACCCAGAGTCTGTTAAATTAGCATGTCCCAAGTTGGTCCGTCCAATTTCTAGTGATTTCTAGAGTCTTCTTGGTAGAAAGTTTTATTCCATGTTGGTTTATGTGTGAGAGACTGGAAAACTGAGAACACCAGCTTGTTTTTTGTTTTTTTTTGGAGCGATTGAGTGGTAGCAGGCTTGGCCAATTGGACTTCCTCCTGTTTTAGGCCTGGACTTGCACGTGTGAAGACTCTGCTTAGTGCAACGCCACTTTTTGACATTCCAAACTTGTCTGAGCTGTCGTGCTCAAATGCTTCCCATCTGCGGGCCGGGCTGCTTGAAAACTAGCAGTGGAGCATTTGCATTTTAATTTGCATTCAATCACCGCTGTGCGAGTGTGTGTTTACGTGCATGTTTGCATTTATGGTGTCTTCTGAAAACTGCCTAGTGTTTTTTCCTTTTCCTTCTTTTTTTATTATAGAGGCACTGCAAACCTTAAATTTCAATCTGTCCATTCAGGGTGAATGTAGATGAGCCTCTCACCATCTTTTTCACTTGCAGTTTGTATCTTTCTGTTCCTTTCCATAAACCGATTTCATTAGACATTATATGAACCAGGACTCTTGGACAGCAGGTCGGCAGAATTTTTTTTTCTTTTTTTATTTCTCTTTTTTCTCATGCTGCCTCATGCACATACACCCACTCACACTAACAAATTTAACATGATGTTTTCCTTGATTGCTAGCACACAAAATATGATTCTGTTGGCTCAAAATCCCAAACCATTACTTCAGTTTTCAAAACAGACACACATTCAGAAGACTTTTTTTTTCTTCACATTTTTACATTCTGAAAGGCACTCAATGTCTGTACGAAGCAAAGGTTAAACCATTTTGAAAGCTCAATGCAATGTTAATTTATTTGTCAATGATTTGGTGTACTTTATCAAATAGATTGAGTAGCAAAATTGTCAAAAAAAAAGTCAAAAGATGACATTGATTATCTGTCCAACAATTATTTTAATTTGTTTTGATGGAAGATAAAAAGTTTGGACTGAAGTGTTGGAATTAGGGATGAACCGAAATGAAAATTATTGGCCAAAGCTGAACACTTTTTTTTTTTTTAAACATTTTTTCCCCCATTTTGCCATTTTTTTTTTTTTTTTTTTTTTTTTTTTTTCACTATTGCATAAATTAAATAGCCAAAATGTGCTTTAAAATATTTACTTAACACTGAACATTTTTTAATATTCTAGCAGACATTATACCATTAAAACACAATTTAACTTAAAATGAATAATTTAGTAAAATAATAGTTTTGCCCAATTTTGAGACCCCCTTCTTGAATAAGACATGTGTATTTTTTTACCATACAAATAAATGCATCCTTGCTGAGCAAAAGAGAATTCTTTTAAAACATCAGAAAATATTACATATACCATTCTGAACACTGTGTGAATGTTATAATAAATGTTAATAGAGCTGTTGTAATTATTATCTTTATTGTCTTTTTTATTTTATTTTGCAGAACAACAGTAAAATTACAATAATAACATTTATTAATGATGATTGAGTTCTTGCTTTTTCTCAGCTTTTATTTTGGCAGAAACCCCGCAGCAAGACCTCAGTGCTTCCTTTTTGTTGACAAGAGCAGATTTATAAATGATTCTAATTATGAATTTGGGAAGATGTTTGTCGCACATATCGCATTGTCACATGCCACACAATTCATAAAAATGTTACTAAGCAACTGACGAATAACACTATTTCAATTCAGTTTGCCTTTGAGGAAAAACTGTCAACAGGGAAGGTAGTTGCAGTGTCCACATTACGCATGGCTTAGTTTAGGTAGTTATGTAATTTCGTTCTTTCTCTCTCTCCCTAGTCTGCAGTATCACCTGTACTCCGTGTCATCCTGCCCTCCCTCCTTGACTTTTATTCTCTTTATTCAGCTTCACGTTCATAGGGTACCAGTAGTAAGGAGGCTGTTGGGCCTCAGGGCTTCTAAATGATTGGCAGTAGAGAAATGGAGAGAGAGACCCTCTCCCTGTGCTTTGATTAAACTCCCTGAGATCTGTCCATTAGTGGATGGGCCTCTTCAGTGGATGTGTGGGCTGGTAGATATTGGGGTGCCACAGGAACCAGGGTTAGGACCTTTTCCTTTTCACTTCATGCGATGCCTGCACATTTTTCATTTCAGCCTCCTAAATGGTTTCGCCTTCCTCTTTCCTTACAACCTAAAATTTAAATGTGTGCAATCTTTCCATTCCTCCACACTAAACAATAAGATGGAAATCCCATATGACCCACTCCGTGGCTAAATTACTCATCAAAAGCATAGTCTTTTAACAGCGTTGAGCATTGAAAGGGTATCTTAGATCATATTTCCTATGCCATCATTGATTAATGTTTCCTTCAAGGTAAACAAGTTTGGCAGATCATTTCCTTGCTACAGGAAAATACACTCATTGGTTTAAACCATGGAACATTATTGGTCATAAAGCTCCTTTATTTGATCTAGTGATGAACCACAATGGACTTCTGCCCACGTTTGTACATTCCATATGTGCCTCAGGTGGTTTTAATTGGAAGCACTTGCTTCAGTGAATTTTAAATTAATGCAAGGTCTTTCAGAGATGAACTTTTCCTTGCCAAGGGCAAAGGTCAGTACAACACATCTGGGAAAGTCAATGAACTTTGACCTGATAGAGGCTAAAAAATCTAATTTTGAGTGCAAGCTTTGGTTAAATGGTTCATTTTTTTTGATTAGCATGAAGATTCATCAGCACTTCCATCTTGAGTTTCACAAAGGCTGCATCCAAAATGGCATACTTCTTTTGGATAAGTATTTTCAAAAAAGTATGTTCTATATAGTATGAATATTTGTAGTATAAGATGTTCTACATTTGTCATGTTACCTACCAGCATGAACTAGGGGTGTGACGAGACACTTATCCCACAAGACGAGACGCGAGACTGGGTTCACGAGGACGAGACGAGACAAGATTTTTAAAAACTTTTTTTAATGAAATCCTCAATGATGAAATATATAGGGAAAAATGGTATTTTATTCAACTGAAAATCACAAAATGCAAAAAAAATGTAGGTGCATTTTAAAATCAAATTGTACTTTATGAAATTAAACATCTATTTTAATAAATTTTATGCAGTTATAAACAACATATAAACACTACAAAAGGTTTTGCCACAAACTCTACTGACAGGCAAGTAATTGCACAAAATTATATAGTATACATAAAAATAAATAATAAACAACACAAATAATATCCCTTTAAAGTAGCAGTCAGTCAAGTTTATTATTTAGTAAAATGATTTCCACTTTAATTAAAAAATTAATTTTTCTCAACTCCTTTTTAATAGTATATACATTCTCACATCAATTTATTAAAAGTTTAACAAAAAATACATTTAGAACCCTATGAAATGTTTTATTTTTTCTCACCATATTATATTTTTTAGTGTACCAAATTCTGTGTTTTAGCATGTCTAACTATTTGAATGCATAACACAACTTAATTAAATTATTTAATTTTTTCTTAAAGTAGCCTTATTAATTTTTTCCCTCAGAAATTCTGTGTTGTTTATGTACATTTTTCTGGTTATCAAATGAAGGCATAAAACATTAATTTCATCATTTATCATTTAATTATTGAAAATTAAGCAAACTTTTTTGGCAAACAAAGGGGATTTACTATTAAAATTAAAACTTGGAAGAAATGTTGTGTGATTATTCCTTTAAAATTATGTTTGTTTCGTAGTAGTAGTAGTAGTAGTAGTAGTAGTAGTAGTAGTAGGAGTAGTAGGAGTAGTAGGAGTAGTAGGAGTAGTAGGAGTAGTAGTAGTAGGAGTAGTAGTAGTAGGAGTAGTAGTAGGAGTAGGAGTAGGAGTAGGAGTAGTAGTAGTAGTAGGAGTAGGAGTAGTAGTAGTAGTAGTAGTAGTAGTCTGTGTACATTGTATTGTCGTTATTTCAAAGCAGACTTTTATTTTGACGGGTTACCCTGAATACCTTTACAGTTCTGTGTATGTGATATGTCGCTAATTTTACTACTTTATGCTGTTCATGTGTTTACGCCCTCATTTAGCGAGACGGCAGACGCTGAAATCACCGCGAGCACCATGCGTGCTTCAGTGTGTGTGTAAACCGCGCGTCTGCGCAATTCATTAAAAGAGACAGGCAGAACATGCAGGATTCATATTGAAATCAACTTTTGCTTTATATTTACAGATACTAGTCTATATCATGATTTGATTTCAATGTAATGACCTACTTTTGGTTAATTGATTCAAAATTTGAGAAATTCCGTAAAATTCCACGTTAAACTGTGAATTCTGTTTTTTATGACTGGATAAAGACTTTACTGCATAATTTTCCCACTTATCATGCATCCACTTGCATAATGTGAACATAATATCTTGCATACCTTATATTACATACCACTGGTGAAAGGGCCAGTGTAATGCAAATATATCTGAAAGGTTTGCACGAGGATATCGTCACCTTCTCGCGAAACCAGTCAGATCTCGCGAGACACATCTGATCTCTTGAGATCTCGTCATACCCCTAGCGTGAACCATTTGCAAATCCTCTCCCCAGCCTCAATGGATAGTAAATTGTCCAGTGGATGTGCACTTCAAAATCTTGTAGGAAGTGCTTCTTGCCGTTCTACTTGGCATATGCATTCTGTATGCACATGTCCTTTTTTAATCATTTTAATCAAGTAATTTGATAGTTATGTGATCACAATGTAGCAATTGTATCCTAGATTGCACTATTTCACGTGGTAACTTTGGATAAAAAGTATGCCGTATTCAGCATTGGATGTAGTAAAAATTCCATTATACATCTAGACAATGAACTCTTATGCTGTTTTACTGCAAGAATCCCAAACATGTTTTATCCACAATGTGAGTAACAGTATTGTCATTTGATATTTTGGCTTCAGCACCCAAGTTTTTGATAGGTCGGTATGACTAAACTAACAAAAGTTTAGTCATACACAAGAAATTTTTAGCCATGCGGAGGTGTGATTCACTCCATGACAATTCCGTCTGTTCTTCCATTTCTAAGAAAACACAGAGTGCACAGAGGCCACAATCCAGAATAAGGCTTGTCTTTTTAATGGCCTCACTATAAATACGGGGACCGTGGCTAGATCAACAGGCCTGTGGAAAGAAGCAATAAGGGCCATCTAATTAAATCCAAACAAGCCATTCTGCACCTGATTTACATAATTAGTGGATTTTTCCCCCTTTTTTTGAAACAAGGCATTTGTGGATTAATATGCTCAAATTATCTACCTCACAGATAAGTAAATAAACAATCATGGAATAAATGAATCAAGACAATGCGAGACAGCTGAGCAATGAGATCTGACAGTTGTACAAATGATAACAAAAAGCCTCGACTTCAGACAGAAGAAGAGAAAGATAAGCGACATCTATTATGAGACCTTGGATTTATACTTTCATAGGATGTTGCTTGAAATTTCTGGTATATTAAATCTATATTTAGATTTAGATTTATTTTTTATTTATTTTGTATTATATTATGATAAGTAGAGAGTCTGTTCCAATCAGCGCTTAAAGGGACCCTGCAGAGCAGACGCCATTGTGACTGATATATTTCCCTGTCATCTATCCACTGAGCACACGTCGGTGAGGACAAGCTTTCTGTCCCGCCTGCCATACATTCATCCTTCCATCTTTCCGCAGTTTAACAGGCACAGACCTGTTATTCTAACTTATCGACTTGCCTGGCCGTATTCTTTTACAAGCCGCCCGGTTGTGCTGCCTATTGATTGATCAGCTGTCGAGAGTATGGATTTCTGCAGTTCCGTGATGTGCTGTATTGATGGATGGCCGGTGGGGCTCCGTTCTCTCTCGACCCCAGACCTTTCCGACTCTCTCTATCTGTCTCTCACACACACACCTTTGACTTGCCTTCATTCATCAATAGGATGGAGATCAATGTCTGTAGTAATAATGGAATGACGGAGGGGGTTGGGGAGAGTTAGACTGATGATATGATGAGAGGGTTTGGATGGATGTGATTTGGATGGATGTGTGTTAATTTGGAAGACTTTGGTTTGGCGTTGTCCTCTTATTTACAGTAGTTCTTATTTTTCACCTACACGCTTTACATTTTCAATCTTTTGGGGTTAGTAAGATTTTTAAATGTTTTGGAATGAAGTCTCTTATGCTCACCAAGGCTACATTAATTAGATACAGTAAAACAGTACTATTATGAAATATTGCAATTTAAAATAACTATTTTCTGTTTTAATAGGCCTACATTTCGAAATGTAATTTATTTCTGTGATGGCTGAATTTTCAGCCTTTATTTCTAGAAATCATTCTAATATGCTGATTTGCTGCTCTAAGATGACATTAAACAAATATTAGAAAATATACTGTCTTTATGTTGTTTGTACATTAATTTGAAGATTGAATGTGAAATTATTGCAATATAAAAATGTTTATTATAATTAATGTTAGGTGGGATTAATCATGCTTAATTTCAGAAAAATGTGCGATTTAATTAATTTTTTTAATCGATTGATAGCACTGATATTTTTATTGTTTGTATCCTTGCTGTACAATTATGTCTTAGATTTCCATTGTAGATACATTACATCAAGCCCTTTTTTAAAATTCTTATTTGTATTTTATTTAGTTAGTTAGTTTGCCAAATGGGGGGATATGCCAAAATATTTTTTTCTGATATTTAGCTTAGAATATTTCTTTATGCATACAAGTTTACACTAATTTATCAGTGTTTGTTTCTACAATTTAAATGCGAAGCAGTTGTAGTATCTCTGTGTATGTTCATGTCCCAGTGTAAGGGAAAATAACTCCTTTTAAACTGCCAGTCAAGATTAGCATCAGTGATGATGCTTAGGTTGATGACATAAGGCATTCTGAACATAAACCCACCCCTCAAACAGCCATGGGTGGGAGTGTGTGGATGTGTGAGTATGAGGACAACAGAGGAAAATTCAATCAACGTCCTCATAGTATCTTTAATGACGCCTCTGTAATCCGACATTTAGTGCGTTAGAGAGGAGGAGGAGAAGATACAAGGGCAGGGGAAGTCGTCGTTTTTGAGGATGAATGAATGAGACAGGTGGGAGTGCTGGAGAGAGGAACGGCCCTCCTCCTGTCAGGGGCGTGAAAGGGAGGTGATGTGGTAATGTGGCAAGAATCAGAGTCTAATTTGATCTAAAGTGGATTCCTAAATTGAGAGAGGGGGAAAGTCTTTCCCTCTCTCTTCCACTTATGTAACCACTCTTCCACATTTTTGACTCTGTTGATTATTAACAATGACAGAGAGAGAAGGAGATTTAGGGATGGGGGACGAGTTGTTCCCTTGCACTGTACCCCTTTCAAAGTACACTACTACAGTGTCTTTAGTAATGCAACAAGAAGAAAATTCTTGATTGGAACAGAACCTTTACATTAAAGACACTCAAATACTCTTAATGCTATTTAAAATTTGCAATTGTTTTTGAAAGATGTTTTTTGCTCACCATGGCTGCATTTATATGATCAAAAATAGTCAAATGTTTGAAATACAGTGAAACTGTAACATGGATATATATTGTTATCAGTATTAACAAAACAGTTGTTCTACTTAATATTTTTGTGGAAACATGATACTTTTTTCTTTTAGGATTGTTTTGATGAACATATAGCTCAAAAGAACAGCATTTTATTGAAATGGAAATCTTTTGTAACATTATAAACCTGTTTACTGTCATTTCTAGTCAATTTAATGCATCCTTGCCTAATAAATGTACTAATTAAAAAAAAAAGTGTGATTTATACATTTAAGTACTTAGTAATATTAATTAACTGTATGTCCTTACTATATGGTTAGGGTTAGGAATAGGACCAGGGTTACTTGCATGTACTTTACTTTATAACTAGTGCTGTCAAGTGATTAAAAAAAAAGTTTTTGTTTACTTTATATGAGTGTGTACTGTGTATATTTATTATGTATATATAAATACAAACACATGCATGAATATGTTTAAGAAAAATATGTTATGTTTATATATTACATATATTTATATAGAATATAAAATATAATATAAATATATAAATGTGTGTACGTGTAAATCAAAATATATACTTAATGTGTGTGTATTTATATACATAAAAATAAATACAGTACACATACATATATTATGTAAACAAAAACTTTTATTTAAATTGTTTGACGGCACTATTTATAACTAAATTACTATTATTGTTTTGATGCATTTCTCATCTTTATCATTAGCTTTGAGCAAAATTTTACTTGTGTCCACTAAGTTCCTCATAATCTCATGTTACAGTAATCTTAAACTCTCAAACGGTGCAGTAAACCATTCTGATGCCAGCCCCAACTGAATTAAACCCTCTTGACTTCATAAGGGGAAAATCCTGACCAACATGGACAGGAACACAAAGGGCTAGAGAGGGAGATGCTATACAGCGGCTACAGCTACAGAAATCCTAACTGCTGTGGCATAGTCGGAACAAGCATCCTGTTTTGCTCACAAACAAGCAGCTCTTGTCTGAATAAAACATTCTTTGGCACGACTTGGCCAGATGAAATGGAGGTACCAGCAATGATACGGCTCCAATTATTGAGGTGTGTCTGGAAGCTGCACTAAAACCATCCTCTCACTCAGAAAAGAGCTCTGGTTAACACAGAGGGCCAACCATGACATTTAAAAAAAAACACAGCAATCAGCACAAAGGTTAAGTGGGACAAGAGGTTGAGGAACAAGTGTGTGTGTGTGTGTGTGTGTTTGTGTGTGTGTGTGTGGTTCTGAGAACTTGTGGATGCTCAAGGGTTGTGCATGTGTGCTTTCTTATTATTGGTAGTAGTCAACCGCCTAACATCCACCTAAAACTCAATATTTCTTCGGAAGATGTAAAATTCTAGTTGTACAACATTTTTGCTAGTAGAACAGTTCTGTCACTTTGAATGTACATTAGTCAGAGCTGTCTGTTGTCTCTTTGATGCTTTCTAATCATTTTGACTTGGCTCACATCTCATAAGTTGTTATGTAAGCACATGCTCTGGCTGACAGCACTCTCCACTCTCTGGGAGTTGGTCACATGACCTGCCTGCTCTCAGACTAACCCTTATAGGCGACTGCTGTCTTCATTCGTGACGTGTTTCAAAATGAGGAATTATGGATTTGTGATGAACCTGGCTGTATAGGCAATTTTACTTGGGATAGCACTCAAAAAATTGTGTAAATGCATATTTTGCAGTATATAAAAATAAGGCTTAAATATAATGGTAAAATAAATTTTAAATTGGAGGGAAAATATACAGTATGCATGCCTCTCACTTATCATGAAACTCTATTTCAGCATTTTCTATATGTACTACTCCAAAGTTTGGGATTGGTAAGATTGTTTTTTTTATATTTTTGAAAGATGCTCATCAAGGCTGCATTTCTTTAACTACAGTAAAAATGTAAAAAAAAAATTGTACAACCTAAAAAAATTGTTTTCTATTTGAATATATTTTAAAATGTAATTTATTCCTGTGATGGCAAAGCTGAATTTTCAGCACTCATTATACTCATTATAAAGTCTTCAGTGTCACATGATCGTTCAGAAATCATTCTAATATGCTGATTTGCTGCTCAAGAACTTATTATTTTCAATATGAAAATCAATTGTGTGCTGCTTGTAGAAACAGTGATACATTTATGTAGGATTCTTTGTGAATAGAAAGTTCAAAAGAACAGCTTTTATTTGAAATGAAAATCTTTTGTAACATGATAAATATCTTTATTTTTGACTAATTTAATGTATCCTTGCATAATAAAAGTATTAATTTCTTAAAATAAATAAATTAATTAATTAATAAATATCCTTCTGACCCCAAACTTGAACTTGTTTTATGTTTGAAGAAAAAATAGTTAAATTTAGTTAAATTTTCTCAATTCACTCGCTATTGTCAGATGTGGCAGAATTTTGGATTCTTCATATGCCATCTCTCATACGGCTTCAGATGCTTCCCCAGCCCATATACAAAAGTAAAAATATGCCTTGCTTGATTCCAAATCATTTTCACAGAACGTGAAGCAAAGCAGCTTTCAAAGCTGTGCATGTCAGTCTTAAGTCATTTCATGACCGTTTAATGACCTCAAATCACTTGTTAAGCACATTAACTTATTTCTCTTCACTCTGACAGCTCAAAGGATCTAGTGGGTAGATGATGACGTTACAAGCGAGCCAATCTTCACCATTTAGGGAGACTGAATCAATAGGAAGCTGTCACTCACATCTCTGTCAGCACATGGACCTGCCATAACCGGACCCCACACGGTCACAGCCCATGACTCAAGCCATTCTCACTGACCAACCGCAGAAAATCTCTTGCACCTCGACTTCCGCTCAACCTCCTTTTCCTGAAAACAACATTTCATTTATGACTGCCTCCAAGCCTAGCGATGTCAAGATCATGTAAGAGCCAAGCAAGTTGGTTTTGGGAAGGATGTCATGTTGTGTTGGCTTGGAGGGGAGGTTGTTTTTAAAAGCGGGCGTTTGCAACCGTGACCCATTTCGAAATGATACCAAGCTGATTAGAAATACGAGCGAGAACGACTGAGAGGTCCTCATGAATACACCTCCCCCTGTGCGGAAACCCAGGCAAACAGCTGTTTTTATGATTCAGCTGCTTGTGTGCATACGTGCAAACGTTTCCATAGAACCCTAGAGAAAAGCGAGCACTCTTTAGACCCCAATAGCAGAGCTGAAAGTTTAATGAGGTCATAAAGGTCTGTGTGGGGCTTCAACTTAATGCGCTTTGCTGTTCGGTTGGCTTTAATGGCCACTAACGCACGCATGCACATAGAGAGTCCTTTAAAGTTTGTGTGTGTGTGTCTGTGTGTGCTTATTAGAGGGATAATATTTGGTCGATGAGTGTCTCACAGGTCTCTGGACTCTGATTGGTGCATTCTGAGCCTGCATGTGCTTTATGTATATGCAGATAAGCTTCATGGAAGCGAGTTTAACAACATGTGTCTAATCCCCTCTATTGAATTGTATGGTTCTCATATTATAATTCGTTCACTGGGATTTACATAAGTGTGTTGGGTTTGACAGGGAGATTAGTGACCTTGTGACATAAGCACATCCTTCAGTCAGTACTCTGTCTGACGTTCTCTTTGTTTGTGACCTCTCTTCAGAGGTTAATTTGGGTTTTTGGGGATAAGGGAATCATTCTGCTCCCAGGTTCTGCTAATGTCTAGAGGGAAGAATAGTGCTTAATGTAATGAAGGTTATTTGGGGTGAGTACATTCACTAAATAGAGACAGAATGTGTGTATTTTTGGAATCAAAAGCCCTGGAATGGTGTACCGGATCATTTCGGCTTGATTTAATGGAATAGTTCATGTTAAAATTAAAAAAAAATTGTTATTTACTCACCTTCATGTCATTCCAAACCTGTTTGAGTGACTTTCTTCTGTAGATCTGTAGATATAGTGAGTTGGGGACTGTGACTGTCAAATAGGATGTTTAGAGAACAACGACTTAAAAAAAAACACCAAATCTAATGCATGGCTTCAAATTATTTGGAATATAGCGCTTGAGTTTTATGACCTGTTTTATGACACTTTTATGCTACTTTTACGTTTTTTGGAAGCTTGAAAGCTCCATTAATTGCATGGAAGAGAGTGGATCTTCCATATTGTGATGTACATCAGAGTGAAACAGATTAATGAAAGAGAAAAATATGTAGGAGGGAGACTTGGATCTGTCGGTTGGATGGAGGAAAAGGGCAGCATACAAAATTATAAGAGAAGTCTGGCATACATCAAAATCTTCAACGGAAGATCGAGTTATGACATTTAAAAAGATACTAGTCCTTTTTTTTTTTTTTTTTTAATTAGAACATATGCATGGATAAATTGTTCACAATAAGATCAATCACATGCATTTAGAAAACAGACTTTATTAAGAGCACATTTTTAAATCTATCCTTTTGTGTTCCACAAAATGACATGAGGACAGTAAATGATTTTTAATTTTTGGGTGAACGATTCCTTCTGTTTCTTTTTTTCTGTTTTTCTGCCTCCCAGTCTGACCTCACTGTGTCTCTCTGACTGCATTGTGTTGTATAACTTAGTCTGGCACAGAGTCTCTTTCTACTTTTCTGTGTGTCTCTTGAAGGTCAGATCAGTAGGGGGCCCGTGTCAGCAGAAATCAAATGGCATCTTGTCCCCTAAAAGTGGAGAGACCAAGAAACAGCTGTTCTGAGGATGGAAAAAAAAAACCACTCAAAGCAACTGAAGCAAAGTCAGAACACTGAGAAATATATGTCTATGTTTACCACAGAAAACTTTGAAAACATAAAATAATCACACCTCAGTACGTTTTCTATGTTTTTTCCCCCATAATACCTGGCAGTAACCGCAAATCTACAAGGCTAAAAAATGCTCTGAGTCATGCTGTAAGATACAAGTGCTCTCGTGGCAGAAGTGCACAGTTCCTCTGAAGGAGCCTTCTGCAGCTCATCTGACTTGTTGTGAAGTGGCATTCAGACTAGACGTGATGTCAGAGCCGTGTGCATGTGTGAGAACAGAGTCTGTCAGCGGCGTACAGTGGTGGCATTTTGCTGGTCTCACGTGGCTTTGTGTTTGACAGCAGAGAGCCGAGCAAAGAGAAACAAGCATTTTGGTAGCAATAAATAATGAAAAATTCAGCGTCTGGAAACCCACCATGTTTAGCAAAATGAGGGCAGGTATGTGGCAGAATGTGGGCACTTTAAAACACTAACTAGGCAAACATATACTTCCATTCAAAAGTTTGGAGTCAAACTTATATGCTGTGCATAATTATATGCATAATGCTGAAGAAGTGAGTGTAATAGTTTTTTAGGAAGGTTTTTTTTTTTTTTTTTTTTTTTTTAACGAGGTTGTATTGTCTAATATATTTTTATCCTTTAGGCTTGTATTTTATTTCGGAGTATACAGTGCACAGCATAAATATAAATAATATATGTGTAATATATAAATATATGTTTGCCTAGTTAATGCACCCAAATATCTTTCATCATTTTGCAGAGCAATATTACAGTAGTACTGTTTTTCGATCATTTTTATGTTTAATATTAATAATTATTAATAAATTTAAGTAATAATATCTAACATATTAAAGAATGAGTTATGTTCAAAATCTATAAGAATAGAAAACTCATTTTTAAATTTGGAATAATATTTCACAGTATTTCTGCTTTACTGTGTTTTTGATCAAGTAAATGTAGCATTGGTGAGAATTCTTCTTGGAAAAAAAACTTTTCAAAAACTTAAAAAATTTCAGACCCCAAATTTTTGAATGGTGTGTAGTTCACTTTATGGTTGAAACTACAGAGAACATGTGCAACTTCTGCAGTGCACCCCTGCTCCTCCATAATTGCAAAAATAATGATTATTTCTAACTACAAATAGTGGACGATAGTTAGTCCTGCCGCAAACCCACACCATTGGTTGAGCTATTAGTTGACATGTTGGATTCTCAAACAAACCACAGCATCACAGAGCCATAGTGTTTTTACTCTTTGTAAATGTATTTGTCTTTGCACATTACTCTGGAAAAAGATACTTTAGCATCAAAAAATACATGTTTGCCCTTATAAATCTTCTTGTTTTGTACAGATTTAGGCAGTTTTTTAGGAATGAAAGGCTGTTGTGCTGTCCATGGTGCTGAATTGGTCCTACAGCCATGTCGCTGTCCAGGGTGCTAATACTGTGTTTCTTAGTACTGGGTGTTGTCTGTGGATCTGAATTATAGGCTTCGTCCCAACAAGCCTTGTCCAAGGTGCTGATTTAGAGCCCAGGCTCTATTTGTGTCAAGGGCATCCTTTTAAAATGTTTCAGTTTGCCCTAAATTAGTTTACACAGTCTTGTACTTGTACGAATTGCTGAATAACAACATTCAAGGGTTCACTGCTCATTTTAATTTAGTTTATAAGCAGAGTTTCACATTAGGGCTTTGTAATTGTAGAAATGCAGCAGAAATGACAAATGCCAATATGAATTTGCTTCACAGGCCTGTTGGGCTCTATTGCATCATGGTGGTGTTGTAAAACATTTATTTTCTCTTTAGAAAATTAATGTTTGAATGCTAAACCAGCACATTGTACCATAGACCGTATTCTCTGGCTAAAATCCATCAAGATTCTTGTGCTTTGCAAAGATGTCAAGCATTATCAGCTGATGACCAGTGCACTTCATTTCACTAAGTGCAGTTCTGCAGGTCTGTCAGTCCCCATTTGAGCTCTAATGCTCCTCTGATGCAGTCACCCTCCAGATCAACAGCCCGTCCTTTGGGACTGTGTGTTCATTATTATTGAACACTATTAGTTCTATGTGTTCTGACAGTGAGAAAGAAAATGCACAACAAATAATTGTGATTTAGTGATTCTGATACCTTATCAGTTCTTATATTGTTTCTCTCTTGATTTGTTTTTTCTTGCAGTTGTCTTGCTGAATTCTAAGGAGTCCCAGGCAGAGCTGGGTTGGACCTCATATCCTTCTAATGGGGTAAGACCTTCATGATTATTATCATTAGATCATCATAGATGTAGACTATACCATGGTTTTTGTTAAGTAGCACTAAGAGTATTATATAGTTTATTGTGGGGCTGAAACAATACATAAAACTGATAACAATTGATAATGAAAATAATTAACAACAAAGCGATTATGGAAAACATCCACCAGTCATGTCACTTTACAGTAATGAGTAACACTTTTGAAACTTTCTATGAAACGCATCTGAAACACAGCAGATGTCACAGTGTAAGCTTCTGCGGAAAGAAAATGCAAAACCAAGCCGAGTGCTTTTATATTAAGAGCTTTAAACTAATGAATAAACATAACGTTTGATGCGGGTTGAGTTTAATGTGTTATAGAAGTGTTTCCTCAGTGCATTCCCCACTTACTTTTTAACGTTTTTATCTTTATTCCTGTATTACATTTTGCATAATGCTGAAGAAGTGAGTGTAATAGTTTTTTAGGAAGGTTTTTTATTTTTTTTTATTTTTTTACGAGGTTGTATTGTCTAATATATTTTTATCCTTTAGGCTTGTATTTTATTTCTGAGTATACAGTGCACAGCATAAATGAGTACACCCCTCTGAATAAATATAAAAGATGTATTTTCTTAATGATCACTAATATAATTCATGGAAAGATGGCAAAATTTAAACATAATAAACATATACTTAATAAAAACAACAAAATATATGCCGATATTTTCTGTAAGATAAGTAAATTAGCCAGTTTTGTTTAAATGAAGGATTGCAGAAATGAGTACACCCGAGATTTAATTCAGAAAATATATTATATTCTAGTACTTAGCATATCCTCCAGAACTTATAGTATACTGCTCTGACCCTTCTTGGCACTGAGTGTACAAGTTCATGAGAAATTTTCACATCTGTCCTGTTTAACTCCTGGACGACCTCCTTAAATGCTCTGGTCTTTAATGGGGAGTTTTGCTCAGCTTATCTTTTCAGAATCCCCCACAGCTGCTCAAAAGTGTTAAGATTGAGTAAAATACATGTCCACTGAAGGATTTTCACCTTGGGAGAATGAATATATTCATTGTCATGCTGAAAAAACTGCCCAATAATGCAGTGAATGAGGGGAGGGTAGCATCTTCTGTTTCAAGTTTTTGTATTACATCACACATTAGTGTGTGAATTCATTCCAGCATTGATAAAGCTCAACTCCCTCGCACCTTCAGCACTCATTCATCCCTATATAAAAGCTTTACTACCACTGAACGTCACTGTGGGTAACAAGCACTTCTCACTGTACTCTTCCTCTAGCAACACCAGAACATTTTGGATGCTTTTGGATCCAAAATGATTGACTTGGTCAGTTGATACCAGAGTATGGATTCCCAGAAGTCTATATTTTGTAAATATGGGCCTTGGAAGAGGTTGAATGAGTTTATTTTGCTTTGGCTACAGTAGGTTATTCTAGTGGTGACAACAACCATGCATGTCACTTCTGCAGGCTGCGTCATACTCTGTGAGATAAAGTGTCACTCTTTTCATAGCTTTTGCCGGCTCTGGAGACACTTGCATGTTATTTCTCCTGCTCTTTTTCTAGCAAAAATTCACTCATCACTAAATGAACACTTAAAGTGAAGACCTGAGTATTTCAGGAGCCTTATCACAAGTCCATTGTTTTTGAATGTTGGTGCTACTTCTGCTATATTTTCACACTTAAAACAATAATTTGGAATTCCTCTTGTACCATTGTCCTCTTTTATGGTAAGAAATAAGTCACCTGGCAGTTCTCTCCCAAGTGGTTCCACTGCTGCCAGCATTAAGTCTGAGTAAGATTCATTGGGCTATATAACACTTTTAATTGTCAGAAAATTACTTGTCTTTAAAAGTTTTGGTTCAATATATTTACCTGTTGTTCAAAAATAGCCTTAAACCTTTTTTTGTTTTATTTAGTAACTTTCAGGAGGCTGTACTCATTTTTGCATCACAAAATTGTATCACTTGGATAAGAAAATCTTATTTTGCCGAATAATTTTTGCATTCTTCTTTGGTAGTTGATTAAGCAGGCTTGTTGGAACATTACATCTCCAAAGAACCCTAACATGTCTTCTAAGTAAAGAGTAATTGCTGAATTTGTGTTGAAGTTTTAGAGGGGGTGTACTCATTTATGCTGTGCACTGTATTCTTGTCTATTGTCTGTGTAATGATGTATGTAATTAGGTCGTTGTGTTCTAGCCATTGTGTTTCTACAAAAATGACCGGACAGTGTGTATGTGAGCACCATGAGTCCAAGACAAATTTCCCTGCAGGGACAATAAAGTGTCCTGTACTGAACTGAATTGAACAAACAGATGGAGCGCAACAGAATGGGAGCACAATAATAATTTTTTAATAAAATACAAAATAAAATAAAATAAGATTGGATTTTTTTTCATCCAGTTAATCGAGACAGATTAAACATTTATCAAAATAATTTTCAGCCCTAGTTCAATGGAAATAAATTTGCCAGCATATTAATTTTGCATTTGTAATATGTAAAATGTGAAGTATGAAATTATGAATTTCTTTAATTGAACAGTTTTTTTTATATATCTAAGAGTTCCCTGAGTCTCGACCCAAATTTAAATAAATAAACAAACAAATTTGAACTTGCTAGTAATAACCCAGACTCAGTATGAACTTGTTTATTCAGAAATGTGTGGTTTGTTAAAGAAAAATAATAAAATGTATGAATACTATAGATAGGTAAATAGATAAATAACAGAACCAGATTATTTTTATGACATTTGCTTACATTAATGGTTCTTGAATATCTCTAATCCTTGAATGTGGATGGAATACCACAGTGAATTCTAAAATACTCGCCTATTTTTCACACACAAAATTCAGATGCTTCTGTTGCAACACAACGGCTGTAAACCAGTGTAATCCAGTTCGTAAACTAATGACCTGCTGTGGTCTGGTTCTGTTTAATGAATTGGGCTAAACGACTCATAACCGATGAAGCCATTGGTCTAAAACTGATCACTTGCTGACTGAATCATTCAATGTGTTTACTGAATTAACATCTGACTCATACACTGAATTGCAAGTCATTGGTTTCAGTCATATCTGACTCGAAATTCACAATCAAGTGTTAATGTGTTATGATGTACTTGAGATTTGTGAGACATACATCAGTGTAGTTGCTGTTCATTGGTATTTTGGGCTAAACCCTGTACCCAATTTCTTTCTCCATCTCTCTCCTTCCCTACATCTTTACCTTTTACCGGTATATCTTGTTTCCTTCCTGCGTCTCGATTCCCCAGCTCTATTACTTACTCATCCCTGCTGTAATCCCAGTATGGACTGCTTTGCCCTCACCAGATAGACCCCATTTGTCTCTTGTCCTATCTTCCAGCTTACATCTTCTTCTCTCTTTCTCAATGCTAAACCACGTGCTAAAGATTACATGCATAGCTTGATTCATAGCTGAGATGAGCAGTAAGCCTTACAGAGGACGGCTCAGCTCAGGACGGACACGTTCCGTCATTCGAAACGTTATCTGTGAGGAAAAACGACTGCATTCTGGGGACTCGCTACAAGCTGTTATTTGTTTAGCTTGTTAAGTCTAGACCTGACAGCGATTAAATCCTCCGTTTCCTGCTCCCAGACATTGCCCACCACAGCTGCTTGGACGTACACACACACGTACATGCATACATGCTACGCAGGTTTGATCTCTCTGTGGTTTTCAACAGGATGCGTTGAAATTCACTGCCACTCATAGTCATGTCTGTGGAGAGACTCTGCCAAACTCAGATGCGGATTCAAACTGCTCAATTCCCTCAGAAACGAAGGATCTTCATTACACTGCAATTAATTGTGAAAACACTGTGAGAGTGTTCGTCTTCAGAGGCTCATTATAATCTCTCTACAAGACAATGAGCTTGTTTGTGGTGCTGATTGAAGATGCTTTAGTCTTAATATATTCTGTGTTTGATATACTGTAACTGATTTGGCACTAAGCTTTATAAACGGTACACACTAAAAATGTATATGCCAACATGATGCTCTTATTTACATATAGACAATGATGTGTACATATGTTTACTCTTTGTAATAATTATGCCTATAAAGCTGCAGTAAGTTCCTAATTTACATCTTTGTGTATATAGATATCCCCCCAAAATATCCCCTTTCTAGGCATTTAATGTTCCACAGGTAGTGTAAAAAAAAAAAAATATATATATATATATATATAAATTCATTTCATTTCTCACCAATGTTTATCGATAAAGGCCAACATCTTTTGCAATGTATATTATGATCTGAGACCATGATTTTTAAAGCATAGTCAAAAGTACAGTCCATGGAAAGAATATTTTTTTTTATTTAAATTGTTTTTTTTAATCATTTGGCATTTCACAATAATAAAATAGATAAATAGACAAAAAAGAGACTGTCTTCTCTTCATTCTTAAGGCACAATGAAAAAGTTAAATTAATTTTATATTATTTAATTTCATATTTAATTTTCACCAGTTTTCACCAATGTCAATAGATAAAAGACCATGATTTTTAAAGCACAGCCAAAAAGTTGGTACATTACACAAATGTTAAAATGTTTTATTTTATTAAAAATCTTTATTCTATTCTATTCTATTCTATTCTATTCTATTCTGTTAATGGGTAAATGGCAAAAAAAGAAGCTTTGCAATAGTCTAGATCTACAGTCTGTGACTCTTATTCAAACATTTCTTTATTTGAAAACTTTTTTTTCTCTCTCTTCTCATTTCAGTGGGAGGAAATCAGCGGTGTCGATGAGAAATACAAGCCCATTCGCACATATCAAGTATGCAATGTGATGGAGCCCAGTCAGAACAACTGGCTCCAGACGGGTTGGATATGGCGGCAGGGTGGCCAGCGCATCTTCATTGAGCTGCAATTCACCCTGCGTGACTGCAACAGCATCCCAGGCGTGTCCGGTAGCTGTAAGGAGACCTTCAACCTCCTCTACGCTGAGTCTGACTGGGACCTGGGGCGTGTCACCCGCGAAGACCGCTACAGCAAAATCGACACCATTGCGGCGGATGAAAGTTTCACGCAGGGCGATTTGGGAGAACGTAAGATGAAACTTAACACCGAAGTCCGTGAAATAGGACATCTCAATCGCAAAGGATTCCATCTGGCCTTCCAGGATGTGGGCGCATGCGTCGCGCTGGTTTCCGTGAGAGTGTACTACAAACGCTGTTTGTCAACAGTGCAGAATTTAGCAGTGTTCCCTGATACGGTAGCTGAAGCTGCCTTCTCGACTCTGGTGGAGGTGAGAGGGTCGTGTGTGAATAACTCTGAGGTGGACACGGACAGTCCTCCCAGAATGCATTGCAGTGCTGAAGGGGAGTGGCTGGTGCCCATCGGGAAATGCAGCTGCAGCGCTGGGTATGAGGAGGGACACAGCAGCTGTGAGGGTAAGAAACACTCTTCTACCCAAAACTTTGTACTGTAGCACAAAAGTTTAAAACGCATAATGGTTTGAGTTTTACACACAGCAACCTTGGTGAGATCCAAGCAGTCCTTGCGGTCTCATAATTTATGCAGGTTAGCAGTGTTTTTTGCCAGATGATGAAAAGTTTGGTCTGTTTATTAAAGTAATAGTTCATGCAGAAATGCAAATTATTCTCAGTTACTCACCCTTAATTTTACACCTGCATGACTGACTTAACAACTACCTTACTAATTATTAATAAGCAGCAAATTAGGAGTTTGAGGCAAAAGTCGTCGTTAATGGTCTTTTCCATGTTTGTACAATTAATATGGACTGAAACATTTAATCTTTAAAAACTGCTAAAATATCATAAAAAAGTGATCAATATGAATCATTCACTATATTCGGAGTCCTGATAAAAATGAACTATTCATAAATATTTTTGCAGTCTAGTGAGCTGTTTACCAATGCAACTGGATCACTGAATCAGTGAGCAAAACCAAATCTGTCTCATTTATAAACCAATCATTCTGACTTTTTTTGTTAACTGGATTCACTGACTCATTTCAAAGATCTGACTCGTAAAAATGGTAACACTTTACAATAAAGTCCCCTTAGTTAATGTTAGTTAATAATTGTATGCTTAGGTTAGTTTTTTTTATAAAGCACATTTTAAAACCAGTTGGGTTCAAAAGTTGAAGCCAAAGTGCTATCCTTGTAGTATAAAACAGAATTAAGAACTAGACATTTAATGATGCTGCTGGACAAATCATATAATGTATGTAATGAACTAAGATTAACAAATGCTGAAGAAGTATTTTTTTATTGTTAGTGCATGTAAACTAATGTAGTAAATGAAACCTTAAATGAAATCTCAAGTGAAATCTTACTATAAATTAAAATCTATTGTATAGTGTTACCAAAAAAATTAGTTAATTTTGGTCTTTACACAAGTCTATAGTATGGCAACGGAAGACTTGGAATATAGCACACGAGTCTTATAGACTGCTTTAACATATCTTTTTGGTACTTTTTTTGCCATTTTTGACAGCCTCAGTCATCATTCATTTTCATTATGTTGAAAAAAGTTTTGAAGATATTCTTCAAAAATCTTTTGCTTTTCATGTAAGAAAGATATTCAGGTTTAGACCAACGTAAGGGTGAGTAAATGATGACACATTTCGTTTTCATTTTATTTAAAACCCATCTTCTTTTCAAATGTGGAGGATTTAGTCAGATTGCATTTTTAGATGTGTTACATGATGGTTTTAGAAGCTCCCAGCTGTTTGGTTAATTTTGACGTGGGCCAGCGACACTAACAGTGATCCGTTTGGTTTCACTTCAAGGGTCAGAAATACGTCAGCGCTGACTGAGAGTGTCATGCTCTCTGAGCTTTCTGTCTGTCAGTGTTTGGGTGGTGGAATCTCTCCTCCCACTACAGCTGTATGTCATCTCACCAGTGCGTCACTGCGTTATCAACAGCCGCTACATGGTGTGTGTGTGTGTGTGTGTGTTTGTCAGTGTGAGATTTCACAGTCCATCTTGAAAAATTGTGTGATTCAGTGTGGGAGTTGTAGTCAGTTCACACGTACAGCAGCAGGCTGTTATAACAGACCCTGTATTGTGTCTTTATTTTGTTATTGTTGTCAATGAATCATAAATCACTAAGAGGCATGTGATACGTGGGCGAAGTAAAATTATGAACAAATACATATTGGGCAAATGCAAAGAATTGCTGTAGTTTGTAAACCTGAAGCTATTTAATGATAAATGCATATGTTCGAAAGAGATGTGATACATAAACTTGTGCATACCTATAATTCTTATGTTTCATTTATTTGTTTGTTTTATTATTTTGCTCATTTTACATGACATTGCCAAGTTTTGGATAGGCTCCTTTAATATAATATAATATAATATAATATAATATAATATAATATAATATAATATAATATAATATAATATAATATAATATAATATAATATAATATAATAATATATATAATATAATATAATATAATATAATATAATAACTTTGTTCCTTTTTTTGGATAGGCTACTTTATAAAATATTATTTTTGTTGTTTTATAATATAATATCATAGAATAGAATATAAATTTAAATATTATAATAATATTATTAATTATTAATAATATAAATGTATGATATAATACAATATTATATTTTATATATATATATATATATATATATATATATATATATATATATATATATATATATATATATATATTATACAATCCATTATTTACAATGGTCACTTTTTTTGGATAGGCTCCTTTAAAATATATATGTTGTTCATTTTTATAATATAATATAATATATAATATAAACCTTTCATCAAAGTTGTCCTAAAACCAAAATGTGTTCTTGTCTTAGGACAACTTTGATTAACTTTTAATTATTTACTTGTGTTGATTAACTTGTGTAAAACCAACATTGTACCATGATATATTTGGTATGTAATAGCTATAGTACATGGATTATTTAGTACCGTATACATTTCAAACTCCCATGGTATTACTGTCTAATGACATTACTGTGCCATAGTATTACCACAGTATTTTTTGGGGTGGAGAGTGGAATGCATCCTTGTTTAGCATTTACTGTATGTTGTTCTTCTGAATGCGTGTTGTCTCTTAATTTCTCTCTCCATGCTTATGTCAATCTTCGCTGTCATCTCAGCTCTTTGATTAGTCCTGTAACCCCAGATGATCTTTTACAGACTCGGTCACACTCACTGTGGGTGAGACGGACTATCAAACCACACACATGATGCTCGCCATCTCCCACTCGCCCTTCGCTAACACTTCTTCTTAATTCTCCTCAGTGTGATGTCCAAACACAGCCTGTCCCTCACTTCCTGTTTCACCTCATTTGTGCCGCAGTATACTATTCACACATAACCACAATGACAGTTTACTAATCAACACTCACAGACATATGCAAATATGCCAGGGTCAAGGCAAGGCAGCATTATATTCAATCCCTCGCACTGCATCTTAATTTATTCACGGCTCTAATTAATTCAACTCCAACCTTTTAATACACAGAAGCCATTCATCCAGTGTTCATCGTCTGTTTGACTATGCCTTTAATTGATTTTTCCGTTAATTTCTGCCATACATACATTAACTTACAGTCACTACTGATAAGCTACCACTAAATATATTGTAGAAACTTAATTTTATGTAAAGTTGCTTTGCAACGATTTGTATCAAGAAAAGCGCTATACAAATAAACTTGAATTTATTTGAATTCAAACTTTTTTTTTTATTAACTTTAAAGTCAACAAATTTAACCTTTTTATTATTTTTTAAAGAATGTTCTGGGTTAAAATCAAGTTGAGTTTCTTTTTTTTATGTTTAGTAAGTAGTCAACTAGTCATTCACCTGAGGAGGGAGTTTCTTTTAGACTCCCTTTATTTTTTTGAGTGTTTAGCTGTGCCCACATGCTCTTTGTTTGAAAATGCAAGTGTGTGGTGCTTCAGATGTTTTAGTCATGATGAGCTGTAAGTGTGAATGGTGTTACTACATCAGAGAAAAGGCTTGTCATAACTCTCAAAAGAGAGGATGATTCAAAGGCCATCGATGAACAGAATTTCACACCACACATTTAATCACACAGGAAGACAAAAACCGACAGCCAATCAGAGAGCGGGCAGGAGCTGAGGAATGTGTGAAGGGACAGATTGGATGAGACCCGAGAGAGATAGATGGAGAGAACAAAGTAAATTGGAGAAAGATGGTAAACAGAGCATGAAAAACACAAAATCTTGTATTTAATATATGTGCTCTGACTAGGATTGTGATGCTACCCAAATTTTAGTATTGGATACCAAAACAAGCTAATTTGCACAAAGCTTGATGCTAGTTTCAATTCTATAGGAAAAACAAACATGCTATTGAACATGCTTCTTTGCTTTATTTCCTTTTACTTTTTTAGTATTAGCAAATTAACTTGAAACAATTTAATGTTGCCTTCTAGAATTTTTCAGTTTACTATTTATATAGGTTTTCCAAGTAATTACAAAATCATCAAAGACAATGAAATATAAGAGCAGTGAGTTTTTTTGGCAATATTCTTACATTATTATAGGGATGCACCGATATGTAAATTTTGTCCAATACGATAACCGATATGTTGGCCAATAAATCTATATCCAAAGTTTTATATACTTTTTGAGAGCCTGATTACAAAAAAGGTCTCATCATTAAAAGCCACACCCCAAACACTTCAAGATAAGCAGACTAGTTTGAACAGTGTACATTTTAAAAATAGTTTTACTCTCCCATTACTAAATTTCATCATAAAACATAATGCATAAATAATGCAAACAAGTCATCTCAAGTCAAGTGTTTCTGAAGGAAATAATGCATTATTTTTCGCCTTTAAGATATCGGCCAAATTTTCATATCGGGCTGATACTGATAACAGAAAAATTGAGCATTTATCGGCCGATACCGATATGGTGGCCGATATATCATGCATCCCTACATTATTACATTATTGTTACATATTATTGTTTATTATTTTAGTTACAATTTTTAATTGAATTTTTATATTTGTGTATTTATTTTTATTTTATCTGTATATTCTATTTTATTTTATTTGTGTATTTTTTTTTTTTTTTTTTTTTTTTTTTTTTAGTTTTATTTTGTTCTGTTTTTTTCTTTTTTTGGTTGTTTAATTTTGTTTTATGTCATTTTTTTGTGCTAACACACTGGATAATGCTGCGTTCCAGGCAGGTTTTTGAGCCTGTAAGTCACGACTTCAAACCACGACTCACGACTTTGTAGCATTCCAGGCAAGTCACGCCAAACTGCCTGAGCGCAAGGAATTGTAGCTAGATTATTAATTTTATTGCAATGGTATATTGTCCCAAAGTCTTTTTCTCACCTTGTACCACTTGCATAAACACCGCATTCGTAGGCAGTATTATCCGTAGGGGCTGCCATTGTTGTTTCGCGGGCTATGTGACGTCAGAGCGCGGAACTGGGAGTACATCGATCTAATACGAGTTCCCGGGTGGGAAGTCACGGGGTTTAACTGCCGTTCCAGTGCACTTTCACGGGTAGAAGGTTGGAAAAACACGGGTTACAGGTTGCCTGGAACGCGGCATTAGTGCTCATGCAGGTGATGCCACTTTGAGTCTGACTTACAACACTTCCTGACCCTTTACCCCTCTTTTCGTTATTTTCCTGTCTCTCTCTGTCAATAAAAGTTGCGAAAAATATACAGAATAACACAAAATATTCATTAATTCAAAGAAGAATAATGAAGCAGAAGTACAGTGGAGGGATAGAGGGAGAAAGGCATGAAGTATGGATGAGGTGGACTGAAGGATTGAGGGATGACGGGAAGGAGAGCTGGTGAATTTGAAGATTGCAGTGGTGTCACTCGGTGTGAGCTCAGGTCTCAGCTGAATGCTAATGAGATGGATGTGCGGGGCAGACTCGCCGCTCTCTCGGGAACTCTGAGCTATTGATCAGCTCTAATGCTTCACTAAACTGTTAAAGCACACTGTGGATTTGTCCGCTTGCTGTGTGCTGTAGGTCGGCACTTTTAGATGCCTGTTCGTGTGTGTGCGTGTGAGCAAGAGAGGAAGAAAGTGATGTTAATGAGTGAAGAATGAATGGCGATTCTGAAGAGTGTGAGTATGATTTATGTGTTCGCATCAGTGTGTGTGTGTGCGCAAGAGCGAGTGTGTTTTAACTAAATGGCTCGATAGTATTGACCCATGCCATGAGTAGCTGTTGATTGTGTCTGGAGAGGTTGTACTTGACAGGACTCTGTGTGTGTGTGTGTGTGTGTGTGTGTGTGTGTGTGTGTGTGTGTGTGTGTGTGTGTGTGTGTGTGTGTGTGTGTGTGTGTGTGTGTGTGTGTGTGTGTGTGTGTGTGTGTGAGTGTGAGGCCATGAGCCTCGAAGCATCACATTTAATTATTTGCAGGCCGCTGTGGGCCTGTGTTCTGTCTGAAAATGCAGGAAAGGATTTAGGGGTTACTGGAGCGGTATTTCTGATTTATGTTTAGTCAGTGATAAATGCAAATTCTGATAAACCGCGTGAAGTCTAATCATTACAGTTTAACACGTAGCAGAAGGATTTGTGGATATTTGCCTTGTTTTGTTCATCAGTTGGTCTGTCATCGAACATTTGAAGGTTTCAAGTTAACATGAAATCAAGATTCACGCTTTTTACTTTATTAATGCACAGTGCACATCTACAATTTAATTATTTTTTCTTTTGTTTATTCTTTTATTGATTTCACTTTTTTATCTTTTCTTTTTCTTTCTTGTTTTGTTCTTGCTTTCATTAGTGCTGTTTCACTTAGAAATATGTCAAGTTACAAAAATGAAATGGGCCGTGAGCAATGGAAAAAATTTTCTGTCATGTTTATTTTGTGACTGATTCATCAGTGCATGTAATTTTAAAGAAATAATTTCCTTCGTAACCTTTAATCAAAATAAAAACATTCTCCTCTTCTGAAACAACGTGTTTTTCCACTGATGACACTTAGGTCATGCAGGCAATTGGGTAATGTTAACTCTTTTATTTTTTTATTTTATTTTATTTTATTTTATTTTATTTTATTTTATTTTATTTTATTTTTATTTTTTTTATTATTTAAACATAAATTTAAAGAGCTTAATTATTTAAAGGGACAGACAACATAACTGCTGTGCATGCTTGTTATAAACACAACATTGTTGTGCATTATTGGGGAGACTGATATAGTTATCTTTATAGTTATTGTTCCTTTACTCGGGAATATGTCATGTTTTAGAAGTAAAATGGGTTGTAAATGCTGTTTCATGTTTTACTTAAAAGATGAGTCAGGAAGCGACATTTTAGTCACGTTAAAAGCCCATATGATAAGAGATCGTCTGAGATGTGCAGTATGTTTCTGACAGAGACAAAGCTTTCAGTTTTAGAATCAGATGAGAAGCGCTTGTCTCTCTATTTCTCTCCCACTCTCTGTCTCTCTTCATCTTTCTCTGAATGACTGTGTGAGTGGAAGCTTGATTTGAGGACAAAGTGGTAAAATGTTGAAGACCAGAGGGCAATTCAGTGTCCTTGCACACTGTGTGTGTGTGTGTTGGGGGCAGTGCAGGTCATCCGTTGTGTCTGTGGGTAGCTGCTGCGTGTCAGAGAGCAGCTGATCTGATGCAATTTGATGTACCAGCAAGTGCAGCTCTAGAGAGACCATCTGCTTTAACAAACACCTCGGCCTTCCCATTGTGCACATTTAAAAAAAAAAAAATTTAATGTGTGCATTTACTTTAATTTGAAGCTTTCCACCAAGTCCATTTGAGGATGAAACTAAAGACTTTGAGGTTGAAATAAAATGCTGTGAATGTGTAGAAAGGTTAGGTACTTTAATTAATTACAGAGATGGCAAAAACGAAGGAAAGAGAAGGACTAATGACAGGGAGAGAGTGGAGGAAAAAGGGAAAAATATAATTTGACATGTAAGCATGGGACTAAGTGTGTGTGTGTGATTTGTAGTAGTTTAATTAAAGGTGCCGTTGTAACTCACAGATGTATAATTAGTAAAGTCTTAAGTCTGCAGCATCTGCTGAGATCTTTCTGGTTTGTGGCGACTCTCACGCCAACGTCTGCCATATTTCCACACACACCCTTATGCAGCTTAGTTAATCTTTTGAAAGTTCTTTTGTTTTTGTTCTTTTTGTTGTTGTTCTTCAGTTTCTTTTTGTTCAGTCTATTGTTTTCTTTTATTTTTGATCTTTAGTTTGTGTGAATGTTCGTTTGTTCTTTTGCTTGTTTTATCTTTCTTGCTTTCATTTGTTTGTTCCTTTTGTTTGTTCTTTTTGCTTTTCTTCATGTTTCATTTATTTTATTTTTAGTTCATTCTTAGCTTGTTTCATCTTTCTTGCTTTCTTGCCTCATTTTTTTCTTTTTTCTTTCATATGTTCTTTTGTTCTTTTGTTTGTTTTGCCTTTTTCTATAATTCCATTATTAATTTTTTTCCCTCCATATACATTTTCACTTGTTTTACTGATTTTATTATTATTTGTTTTATCTTCTTTGGTCACACTTTATTTTAAGGTCCAATTTCCACGACTGACAAGCCATTAACTATGACTTTTGCCTCCAACTCCTAATTTAGTTAGTGTCATGCAAAATGTGCTTTATAAGTACTAATACACAGCCAATATGTTAATAATAGGCACGCTTATAAGCAACTAGTTAATAGTGAGAATTGGCTCCTATAAAGTATGTTCTTTCTTTCTTTCTTTCTTTCTTTCTTTATAACTCTTAAGTCTCTCATAGCTATTTGTTTCTCTCAGTTATCAGAACGTGTGGGTTAACGGGATACTTTACAGTGTGATGGTGAGATTATCGTGTGTGTGTGTGTGTGTGTGTGTGTGTGTGTGTGTATGTGTGCATGTTGGGGGGTGTGAAGGAAGACAGCCAGCTATTTGTGGCTTGGCACCCCAGTCTTTGTTCTGGCTGGCATCATGCCACCTATGCCCATCTGGTACAGGCTCTGTGATTCTTCCCCCGTGGACACTCACTAGTGTTCATCATCTCCAGAGCTGCAGCTTTAAAAATTCACACTTTCACCTGAGAGACTGCTGATCGTGGACAACTGCGTACAGTTAGCGCACATACGCATACAACCATATGCAAAACATGGGCTGATGGAGCCATTTGTCTCCTGGCACGTGGTGGGGCTCCTGTCTTTGTGTGTGTGTGTGTGAGTGAGTGTGGGTGGGGGAGTTTTTCTGCAGGTGTCTTGGGTCAAACAGAACTGGATCTGTGCCACAGGGTCACCTTCAACCTCTAGTTCTTTCTCTTTCACACAAATGCTCACTGAAGGGGGAAAAAAACATCTCAACAGGTTAATTTCTCCACAGAGCTACAAAACTGTGACAGTAACCACAGTAGAGTGTCATACATAAATTACACACATTAGCTCTGCTCCAAAACCCAGTGAGCTGCCTCGCTGCATACTGTCTACACAGGCAGGTGCCTTCTAAGGCAGCATCCCAACTTTCATGACACTTCACAAGTGACTGATTTGAAGTGCTCTACATAGACAGCAACCCTGTGTGCCACACAAATAGCGCTCTGCATGGGAGACTTCAGTTAATTTTCAGTAGAGTTTGATGTTAGCATGTTGTTAAAGGTTTAGTTCACCCAAAAATTCAATTTCTGTCATCAATTTCTCACCTTCATGCCGTTCTAAACACATTTTGTTTGTATTCAAAACACAAATGAAGATATTGTTCATTTAAAGATATATATATATATATATATATATATATATATATATATATATATATATATATATATATATATATATATATATATATATATATATATATATATATATATATATAATATATATATATAATATATATAAAAGCGATTTCTGTCCTTCCATTGAAATGCGTGCAACCCAAACCTTGTTGTTTCAAAAAGTTCATAAAGACATAGTAAGCGTTTTACATATTACAAGCAGTTTAATCCCAGGTTTCTGAAGAGAAGCAATAGCTTTATAAATTGATTAAAAGTTGATTAAACAAATAGAGCACATCAAATATGGTAAAAAAATAAATTAATGAAAAAAACTCAACCCTCTCAGAACAAAAGGTACAAAAGTCGTCACTGGGGTGGTACCCTTCAGTCTTAATTTCAATGACAAATAATTTTCAGCATAATTTTCAATTATATTTTATACTTAAATATGACTAAAACTTATAGCATTTTAGTCAAAAGACTATGACTAAGACTAAAATCAAAATTTTACCTTTCAAAAGCTACACTTTTGTACCTTAAGTGCATTAAAAGTACATATTAGTACCAAAATGGCACATTTATACTATACCCCAGTAACAGCTTTTGAACTGTACATGCTTGATATGTGAGAACAAACCTTTATTCTTGTGGAAGCTCAAATGTGTTTGCATGGCACCTGAGAGTAAGCCCTTTTGAGCTTCTGTTTGACATATTTGATGAGCTCAAAGATAAATTAAACACTTATGGGTTTGGAATGCCAGGTGGATGACAGAATATTAATTTTTGTGTGAGCTATTCCTTTAAGCTAATCAATTTTAACTACACTGAAATAAAATTTGAATCAATTATTTTCATTTTTGACTTAATTTGTTTTCATTCATCTCATTGTAATGCATTCTGGGACAGCAGTGTTGCCTTAATTTAGCTTATGAGGCAGGATAATCAAGTTGCATACCTTTTACAACAGCCATCACATACTGTATGATGCCCTCGAATTCTCCCTATGCAGGCAGGTCACTAGCTTTTGGACCGTAGCACTGAACACCATCAGGATTAGCATTAGTAGCATCTGTCCACCTATTTTATAAGCATCCTGGTCAAGGTGAATGAGTTTGTGTAAGGTGACAGTGTGTTCTCAGATTCCCTCAGTTGATGAAGATTTTCATGCTCCTCCTGAAACTGAGTCGTCAGCTGTTTTTGAGTGTTCCAAGAAGACACATTTTCCCGTGAGACCCACATGGGTTCTTGCATGCACACATCTTGCCTTAGTTATGCAAGTTCAGCTAAGGTTTCCAGACCTGCCACCAGGAGTATTTCAGCAGTCTGAAGTGATCCCGTGTTTATCCGATGATCTGATGTTCTGATCCCAAAACAATTCTGTGACTCACGGATCACCGTGACCTGGGTGCTGCAGTCTATCCTAAGAGATGGGTAATACGCTCTTAGCTGTTTGCAGGATCAGACCCATTAATCTCTTATTTATCAAAGCTGCTGTAGCTTTTAACCTGTGAACCTGGTGTGTGAGAGTGTGAATCTGTCTTTTAGCTTTTGTGAGTGTTTTTGCATAATCCAAGTTCTTAAATATTTTGTCCTAATTTGCACCACAACTGATCTCTCGGTTTCCTGATGTTAACTCACATTTATCTTCTGGAAAAATTTAAAATGTGCGGATTTCTATAACATCAATCCATCAATGAAATGTTAAAAATATTTACACACATTTATACACAACAATATACACATTTTAGCAGCACATTTTTTTGTTACATAAATGTACAGATTTATTTTTTTATTGTCATAAAATCTCTCCAAAATAAATGACAGCAAATAATTTTATGTTTTAAATTTGCATTAATAACTGGAACTTTTACAGCTTTGTTGTAACTCCATAATTGCTGTGAACTTAAAAAAAAAAACACTTCTGCTGGATAACGATGGCAAACAATGTACAACATTAGTGAATCAACCCATTTTTGCTGATGTTTCCAAGGCTGTCACATTTTCAAAAAAACCCATTTACATTAGCCAGCTAATGTTGTTCAGTATTTACATAAGCAGAATTTGCAAAATAACTTTTAAAAATATCACAGAAAGCCAAATGTTTGCATTTGCAAGGCATAAAAACACTCAGCATGATCTCCAAATACAAGAACGTAAGCACTGGCCTTAAATGCCAAGGGTCTGGTGGTTCTTGTCTGGTCTGGTTTTGCCTGGGTCTCGACTGTCCACAAGTGACAGTTGGGTCCTCCTGTGCTGTGGGTCAAGCTGCAAGGATGGGATTCACTGGGCCTGTGTCTTCACTCCTGCCTCAGGTATCACACTACAGAGTTGGAGTGTGTTTACGGATCTGCCACCTGTGCCGGCGAGTCTCTCCACTGTAGTCTTATCATCCCGGAGTGTCAGGATAGGTTTGTCTTGTTCTCTGAGCTGAGGGACTGCAGACTGGCAGATCTCCTGGCACTCGCTTGCCTTTGTATTTTGTAGTCGTTTGCTGCATGTCAAACCCTCCACCTCCGAATTGAGCAGATGACATTTCCAACAGCACCTGCGTCCCTCATAAGTATTTTTGGTTCTCTCTCTCTCTCACACACACACACACACACACACACACACACACACACACACACACACACACACACACACACACACACACATGCTCTCATGTGAGCCCATATGTGCTCACACTTGCGTGTGCCCATTTACACATAATACCCAGACGTAATGGCAGAAAAAGGGTGTAACAGTTGCTCTGTCTCCCTCTTTTTTCACTTGCTCTATCTTTTCATAGTAATTTCTCACTTTCTGTCTTCATTTCACACTTTGATGAGTAGATATCCATAAAGTCGGTTTTGTGTTTTAAATAAAATGTATTTCATGTTTGTTCAATCATATTCCGGTATAAACCGTGATGTTCTGATTGTTTAAAGTAATAGACCACCAAAGAAATGAAAAATCTGGCATTATTTGCTCAACCTCACCAGCTGTGTGAAGACGCTGCATAATTCTCCTTTGGTGTTTCATAGAATAAATAACTGCATGGAGATTTTGGGTAACACAAAGGTGAAATAATGGAATATTTTTTATATATATGTTTTATATATATAAATATTTTCCATATAAAAGTGCAATATTAATATATGGGCTGTTGATTTAATGTTAATTTGATGTGTGGTTAAAGAAAACACATTAAAAAAATTCATTATTAATTTTTTTAAATCCCATTAAAGGGGACCTAATATGGCCCTTTTTACAAGATGTAAAATAAGTCTCTGATTTCCCCGGACTGTGTGTGTGAAGTTTTAGCTTAAAATACCTTATAGATAATTTTTTATAGCTTGTTAAAATTACCATTTTTAGGGTATGAGCCAAAATGTGCCGTTTTTGTCTTTCCCTTTAAATGCAAATGAGCTGGTGCTTGTGGAGAAGAGGGCGGAGCTTCAAGAGCTCAAGCTCTGCAGTAGTCTCTATTGCAAGCTCCGGTGCTAGCCTTTGCAAATTAACATTCCACTATTAGTACAAGCCTGTTATCTGTACAGAAAACGCACTCGGTTTAAAAGTCAGTCATCTGACTGTACTGTGCATAAAGAATGCACTTCATGAATTACACAGACGGGAGCACGGCGCGATAAAAATAACTCATGGTGCTATACAAACTTTATAAGCCCCACTTAAACCGCAACGTCTCAAATCGTGATTGCGATTCGATTTCGATTAATCACACAGCCCTAGGTTCAATGTAAATAGAGTGAAATTGGAGTAATGGCCACAAAGTGTTTTTAAGGCTTTTGATTATATAGAAGTAGGGTTATTTAGCATAATTGGTGTAAGACTGTACATGTAAACACATGTTATGATTTCTGACCAACCTGTGCTTGTTTTTGCAGTTTTAATTTCATGGTCTAGATCAGGGATGTCAAACATACGGCCCACAGAGGTGTCCAATCCAGCACGCAGGATGATTTAAACAATAATATAAAATAATAAATAAAACATAATTTTGAAAATTAAATAAAGTGTATTCGCTACAATATTTCATTTTGAATTTAAAGCGGAACAAATTGCTCATTTATTTACGTTGATGTTGGGAGTCGGGACACCTAACATGTTCGTTTTAAAGCGTGCCAAAATCTCAAGCAGCACGAGGATATGATGATAGCTGCGCTGTAACTGATGCTTGTGTGTCAATTTTCTGGTGATTTTAAATGTACAAAAGAAGAAATTTGACCTGGAGGGGTGGACAGGCTATTTAAGGAGAAATGGAAAAAGTTTTTGTAATCTCAACTTCGACAGGTAGGCTATGTTTAATCACTACTCGAGGCTGTGGTAAATGTGGGCAATATTAAAGACACTGTGATGCACTGGACAGCTTTGCACGAAGAAAGTAAATGAGCGATGAGTGTGCAATATTTATCGTGTACTAATATCCTAACTGTTGTTTTAATGATGTGCGAGCTGACATTTTGTAACTTTGCAAAAAAACACAAACACATAATGAGAGTTTTTCAATGCCGGATGAAGGCTATCAGAATAAAATATAAATCAAGATATGGGGGCAAAAATGCCCTGTAAAAAATATATTTTTAATATTTATGTCATGATAGTTAAGTAATGTCTAAGTATAACATAAGTGTTGCTTTTCCGACTGTCAGAGCGATCGCAAATGAATTGATTTTATACAACAGCTCAACAAACAAGATGCTAGTATTAAGTGTGTTATATTAGTTACAATGCTGTCTGTTTATCTCGGTTGCGGCAAGAAAAAGTTTTAACAAAGCTGAAGTAAGACCAATTGTGCGTCTCCGAGCAGCACTGTGCTCATTCACAGTTATGAATGAGCTCATTCATTTGTTACTGAATGAATCTATTTTTTTTGAACAAATCATTTGAGTCAATGATTCAGTGGCCCATTCATAAAGACAATCACAAGCTTAGTTTCTAAATGAATCAGACGTTTTGAATCAATGAGATAATGGATCACTCATTAAGACGGAGACTTGCTGCCACCTATTGGTGGCTTTACTATCATATTTATTTATCCATGACAGGCTGAAAACAATCAAGGTGCTATTTCAAAAACATACTCTGCATAACATGGTAATTATCACTATAAAAAAAAAAAAAAATTGTGTCGATATTGCACACCCCTAAAATAACCTAGCGTCATCTTTAAAAAAAAGTTTTGGGTTTGTATGGTTAATATTAATGTAATTTTGAGCAAACTAGGGTTTAACAAAAGGTAATTCGGCCCATACAAGGGGACATTTTCTCCGATCCGGCTCTCAACCTAAAATAACTTCAAAAACACTCAAATACACGGACTGGTGATAGAGCTTTATGTTGCGAATGTTAGCGTCTATCTGTTATATTCATCAAACTCTTTTACTCCAATAGAGCAAGAAGAAATTGTGTTTTTTATGATGCAATGCCTTTAACAGTGAAACAGATGACACAGGCACAGAAAGTTGATTTTGTGTGTTGAAACGCACACACTGACACCTTCATTCATCCTCATGAAGCATTATAGGATGGTAAAGATAATATCTTCATAGACACATCTGTTCATGTCCAGTGTGAGGTTATTCAGATGGATGACTGGTTTCTCTGGGGACTAATGATCTTTGTGGCTCCCGTGGTGAGGCTAAATCTCTCTGGCTTTACGAGGGGCCGCAATCAGCCCTTGGCCGGTTGTAAAAGTAACCAGGCTGAACACCCCTGTTCCTCTCTCAGCCTCCGCTCAGCTCTTAAAGTTTAATTGCACACAACTGATGGCTGGCTTGAGATCTGTGCTTTCCCCAGACTATACATGATCTCTCTTCAATTTTACACTTGACCTTAGATTTGGAATTCTTTTCGGTCTGACTGTGTCTTCTGTATTGCATTCATAGCCGAGAGCTGATCTCATATCAGCCGTCTGACTGGATCACTCGTGCTCAGACTACAAAACCTGTGAGGTTAAACCTGCACAGTAGTGGAGCATCACTCATGAATGACTGATAGACCAGAGCTCAAAATTGTGAACAGGCTTTCTGAAGAGCTTGGTCCTATATGTGTGTGTGTATACTCGTACATGGAATAATTATAAAATTAAAATGGAAATATGAAATAAATTTGTAGATTTAATACTATAGTAAGTAAATAGGTTTAATACATTTTAGTTATGTTATTTACTTAATAAATATTAATTATATGATTTTTAAATGTCCATGACTCTAAAGAACAAGCATTAGGTGTACACGTTTATTCCACATTTACATTTTATTAAATTTTTTTGTGATCAATTATTTTTTTATTTTTATACTTACAACAAACATCACAAAACACCAAAAAAAAAAAAAAAAAAACAGCCATCATCAACACACTCTGTGTTACTATACATGCTCCATGAATAACTTTGAAATATATAAGACTTATATATTTTAGTTTATAGAGGTTAAACTGAGGTTTGACCACACCTTCTCCCAAGTCGACAGATAAGTTAAGGTCAGATAATTCCCGATTCCAGACAGATTTGACAGAAAAAGGCATTGTAATGTGATCAACAATTCCACCACACACAGAGGAAACAGATGGTCGACCAGAAAATGGCACAATCCAAAAAAACAGCAAAATATTTGGATACGTGACCGATCCACACCAGCGCAAAACCTGTCCCCAAAAAGCCCAGTGTCAAGAACTAGCAATCCAACCTTCTCTCCATTAGCTCCAAAAAAAAAAAATATTTCTAAGCTTATCAGTCACTAGACAACATTGCAGGATAGAAGATCACAGAAGAAACTTAAGTGTCCATGTCCACCTTCTTATTCTCCTCTCCTGAGCAGTTAAGATGCTTCTTCTGTGGCAGTGAGCCGATAAAATCCTCCGCTTTCTGAGAATAGTCAAACATCATCTGCTCACTGTTGTGCCGTAGTTTAATTATTACCGGATAGATGAGAAACAGCTACAGTCCCAGTGCTGTCATCCTCCCAAGGACTGGGTTGAGGTTCCTGCTCCTGGCAGACGTGGCTGGACAGAAGTTAGGAAAAAACAGCAGTGTAACATTATCCTGCGTATATTTCACTGGGTATGCCTGCCGTGCACCCTTAAGGATTGCTTAACTGTCTTGCCATCTCAGCACATGATAAGGATAAGAGTTACTTTTTCTTCCGTCCTACACACGATGAGCCTGCTCAATCTCAATATCGTGTCCTTTCGATGCAGGAATCCACTTGGAAAGATTATATCTGAGAAAGCCGGCTGCATCGGAGCCTTCCACCCCCTCTAGCAACCCCACCAGTCGTACGTTATTTCTCCTGCTCCTATCCTCCATGTTCGTCACTTTATCTGTAAGTTGTTCTAGCTGTATTCTCAGGTTCGTGACTGTTCTCCTATCCTCACGTGCAGCTTCTTCAACAGAATCAACCTGGTCACGTGTCTGTTTCGCCACGATGGCTAGCTTTTCAACTTCTGCATTAGCTCTTTTACAGAATTGTTGGTCGCTAATATGTCCGTATGTAGGTCACGCAATACCAGGTTCAGTACAGAGTCTATCGCATCTATTACTGTCGAGGCTACAACCGAATCCAAAGTACTTTGCTGCTCTTTAAGTGCTAGCTTGATACCATTTGCAATGACGCCGTTGAGCTCTTCTTTAGTGATGGTGGAATCTTTGAATTTTTTCTTTATTGGCGATTGCTCTATCACTCTTTTCCGATTGTCCTTGACCGCTGAAGTACTCATGATGGAGTAGATAGAAAGTGGTTCGAAATTTACTATCAGGATTGTAGAATATTTGACAAAGTGAGCAGAGCAAAGGACTGTGTGTGCACCGCCGTCGAAGGGTCACATGATCTCCTACATTTTATATTTTAAATATCGTTTTTATTTTACTTTACATTACTTTACCCAGAGTCCTGTCTATGTAGTCTTGTAGTGTATCTGCATTTAAATTGTTTTAATTAATTACACTTAATGATTAATGTAATAATAAAAATAAAAATAATAATGAATAGTTAAATACAAGTTATTGTAATAAATAATAATTGTATAAAAATATATTTAATTAAATTATATCATTATATTTTCTGCGTCCTTTAAATCAATATTTTTTTTTATAGTAAATTTTTTTTTTTTTTTTTTTTTTTTTTTTTTTTTACATTTTTACTGATATGATCCTAGTTTAGCACTCCTTACTGATTTTTAAAGCTGACTTTTGATTAAGTGCTTTTATAGTGTCTTAAACCCTAATCCTGGATCAGTGGTGTTTGCAAAAGCATACAGTAGTTTAAAAATGCCATGAGTGGGTGATGAATCCTGGGGGAATCAGACCACACTGCATGGCCTTGGGGAAAAGAGACCTGAATGCTACTGGGAACAAACTGGTGTCGAGCAGCTGTCTAAAAGATTTGTGTCTGTGTGAGTGCCTGAGTGTGTACATATGTTTTATGTCAGTGAAAGTCTATGAGATGTATTTGTTGCATTCAGGTTGGCATAAACTCTTATTTGAAATTTAAAAATCCCACACATATTTAAATACATTTCATTTTGTAATGTGTTCTGTCAGTCTGAATGATTGCAGTGCTCATGTTTGTTGTGTGAGGTGTACGATAGGGCCCTCGAGGGCTCTGCGGATTCTCTGATAGGTCATTGGAGGCTTCCCCCCATAAACACCAGCATTAATAACAATCAAACAGCGGCTGGGCCAAGTTTCTAGTTTATATGAGTGCGGAATTCAATTACGCTGCAGGGAGTGGCGAGAGCCTGTTATGACTGCCAGGGTGACATCTCATTTGCAGTGAATCATGGGACTGAAGGGACCGAAGCAATTCAGTCCTCCTCCTCTGTTACTGTGTAACTTTGTATTCGAATGTCTGCCCATTGTGTTTTCTTGCTTCTTTCCATTATTCTTGTCCTCTCAGTTTGTTTGTTTGGTGGAAAATCTGTTCACGAAATCACAAAGTCTAGTGCCAGATTAAAGTCGAGTCTTCCTTGGGCTTTTGGATATCCGCACCTTTTTATCATACAATCTAACCAGATTTCTATTTAATATACCAATTTATTATAGCCAACGACCTGGTGCATTTTCTTTGATATTCAGTATTTTGCATGATCTTAATAAGATAACAGATATTAAAATTCTTTACAATTTAATGTCAAACTTAATACAAAAATGAAATGATACAAATTAATTTGGCATCATAATGTTACTGTATGACAAATAGATATTCAGATTGAGATCTATCTGTCTATCTATTGATCGATTGTTTGTTTGTTCAGCTGTCGTTTTAATAAATTAATAGATATTGCTTAAAGTTTAAATTATTACTAATTGTTTTGTTTTATTTTAATAAATTATTTTATAAATTATTTTTAATAAATAATTGTATGATATACTGTATATTTTGTAATAATTTATTTTATAATATATAATTTAAATACATTATACTATATTGTTTTAATAAAACATTTTATAATATATTATTTAAATAAAACATTTTATAGTATATCATTTTAATAAATGATTGTATAATATATAATTGTAATAAATAATTTTTAAATTTTAATAACATATTTTATAAACTATTTTGATAAATAATTTTTTGTAATTTGTTATAATATAATTTTAATTCATGATTTTTAATGTATAATTTAAAAAAGATTTTATAATGTATCATTTTGTAAATTATTTAATAATGTATTATTTTAATAAGCAATTTTAGAATACATTTTATAATCACTTTAATGAACCATTTTATTAATATATTTTTAAGAAATAATTTTTTAATATATCATTTTAAGAAATTGTTTTATAATATTTGTGAGAGTGTCGATACAGTCATACTTGAAATATAATCTAAAGTAATTCACACTTAGCCTAGTCTAACACCACTGGGGAGATCTGGTCAGTTACGCTTTCCAGTCTTTTTTTTCCCCTTTCTACCCTTCTTATCTCCGCTCTCATTTCCTCTTTATCATACGTTCTTCTCTCTCTGACAGACTCTGAAGGCTCCCTGCTTTTCATGGCTGTTTAAAAATGCAGCGAGTGCATGCGGGCCGCCAGAGAGGATGCAGATGAGGCGGTAATTAAACTTTTAACGAGGGCTGTGTCTGTTCCTCCGATTAGCATGTCCCACCCCACCCACCTTAGACTAGCACTGCCCCATACAATATTCATACTGGTATTACATCCTTTTCATAAGCAGTTCCTTGGGCCTGTTGGCTGTGGACATATGCAGAGCATATTGGAATGCGGTAACATTGCAGCTTTAAAAGATAAATAGAGTGCAGTGGGTTTTTTGTATAGGGGCTCTTAAGTTGAACCAAACGTTCAGTTTTTCAATGCCGTTTGGTATTTAAAATATGAAGCAGGAGGAATTTTATCCAAAGGCAGACTAAACTTCCCATCATCTTTTGCTGCTGCTCAAACGCAGTGGTAACATTCTGTGAACTTCAACCAGTAATGATCATTTCGCACTGATCTGGTTCCACTCTGGCCCACCCTGCAATAATCCCATTTGTATCGTACCACACTCGGATAAATGACACTCTAAGATCCTCCATCCCATCAGCCAGTTTATGTTCTCATAAACCCTCTCGTTCCGTGAGAGAGACGGACATCAGAGGCAGGGGGAATGAATTTAATGTGACACCTAGGAAGCGAGGAATAAATTCAGTGTGACACCGCCGATAAGGGTCAGAAAGGGGAGCACTGGTTAATCGTGCCCACACTGGAATGCATTACACGCGGAAGCGACCGCCACGCTGGCTCTGTGACCTTCAGGTGGAAGCATTTGCATATTATCAAGAGGAAAAGGTGTGCGTACGTGAGCGTGTGTTTGTCTTGTGTTGAGATGTCTCTGAACCCCCCCCCCCCCCCCACCCCACTAAACATCACCATCTCATTTCCAATTCCTGGATAGATGCTCTATGCAGATTACCCCAGTAATGCGGTTATCTCACACACACATGTGCGCAAAGACACACAGGCTCGCACGCTTGGTCTTTGTTGTCTCTTTGAATGCCAAAGTCTGGTTTTGGAATGAGTTTTGGGATGAGCCGATCCCTATAGAGAATTGATTTTTATTGAAATGTTATTTCGCAGTGTTCACGGTCTCTCTTTCTATCTCTGTTCCTCACAAACCCACTTTCACACCAGTAAGAAATTTGATGCCCCTGCATCCTTTCTCTAATAGGATTGAGGTAAAACCAAAGAATGGGGCAGCTTGTAATTGCTGGACTAATTTGATCGGAACGTTGTAAGGTTGATCAAAATTAATTCTAATTTATGATGTCTGAATTTCTGCTCATTTGGAGCAAATCCTACAGTCCAAAAAATCTTTTTTTTTTTTTTTATCTATGTCTATTTTTTTTTTTTTAATTATGACAACCATAACATATCAGGGAATTTTATGAGTTGTAACTTCCAGGCCTAGAAAATATTTTTAAAATGAAATGAAATGAAATGAAATGAAAAAATAAAAGTAATTAAATTAAATTAAATTAAATTAAATTAAATTAAATTAAATTAAATTAAATTAAATTAAATTAAGAATTAATAAATAACTAAAGGAATTTCTATAGTGACAGTGGTTGGGTATTATCACAAAATGTATTTTTTACATCTCATTTGATGTCAGTATTTATCACAATATTCACTTCATACAATTAATGTGAAAAGAGAAACATTCAACATGTTTATCAGTAATATAGTAAGATAGGTTGTATGACATTCCTTAAAATATTCAATGTAATGTTTTAATGCTAATAATACTACTACTACTACTACTAATGATAATTATTCTTATTATCATTATTATTAGTAGTAGTAGAAGTAGTATCGATTTGAGAAGTACTGTCTATTTCTATGTCTATTTCACTATACAATTGTAAATTCATGTATAATTGTCAAATTCTTTGTTAAACCATTTTTTTTGGTTGTCATAAAGACAAACATTAAGTTTTAGTGTTTTAAGTGGATATATTTTTATTGTGGATTTTTTTTAAATAAATATCAATATCAGTTTTTACTTTATTTTTTATTTTAAATTCATTGAAAGGTGTGTAAACCCTGAGATCTGCAGTTGGCACACACAGCAGTACACATTTGCACACATTGCATGTCATTTGAATTTGCTTGCAAGCACTAGTTAACATCATTGATTATGTCTGTAGAATTCAGCCTCCATAGGGATTGTGTTCAGTTTTATGATATCCATTTACTATTCATTTTGTTTATTTTGTTTTCCTCCTTTCTTTATAAACGTTTTAATAAATTTGAAGCGTGCTCACTATGTGGCTCCAAATCCATCACAAATCAGACATTTGCGGATGCAAACTGCAGCTACAGCTCAGATCAGATAAACTCAGAGATAGCTGGTCTTCTATCCCTCACAGTTTGACTTAATCAGATTTTCTTGTGCTAGAAATCATAATTTACTAACACTACAATAACAGAGCATGATCCGGTCTTATCAGTGTATTAGAGAAAGTTCTGATACAAGATGATATATCTCTTGATATCTTAAGACACTGGGGTCTACAGGAAAACCAGTCGTGAGGACAAAAATAGGGTTCCGATGGTCAAATATCCAATTGCTGAATAGTTAAACACTTAAAAGCACGTCTCGTTTCCAGTGATTCAAAGCAGATGGACTCTCCTTGTTTGAGGACATTTGTGTTTCCTGTCCTGGGGTGATGGGACGACTCCCTGCTTGAGCTTTCTGTGTATGTGGTACATCCATTATCTAGGGTGCGTGTGTGTATGTCGGGTCGATAGGGAGAGCAGCGGGATATGCGCCACTCTGGAGATGGATTGATCTTTTGTGTGTGTGTGTTTGTGTGAATGCTCTCATTGCCATCTCCTGTGCTGCACAATGCCAATTATACTGACACCTCTGTCTGGTGTGACCTCACCCATGTTGGCACCATATGTATTCCCTGAGTGGACACTCCACAGGTGGACATTCCCAAAGGATTTGGTGAGGATTCAGCTCTCATCCTTCTGTTTCTGTCTCGCTCTCTCTCCCTGTGAGTTTAACTTTTGTTGTTCCTGAGTGGGGAAAAAGTTCAGATAATGGCGCCGTTTAGAGAGTCCAGACAGGAAGGGAAGATCAATAGAGAGAGAGAAAGTGGAGGCGGGCAGGACACACTGTGCTCTTGGAGCTGGATTGATGGCTGAGTTTACCTCAGGAATCATGACAGGAGGGATGGTGTTTACTTTTGCCATTCCCATCTTTTTCTTTCCCTGTATCAAAGTTTGATTTTTTACACTTTCACCTTCCACACACATACTCTTTCTCTCGTTGTGGGTCAGATCACTGTGTTTTACACATTACTGTAGCTCTGTTTCAAAACCTACTGAGCTGCCTCGCTGTCTGCATAGACAGCATCTTATTTCAAATGGATTCTCGTAAGTCAGATTTCCAGCAGCATGTAATTTGACTTTTAATACTGGAGGCAAAATGCTATAATGTGACACCGTTAGAAAATATTTGATATCTAAATCAAGTAGCTGTTGAAAAAAGTTGACTTGATTAGAATTCGATGTAATGAGAAGTTGAGTCCAACAGAGTAGAGTAGTCTTTTGGCTAACGCTGGCACGAGTATGAGTGCCTATGCATAGTTTTTGAATCTGATTTGAGCTTTGAGTGTGGTGAAATATACTAGCAAAAACTTTTGTGGCTAGACCGCATAAGACCACCATACCAGATGTGGTTGTATTCTACATAAAACTATGAGCATGAGGTGAGACATAACAATATTCTAGCACTAAAGTGTTCTTCATTAAACACTAAATCGATTATAATTAGGTACATTAATACTAATTATACTCTACTTAGTCGATATATTTAAAGTACATGCTGTTAGCACATGACTAAGTACTATTGCGCAGACAAGTATTGTATTAAATTCACCCATTTTATTACTTTTTATTGTCACTTCTCAATAAAAATATATAATTAGCATTTCATTGCATTCATTGCATTAGCATTGTTTTTTTTATTTTTTATTTTTATCTGAGCAAAAATGAAATGGGATGTTAAACACAATAAGAACATGTTTGATATTCAGTAAACAGTATTGTGGAGTTTTCTCTCTCTCTCTATCTCTTTTATTTAATTTATTTAATTTACTTTACTTTAAGTTACTTTACGTTACATTACGTTACATTACGTTACGTTACGTTACGTTACGTTATGTTATGTTAGAGGTTGTCCCATTCTGGGATGAAGTATCAAAATAAGGAATCTTTTTAAAAAAAAAATTTGCCTACATTTTGGAACAGCTTTAGTGTCGGAAGTGTACTTATTCGGCCTTTGTGCCATCTAGATAGTCAGCAGCTCACTGGATTTTTCAACAGAGCCTGTTCACATGATTACCATACAAGTTCTGATCCATTTCTCACACCCTTTCTTTCCTTTCGCTTGATTATTTATTTGTTTTCCCACAATCACCCTCTCCCTCTTGGAGCTTTGAGCCGTGAAGATGTGGACATATGGGAACAGCAAATCTTACCGTAACCCATCATTAATTCATGACTTCCCCTTTTTCTTGTGTGTGTGTGTGTGTTTAATGCATACTGTATTGTTGTATGAGCCTGTGAAAGCAACACTAGGCCTGGATGAAGGGTTTTCTGAGGAAAGTCTGAAATCACATTCCCTCAGAAAAGGAAAATTGCTCTTTTCTGACAAGACATGGTAGCCTCAAGCTGTGGTTAAGACACACACATACAGTACACACTGATGCTAGATGACTCTTTTCACTTATTAAGTGTCCAAGCATGAAAAGCACTGTGTCTGGATGGTGACTTCCTTGTCAGTCCATGTTTACCATGAAAAGGACACATGTGGACTGAGACTCCACATTTAACATCCTTCCAAAGGGCTCAATGACTAAAACAGCTGAAGGCTAACCGCAGCAGTAAGAAAATCTAATATAGCGTGGATGAGACAGCTTTCATTATTGCTTATCTTTCTCTCTAAGGAGGTCTTTTAAGTTTACATGCCAAACAAAAACACTTAACATAATGATTCGCCTTAAACAACCCCTAATGCAGAACAAGTATTTGGGTGACATCTCAAAGGTTTTGCCGTAAAAGGAAGTCAAGTGCTAATTCATGTAGCACACTCTTACTTCAGTATGGTATTCATCTACAATATGTAAATTAACCATGAATGCAGACTTTTGTTAGGCTGGATGCCACATTTAATGCAACTCATATGAAAAATGAGGCTTTTAAGGATGACATATCTGCATATCTTAATGCATTTATAGAAATGATGTTTAAAACAGGATAAGCCTGGCATATAATAATAATATGCATAAAAGTACCATATTACTGTATTTACGCACTTGTACTTTTAAGTTGTTGTACCTCTAAAGCTTCATTTTTTGCACATTTTATTTAACCTTAAAAATGACAAAAACACTATGAAAGCACACAGGAAAAGTAGGCTTGGAATAGCATGAAGGTGATTTAAATGAAGACAGAATGATTTGACAGCTATTTCTTCAAAGTGATTTAATTATATATGTATCCTATAAAAAGGCTCTATTCTTGTGTCGTAGTAATTCCTCAAGGTCACTGCTTGATAAACAGCTGCTGCAACAAGAAACACACACACACACACACACACACACTATATTTTATATAGTGTATAGTAATAAACCATTTCAGATGTATTTCACTTCTGAGACGTGCAAAGCTCCAAACACAAGTGTTCTTCACACACACGAACACTTCCTCTCTCGCTGTGCCTGTCTTTCTCTCTTTCACACACACACAAAAGCAAACTGTGTTCGTCTGTCACCTTTCACCATTGCCCACAACCAGAAGATTAAACTGAACCTGTTGTGATTCTCTGCTATACTCAGGAGTGCCAGTTCTGGAGTAGTGCACAGCCTCATAATGACACAAGACAGAAATGACACTGGAAAAGCTGATCCCCGATCAGAACCACCATGCATATATTTCTCACAGCAGGTTTTATGTGCTTGATAATGTGTATTGATCTTCAGATGGACAGTAAAGCACCCTTGCTGGAGCACGGTGGATACATAATAACCTGTTGTTAAAGGTAAATGTCATGTCTTGAAAAGGGATTGAGGAAAAATGAGGGGGAAATGATGGCAAAACAAAGCATTAGTGGTCTGTTTCTCTTTTGTGTCCATGCTTCTCTCTGTCTCAGGCATAAAAAGCTATAAAAATATGGTTCAAAGAATATTGTTTTTCTTTGAAGTCATATTGCAGTCGTATGTGTGAGGTGTTTTGCTTTATAGCAGTCACATTTTAGTTTTTCGTGACCATTTTCTGTCATTTATTTGATTGTATGCTTACCTGTCTTCTTTATGCAAATGACCCACAGAGTGTTTGTGTAGTTGACAGTAGTCAGTTAAGACATGCTGGGGTGCGTTTCCCAAAAGCATCGTTAGCTAACTATGGGTGTTAGTTCCATTGAACTCTATTGGTAACGATGAAACTTATGACCACCCCTGAACATCGGCCAAATGTTGTATAAATGTGGATAGTCATATGTTCAGAAATGTAAGAATGATCTGAAAAAGCGGATGGGGCACAATATACAATTTATAAGCTTTGCACATGAATATTAATGACATGCAGTAGTCCTAACTGGTTTGATGAAAGGCAGACATTGGTAATTGTGTGCTAGCCTTATTAGTATTACTGTTTTCTGTTAAACATTTGCACGTTTATTCAGTCCACTGCCACTACTGCTGTGAAGTCATTATCTCATGCTGTCGGCTGTGTTGTTACTCTTTAAATATTAATCTATAATAATAAAAAAAAAAAATATTGACCCTTTTTTGCTGATAACTTCACACAGTTATTAACATCATGAAATTTTAGAAAATTAGTAAGACACTGTTGCTGCTGTACGGGTGTTTCTAACACAGTGATTGAGGGAGTAATGGTATATTGTATTTCCCATCCTTCTCTCTTCTGACATAATCTCTCTATATTTTGTCCTCATTTGAAATGGAAATGCTATTATGGATTTTTTTTTTCTTTTGCTATTGGAGCAAATAGGAATGCAAAAAAATATATTTGTTGCTTTTATTCATTACTATAGCCAAGTATGACTGGATATGAATGAGATAGAGTGGTTTATATTATTATTATTATTATTAAATCGGCTTTGTCTATTTATTCAAATCCAATATTCATTATTTTGATATAGTTTCTTAGTAGACTTAAGAGAAACTTTTGCATTGCAACTTTTGTTGCATTTTAAGCCTGGCGTATAATTATAAATGGTGTATAGTACCATAGTCATGTATTTACATGCTTTATGATGCTTATTATTATTTTCCAGAGCCATTAAAATTATTATTACTGATGTATAGTGTCATATTTGGTTAAACTTTATTTTAAGGTGTCCTTGTTACAGTGTAATTATACATTTAAGTATATTAATTATACTTTATACTTATATAATTAATATATAGAGTTATATTAATTACCTACATGTAATTACTATATGATTAGAATTAGGGTTTGTCTTTGGGTTACTTGCATGTGATTATGCATAATTTATTGCTATTATAATAGTAAGTACATGTAACAAGGACACCTTAAAAAAGTGTTACCTCATATTTTATTTATAGTATAGAGTAGAATATTTTATTGAATTATATTTTATTTAATTCAGTATTTAATTGTATTTTATTAATTTATGTGGGTAGAACAATGCTAACAATAACAATGAGAAAAGGGAATAATATCCTAGAAGATCTCTTCTAGAGCAAGATGTACTATGTTTTTGTGATATGACCCCTTTAATGTATAGAACTTGTGTGCGAGTGCCGTTATGGTGGGCTGTGTGTCTTTATGTGTGCATGAGCACCTGTGGGTGTTCCCATTTTCTCCTCCGTGTAGACGGGGTTATCAGAAGCTCCCACTCTCATTTGTCTGTGAAGCAGCCAGGCAGAACACCCAGACAGCCCGCAGGAACAGAAAGGACTGCTGTTTGTCTGAAAGAGAGAGAGAGGAACTGAAGACGAGCAGAGTGTGTGTACGATTCCTCAAACCCTGATCCCAGTGTCACGTCTTCCAGAGTCAAAGCAGCAGGTTGTCAGCTTGACCGCGGCACGCAGCCAATCAGTGGACGCGCGCGGACAGATCAGGGTCAGCAAATGGAAAAACCCTGAGAAAAGAGAGATGAAGAGCAGAAAAATGGAGAGTGGGAAGCGAGAGGGGGAATTGTTTGGAGCAACAGATTCGCAGTGGCTGTCGGAGACCCCGCTGAGAGTGCAGGCCGATTTTTGAGTGTTTGGACATATCCGTGAAAAGAGGTGCTTGATGGTTCTGTCAAGGCCACTCGTCTGCACTCGTACCAGACTGCTGGTTGTGAATCCTAAGAGATGAGACAGCCAGGAATCAGCCCACTGTGAGGGACAAGCACCCTGCTGTTAATACACTGTCTTTCTGCACATTTTTCATCCCTTTCTTCTGCTCTTTCTTTTTGATCTGGCGCTATGCATAGTTGCCCCCCCACCCCCCACCCCGCTCCTACTTTTCCTCCAAAATGTTATGCCCTCGATGTGTTTCCGCTGGCTTTGACATTCAACAGACGCTGCAGTGTGTGTGTGTGTGTGTGTGTGTGTCGCAGAGCTCCCAGAAGATATCTGAGGTGTGCACCTCTCTCCCCTCAGGTTAATCTCATGTCATTTCACTCTCAGATGGCCTCGGCCACATTATTGCTTTCCTTTATCCACGGGTGTTTGGGATCTGCCTCATATCGCTCTGTCTCTCTGTCGTCCTTCTGTTCAGGTCGTCTGCCTCTGGGCAAGAGCATGAGATTACTGTGCAGGCTGACATTTTTCATGCACACAAACACGGTCTGTTCACACCCTTACGACCTCCTGTACATTACAGAGGTGGACCTGAGGAGCTGGGAGGATGTGGGGTGTAATGTGACCAGCTGATTGGCTACATTTACACTGCAGCAGAATACGGTTGGTCCTGTATGCAATGCAAAATGTATGTTCATAAACCGTTTGCTTGAGGAGAGTTCTGACAGCAAGGTTGGCGAATATGTGCTGTTTGAATGAACATGCTATTTGGCAAAAAAAAAAAAAAATGTACTGAATTGCAATTCAAAGTTCAACAGTCACACATTTTCAAAAGGAATTAGACCAGGTATGCAACAAAACTGAATGGTTTACAGCCCTATAGAAAGTAAGAAAAGATAGATGTTAGGAGTTTTTTAGAAAATAAAAGAAGAAACACTTAAATGGAAGAAGAAAGAGAAAAAAAGAATGACTAATTTTAAAAATCATTATCTGTTTTCATTCTGCTTCTATTTCTGTAGTAATAAACAGGACAAAAGTTACTTCTGGTATGAAACAAAGTCTTTGCTTTCAAGTTGTCATTTTATTAAAAAATTCGAACAATAAATGCTGTTTTGTGGCTCTTTAATGTGTTGTACAGATCACAGTAGTGCCTCAGTTCAAGCAGCACTTGAACCAATCATCTTTTCATATTTACTTGAAGCACAAAATACACATCAGAATGTATTTTATTTAAACTGCGGAAATACATCAGTACACACCATGTTCCAAGTTTAAGTCCACCAACATTAATCCTACTCTCTTGTCTAATTTGTTTATCGGACCCAATTGTGGTTTCGGCGTTATGATTGGTCCGATCTCCTGTCATTAAAGCTCCCACGCAGGGTCAATTGTGAATCTCAAACACTGACTGTGTGAATGTAGCCAGCATGTTTTGCATTTGCTGAGACTGAACACTGTGTGTGCTGAACAGAACAGTCTTGACATTAGTTGAAGTTCAAAGCAGTGGAGTTTCATTAACCTTGGAGCACAAAACCTTTCAGTCTCGCTATCTTGTTCTTTATCTCATTCTCTGTTGCTCGTTTTCTCTTCGTCTGCTGGTAAATGAGCTCAAGTTGGCTGCCAGCAAGTCTGAATGCACTCGTGAATGTGCCTCTGGCCCATAAAAGGCACAGCTATTGATATTTGTCATATGTTTACGTGGGACACAGTAAGAGGTTGAAGGTAATATGAGACATGGTGTGTTGTGCTGGTGTCTGAAAGCTATTGATTTCTTACCATGTGCAATCAAACACAATTAGCTGTCGAATTCCTCAGATGGAGCACAGGCGCCTCTCCTGCTGTGCTTCTCCGGAGGGAGGACACTGTGAGTGTAAGCATTCAACCTTAAAATCAATGTATACCAAATGGAGAGGAGGACGCAAATTGAGATTGGGAGAGTCAAGTTATGGTCTTCCCATTGTCCTTAGTTCAAACACACACACGTTTTGCTGTAACTTCTGCGTTCTTCTTTCTAGATAGCACTGCTTTACAGCTCAGCTCTGTGTTGTAAATCATGCAGGCTCCCGTCACTGGCTCTGCTCCATATGCCAAGAGGTGAGTCCCAACGGTGGGAGGCACTGCTCGGGCATTGTGGCCTGCTGAAAGATTCACTGGCGCTCTCTAAACGCATTTATACTGCCGCTTCACTTGCACGTCTGCACTTCACTTCTGGATTGGGGAGGCATATATGTGTTGGTACTTGGCCAAGAGGATGACGATGGATTGGAACTGACTACCTCTGGCTGCCTCTGACCCTGGCAGCTGTAGCTTGGCAACCTTTGTTTGTTTCCATCTGCAGGATCAATCTAATTGGCCGGCTTTCCAATTACCAGTGGCTGACACTCCTCCTCTGGCCAATGGTATCACTCAATTGACACCTGGTGTAAATAAAAGACAGGATGGATGGATGAATAAATGCCCCTTGTCGTTTATTGACCGTCGGGTTTTAGCCTCGGCATGTAAAGGCTCATTGTCCACGTTGGTGTATGTATGTGTGTTTGTAAGGACGCTTTGTGGGGGAGAGGAAAGGTCAAGCATTGTGTGTTTGTATTCATGAGGCGTCATGGGGGGCATTGGTGAACATTTGATTAGGTGGCAAACACAACCAGAACGGGCATGATCATTATTGCATTGGAACTTCGTGCTAAAAAACAACAGCGAATCAAATTGATTTACAATTTACTTAGTGATTTGGTGTTTTTTTTTTTTTTTTTTTTGTAAATTCAGAACAATTCATGAGATTAATAACATTGTGATAAAATATATATATATATATATATGTGTGTGTGTGTGTGTGTGTGTGTGTGTGTGTGTGTGTGTGTGTGTGTGTGTGTGTGTGTGTGTGTGTGTGTGTGTGTGTGTGTGTGTGTGTGTGTATATATATATATATATATATATATATATATATATATATATATATATATATATATATATATATATATATATATATATATATATATTTGTTTATTATCAATATAATAGTTAATACTTTTACATGTGGTAATATATTTTAAGAAGATTTTAATATATTTTGTACTTCAGAATGACCATGTAAAGGTAAAATTCAGTTTTTAGTGGTGTGTGTGTGTATATATATATATATATATATATATATATATATATATATATATATATATATATATAATAGCTATAAATTAAATAAATTAATCTAAAAAATAATGTAATAATATAAATGTTAATTATGTTTTTATTTTATATAATAGATACATAATAGTATTTATAATTAATAAATATAAATTGCGTAAATTAATTGAATTAATAAATAGCTATAAATGATTGCGTAAATTAATAGAATTAAAAATATACACAGAGAGAGAGATGGGTGGATGGATATAGATATATAGATAGACACAGAATATTTCATATTTATATGACAAATTATAAAAAAAAAAAGCCAGTTTTGAGTGAATATATGGTGTTGCTAAGCAGAATGGTGTTTTGCATCATAACTGTTGCTATATTGTGTGTTTTATTGTAGATTGACCAGTCATTATCCAGGAGCAGATCTGTTTGTTTTGTTCTAATATTTATGACACACAGTCACCCGCTCTCCAATCTACACCACAGCCCTCGTTTTCCCTCTCAAATCCAATTAAAAATCACAGCTACAAATCTAAACTTGTTTAGTGCTGACAGGCATGCATAAACAGTTACTTGAAACAAGCAGAAAAAAATAACAAATTACAAAAACACAGCCGGCAAATAAATGCATCAAATCAAATTAATCACATACTAATGGCTCATTAAATTAAACAGCCACAGTGAATTTATCCTGCCAATAAAAGATGATGATGATGATTTGTGTTTCCTGTTTGCTGTTTTGCCCACACAATACTGCAAATGAAAGTCCTTCTGTGTATTTTAAAACATGCTCTCGTACAATCAGAAGATTGCACTTGTGTTAAAAGTGGGGCATTGAATTGTACAGATGGCCTCTTTGAATTACAGTCGGCCTTGTTGCATTAGTATAAGAGGGCCTTGATTATAAACATTTGCTTAGAAAAGAATATTATGCAAGACAACTTTAACATGCTAGATTTTTTCTGAACAAAATGTAAGCGTTGCTGTATAGTTGAATGTTGCTCTAAGTGTTTTTAGCACATTACTAAAGGTTTTGAGTTTTTTTTTTTTCTTTTTTTTTCTGTCTGTAGCACAAACAATGAAGCATTTAATACTTGTTGTTTTTGCCTTGGCAAGCACTCTAATAATCTGTAAGATCTCAAGGTTTCATCTTGTTCTTAACATTCACATCTGTCCCTGACACTGTGTAAGTCTTTAAAGACACAGTGTTTATCTGGTTCCTTTTGGACTTAGGCGATCATGTTAAGCCAGGGTGGCTGATTTATTGATTGAGCCACAGGACAGGGGTATAGGTCAAGCTTTGGTTTGACCTGTACTGAGGCAACAGAAGTTATGCGGATAGCTACAATGGTAATAAAGGGTGTTTGTGTTGATAGGCACTTTATGGGTGAGCCCCATCAGTATTAAGTGATCCAGAGCAGCTGTATTCTGGCCCATGTGTCGTTCCTGCATCTCTAGATGATGTCACAGACTCCCTAATGAACTGTCAAAGCTCAGTAATCCTCACTCTCTGTGTGTGTGTGTGTGTGTGCGCGTGTGTGTGTGTGTGTGTGTGTGTGTGTGTGTGTGTGTGTGTGTGTGTGTGTGTGTGTGTGTGTGTGAGAAGACGATCTCCTTAGCAGCGTTCAATATGACAATGATAGAATGTCTTTCTGGGAATTGAGCGGGGGGTCTGGGATGATTTTTATTAAGATGTGTCACCTTGGGATGATCCTGTCTGGCTGTAATAAAAGCGTTAGCTTGCTTATTTCCCAGAATCCCACACACTGATCAAGGACTTTCAGCAATGTTCAGGACACAATATGTCTTATCAGTACATACTTATTAATGTAATCCATGTCTGTTTTATATACATGTTTTTAAATTAAATATAATTCATTAATGTTAAAATACTATATTTTAATATAATATAAATTTTTGCTTATTTTGTAACTTTTGAGTCATACATTGTTATACAGTATTGATATATTGCAGTAATTTTCTATGTATATTTCATCACTGTGACATGATATTTTGGAGGGTAATATATTTTATTATATAGTTATATTTGGAGAAATCACAAAGAATTTTTATGGCACTACATTTTTTGTACATTTTTGTAGTGATCGTCATCTATCTGTCTGTCTGTCTGTCTGTCATTCTATCGTTCATTCTATCTATCGTTCTGTCTATCGTTCTCTCATTCTATCGTTCTATCATGTTTTCTATCATTCTATCTATCTATCATTCTATCTATCTATCACTCTATCTATCTATCGCTCTATTGCTTTATCGCTCGTTCTATCTTTAAAACATACAAATTTAGTAAAAAAAAATTGGCTGCTGAATGCAAAACAACAAAATAAAACAACAAAAAAACAAAACAAAACACAACAAAACACAAATTTAAACACCGTATATAATACTTTATTGGATGCTTTTCATCCTTATATCAGTATATTTTTCTTGTTTTTGTGTTGTCTTACAAATTAATATTGAAGAATTTCTAGTGTCTAAATGAGCTTTTGACTTTGCATCTGGATGTTTTGTGTGGTGAGGTAGTCGACGACACTCATCTCTAAGCTGGGGTTTAGTAATATCTCTCAACACCTAAACCTTTTAAACAGTTACACACATCTCCATATTATTATGTGTCCTTTCAAGCACAAAATGGCCTCCGTCTGGCAGGGATATTTCAGCAGCTGTTAGCTGTTGTGTGTCTGCAGTGACCACAGCTGGAGCCCAGTGTCAGAGTCCAGCCAGCCTGACGTGGTGTTAGCATTAGCAACCATGCTGACCCCAGGCCCGTCACCTCCTCTGATGGGGTTGGCATGGTGACCGAGGTTGCTGTGGAGACTGACATGCTGAATTGCAGACACACAGAGTGTGTGTGTGTGTGTGTGTGTGTGTGTGTGTGTGTGTGTGTGGTGAGTCAGGTGAGCTGATGTGTCTGTTGAAACTATGTGTCCTGGTTGAAGGCAAGTTCATTAGTTGAGATGGCTGCAAATAATACCTAAAAATGTTGCACAGGTGACCTTTGTTACACATTTGTAGTGTATTTACATATCTTTCAACTGAAATGTACATATTATATATGTACATAACATGACTTCTTTTAAAAACGCATGAATGCTCAGTACATATCAAATGATTTGTAATAACAGACAAAGCAATAGTGAACATGTAACAAAATCACTTACACTTGTGTGGTGCAACATTACTGTCAGATCCAATATAGTCGGCACAGCATTGTCTTTTGGTTTCAGTCTTTCTGAAAATCCTGTTGAATTGTGCCTTGTTTGTAAAGAAATCTGTGGTAAAAATTAAGTGAACAAAGGACCAAGTTCTTACTGATGCAGTCTGGATCTTCATTAAAAATAAAGTTCATCCACTCTTTTTGTTGGGATGCGAAGGAAGGCAATGCAAAGACTGTTTTTTCCACAATTTGGCACGGCATCTTGTTTTCTTCTGAGCCATCTTTATCGTTTGGTTTCTGTGTAGACCTGCGTTTGCCTCTCACGTTATTTACACTACATGTGCCAATCAGTGGGCGGGGCTAAACAGGCAGTGATGTAGAAGCAGGCGTTGATCTTCTTCTGCGGAGGTGGTGTATAGCCACACTATTACGTCATACAGACTGGAATTTCTCTCTGATTCTGATCAGAGAACATCAGAGAATTTGCTTGTGTTTGTTGTCTAGTGGCAGGTGGTGCATCACCCTTCCTACACAGGTATAATTTGTGTCATTCATTGCTCTTTTTCAACTCACAGTCATGAAGCGAGCGTGTGCGTGTGTTTCTGTGACTGCTTAAATGTTTGTTTGTCCTGTCCCTCACCCAACAGCTCTGCATTTCCAAGATCTCTGCACATTTAGCATCACTGGTGCATCGTAAGCGGTCCTAGATTATATTTGCCCCCACCCCCACCCCACTCTGTCGTTCACTGGCTTACTGTGAACTGCAGCTATTTCAGCACTTTGGCTGTGACATTGAGTGGCCTCACTCTGAATAATTCACTGCTGAGTATAGAGCTGTGTGCGAATGAGAGGGATAACTGCCGGATAGCTTATGTCATTTTCTCAGCTGGTTATCTCAATGCAATCTCTCTTTCTGTCTCACTCCATCTTTCTGTTGCTCTAACTCGCTCTCCTCTCGTCATATTCTGGACTTCAGTGTAGCCCACACTGGGCGCACTGTCTGTTCCTCTGAGGGTGGACATGAATAGTTTATTTAATGGTTCCTGTAGCTCAGCGATTTACCAGGAATTCACCATAGGCTACGTGCCAAGATTCATGAAACAGGATAAGAGATTCGTTTCATGAGAGAATTATTTATTCAACATTTATTAGAGTGCGAATGTGAGTGAAACCAAAAAATTAACACCTTTAGCACAGAGAAACTAATAATTTTACTTATTAAAATGACAAAATGATACAAAACATATAGTGTATTCTGTATATATAATTATTAATAAATATTTAAATATTATTTATTAATAAACGCAATTACAAAAAAAGGTTTAAATATATTTTTATTCAAATGTGTTTAATTATATATACATGCACTACCATTCCAATTTTTTTAAAGAAATATAATACTTTTATTCCACAAGGATGGAGTGACAGACATCTACATCATTAAAAACATTATTTCAAATAAATGATTTTCTTTCAAACATTATATTAATAAAAAATTTGAAAAAGTACCATTTTACATGAAAATATTATAGTTTACATAAAATATTATAGTTTACACAAAAATATTAAGCAGTACAATTGTTTTCAACATATCAGCATCAGCATGTTAGAATGATTTATGAAGGTTCATGTGACTTCTTTCAAAGCATTAAAAATCTTACCAACCCCAAACTTTGGAACGGTAGTGTATATAATTTTAATTTATATGAGTCATTCACATAAGATATTATGCCTTTGAAAAACCAACTCTGATGCAGTCAAACACTCTGAGGAAATACATTTCCCTCATTCCTGTCCTCAATAACAGCATCCTCTCTGTGGGTGTCTAAAGTTTGACTTGGAGTTTTCTAACATCGGTGGGACTTCCGCTCATAACCAAGGTCTCAACAGCGGATGCATCGTCAGATTCACTGATCTGTGGGCCGCCACAGGCAGTGTCCGCTCCAACTGCAGCGCTAACGTCTGAACACGCCACTGTTTGCATTTTGCCTTTGTGCAGCGCTCCAGGATTTCTCCATTAAAAACAAGCTATTGATTTTTTTGAAGTGTGCAGATTCACTTGGCACAGCACCAGCTCTCGCAGCTCTGATGAAGCTCGGTGATATAGAGCTCGCTGGCTTATGCTCATTTACTCTAAGCAACAAAAAAACAGGGAGGCAGGAAAGGAGTGATGCGAAAGGTGACTAGCAAAAAGGGAATCATTTTTTCCTGATAGTTTTTGTGCGGTTCTCTCTTACACATGGTTTTTCTCTGCATGCCTAAAAAAAGTCCTCATATAGCATTTGAACCCATCTAGTGAGTAAAGTTTTTATCATATGGCTTTGAAAATATAATCAAATAGAGGATCTGTTTATTATAGTACTGTAATTAATGCATTTATTTATATAAATATGAGAATTAGATTGATATTAGAATACACTTTTTCTCTGTAGATTTTAAATACATATTCAAAGTCTTAATATTTTCATTTATATTACAGAATTGGCTGTGTGTGCTTATCATCTGTGCAAGGAATCTAACTGGTTTGATCTCTCAATTGTTTAAAGTCAAGCCAATCTGCAGTCTGAGTTTACATATTTCAGAATTGCATAGTATGATGGGCACAAAGTCAGGTTTTTTAGCTTCAGACTATGAATCCATCCAGTTGGAGGATATCAAACATTTGAAATTTTGAGATTATTTTAGAATAAGTGTTGTTGCATTCACACTGAGGTGCATCGGATTATAATCTGATCTCAAATGACTTGTGAAAGTAGTTTTAACAGTTTTTTTTTTCTCAGTCACCAGATTTTTTGCTTCATTTAATAAGAATAATAATTTAGTCATTTAGAAGACACTTTTGTCCAAAGCGACTTACAAATGAGGACAATGGAAGCAATCAAAATCAATAAAAGAGCAATGATATGCAAGTGCTATAATAAGTCTCAGTTAGTTTAATGCAGTACACGTAGCAAGGGATTTTTAATTATAATAAATAAAAAGAAAAGAAATAGATAGAATACAAAAAGAATAGAGAAGCTAGTGTTAGCTTTTTTTAAACAAGCAGTTAGTAAATGAATAGAGTGCAAGTCTAAAAGTGGTAATTTTTTTTTTTAAAGAATAGAATTAGAATAGAGAGTTCTAGAGTTAGAGGGTCAAATAAAGATGGAAGATATGTGTTTTAAGCCGATTCTTGAAGATGGCTAAGGACTTAGCTGCTCGAATTGAGTTGGGCAGGTCATTCACCAGGAGGGAACATTTAATGTAAAAGTCAGTGAAAGTGATTTTGTGCCTCTTTGGGATGGCACAATCAAGCAACGTTCAGTTGCAGAAACCAAGCTTCTAGAGGGTATATAAGTCTGAAGTAGTGAACTTAGGTAAAGGGATGCAGAGCCAGTGGTGGTTTTGATAAACAGAGGCGTGACATGCATTCTTTTCAGCTCATTAAAAATTAATCTTGCTGCCATGTTCTGAATTAATTGTAAAGGTTTGATAAACTGGCTGGAAGACCTGCCAAGAGAGCATTGCATTAGTCCAGCCTGGACAAAACAAGAGCTTAAACAAGGATTTGTGAAGCAAGTTCCGAAAGAAGGGGCCTGATCTTGCTGATGTTGAATAAAGAAAGTCAGTTGATCATCAATCACAACTCCAAGGCTTCTGGCTGTTTTTGAAGGAGTTATGGTTGATGTGCCTAACTGGATGTTGAAATTGTGATGAAACGATGGGTTTGCTGAAACCACAAGCAGTTGTGTCTTGGCAAGGTTGAGTTAAAGGTGATGGTCCTTCATCCAGCAAGAAATGTCTGTTAGACAAGCTGAGATGCGAGAAGCTATCGTCGGATCATCAGGATGGAATGAGAGGTAGAGTTGAGTGTCATCAGCATTTAGACAAACGTTTTATCCAAATGAATTACGGATAACAAAATTCAGCATTTGTAAGATTTTCAGCTTTTTGGTGTCAACTCATTAACATCTTTCCATTCTGTTTTGTTAGCTAAAGGATAGAATGGCGATAGCTTGATCCTTACCTTTTCCATCCCATTTATTAAACATTAGGAAATAATACAAGAAATACACATGCCTGCATTCTAGTACAGGGACGGGAGTAAAAAATATTCACAGTTTGGAGTGAGAAAGAGGCAAAATATAGAACCATATGCCAAACTGGTGATCTTTAGAAATGTCCATACCAAATCTCTTGGGATTACAATACATCCTACACAGTATTTCTTGAAAAGTCCATTATCGAGGGAGGAAGTTAAGGAGGACACTTGGCAACCAATGGAGGTATAACGTGCCAGACTAAGCCAAGAGCAATGGAGACCTTAGACTGGAGCGATTCTCGAATGAGATGGATGGAGTGAGGGAGGAGGAATAGAGGCACTTGGAAGACCGCAGGCCAGGAGAAATCAATAGATACACCCACACATACTCCAGACCCATCTGCTGTGTGTGAACACCCAACACCACCTCAGAGTTGGCATGGAAGAGGCGAAAGCACATTCTGTCCAAGTCTTTATGCACAGTTTGAGCAGTCACTGTATATTGTACTGGTGTTCTGTTGCAAGTTCTTCGGCTTTTTGTTAAAGGCCACTGCTCTAGTGGCCTACTGTGTCCTTAATGAACTTCAGCACAGTAAAAAAGTTACAAAGATTTTTGCCAGACTTTTTAGTTTTTTGTCAGACTACAGTTTTTTGGAAGCAGTGTTGTTCACGTTATAAAAATCCATATAAATGCAGGGGTGGTGTAGCCTAGCTGTTAAAGGTCTGGGCTGGTGAATGAAAGGATGTAGGTTGCTTGAAGGATCTTTGAACCGTCATCATTGTGCCCTTGAACAATACATTTGACCCCAGGTTCCTCCATAGGAAATATTACTACAAGTATTCAGTTCAGTGTTTTGGGTAAAACATAAAAAAATAACCAGTTAGTGGTTAGTTAAGAACTGATAAAAGCATGCAGGAATGTGGGTGGTTTCCATTGTTTTATACTTTTGATTTTTGATTTTATGGATATTTGATAACCCTTATAAGTTTCAGGAATCATACTGTAATTGTAGTGCCATTCTCAAAACATCCTGATTTACAAAATGTGTGAATGTTTTTCTGGCATAAAATATTTGATTATTAATCATTATTTATATGATTAATTTCTTGATGTCTTTTGATTTTTTATTTTTTTTTGCACACTATTTAGACTTTACACTAAGGTTTTGCTTGAGCAAACAAAATGGATTAACCCTGCAAATGTCAAGTTCTGTTAGATGAAGGCACCTGGAAAATTCAAATGATTAAAAAAACATATTTAAATCACTTCATTATTTAATAAAAAAATTTTGAATACCTTTTTATTTTTAAACCATCTTAATGACTGCAAAGTCGAGGCACATATTTGTCACCACAGTTTATTTTAAACAGAATTTTTGGATTATTTATATTAGTAATTTCTTATTCTCTTTAGATTTTTTTGCACCCTATTTAGACTTTACACTAAGGGTTTCTTTGAGCAAACAAAAAAAAAAAAAAAAAAAAAAATCCTGCAAATGTCAAGTTCTGTTAGAGGAAGGCACCTGGAAAATTCAAATAATAAAAAAACATATTTTAACCACTTCACATTATTTAATAAAATGTTACATGATGCTTTTTTATAAGAAAGCCTTTTATTTTTAAACCATCTTAATGACTGAAAAGTCAAGGCACATATGTGTCACCATATTTGTTGAACAACCTCAAGGGCATGGAGATGATAAAACTGGATTTTACTTTTAGTGACAGTTTGTTGAAGATTATGATTCTAATAGCATTTGGTCCATAAATAGGTCTAAATGTGTTTGATCTTAATTACATGTATTTTAGTTGAATCGTGCATTCAGGCATCACAAAGACTCATCAAGCACCATTGTGCCATTTAATGTCCATCTGTTTCATCCAAAGGTTAACATGGGGTGCACTTGTTTGAATGTGTAATCACAGTATCCCCAGACTTAGTGGTTACAAAATGTACTGTCTCAAAAATTACTGTGTGCATTTGTCTGCAGCATTCCAGACTGGTGCAGGGCTACAGTTGGTTTCGGTGCACTGGTGTAGGAGAAGAGCCCTTTAAGTGAGATAAAAAATGCATTTGACAACCCAGTGAAGCTCCAGATTGAGACCTCTGATGACAGGCATTTCACTTTTCTACATTACAATGTCTCTCACTGTAAATGCTTGTTCCGTTCTTTGTGTTCCTCTAATCTTAATCTCTGCCTCAGTTTGTCTGCTTTTCTCTCATCCTCTCTTGCTCCCCCTGTTCCTCGTCCCAGCTGCACCTCAAGCTCTAATTCTAATTTTCCCCATTTTTAGCAATGTCTTGACTTCCCTTTCAACTTCTCCTGACAGCATCCTGTATCTTAATTAAAACGGGACCCTCAAAAAAAAGAACAATTAATGAAAGAAGAAGCTGTTAATTACACAACAAGGTCACAAGCCTTTTACCTTCACAGCTTAATTGTGGCCTTGATTGTGTTTCTGCCTCATTTTTTATGCAAACGCTAGGCTGACAAACTCGGTTAATTGTTGCCCGGGCGCTTCTGGAGGGTCGCACATTTTTGTGTGTCTGCAGAGCTAGTGAGCATGTGCATCCGTGTGATACAAATTTAACTTTGTTTGACATTTTGTGTGTGCTTTCTGAGCGTGTATACATGCTGACGCATTTCTTTTTTCCTAGGATCCCTGTCAAGATCCTTCAGGGTGACTGTTTATTACCCTTCATGACCTTCCTGCCCTGTACATTCATTTATCTTCAGCTGAGCCCCTCATTTCTCAACGAGGGTTACAGTGACCTTAAATCCCTTACAGACCTACAGTACCAGTGTCCACCTACTAGTGCCATCGATCCTGTCATGTATAGATCCATGTCTTCCCAACCATTTTACCTTCTTTCGATTTCCGAAGGTGGACCACCCTGCCATTTCCGTGGCCAATTATATTAACGACTCTTAGGCACAAAGGTCAGAGGTGCTACAGTTTTAGGGTAGGGTCACTGGATCTTTTCATAACCTTGGCATGGTCAATACCTCCCCCTCAATCCCTTCTTTTCTTAAGGTCACTGAATCTTTTTTATAAATGGTATTTTATTCCATGTATCTTGACCTGGTCTAGCAGGTCCAGTCCTTCTGGAGGGCCAATGTCCTGCAGAGTTTAGCTACAACCTGTCTGGAGGTTTCTAGAAATCCTGAAGACCCTGATTATTTGGTTCAAGTGGGATTAATTAGGATTTAAGATCAACTAATAGTGGTGCTTCAGGAGCAGTATTGCCCACACCTAGTCTATACTTTCCCTTTCTTTCCCTTCCATCTGTTCATCCCTTTTCTGCTTTTTTTATTTTTTTCTCTCTTTTTCGGTTTCTTTACTTCCTTTCAGCACTAAGGTCAGATGTCAGAGTAATAGTTTTGGGCTGAGGTCAATGGATTTTCTCATAAATGTGCATTTGCCCATGCATCGTGCATGGCTTGGGCCATATCCAGTTCTTCTATTTTCTTCCTTCCTTGCTTTCATTTCCTCTCCTTTCTTTACCCCTTTTTCTTTTCTTCCCCAATTTTACCTCTTGCGTTCCCCACTCTCTGATTGTTCAGCACGGCATGATTGTGGTGTGTTGCTTGGAAGAAATATCTGTTATCATTCTTGACCTCTATGCCATTGATCATGGAAATGTGACCTGCCTCCATATATCCGTTTGTCTTCAAGAAATGGAAATCAATCAACAAACACACCTCCCATCTTTTGTATTATAATTAAATTGTCTGGTTTGCGGCTGACTAACCTGTTTAGAAGGATATGTTTGTACATTTTACAGCAATTTGTTTGCAAGGCTTGCCGAGTCTTTTGCAACTGCAAAACTTTGAGGAATGACTTATTTTCAACTTTGCTTTATCACTTAATGTTCAAGCTGAGCCTCATGCCCTGAAAGGGAAAGGGGAAAATGAAAAAAGAGGGATCCATTACCTGAGCTAACAATAAGGAGTGGTGTTTGTTTGAGGCTGCAAATGTGCCCAACCTGTCGTGCTTAGATATTTCTGAGAGATGTTGCAAATTTGCCTGCATCTCATTCGCTACCCCATTCTCATTCTCCAAACCCAGCATCCTCATCAGTCGGACACCCTTCAGTGATTCAGAAACGAGGTTTTACTTTTTTTTTTCTTTTTTTTCATCTCTCTCAATTTCTTGAGTGCCGCACCTGAAATTGCTTTGACATTCAGATGCAAACACAACCATTGACACCCGCCTGATGGTTTTGGAATGCAAATGGACAGGGCTCTCTCTCCTTTCCTCTCAGCTTTCCGAACTCATCCCTCTCTCCCAGCCTAATGAGGGAAAGCTGATAGCTTGCTTTCTCAGATCAGGCAGACGTGAGTATGGGCATGTTGAGATTGGGGTTTGAGGGGACAGGGGTAATGTCACCGAAAGCCTACAGGAAATCAATTTTTGCTGTGAAATGCTGCCCCGCTGTCTGCAAGGAGCAAAAGTGATACAGACAAGACAGTTCTCTTGCACTCTCAAGAAGACATGTGAACACATTAGTACACCTTATTCAATGTTGCACTGGCACAGTAGATTTTCCCTCCTTCCCTTTCCCTGTCCTTTCTTACATCCTTTCCTTCCACGCTTCCTCTTTTCCCTCTTTTTAACATCCTTTACGTCTGAGTGATTTTTCCTTCCTGTCTGCCATCCTTCTTTCATTCCTACTTCCCCTTATTTTCCTCTTTATTCTTTCCGACTTTTCCTCTTGCTTTCCTTTTTTCCCCTTCCTTTGTTCCTTACCTACTACTTCCTTACCACTCACCTGTTCACTTCCTTTTTCTTCTCCTCCTCCCTCCTTCATTATTACTTTCCTTTTTTCCTTGCTTGCATCTTTTTCCTTAAGTCTTATTTCCCATTCTTTCTTCCTTCTTCCATCAGTTTTTCCAGTGTTCCACCTTTTCCCCATTCTTGTACCTTCCCTCCTACTTCTTTTTTCCCTTTTTTGTTTCCTTCCATCCTTCTTTCTTTTATATTTCCTTCATTTCTTCTGTCCATCTTTCTTCCTTCTAGTTTTCTCTTATTTTCTGCACTTTCCTCTTCACATCACTTTGCAAAAACTTTTATAATTTATGTAGTTCTACTGTACCTGTGTTACAAGGTTCCAAGGTTCACATGTGTGAGTTGAAGTGGACTATGTGAACGCAATGACCTGAATGCTCAAGTTCCCGTGACCGGAGCATCGTGCACACATATAGCGATGCCTGGCTATTCACGGATCTGCTCAGCCATGTGCCTCTTCATCAGGGGTTTGGGCTTGGGCTCGTGCTCAGCTCTGGACATTTACAAATCTCCTCCGGACTTGGCTAAATGGAAACCATCCATCAGAGGTGACAGGAAGCAAACAAAGCCCCAACATTAGCGGCTTGGATGCTTTTGATGATGTCATAAGCTTCTAGAGGTGGCTGACCTAATGTGGTGCACTGGGGAAGGAAGGGAGAACACAGAGTCCTAGATCAGTAGATGAAGTGAGTGTGCAAACCAACAAGGGTTGACAGGACTCTTTTATACAAGAAGGGTGTGAAAGTCTAAGACGGTGAGCGAAGGGGATGGTCATTGACTTGGGGCATAGCAGATCTGTGTTTTAATAAGAGAACTGCATTGATGAGGATTGATCAGTGGTGGTGTGGGAGTTGGAGGCTGGGATGCAAGCCCCTTGAGGCAGAGCTCAGATCATTCTTGCCCTGATTAGGATTAAGGCCAAGCAGTGTAATGTCCTCTAATTCTGACTTTTGTCCATGGTTTTTCTATTGTTCTGTTTGGTAGAGATAAGCGGCATTGAATTTGAGAGTGTGAGAGGGGGGATTTGGTGGAAAATGGGAGAAAGCGGGTGGCTGAGAAAGAGGATGAGTAGAATACAATGAAAATAAACGAAGAGTGAAGAAAAATGGTGAGGTGTGTTAAGAGGATCTAAGATATCAGAATGAATGTGATGGACATACAGAGAAAGAATCCGTCCAGTCTTGACACCCTAAGGGCACCTCCTTTGTCTCTCTCTAAATCCCACTTAAAGGACCAGTTTGTCCAGTTTGAGTGATTTATGGCTGTTATGTTAACTATAGATTTTTCTGACGAAAATGTGAATGGTTATTACTCTAACCTTCCATGCTTCCATGATGCTCGGATGTTGTCATGTGATTTGGATTTCTGAGTATCTTGTAGCATGTTGGTAGGGTATTTTGGGTGGTTGCCACAGTAGTTACTGGCTCAGTAAGTAGAGCCCAGATCCTGAATCTCTTTAAATTTCTGCTCCCAAACAGATTTGATTTTGCTGCTTCCAGACCACTGAAGGTGATTGTTTATGACATTTGAGATTTGGAAAAAATAGCTTTTTGCGGTCTGATTAATGCAGAGGCCATATCAATGTCAATATAATCACTGTTGCAAAATGCACAGTTTTTGATGGAAAAACCGAATGTCGGTTACCTGTGCAACTTGAACGGGTTATTATAGCCCTTTTAAACCCAACAGTCTAAATTGTCACAGGAGCATGAAGAGCGTATGATAGGCAGGACCTTTAAAATAGACCTTTCACTCCTTCATTTATGTGGATTTATTCCATTCGCAAGGGATTCTTTCATAAATTGGAATTAGCAGCATTGAGGCAGTGATCTGAATATGATGACATGAATTATTGATTCCCTGACAGCTGCTTGCAAATCTAGCCTGACATTTGGAAATAAGACGGCATGGAATTATAGCCTGAAAATAATGAAGGCCATTTGTGTCGAGACGAGAGAAGGAAAGAAAAGCAAACGTCTTTTTGGACTTATTAATATTCATTAATACCTCCTGTCAGAGCGCCATTGAAACAATTCATTGCTCACGTTTACTGTGTTACGTTCTTTGATTTATTGATGTGTATTCGAAAGAGCCGGCTGGTTATGAAGAGACAGCTCAGTGAAATCTGATTGCTCATACAAAACCAGATCATTGTCAGTGAGAGTCAATGATTTCAGATTTTATTTCCAGTATTGTTTTTCCTTGTCTTGCCATCCTTCTTTCCTTAAATTATCTAAAAAAAACTGCACTTAATAAGTAGTCTTTTTGTATTAAACTCATTCTGCATGTATATTATAATCTTTCTTATGGAAATTCAGCATGATCGCATTACCTGCTCAATCTCATAGTTTTTTCTCTTGAATTAATTGCTTCTGTTTTTATTATTCTCATTTGTGAGTCACTTAGGATAAAAGTGCCCATTAAATGAACAAATTTAAATGAGTTATTTGTTATAAATTAGACTATAAATTATGCATAATTTTAGAAGATAAAATTATTCAGAGAGTGTCCTAAAAATTGCTAACTTGTATATGCTATACCTCCTACATCTCAAATTGTAATTCTGAAAGCTTGATCCACATTCCTTGTAAATATTTGGAATTTACCTTTATGCTAGATTCTCTGCAAGCTGGACCTCTGGCGTGACTTTTTGCTCGATCTGCATTATAGTTTCTTGTGGCACTATAGAGTCAATCATCTCTCCGGTTTCTGTGAAGCAACCCATGCTAATGCCTCATTAGATAAACTGATCCGTATGTAGCCAGCTGGTCTGTTGTGGAATTAGAAAAAATAAAAAAAACGCGTCCTTGGGAATTTCTGTGTAATGTCAGCAGATATGGGTTGTAATCTCATTCCCTTCAGTGTGTTTGGCTTAAGCTGCCTTCAGTTGGCTGTCTGTTTTGCCACAGTCCTCCTGGCAGTGGTTAAGTCAAAGTGCATTGCAGTTTAAAGTCAGTTTGTAAAGACACCAGTGAAAACAAACAGTGGCGTCCAAACACAGGTCCACAAAGTTTGCAGTCATTTTTGTTAGTGCTGTTTGCAGGAATTAATCTGACAAGCCATGAGATTGGTGAGCTTTGCTTTCACATTTCATTCATTATAACACTGAGATGTGCTTGTGTTTTGGTTTGTATCTGCGCAAGTCTTCTGAATGCATAGATTTGGATGCCATATCACTTATTTTGGTGTTTTTTGCAATGTCTGTCTGATTTCCCTTGCCTTGCTGGAAAAGTCCACAGTATGTCTGTGCTTACTAATTGTAGGGCTTTTAGGGCAAAATCCAGTCATAAAAACAGAATATACTGTATAACACGGAATGTCATGGAATTTGCCAAAGTATGGCTGGATACATCAAAAGTATGTCTTTACAAGTAAATCTAAATCCGATATAGACAAGTGATTGTGAATTTTAAGCAAAAATACCATTTAAATATGATTTGTGCATGTATTGTGTGTCTTTGTGTGAATAAATGGTGCAGACGTGCGGTTTTGTTTACTACACACATACAAAAGCGTGTGTGAAGCTTGGAGTGTTTTACAGCCCCTGCCGCCTCAATATACGAGTACATGAACATAATCTCTGGAAGTGCTCTGAGAGTCAATTCATGAGCATTTTGCCATTTCTTTTGAGCAAAACTGTCATATACAATCAGAAACCTAAAAGTCTTCACAGCAACCCGTCAATATAAAAGTTTGGTTTAACTTGAAGAAACTGTGACAATATGGAGCTTATAATATGACAAAACTAATTGAATTTGTATTGTGTAAATTTGAATTATTATTTGAATTATTGATGTGTCATTTAACAAAACTGAATATTATGTGCCATTTAACATTGTTCTGAATTTTTTTTTTTTTTTAAACTTGAATATTAAACACTAAATATAAAAACTTCAAGCTGTATTTTTAAAAACTGGATATTTGCTGTCTAAGATTTCAGAACAAAAAAAATGCTGTTGGAAAATACATGTCTTTAAGACTCTGCCATAAAACTATTCAGTTGTGTTAATTTTCAAATGTTTAATATTCAAGTTAAAAAAAAAATCTAATTCAGAACTATGTTAAATGCCACATAATATTCAGTTTTGTTAAATGACACTTGTCAATAATTCAAATTTACACAATACAAATTCAGTTAGTTTTGTCATATTATAAGCTCCATATGACAGAAATATTACTTAATGAAATGATAGGAATTTTGAAGGAAAAAAAAAGATTTTGGGAAAAATAAACCAGATTTCATGGGCCCTATACTTAGGTAATTTTTTTGTGTGTGTGCATCTGTGTATTCATGTGCATATTCATTGTACCTGTATGTTTTCCAGAGAAATGTTTTTATGACCCTATCAGTGAATTGAGGCAATAATGAAGTGATTTGTTCCTATTTTATAAGGTGTTTTGGATAAAAATGTCTGCTATGCATAAATTATTGTACATAATGATCAGAAAATTAGGGGATGGACGAATGGATGGTTTGTGCTTTTGCTTTTGGATGGTTTGTGCATCTGGTTTTTCAGTTTGGTCCAACTAGGTGTTGTCATTCTCAGTGAGAAGATTGAGTCTACCATTAAGATGTGGGACTTCCTTTTCTTTCCTACAGCCCCCGTATTGAACATTGCAATTCATTGTTGCACAAGTGCTCTGTCCCCTCTTACAGTCGCTGTTCACACTCACAGCAGTTACTTTACGAGTGTGAGCTTCCATCACTTATTGCTTGTACAGGCAACAAATAGCTCCTTAATCATGTGTAATATGAACCTCATTAGTTTCAAAGGATTTTGTTCCTGGAGGCACAGTGGCATGTGGGTTTTTTTTCTCTTCAAGTAGCATATTATACTCCCAAGTGGATCTTTTATGTCGGCTAATAAGGTCTAAAGCCAAGTACTCTTTTCTAGTCTCAGGTTGTAAGTATTGCCATTTTTCAGGGTTGTATTTAATTCTGCCGCTAGAAGGTACAGGTTTTGTTGTCTCAGAGGCTGTAATGGATTCTTTTCTGTGTGTTCTGTCTTTTGCCAGCCTGTCCCCCGGGCACCTACAAGATGTCGTCACGGCAGCAAGAGTGTTTCCCGTGTCCGGCTAACAGCAAGGCTGAAGAAGAGGGCTCTGTGCTGTGTGTGTGTGAGGATGACCACTTCAGAACTCCACTGGACCCTCCATCCGCACTCTGCACACGTAAGACAGTCAGGTTCTGTGTGGGGTGAATGTTTATGTGTGTATTTGCGTGTGTACTTATTTGTGCACAGGTATTTATTTATGTGTATTCTCATGTTTGAACAATCAAATCCTGTTGATTCCTGGTTTAATTTTGTTTACAGTGGGGTTTAGCACTGCCAACAAAAATTACCCAATACTTAAAATTACATTAATACTAAAAATTATAATAAACAAATTAATACACTAACACATTTTATAAACTATAATCCTAACCAATACCAAAACTTATGTTTATTAGTATTTATAAAGCACATATTAACCCTGTTCTGCATGACCATATTTTAAATAATCTTAAAGGGCTGGTTCACCCAGAAATGAACTACTGACCCTCATGTAGTTCCAAACCCTTAAGACCTTCTTTCATCTTCGGAAAAAAAGTAACTCTCTGACCTTCCATAGACAACAATGCAACTGCAATGTTCCCTGGTCCAGAAACTTACAGTAGTAAGGACATTGGTAAAACAGTCCATGTGACATCAGTGGTTCAACTATAATTTTATAAATCTACGAGAATACCTTTTGTACGCAAAGAAAACAATAATAACATTATTTATTCAACCGTTCTTCTCCCCGAGTTACCTTCTTCCGCCATTTTGAAGAGTACCGCAGAATGTAATATCATCATAATCATCATTGTTTCAATCAGCATGCGTGCACTTTATCCTGAACGTAAATGCTGATTACGTTGATTTAGTTCCGGGGTACTCTCCAAAATTACATGATGGTGAGTAGTTAACGACAGAATTTTAATTTTTGGGTGAACTAACCCTTTAATTCAGAGGTCCCCAACCACTGAGTTGCGACCCATCGCATTTGATCCGTGATACATACGGACGAGATCCTATACTATTCGGCATGCATGTGATTCGCAGATTCATTTGCCAATTTACACTATCAAGCAATTTTAAACCACAAAAGCAAGAAATGAAAGAGAGCTCAATTTGATACTCACGCCCTGTTCTCGCACACAATCAAAGCGCGCACAAGCATATAGAAACATGTTTCAGCTAGCGCGGAAATACCGAGTTGCGTATATATACACATAAAATTAGCTTATGTCAAAAATGCTTTACGCCCATGTCATTGTGCTTTAAATATATTTTTTTCTTGCTTATCCAAAAAATAATCAGATCTGTGACTCAACAAAAACAAAACAAAAAAAACAATATAATGTGTTGAACTACATAATACTATGTAATAGCATAATATATATTAGCGGTCCGCGAGAACATTTTCCAAACGTAACCATTCTGTGGTGTAAAAAAGGTTGGAGACCCCTGCTTTAATTCTACTACATACCTAAGCTTAACAACTATCTTAATAACTATTAATAAGCAATAAATTAGGAGTTTGAGGCAAAGTCGTAGTTAATAGTGGGAATTGGTCCCCAAACTAAAGTGTGACCATATATATTTGTACAATTCACTCTAGTAGTTACACTGTTATAGTTATTTATTTGTTAGTTATTGACACAATTAAAGATAATGTTTCATTTTTGTTCAATGTTTCATTTTTTTTCAATTTTGAAATGTTTTCTTTCCTAGCTTAATATGAATTATTAGCTGTTGTTAGCCAACTATAAACCATTCATAGGTTGGTGTGAGAGTGCTCCAAAAAGTCTGACACAGCAGCGTTAGCTCAACCGTTAGCTATTTGTTTGCCTATCAATGGCAGATGTAATAGTGAAAACCATTTCCAAAACAGTTGTTATTTTTTGCTATTCTGTTTAGTGGCTCTGGTGGCACAGAAATCACACACTTAACCTTTCAATTCTTGTGTGACCAGCCCTTTATTCTGGGCTGAATGAGTCTCTGAGTGCTTATGACTTTTATTTACACCATTAATTACTGTATTGATTAGGCTGCTGTTATATGAGGGAGAGAAAGACTGTGTGATCGTGATAATTATAGTATCGATTCTACAGTCACTCTTATGAGCAGATGCCACCAGTTTATTATTGTGTGTGTGTGTGTGTGTGTGTGTGTGTGTGTGTGTGTGTGTGAGAGAGAGAGAGAGAGAGAGAGAGAGAAGTAAAAATGTCTATAATGACTGTAAATGACTGAAGAAAAAGGATTGAAAGGAGGAGAGACATGATATGAATTGCATTACTCTTCTATGTGTATTTTGCATGCACTGCTCTGTGTGTGTGTGTGTGTGTGTGTATGTGTGTGTGTGTCCTGTCTTGTAGCGGATGTATCCTGACTGCAGCTGTTCCCCACCGCTCATGGCCACACGTGGACCGCATTGCATAAGCCTTTAGAGCCTTTAATAAATCAACGCTTCTTGCACACATCTAAATTATTCCATACACACACACTCACTCATGCTTGAGTGTTTGTGTTACAATTTCATTATCATCTGCTGCATTTATGATGAGACGAGACTCTTTTTCAAAAGCCTAGATCTCAAAATTAAAACTTAACAAATGCATGCATGAGAGAACAATCAGGTCCTCAGGAATGCTGAGTAGCATCAGTTAAGAACCGCTCTTTGTTATAACATTTCATACCTATACTTGGTTCCCACAATTAATTAAGAGTAATTCAAATTCCTTTGGTGGCATTTATTGGAAGTGACAGTTAGTTAAATGAAAGATATCACAAGCAAACTTGTAATATATGATATGATATGATAATTTAAGAATATTAAAAAAAATATAATAAAATAAAACAATAATATTAATAATAATTATTATTATTATTAAATAATTTTTTTTTATTATTATATTTGTTTATTAGCCTATAAGATTTGTTTATTAGATCTTGTTGTATTAATATTTATTTTTCATTATAGTAAGTTATGTAGTGAGTAGTATTCATGGAAATTGATCCAGATAAGTCTTTGTTTTTAAATGGAAGTATAAATATATTGAAATTAACTATATTTAATCTCAATATATTTATACTTTCATTTAAAACAAAGACTTATCTGGATCAATTTCAATGAATACTACTCACTACATAACTTACTATAAAGAATAATAAATATTAATACAACAAGATCTAGTAAACAAATCTAATAGTCTAATAAACAAATAAAATAAAAACACAAAATTAAATAATAATAAATACAATTATTGTATCATATTAAATAATTCTTAAAATATTCCTAGATGATATTATATTATATTACATAACATTACATTATATCATATTATATCATATGTTATGTTATGTTATGTTATGTTATGTTATGTTATGTTATGTTATGTTATGTTATGTTATGTTATGTTATGTTATTACATTAGATGTTAAATTAAATTTAAGTTACGTTACGTTACATAATATGATACAATATAATTTAAATTAAATTTAACATTAGATGTTATTATATTATATTATATTATATTATGCGTCTTATTTCACTAGTTTTGTTTTTAAATATTTATTAGCCATTTTAGAAGTATTCCTAGATATTGGGTCAGATAAAGTTTTTTTTTTTTTTTTTAAATGTATTGTGGATTGCTATTTGACGGAGGATGAATGTAAATAAAGATGGTTTCAAGTGATGTTTTCAATGCACATTTTATTTATTTTTGAGATGACCAGTTTGCAGAAAGACCATCTTGTCAAAAAATGAAAAACAAACTCCTTGCAGCATATTGAGTCCATCGTCACTGTGTGTGTGTGTGTGTGTGTTTGAGGGCAGCGGGGGGCACCTGTAGTGCTCTCGGCCTGAGCTGATGATGGGCAGCTTAAAGCCCTGGTGACATTTAAATGGCTTCCTGCTGCTGACAGATTCTTGTCTGACAAACGGCATTAGAGACGCAGGGCTCCAGCCTCGACCCGCTCCTCCCCGAGTCAACAGAACAGTCCCGCTCTACAGGACAGCAGCAATTAATGCATCTGATCTCTCTCCTCTTCCCCACCCCTCTTTTATCACTCTCTCTATCTATTAGATAAGAGGCTCTCATTCATTCTGCCCACATGATTCACCATAAATCAGTTGCAGCTTCTGGGGGAAGTAGTTGTAAATGCCTTTGCAGCAAGCCATTCAGTTCTGCAGCCGTTGATCTAACCATGAAATCAAATGCTTTTTATAGGCTATCACAAAACCCATTTTAAAATCTGAAAAACACAGTTATTGGTACTGCTGTGTTCAAGTTAAAATTTCTTTTTTCAGTGTTACTGTGTAAATTGTATGTGCTTTTGAAATCTACACACTTTTTTATAATGTCTACACTGAGTGGAAATGGAGGAATTCTTTGTATTTAAATTCAAGCGAAGCAGACAGTTCTACATTATGATAGTGGCCAAAATATTTGTGTGAATTATAATTTATTTTAATCACATTTAAAATTATATTAACTTTTTTAGTTTTTCCAGTTTTAAGATATAATTCATCTCAAATACATATGTTAATTTTGTATTTTACCTTGTTTTATGCTTTTAGTCAAGTGGGTTAATAATAGCAGTAATAATGGAAAAATACATGACATACAGTAGTAGTAGTAGTAGTAGTAGTAGTAGTAGTATTAAAGGGATAGTTCACCCCAAAATTCAAAATTCTGTCATTCATTACTCACCCTCATGTCGTTCCAAAGCCATAAGACATTTGTTCATCTTCAGAACACAAATTAAGATATTTTTGATGAAATCTGAGAGCTTTCTGACCCTACATAGACATCAACGCAACTACCATATTCAAGGCCCAGAAAGGTAGTAAGAACAGATTCAGTCAAATTACATGTCGGCACATTTAGATGAAGCAGCGTTTCCTCTCCCTGTATTTGTATGAATGGAGTTTTTGCTAGTGCATGAGAGCTGTGTTTGTCTTTGCCAATGCCCTCAGTACTCCATGATCTCTCTTTGACTGTCTTCCATGGCCTGTGTTCATTTCCTCTCAAGTGATTTTAAGCCTCAAGCTCTGTTAAGCTTTACCCAGTTGTAGCTAATTGGGTTAAATTATTAAAAAGAATTACAGTTCATTGAGGGGTAATTATCATCATGTTAATTAGAGTATGTTCAGATGACATTTATTTAATGCTTAAGATTTTTTTTTTTTTTGGTGGTGGTGGTACTGAACACTTCAGTACTTTTTGTTTTAATCAAGCATCACAAACTTCAGTTGTTTATTTATTTTTACACACAGGCCCCCCCTCTCCGCCTCGAGATCTGGTCTACACCCTCAAACAGTCCACACTCATTCTGGAGTGGGCCGCTCCGAATGACTCAGGCGGCCGAGGGGATCTCACCTACAGCATAGGCTGCCGGCGATGCGTCGGCCCCCCGCGGGCCCCACAGGTGCAATGTGAACCCTGCGGAGCCAGCGTGGGCTTCGTACCACAGCAGAGCGGCCTGACGGAGTGCACAGTCACCGTAGTCAATTTGCTTCCCAACTCCAACTACTCCTTTAGTGTGGAGGCCCGGAACGGAGTCTCGGAGTTACTCCCCAACAAAAGGTTCTACACGCAGGTCAACATCTCCACCAGCCTTCCAGGTACATTCTTCATGAAATATTTAAACTTGTGTTTACTTAGTATTAGGGGTGTAATTGTGCATAAACATGATGGTTCGGTACATACCTCAGTTTTGAGATCACAGTTCAGTATGTTTTCGGTAAAGCAGGGGGAAAAAACAAACATAAAATTGCTTTTTTTATTATTAAACAGTAGTTTACTGAATAAATTGCTCTTTATTTGAATAAATTCACTTATAATAAAAATTTTCTGTAGGGATGAAAATCTACCTTTAGCTTATGATCTAAGTGACGTGACATACAGCCAAGTACCCCACACTGCCATTTGAACTGAGGCGTTTATACAGCGATCTGTCACGTCAAACAAAGTCCGTCACAATGGCATTTATCGTTTGAATTTCCTAAAAAAAATTGACATAATTTGAAAGATTTTTTCTTATCAAAAGTAATAATATATAAAACTAGAAGTTTCCAATGAAGTTCCACTTGTGCAGTGGTTAAAACAATGCTGTATTTGTTCGGTACAGATTTCGGTAATTAATTTTCGGTATAAATACGTGTATCGTTGCACCCCTCCCTAGTATCATTCCCTTTAATTCCGAATAAAGTGCTTCAGTGAGTCAAAGTTCACTTTTTTATGAGGATAAAGCCTGTTTGGCAAGAGGCAGTTAAAACACTGTAAAACACAAGATGCTGCTTTTTTTCTCTTTATGTCATCTGATGTCATATGATCCCACATTGCAGCTTTTACATTAGTCAGTGTAATGTGGATAGTGACTGCTGGTTTGCATGTTTTTTGTTTTTTTTGTCTTTGAGTGGTTGTCTTGCTCCTGATGTTGGTAGAGACCGTATTTGAGGACACGGTCCTCTCTCAGTAATACTGCAGCAGATGCTTTCACTCATCTCCATTTGATTTGAGTGAAATAGTCCCTTTTTAGACCCAAATGAGGTTGTGATAAAGCAGCTTATTCATCTTAGTGCTTCTCAGTTTCATTGCATCCTCGTGTCGTTGATGTCTTTCCATACCATGTGGGATTAAACAACATTCCTGTCCTCTTTAATGAGATCGGCAGCAGTGGTCAGTGTTATTGCTTTTTTTATTATTATTGTTTTTTTTTATTGTTATTTTGGTTTAGTAGATATATAATGGTACACATGTTGAAGACTAAATGTTCTGCACATAATTGGAGATTATAGTAATTTATTTCAGGTGAAATTGCCATTTTTCTGCTGTTTTATACCACAATAAAGAGAAATTGGTGTCTGAATGCAGTGTAATTCTCAAAGACCCCTTTGCTATAGTCACAGATTTCATTAAACAGCTAGGGTTATGGGAAAGAAAAAAGCCAGTATTGTGCTCATAACAGAAATGAATGATGTCATAATAATAATAATAATAATATCTTTTTTTACTTTTTAGAATTTTTGTGACCAAATGATTTCAAAATATTTTTGCTATTTTAATTTTTTTCTTTTTTTGTGTTTGTTTTGTGGGCTCATAACATAAATAACTAATGTTAAACATAATCATACCTGCATAATGTAAGACTATTGCCCATTTTTAGAGTCATACTATGTCAAAAACATAGTTTTACAGCTAGAATGCACCTTGTTTTGTGTGCCTGTACAGGTACGTGTGTGTATCTGTAAATACATTTTGCTTATATTGTGGGGCCTACAGTAAATGTCACCATAAGGATAGTAAAACCTCACATTACATCCAGCCAACAGCCTTCATGAGGTAAATGGCTTATTAACATAGAAAATAATCTCTTAATGCAGAAAGGCTCATGTGAGGGTTTGTTTAGGAGCTAAAAAATACCTTTAGCACAATGCAATATCAGCATAACTGATAATAATGGTATGGAAAGTGCCCACCAAACACAGACGTGCGTGTGTGCATGTCGACCCATGAGCGCACACTGCATTTTTTGTGCCGACCAATTACAAAATGAAGTTGTATAAGAGCAGCATCTGCAGTCAAGCAGGGCTTAGTGAACAGCTGGTGTGTGTTTGTGTGAGAGGTCATTTCTAAGTTGTGCTTAAACACACACACATACATTGTACGCAATATTATGTTAATGCCCGGTTACACACTTCAGAAATCACTTGGAGTATTAGACCCTTACCTGTGTCGTCAAATGCCTCTACAGGACAATGTGCACTGATATTAACTCCCTTTACACAATATCCTGATTAACACCGACCCACTGAGCCACACACACATACTGTACAGACTCGCACTCACATTACCGCTTGCTCAGATTTTTCAATGATCTCAGAGTGCCCGAACACAAAGGCTGAAATAAGCAGTGCAGGAGCCGCATGTTTATTAATGGAGGAGATCTCTTTCATCAAGACTCATACACACTCAGATTTTGCTTTCCATTAAGAGTTAATTGCAGAGTGTTTATTTGGCACTCAACTCCTGTGCCTTTCATTATTTGATACTCTTCCCAACACAATTGCTTTTTCTCAGCCAAAAATGACTCTTTCTTTGTCTCTCACACCTATTCAGTAGTTTATTTTCTCTTTCTTTCTCTCCTTTTCCCCTTCAGGCAGAGTCCAAATTAACTTTTTTTCACACCTGCCAAAGCAAGTGAATTGAGAACATTTGCCAGCCATGAAGCTGTTTATATAGATTTTTTTTTTTTTTTTTTCAGGATATATTAGGATATTTTTTTTTTTTTTTTTTTTTTAGGATCTTTTGATGAATAGGAAATTTGAAAGAACAAAGAAATCATAAAAAATCTTTGAGAAGAGATGTCTTTACTGTCCCTTTTGTGTAATTTAATTGGTCCTTTCTGAATAAAATTATGAATATTCTTTAAATATATAATATATAATCATTTATTATGTAATATTTAATTATTTTATTGTTTAATTATTATATTTATAATTTATTATTTTATATTTATTTTCATTTGCTATGACACTGGCAAATATTTTGTTATCTACTCACCAAAGCCAGATTTCAAATTGCATTTGGCACTTGGTGGGTGTTAAATTTGGACCTGGGTCTCAGGTATAAATCATATTCCTTTGTGTTTTCATCCTTGTGTGCTTGAAGTTGTGTGGGTAGCCATAACACAAGTCTTTTATTCTTATGTGTGTTGCATATTCTAACTTAATTTTGCTCTCTTCTTCTGTTCCGTTCTCAATAAACGCACCATTATTCTTTCCCTCACACAGCACAGGCTCAAGGTTAACTGGAGCTCTCAGAGGAAGTGCTATTACTTTATTGTGATGTACAGTCTCAGAGGCAGCTGTGTGTTTGAGCTCTGTGATTAGAGTCGGTGCGATTGCAAGCCAACAAAAAGGAGTTTAACTGACTAGATGCTGAGATCAGTGCCATGCTTGTGTTAAATGTGCAGCTTCTGTGTTTATTGGTCCTTTGTTGAACTGTGTGCAAATGAAATATAAGCATGCTGATCATTTTGAGAGCAGTTTGCAGCGACCAAATTGGGTCACTCGGCAGCCATCTTAGTAAAGCCCCCAGACATATGTTTTCTATGTAGGTAAATGGCTGCTCCTATCTACTTGAATAATTCCCTGAAATGTCAAAATGACATTTAAGTAAATATTTGTAATCAGCTGTAAAATGTGGTTCATAGCAATATTAATGCATTTCATGAGTTTAAAGGGATAGTCCTCTAAAAAAAGGGAAATTCTGGCATCATTTATTCATGTGGTTTTTAAACTTGTGTGACTTAATTTTTTTTTTCTGTGGAACACAAAAAAGATATTTAGATGTGTGGTGGAAACCAAAAAAATTTTGTTACCATTGTACTTTTTGTCCATAATGTGAACCGAAACTTTGCTTACCAACATTTTTCAAGCTCATTGTTTAGTTTTATACACTAAACAGTTCTGGTACTGTGTTGGGTCACCATTTGAAGGGATACTTCATGCAAAAAATGAAAAGATGTGTCCAGTATTGTTTTGGACCCCATTGTGTGTCATTGTATAAAAGATAAACAATTCTTCACAATATCATCTTTTATGTCATACAGGTTTCACGACATGAGAATGACATATTTTAATTTTTGGGTGAACTATCTCTTTCTAACTATCCTTATGTCTAATGTAAAAAATTGAGTTGAGAGTTGAGAATCACTGTTAGTGCCCTTCAAGTTCCAAATAAAAAGAGAAAACTAACAAATTAAAAAAGATTCTATATACAGATAACCAAAAGCTATCCAAAAAAAGAAATAAATAAATAAATATGCTTATTTACTATATAAACAACTTTTCCCCTCTATTTTCTAGCAAAAACACTGGAAAAACATTTCTAGGAAAAACATTTTTCACTTCAGAAAATGCAAGTAAATCTGTTACAAAGAAAGTGATGCATTAAATTAAAGGTGAAATTTTGAAGCATAAAAACGTAAAACTTACTCTAATAATCTTTTTCATGTTTACAACTTAGACAAATAATTTTTTAGAGTGCACACTGTGAAAGGTTCAGTTACATAAAATGACTAATACTATGGTATAAGATTTTGGTCAAGCTGCCCATCCCTACTGTATGTTGAACTGTTGAATTCGATTTTAGAAAAACCTTAGTAACTGTTACATTTTGGAGTACGTATAATGTAATAGGCTTAAATCAAGCAGCTTCCCTCCTCACTATGTGAGCAATAATCTGAATTTAGCAGAAGAAATCATTCAGAAATGACACGCACCCATAAACAACCCCGCAAAGGTTCACAAGTGTGTAAAAACTTTGTGTCAAATCAGCTGTGGAGGTCCCTGGAGATCCGAAGCAGGAGGAGTTCCTGTCCCCCACGGGACCTCCTTCCTTACGGCCTCTCAAGAAAAGAAGCCAAGCAACCTCTCCTTTCAAGCCGAACCTCCCAATAGGGCCTGCAGTGGGCCGATAAAGTCCGGCTCAAAGCTTCCTTCTCAAATACAGGGAAATCCGTTTGGTTAGGGTGCACTTCTCATCGACCTGTGGTCTTAAACTCTACACTGGCTAAGAGCAAACGCTGCCGGCCGTGAACCGTGCACTGTAAAGCTTCACAGATCTTCTCCACAGCGTGGATACACCACTGAGCCCTTATCCTGAGAGGAAGTTTAATATTTCCCTTTGGGAAAGCGAGAGGAGGGATTGGCTAGAAGCTTTAGTTTAGGGTGGGGGGGAGAGTGTGCCCTCAAATCACTAATGCAGTATTCATAAAGGTCACTGGCTCTTTTGTGACATATTGTCTCAGAACACAGCAAGGGCATCAGTCCCATCATGCTCTCTGCTTGCATGGAGCCCGTCACAGTTAACTGAGGTAATATTGCAGCAGTACACTAGAGCGTGTTGACATGTACACAGATACATGAAGAGAGACCGTAGAGATCGCACAAACACTGGCTTATATGACAGCTTCAATGTATAAGCTAAACCCTGAAGGTACAAGCAATAAAATGTCCAACAATCTTCACAGTACTAGTGATAGACTGATACAGTATATTGGACAGGGTGGTTAATCGCTTGAGATTCAGCCATTCTGAGACTTGAGATTATCGAATTAACCCTCTGGGGTCTAAGGAGTTTTGGGGGCCTGAAGAAATTTTGGCATCCCCTGATTTTGAGCTTTTTTCAGTTGCTTATAAACACATACATGGCTAAAGTCTAATAACACTGCATTCAGTACAAACTGGGCTACAATAATATGTAAATAGCATGTATGTACATGATTGTGTTTTTGAGAAAACAACGTTTATGCATGGTTAGTGAAAAACTACAATTTTGAGGTCACTGAAATAAGGCCATAAAACACCTAGAGAACATTTGTTCACAAGACTGTCAAACTTGGATCTTGTAGCCTAGAATTTTTGCTTCAAAATGATGTAAAAATCTTGTTTACTCGCTCACAGAAAACAATAGATTTATTTAAATTTTCGAAGACACTTTTTGTTTCGAAAGGGCATATGCGAGTAGGCATCAACTATCATGAATATTTGTGTGATTCACACCTGAGAAGACAAAGCCCCGCATAATGAGCTGCATAATGAGCCTTTCAGCCAGGTGTGTGAATGAGAGGGAAGGGTTACAATAAAGAATGTGAGGACAAAATAAATGTATATATTTTTAGGTTTGTAATTTATTTAGAATATATTTAATTATCCACCAAAATAACTTGAGATTCACTTGCAAGTGCAGTTAAACAGTTTATTAGGAACAATCAAAGCTGTCTTTCAAAGCTGAATTTTTAGCACCATTACTCCAGATCCTTCAGAAATCATTCTAATATTCTGATTTGCTACTCAAAAAAACATTTATTATTATTATTATTATATATTTTTTTGGGATTAATTGAAAGAACAGCATCGTTTGTAACATGATTATTGTATTTATCATCACTTGTGTGCTAAATAAAAGTTTTAATTTCTATATATACTGACTCCCAGCTTGTAAATGGTATAGTGTATAATGTATATTGTTACACTTGGAATAAGACTGGAGTAATGATGCTGAAAATTTAGATTTGATCACTGGAATAAATTAAATTTTAAAATGTATTCAAATAGAAAGCAGTTATTTAAAATAGTAAAAAATATTTCACAATATTACTGCTTTAGCAAAGGCAACTTTCTGTATTTTGGATCAAATAAATGCAGGCTTGGTCAGCAGAAGAGAATTCTTTACAAAAACAAAAAATCTTAAAATTAAAAAATCATAGACTGCTATTGTGTCATGTTGAAATATATAAATGAACATCACATACCTGGCACATACCTCATATTACTTTTATATCTTATTGCTGTCTATGTTATACGTTAGAACATTAAAAAAAAACATCCTGGCATCGTGAATCATTGAGGTGATGTAAATGAAACTTCATTATACATTTATGTTTCACTTGATTATACATTTAGTAAGGAATTATATTTTGGAAAAAGTCTAACTAGTAAAATGTGTACAAGTTATATGAAAACTAATACAAGTAGATTAATAATAAAAAAGACTTACTCGTGTTTATGATATCTCTGGGTCAAGCCGCTTCATTCTTCTTTCTGAGGTAATCCAAATCTTATTCCTCTTCCCGGTCTTGAGATGAATTATGTCTTATTCCTCTCAGCACGAAGCGAACAGTAACATTTAAAAAAAAAGTTAAGTACAGTCTCGCTGCTTTGTTTGCTGTGAAGTGGGCGTTTACCTGCCGCGAGCTTCACGTAGACGATTGTAATATCAATAGAGCGCTCGGCGCATGGGTGTGGTCGCATTAGATATAATGAAGGGAGACGTGAAAGACTGGACATCGCGTTGTTTTCATATGGATTACTTTATCACAGAGTATTTGTTTGCTCAGTTTAAAAGTAGACATGTCAACTTTTCTATAGATCTATCTCTCATCTCTTTGTTGAGTATTTGCTGAGTTACAGTTCATTTTAATGACGCGTTTCTAAATGAAGATCACGCAGAACCAAGGCGGCAGACAGCGCACTCTGTTTGTTTTCTTTATTTTATAAATGCACAAAGTTTTGTTGTTATTATGTGTGTATACAAATAAAAGTAGACCCTTTACAGATTCAATTGATGTATTGCTCTTATCTGTACGATCAAATCTGAACGTGTAATTTAAGTTTTCTTTTTCATTTCTATCATATTCCAAAAAAAAAAAAAAAAAAAAAAAAAAAACCCTGGCTACGTGTTCTGTACTAGACTAACTGACACTTGTCATAGCACTTGTATACCGTTGTTGTTTTCTCGTTGATCAAATTGTTTCTACTGTTCTCATTTGTAAGTCGCTTTGGATAAAAGCGTCTGCTAAATGATTAAATGTTAAGTTATTTTCGGGGTTATCAGGATCATGCCACAAAACGCGTATCCACGTTGATCGACTCCAGAGGGTTAACAGAAGCGTGTCGGTTGCACTTTCTGCTGAAAGCGTCGTCAATTGATAACATGCATTTTCCAACAATGAGTCAATTCTGAGTAATTCACTCTTATTGTTCTTGACAGGTCCACATAGGTATGACTAAAATCAGTCATTTTATGTCACTGAAAATTTTTTTTTGTTCTTAATTAACCTAAAAGTTTGTATATTATATAAGCATGTTCCAATGCCTATTTCTGGATAATCCAGTGTATTAAATAGTTTGTTAAACAGGATAAAGTACCCTTTAAATTACTGACACTGTAATAATTCACTGTAATAGTTTTTTAAAGTGCCTCATACACCATTTAATACTGTTGATCAGAAAATTTGATCTGAATTATTTTTCTCTTTTTATTCATTTTATTTATTCGTAAATATATTTATATTCTAAATAAATATATAAAAAAAATAAAAGTAACATAGTCATACCACCCAGGCCTTGGACATATGTGCGTTAACATCTGACTGTGTGCATTTCCAAGCTGGCTTATGCCACAGTACATGCTGCAAATTCAAATTAACTAGACATCTGTTGAGGCATTTTTTTTTCTTCCAACGTTAAATCAGTGTGAATTTATAAACTGAAAGAAATCTGATGGCATTCCAACCCCCATGATTTGTAAAGGCTTTTTGTCACCATGGATGAGTCACTTATTTTTTGGCGTATTTTCTGTGGTAGATAAATAATAAATAACTCCATCGGCTACATGAATGTGCAAGTGCTTCATTCAGATCTTTAGAATCACCCATGACACATAGTAATTTTTAAAAGTGCCTCATACAACATTTAATACTGTGGATCTGAAAATTTGAGGGTTTAAATCTGAATTTTGAGCCAGCTGTGAATAAGACCCAAACAAAGAGTGGGCAGATTTGGGTCACATCATCTCTCAGATCTGAGTTTGGACAGCTCTGCTTTTGATAGATTGCAGCTCTTTTACACCAGAAAACACTTTCCATAGTTGCTCAACAAAGCCCCAATGTTTTCACGATTGTTTCAGGGAGTTTATGCGCCTGATGCGTGTGTGTGTGTCAGAGGGAGACAGGCAGAGGGGAGGGGTCACTGTGGAGGGATTGACATTTCAATATCTTCAGAGGATTTGGTTTGGCTGCTTTAGATGGCCGAGGCCTGTGGAGCTCTCTGGGGTCTGGCACCTCTGCGCGCCTCATCAGAGGAAGGGTGGGGTGAGAGGGATAAGAGGATGACATAGGGTGAAGGACAGCAGGATACATGGCCCAAAGAGGACAGAGAGAGAAGTGTGTGTATGTATGTCAGCCTTACTTTCTTCTGTGCAACACAAAAGAAGATATTCTGAGGTTTTTTTCCAAACCGTTGTTGTTTGGACCCACCGACTTTAAATGTATGGACAAAAACTGTTAATTATCTTATTTAGTGTTTCACAAAAGAAAGAAAATCATACAGGTTTAGAACGATTTAAGTGGTTAAATTATGACAGATTTTTATGGGAATAAAGGCATTACATTGTGGAAATAATCTCATAAATCTTTTACAACAAAATAGTAACAGTTTATAAAATTCAGTTTAATCTTGTTTCAGGGTGGCACTTATACGCTGGTGTATTTTCATATAATTTAATTTGAATTTAGTATGTTTCATATTTTAGACATTAGTCTCACTAAATATTGTTAAATGTATGCTTAACATATACATTTTTTTAATATAAGTGAATTGAATCTTGAAATCTTAAATCTTGAAAAAGAAACATTTTAGTGGATTTATTTCCAAAATAAATGAACATTCCTGGCTGTTTTGTAGTACCTGCTGCTCTATGCAACCTTACAAAGAATCCCAGCATTAGACAAGTTTATTTTTACTTGTACACAGAAAAAAGTTCAAAGCTGTCACTGTGCTCTGGTAAAAAGCTATATATTAACCCCTATTAGGTGCATATTAGTATCTTAAAAGTACATTTTAGTACTTTAAAAGTTCACATTAATGCTTTAAAAGTACATATTAGTACCTAGAGTATACAAATTAGTACAATTTGAAAAGTTATTGCCCCAGTAATAGTTTTGCACCTTTCTTCTGAGATACCTGACCATTACAGTCCGACTTCAACAGATTGACCAGTCAGCATCTTTAATGTTTGTTTCTCTCTCCCTCCTCCACATCCATCCTCCCGTCAAAAGCGACACACTCTCAGAAGCTCAAATCTTCCAGCTCAATTCACAGCACTTCCGTGCGTTACCGCACCCTCTGTCTCTCTGCCTAACAAGGGAGCTGCTCTCTCGGTCTTCACTAATGGGGGAAAATGAGAGAGCACAAGGCTCCAGCAGCTCTAAAAGAGATTGAGTCATCACCCTCCATTCAGTGCCACACTCATCCAATTTGGCCCCCTTTGTCACAGAGTGCAAAGGACTTTAATTGGTTGCAACGCAACGTCTTTTCCTCACCCTCTGCGAGGGCTTGCTTTTACCATTTGAGGTCTTTGTGGTAATCACGGATGTTTTTGCAAGCTTGTTATGTGGCATGCAAGGAGTTGGATGTTGGATTGAGCGCACACACATACGCAGCCAGACATCCTTAGATCATCAGATTGTTGCAAAGAGCTCTAAAAGAGTGGCGAGCAGCTAAAATGAATCAGGCTCTCAAAACAGAGGGAGGTGAACGAATGCATGAAAGGAGATGAAAACTAACTCTAAATGCCCCTCTTCCTTTTTAGTCTCACCCTCGTAAATGTTGTGATCTTTATTACACTGAGTGTTGGAGCTGGGTAATATATTTGCAATATACTGTACAGCAGTCGTGATTTTGATGATGATATAAAATTAGGAAACATTGTGGTTTAATGCAGTCTTATTTAGCCATTAAGTTTAAAGAGCGTGTCATTAGATTAGTTTTGCCATTCTTCTTGGTCTGCGACTCATGAATATGAGACAGCTGTGAAGTAACGTCTTAAACTTGAGTAGCAAAAAGCTTCAGAGTTGTTCAGTCAACTCATTTCAGATATAAAACTTAGATTCAGTGATTTGTTTGTTAACACACAAATGGTTCGTGTAAGTCCCTGCATAGCATTTGTCCACAATTGTTAATTATTAATGTATATTTTTTATATTTATTTTTATTTTAAATAAGTGCTGCTCTTTGTAACTTTGTTTACCAAACAATCCTGAAAAAAATAATTACCGTTTCCATACAATTATTAAGAAGTACAGCTGTTTTTAACATTGATAATAGTAAGAAAATGTATTAAGCAGCAAATTGGATTAAATAAGATAAGATTTTTTAAATTGCAATAATATTTCACAATATTACCGTTTTATTGTGTTTTTGATGATGACAGTGCAGCCTTGGAAAGAAACCTTGAAATAGTCTTAATTTATAAACATTTAAAACACACACCAAACTTCTGAATGGTAGTATTGTGGAAATTGCAGTAATTTACAAGGGACAACTTCTCACTTTGAGCACACGAATGCGTGTGTCGTTTATTTTTTAAGGAAAAACAAGAATACCAGAACAATGGCGCTGACCAGCGTTTTACATCATCACGCATTCCGAACATTTAAAGGGACCACGATCCCTGAACAGTTATGCAGAAACACAGTGTACAGAACTACACTTAACCAAGGTGAATTATGTCTGTCACATTCACTACAGTGTATTAAATGTTCTATTAAAAACATATGTTTAGGTAAATATAGCTGTTTATTAAAATGTATTGCAAATAGGTTGGAAAATTGACTTAAATTGTTTTAAGAAGATTTTTTTATTTGATATTTAAAATATTACTTAATTATTGCCATTAAAATTGGCATTAAACCTTTTAAGACTGCTGTAGTGGCTGTTTAGTTGAAGTGACGTTCCTTCTGTCTAAAAAAGTTTAATAGAAAACATATTAATATTAATATTTGTAAATCCCAGATATCATCAAAAAGCTAAAAAACTGGCTCGCTCGCTCTCTCTCTCTCTCTCTCTCTCTCTCTCTCTCTCTCTCTCTATATATATATATATATATATATATATACTGTATATATATATATATATATATATATATATACTGTATATATATTTGTTTACCTGTATCACCCAGCCTTTTTGTATTATGTTTGTTTTGCGCATATCTCTGTGTAATAAATAGCTCAAAATTGCATTTTTGACGGGTTATTATGCATGCAGAATGTGTGTATGAGTTGTTCAGGATGCTTTGTGTCTCTGTGTGTGTGTAGCTGTAGGGGGTTGATGAATTGCTCTGTCTCCACTCCCACTGCTCAGGCAATCTTGTGATGAGACCGATGGCCTAATGCTTTGATTGACAGCTGTCTGTCATCTCTGGGGGAGATGTCTGTCTGACGGTTTGCTGTCTGCCAGACCACCCCGTCTCTGGTTCTTTTCTTTGCAGTCAGTGCTGCATAAATTCTTTTGTGTGTGTGTGTGCGCGTGTGCATTTCTTTTACACAGAGCTTGTTTTATACTTCTCAATTCAGTCTAACTTTGCTGCACTTCACATGAACTCTTCCAGCTTAGTGTGTTGTCTGCCTGTGCTGTCGGCTTGTTTTACGCTCTGTCTGTAGCTTACAGCATTGTTGCTGCTTTGTGTCTGGAAAATGAAGCTCCTTGTATTTCTGTCAGCCCCCTCTCTCTGTGTTTCCCCTTTTTCATTTCCTCCTCCCCATTTCCTCTCTATTTATAAGATAGGTGAATAATAAGCTTCTTATATCTTCAGGAGTGTTTTTGTGTAGACTGTTCAGATAGATAGATAGATAAATAAATAAACCCACTTCCCCTTTAATTATTTACTGTTTAATACTTTCTTCTATCCTACTTTCTTCTACTATATAGTTATATAATAATTATTAATATACTAATTTATACTAATACTTTCTTCTTATGCTATGGCAACCCTGAATTTAGTGGCTCTGCAAACATTGCTCTGTTTGTTTTAGCCCCACACTTGTTTGAGCAACACTCACTCAACCAATGACACGGGTTGGGGGCGGAGCTATCTGTTAGGCCAGCCAATGAATGATGGATTTTTTTTCAAATGTAAACCTGTGTGAAAACAGTCATTGTTTTTGTAGCTTGGTGTTGGAAATAATGCAGAAATTACACATTGTATCTTTAGGGACACTCATAATTCTGGGGTAAAGAATTTGAAATTCAATGCTATTATAACTATTGGCAAATCTGATCCATTTATTCGCATTTTTCTGCCTTCCATCTCTGTTTGCTGTTCCTGCACTCTTTCTTTGCTCTTTTTCTTCTTCTTTTAAAAGCCTTTTTCTCCCATTTATCTCCTTTTCCTCACCATTCTTTCGTGTTCTCTCTTCTTTCTCTCCTCCTCCACCTCCGCTTCCTCTTCCCTTCCTGCTTCCTTTCGTTCCCCGTCTCTCTGTCCCAGGTGTACGTAGGGTGTTGTAATATCATTCGTTAGATGGAAATGTATATGTCTTGCAGGCTTCAGTTCCTGCTCCTCTATCTCACCCTCCCAGCAGGCCGACAGAAATCCCCTCTTCCACATCCTCCCTCTTTCCCTCCCTCTATTCTATCCTTCCTGCTCTCCCTGCGATAATATAAATGATAATAGCAACTCTATCAACCTGCCCAGCTGGTGAGGCATACTGGGTAATGTGTACAACCATTTGTTTGTTTATTTCAGAATATTTTTTCTTTATTTATTTCTTGGTAGCAGATTGTAAATGTGTGCGTGTGTGGAATATGCTGTGTACGTATGCAGCCTTTTGGCCACATTTTGGGGTGGATAATGTGGTGGAAAAACATTTTGTCATTTTGGAATATCTGCAACTTTGTCAATGCATAATGCATCATGTCATATAATGAATTTTGAGTACATTCAACAGTTTTAATGGTTGAATACGTTTCATTCAAAGTATGTGCTTTTGTGCTGCATTAAAGAAGAGCTTGACTCCTTATCCTCATAGAGCACTGCAATGGATGTGTCTTAACAGTGTAATACACACACTTTCTCTCTAACCGCAAGGTTAACTCAAACCTGGAGGCATCTCATGCTCTGCGAGACAGCAGTGATATAGCAGTGGCGTATGTGTGTATGTTTGTGTGTTATCATGCATGACTTGACTATTTGGTCGCGTTCCCCACTGCCATTGCTGAGGGCAAGATCACATTTCACCCTGCCAGACTGTTGCAACCCTGTATTTCTCTCTCTAGTCTCTCTACAGTCAGCAGTGTTTCACTGCCAGTTGTCAAAAACATTGCTAACTGGCTGTATTGAAAGAAAACTGAATCTTTTTTTTTTTTTTGTTATTTGCACCCGTTGTACTCTTTCACACTCAACAGTCCTTTTAAGTGGATGTACTGTAAGTATTTAACAAAAGCACCACGATTAGCCGGATGTAGTCGCTGCAGTGGCGCGAGCCAAAGACTGCAGAGCCAATAGAAGGAATTCTCCAGACAATAATGAGACGACTGAGGATGAGAGAGAGACTTACGCATTTATTCACAGGAAGATGTCCTGAGGGAGTGACGTGTGCTTGCCTGCACGCTCCGATAGCGCACTGCTCCGTGCCAAACGGAGTTTCCAAAGCGCCCCTGCTGAAAGAATCTGTGGCTCTACCACTGCAAAAAAAAGCCATGTTGGCTCTGTCTAGAGGGCAATACAGACTGCTCAAGAAATCCTGTGCTTCCTTACTCTTGTGACCACTGGCATGCTGCAAAGATGATGTTCTTTATCAGAATATTAACTATCAAATTAATGTTTTTTCCATTGGCAAGTCAGTGTTATTTTAGTGTTATGTACTTTTATAGTCTATATATATATATATCAATATTTTGAATTCGTTTTTATTTTTATATTTATTTTTCAGTATTTAAACAAATAATATATTTTTTAAATAATTATTAAAATTATTTTTTATTATTATTTTTAAATTTACTTTTTTTATATATATATATATATAATTTTAGTATTTCGACTTAAATTTTTATTAGCTATTTGCCAAGGCAATGTTTTAATTAATATTTGTATTATTTATATTTATTTTATATTTTTATTTCAACCTTATTTCAATTAGAAAAAAAAATTATAATAAATTGTTTCAGTTAACAGTAACAACACTGTGGGAAATATATGAAAAGCTTTTTTGTAGTGCATTGATTGGGGTTTAAAGATGTCATGTTCACATTTACCTAATAGAGTGTTTGTGTATGCTATGAATGCATATGTATGTGTGTGTGTTTGAAAGGTTAAAGGTTAAAGGTAGTGTAACAACCTAACCTGTCTTACAGAGGTCAGTTCAATATCGCTGTCCGATTCAGAACATAACCTTCGGTTTGGCGCCTGCAGTGATGGAGTTACACTCAAAGCAATTCATCTTCTTTCTCATTTCCTCCCACTTGTATGGGGTCAGAATTCCAGTAATCAGGTGTGTGTGTGTGTGTGTGTGTGTGTGTGTGTGTGTGTGTGTGTGTGTGTGTGTGTGTGTGTGTGTGTGTGTGTGTGTGTGTGTGTGTTATGCAGGGTGCTGTTAACTATGTTTGCAAGTGCATTTTTACAGAGTTGGAGTGGGAGGCAGAGCAGCAGTTTGGAGCTCTTTATACATTATTCATTATGGTGGGTAAGAAACAACAGCCTGGAGTAGAAATGGAGAGGGAGAGAAGCTTCTCTTACACCCAGTATAACCCACAAAATGTTATGTTGTGCCTCTCATCCCTCTTGAGATTATAAATCCATTTATTAGCAAATTAGGTGGGTTTTTTTTGTTGTTGTTGTTTTTTTGCTAAATTTTTTTCTCCACACGTAACTTGCTGTGGGGTCCAGAAGTGTGAGACCACGTAAAAAATCTGAGGAAGTTTTATGAAATTTCTAGGCTACAAATAGTATAAGATAATCTGACTTTATGAACTGCAGAAAGCGTTTTATGCTTCAATAGAGCCAAGAGCATCTCACCTGATGATCATGTTCTCCAGCATTTGTACAATTTTACATCATGTTTACAAAAACTTGTGAAGTAGGATTTATTTTATATTTCTTTGGCTATAAATTACTGTAACTAAGTACTGGTGTGACATTTTTTTTAAATTCCTAATCCAGTCACTAGAACCCCGTTTAAAAAAAACACAAAATACTACAAAATTCTGAAATTGAAACTTCTGGGTTTTTAAAATTGAAATTGTAATGCTGATATAATTTGTAGTTTTATTATGTATTGTATATTATGTAGATTTCTGTAGTTTTAATTTTTGTTTTAAAATAATTTTTAAAAATGTTTTTGAAAAAAGATATGAAAGTTTAACACTATTATACAAAATAAGTAAATATAATTAATAATTGTTCATAAAGCTATTCTTGAAGCTATTGTGAATGCACATACTCGGGCAAACACACACACACAAATAACTTGCTCTTTTTGTTTAAAAGTGTGATTTCCTTTCCTAAATCTGCCTTATTGAGTGTTGAAAAATCCTCCATTCATATTTTCTTTGTGGCCCGTCTACCTTGCCGTAGCATGTGTGTTACCACATACACACTGAACTGTGCTGGGTATGTGTCTAATGAGTTCAGTTTTGTTTTTTGTCATTTCCCTCCATTCACCATTATTTCCTGTCATCTCTACAGTACACCTGTCAATAAAAGTGGCATTAAGGCCAAAGATAGAATGAAAAAGAGGTCACACATCTGGTCAGGATCGAATCGTCTGTACACAGTGTAGTCATAAAGCTGTCAGCCGTCTCACACAGCATGTCACAGTACAGTTGTCCATGATCTTTAATGAGCAGTGTAGCTGTCACTTTGAGATCAGAGGATTTGTACTGAGATATCTTAGTTTTATTTCATGCTCGTGGGATGTCTGGAGTTGCTGGAAATGGAGAAGCAGGCCGAAAGAACAGCCTGAATGACAATAACCCTCATCCCTTTGTCAGACACATGAAGAGGACAAGTACTGTCTTTGATCAGCACCACAAATGACACTGTAATTGTGAATCATCATGATATAAAGACGACGTGACGGAAACTGTGTGAGTGTGTTTTTGTTAACATGCTACTGCATGTGAAGATAGAAAAGCAAGCATTACATGAAAAATAAGGTTTGTTTTGGTTCTTGGTTGATGTATGAGAGTCTTATTTGTCCGATGCTTGTTTTTGACGTGATGGAGCTGTCAGTCCTCGGTGGGGGATTTTGAGTGGCAGCTCTCAGCTGTTCTGTCATCGTTAATCATCTCTTAATCAGAACGGCAGGAGACTCACTCACACTCGCCCATCTAACTCACTCTCTTACATTCAGGACAGGAAATAGTCTTGCAGTTTATAGTAGGTGAAAAATAGCACGTGAAAAGTGTAGTATGCCCAAATTTAGGCAAACTGACCTATTACTTTTGGTTTTGGTAGAGATTCTGAATACATATACAAAGGATAGTTTACTGTCCCATAAAACTATGGGATTGGATTCATAAATGGTGGTCATAAATGGTGGCCACCAGAATTAAGAATGTTCTGTAAACATAATTTTAAACACATAAAAATTCTTATTCCCTTTTCAAGTAAGTGTGTCTTGTATTATGGATTTTTAAATATTTGCAAAGTGTTTGCTCATTAATGTTGAATACTGTTCCTAAAGTGTTGAATTTGTGCCGGTTGTATCTTGGAGTTTTTCTAACCAGCATTGAACACACAGTGGATGGATTTGACATTATTCTGACAGCAGGAGAACGTCTTAATCAAATCCTTATCAGCATGTTCAGACAGTTATCATCACCAATCTGTTACACACTTCAACTCACAGTTTTTCTTTTAATTATTTACAGTTTTCTCTCTCTGTCTGTCTCTTTAGCGCCTTCCCAGGTTAACGAGCTGCGAGCGGAGAAGGTTGAGCAGCGCAGTGTGACTCTGGTTTGGAGGGAACCCACCGTGTATCCTAACAGCAGCCGCACTGAATACGAGATCAAATACTATGAGAAGGTACTGTTGCATCCTCTGTCCTCTCCACTGAAGCACTGAAGCTGTTATTAACCTGCATGTGTGTACAGCCACACTAAACAGCAGCTTCCCACAGGCCTGTAGCTCATTGATCATTCAGTCAGATGCAGTAGCTGCTTTAAAACATGTAGCTGCCACACACTGATGTCTGTTCAAACTCCTGCCAGGATTGAAGAAAAAAAAAACATCTCTCTTGCGCAATAATACATTTCTTATGAACACAGATTATTGTTTACAAGCAGATAACATGTAATGTAAATGACTTGAATGATTTGTTAGTTGTTGTTTTTTATCCGGGAAAGGGAAATCATGGAAAATCAATGCAAACATGTCTGACTGTATAACGGATGATGTCAAGATCTTGTTAATGATCACTAATTTGGGGAGTCTTGTTTAACTTTTAATGGTTTATGTTTTGTTGTGCATATAAGCATGTTTCATGATTTTTCTTATGATTTTTATTCTATTATTTTTTAAGGAAGCTTTAAAACTGTAATGGAAAAACTTTAGCATGCTTTCAAATTTTATTGTTGATACCTACAAAATGCTTTTTTATGTATAGATTGTGTTGTTTTACCCTTGTGTCAAAATTTCAATTTTAAATTATGAAAATACATTGCTAGAAGAAAAAAAGATCGAAATAAAGATTAAAATAATTAATAAATAAATAAAAAGTGTTATATATATATGTGTATGTATGTATGTATATGTGTATATATATATATACATATATATGTATATGTATATGTATGTATATGTATATATGTATATATATGTATGTATATGTATATATATGTATGTATGTATATATAAATATATATATATATATATATATATATATTCTAGCTATGAATTGAAGCAGATATTGTGTGTGACTAAACTTTTGTGTGTATATATATATATATATATATATATATATATATACAGTACAGGTCAAAAGTTTGGAAACATTACTATTTTTAATGTTTTTGAAAGAAGTTTCTTCTGCTCATTATTTGATCAAAAATACAGAAAAAAATGTAATATTGTGATATATTATTACAATTTAAAATAATTGTTTTTAAATTTATTATACTTTAAATTATCATTTATTTCTGTGATGCAAAGCTGAATTTTTAGGAACATTATCACATGATCCTTTAGAAATCATTCTAATATGATGATTCATTATCAAAGTTGGAAACAGTTCTGCTGCTTAATATTTTTTTCAGAACATGTGATACTTTTTTAGGATACTTTGATGAATAAAAAAAAAAAAAAAAGCTATGTTTTTAAAATATAAATATTTTGTAATAACAATATACACTACTGGTCAGTAATTTGGGGTCAGTAATTTATTTTTTCTTTCTTTTCTTTAAATAAAATCAATACTTTTATTCAGCAAGGATGTGTTAAATTGATAAAAAGTGATAGTAAAGAAAATATATTATTAGAATATAGATTATTAGAATTTTTTTTTTATTTTGAATAAATGCAGTTCTTTTTAACCTTTTATTCATCAAATATATTAGACAGCAGAACTGTTTCCAACACTCATAATAAATCATAATATTAGAATGATTTCTAAATGATCATGTGATGGACTGGATGTTACATGTGACACTGAAGGCTGGAGTAATGATGCTGAAAATTCAGCTTTGCATCACAGGAATAAATTATTTTTTTTAAAGTATATTCAAATAGAAAACTATTATCTTAAGTTGTAATAATATTTCACAATATTACTGTTTTTTTCTGTATTTTTGATCAAATAAATGCAGGCTTGATGAGCAGAAGAGACTTCTTTCAAAAACATTAAAAATAGTAATGTTTCCAAACTTTTGACCTGTACTATATATATACAAATTACATTTTACCTGTGGCATAATTTCTGGCACAACCAATAAATATTATTTATTTATTTATTTATTTAATTTTTTGAAAGAAATAATACTTTTCAGCAAGGGTGACAGTAAAGGTATTCTTTTGACCTTTCTGTTGATCAAAGAATGCTTAAACACCGCATCACCATACAAATATTAAGCAACTCTTTTCCTCATTGTTAATAATAAGAAATGTTTCTTGAGAACCAAATCAGCAGATTAGAATAATTTCTGAAGGATCGTGTGACACTGAAGACAAAAACGAAATACAAATTTGTTCCAGATATGTTAAAATATCATCTCCATCATTGTCATTTACTTATTTTATGGGCATACTTCTGTGTTCCTTCAGGATCAGAAAGATCAGAGCTATTCCACGGTGAAGACGGCCGCCACCAGAATCAGCGTCAACAACCTGAAACCAGGCACCACCTATGTCTTCCTCATCCGCACCTGCTCCAGCCCAGCACTTTCTTCTCTTTCTTCCTCTCCTCTTTCTTCTTCTTCCTCCTCCTCCTCCTCCTCTTTGTCTCCATCTTCCCCGTCTGCTTCCTCTTCTTCTTCCAGCCCCGTGGCAGCTGTGTCGCCCCCTCCGCTCGACTACGGGGCGTACAGCGCACCGCTGGAGCTGCAGACGCTGGGGGAACGTAAGTGTGTCTCTTTGTTTTAAAAGAAAGAGTGTATGTGAAAGGAATGTGTGGTGCCGTTATTTTTGGAGAAATATGAGCAGCCCCTCAAAAAATGTCGTAAACTTTTTTTTTTTTTTTTTTTTTTTTTTTTTGGTTTATTTCATGTTAGTACACAAAATATGTTGGCTTTACAGTGAAACAATGACTTTAAAGTGCAAATGCTTGCTGTCATCTTTAATTTAAGAGAACGTATTCATATTGAATGAACGCTTTAGAAGGACTTTCACGTGTGACCCCGTCAGGCTCCTTCATTGTAGCACACAAACAAGTATTTGAGCAGCTTTAAATTATGCAGAACAAAGCTGCCATTTTTGGTGCCTGGTTGCAAAACATTTGGACTGGATGAGTCTCATTCCAGATCCTGTCTGGTATCACTCCACTGTGCTTTTGCTTCTAACAGCTTGGGATTTTTTTCTGAAATGCAAAGTGCTCCGCTAGGTTCAGAATGGGTGATTAAATGGAATAGTAGAAAATGTTTCACTTCTCAGCCCTCAGAAAAAATAAATAAATAATAATAATCATTTTTAAGCCTTTATTAACACTTTAAGATGGGGCACATTTATTTTCCTGAAAGGACCTCATATTCAAATTATTTAAAATTATATTTAAAAATGATATTAAAATATTATATGATATTAATTACATTATATTCACTTTATTACCCTTCATTGTCACATCAAAGTTATGATTAGGACTGTCAATCATACAATATTTTATTGTGAATTTACATTTTTAGTACTCATTTTTTGTAGTTAGTGTATATTAACATATTCAGGAATGAAGACTTAAAGGGATAGTTCACCCAAAAATGAAAATTATGTCATTAATGACTCACCCTCATGTCGTTCCAAACCCGTGAGACCTCCGTTCATCTTCGGAACACAGTTTAAGATATTTTAGATTTAGTCCGAGAGCTTTCTGTCCCTCCATTGAGAATGTATGTACGGTATACGGTCCCACGTCAAGAAAGATAATAAAAACATATTCAAAGTAGTCCATGTGACATCAGAGGGTCCGTTAGAATTTTTTGAAGCATCGAAAATACATTTTGGTCCAAAAATATCCAAAAACTACGACTTTATTCAGCATTGACTTCTCTCCCGGGTCTGTTATGAGCGCGTTCACAACACTGCAGTTTAGTGATATCCGGTTCGCGAACGAATCACTCGATGTAACCGGATCTTCTTGAACCAGTTCACCAAATCGAACTTAATCGTTTGAAACGGTTCGCGTCAACAATAAGCATTAATCCACAAATGACTTAAGCTGTTAACTTTTTTAACATGGCTGACACTCCCTCTGAGTTCAAATAAAACCAATATCCCGGAGTAATTCATTTACTCAAACACAGTACACTGACTGAACTGCTGTGAAGAGAGAAGTGAAGATGAACACCGAGCCGAGCCAGATAACGAACGAAACATTGACTCGTTCTCGAGTCAAGAACCGGTTGCATCGGTTTTCGGATCACCAGTAGTGATGGGAAGTTCTGTTCTACTTCAGTCTACTTAAGGTCTACTTAAGGATCATGTGACACTGTAGAACTGGAGTAATGGCTGCTATAAATTTCAGCTTTGCCATCACAGAAATATGTTGCATTGTAAAACTGATTAAAAAAGAAAAAAAGCTATTTTAAATTGTAATAATAATTCAGTGTTAATGTATTTACTATATTTTTTATCAAATAAATGCCGCCTTGGTGAGCATAAGAGACTAAAAAAATCTTACAGACCCTAAACTTTTGAATTTTTCTGTAAACATAAATTATATAGCATATACATTTAAAGTGCTCACATTCCCAAAATGCACACACAGAACTGAATAATTCAGTCATACTCTAAAACATCTTTCATCACAATTTATAGACTTACAGTAATCTTGTGTGTGCATTCGCTGCTGTCCTGATGTCCTCCGCTGGTGAGGCTGATATTTCACTTGTTGAGTTTCAATGATAATTGAATTTCACAGAAAAAGGAGTGCAAATAAGTTTATCTTTGTTAAATGTCCCATCAGGGTTTGAATTGTAAATAAATGACTCTCAAAAGGGTTTTCTCCATTATTTACCGATAAACAGCTGATTTACCAGGGGTCATCTTTCCATTTGAGAGCTAAAGTGTTTTTGCGTAACTGAAAGTAGTTCCTCTGCATCCTGATGGATGGAGTGGGACCATTTGGAGGAAAGTCGTCACTTTTTAACTCACAAAAATGTATTCCCATTAGGATCCTATCAAAATAAATAAGGGAAGACTTCAAAGATCAATCTTCTTGTCAAGCTCCAGTGCTTTTAGAGCACTGATAATGGCTTGTGCCATCGTGAATACTAACCAAATCTTTTGTTTGTCTTTGTGTGTGTTTGTTGTGCAGTGGCCCTGGCCTCTAGTGAACAGAGTCCTGTGGTGATCATCGTGGTGGTTTCGGTGGCTGCTCTCATCATGTTACTGACTTTTGGAGTTGGATTGCTCATCTGGAGAAGGTATAACTGCTATTTCAAGGTGTTTACAAAGACTAACCCATCAAAAGCTTTCTGCAATCACCTCTACAGAACAAATTTGCAAGGTTATCAGTCATTATTTGGTGAATATTATCCTTTGCGTACTCAAATCTGGCCCGTCAAACATCATTGGTTCATGAACGTCTCACAATCTTTTTGTTTTTGGATGAACTATCCCTTTAACTGAAATAGGACATGGTTGCACATTCAGTTTCTGCTCCCTAACGGCGACCTGACAGTTGCATCAGCAAAAGCCTTTTTCTTCTTCCATGGTCTGCGAAATCATCCATTAGAATGAATCAAAACACATTTTTAGTTGAGTCCAGCTCTCACGAGAGTGTGAAGCCTCGTTCCTCTTTCTGAGAGGCACAATGCTGTTGTTAGCTTGTTTTGACGGGCAGTGCAATCGCTCAATCCAATTTCACCATGATTGCGAGACGTGTACACATTTTGAGTGTGTGCTTGTAAAGGCTGCCTCTCCCAGCCGGGAGTATTGTTATTTAGACAGATTTCTCTCTTTCACTGATCACACAGACAACAAAACCGTCACACATACACAGAAGTGCTCCCGCGACGCACGAGTGCATGTATGCAATACATCAGGAAAATCATCACTCATGTGTTTTCACAAGGTCATCAAGTTCTTCCACAGTGGGACATAAAAGAACCATACAGTTGTCGCTGTGGTGTAGTGGTTACGGTACATGTTGTGATGCTCATGCGGATGGTGCAGGATTGAGACTTTAATTCAGTTATCCTTTAACAACGTTTTAGTGCCATTAAAAAAGTGTTTATGCCAAGTGAAATGTGGCCATGTTAATCATTTTAGAAGATTATCATAATAATGACTTCAATCTTGAAATGCGAGTACTTTTTAATTGATATTTTATTACAATTAAGACTTTTACATATTCATTTTCACATTTTTTATTTTTTATTCAACTTTATTGTAATTATGCCTTTTTTCTTAATATTACCACTTGTAATGTTATGACTTTATTGTCAGTTCACAAAATATTATGACTTTTATCTCTGTTGTTATTTTAACTTTTTAAAAATATTACTAGTTTAATTTTGTAATGTTGCAGCTTCATTATTATAATTGATTTGACAAAATATACTTCCCCTTCATGACTTTATTGTAATTTAGACTTTTAAATTACTACTACTTTAATCTTGTTATATTGCAATTAAGATTTGTAATTACTGTATGTAATCTTCTAATTCTGACTTTATTGTCATAAATAATTGACTTTCATCATGTTATTGTAATTTTGACTTTATTTTCAAAATATTGCTACTTTAATCTTGTAATATTATGATTTTGTCATAACTGACTCCAAATATTGTATTATAATACAGTATTATAAAATATTATCAAAAACTACTTTCAGAATTTATTGCGGTTTGGACTGTTCAAAATATTACTACTTTAATCTTGTAATTTTACCATTTCATTTTCTATTCTTTGACTTTTTCCATTTTCATAAAGGCCTTAAAAGGATAGTTCACCCAAAAAAGAAAATTCTGTCATTAATTACTCACTCTCATGTCGTTCCAAACCTGTAAGACCTTTGTTCATCTTCAGAATATGAATTGAGATATTTTGATGAACTCCGAGAGCTCTCTGACCCTCCCATAGACAGCAAGGATCCATACACGATCACAAACATACACGGATACGTTGTTTACTCTTTGATCTGAGTATGTGATACTCTCCAAAATGGCGCTACATGGTGATGCAGAGGAGACGAATTGTTGAATAAAGTCATTATTTTTGTTTTAATTCTCATAGCTACATATATTACAGTTGAACCACTGATGACACATGGATTATTTTAATGCATGAATGCATCAAAAATATCTTAATTCGTGTTCTTACAGGTTTGGAACAACATGAGGGTGAGTAATTAATGACAGAATTTTCATTGTTGGGTGAACTATCCCTTTAATATATGAGATTATTCTCATAACATTATGACTTTATTCTCATAGTACTACGACTTTTTCTATCTTACGTTTATTTTGCATTGTAAACATAGAGACAGCAATGAGACAGAATCTTACATTTATTTTTTGCATTTTCTGCACAGATTTTTGAATGAATTTAAACATGGTAAAATGTTAAATTGAGCTGAGAATAATGCAATCTCATAGGTAGCTGAAAGCAAAATCATTTCACAAACAAAAATGAAAGGAACGTAGGATGCATAACATTTTGTGAATGATGGCTGTTCCAATTCTGCGGAAATCTATGGATCTTTCTGCCTAGTTTTGCACGCTTGCACATTTTGCTGATTCCATGAGCCTGGGTATTTCATGCACACAAAAGAACACAGGTGTGACATACTCTAATGGATCTCTGTGCAGCTGCAGTGTCAGGGGAGGGAGTGGCAGACAGAAAGCACACGCTCCTATAGCTCTCCATTAATCAGTCTGATGAGAATGGATTATATTGAGCCGGTGTGAAATGGTTCTCATTCATTCTCAACCACACACAACGGAGTGTTGGCTGAGCCTCTGTCAATCACACACACACACACACAATCTCTTTCATATACACCCACAAACTTTATCATCAGCTCAAGACATCAACAGTTGCATGTCGTCTTACAGACTGAAAAGAGCAGATTTATCGACTAATCTCAGATAAAGTGGTTTATATTGGTGAATAATGTGTGCGAGAAAGACTTATTAGACACGCTGGCATTTATTAGGTGTAAAATTGTATTGGACAAACAGAAAATGGCTGACGGCTCAGTGAATTTAGGCATAAACCGTGCTTGGCCGTAGTAGTATATTATCAGCAACTGTACATTGAAGCGGCCAAAGATGTCAGTTTGCATGGAAATAAAACACATTGACTCCTAAAGGCACTTTTTGTCATCTATATCAAGTGCTTCGCCCCTTTGCCACAATAATGTTCCAGTTTATGTCTAAGCTAGTGGTTAATTCAGTTAATAATTGGCATCTTATGTAATTGATTTGTTTCATAGCACTAGTTTACACACATTTTTGAACATCTAAATATTTGCACACCAATATCCATGCATATTAAAACAGTCTTTCAGGTCTCTCTGACTTCTGTGACTCACTGTTTCTGTCAAATCAAATTGGTTTGTGCAGGGTTTGTTTTTGTGGATCTATTTTGTTCCAAAAAGCCTTGAATCCTGGGTCCTGTTTTTCGCATTCTATTTCAGGAATAACATCTTTTATTATTAATAACACTCACTTACTGACATGCGTACACACACGGTCAGCGGATTATTGGTATTTGTGGACAGCCTTTCTTCTGCCACTTTATGTACATTTAATATACTTGCATCATCTGAAGCCAGTGGGCTGTGTGTCTGTGACTGTGTTTGAAATAAAAGACTAGCATACTGCAGTACCTACTGGTTTTATAAAAGAAATAAAATAAAATGAAAAATAGTATGTGAAGTTGGAAACAGCTGGGTTCTGGATCTAAAAATCCCATTTATTTTCTCTATAGGGGAATTGATTTAAATGATAATTTAAACTATTAAAGACAGACCTACTGTGAGTTACGAGGTTGTTGATTGATGGTAAATGCTTTTGTTGAAGCCATCTGCCCACATTATTTCAACTTATTTTTAAAATAGTTTGGTTTACAGCAGATCTCAACCAGTCAGAGAATTATGCTGCATTCATGCCATAATTACCGTAATTCCGAGACGATAATACATGACGTGCTGTTCATGTCCTCGGACTGGGGATTATCCGTTTCTGTAGCGACAATCAACAAAATGAACCTGCTTGAATGTTACTGGCAGATGTAAGACACAATACAAGTAACAGTTGCTATACCAATGCTTTATTATTACGCTTTATAATTATTTCTTTAGGTTGTTATTACATGGATATCCTAGATATCTAACTCTGTGCTGCATGTCTTTCGCTTATGATCACATTACTTTTGTATGAAGACATCTACATTGGCAAAAGTCAATTACACGAATATATTAAAACATAAATATTATGAAATAACTGCTTAATTGCATTTTAGTACTGGAAGCACCACCAGGTACCTTGGTTCCGCGTGAGGTGCAGCAGTCACGTGGTACAAGCCGTAGCTCTCAGAAGTTCACAAGTTGTAATAACGAGTTCAATTTTTACAAGTTGGTATCTCATAATAACGGTAATTACGATATGATGTGAACACACCTTTACAACAAGCAAATCGTGCCAAAAGAACACTTTAATGTCTTCTCACTCTCATGAATCGAGTAATAAAGTCAGTCTCCCTACACTCTCAAACTACTTTTTGTATATATTTATGCATATTTTGCAATAAACATAAAGTACATTGTGTATATATAGAGATATTTTTTTTATATTCTTTCCTAATTTATTTATTTATTTATTTTTTGATTGTCATTCACATGGGATTGTAGTTGTTTCCCTTTTTAAAGCTATTAAGTATACAGTCCTGTACCTTTGTCTTTTTTATTGGATTTTCAGATACTTTAAATCATAATTTGTAATATCTTATGACTGTATAACATACCTTTTTAATCCTTGGAAAAAAATAAGAGGAAAATAGCATACTCCTAGACCCAAGGCTATAAAAAAGCAGACAGACATTGTTGCACTCTATATGCAACAAAGACTGTTTCAAGTTCCTGCTATATTCATTGTGTTATCCAGTTTTCATCATCTTAGAAATATACATGGTTATTTATTAGTTATATTTTCAATTAAATTTTTGTAAAAATGTCTTGGCAGTCCAATCAGTTTCAACTATTCCAGTAATTCAGTGTTAATGTTTAAATTTGTTTTAAAACTGTTATATTTTATATAAAAAAAAAATTGTATATTTGCCTCTCGGGTCTGATTACATTGAGAATCTTCTGCAGAGTGTTTTCATCCACACACACACACACACACATATATAAAGCTCTTACATGTACTTCTCTGCGCTCTGTCGCTCCTTCCTGTCACTCCTTTCACTTTCCACTCACCTTCACTCCTCTCTTCACCGCTCCTCCTCTCCTTGTCTTTTGATGCAGACCATCATAATAGCTCTCATGCAAAGTTATAAAAGAAAGGAAAAATGCAGTTTTTTACTCTTCATTGGTTTTAAGGGCTATTTGTCCTAGTATTTCTGTCAGAGAAGAATCTTAAAAGGATAAAATTGACATTTTGTCATTGTTACTCGCTCAGTTTGAAATGATGTGAGGGTGAAAAAAATGATAATAGAATGTTAATGTTTAACTATAATTCCTTGTAAGTAGGTTAGAAGTCAGGTGGCGTGATAGGAAGTGATGTCGTCACTTTAGTGAGTAACTTCCTATGATGACAATAGTAAGAAGCCCTTCCTCCCTCTCTTCCTTTAGTGGCTTCTCCAGACCCTCCAATGTAGCTCCTACTCGTGTGGTGCTGCTTTCTACCTCCTTCTCTACTCTTCCTCCTCCTCCTCTTCCTCCCTCCACGCAGCTGTCTCCCAGGTACAGGCATGCCTGCGTTTCTCCACTACCCCTCCTCCCTTGCTGCTGCCTTTCTCTTCATCTTCCTTCCTCTCGTTTGTTCTGTCTGTCTCGCCACTCCATTTCCTAACAGAGGCCATGTTTACACCTGCTATTAACATCCTTAACAGTTGGTCAGCTGAGACTGATTGCATGACCATTTTGTTATTTTGAGAGGAAGTCAACAAATGCAACTTTTGTGTGATGAACTAGTGATGATCTAGAGTAGATTGTGAATGCTCTAATCGGATGCCTGCCAGCACACACTCATAAAATTTGAAAGTCTGTTTGGTGTGCGCCTTCTTTCTACACAAACAACAGCACCTGCACTAGCAAATAACATGAAGTCTCCAAAACCTTGTCAGTGTCTCCTTTTCAGTGCTTTTCCACCCCTGCTGTGCGTGTGTGTGTGTGTCTCTATTCTCTAATCCCTCCCGAGGTGCATGTCTTTCCCCAATGTCTCCGTGTCACACTAATCCATGACGTAAAATCGCCCAAATGCCTTCAGATCCTGCGGCGGCCTGATTCTTCTCACACTCACACTATGACTATGTCAGAGTAGCGGTTCACCAGGAAATCTCTACATTTACTCACCGTGAACTACAAACCTAAGATAAAACCTCAAGCATACTTTTAAACAAATGATTTTAACTGAAAAGTGATGTTCTTTTTTTTTTTTAAGTCTTAAAGGGATAGTTCACCCCAAAATGAAAATTAGCACTTTATGACTTTTGTACAATCACAGCCTATCTTTTCAGTGTAATGAATGTGAATGACTCAGAAAAGCACCATAAAAGTGATCCATATGACGATGGTTTGGTCTTCTGATGCAAAATGATTGTGTAAGGAACAAATCAAAGTTGTTATTCACTGAAAATGAAGTTTATAAGAGAAGTGAATGATTCACTCGCAAATCAGATGTGAATCAGACAAAACCTGTCATAATGATTCATTTTTCTGAATCAGATCGATCTGGTTCTTAAGACCAACTCACTGGAGGAAACAAATATTTGTAAATCAAGATTTCAGTTTGGTCTGTACACCAGACAAACCTAATATATCCATTCAAAACACTTAAAATGTACTTCATGGTGTTTTTATGGAATTAACCTTTAAAGTGCTCAAAATTTCTCCATTTGTAAAGAAAGTCATAAATATTCATGACAGATTGTTCATTATTGGGTGAACTATTTCTTTAAGCAAACAATTTTGAGGAAAAATAATAAGCAATTTTTTCATCTCTAGGGAAGTACAAAATTGTTGTCTTGAGCAAGTTCACTCAGTTACATTTTTGTTTAGATGGCAGTACAGACATGTTCGTAAATAACTTTAATACAAGTTGTCATTTTAAGTGCTGTTTTGTCATTTCTTTACAGCCGGTAGCGGCTGCGTGCTGAAGTTTTATTTTATTTCACGCAAGTTGTTTTATGGTCATTTTATGCTTGGTTTTTAATGACTTGTCATTTCTTGTTGTTGTTTTTTTTTTTTTCTCACAGACAATGTGGCTACAGTAAAGCCAGCCAGGAGGGGGATGAGGAACTCTACTTCCAGTGTGAGTATCATGTTGTGTTTCCGCGCATACATGTGCATCCATTCCACAAATCAATTGGACTGTCAGGTTTGTTTCTGAAGGTGGTAATGGATATAGCTTGTCACAGACAGAGAGCTTAGGTGGGAGAGAAAGGCGAAAAAACAGTGGAAATTAGAGTGATCAGTGATAAAGAGAGATTAGGGACATATAAAGTGGCACTGCATTAACATCTAAGTCCATGTACGTGCCTCTACACCAGCAAGCCTAATGCTCCAGTCCATTAGCATGTTTCAGACGCCCTCTGTGATGATAAGAGGGGGAAGGGCATTACCAGTCTTTGAACAAAGAAAGATGCCATAGTACTGCTGCATCCAGTGTTGAAGAACATTGCAATGCATACACCATTACTTTTTTATGGATAACATGTTAAGTTACATTTGCATTACTTTTTATTATTGCCAGTTTATTGAGACTCTCTGATCTCCAGAATGGAAGCTCTATGGATAGATTATGAGCATTTTTTTATATTGAAAGTGGGAAAAGCAGATGTATATTAGAGCTTTTTTGTCTCATCTTCACTGTCTTTATTATTATTAGTTTTTTTTAAAGTGGCCAAAAGCCCAAAAAAATCTAATTAATTCATTAAAAAAACAGGTGTACAGTTCTGGTGATGCCCAGTTATCTCTCTTTCTCTGCTGTTTTCCTCAAACCTTTCTAAACTCTACACACATGTCATCAATCATTTACAACAAAATTAATATCACTCTGTGTGTGTGTGTGTGTGTGTGTATGTGTGTGTGTGTGTGTGTGTAAGCATGTCAGAGCAGCAGTAGTTTGGTGAGTAATGAGCGTCTGTGCAGAACAGTCGTGCAGCTGAGGCATTAAATCTGCTGAAACAATGAACACTGTTGAGCTTCATACACTTTTGAGCTGGTTTGTGCCAAGACTTACAGCATATATGTACAGTATATGACACTTATATCTGCATGACTTCATTAACCTCTTATACCCTGATCTATAGTATTTAACATGCAAATATGCACATTATGCCAGGATGGACACACATGCAGGTGGAAGATTGCCATAATGATGTATGGAAGAGACACAGATTTGTTCATATCGTTCACGTTGCATATGATAAATATTTATTTTGTTGCGAATTAACACTTTCCTTTATCAAAGCCTGGTTTCTGAAGAAATCGTGATGATTTAGGGCTTATGCAATTAAGCATTTAGTAAGAATATATATATATATATATATATATATATATATATATATATAAACATCATATAGACTTGATTATATATAGATTGCATATAGATAGAGTAGATTAAACAGTATATGAATAATAAATTGTAAAGAATTCCAAAGAGGGACAATGTGTATATAGTGTATGTACAGTATGTGTATATAGACCTATATAACCCAGATAAAATAACAATTATGTGTATTTTCATTATATTCAGTGCTATTATATACTTGTTTTTATGTAATATATTTATATGCTGCTCCTCTAAGAGCAGGCATGCTTCAAGTTGATCAGCATTAATTTGCTGGTTTTAGCTCCTTAGATTTCTTAAAAGGCCAGCATAAAAATAAATGAAATGAAACTGGTATGTAATAGAATTATATAAAATAATAATAATAATAATAATAATAATAATATGATGTAAAAATGTAATATGTAAATGAATGAAAACACACAAAAAGATGTTTTATCTGGGTTATAACAATCATGTGCTTTCTGGAAACCAGGCCAGATGTTCCCTGTTCAAGGAAGAATTTAGGGAATGCCTCAAATCCTTCACGTTCCAGCAACAGAATGAAATTTCAAACAAGAACCATTCATGGAAAACGAGAAGAGTACAAATAGTACAAAAAGATTTTTTCCCCCCACTGGAAAGCTCTTTAATATTACCATGTGCACAATGCTCTGTCACACAGCCTCATACAGAATAATTTCTCTCACATATCACAAAATTAAATCCCATCAGCATCAACACAGATATTCTCTCGCTCTCGTTCGCCCCGGGCTCAGTTCTGGTGACCCATCGTGTGTGATCTGTGTCTCCCACCATCATTTGTTTTACAGATTTGTTCTTCCATCTGTTACACAACTAGCCCTATAAGCGCACCCTCTTTTCACCCTGCATGCGTGTTCTGTTTGTTTTATATGCATATTTTTGGATGACCTAGAAACAATGGTAGGGATCAGTGCTTTAGCTGTCATTATGAAATCACTGAGGCCTACTTTGTTTGTGTGTGTGTGTATGTAGAACCGGCGACTGTGGATTTAATGCTTCAGATATGCATATAAATGGTTTGTGGTTATCAGTGTATGGGGATTTACATAACTACTATATACGTTTATACACAGAACTAAATCTGATTTGGGCATTCCTTTAGGAAATGTCTTTAAAGGTGCAAAGGATCATTTAAGTATATAAATTAAATGTCTATGCGTATACATACTTCTATTTATTTATATTTTTCCCTGTATAGTGTTTCTTTGATTTTGTTCATTTTACTTTGATTTTGTTGTTTTTACACATTTAGATAACTATGCAAATTAATATAGACTTAATTATAGTCTAAATGACTATAATTGTATGATTTTTAATTATAATTATCTTCCTATAATGAGACATGCATACAGTAGTACTTTTCAAAAACTGAATCATGCATAAATAACAGCATCATATTTTACATTTATAACCACTCAACATACTGCATTACTTGTGGACACTTTTTTCTACATTATTACAGCCTCTACTATAATTCTGCTGTAATTTATTTTTTGATTCAGCAGCATGGGCTGGACTCGCTAAGATCTTCTTTCGGTCTCTGAGGACACTTATCGTACAACAGTTAGTTTGCCAACGTTTGCAAAGTTCATGACACAGAATATTTGAAATATATTCATGAGTTTCTGAGACCTTTTGGATCAGCTTCCACATTGCTTTTCACAACATTTCACTAGGAACGCAGAAGCATTCTGTGATGTAACCACTTTGCACAGTATTTTGTTGTTAGTGTGCTAGTGTCATCTGTTTCAGAATTAATTGGCAGAATACAGTGTCAAAAGTGACATTCTTTGTAAATTTTGTTAATATTTTAGTGCATATTTTCAGTTTCTTTTTAGCTTTAATTCATTTGCAAACTTTTAATTTTAGTGAGCTTATCATGTAACTATAACCTTGGTGTGTATGTATGAAAGCTTCTGTGGCTGAATCAGTTAGTTTGATCAAAACAAACCCAAACAGAAACTAATAGGAAGTGAACTGAACTGGACCTCTAAATCACTGTAATAACAGCCTCACATGTGAATACGACATGTGCTAGAAAAACCTTATTCCTGTTGAAGAGGCTTTCGATCCTGAGCCGCACTCTCATGATGGAATGGAGCACCTTTAATTTGCTTTGTAATTGTATTCCTAAGTATGTGTGTATGTATGTGAGCTTCAGATCAATAAGCTGTTATGAGACTGTGAAGTTGAGACCCTGGTCTGCTTCGGGTCGATGTTGACTTGTAAGCACATTTCAGATTCAGACTGCCGCACTGCCTTTGAGTAGATGAAGCATGACATAATGCAAGGATATAATAACAGAATACAGCAGAAAAATAATAAAGGTCATCTTTTTGTACATTTTCTTTTTAAATAAATTAGTAAATTAGTTATGTTATAATAAATCTTCATTAGCATCATATAATTATAAATATACTGCACTATAAACACTATGCTAATGTATTCACTACATGTACATGTTTAGTTATGTTTTCTCATGCAGTTAGGATGTTGCGAAGACATACACTTCTTAAAATAGCACATTTCTTAATATAACAAACTGGGTGATATTCTCCATGTAGTGAATAGTGAAGAGTTGATGCACTATCGCATTTAGACACAGTATATGCATGAATGCTTTAAATGCCTCTTGTTGTTTATGTTCTCTCATGCATGTTTTGAGATGTTGTGATGGACATGAGCAGAGGTGAAATTTCCAGCTTTCCATCCTCTCTTTCCACACTGACAGTTACTCTCTAAAGAAAGTCAGATCACTTGCAAAATAACAGTGTAGATGGTCAAAATTTGAAAACCAAAATGTATGAACAAATCATATGATATTCTGATACCTAAAGACGGCTTTTTGGAGTTTCTTTGCCCAGTGAATTAATCAGTGGTAATAGTGAGTGTAGCACCACTAATTATATATGTATGTATTTTTATTTATTTTTTCTTTAATTTTTTTCAGTTAAAATCCCAACCAGAAGGACCTACATTGACCCAGAAACCTGTGAAGATTTGCTCCAGGCTGTTCATGCCTTTGCCAAAGAGCTGGACATCTCTAGCATCAAGATCGAGAGGATAGTCCATACAGGTACCAGACATCAAAACCTTACTTTTCCCACTATCCTATTAATATTCCTGCAAATTCATTTTTTGTTTTTGTGACCGTTTAATAGATTTTCAGTGTTGTGTGTTAAGACTCTTTAGCCATTAGCTCATATCAGAAATGAAGGCTTTATTGTCATTTACTGACTTTTATGTTGCGTTCAAACACACATAACTTTGTCTTCTTTGGAAGACAATGTTTACTGCTAATAGGAGTATCATAAATGTGGTCCATTTGTCATTCAAGTCAATATTTACAACATCAAGTTGAGTAGAATTTTCTATTTTTTTTTTCTTTTTTTTTTTTTTTGCTCTGTGTCAAGATCTATGTAAACTAGGCATTATGTTCATCTCAAAAATAAAGGTTCTGTCATCATATACTGTTTCTCCTGTTGTATCCAAAACCATTTGACTCATAGTTCTCTTCTTTGAAAAAGAAATATAGCTAATGTTATGTACTGTCCATAAAATTGCCAGGAATGAGGAGTTTTCAAGCTTCAAAACAGGAAGCAAAACACCATAAAAATATCGTAAAGGTGGTTCATATGTCATTTAATCTGTTATTCATGACATGAGGGCGAGTAAATGGTGTCAGATTTTTCCTTTTGGGTAACTGTTCCTTTAAATGATGAGCAATGTTCTCATTTATGCTATATAATGAGACACAATCAACATCAGCTGAACACTTTCCTCCTTTAGGAGACTTTGGGGAGGTGTGTCGAGGTTGCCTGAAGCTTCCCAGCAAACGCGAGTTGCCTGTGGCCATAAAGACCCTTCGTGCGGGCTGCTCTGAAAAACAGAGACGCTCATTCCTCAGCGAGGCGGGAATTCTGGGACAGTTCGATCATGCCAACATTGTGCGTCTGGAGGGAGTCATCACCAGAGGTCAGTAAACACAAAGAGATAAGAAAAGAGAAAAGAGAGATGCATGGGACATCCCTCTGTAGGAAATGAAAGCTGTATCCTCACAGGATCGGGGAAGACAAAGAACGAGAGGAATTAGGGATTTGATGGCCCTCACCTGAAAGAGATTCAGGAGGTAGAATAGATGGTATGTCCCTCCATTGCAAAAGAAAGAAGGAGGAATGAGCCAGCTGTCCCACTGCAGTAATGGAAAAGAGAATGATAAGCCATTGATTGTACGGTTTACTGGGAAGTGGACCCCTGAATAAATGGGCCGGTCCTCAAAAGCACAAGAACTGAAAGGGAGGGAAAGGTCGATACTTGCAGGATGGATGATCAGCAGAGGTAAAAGATCAAAGACAATGAGGAGCTGTAGATGTTATCACCTCCAGGAAGGACAGAACGAGGAGAATCGAGCTTAAATGAAACTGGTAACTCTCAGTCAACAAGCGTGATGGAAGGAAACTTGGCTCGGGGTGGAGATGTACGGAGAGAGAAGAACAGATCCATCTTTAGATTGATCGATGTGATGTTCCTGGAGATAAAACAGCTAGATGGATTTGCCTAGCGTGTTCTTGCCGAAAGGGATGAGGGATGATGAAGGTGTTTTGGAGACAGGGAAGACCAGAGGGGAAGCTAGATTTGCTGAATTAAAGAACTAGCAGTGCTGATATTAGTGTGGGACTTTGTGTATTAGCGCTGAAGGAATTATTAACATTTGTGTCTTAACATTGATTCTACATGTAGAGAATGATAGAAATGCATGCATGAAGAGACGTATCAAGTATGCTGCATATAGTGTATGTTAGAGAAGTTGTCCTCAACTAGTTTTGCTTCAGGACCCAGAATTTCCAACACAATACAGTACCAAATAGTTGCAAAAAGTGGTTTTAAATTCAAATATAGAAACAGTATTTTGATACTGTACCTTTAAAACTTCACTGCTGTTCAAAGGTTTAGGGTCAGTAAGAATTTTACTCACCAAGGCTGCATTTTTTTGTTCAAAAATACAGGATAACAGTAATATTGTGAAATATTATTACAACTTAAAATAACTGCTTTTTATTTGAATTTATTTTAAAATGTCATTCATTGCTGTGGTGGCAAATCTGAATTGTTAGCAGCCATTACTCCAGTCTCACATGAACCTTTAGAAATTATTCTAATATGCTGATTCTTTGATGAATAGAAATTTTAAAAGAACAGCCTTTATTTGAAATGTAAATCTTTTGTAACATTATAAATGTCTTTACTGTTCCTTTTTGCCCCCAAACTTTTGAACAGTAGTGTACTACGTAGTAATTCACTCATTTTTGCCACTTAGGTGTTCATAAATGATCCGACTCTGGGTGGTCTGGTGAGCTTTGAATTATGAAAGGTAGCGTATGTCTATATAGTACATAAAACTCTCGTATTTGAATAAAGTAAGAGAATATCTCCATTTAAATGTTCAGCTATTTAAATTTATATTGTGATTCGTTAACAAAGCATAATTGGTTCTTGTTTGAATTGTTGTTTTAAATGAAGAGTAAGAGACCATTTATTCAGTGGTATTTTGGAGAGAAGAATGAATTGGGATTTTGGGATTGAATTAGCCTGTGTGTGTGCAGTGAGCGCAACAGCAGATGTTCACGTTGGAATAATTGGTGGCCAAATCACAGCAAGCCCTCTTAATGACTCTAATCTTTCTCCCTGACTTCTCCTCCTCCACTGGCAAATCTCAGTTTTCCTCCTGAAAGCTACACACCCTCCTCTTCACCCACCTGTCAGACCTCCACACCTCAGGTGGGCGAGACCCAGAGCTGAGAGCCCAGTAGGAGGTCTTCTGATTGGGGTTGGTCAGGCATGTCTGCTCCTCCCCACAGGAGGTGTGATGGAGCTGGGGACGGTAGATTGACCAGACGGATAGCGCAGCCTCCTGTTCATTGGGCTGGTCATTGAATTCTGCAGATTGTTGGTGTCGGTGTATGTGATTGAGGGATCTGTCTCTCTCTCTCTTTCCACCTCTCTTCCTTGCGCTCTCTTTTGCTTTAACACCTGGGGATTTACCGCTACCCACCTCCCTAATGGAGCGTACTTCCCTCGTCTTTCTTTGGGCCGTGTTCTATCACTCACTGTCTAATGCTCACTGGAAATACAGACACGACAGATATTATTGCACAGTGCTGTTGAATACTTTATTCTGATTAGTCAGTTGCAGTTTCTTATCTAAAACTATCTATCTATCATATTTTCTCTCATTCTACTGTTCTGTTTATCTACAGTGACTTGCTGACTGCATGTAATCTCTTACATAACACTCACACTTTTATTAAAACGTGATGTTTGTGCCCCTTGGACAACCCCACCACGTCTTCTTTCCCCACTGAAGCATTAAACAAACTCATGATCCAATTTTTTTTTTATATGTGTGTTTTTTTTGCTGCAGGCAACACTATGATGATCGTGGTGGAGAGCATGGCCAACGGAGCCCTGGACTCTTTCCTGCGGGTAAGAGAATGTATTTTTTGTGTCTGTTTGTTCTGCTGACTATAATATTCTGAGTCATCAGATGCAAAATGCTGAGATAGTACAGTAAATGTTATATATGAAATATTTAGGTTGCATTACAAAACCTGCCGGTGTGATTTATTGATAAAAAGAGAAAATGAGAAGAAAAAGCCAAGTGAGGTGTTTCACTTGGCTCTTGTCTCAGAGTCAGATGAGGTAAAATTCTTGAAAGGAAGGGATATGATAGTTATTTGTTCCATGTTTTCATAAATATTTGAGTGTTTATATTCTAAACTGTTGTTTTCCTCCCTTTCTCCTTTCCATTTTCCAATTCCAAATCCCTTTACCCTTTTTCTTTCCTTACCCTTACCTTCTTTCCTTGTTCCTTATCTTTTCCTTTTTTCAATTTCTTTTTCTTCCTTCTCCATTATGTTCATTTCCTTAATTCCATTTTTCTTTCCTTTTACCTTCTTTATTTTTCCATTACATTTTTCCTTCCTTCTGTTACCCTTTTCTTTTCCACTGCAATGCTTTTTTCTTTCTTTATTTTTCCTGTTTCCTTTTCCCTTTTTGTCTACTTCAATGTCCTTTCTTTTCCTCTTGTCCACCTTTTTGCCATTCCTTCCTTTCTTTGTCTCTTTTTCTGCACAGAAACACGAAGGACAGTTGACTGTTCTTCAGCTGGTGGATTTGCTGAGCGGAGTGGCGTCTGGGATGAAGTATCTGACAGAGATGGGTTTTATCCATCGCCGACTGGCCGCTCACAAAGTCCTGGTGAACAGCAGCCTGGTCTGCAAAGTGTCAGGCTTCAGACCTCTTCAGGACGACAAGATAGAGGCGGTCTACAGCACACTAGTGAGTATTTTACCATAATGCAACACAGCACTCTCAAACACTTTTGAATGAGCCAATGTAGTCAGCATTTCTCTAAAAGTCAAAGCAAAGCTCTTATCTAGTTTATCAAACTTTCATGCGATTTTTTTTCTCAGTACTTCATGCTTCTGTTATGATAAGATGAACACAGAAGTCAGGATACAGTACGGCACAATACGACTGTCTTTCACCTACACAATACACTCACACCATGATATCACTTTTTTGTGTTTGCCAAGGATGTGTTCCTGAATCAACATTTTTTTCTTCTTTCCTCTCCTCTCCCGTCCCTTTCCTTTTTTTGTTGATTTTTTTTGCTTGTTTTCTTCTCTAATGTCCTTTCCTATACAATTTCCTTTCCTCTACAATTTTCCTTTCTTTTATGTTTTTTGTTTTTAAATAGTTGCGCTAGAAATCTGTCAAACTGATTTGTGCAATTTCTGCACCTTTAGTGTGTTTGTTTCAACAAAAAGAGTTTATTCCAGGAACATGTCCTATTAGCAAAATCACAGTCACCGTTGTAGCTTGTTTCTCTGAGCTGTTAATTGAAAGGTTGTAGGTTCAATTCATGAAGCCTTGAGCAAGTCACTTAACCTCAGGTTGCTTCAGTGGAGATTCTCTCTGTAATTAGTGTACTGCAAATCAGATAAAACCTTCTTCTCAATGACCACTTACTAATTAGTATTAGTAACCATAAAGACTGAGTACATTTATGTCAATTTGTTAGACATAACAGGGTCTGTCTTTCTTTCAGCACGGAGGGAAGAGTTTGGTGTTGTGGACGGCCCCAGAAGCCATTCAGTACCATCGTTACAGCTCAGCTTCTGATGTGTGGAGCTTCGGTATCGTCATGTGGGAAGTCATGTCTTTCGGGGAGAGACCATATTGGGACATGGGCAACCAAGATGTACGTCTATCCCTTTATGTTTCTTCTAATATATCACCGCCTGTGCAGTTCTGCATCTCTTTTCTTCTGGTGTTTCTTTCCTCTCTGTATCTCTTGCTCTCTCGTTTGGGTGACTGCTTTTCCTCCTCCTTTAGATCTCCCTAAAATCCTTTTTAAATTATTTTTCTCCCTCCCTGCCTCCCTCTCTCTCTTTCCTGCCTCTCTCTGTTGGTAGGATGGGATTTTCCTGTGTGAAGTGAGAAGTTATGCATTTGTATAAAAATTTTAAAGTAGCTAAAGCAAGGGGCCTTTAAAGACCCCAGATAAAGAGTGGGTGTATGTGTGTGTGCACTTTGACTTCAAGTCCACTTCAGCTCCGTGACCAATCAGACTCAGAAGTCACGCGGCGTGTGGCCTCCTTTCCACGCCTGCAGAAAAGATTCCCATAGTGTCTAAAATAAACCCTGGCTGAAGGACATCACACCTTTTTTTTTGGACCCCAGTAGTAATGTAGTCTCTAAAAATTTAAAGAAACTACATAATTTTGTTTTTGTTTTTAATTTCTTTTAATTTGTAGCAAGACTTTAGAAATAGAATGGAATTCCAGTCAAAGACGCATTTTAAAATACACACTGGAATGAAAAGGATATTAGTATTGACACACATTTTGTATTGGTCCATGCATAGTCCTTATTTTATTTTGTTTTGATAATGCTTTTTTGTGATAAGATATTACTGTAAGGCCAAATATGTTTTTATTCTATGTATATGAGAGAAAATACACGATCAAGTCATTATGAATTAAAGAACCTCATTGTGTAAAGCTTTTCAGCAAACAATGCCATCTTTCACTACAAATAGTGAAATGCTAAACGTTTTCCATGTTTATGGCTAAATTAATGATTGCTGGCGAATGGCATTAATGCATCTTTCATGTTATGTATTTGGTTTAAATATTGTTTGTGTTGTCATAAGTGACTTTTAAGTAGTACTTTTATTAAATATTAAATTTAGGATTATCTAATAAAAAGAGAAGATCATAGAGGAATGCCAGTCAAAGACACATTTTGAAATACCTACTGAAATAATTTAATTTGCTAACTTGTCTTAGAAACGTCATTATTAGCGTTGATTGCTTTGAGAGTACAAAGAAAGCTTCCTGGAAAAATTCATTAAAAATGCATCAGTGAGATGTGTACACAATGAGGTCTAAAAAGTTCACACTTAAAATCTGTTTTAAAACTGGAAATAAACTGAAATTTTTTAAATAAATAAATGTTACAATGTAAGATTCTGCATTTTTTTTATGGGTCAGTAATAAATATATTCCATTACTCCAAAGAGTCAATATTCAATAATTATGTTTTTGTGTTTAAATGTGTGTATATTTACATTACAGGTAATAAAAGCTATAGAGGATGGGTTCCGGTTACCTGCTCCCGTGAACTGCCCGCCGTCTCTGCACCAGCTCATGCTGGATTGCTGGCAGAAGGAGAGGACAGAGAGACCCACCTTCACCCAGATCCACAGTGCTCTCAGCAAGACCATGAGGAGCCCGGACAACATCGGGTCCTCCACCCTGGGACGCAGGTACTGAAAAGCTTCTCATGGTTCCCCTCTCCTTGCAAATCATCATGTTTTTCACTCTGAAGACAGAAATCTCTTTCTGTGTTTGTCCAGGACCCTGGGCTCATCTGTATCACTAGCAGAACGAACGCTTCCCTCCTTCCCCTCATTTAGTTCAGTTGGAGAGTGGTTAGAAGCTGTAGACATGGGCCGCTACAAAGACAACTTCACTGCTGCTGGGTACTGTTACCTGGAGTCAGTGGCTCGCATGACCATTCAGTGAGTGACATCGAAGTCCTAAATAAAGCTTTTCTCTTATTCAGTTTGTGTGTAACTTGCTCCGTTGTTTTTGCAGGGATGTGCTGAGTCTCGGCATAACCTCTCTGGAGCACCAGAAACAGATCCTGTCCGCCATACAGACTCTCAGAGCGCAGGTTATCCAGATGCACGGCCGTGGAGTGCAAGTCTGACAGACCCACAGCAGTGCGCTGGCTTACCGAGGAAAGACATATGGATGTCTGTTCTCGTAATTACCCAGCAGGCCATTCGACGGTCAGGAGGTGATAACCAAGACACTGCAAATGGTGGTTTTCTTCCTAATCTTCCCTTTTTCATTCCTTTATCTTCTCTTTGGGTGAACACTGGTTCTTTTCTTCCACAAACAAGTTCTTGTTTTCTGAGGGGGACAATATCACAAGCAAGATGATTCCTTTAGAATAACCCGCGTGCTGAGTTTGACCTGCTTTTCTTCCGCTGTTCTTCAATGACATGAGCTCTGTCCCTTTTAGTAGGACTTTAAGGTGGTCGATGCCCTCCGTCACTGTCCCCGGGGAAGGGCAGTTTGACTCTGAGCGATCTCAGAGCAATTAAAAGGGCGACTTGTATTTTCTTTTTCCAAGCAAAAGAACTCATGCTTTGTAGCCACTGATCCTCCTATAAAGTGGACTAAACCGAGAGCATGTCATCCATTTGCTCCTCAGACTAGGAGAGCATCTCGCCGTATCTTCAGGACATAAGTTGAGTACTGATGTAAGGAATCTTAAATAATATGTAAATCCCTTTCTGTGTGTGTATTCTTGATTTGGTTACTGTCTACTTTTTGCTTTCTTTCCTCCACACTTTAAACTAATTTCTGAATTTCCGAGTTTAAATTAGTATTGTCGGATGTCTGTACTCGTAATGTTTTTCTTGTTCTGTCTGCTATAGGGACAATGTTTGCACTGCAGCGTCCATGACTTACAGAAACTTGTACCATATTTATTAGATGATTTATTTATCCATTTACAGATGCTTACTGGAGTTTGAATTCAGAAATATTGGTCGAAAATGGAAAACATAACACTGAATCTGGACGTTTCATCAAAATGCTCTTCGATTTTGTTTGTGTAATTTCATTTTTTCCTGCACTTTGAAAGTGAATGAGTGAGTGAGTGAGTGGATGTGACAGGGATGTATACACGCATATACATTCACACACTTACAGATTTCATTGCACTCCACAACAGCAGGTGTCTGATACTCTCGGACATGTTTAGTACTTGATGTTGGCGTTTCGTACAACAGAAGTGGTTGTTCTTAAACAAGAATGTTCTGAATGTTCTAGTGTTATTAAATTTAGACTACTGTGTGATTTGAGCGTGTGAACAAGACTTGGTTGGACTTGGATGTGTTTAAGCAGTATTGAGTAAAATCTTAATTTACAGTTCGATCTTAGAAACAGGTTGGTGCGAATTTCATTAACAAAGACCATAACAAACAGTTTGGATCTGGATTTTGCCACGAATACATTTAGTACAAAACAAATGTCTGGATTTTTTTTCCTCATATTAGCTTGTTATTGATTTTTAGGATATAAACAATTAAAGCTTTTTGGAATTTAACGATAAGAGCGTCATTTTCACTTTCTCTGTTTTACAATTACACACATACAGAGATGCACATTTGTCATTATTGCAGCCATATCATATCTGAACGTGGCATAACCCGAGTTAATAATCACCTCAAAATCTAACGGACACAGACATGCTGTACTGTAATGTTTAAGAGCCCTTTACCGAAAAAGACTCAATTCCCCCTTTGCATTAAGTGTATCATTCTGATCTCTGTTTGATACTGTAAATATGTATTTGAAAATGCAATCTATTTTTATAATTTGTTTGAATAATAATGTGTTGAATGAGATCCTCTCACTGTGTTGAAATTGTTTGAATTAGGAGAGTCGCGAAGAAAAGTTGATTGAAATCAAGTCCTTGTTTTATTTTTCTCTTTTCGGTTGGAATTTTTCATGATTTTTACCTGTTAGAAAAACAGATGGCTGTTGCAATATTGAAACACGTTATTAAAAAAATACAATACAGGTACCCTAGACTTTATTGTGTTTGCTCGCGGTCTCCTGGCTTCCAGCATACCTGCCTGAATTCATACACACATGGAGTCTATTTTAATCATGTGTAATCAATGTCGAGGCACGACAATCAAGCGTTTCCCGTCAGCTTTCAACCCCCGGAAAAACAGCGGGAAGCAAAAAGGTGTTCTTTGTTCTGTATTTTTATCTAAAGGTTTCTTTTTAATAAATGATTTTCTTTCCAGCTAGATAATTTTTATGAGTGACAGGATGAAATTACACCAGAATATTTATTAAAATTTCATGTTGTTATGTCTTTCCCACTGTTTTATGTACAGTATCTAATCCTGATTCTTTTGTTCGAAATTAAGTTGTCATTCATTCCAAGAGATTTAAAGATGTCTAGGAGCTTTAGTGGATCCAAGTGCTCATTTATATCAGTAATACTTTGAACGGTTTCTCTCCTTTCACGTACCTTAGTACTAAAAAATCCCTTGGAGATAATAATGGGGGAGAACTGAAAGTGTGAAGAGGAAGAAATGCATTGTGTGGAAGATAATACACCTGCTAATACTTCAACTCCCAGCAGTGAGAAATCATGGCACAAGTGTGTGTGTGTGTGTGTGTGTGTGTTAGGGGAGTGTTTACATGTTTTTTGTGTTCAGATTAAAAGACTCTTCAGTAAGAAGCAAGAAGGGTCCACCTCTAAGCTGGTGTGAAGGGGAAAGTTTCCAAATACAAAAGTTTGATCCAAGCAGTTAGAGTGCCAGGCCTCAAATCGGATTTGGGAAATTAATCCGGATCGGGAGCAAGTGTGAACAAACAAAGTGGAGTGGGGCTTGATCTAGCCTCTCTCCAGGAGTATTTCGCCTCTTGAGGTCCAAATACCACTCTATAAACTGAGTTCAGTTCATTCACTGAGGATAGAGACGTCAAAGCTGTGTGGGTGTATTTAAGTGACAAACATTGAGTTCTTTTCTGAGGAGGGCCACATGAAAGGAGAAGATGAACAGTGTGTTCTGGAATTCCTGCTGGGCTTTTAGTGACTTTAAAGTGAACTGTGATTAAATGCTCTAGGAGGCTAAAATACTAAAAACCAATCATTATTATGCATTAATTTATGATAGACATGCTTGATTGAAGTAAACAGACATGTTCTTGTGTGTATTTATGTAGCCTTTAAACATACAAATTATATATAGGCCTACTGTATGTATATATGTGTGTGTACTGTATATATAAGTGGCTTTTTAAATGTTACAACAACTGTCTTAAGTTGTGATCGAGTCGTTTTGATCACTAGCAAAATTTTTCAAAACTGATTCAAAAACAAAATTTCTGAATTAGTTTATAGAATACTCCATTACTATTTCCACTTGTGCCAAAAAATAGTAAATATGCACCTCAGGGGCATCGCTAGATCCTTTACTGGTGCATGATCCCCAGTAAAATATTCTTGATAATTCCTTAAGTTTAATAACATGTTTCATGTTTTGTTTTGTTTTTATCAGCCGTTTAGAATCACAACAGTGAATGAATCACTCTTTCTTGTCCAATAGGTAACGTTAAAGGTCATTAGAACACATCACACACACACTATATATATCACAGGTTTCTCACACACAAAAATATGATAATATATAATAAAAAAAAAAACAAAAAGAGCCCTGGATGAAGTGGATATTTACCAACAATCCACTGTAGAAAACAAAACTAGAAAGTGTCTCCTAAAATTTAAAATCTATCAACGATGAATTCTTTTCCGTGGGCAGCATGTGAACAACTCAAACCAGTTTATATATATATATATATATAATATATATATATATATATATATATAGATATATATATATATATATATATATATATATATATATATATATATATATAGTAGTAGTAGTAGTATTTTTATTATTATTATTATTATATTATTATTATTATTTGTTTCAAAAAAATTATAATAAAATGTTAAATTAAAATATGGGCACACTTTTTGCTAGTGGCCAGGTCACTCATTACTGATGAAACTCTAGATGCAGTTCTGAATTCAGGCACTTTCTTCATGAATGAGTATTTGAATCATTGTATCGATTGGCTCGGCGCGCGGAAGGTACCTCTCCTGCTGTGACGTCGATTGAAAGTAGACTAAAGCTAAGGCTATATTGGTATTCTAATTTTTTTTTCAACATTAACATTTCTTGTTTATTAAACTGTTGAGTAAAAGCGGCATAACACTCGCAACGTTGCTGTTATGCATAGCCTACTTGGGGAAAAAACAGCTTACTCAGCTTCGAAGTCTTGAGAAGAATCTCGACTCTTCGGCTTTTAGCTTGCCGAGACTCTTGTTTGAATCATCACGTCTGGGGTCCACAGTTCAAGTTCTCTGCTCTGTTGAAAGCCCGTCACGCTTCATCTGATTAATTCTCAGGTTTTGGCCAAGCCCAGATTAAACTTTCTGTGACCACAGTTGAACACAAGTAGTTCCCGCTTTTGATTTTCGATTTCTTTTCATGTCCTCATTTCGGGTCTCCAACTAGGTCAGGCTTTAATCTACAGTATCCAAGTATCCAGTGTAGTTACAAAAGCACTGCGCACTAGTAATGAATAACACGCACTTAGTAGCCTATGTAATTATGTTATGGAACAGTTTATAATTACACACCGTTATCGCTATTGTAATTATGTTGATGTGCAATATGAACAATGCAATGGTAAGTGTTTTCTGCATTCCCCTATATTTTCTCTCCAGTATTTTTTTTTTTTTTTTTTTACATTTCCACTATGAGCAGCGGATCCAGAGGGGCAAATCTGAGCTGATCTCAGGTCAGCTCTGCTAATGACAGACTACAGCTTCAACTGATATTTCCTGCAGTAATTACAGAGGTCAGAGATAACTTCACTTTACTGAGCTATTTCTGCAATTACTTTTAATCGATCGGCCTCAAGCTCATTTTAAGTCAAAATGAAGTAATTGGCCATCAAGTTCACACAGGTTTAACCGCAGGTTAACGTTTGACAACCAGAAAGTGACCAAATACTATCTGTCTGTGATCTTTTCAGAACAACCACAGAAACACCAATGTAGGTGTAATATGTACAACCTTGTTTTGTTTTTGTTGTTTTGTCAGTAACCACGATTTAACCGCAGCATATCATATCATAGATTTATATAGCAAATGATATTATCAACATTAAGCCATGGTGTACTACAACCATATATCATTTTGTGGCATTTGTAGTGAATACTACAAATTTAACATAGGTTTTACTACAGTAAGTATAGTTTATGGTCTTTGCATTTCAACCATATAAATAATAAAGCAAAATCATAATGATAACTGGTTATAAAAATTAATTTGTGATTTCTGCCACAAACTGTTACTACAGTTGTGATTACAGCAGTTTCACTATAGGAAATGTTTAAACAATGGTTATCCGTCTTAAGGAGGCCGGCCTGGGACAGTTCCGTGTTGTCCACCCTGGCCTGTATGTGCAATGGAGGGGCTGTTATAGTCCTTTACTGCCCCTTAGTGTATATTTGATGTATTGCAAAACATCGAACAGCTGTAATTCAAAAATAAATCGATCGATCAGAAAATCAATCAGTTGTTTATTTTGATAAAAACCATGCTTTAATGATCATTGCTGTGCTTAAACAAAAGTAAAAATCGAGTTGCTACAAAAAAATCAGTTCAGTTCCATGTTTTATATCTCCATTCACTTACTCCCCAAATGCCCTTCTCCTCTCTCAGTCCCTGCATAAAGACAGCCAAATATCTTTAGAAATCACTAGATAATTTGTGCTCTTTCCCTTCACTTGCTAACTCTGTTTACTGCATCTCTCTCATTCTCTCTCATTCTCTCTCATTCTCTCCAGCTGAGGTTCAGTGTCTGAGCTACAAAGGAGAAGATGTGTGTGTCCTCCAGGATGGCTTTAGCGGTGGGTTTCCCAGCTCCATGTCCACTGCGTGTGTCAACTCTGACCAGCAGCGGCTGGGTTTGCCCGGGGTTGCGGCCCACACCATGCTGGAGAGTTGCCACGTACTTCAGAGTGTGCAGGGGAACCACACGGTCATCGTGATCAGCCGTCAGTAGTAGCATCGCTGGGTAAGGGGTCCCCTCTCGAGGGATCTGAGGAAGGTTATGGAGAGGAGAGTACCTGTGGAGGAAAAGGTCAAACTTTTATTTTGTTTTTTTGGACATGTTGTAGTATGATATTTACAGCAACTTGTTTGTTACACTAGCGGTCAAAGATTATTATTATTTATTTATTTTTATGTTTTTGAAGTTTCACCTAGGCTGCATTTGTTTGATCAAATTGAAACACTAAAAACAGAAATATGTGAAATAGTGTTACAATTACAGAACTGTTTTCTATTTGAATACATTTTAAAATGTGTTTTATTCCTGTGATGGCAAAGCTGTTTTTTCACCAGCCATTACTTAAGTCTTCAAAGTCACATGATCCTTCAGAAATCATTCTAATATGCTGATTTGATGCTAAAGAACCATTTCTTATTATTATCAATGTTGAGAACAGTTTTTAAAGCTTAATATTTTAAACGTTGTTCTTTAAACTTTCTATTCATCAAAGAAACCCAGACAAAACATTATCACAGTTTGCATAAAATTAAGCAGCAAAAACAGACTGTTTTCAACATTGATGATAATAATAATAACCATTAAGCACTAATAATAATAGAGTACCAAATCAGCATATTAGAGAGATTTCTGAAGGATCGTGTGTAATATGTATTGCTAAGAACTTCTTTTGGACAACTTTAAAGGTGATTTTCTCAGTATTTAGATTTTTTTCACCCTCAGATTCCAGATTTTCAAATAGTTGTATCTCAGCCAAATATTGTCATATCCTAACAAACCATACATCAATGGAAAGCTTATATATTCAGATTTCAGTAGTAATAAAAAAATGTATTTTAAATGTTAATAATATTTCACAATAATAATATTTCTGCTGAAAATTAGATCAAGTAAATGCAGCCTTGGTGAGCATAAGAGACTTAAAAACAATAATAATCTTAATTATTGTAAACTTTGACCAGTAGTTCAGGGCTTTCAGAAAACAGGAATCCCTACTTGATGAGCCATTTGAACTGTTCGGGATCATCGGCACAGCCGTAGTCAGTGGTCCAGGCGTGACCGATGGTGAATTTGTGGAACTTGAGCATGTCCATGACCCCAACCTCAGCTACTGCACAGCCGAAGAGCTCGGGCCGTTGGTTTACACATGCCGCTGAAAAAACGAACACACAGATCACTCTTCTCCCATTGAATACAATGGCCAAACACAGTCCACATTTACCAGACGCACTGACTCACACACCTGTACTTAAATGAGTGGGCCTAAAAATGCTTTGGATTACTCAGATAGAACAGCCCGATTTGACACACCTCACATTCTTAAAGGCCACGTAACTACACTGTGACTAAACACAGGGATCAACACAGACATACTAATCTAGCTCGCACATTCAGCATAAAAAAGCTTTTTTTTAAATGCTTAGTAATTTATTCACCGCCAAAGTTTTCAAACCGGTGCACCGCCTACACACCTTAATCTTGTTCTGATTGTTACCTCACACCCACACATCCACTCACTAGTAACCCACAACCAGGTGCAGATGGAATATACAGATTTTTTGGCTCAGAATTTCAGGGGGAAATTTATTATATTATTGCGGAATGAAAAACATGGTCAAATGTGGTAAGCTGAGCTGAATACAACCATGATATTCGTGAATGCCCTGAATGGCAAGGTGTTTAGTTTTTTTTGTTGTTTTTGTTTTGTTTTTCTACATATTATTTTCTGCTGTGTAAGAAAACAAATCCAACTTCTTTTTTTAGTTTGCCTTCTTATTTTTTTATTATTTTTATCATATTTTTATTATTATTAATTATTCATTTTTTCTTTCTTTCTTTCTATCTATCTTTCTATGTTTTGCGTATGTTGAGGTGAAAATTAAGAAAAAGGGTCAGGTTCATTTATCATTTTTTAAGATTTAATTCCTTATTAATAATTATTCATAATATTTATTATTTTATTAACATTTTCTTAAATATTGAATTAAATACTTACTTGAATTAGTGTGTGTTTGTATGTAGTCAAACCAAAATTTATTCAGACCCCTTCAATATATCTCACATCATATCACAGTTTATTCGCTATAGTTTAAAAAATTGGTAATAAAATATCTTGATAATGTCAGATAACTTTGATAGCTTAATTTTGTTCAGTCCGAGGTGTAAAAAGTTTACATTAGCAATTAAAGAAAAAACACTTAAGCAAAAATGGTCAGGTCAAAGTGTCTGAATAATTTTTTTGATTTCAAATTTTACTGCTAGTCCACTGTATGAAGAATTTTTGTGTATAATATGTCACAGTTCACTTTATTTTGATATCCTCACTTACATTTGTGACCCTGGACCACAAAACCAGTCTTTAAGTCGCTGAGGTATATTTGTAGCAATAGCCAAAAATACATTGTATGGGTCAAAATGATGGATTTTACTTTCATGCCGAAAATCACTAGGATATTAAGTAAAGATCTTGTTCCATGAAGATATTTTGTAAATTTTCTACTGTAAATATATCAAAACTTAATTTTTGATTAGTAATATGTATTGCTAAGAACTTCATTTGGACAACTTTAAAGGCGATTTTCTCAGTATTTTCTTTTTCTTTTTCACCCTCAGATTCCAGATTTTCAAATAGTTTTATCTCAGCCAAATATTGTCATATCCTAACAAACCATACATCAATGGAAAGCTTGTTTATTCAGATTTCAGATGATTTATAAATCTTAATTAAAAAAAAAATATATATATATATATATATATATATATATATATATATATATATATATATATATATATATATATATATATATATATATATATATATATATATATATATATTTAGACTTAAAACTGGTTTTGTGGTCCAGGGTCACATTTATGAACTATAGTGTCCTGCACCCACTAGTAAAAAATAAATAAAAAATTATATCTGGTGTTTAAATAATTTCTGGTTTGACTGTATGTACATACAAACAAATTGTACATACAAATATATGATTGTTCAAATTTCATAAATATTTCTTCCTCCATTTTAGGTATAGATAGTATTCACAGTTGCACTTTAAAGCAAAAATTAATTAATCTTTGCTGAATGAACACAGCAGGCTGGAAATGTGTAGAACCTTTTGAATGACGTGTTCAGTTCTGCGAAAAATCTGTAAAAATGTTTAAACAAATTCCATGTGCCTCCTACGATCAACCGCACATGAATTCTGCACAATCCTGCATATACTCAATAACTGAACTGACTCAATCCTGTCTCTCCTATGAATAAGACAGAGATTGAAACTGTATTTGCACTGGCAGCTGGCGAGTGCTGCCCGGGCGTCTAACGACTGCATCTTCTACTAAACGTGCTGTTTAATGAGAGTGAAAAAGTCTTTTAGTGAGGAGCGAGTGCTGCTTCACCTCTCACAGATGCTGGTGTGTGTGTGACTTGTGTGAGAAAGCTCTGAGTGTGAATGCCGATGTCATGTTTACTCTACAGATGAGCTAGCTGTGAGTAACGGCACACATCGTGCACATCATTAGAGCCTCACAGCTGCACGTCCATAAGTTTCCATTACAGCACCACCCTAATTTAACCATGTGCGAAGGCGTATCTGTGCTAAGACTGCCGAGTCTTACTGGTTGTGTTCTTCATTAGCTGGAAGTGATCATGTCTGTCTGACTTCCTCAGACCGCTCACCAAGAAACCGAGGAAACTCACCCACGAGCAGGCCACCATTGGATGCTCCGTTGATGGCGATGCGGCTGGCCGTGGTGTATCCCTCCTGGATCAGGTACTCCGCAGCACACTGGAAGTCATCAAAGCAGTTCTGCTTGTTCCCAAGAGTGCCAGCTGAAATCAGAAATCTTTCTTAAAAACTTACAGTTTGAAGCAGCACATGGTAGAGGGAGTGGGGTAAACTGTGCCACTTGTACTGTAAGTCAAGGGGGAAGAGGTATTAGGTAATTTGGTTTTAATAAAATTTCTCCTATATACTGCGAGTTTATGTATGATACAGACATAGAAATATGACTTCTCAAAAAAAAATTCACACTTTACTCATGTAAGGGGTAACATGAGTCATTTGGCAATATGTAAACAGAATTTTGTGAACTGTATGTTGCAGAATTTTTAATATGTTGCAAAGTACAGTACTTGCATTACCTCAAACCTTAAACCAGAAAAGGTTTGCCATATTTGTATGTGGTTAACTGTACTAATTAACTGTACTACTGTAACAATTTGGTTTTTCATTTTTAGGGGGAACAAATGATGTAAGAAAAAAGTTTATTGGATCTTTGGACTAAAACTAAGTCATTATTATTTCCACGTTTATTATAACCACATTTATCATGTGAACTTCTTAATTAAAAGCTGCATATGATAGGCCTTTCCTAAATATATACAAAATAACCACTCGCTAAAAATTCTAGGTATTATAACTGGTCACCAAAACATTTTTTTTTTCTTTCTGTTGCAATTCAGTTATATAGTCCTGTGGCATGGTAAGTTTTAATAATAAAAATAATTCATTCATAAACACTGTAAGTACAATAATTATACAAGAATTAGAAAACATTATTATAATTATTATTATTATTATTATTATTATTATTAGATTAACATATTATCTTTAAGGTGTGTAGCATTAATATATGAATTCACAATTATTAAGTTTTGTTGAGTGTTGTCATAGAATAAGTAAAAATATTGATGGTCACAATAGTGACCGGTGGGATAGCAGTGAATTTAGGTATACATATTAAATCCACTTGCAGTTGTTAGTGAAAGCTGCACTAAAATGTAGCAAGGATAAAATTTTGCACTAAATATGTTACAAATAAGTTGCAGTGTTGATTTTGTAATACTGGTAGCCCTAATATAAAAATTTTATGATATATGTTACAATAAAGTTACAATTTTGAAATGTGTAAAATGTGTGATTTTATCTCAATATTCCTATCAATGATGTACAAGGGGTTTTATGAATGATAGTAACCCTAGAATGTCATGAAACAGTTTAAAATAGCTGAGATTTATAACAATTTTTATGACTGCAGACATATGTTAACTCAGTATACACATTATCCCACTGTAACCAACCAGAGAACATAATTTTTCACACACTTTTCCCAAAAAATTATTATAGATTTTTTCAAAGGGTTACAAAAGACACATCATCTGTATATTTTCATGTCTGGGAAAAAAAAATAAAACTGGGGTTAAACTGTGTTCACTTCTTTAATGCATAACATGAATGCCAGTTTGTCAAATATTTGTGTTAGTTTAGTGTTGAAAACAGATGGGATGGATATTAAAGAGGGGTAAACTAAATTAACTTTTAGTCTTAATAGTTCACACATTTTGGTTTCAAACAGTTAGTTTCTATTTCAGCCCTATACAGAAACTCTGCTTTTGGAACACATAGTCGAGTGATCGTCAGACTAGTGACTCAAACAGATACTTTACTGGCATTAACTTCACTTTTATGCAAAGTAGTCAGCAACCTTCTGCGAGTTTCAGACCAGGCCTTCTTTAACAATTTTCAAGTTGGACTAGTGTTGAAAATGATGACTAATTAGAGTTGCTCTGAATTCACTTTCTATTCATTCATTCTTCATTTATCTTTCAAAAGGACACACATCTGAGCCTGAATGAAGTGAGGGTACCTTTGTGCCAAGTTTGGCCGTACTCTCCTCCTCCTCTGATGTTAGCTACAGCCAGGATCCCACCCAGGTGTCTAATAAAGAGCAGGTATGCAGTACTGCACATACCGAGAAACAAATGGTTAATAGTTATATTCATATTTAACATACTCTCTTCCTTTTCCATCCCATTCCATTTGCGGTCTTTAGTCAAGCACAAACAGAGAGCTTTATACTAACTTGAAATATGGCTGAATTGAGTTCTCAAAGCCTCCATAACCATACAGAAAGATTGGATGAGAGCCGTCTCTTTCTATGCCACGTGCATGTACCAGGAACATTGGGATCTTGGTGCCATCTTTACTGGGGTAAAACACCTGTTATGCACAAACACTTAAGGTGTATTATTACAGTCAAAAGTTTGGAATAATTAATTTTTTTTAAACAATATTTGAAATAAGTGTCTTATTCTCACCGTGACTGCATACATTTGATTAAGAGTTCAGTCAAAACTTTAATATTGTGAAATTGTGAAAAAGAATTCTATTTTCTATTTGAATATGTGAGCCTGGACCACAAAACCAGTCTTAAGTGTCAATTTTTTAAAATTGAGACTTGTACATCTGAAGGCTGAATAAAAAAGCTTTTCATTGATGTATGGTTAATTAAGATCTGACAATATTTGGCTGAGATACAACTATTTGAAAATCTGGAATCTGAGGGTGCAAAAAAAATCAAAATACTGAGAAAATCGCCTTTGAAGTTGTCCAAATGAATTCTTAGCAATACATATTACTAAACAAAATTCAGTTTTGATATATTTATGGTAGGAAATTTACAAAATATCTTTATGGAACATGATCTTTACTTAATATCCTAATGATTTTTGGCATAAAAGAAATATCTATCATTTTGACCCATGCAATGTTTTTTTGGCTATTGCTACAAATATACCCCAGCGACTTAAGACTGGTTTTGTGGTCAGGGGTCACATATATCTTTAAAATGTCATTTAATTTTCAGCAATCATTACTATTCTTATTACCATCCATATTGAAAACATCTTAATATTTTTGTGGAAACACTTTTTTCAGGATTCTTTGATTTTGAAAATTTCCACAAAAATATTAAGCAAGGTAAAACTGTTTTCAACACTGATAATACATTTAAAAATAAATAAATAAAAAAAAATATATTTTTTTAAGCACCACATCAGCATATTAAAACGATTTCTGAAGGATCATGTGACACTGAGGACTGGAGTATTGAAGTATAAGAGACTTCTTTTCAACAGCATTAAAAAATTTAATTATTCCAAATCTTTGATCAGTAGTGTACAGATTATATATTTGTAATACTGAAAGTTCCTGTGGCCTGTGATTCATGAGTTATTTCAGGACAGACTGCAGCCTGACCTGAGTTGTCTGGTAGTCACTCGGGTTGATGCCCTTTACTTCCACCTGCCTGAAGATCGTGGGCTCTGGGTCGGGTTGACTCAGGTCACAGTGGTAGATTATGCCTGAGTGATTAGATGTGAAGAGTAAAACACTTTTCATGGTCTGGAAATCTATGTGATCTCCTTTTTACTGCCAAAGCAAATGCACATACTGGGGTGTCCTTATACTTGAGGTTATGTAGTTTATTTTGGCATAAATGCCGTGCATGATTTGATGATTTAAGTGTGTTTACCTGGTGTAGTAAATGAAGTGAACTTGTAGAAGAAGTCAGGGTGCTTCTTCTTGCAGCTGAGGCCGACTACAGTGCCCACATCTAGCGGCAGTTCTCTGATCAGTTTCCCTGACTGCAGCTCATATAGCTGTAAGATGTCCTTTACGTCATGCACATAATTCACCAGCAGGTAGCGCTGGTTCACACACTCCACGAAGCCTGCAGAAAAGATATAAACACCATCAGGCTGCAGTTCTCTTTGTTTTTATTGGAAATGAGTTAATGATAGTGTGGGGGAAGAGGAAGTGTGTGTGTGTGTGTGTGTGTGTGTGTGTGTGTGTGTGTGTGTGTGTGTGTGTGTGTGTGTAGGCTTGTGACAGTTTCACCCACAGATGTTGACTTCTGTGAATACCAAGAAAATATGAGCTAACTCTATTTCCAAAACGTTTAAACTGAAACATTCTACAGGGAAAAATGTAGGGGTAACCAGGGCGAGTTGTCTCTGGAACTATGAGCTAAAGGTCCAATTACACAAATGTGTGTTTTTCCTGGCAGTGGTTTTGTTTGGTGGTTTCAGTTATATATTGAAGGTAGTTTTATGTGTTTTAATTGTACACTATTTATTAATTATAATTCCTGCTTAATGAATTGAACTATATTTTTCTGGAGTAATAACAGTGAAAATATTTTTGCTTTTGTTGTTGTTTTGTAATGAAGACTTTAAGGTGTGTGTCCAGTGTCTCAAGCTAATATTTTGCCACACCTGCCAATGGCTTGTGACTTGAGAAGACTGACTAGCCATAAATATTTTATTACCAGCCATTAAGTATGTGCATTATTTTATAAAAAAAAATAATAATAATAATAATTCAGGCAGTACATTTTGGCAAAACACATGTATTTGCAATTGTTGTTGTTATTATTATTAATTAATATAATAATAAATATTAAATATAATAATTACTTAATAGTAGTATTATTTGATCAAATTATACAATTAAACAAATCAGTAAAGTATTTCATCATAATAACAATTGTAATTATTATTTATTGTTATTTTTATTATTATTTATGAGAACAGTAAAATTGCAATATTAATACTTATGATTGTTGTTATTTTTTCCTTTGCTTTCAGAACCCACAGAGAAAAACCACAGAGAAACTTCTCGTTTGTTGAAAAGAAGAGTATAATGTTCTCTTACCAAGAACGTCCTTCTCGTGTTGGGGGATGAGGGTTTTCCAGTGTGTCTGCTCTGGTTTATGCAGGTCTATGGTGATGAGGCGGTAACGAGGAGCATCCAGATTGGTGCGTAATGTGAAGAGTGTGCCCTCGTTTGTGATGTATGTGTACTGCGCTTCAAATGTGTCAACCAGCTTCACCCACGGCAGCAAACCTGATTAACATTACTATTAAATGAATGCTTTTATTCAGCAAGTATGCATTAAATTGATCTAAAGTGACAGTAAAGACTTGCATTGTTACAAAACATTTCTATTTCAAATAAATGAACTTCTATTTGTCAAAAAATCTTGAAAAAAAAAAAATGTGTAATAGCTTACGCAACAGTATTAGGCAGCACAACTGTTTTCATGATTGATAATAATAAGAAATGTTTCTTAAGCACTGAATCAGTATATTAGAATTATTTCTGAAGGATCATGTGACACAGAAGACTGGAGTAATGATGCTGAAAATACAGCTTTGCATCACAAGAATAAATTACATTTTAAAATATATTTAAAAAGAAACAGTTTTTTTATTGTAATAATATTACACATTATTATTACTGTTTTTATTATTGGTAATATTACTGTCCAGCCTTGCCGAGCAAGAAAGAGACTAATTTCAAAAACATCTTACATACATTTATAATATAATTAGTATAATATAGTGGTCCTTTGAATGTGTTTTAACTAAGTTTTGTTTTTATTTTATTTTTTTAAATTTGCTATTAGGTATCCCACACATACAGACTGACCTGTGATGCCATTGGGCAGCTGCTGCAGGTCGCAGTACCACAGACGGTTGACTGGCTCACAACCCTCGGTGATGGACAGCACTGCATACCTGCCATCATCAGAGACCTGGACAGATGAGGAGAAAAGGAGAAACGGTGGAAGATTGTGTAAGAAAAAGAGAACCACACACAAAAAAGGAGAACAATTAATTTTAGGCTAGGTAATTTTGTCAAATTCTTTATAAATATTTCATCACACTGCGTGAATCATAAGAGTTAATAAGTTGCATAAGTTTATCTTCCCAAAAAGTGGGTTTTGTATAAATTTGGTGTTCTCTTACAGTAAGGCTACTGTGCCATTTTGGGTTGTCAGGAAATTCTGCCACCAGGATGTCTTCTGATTGGCTTGTGCCAATAACATGGTAGTAAAGCTTCTGGTTTAGGTTTGTTGTGGTCTCAGTGCCTAGAATGGACATAACACAAGTAAAGCACTGAAAGTCAACAAGAATTGCCATTCTGAACCTATTTTACAGGGTGGGTTGCTTATATCACACTGGAAGCAGACCAAATACAAATTTCTTAAAGCAATGATTGCATCGCTAAATAGCTTAAGTGATGTCAGCGAAGAAGGAAAGTAGTGTAATTTGCCATTGATGTGCACATACCATCAGCTTTGCCGTCCTGTCGAGGGTAGCAGTTGTAGAAGATGCCTTTGGCATCATGGGTCCAAGCCAAGCAACTGAACTTCACTCTCTCTAGAATGTCTGGCAGTTTGGTGAGTTCATCAGCCTTCAGGAAGTGTACAGTCACCCAGTCAGAGCCTGCGCTGCTCAGGCCATATGCAAAATACTCACATTCTTCTGACAGGCGACCCACTGTACATCACGTAGAAGAAAACAGACATGAAAATGTTCAACAAGCTATGATGAAATCCAAATTTGGTAATTTAAGTGCAGAATTGTCAACTTCAATGGTGCAATTGAAGCTCATGTTCTCTAAATTGCAAATATTAACACAAAACAGAGAGCTGTTTGATAGAGGGTGTGTAAAAAAAAAAGTGAGAAAGACAAAAAATGAAGAAAGACAAAGCTTTAAAATATAGTGATGTAAAGGATTCTTGGCAAATGTGCTGTTGGGTTTACAGTAATAAAAAGCCGTGGGTATTCCTCAGCTATCAAAAGTTTATCAACATAAGATTTACAGGAAATGATTAAAGGAAAACAAATTGTCACCTATGTCAGTGGTTCCCAACCACGTTCCTGGAGGCTCCCCAACATTGCACATTTTGCATCTCTCCTTTGTCTGACACACCCAATTCAGGTCTTGGAGTTTCTACTAATGAGCTGATGATTTGAATCCGGTGTGTTTGATTAAGGTGACATGGAAAACATGCAGTGTTGGGAGGGCTATGTGAATGTGCAGTTCCGTAAAATGAGTCATATATGAATCTGCCTTTAAGCAATGCGTATATGCATAACTTAAAAATTCCAGCTGTGTATTTCACAGAAGGACACACAGACCCTCAGGGCTAAAGCTTATCTCCAAACCTGTTCAACAAAGACATCAATAAACTATTATAACTGTCTGTATGCAAATAATCTTGTTTAAAAATATTTGCAGAGAACAGCCTACGTAGCCAGAAAACTACTGTAAAATTAGACACTTAATATACAGTTAGGCAGGTTTATATGGTTTATGAGGGCACAAATGTGTATAATGACATAGGTATTACAACAGGAGCATGGATTTTGATTTTTTAAATCTAAAAATGCAAGTTTTTTCTATGATAGGTAGGTTTAGGGCTAGGGGAGAGAAAATACATTTTGTACAGTATAATATACAGTTTGTACAGTATAAAAACCATTATGCCTATGGAGAGTCCCCGTAAACTTCATATACCAAAATGTGTCTGTGTGTGTTTCCATTTTTTTAAACTTCATTGCATCTCAAGAGCTCCAGAAATAGAAAGCCCTAAAGTCTTACCACAGATATTTACCACTTTTATATATAACGCATACTGTTTAAAGTTTTAAAACATAGTATTTTCAATTTCATTTTAATTAGTATCATTGTTTTCTCATGCATTTCATATTATATGTATTTATAGATTAATGTATTCATGTATTTATAGAAATGGTTTTAATGTACTCATCTACAGTAATTAATTTTTATGTATAGAATCCATTAGTACAGTATATAATGTTTTAAAAGTATTTCATTTGATAATGTTCTAACATTCTTTAATTTTAAGTAGTTATAATTGTGTTGTTATTATGCACTCATTTATTATCATTAATCCCCAAATTTATGTTTATCTTTTTTTGTGGTCTGTCTATGGATATCTTATATCTTTTTAAACAGGAATAAAACATGTCAGGACATGCAAAGAAAGGATAAAGGAGAAGATGCCAGGAGAGAGTGAAAAGGAAAAACTAGGATGTTGGTTTACAGTAAATGCATTACAGGTGTGTGTAAATATATTATGAATCAACCAATCAGTCAAACTTACTTTTGAGAGCCACAGTTCCGTCCTCTGAGAGCGTGTTTGGGTCAAAGAACACAGACGCGGGACTGTTTAAAGAGTCCTGCACATAGAGCACATCCTGATTCTGCAGACCCTCGTTATGGAAATAGAAATATCTAAAATAGAATGATGATTAAATGTATTTAATTTCAGTTATTTAAGTATATGATGGTATATGCATTACACAAGGTGACATTTTATGTTCTTATTTATTTTTAATGTGAAAAGTGCTTGCTAGTGTGAAAAGTTTGTGTCCTGTGTGGTGGGCCTGGGTTGTGTTTGGTGCTGTCTGTTGGTCTGTTCTCTACCTCTTTCCTCTTTTATAAGGACAGCTGTATTTGGGGTAGTTGTAGAGCTCTGTGAGGCGCTGGTGAAACTGCTCTTTGACCGCACACTGCTCCAGGAATGGCATGGTCAACTTATTCTGCTCTTCAACAAACATCTGTAGGGCGGGTGAGGGACACTGTTAAAATAGTCGTAGTGTGCACACAGAGAACTTGTTTATATGTAAATTTTTCTACACATTTCTTTGTTCCGGTAATGTGGGCCATGGGTGGAGCCCAGGAAACAAAACAGGGTAAGCCTAAAAATACAGCGTAAATGGTGGTATGTAGTGTTTACCTTTTCTGATAAGAAAGAGAAAGACATTTTAGTGCATGAAAGCTTGTAACTGTCTTGTCAGTCAGCCTGTTAAATGATGTCAGTGTGACATCAGAACCGCATTGAAAGGATTTTGCAAGGACTTTCATTGTCAGACAAACCCCTTTGTTTATTTAAAAGTCCCCTTGAGATAACAAAACATTTGCATGTTCATAGTTTTCTAATGTCAGTTAATCATCACATTGCCAAAACATATATTAGTTTTTTATTAAATATTGTTTTAGCAGGTGTGTTGAATAGTTTTATTATTTATTTATATTAATTTTACATTTTTATTTTTTATTAATTATTAGCTTTTCATTTACCTGTGAACCACTGGAGTTTGGGAACTCCAGTTTGGAAAATCCCTGCTGTAATTTATTGTAATGCAAATATGCTGGTGAACCAAAAAATTATATAGAATTTAGTTCTAGTATTAAATGGTTGTTAAACTAATTGGTTCAGTCCTAACAGCATTTTCATTGCAACCTTGATTTAAAGTGGACTTAGAAAAGGAATATATCCGTAACATTAATGTTGGTCTGAGATTGTGGACGATTTGTATGTGATTTGCATTTCTATCATAGAATTTGTATATCGAGTGTATTGTGTATTGAGAAAAATCTGATTTGGGATTGACTCTCATCTTATTAACAGCATTGAATAATTAAGTATATTATAAATTGGTGCTGTGGGAATATGCGAAATACATTTTTGCTTACGTTTAGCTTTGTCTTATTTGTCCTAATACAATACAGTAGTACCAGTGTTGTTGGACTCTATATTGACAACTGTTGGCCTGGATGCACGAAAGTAGTATACAAACCTGGCTGTTTTTCTCTGTATTATAATACACATCCACAATGGACTTTCTTTTTTTTGGTGGATTGTTGGTGGTTTATGCTGGAAAATGTGTCATTAGTAATCAGTTGCATGAGCTAGTCATGGGATGTCAACCTTGCAGCGCCCATGAGGGGAACACTTGATTTATGCAGAATTAATTTTTTTTTTTTTAAACTTCTACTAGAGAAAAAACTGTGTGCACCTTTAAAGTGACAGAGTAACCATTTTGGCCATCTTTAAATGAAGTTTTGTTGACCAGTTGCCAACAGTGCAACAGTGATCAACCAGCTTCATAAAGTGACTAAACTACTATTGGAACGGTAATTGTTTCTCATGGAGACGTAAGGTATATGTAATATTTACAGGGGCTAGTTGGTGATTTTATTGCTGCCTGACTACAGAATGTTGGTGTTTTCTCCCTCCATCCGTGTAAAATTCCTAGTGTTTTTTTTTTTTTTTTAAATATATACCAAGGTAATGTCATGTGTTAATATAATTATCGCCTGAATTTTTTTAAACACTGCAAAGCACCATATGGTAACTGTTGCGCTTTGTGATAATGTGCACGCCTTTTTAATATGGACATTTTTATTAATGAAATGCTGGAAATTGTTAACAAAAATATTGTAACATCACCTCTCCACTACAGTGAGCGAGAGCTGTTAAGAAGAAGAAAAAAATACAAAACAAAATCATATAAACTTTTGAAATGGGCCATTATTTTGGTATGCAATAATTTAAAAAATATGAATTATATACAGGGCTTCCACAGCTAATTATTTTACTAGCCAAACAAGCAGCCAGGTCAAATACAGATGTCCCCATGAGAAACAATTACCATCCTAATAGGACTCAAGTCTTATTTCACGTACGTAAAATCAGTCATCATCCTGTTTCATAAGAAAAAATGCTAAAAGTTATCTGTTATGGTAGGGTTAATGAGTAGTCATTTTAGTCAAAGTGGAACAGAAGCCATTGAGCGGTTGCATGGTGAGAAGTGCACATTTTCCAATATTTTGAGGTCAACCCAAGTTTAAATCATCTCTGGTTATTTCCCAAAAACAGCCCCCCCCCCCATCCCCCGTTTCCCCATAATTTTCTGTCACTCCTCTGCTATCCTATCCCTGTAATGATGAAAAGCCCATCAATGCTAAAAAAAAAAAAAAAAAAAAGTTCCTTCATGATATAAAAGGGGGTCACGTGTGTGGGTCACCTTAGACTCCTCACTGTCAGGGTCCTCCAGCCAGTGGTATGGGTCTGGGATCTTTACTCCATGATAATCATCCACCTTTGAAACAAAACACCAAAGTTAGGAGCAGCAGGCATGTCTGCACAGGGAGAAAATAGAAACAAGACACATTCGGTTTCCAGGCAGTTGCGTATCTGTTAAACCAGGCCTTGAGGCAAACCCACGCTGCAAGGAAACCATAATGCAATCAGCTACTGTACCATATGCAACTTCTGACACGTAACCACTAGATATCAACACAAACACCCCTAAACCCCTCCACTCTCATGACACATGGCAAAAGCTCACTCCTGTGTTCCAGTCAGTCTTTTGTGTCCACGCTATTTGTTTGTGCATTTCATGTGTCTTAGAAAAACAGGAAGAGCATGCGAATGAATGAAAGACTAGATGTGCAAAACCCCAAGTAAAAGTACCACTGACCTTACTGTCGTCCCTCCGTGCTTCAGGGTATGTGAAAGCCATGCTGGGCGTGTTTTGATAGGGTTTTTTTGTAATTCTGTGTATATTTTTGTGTGTTTGTCCGTATGTTTCACGCCCGGGTGAGTCAGCTCTGAAAAGTGAAAGTGAAATCAAAAACGGCTTTCTGTTTCTCTCTCTCTCTCTCTCTCTCTCTCTCTCTCTCTCTCTCTCTCCCTCTCTCTCTGTCTCTCTCTCTCTCTCTCTCTCTCTCTCACTTTCCTGATTACACAACAAGGCAGATCTTCAGGCAGGAAATGATTTCACACTGGATTGGTCAACCCAAAGTGGGCAGAGTTAAAATCTCAAACAGTTCACTACAGTCTGTGTTTTGCTGTGATGTCTTATGTTTTAGTAGGATTTTTTTCTCAGTGTTCTTGAAGGCGTCCTCATAACTGATTAAAAACTTTCTTACATAAAGAAATTAGCAGTATAAAAAGTAAAAAAAAAAAAAAAAAGGACATAATAAAATTATGTACAGTACATGTCATTGCAGTCATTTCAGTAGTCTTTTATCTAACATAAAGTGGGTCACTTTATGGAGGCAGCAGCCTCACTTTGCCAAATTGTGTCAGTTCCAATGTGTACAGAGATCATTAGCAATACGTAATGCACATTTTGAATTTTCAAATATTTCCGAGTGAATTTTGAGCAAACGTTTCCAGAATTTATTTGTCAAATAGATTTCATTTTATTGCATATTTAGTTATTTTATTTTACTAAATTTTGAATAAAAATTGTGCTAAATAATGATCAAATTTAATTTAAGCAAATAAGTTTTCCAACGCAAGTGTTTAAATATTTTGAATAAATGTTGTTAAAATTTTCTGTTAATTTTTAATTCAAGCAATTAGGTTTTCACATCATTTGTATATTATGATGTGATATAATATAATGCTCTCTCAAAATCTGCAACGAACTATGATATTGTAGTATTATTTATATATACAGTACCTTATGGATGGCCCTGTATTGTCTTATATTATTTATTTCTATATATAACATTTAATTTTATATTTTAGTTTCCATTTTAATTTCAGTTTAAGTTTTAGTAATTTTATTTGTACTTTGCTTTTTTTATTATTTTTAGCTTTCATTTATTTTTATTTTAATTGTAGTAATTTTAGTATTTCAACTGAAGCTTATTTTATTTCAGTTAATTTCCAAGGTAAAGTTAAAGTTTTTTTTTTTTTTTTTAATAATCCTATTTATTTTATTTCAGCTTTAATTTTTACCCATTTTAGTTAACTCTTTTTTTTTTTTTTTTTTTTTTTTTTTTCAGTTATGCCATACAACAGTGGTTCTTAATCCTGTTATTAATTAAGAACCATTTTTGGTTCTCAAAAGAGCTTTTCAGTAAACAATTAATCACAGGACCATAACTTTCTTTGAAGAACATTAGAACATTTTAATAACCTGAGGAACCTTTTGTGCATTTGAAAAGTTTTATGGATGTTAAAGGTTCGTAATCGAACCACATATTCCCATAAAGAACGTTTATTTTTTTAAGAGTGAACAGTATCAGTGCTGGATCACAATACTAAGAACTTTATTATTATAACACCACTGTTATTGGAGACTTTTGTTTGTGGAATAAATTAATCAAGGCTGACAGCCAATGGTGCATTTTCGGAATGGCGTGCAACATAAACAAAACATTAATGATCACACCTTTGAATTTCAGTGGAAATAGGAATGATTTAGTGATCTTTATTCATTGTGTAGTGGTCTTATTGACTGAATAAAAACAAAAGGGTATTTTAAGTCTGGAAATAAGCATAGAAATTTTGATCACTGGCTTTTTAACTTTAATGTCACCAGGGATTGTGAAGATGATCTACTATTTTTACTTGTACAAAAGCAATCATTTGTATATCATTATGTTACCATTTTGATGTGCACAAAAACCTCACACCCAGCCTATTCTGTGCATTTGTTCATAGAGCTTTGTTGACACGCATTTGAGTTCCCGGCAGTAATACAGGTTTAGCTCAGTCAAAACAGGCATATGCTGACAGACAGCCTGTCTCGTCACAAAATAGAGTGTGGAAAGCGCAAGGCATGAAAGAAAGCGAGAAAATGTTTTGTCCGGCACTTAATTACAAGGCAGGTGATGTTTGTCAGCAGGTGTGTAAAAGGTATCCTACACTTTGTGCGTGTTTATGTGGACTTAAGTCGCACTTTACATGCCTGCGGTGTGAAAGCTGTCACTGTTCTCCATTTATATCCCTCTATGACAAGACCTTTAATGACACACACAAACCCTCAAATAATCACATCCCCCGAGGTGGTTCCGGTGTTTTTTTATAGGCTTGTTTTGACACATTTCCTATCATAAAAATTTCATTCTGCTTTAGCCATTGAATAAATATTATCCTTAGATTGTTTTAGCAGTTGGATTTTTATTAGTGCATCTTTAAGAGAGTAATATCTGTAAAGATGTAACAACATGAAAGCAGAAAAGATGGAAAATTCCAAGTTTAGTGTAAAATTAACATATGTGGCATATGTTGGCTGGCACAAATACATTTTTAATCTAGTCTCTACTTTTCTTAAAAAAGAAAATATTATACAACAGCTTCTGTTGGTTGAACTTAGAACCCCAAATTATTCCTTTAAGGGGTTAACTGCCTTGACTTCTAGGTAACCTGTTGCAAAACAGCAAAAGGCAAACAATAAGACAAGCTGTAACCAATCTTCTGGCCTAAAATCATATGGCAGCTGAGGGTCAAAGTGTCAGAGACAAAGAAAAGAACACTCTGCTTGCAAAGGAATATGATTCAGGGGGGAATCCCGTGCTACCCATATAGCTGCACTGATGGGAAGCTCGATTCTGAGACGAGTGGGTGAAGCAGGATTGATTTTGTCACTTCATTATGGGAAGAATCTGATGGCACTAGACAGGGAGTGAGATCTGAAACACGAACATGTATCACGAACTCTGTTGCTCTCCAAACATCTTTTTGGGTTGAAACCAATCCTGGAGAGTCCCAAACTGAGTAACCTACGGTAGATCAATGGTTTCCGTGTCAACCTGTGCTCGCTCTTACATAACTTGTCTGGAACTCATCAACAACTGAATACAGGAATTGCACAATATACTCGTATTTCTCATACACAGACAAGGTAGTAATATTCATCCATGCGTGACCACTACCATATGTTAATATTATAGACGATAATTCTGAACTAGACTGTTAGGCAATTCTTTATCGAAAAAGGGCAAGATTAGGACAAACACAAGGAGATCATTAGCCTAACTGTAGAATGTCAAGTAACTTGCTGCACTGATACAGAATTTGTTTACTCTGTAGTCACAGAATAATGTTAGATTCATGTGGATTATTGTTGTATATGTTAGCTATATTACAGGCCAAAGTAAGGCCAAGGAGGGCCCTTAGGACATTCAGTACAACTTAACCATTGCACCCACAGATGCTTTGGTTGAGTTCTTAGTGTCAGTGTCTGCTACTATTTTTAAGTTTACTAAAGATCTTATTGAAATGCATTTCTTATTTTTGTAGTACATTTCAGATCCTAGAACATATGGTAACACTCACTCTACAAACATAAACTTTTTTTAAAAAAAACAATAATGCTTTGGACAAGATCAAGGCCTTCATCAGGCATTAATTGTTTCTCAGCCAAAAAGAGTATTTTAAGAGAACATATACAATAGGCAACAGGTGTGTTCCTCTAATGGAGGGAGTGGCTTCCTATAAGAGGGGAAAAAAACAACCCATTTCAATAAAACAATCTATTTATTGATTAAGACTTTTTGGATACAATGTATCTAGACAGAAACAAAGCCAGTAAAGCCGGTGTCTTTAAAGTCGTAATAACAGAAGTAGTGACAGATCGTTTCTTCCGTTATGTAACACACATCCGAGTGAAATGGTTTATCAAAAAGGAAAAGAAAAAAATAGAGTGAAGGCTTGCTTTTGTCGATCGGTTGACGATTGAATGGAGGCACATCTGAATGTTGATTGTAAGAAGGGGCGGGATTTATTTTTATTAAATAAGTGGGGAAGTCATCGGCGAGAAGTCATCTGTCAGAAGATTGAGTTTTGATTAAAAATCACGTGTTCATTACGTGTTTTTATTATTCACAATAAGATCAAGTGTATGCATTTAGAAAGTGGGATACATTTCCATTTCAAGTCAAATTGAAGTATATTTCTTAATATTAAATTGTAAACTTTCTTAATATTAAAATTGAATAAAAGAGCACTTTGTTTGAGTTAAGACTTCCTGTATTTGCATTGTTTAGTATTGACAGAAATATTTTGCATACATTTCCTAGCATGTCTCAGTCTGGACAGTTTCTCTCATCTGATGTTGCTGCGAGGCAAAACAATTCTGTGGTTTCCCCTTTATGGCCTTCATTCTTTCTGGGCAGCCCAGGAAGTAATGTGTCACCCAAAACAGCGTTCCTTACTAACAGACATACATCTGGTCATGATACTCTGAGGTTTACAAACACATAGAAACATTTCCAAAAAAAAAAAAAAAGTCAATAGTGAATTGATAGCCTATATGAAGCACAGCTCACACAGGGGTCACTTGCACAAGATTCCAGTTTCCTGTGGATTCCTACTGAAATAATTGCATTTTACTCGCAAAATTCACTGAACAATTGTAAATGTGACCACAGCGTAAAACAGCATCCTAACACTCTACAACTATATAATAATAATATGTAATACAACTGTACCTACTGATTAATTATTTATAATCAACTTCACTTTTGTCTGCAATCTTGGATTTATTTTTGCACTGAGCTTTCTTCTCCACAACGATACGTGCAGTGCTGCCTTAAAACCTGGTCAAAGTAGGTAATTTGAAGCGCTTGCCTTATAAGCCTATCTGTTATCTTATAATGTTGCTTCTACCTTTCACCTAACAGGAAGTGAAGTCATCTATCACTTTAAGAAACAGTGGAAAGCATGTCATGCATTCTGATAATGACTCAGACCAGTCATGTGTTCTATAATAGTTCACCACTCCCACATAATAATAAATCACTCTGTCAATCCACACACCTACAGTCAACAACTCAGCACTTTCAGTATGTTTAGGCTATTAGTCAGGAAAGTTATCGTGAAAGATAACGAAAATCATTGAATGAAGTTCTTTGTCTGGCGCTCTAAACTCTGTTCTCACACGTTCTTGACAGCCTTGCTATCATTGTAGCTAAAAGAGTGGGTGAGTGTGTTTCAGTGTGAAATCTGTTTAAGGCTTTATAAAGTAAACCACCAAAACATGCAGACTAAACCTATTCGATATAAACTTAAGGAGTGCACAGCGCAATGTTTGTTGTTGTTGTTGAACGTTGCAACCGCTAAGACGGGCTAATTCATTGAGTCAGAGAAAAGAAGAAAAATCGGTTTTGAGTTTCAGACATTTAATCCACCTAATCTCAGTGACTGGGAAAGGCGTCCAGTGGGAGACGGCATATTGGGAAGAGGGAAGAGCATCTTAACTCGAAGGGTTTCTCATCTGCTAATTGTGAGCTGTTAAGGCACATGAGGAAGAGAGAGTAAAGGAGTGACCTCATCATTGACCAAGCCGAATTCCGTCACATACTGAAGTTATTTAATTCAATTTCACATTTAAACTTTCGTTTCTATAAAACATGGTTTGAGGATCTCATTCATGAAATGTATGACAGAAGCATTTTGAGAAATTGGTTCACTTATTTTAAAGCTCAGAGGTAGTAAGAGGAAACCAAAAGTAATGTTCTTACTGAATATTGTTCATGGAGAGGTTTTAAATTGTATTGAAATTATTTATTATTTTTATTATTACATATACATTTATTTTAATCTTTTTTTTTTTCAATAAATAATTGTGTGTTTATTTATTTTAATATTTATATGTTATTTATTTTGTTGGTGATTTTATCTTCATCTTATGATTAGTAGAGTCAGGGGAATTGAATGGGGACAGATCAAGACAAGTTTATAAATTATATATTTCATTCGAGTTATTTATGTATCTAAATATATTTATTTATTTAAATTATAATACAAATTGTATATTTATTTAAATAGTTTTTTTTCTAAATTTTATTCTATTTATATTTTATGTATTTATAAATATTTATCTAAATATATACATTTTTATCAGTATTTTTATTTAAATACACATGCATTTACATATATATTATATATATATATTACATAAATATTTATCTGTTGAGCATTTTGGTCTTTAAATGAAGAAAATTAAAGTAGGAAGAAAGAAATCCATTTTTTTTATTTTGCTGTTTGTGTCTAGACAGGTGAGAGGATGACTAGAAAGTGGACTAGGCTAGCAGATGGACCATTATGAAAGACTTCAGACAGACACATCTCCCATAATGCCATGCACATAGATAATGAGCTAAACAGAACCGTATCCTGGCAATCTTATGCTGTGTAAGCCAATCAGCTTATAGATAGAATGGGACTGTCCAACAGTGCGGGGTTGGTGGTGAGAGGGTTAAAAAGACCATAAGTGATTGAGAGAACAATGGGGGAAATGTATATAAACATATTTATGATCTTCACTTCTAGAAAAGTTATTTTAAAGACACTTCTTTTTTAAGGTCTTATCAAATCAAAGCTTGACTCTTTTCAGTATTTCCGATCTGTTTACATCCGTATGTTATTTACATAAGTACTCTTCAGTTACACACTGATGATCACATGAGCAGATGGCGCATGCAATAATGCCGCTCTATAATCCTTGGAACTTGACGATCAATGTAGTTATTGCCACTTAATCATCTTACATTCATCCTCCCCATCTTTCTTTCAGTGCTTCAGTAATTGCAATGCCTAAAAATGCTGATATAGAATAACAAACACTGTTGTTGTTGTTTGCAGAAGTTGAAAATGGCAAATGAAATTAGATTAAAAGGCAACTGGGTGACCCAAATCGAATCAGAAAAAGGGAAGCATTTCTAAAATCAGTGTCGTATAGCTTTCTATTACTGGCCTTGGGTACGGGAACTTTGAACTGGTCGCAAGTTTTTATTGGGTCACGCTATGTTTTACTGCATATCATCACTGTGAAACAGTTTCGTACTCCTCTTCTTCCTGTTGAGTAAATATTTGTCTATAGTTTCATTTTGATAATCCAAATGATGAAGAAGAATTTGCTGTCAGTAGGTGTGAGATTAACCTAATTTTTAGGAGCCACAGATACTGTAAGAAAAATACTGCGGTGGCGATGACAGGCTGGGGTTTGTTTTGAATTGACTGTACTCGAGACATCAAGACTTAAAGACTGCGAGGATTGAGGCAATTAGTCAGGTTGACTGTTGTCCGAACTGGGAGGGAGAGAAGATTAAATAAAGAGAATTAGGTCAAAGTAATGAACGAGAGAAATGGGAGGGAGGGAAGGATGGAGAATAAAGGTTGGAAGAACCTAACTGTAAGTCTAAGAAGAAAGAGAGAGTATAAGATTGAGGGAGCACGTTTTAGGAGGAAAATATGATTCGGTAGTGACTTTTGTTTCAGTCAGATCTCTCAATCTCATTTAGGCCATTTATGTATTTTTTCGGTTTTCCGGTTAGACTCATCTCGTAGTGTTGGTGAAATCAAATTCCCAAGTGTATTTATTTATTTCATTTATGTATTTACCTTTGAAAATAACTTCATATTTTTATTTTTATGAATATAACATATGAGTGTTATTTTAGTATCAGTGCTATACTATTAGTTTTCCATAAATAATAAATTATTGTAAATATGCAATAATATATTATTATATTTCCCCATTTTTATTTTCACTTTAAAGTTTTAGTAACTTTGTTGTGTGTTTCTGTCATTATTCTACAGTTATTATTTCCTGCTGTTATTATGAATTTTTTATTTATTTATTATATTTATATTTCAGTTCAAGTTAACTAGATAAATAAAAAAATAAATAAATTTAATAAATTTAATATGGCCTATATGTATATTTCAACCAGTTTCCATCAGTTTGGGTGTGTTGATTGCTGGAGGGGATACAAAGTTAGGGTGGTAATGACTTGGAAACCAGAAATGAACAATCATCTGGAAGCGAGAAATGAACGACACGCGCGCTAAATTTACCCTCAAGGACAGAAACAGATGAACTTTCAGTGTGAGCATTCCAGGTAAAATCCCTGATCCTCTCTGTACCTGCCCTGCTGTACAGGTGTGGCTGCTGTAGGCTTTATTTGGTCTAGACGTCTGTGAATCAGCACCGCATACACTATTTGTGTGTCGTGTCCTCCCTTATTTTCTCCCTCTCCCCCGCTTTATCTTAATTAGCAGACAGGTTTATTGATTCAAATGGATTTGAGGAAAATCCCCCTTGTCTGTCAGACAGATCTGTGTTCAAATCTTTTGGGAGGAGGTATAAGGAGGGGTTCTTTGCCCCCTAGCCAACCCTTACCCACCTGTTGCACACTGTGCAACCACCAGCATCATCAAGGCTTTGCTCCTCACAATATGTCACACAATTAGTCATTAGGGTGCAGGTCATTGCAGGGTACTGCCGTTTGCTCTGTCTCTTTGTGCTGCTTCCTCGTTTGCTGATAGATGCTATAAAAGCATGTAGAGGGATTTAACCATTTAAGGCTAGGAAAAAAATGTATGACTAATTGCTTTAAATAGCAAACCAGTGGTAATGTTGTGACGGGGGGAAAAACTGTAAACAATAAAAGTCCCATAGACTTACAGCAAGTGTTTTGCATGATGCATTATTTTTTATTCATATTTGTTTTATTTGTTGCTTCAATAGGCCGGTAGAGTGTTTAAAGCTAGTTTATGTTTCTCAGTAATGTTCATGATGAATATATAGTGACTGTGCTTGCAGTGACCTGAATAAAGTTTCAGTATGTGAAATATCGACAATATAAGAATAACTAGATTAGATTAAGTATCAATCATTTAATCTCATTTAAGCATAAAACTCTTAAATATTTAGTAAAATTAATATTCTATGATATGATATATTCCATTATATTTATTTATATATATATATATATATATATATATATATATATATATATATATATATATGTGTGTATGTGTGTGTGTGTGTGTGTGTGTTGCTTATCAATATAATTTGCTTAATTTATACTAATTAATTAGCATTAATTAACATAATCTATTAAAGTATAAAGCTTTAAAATATTTATTTCACCATGATTTTCAGTGCAAATGTATGAAATTTGCTTTGTTTACATATTTTTGCATGAAATAGAATAGTAGAATAACAATATAAGGACTTTTTTTGAAAATATTAATTTTATACTGCGAATTAAAACTCCCCCAGTAGTGTTAATACAGTGGGTGAAGGTTCAAGATCAGGAGCCTGCTGCGTTCAGTGTAGAAAGGGGTAGAAAGGACAGAAATAACTGGAAGAGTGATGCAAGGAAAAGTGTGTAGATATAATGCACCACAAACCCAGTCACAATCCAGAACTCTGTTTACGTGGACACTTAGGAGTCAGTCTGAGAGCTTGCAGGAGATATTTTGAGCGGTGTAAACCGACTGCAGATGATTTGAGATAAGATCATATGAATAGACTTCCTCTTTCTCGCTTTTCAGATGAAGGTGTGAATTCTGCAGCTGATTGGACTATTGCTCGACTGCCTCATGATTTGCTGCCTCCACTGCCTTTTTTAGGTGTTTGTGTAGGTTATAGTGTGAAAGTGTGAGTTAGCACTGACGTATAGTTCATTTGGTTTGACAGAAGCAGGAAATGTGCCCTTTTGCTGGGAAAAGTGAAAACTTGAAACGAAAAAGCAAAATCGAAGTTCTTAAAGGGGTAGTTCACCCTTCACTTATTCCAAACCTGCATGAATTTGTTTCGCCTGTTGAACACAAAAGAAGATATTTTGAAGAATGTTGGTTAACTGTAGCCATTGACTTCCATAGTATACTGTACAGGTTTGGAACAACTTGAGGGTGAGTAAATAATGACAGAATTTTCATTTTGGAGTGAACTATCCCTTTAAATATTTTAAGTGTGCACCTACACTATGAAAACTTTCAGAATTTCCACATGCCAGTTGGCCAAATAACTTAGCTGTATTAGCATATTGTTTATTGAACTGTTTTATAGAAGCACTATCACATTTGCATTGGTCTAAATATGAAGAAAGTATCTGTGTACAATTGCATAACTATATTCTTGTGATTTCTGTATAGGTTTACCTAACATAGTTTTCAGTAACTTTAAGTAATATTTTACAGGAAACAATTTCACCAATTGATGACACACTGAAAAAATGGTGTAGAAACGGTTTACTCAGATATTGCGCAATTAAAAAAAAAAAAAAAAAAAAATGAATTTTTGTGTATTTTTTGGGGTAAAACATTTCCTATAATCTTTGTTTTATCTTCTATTTCAAAATAATTACTGTGTACTATAACAAAAAGTGCTTCAGCAATATCTTTTCTAAAACTTTTTAATATTTTTAGATTTCAGCATGTTCAGTGTCATTTTCTTTTGTCTAAATCAAAAATAGACAAAGGTATTCAATTAAAGCCAAGCCATACTGTAAATTACTTCAAAATGAGCTTTGCACCAAACTGCACGAATACAATTAGTGTAACTTTTCTAGCATTTTCTGTTTAGTAACCAAATTTGGCAATTGATAAGAAGAACCAAAACATAAATTGGATGAGTTTTATTTCGGAAATGAGATTGCTGTGCTTAAGCTGCATGTTTGTGATTTGTATCCCTCTGTCGTTTCTGCTTAGTGACAGTTTAATCCATTTTGATGAATGAGGTATGTTATGTGTTCCATGTAGCTTCTGTTTTTCCTCTTTACTCCAGATGCTTCCTTCATTTTACGTCACTACATTCTCAGAGAAGCCTGTGCCCTGCTTCCCTTCATGACACTCAGACTGAGCTGTCCCGGTGAATGGGTCTCTGAGACTTAAGAAAAAGAAATTAGAACAAAGACAGAGGAAGTGATCAGGAACAGGAAAACTATTTGCAGTGCATGATTCCAATCATGAAACAGATGGAGGTTTTGGCTCAAAAGATGGATCACTGGTGTTGCGGGTGTTTGTTTGCCAGCCCTTGAGAAAAAAGACACATTTCCAATGTCTGACATGCAGACTGCTCAGATGATGAAAAGATTAAAGGGATAGTTCACCCTAAATTGACAATTCTGTTATCATTTACTGTTACATATTACTATTCATGTCATTCTAAACCTGGATGACACAGAAGAAAACATTTTAAGGAACACTGAGGTCCAAAGCTTTATTGAGATACTATTGCTGTTATTCATATTTTGAATTAGTTTTTATTTTAGATTTGGCATTGCCTTGGCAACTAGCTTGAGATAAAATGTTTATATATATGTGACCCTGGACCACAAAACCAGTCATAAGGGTCAATTTCTCAAAATCGAGATTTATACATCAAATGAAAGCTGAATAAATAAGCTTTCGATTTATGTAGGGTTTGTTAGAATCAGACAATATTTGGCCAAGATGCAACTATTTGAATATCTGGAAATCTGAGGGTGCAAAAAAAATCAAAATACTGAGAAAATCCACAAAATAACTTTACCAAACAAAATCTTAACAAAACATACTAATAAACAAAATCAAGTTTTGATATATTTAAGGTAGGAAATTTACAAAATATCTTTATGGAACATGATCTTTACTTAATATCCTAATGATTTTTGGCATAAAAGAAAAATCGATAATTTTTACCCATACAATGTTTTTTTGGTTATTGCTACAAATATACCCCAGCGACTTAGGACTGGTTTTGTGCTCCATGGTCCATATATAAGTGGTGTCATAATAAAGAGTTTGTTCACCCAAAAATTTAAATTCTGTAATTAATTACTCACCCTCATGTCATTTCAAACCCATAAGACCTTGGTTCATCTTCGGAACACAAATTAAGATATTTTTGATGGAATCTGAGAGCTGTCTGACCCTGCATAGACAGCAACGCAACTGAAATGTTCCCAAGTCCAGAAACGTACAGTAGCAAGGAGATCTTGATATGCACAGAACAGCATATTCTGTGCATATCAACATATCATATCAACAGCGTTATTTTTTTTCTTTTGCGCACAAAAAGTATTCTCATAGCCTCGTATAGTTGTGGATGAACCACTGATGTGACATGGATTATTTTACAGATCTCCTTGCTACGTTTCTGGAATTTAAGAACATTTCAGTTGCATTGCTGTCTATGCAGGGTCAGACAGCTCCAGATTCCATCAAAAATATCTTAATTTGTGTTCCGAAGATGAACAAAGATCTTATGGGTTTGAAATGAAATGAGGGTGAGTAATTAATGACAGAATTTCCATTTTTGGGTAATCTAACCCAATCCGTTCCTAAGGGTTTGTAAACTGGCCTACTCACGAACTCATTTTAGAAGAGCAGCAAGCTCATAGAGACATCAGTTGGAATCAGTGATACTTGCCTTCAGTCATAAAAAAGATAACATTAAACAAATATAAAAAATATACTTTCTTTATGTTGGTTCTACAGTAATTTGAAAATTGAATGTGAAATTATTGCAATATAAAAGTATAATTAAAAACTTTAATGTTAGGTGGGATTAATCGTGATTAATTTCAGAAAAAAAAATGTGTGATTAATTAGTTTCTTTTTTATCAATTGACAGCACATATATATATATAATTTTTTTTATTAACGATTTAATGATTTTAATAATTTAGTTAACAATAATAACCCTGGTTCAAACAATATTGAACCCTGTTGACTTGCATTGCGCTCACAAACACACACACACACACACACACAAACTCTTCTTGTGTTCCACAGAAGAAAGAAGTCATACATGTTTTGTGTGAAATGTCCCTTTAAGACCGTGTTTGTTCGTTCCCCTTAGTTTCTGAGATGTGTGCATGATGAATTGCTAGAAACCCAAACTTGCTTTGCTTTTGATGAGATTCAAATGAGATGTATAGTGCATGACGTTCCTTTCATCCATATGAAAACCACAGAAGAGGAAGTTTTTTTGGACTACAATTATAATAATCATATGCATTGGTAAAATAATCCTCATGACAGTGTCCATTTATACCACAAAGCACTTTTACACCACAGCACATGATAACCAGTCAGTTCAGCATGACTGTGACACCATTGACTAAGCAGGCCTTGAATAACCATGCAATAATGACGATAATAATATTAAAACTGCTTTTCATTTTGGTTTCCTTTACACAATCTAACCGAACGACATGTCGGTGCATGTTAGCATGTCGCATCAGTCACTGATCTCCTCTTGATTATGTCAGAGTCTTATTTACTGCAGCCTACTCATCTTCTCTTTCCTTACAAGGAGGGGAACTTCCTCAAAAACATGTCAACATCACACGAGAAAAACAACAGCCAAAACAGATCAGAAAATGAAATGAAAAATCCCAAGCACTTTTGGCGATGAGAGTGAACAATGTAATCATATATGTTTAGGGTCCGAGGGAGCAGATAATCTGTGTTTAGGAGGATGTGTGCTCGCCTTAAGCCGAGCGAAGACAGTAAACAAAGTGGTTAAATGGTACGTTGACGCACCATCCGCTGGCTGTGAAACCACTGGCCGACGGTGTTCACAGTGGGTGGGGTTGTTGCCAGGGAGGCATCAGGGTTTGTAATAGTTGTAAACCAGAGAACAATACACAAACATATATTAATCCATCTCCCTTGAGGAATGCGCTCTGTTTACTATTGAGGAGCAGATGGGAAAAACAGAGAAGAGGATGACATGTTTTACTTTTTGTAGGTAAATTTTGGTTATATTGGGCACCTACAGGTTTTTTTCCTTTTTATTTTTTTTTTCAGTTGAAGGGTCTTCTTGTGACTCTGTGGGCTTTTTGAACCTCATGCATTGTATGTGATCTGGGACGTATGACTAGATCATAAGCACATACTGTACAGTGATGCACAAATAACAAAATTTAATTCCATGCTTTACTTTCAGAAGGAATTTCCTTTTCTTTTAATCAAATGTGCTTCAGTGTTTGTTCTGTTAGGGCACTTCTGTTATTTGTTTTATTCTGATAAAACTTCTCTTGATTGTTTATACTATTTTCAAGCTGGAGGAAGTTTTTTAGGAAGTTGAATCATCTGTGATTCAAAGCTGTTTTTGGCTTTTAACTCGCTCTTAAGGACTGTTACCCTAATGAAGTTTGGCAGGAGATTTCATCAAGACTGGAATCACTTTATTTTCTATTCAGTTTATTATTTCATTCATTTGCCAGCACAACGGCGTAAAACACTCCAGTAATACGGACAAAGAAAAGTGTATAAACCCGAAATGAGACGTTCTTTCCTCTGCAAGTCCATAAAAACCATTATGCCAATGGAATGTCCCCATAAAACATGGAAACCCAACATGTGTGTGTGTGTGTGTGTGCATGTGTGTACATGTGTGTGCACTCTAGTATGTCATACAGCAAGACTTATCATCTGCTTTGTGAAAATCGAAGGGAGGGACAAGCCTATTATTTATTATAAGTAACCTTAACATGAAAGCAAAACAAACACCAGTTCTGTGTTTATTATATTCATATGAATGCATTATTCACACATCGATTATTTACAAATATTAATTACAAGTAATGTTTTATAACTATTTTTTGTTTAAATAACAACACATTTATTTATGTTTACATAAACAGGGAACAATACCAATACGTGGTACATAACAAAACTAATAGGTTTGGTCTTGAAAATCAAGTAAAAATAAATGTATTTATTAGTTATTTTAACATGTTAAAGCTGTTATTTACAGAAGACAGCAGAAAAAAGTGTGAAATAACATTTAAAGGTCTTCTAAAAGCTGTGATTTTATATAAAAAAAAAATGCATTTAAACCCTAAAAATGAATTGTACAGTAACCCTCCCAATGAGTCAGGGGGAAAAAACGAGCCTTTCCTTGTCTGAAAATTATTGCGAATTTTCACCTGGTGGAGCAGAGACTGTTCTCAGATATTTAAAAGGGCTGGTGAACGCTGAATGACCTTGATTTGTTCAGAATTGGAAATGCTGACTCACAGATTATAAGCAGACACAGAATTAACAGATGTATGTCTCTTCACATTGTTCAGCGCAACAAACTAAAAAACAGTTTAACACTTAACACATGGAGAATCCAGCAAACTTTTTAGCCCCTTGACAGAGGTCAGTTTCTGTCATCGATTTCTCTTTTATTGAATAAAACCATGTGTCATCATTCACATGAACAACTAGTTGGAGTGCCATTGCAAAACTAAATTATTCTGTTTTGTCACCTTGTCAATGCTGCATTCTTAAACTCCTCCGTTAGCATAGTGGGTGTTGTCACGAACGTCACACATGCTGCTTTCAGTTACCATATTGTGTATGAATCTGAAACATGCGAGACCTCAAATATCTGTGACAAATAACTGGCCATCAAAGCAGTGTTAAAGTGTATTACTATGCACTGGCTGTGTAGATCGTCACACTGGTTATCTGTTTTGACTGACTCCTTGCTTTTAGGCGTGTCTCTTTCCCTCCATCCTTATGACCCCCCTTAACCAGCACCCGACCTCACGCTGCCCCAGTGGGGTCAACCCTCCCCTGTAAAAGTGCAAGAGCGATGCCCTGGATGATCAGCTCTGCTCACGCTGCGCCGCGCCGGGCTGAGCCTCAGCCCAGACTGTCTGCAAATTAGAGAAATTAGCCCAGTGAAAAGAGAGGCACACTTACGCCATGCGGCCCACATGTGTCTCCAAAATAGCCACGAGAGCCATATGGCAGCCAATTTACTGGCCGTTTCACTTCATGGGTGAAGACAAGTAAGATGGACATGCAGTTGATGTTAATGAACATGGTGGAGATTGTGTTTGTTATTGTTTTTAATGTAAAATGTCCTTTCCTATATTACAGGACTGTGGGAAATTGTTTGCCTGAAGTCAAGCTATTGACGTGTGATGAACAGTTTCAAAGAGTTTTTTTTATTTGACTTTTTATGGGCAATAACAAGAAGTTTTAATAATCAGAAGTTCCTTATTAGGTGGTGAAACATGAGGAAGAGAATTTCCACAAACGTTCCTAACATGAAGCAGTTCTTTCACTTTGTTCTGAAGCGTGAATTCATAACATGTGAACATTTCTACCCACCCCAAAACATTCTGCTGAATGCTACTCCATACCACATTTGGCACTGCTTCAATCAAACAAAATGAAAGTATTTATGCTTCACCGTCCCCCTGGTTTTCTTTTTCTTTTTCCCTTTCCTATTCATTTGACAGATGTATTCTTACTTTTCATAGCAATATAGCTACATTTTTTTAATATAGCATCCACAGTTACAAGTGGTGTCCAAAAATTGGCCTGAATACAGAAATTTTGCTTCTTCTTTTTTATTTTAATTGATGTTATTATTTATAGGTATTTTTTTCTTGTTTTAAGCAAAAACTAAATTTTAATAGATTTATCAGAAAACAAGGCTTCAAAACAAGACACCAAGTAATTGCATCCAAGTTTTGGATCCCACTTTAAATGATAAAAGCATTATTGAAATTTTTAGATTTAAAAAAATAATTAAAATATTGTATAAGAATCATTCTTTTTTCATGCTTTTTGATTTCCCCTTTCTTTCAGAGCATAGCTGACTGTTGCTCATGAGCCTTCATGTAAGGTTGATAAATGTCCATGGGTTGAATGTTCCAGGTCAGAACTGATGAGTTTATACTGGACCGAGGTCTCCGTGTCAGAACTGGTGCATGTGGCATCCTGACAAAGTGATGAAACCCTTCCGACAGGTGTCTGAGAAGCTCTTCAGTTTGACCTGCTTTGTTTCCTGTCTCCGTCTCTTCAGCTACTGGCCACAGCAGAGTATCACACACCAGGCCAGGTCTAGATCTAGGTCACAGAGTTGCTTGTAGCGTGTGTGTGTGTTTTAAGGGAGGGGGGCCTAATTGGGCTGGGACCAGATTGCTCATTAAGAGCCCATCCAAGCAAAAGTCCATTGGTGTGTTTTCAGTGATCCAACCATCTGTTTTTTATTTAGTTGTTCAACTCCAGATAGTCCAAGAACATCCTTTGTCTGCTGGAGGTGTTGATGTGTACGTTTGGGCTTGCTGTGTCCGAAATGCTTCCAGTGTCCCAATTGGATCACCTTCAACTAATCCTGGCGGTCACATGATTAAAGCCAGATGCTGATTGGTTAGTCTTCGCAACTCAAAAGTATAGCACAGCGCAGCGTGGACAGTTTGAGTAACAGTAGCCAACGGGCAAGAGAGTTTGAGATATCAGAGTGGAATTGCTGTTGGAAGGTTTTTTGGACTTTATGGAAACTGGAGAGAAATCAAACAAGATGACAGAGTGACTGGGCAACGGGAACACAGCGATGACCTAACCAAAGATATTGAGGATGGAACAGCTGAATGAATGTGAAGTGAGTTTGGAATATAATATTTTAATTGGTGTGTTTTATTCGTAGATACCGTATTGTGATCTTCAGGTCCGGTTTGCTCCCTCATTCTGCCTCGTTGTTGGTGATTGAGTTGTAATTGGATAAAGTTACGAGTTTTTGTGAATGGCTCTAGTTCATTAAACTCACTGGCATGGCACTTAATTTATCATTTTTTTCTGGATTGGCCCAAATGCTCCTTCACAAACTAGTACATTTGACTTAATCTGATTTAGTCAAAGTGACATCACGGATTAATATGATATAATTGCCTGAATAAAGCTTTTAAAATACTCCTACTTCTTGCCTACAGGCACAATAACAGCTCTAAATGTTATACAGTATGTCAGTGACTAGTTGTGACTCCGCTCATTAAAGAAAACAATGTATTTCTCATAAAAGTCAGGTTTACAGCATTTGACATCATACTACTACATTTGTCATGCCTCATTTGTTCTCAGTCATTAATTAGTAATCTAATAGTTTTATGTGATTATACGTAACCATTGTTAATGTTCACTACTTCTGAAGAAGTGTGTGTTTCTGACTGTAAGTGTATGTGTCATTTATAGCCACATGGATGGTACAGATTATAAGTGTACATATTGCATTACAACTCTCACGTATATTGTATTATGCAAGGCGTGTATTGCGAAACTTTGGACACCTGAAAGGAAATGTCTAAATACATCTTTTGTTTTATTTTTAGATCTTTAACTAATAAATAAAGCAAAAGGAGGACTTTTCCAACAGAGAACCAAAGCAGCAAAAACCAAAGGAGAATATACCAAACCACTTATACAAGAAAATCTACGAGGGAAATACCACAGAAGAATCAACTGAAAAGGGCAAGAGAGAAAATGAAGTTGGAGGCATCTCTAGAGGACATGAGCGAGTGGAGGGAGGTGGACTTTGCCCTGAACTACACCTACATCGTCCACGACCAGGCAGCCGAACCCAACTTCAGCCTGCCCAAGGCCATGACCTCCATTCCACGGAACCTCACCTTCCAGTACAGCGTGGATAATCAGGTACAGTCTGCAGTTTTAGGTTGTCTACACTACATTCCCAATTCCCTTGTTTCAACATACTGTTGATTAGTCATCATTTAATAGACATTTGTTGCCTAAAGCAGCTTGTGCAACACTGCTTTCACTTCGTAGGGTTTCCTGGAGCAGATAAACAAACAAAAAAAAACAGCTACATAGGTGCTAGTGAATTGGTATTTTCGTGTCCATAAAAACAAAGGTGTTTCTGATACTGTTTTGCTGCAAGCATGTGAGGGTGTCTCAGTACCTCAAGTTTACCTCTGAGCCTAGATACTGAACCATAAAGCCATCACCGTTTAGATGCATAAAAATAAATTTCCATGAGATGGGATTGTTCAATTCAAGGTATGAGATAACATAAACACATCTTGACATAATTTTGCGAGGTTTGGTTCAGTAGGTCAGTGTGACGATGACACAGTCTTTGGTAGGTCAGGGATCAGGCAGGTAGAGGACCTATGAGATAACAGCCTAATCGCATTACCTCTTTCTCTACCTGGCATTCACACACTCACTCTGCTTTCAATGAGCTTGCACATGGTGGAGAGCTTCTGTTCACTATTTATTTGTTTTTGTTGGTGTGCATCGCAGTATAAGGTTATATTACATGGCTTTCTGTAATATTTGATTCTGGTTGGTCAGTGGAGGGATTTTGCATCCTGGCATGCAGTTTTTTTTATACTATACTTTTTATTTAAATGTTCTTCTCTACTCAAATCAATATATTTTTCGTCAACCAGTTATTTTAACAAGTCATTATTGAAATAAACTTGTTCAGGATGATGCTTGAACATGGGTTGGGTTTATTTTGTCTTATTTACCTTTAACTGTGGCGTATTTAGCAAACTTTGTAAATTTAGTATTAGAATAAGATTACTGCAGTGCTGTCATTGAAATTTAACAAGGATTCAAAATTCTCTATTTGTTTTTGATCAGCGTTCTTATCTCTGTCTCTGTCTTGTTTGAACACATTTGACTGTGTCATTCTTCATGTCTTTGCTGTGGTTTCTTTTGCGTCGTCTTCGTGCACTCTGTCGCAGTCCTGTTTGTCTTCTGCATGATCCAATTTCCCTCCTTCGCAGGTGAAAGTCAGTTCCTCTTTCTATTGCCCCTGCTCTTTTTAAGTTCACACTGAAGGTGTGAAATTGCGGTCATCAGCTCAGAGAGGATGCATATGCACACATGCATATACAATGGTCTGTCTAAAAAAAAATGTGCAGAAAAATGTGTGAAAAATTTTCAGTTTGTGTTAAGACCTCAAGGTTAGCCAGGGTTCTGTTATTCATTTGCCCACATGTCCTTTTAAGCCTGGTTTTCTTTCTTCAGTCAAACACTGAAGGAGCGATTTTATATAATATATATATATATATATACACACAGTGTATATACTGTATATAGGCCTATATATATATAACCATTCTTGCTATTAATAAACCATTAATTATGACTTTTCCCTGAACAAACTCCTAATTTGTTGCTTATTAATAGTTAGTAAGGTACAGTAGTTGGTAAATTTAGGTATTGGGTAGGATTAGGGATAGGGATTAGCAGAATATATCATTTATACAGTAAGTATTAACAAATAGACAATATGTTAGTAATAGGCCCTGTACTAAAGTGTTACCCTATTTTTTTATTCTCACTGACCGCATAATGGACTATTTGGTTTGCACTAAATTGTTTCTTTCTCTTCCCCTTTTCTTTCACACGTTCTGTCTTTGGTTCATATTCATCTTTTCCCACGCTAACTCTCCTTTTTTAAGCATGGAGATAAAAACAACCATACAACAGCATATTTCCTGTCGTGATAGACTGAGGCACAACTAGAATCGCTGTCAGACACATTAAATTTTTTTTACTAAGAGCAGATCTCTTTACTCGCACTAGTTGAAATTTACAAATACTTCAAGAGCCATTACACACTTCCCATTTCTGCGCAAGCTACTCCTCTTATCTATGCTGATTCTGTAAAAAGCATTGCTCTTACGTTGTCAATGGCGTTAGCTATGGACAGGAAAACCCACATTCAGTGTGTCAGTTCCCGGAGGGCCTCTGTAGCCAACAACACATTTTTATTGGAAGGAAGAGATGAAAGACTTTAGGGATGTCAGAAAGTCTCATGGTGACTAGGCTGCTAGTCATACGCTATATGGTTTCTGTGATGCATACGCACACATTCCAAAGTTTCTGTATTTGTGAAATTCTGCATATCGCTGCTTTAACGTGTCGTTAGTGCGTTACAAATGCACATTTTGTGGGGTAGAACAGAAAGTGACTGCTATCTCTCGACTGTTATATGATTTTAGCAGCTAGCAACACTGCTAGCACATGCTAATACAGTAAACATTAAACACTGCTACTTTACTTTTCTCTTTAATTTTAAACTGCCAACTTAATTGGAACTAACAAGATTTATAGTTTTATAGTTTATAGAAGGTGTTAGCAGGCAACGGTACAAATTTACTCAATCAAAATAAACAATGCTCCCTGACCCTTAGCTTGAGAAGTGTGCCTAACTAAGGGGGGCACGTGGCAGATGGGATGATCTGTGACAGGGTCGGGAAGGACACAAATGCGCAAACACACACACACTCAAAGAATCTCAGCCAAGGGAAGTAGGTTAAGCTTGACTGATTAACTTTCGTTTGGAACGAAGATCCTCGAACAGCTTGGGGGGGGGGTCTTGTTTGGATGGAGGGTTGAGTGCTTCAGTGTGTGCGTTGGAGCAGCGTGGTGCCGTTGGTCTTGTCAAAGGGTGACACTCACCCCCCTGCCCCCCTTCTCTTACTCCCTAAACCTATTCTGAGCAGTTAATCACTAAAGTCTTACCAATTAGTCACGCAACGCTAACGATGCACAATTCTACTGTCACCACAGCTCTCGTCTCCAGCCAATAACTGTGCCTCCCAACCCTGATTTTCTGTTTCTGTTTTCTGTTTTCAATCATCATAAAATTGCTTTAAGTGGACTTTCGATCTAAAATTGTAGCATGTGAACTTATCATAATAGTTCAAGTAGTGCAGGAGTGGCTTGATGGTAAAAAAGGGGCCACTGACCCCCACGCCATAGTGTGACCTATTTACAGGCCTAGTTTCTGGTTTCTACAGAGCATTGAGAGTGGACCACCTGCTCCACTTTGTCTTCTGTCTTCCCTCTGCTTTCCTTTTTTGTCTTTTTAGGACCTCAGACATGATTGTTTGTCAATACCACACAACAACTTTTGCCAGCAGGGTCAGAGGGGTCAGGCGTTATTGAGGACAGCTGTATGTTTCTAGGTCAGGGTCTAAGTAAAGCAGGGAAAGTATAAGTCTATTTACTTAAATTGTTAACCTGCAAGGTTAGTGTGCTACATTAGGTCACCTATGACGCTCACCAACCAAGCACGCCTTGATGACCTCGTGCAAAGCAATTTCCTGCTCAAAATAGACAGATCAATAATCATTTATTTTAATTCCTGCCCTGACTAAGTTGGTTCATAAGTGCCACTCTTCTTTCTTGCAGGTGACTGGCGTTTTTAGCAAAGAGTACATACCTCAAGGTACGCGATTCGGACCTCTTCAAGGAGTCATTTACACCAAAGAAAATGTGCCCCTTCAGACCAACAGGAAATATTTTTGGAGGGTAAGTAACTTTATTGTTGATCTAATCTTTCATGGACACCAATTCTACTGAGTGAAAAGCTGCCAAACCAGTCATGACTGACTTTCCCCAGAATTTTAGCGGAAAGGAGCCGGAAGCATATTCATTCATGCTTGAACACATCCAAATATACATTGGCTTCTTCAACACGGCTGTCTTTCTATCAAATACTTGCATATGTTCAGATGCACACATGCACTCAGTGTAGTTATTTCTATTAGGCTTATTTGCTTAATACTCAGGAGCTTACTTGGAAAACACAGAGGAAGCTCTGAGAGATCTTATCCTGTTTGTTGTAGATCCCTTGCTTTGTTCTCATACAATGGTTTACTCAGCAGAAGTTACCAAGTATAACTATTTCGAAACCTTTCATCAAAAATGCAAAGGATAGCGCAAGTCTCTGGTTTGTGGCCAGGTTTTAGAGAAGTCGGGATTCCTGCACAGAGACAGAGACAAAGTGGCAGACGCACACACACAATCACTTTCTTTTCTGTTCTTACAGTTCAGTTTCTTTATCTCCCTGCCAAGTGCACTAGATATATCTACAGTATGTGTGTGTTTGTGTTTATATGTGTGGCAGAGTACATGTAATGGTATACATGCACACAAGCACGATTGCACACGCACACATTTGTGTGTGTCACTGTGGGTTTTCCTAGTCTGAGCTGTCCTTTCCTTTCTCCGTTTCCTGTAAATCCATACTGACTTCCATAAAGCAATGAAATGACGCAGCATGTCACGTGACCAAAGGCAGGTAGACGGATGTAAAAATGAAGGCAGTTCATGTGGGTGAAAGTGTGTTTGTGTTTATGAGTCTTCAAGGGTGTAACTGGTAAAAGGAGTGTCAGAGATAGGGGAGCTAGCATGCCCTGGCACGTCCAAGCAGTGAATTCCCCCACATACAAATGAGAATGAAAGTGGGAGGAGAAAGGGGCGGAGATATGCGTGTGACTAGCAGCATGTGTAGATCGTTTTGACGCCCAGCGTTTTATAAAAAGCTTGACAGCATTGACACACAAAGTCAGTCACACATCATCTGCGGGACAAGCCACACACACACACACACTTTCACAGGTTAGAAGACACAGAGGAGTTGATATAAACAGCTGTTTGAAGAGCGTTCTGTTCATGGCAGAGGTGAATAATAATTTTTTAGAAGAACAAACTTTTTTTTTTTTTACATATTTACAGATTTTCAGTTAAATTAATGTATATCAAACTTTTAACTGAATTTAATTTAAGATTTTTTTTAAAATAACATTTTTAAAGTTCTAATGTTTAATCTGTTTGCTGCAGACTAGCAGGAAGCATTAACATGGTTTCCTTTTTCTCCATCCAGATCTACAGTGGTGGCCACCTACACCACTTCGTTGATGGTTACGATGTCCACCACAGCAACTGGATGCGGTACGTCAACCCAGCACGATCCCTGGCTGAACAGAACCTGGTGGCCTGTCAAAACGGACAGGACATCTTCTTCTACACCATCCGGCCCGTGGAGCCCAAGCAGGAGCTTTTGGTGTGGTACAGTCCGGAGTTCTCCCAAAGACTGTGCGGCCAGCAAGAGCAACCAGACAGCCTAAAGCCAAGTGAGTCATGGGCTCCAGAATTATCAAACATTATTTGGCACTGGGGAGGGAAAAACTGGATAAAATGTTGGTTTGTAGATAGTGTGATTTTTTTTTTTTTTCCTTCTCTTTTCCCCCCTTTGACTTCTTTTCCTTTTCATTTTATATCTTTATTGCCTTCTCTCTGGCTTTCTTGAAACTATGGAATTATTAGTCACCTACCTTTGTATTTGACCCTCCTGCACATTCTCACCCAAGACTGTGCGGTCTCTATCTTTGCCTCTATTTCTGAATCGGGTGACTTTTTAATATGTTTATTCTAAGGGATCAGTAAATAGCGGACACTCTCTGTTCTTCTGTGTACATTAGTTGTGCAGATATACAGTGTATATAAGGGAGGAGGATGTTGTTTTTTTTTTTTTTTGTGGCAGAGTTTTATAGAAGTTTGACAAATATGATATTATGCCACCAACAGCAGCATTAATTACACAGTTAAAGTGGTACCAGGCTTTTTTTCGTTGATACGTCTGTTATAAAAAAAAAAAAAAAAACTTTTTATGTGATATAAGTTTGATCTAATATATAATGTTACACCACACACACACACACACACATATTGATTCTTTAAATATCATTTGACACTTTAGAGATGGTAACCAATGAAAGTGACTCTAAATTAAACTGTGTACAATCTGTGAGTGTGTGTATGTTTATGGCAAAATGATGGACCGTCTGGATTTTCTGTCTAAGGAGAAGTTATGCGTTACTTCCTATGTCACATTGATTCAATCTCACACCGACACTGTGCTGTATCCTGTCTTATTCACTCCTCAGAATGTATGTCTGTCTGTGTTAATTTTGTGTGTGCTGTTGTTAAGCACCATTACCTGAGTCATGTTGACACGTACACTCCTCTCCCCCGTGATGCTTTCACTGAATAATTACAGTACACCTGATTATTAAATTTCCCTCTTTAGGAAGTCAGGCACTGCGAAGCACATTAGCCTTTTTAGAACCACTTTTTTCATTTTGTATCATTCCGTCTGCTTTAACCAGTTCTACTTCCTGTGCGAGGTTTAAAGAAATCTGTATTTTCAGTTTTAGAAAGCATGATATTTTTTATGGACTTTGGCATAAATATTGATTATTTCTTAGAATATGTATGCTGATATTTAGTCTAACTTAAAACATAGCAAATGCCTGTTGTTTCTGTTCATCTGCATCCCTCCATTGTTTAGAATTTGGAACCGTATTAGTTAATGTTTGTAAGTTGCATTATGTTTTGTGCTGTTGTGCTCTTCAGAGTTTCAAATATCCATTTTCACTTTCCTCGCGGTAGTTAAGAAATGCCTAGACGATGCCTGTAAATGTTGCACCAGATCGGTTTACATCAGGTTTTAGGAACCAAGCTTTGACCACAAGGGTTATAATGTGTTTGTGTAATCTTCCCACTGCTGTGTGACACAGTTGAGCCTTGTACCACTCTCCATGATTTAGCAGGTTTTGTCTGAGTCACCGCAAAGTTTACTGAAAGAAGTTAGCTGTTGTGGCTTTCTTTTTACAATCTCTAGAGTGAAAGGACAGTAATAATTTGACCTTATCTCGATTCCCTGTATAACAGTAAGTAACAGTTTGTGCTGAAGCGGTATCGTAGGACTTTTCCCATGGTTAAGGACATCTGCTGTTATGGTGAGTCAGAGTAGTTTCTGAGTAAGAAGTATCGCTGTCAGACGAGGCTCCTTTCTTCCGATACATACATATGCCCCTCCACCTCACAAACATACATACACCCACACTGCGAACACCCACACGGTTGTAATCTAGGTGCTGCGTGAAAGCAGTACTATCTCTTTGTCAAATAGAAACCAGTCAGATATCTTCTGCCTGTCAGCTTTAAACTGAAAGAGCTGCCATTTACCATAAGTGAGCGTTTGAGGAGGAAGGTTATGAGTAGGTGTATGACATACAGGCATACAAACATGCTCTGTGAAGACTCTGACCTGCTCAGTCAATTTCAACGATAGAAGATTTGTCTCAACCAAGACTTCACACACAAGTTTCATACTTAGGTTCTCACCTTTGCTGTCTGTCAACATTCACAGTTCACCTTGCACTGTGTGACCTTCTCTCTCTCTTTCTCCAGAGTACATACCTGATATTGAGTATCAGAAGCAGCCCCTACCTCAGTACACCTACTACCCTAAACAGCCCCCGAGCCCACACAAACTCCACAGTGAGGGACAGGAAGATGAGGTGGATGAAAAGATTGATGTAGAGGTTATTGAGAGGGACACACCACCGGACACACCAGATGAACAGGTCATGGATTTCAGCAAGAAGATCCACGAAGCTGCTTCACCAGAGCCTGTCAATTCTCCACATCCCAACCAGAAAGCGATGAACATAAACATTCACCCATATCCCACTCTGTCCACACCGCAAGACCTTCCACTCCACTTACATGGCCTCTATGGTCATCGAGAGGGTCTGATCTCATACCCTTCATTGCCCTCTCCTAGACCCCTGCAAGCTCCATATCCCTTATTACCACCATACAGCCCTCATTATTCACGTCTGCTCTTGCCTCCATACTCCCCTCCCTTCCCTTCCATGTTGCCCTCAAAAGGGGGTCTCCGGTACAATGCATTCCTGGGTAGTGATGGCTTGCCCTACCCTTCCATACCCCAACCAGATCTGTTACCAGTCACACTGCCCTATCCTACCCCACTTCATGTAGGTCTGAAGGAAAGAATCCCAAATACTCCACCTCGAGGAGCCCCTGCAACACCCGAACTCTCCCCTCAGCCAAAGCAATCCTCTCAGCAAATGTTCGAGAAGCCTCTCTCTGAATGTGAAGAGGCCATCAACCTCAGCCTGACACCCAAGAGCATGTCACCTTCATCCTCCTCCTCTCCACTGGCACCTGGGTACAAGTCTCTCCCGTACCCGCTCAAGAAGCAGAACGGCAAAATCAAGTATGAATGCAACGTCTGTCTCAAGACCTTCGGTCAACTGTCCAACCTCAAAGTGAGTAGACTGTGCATTGAGTCTTGTTTTTTAAATATATGGAATTATCTGAGTAAGACTAAAGACTGTACGTTCATTTTAAAGGTGCACTTGAGGGTCCACAGTGGAGAGAGGCCATTCCAGTGCAATTTGTGCAAAAAGAATTTCACCCAACTCGCCCACCTACAGAAACATCACTTGGTCCACACAGGAGAGAAACCACACGAGTGCCAGGTGAGTGTGCATGCTATGAAAGAAACTCAAGATAAAGGGCATCAGATGACAGTTATACTCTGTTAACATGCGATGACGCACACACACAACATTGCTTATCTCTGACAGAACCTTTACCTTGTCACTCCTGTTTCCTTCAAGAGAAACGCTTTGTTGTACTGTAACTAGAGAGGGTGTGACAGTGGCGTCAGCCTGTACTACTCATTCATCTTGACCACTAAAAATAAATACAGTCCTTTAGTGAAAAAACACATCTGGCTCGCTCTCTGCATACCAAAGCAACAACGAGGCAATTATGTAAGGCAGCAGAGATGCTGTCTTCCAATCTTGTTGTCTGCTGCTTTTGAATTACAGGATGTTTTAATGTTCTCTTTGAATGTCTACAGGTGTGCCACAAACGCTTCAGCAGCACCAGCAACCTGAAAACCCACCTACGCCTGCACTCTGGGGAGAAGCCATATCAGTGTAAGCTGTGTGGGGTGAAGTTCACCCAGTACATTCACCTCAAACTCCACCGTCGGCTGCACAGCTCTCGTGACCGGCCCCACTTCTGCCAAACCTGCACTAGGGGCTTCATCCATCGCTTCTCACTGAACCTCCATCAGCGTTCCGGTTTCTGCCCTGCCGCCCGTCCTGAAATCCCAGAGCTGAGGCGTGCAGCAGAGCTGGTAGAGCGCTTTGACGCCAGTCAGGAGGCCGAGGCTCTGCCTGAGAGTGCTGGAGAGGCTCAGGTGGAAGCTGCCTTGGAAAAGTGGTTGGCTAGAAGTTTGGAGAACGGCGAGGGGGAGGAGGACATTGGATTCCTCAAGGCTGTTGCTGCAGTACCTCATGGGGTAACCGCCGCGGGTCATCACCAAGAGAGAGCCAGCGTGGTACACTTCAGCCACCGGCCCTCTATTAAGACTGAAGAGGAGTAGATACGGGAGAATGTTGAAAGGATGACGTATAGCTTGTTCAGGTCTTCCAGGAGCCCCAAAATTTGCTATCTATGCACAGAGCATTCCCTAGTTGACACCAAAAATCCTCTCTTCTCTGGTAGTTTGAGGGATAAATTAGAGAGAAGATGCATAAACCAAGCCAATGAAAGCCACACCAAACAAATAGTGTTTCCAAAGACTTGAAGATTGTGTGAAGTGATTGCACTTCTACCCTCTGACCTGTTATAGAATGAAGATGTGATTATAATGTCCTCATACTTCATCTGGTTTTTAAACCGATGTGAACGTCTATTTGTGTGAGTTTGTCTTAACTTATTATTGTTGAATTTTTTCTTATTTGAGCACTGTATCAAATACTTGTTCATATGTGTACTTCTGTTTTTTATGCATGACTTAATATTTGTTTAACTTCTTCTTTAGTCCTTTGTTTTTTTTTTTTTTTTTTTTTTTTTTTTTTTTTTTTATAATAAATACTGGGATTCTCAGGAATAATGTGTTAATCCCACTATGGACACTATGTGACAGTCCCAAAAGGACTGGATTTTCCCGTCCATTCCATTCATTGTGGGTGCGAATGTGTACAGTATGAGTATGTGTGTATGATTTTACCTTGTGTTGAAATATTTCTGGATGTGATCCTTCATGAAAAGATATAAAAATGTGCTGTCAGTGTCTTTTCAAGGGATGATATGATTCACGGTAGCTTCTAAGGATAATATAGCAGAAGTCAATTTTTAGTTTTCTCTTCAACAAACCCTTTTGACATTGGAAAGAGAAAATGCCTCACTTTTAATTTAATATTTAAAATAAGAGAAATATTCTTTTTTTCTTAGTTTTATTATTATTTGGTTGTGTCTACCAGTGTTTACTGTTGTCTATTTAATCCAAACAAGTATTGTTAGCACTATGAAAATGATCAAATCAATGTAGCTGGAACTGATTTTGCCAATCATGAAGATTGCAATACTTTTTTATAGATTACAGAACTACAGACACAACAGTACCTCATACTAAAAAGTTAAATTGTTAGGTTCATATTTTATGCTGTTTTAATTTATTTTTTTTGTCAGCACTGGAAAAAGCAGGGACTAAATCCAAGTGCAGGATATTTGATTGTTAGCTAAAGCAGGGTTTAGAAACAAGACTGTTCCATTACTTTGTGACTTTTTGTACAGTTCTTTTGTTATCCTAGTTTATTTTTGACTCAGTCCAAAAGATGTTGATACTTTATATGTGAGAACCTATTTTTGACAAACTTTTATAATGTAGCACATTAAACATAACTTGTCTAAGACCATGCTCTTTCTGTTTTTTGGCGTTAATGACCTTTCTGTCAGTAGAATCAAGTTTTCACACCCACACACTCATACAACACCCATCACGCTCATTCGTTTGAAAGTCCCACACGAAAGTTGATCTTTGTGGTCGTATTTCTAGAAAGTAGAGGAACTGAAATTGTTGCTCATCAGCTAGGACTGATCAAAAATGCCCACCATCACATGCAACCCTTTTTCTATTTTTTATTTTTTCATTTTGACATGAAAAAAATAAAAATAAAACCACCTTCAACCTTTACCTACTCTTACTTTACAGTGGAATTTACAGTAAAAACATAGTTTTGGTTTCAAACCAACTCCTCCTAGCTATTATATAATAAAAGCTGATAACAATAACTCTTGTTTTTATTGCTGGATAAACTTTGACATCAGTTCAAGTTATATGTGGACTTTCTGAAACCTTTAAATCAGAGGTAGGCAGCGTCGGTCATGGAGTGCCGATGTCCTGCAGAGTTTAGCCCCAACACTGAAAAAAAACACTCATTTGTCTGTAGCCTTAGTAATCATGAAGACCTTGATTAGCTTGTTCAGGTGTGTTCGATTAGGGTTAGAGCTAAACTTTGCAAGACATCGGCACTCCAGGACCGACGTTGCCTACCCCTGCTTTAAATGATGGTTTGCACCGCTCCAAACAAAACATGGCTAATTTTGTTGAACTAGCCTTAAAAATACAGTTGTGCTCAGAAGAGCTTGCAAATATATAACTAAAAGTAACACAGTTCTTCTATTTGTGAAATTGGAGGTTAATATAAAGCAAGCGCTGATTTGCGTAACTTATCTGGCAGTTTACATCGCGCTCAGTCACTATTCCCACGCAATGCTGACCTGTACTTTTACCAAACCGCTCTTCTAGTCTCTATAAGCAGGTAAAACTGTGGTATGATAATCATTAATGTCAGAAACGGAAGACAAAGCAGTTACAGTAAGTAATGCCTCACAGCTTCTCTGTCCTCTCTGAGTACAACACTTATCTGTTTCCTTTTGTCACAGCCTCCCCTCTTCTCCCCTCAAGGGCGCACACATGAAGGGAGAGCCCCACGCCACTCACACACCTCAGACAAGAACAAACACACCTCAGCAGGGTATGTATGAGAGAACAACAGACAACAAGTGAGAGAAAGACATCTGTCACTGACAGCATGTCAAACCACCACTTTGAATACATCTTAGGAGAAGTTACAAGAGGCCCTTTTATGGCAGAAAGGAGAAAGAAACAGAGAAAAGCATGTGAAAACACCACAGAGAAAGAAAGAAAGAGTGGAACTTGACTTGCTGTAAATGACATGAGGAGTGTGTATGTGTGTGTGTCACTGTGGGTGTGTGTGTGTGACATGTTCAGAGTACTTGCATTGCCTTCCTGCACAGGCATAAATCTTCATGCATTCAGTAATTGCTAGTAAGTCATTCTCTGAAACCCAGAAGCTTAGTTCCTGTCAACGGTGGCCAGCGCAGCACTGGGGCAAAAATAGTTTAAATGTATAAAACCTAGTGTTATCATCTCAAAAACTTATATAACCATGATGACATGCAACATTTATTTTAGTTTTGTTCACAAAATAGTTAAGTGTATTGAGTACACTGTAAAAAAAAAAAAAAAAAAAAAAAAAAAGATATTTCAAAGTAAACATAGATTATTGAACAACATTTAACACTATTTCAGTCTTTCTGCTTAAAATTTTGTGTTTAATCCAATGTATTACTTGTCATTTCTTTGTAATTATTTGTGAACTTTCCTAGTAATTTCCAAGTGGAAATGGTTTCAAAGTAAATCCTTTTTTTTTTCTTCTTAAATGAAGACTCCAGGTATATTATGAAACCTATAAATCAATCTATTTTTCCATGTGATTAGTGTTAAGGTGGCTTTAATCCTACACCAAATAAAAAAATTATGTAGTTATTTGGTAATGGAATGGGATCTAATTCTGCAGTATCCCTTCGGGTGCTAATTGCATGTGAAAAGGTTTTAAAATATAATTTTGCCACACCTGTATCATTTGGTTGAAACGTCATTTTAAAAAGCGCCTCAAAGATAACTGGTTTCACCTACAACCCTTAAAGGAAATCATTCAAATAAAAAATAATTTTGTGTTAAAAAATCATTTTTGTTTGATATTTCATGATCATTATGCTCTATTAATGTAATTTACTGCCCTCTTACAAAAAGACTTGTGTGTAATTTGAATACTATTGAAATGAAAACATTCCTGGGCTATTGGCCAGACTGGCTGCTTTCCATTTGACTTCTTTCTTGTCTTATCCATAAATCACTTTGAAGTGCTGTCATTATGTATCTCTGACTACAAGAGAATTGAAAGTACAACCAGCACCATCTTTTCCAGCGAACCTGAGAGGTCTGGAAAAGCAACATTCAGTAATTATCACACAGGACCAACGCAACACATATCCTGTCTCTGACAGATCTTATATGCTTGGGCGCCTGTTTAAAGCAATACAGTGGAATTTTTAATTACATATAAATTTTTTACATTTATGCATTTAGCAGACGCTTTTATCCAAAGTGACTAACAGTGCATTCAGGCAAAAAATTTTTTTTTTTTTTACCAGTATGTAATTACGTTATTTAATTACATTTGACATGAAGTTCAGTTTGTTAATGCAAATAGTAGTAAATGCATTGGCTATTATGAACTAACTATAGTATTTATTAGTATAGGTTAATGTTACTCTTTATATGTTTTTTAAACATTTCAGGCTGCATAATTAAGATGTGAACAAAATTTAATGTTTTTGGTAAAAAGATTCAAATGTCTTTAAGGCAGTATTTGATTTGTGTTTGATTAATATTTGCACATTTAATACATGGAAATATAGTACATCAAATATCTGATATCATCACATTTTACACATTTAAATGTCCTAAGCAAAAAAAGGGTAAGAAAAAGAGGGGGGGGGGGGGGAGGAACTGGCAGGTCACATTACTAATACATGTGTGGGTGAGTGTCCAAAGGGCAGGAGAGACTGTTGCCATGAATAAACATGTAAACACTGCATGTAATTTATTATACTCGACAGCCAGTTCAACGCTTCAATGCATTTTCGCTTTTTCTTTTTCACCTCTGACTCAAAAAACCAAGCATGATTAAAAGTCACAAGTAAATTCCAAATATGCACACGGTCGCACAGTAAAAAGCTGATGACACATTAGATAATATGCCTCAATTCTAACTTAATCAAATGTATGGCTGAGTTAAAACCAGAATTTCACTGTAAATATTTAATATGGTCACAGGTTCCTTGTCATACATTTCAACAAAAATCTTCACTAGAAATGTTTCACACCTAATTTACACCATAACAACTACACAGGCTTACTTCCAGATAACTGTTCATGGATTAACCTGTTTTGTTTACAGCAACATTAAAAGGGTGGAATGACTGACAGGTAATCTGTATAACTGACCTTTCTACTTTCTTTTTATTTTAGGTAGTACAATGATTTGTTTCCTTCTGTGTAATCTGATCAGCTTTGTACAACTGGACGCACTCAAATGCACAAATAAGATCAAGAATTTTTGTGCCGTGTGTCCTGGTTTAATTCAGTTTGATGCATCACCTCCAGCTGCAAACATTTTTTTTTTTTTTTTTTTCTGTTTCTGTTCTTCCTCAGCATGCAAAACAACAAAGTTCTTCAATAAGCATGAGTGGGTACTTTCACAATCACATTTTCCTTGCCACAATGTAAAAAAAAAAAACCATAAACAACTTGCACTTCATGCAACAATAAAGCACTTTTGCTTAATTTAAATTTGTTCCATTAACATTTTTAAGTTATTTTATTTATCTCAATTCGTTTTATTTATTTAAATGGACTTTTTTATGAATTAAGTATTGCAGGGGGTACCTGCTGATTGTTGCATCTCGTCACAACTAGCATAAATCAACTGATATTGTCATAACATATACAGACTTTAAAATATTGTAAACGAAGACATGATGCGACTCCTAGACCAGGTATACACAAACAACAAAGATTTACATATACCCCTCCCACTTTTCCAGAGAAAGAGTTTTACCTTGTAACAAGACTTCCACATAACAGACATTTCTGTGTATCTGTGTACACTTTTAATATAGCTGCCTCCATCGTTGGAAATTATGTTGGTAATGTCAGTGATCTGTGGTGTGACCAGGAAGTTTTAGTAACTGGACCATGAACCAATCATACCTGCATGACATTTGTTGTTGACATCTTGGTGTTTTTTAAAGGTCTGGACATGCCCTGGTATGTCAAATGGGCAACATCGTTCTGTTTTTTCACACACCAGATTAGTCACAGACTTGTTCAAATGTTCATACACTCCTTTTGCCAGTCAAATACTCGTGACTAAGTGCTGCAACGGTCATGTCATGTTTCTCAATCTGCCATGTCATTTGCTATTTCGAATTGATTATTTAATCATGGACCTTGGAGAAAACATTTAGCAAAACAGCAAGTAGACCTGTTCTTTTCCCATATGACAAGACAAACAAGTAACTGATTGCCAGTATAACAATGCTGAACCAGCCAATTCCAACCTCTTTTTCAGGGGCATCATGTAATTTTTATTTATTTGTAATTGTGTTTAACAGTGAGTAATCACAATGCACTTTGTTGTATGGAAAAGAGCAGGGCATTTTCCATCACATCTCCAAGTCATGAGAGTTTCAAGTGATAGAAGCATGAGTAAATGATGATGGCGTGATCCATGGAAAAGACGACTCATATTACATATCACATTAAGTGTTTATTTCTACTTTCAGTATTTTAGACAGAGATTTTTTCCCTATACTTATCAAGTAAATGCTGTAGGGGAAAAGTGTCTGTCTAAAACAATACATTCAGACTCAAAGCATAGCCTTTTGTGCCACATTAAAGTTAATTTAGCAGCAACTTCCTAGGCTGATATTATAATCTTTAGCAATTGAGTAATTAAATAGAGTAAGGAAGTTGAACTTTTGCATGAGAGGTGCTGCTTTGATTTCTCCTCAGTTTTAATGTATATGATGCTTCCAGTCAGAGCAATAAATTTGGACTCACATTCATCGTTTTTTATCATTTAATAATTTAATTTAATTTTCAACATGCATTCCTGTTTAAAAATTCTTCTTTCATGGTTCAGATAGATGGGTGTTATCCTGCAAACAAGCTCTGCCAATACTATAGAATTTATTTCAGTTATGCCTGAAACCAGAAACTGAATTCAATCTATAACTGCTGAAAAAGTAACACCTCAGCTCTGTGTTTGAATACATATGAGTAACCATAGGTGTGTTTAAGATCATTGTTTTTGACTGCTGGTTGTATAATCACTTTCAAATGTTATGCATTGTAACGTATATGTTATATAATTATACACTAGTTGTTGCTCTTTGATATATGAATGGCCTAATATCATGGAAAATTAGGCTTTTTATCAGAAATGATCTCTTACTAAATTCACTTGAGTTGTTGTAACTTCAGTTCAGAGATTCAACTAGTAGCCTATGCTTTCACATTTTTGGTAAATTAGTGCGAACTGCAGGTTAAAGGATGTTATCACTATATCGGAAGGTTTTGATTGTGTTTACAATATAGGCCTAGGCCTACACTGCACAGTATCACATTACATTGCGCAGTATCTTTAAATGCTGTAGGCCTATTTGAACAGTGTGCAGTAATGAGTGTTTCAATATGCATTGAGCTAAATACGTCACAAGACCTTATTACGTTGCAGTCTTACATTTTTAGGTTATTTGTTTTGCATAAATGTCTTACCATCTATATTTTAACTTATCTGATAATAGACATTTATAGGAAGATATTTATATTATCTGTCACAATTCAACTCTTACGTTTGATTAAAACTTGTTTTGTAAATACATAAACATAAATAAAAATGTATATTTTTATATAAAGTGGTTACCTCTTCAAGCGTGCATGCGCATGCTAAAAAAGATTGTTTAGTAGTGTGGCGACATCTGCTGAACAATAAATGTCATTACTTCTTGTGGAACAGGAAGCACAAGTAGAAGTATAGGTGCAGTCATATTTGCTTGAATAAATAGGCCTATATCTATTATATTTTCAAATATGGCTACAACACACTTGTTTTTCAAAGTGTAAAGGTGCTGTGGCTGTCCACATTTGAGTCGACAGAAGAAACAAATGTTTTGATAGTTGTTCAAAAGATTAAAACTAAAGAAAGATTTTAAAAATTACTGTAGCAAATAGTAGCACTGAGGGACAGTGGTTGAATAGTCAAGGTCACTTTTATTTATGAACACATTTCTAAAAGTCCTACAGCTATTCTAAAAGTCCTACAGAGTTTTGTACAAGGAAAGTAACAAGTGAACTGAAAATAATAAGGTGAATTTAGGTCATTTTGGCCAGTTTTTGTAAACAATACAATTTAGCTACCTAGATGGGTTTTTATTTTTTTACTTTTTTCTTTCTTTACTTCTGTTATAGGTCCAGCTATAATATTTCAACTTGAATACAGTTTATATAATGTGTTATTTGCAAGGTATAGGTACCAGTAAACTTTATTGAGACTCCGGACAAATGTTTTTATCAGGAAAAAGTGAGCCAGCTGTTTTGGTAAAGTTAGCCATCCCTGATTTATCGAAAAATGATCCTGTATCTTAATTAAAAACATATCTCTATGTTCTCTAAACACTTTAAATGTACTTTAATGTTTCCGATTTTAAAGATTATATTCTGCATCTACACTTTTTTTACAACATAGACTGAAATTCCTGTGCCTCGCCTTCCTTTCCTTTCTTCCATCTCTAACTTCAACTTCCTGACTGCAACATTATACATTACAAATGAAAATCTTATGTCAAAGTGTTTCATATATATCTGTCCCCATGGGGCAGTCCTCCTTTAAGGTGAATCCACACCCGCCAATGCCATATTGCCTCAACCAAAACTATTTTAACATTTAGAGAAATAGTGCCACTTTAATTAGAGACCATCGTTATGCTCTAAAAGTGTAAACCCATTGAGCACAGCACAATCAAGCTTAAACCTGAATTCACCCTTTAAACTACAAAGCTGGAATAAAAACCAGTATTTAGTATCTCCTCCTGAATCAGACGTTAGGGTGATAAAAAATAAATAAATATTTATACAGTGAACAGACATTGTAGGTTAATAGAGATCGATTATCCGAGCATCACTGAAACAAACCAAACCTTCCTTTAACCTATTCTGTTTTATTTTTATTATTACTATTATTATTTATTTATTTATCTGTTTTTGCCCGTCTGTATTTACCTGTCAATCATATAATCCATGCTGACAGACACCAAACTTGCTATTTCGAATAGACGCTGGTAACAACACCAACCTGATATGCTTTACTTGATATCCAGTATGATTGAATTTTACTCAGAATATACTTTATTTAGATTTGTTTTAGATAAAAAAATTGTTCTGAATAAGTTGCTCTTCATGCCAAAGAATGACAGAATTCATTCTCATCATTAGCAGAAAGAAAGAAAGAAAGAAAGAAAGAAAGAAAGAAAGAAAGAAAGAAAGAAAGAAAGAAAGAATAGAGCTTAGAGTATGGATTTTGAGAATCAGCTGAAATCTTTTCATGTTAGGCTATAGGCTATTTGTGCTTTTAGTGTTTCTTTCGAGAAAAAAAATCGTTCGCGAATAGCTACAATAATAGCCTATAAATAATAGCATAAATTATTATTAATAATAATAATAATAATAATAGGTTATTAATAATAATAATAATAATAATAATAATAATAATAATAATAATAATAATAAACTAATCATTTTCGAATTATGGAAATTGCTTGTGACCATTAAATGACGTTAATGAAACGCTTAATTATTTTAGGCTGTTATTTGTGGCAACTTGATCACCTGAAAGTGGAAAAAAAATTATAGGTTTGTTTCAATGGGGGGGGGGGGGGTAACACACTTATTTAATAAATGACTGTAGACCTAACTATGCCTGATTCAAAAGATTCGATTCACTTTGATGACTCAATAACCCTAACACATTAAATGAAGTAGAGTCGGCTGCGTTTCATAACCTTATAGAGAACTGCCTATATTGACAATATTTAGTCTATTTAAATAATGGGCGCGCGCAGCCGCTGCTTTTTTAGAGCGCGTGCCTATGATACAAAAACACTCGGTAGGCGTCTCACTAGCTTTGACACAGCTAGAGCATCTGTTCATGAGAGAGCAAGGTTTGACTGTGTACAGAGAGCAGGTACTTCTACCTGCGTCGAGGCAGAGCATCGTAATAACATTTTACAAAATTCATTCGCGTGCTTCTGCAGTAGCCTAATCTTTCTGAAGTTTCACCATGGCGAAAAAGAGTTTTTCCACCAAAAAATCTTTGAGGAATTTTTTTTCTAAAAGTGAAGCAAATCTCAAAGTGTCTGTGGAGAAAGATGACAGCGGCAAAGGAATTCTCAAATCATTTAAAAGGAAGTCAAAGAAATCGGAGAGTTCAGAAGAGAGTCTAAAGGCTGCAAGGTAAAACCATTTCATTATGTTTGCCACTAATAGGCCTACTGAATGATCCATGCTAATTTTTTGTCCATGTCTCTGGCAGTCTAAAAACAATATCTGTCATCTGTGGGTTTAAACAACATAGAATGTACTAACTACAAGCTTATTCAAATTAACTCTGTTCCGAGGGTCCCAGAGGTAGATGTAAAGGGATCCAAATAATGTCTCTCTGCGTTAAAATAAAATTAAATTAAATTAAAATAAAATAATAAATAGGCCTAATGAGAGTAATGTATGTCTGTTAGGCTGTGATTTTACTTTTATTTACTTTTATTACTTATTTGGAACCTATATTTATTTCAGTTTACTCAATGATTTATTCTGTAGGTAGCTATTTAAAAAACAGCTAAAAAAGTACAGTTAGTTTCCTCTAATTTGATTGCCCATGTAGCTTTCAGAGAGTAATGATAAAGAAATTGTGTTATGTTTTCTATTCTGTTCTGCTGTAATTTGTAGCATTTTTTATTAAATATTATTAGTAGTAGTAGTATTTTGTAATATATTCGGACCTAAATTATCCTGTTGACTTTAATTATTATAGGCTATTTTAATGTTACTATTTCATTTTATTATTGTTGTTTTTATTATTATTATTCATTTATTTATTTTCCTTTTTGCGTGTGCATTGGTTGTAGCCTATGTAAAACAATGAATGAAGTAAATCTGAAATTGTGCTGGGAAGTTTTAGGCTACAGGTGCATCTCAGTAAATTAGAATGTCGTGGAAAAGTTCATTTATTTCATTAATTCAACTTGAAACTCGTCTATTAAATAAATTCAATGCACACAGACTGGGGTCTTTGGATCTTTTAATTGTGATGATTTTGGCTCACATTTAACAAAAACCCACCAATTCTCTATCTCAACAAATTAGAATATGGTGACATGTCAATCAGCTAATCAACTCAAAACACCTGCAAAGGTTTCCTGATCCTTCAAAATGGTCTCTCAGTTTGGTTCACTAGGCTACACAATCATGGGGAAGACTGCTGATCTGACAGTTGTCCAGAAGACAATCATTGACACCCTTCACAAGGAGGGTAAGCACAAACGTTCATTGCCAAAGATGCTGGCTGTTCACAGAGTGCTGTATCCAAGCATGTTGACAGAAATTTGAGTGGAAGGAAAAAGTGTGGAAGAAAAAGATGCACAACTAACCGAGAGAACCGCAGCCTTATGAGGATTGTCAAGCAAAATCTGAGTGAACTTCACAAGGAATGGACTGAGGCTGGGGTCAAGGCATCAACAGCCACCAAACATAGACGTGTCAAGGAATTTGGCTACAGTTGTCGTATTCCTCTTGTTAAGCAACTCCTGAACCACAGACAACGTCAGAAGCGTCTTACCTGGGCTAAGCAGAAGAAGAACTGGACTGTTGCCCAATGGTCCAAAGTCCTCTTTTCAGATGAGAGCAAGTATTGTATTTCTTTTGGAAACCAAGGTCCTAGAGTCTGGAGGAAGGGTGAAGAAGCTCATAGCCCAAGTTGCTTGAAGTCCAGTGTTAAGTTCCCACAGTCTGTGATGATTTGGGGTGCAGTGTCATCTGCTGGTGTTAGTCCATTGTGTTTTTTGAAAACCAAAGTCACTGCACCTGTTTACCAAGACATTTTGGAGCACTTCATGCTTCCTTCTGCTGACCAGCTTTTTGAAGATGCTCATTTCATTTTCCAGCAGGATTTGGCACCTGCCCACGCTGCCAAAAGTACCAAAAGTTGGTTAAATGACCATGGTGTTGGTGTGCTTGACTGGCCAGCAAACTCACCAGACCTGAACCCCATCAAGAATCTATGGGGTATTATCAAGAGGAAAATGAGAAACAAGAGACCAAAAAAATGCAGATGAGCTGAATGCCACTGTCAAAGAAACCTGGGCTTCCATACCACCTCAGCAGTGCCACAAACTGATCACCTCCATGCCACACTGAATTGAGGCAGTAATTAAAGCAAAAGGAGCCCCTACCAAGTATTGAGTACATCTTAGCCAAAAAAAATAAAAATGTTAGTCTGAATGTAAGTCGCTTTGGATAAAAGCGTCTGCTAAATGCATAAATGTAAATGTACAGTAAATGAACATACTTTCCAGAAGACCAACAATTTACTAAAAATGTTTTTTTATTGGTCTTATGAAGTATTCTAATTTGTTGAGAGAGTGAATTGGTGGGTTTTTGTTAAATGTGAGCCAAAATGATCTCAATTAAAAGAACCAAAGACTTCAACCAATTTTAGTCTGTGTGCATTGAATTTATTTAATAACCAAGTTTCACAATTTGAGTTGAAATACTGAAATAAATTAACTTTTCCACAACATTCTAATTTATTGAGATGCACCTGTAAGTGTATTACTCCACTCAGAAAGGGATGGCAGTGCGAACTGCGAAGCCATTAGTAGAATGTGGTTTTGTCTGAAAAAGTAGCGGTTATTTTGAAAGGTCGGATTGTAAATGTTTTCTCTCGTGAATGGATACATACAGTGGTGTAGTTTGGCCTGCAGTAAGCGTTTTTTGACATTCAGAATCGCTTTGAAAGTTCTGAGGGGTTTTCTCTCACTTGTATGTGGGAGAGGGAAATGGAAAACAGGGAATGGATCTATAGTGGAGTGATTACGGAATGCTTTCACTCCGAATAAAAATCAGTCGCTCCGCTCCACACAGATATTGTGATCTAGACCAACTCAATGGCATCACACGTTGCTTGACGAGTGACTGGTCACATGAATTAATGAAGATAATAATGAAGTGCACAGATAAATAATTTATAATAAACAATGCAGTATTCCATTAAAAAATAAGAATTTTACATTTTGATTTCATGGTGACTTTAAGGAACTATTTTTGATGGCGGAGAAGAAAAACAAACAAAATGTCTAGTTTTTGTTTGAAATGTAAGTTTATCACTAATAATTGCTTTTTTAAACAGCTACAATGTATATCAGATTTGATATTGTGTTTTTGGGCTCCATTCTCACGGCTGTGATTACCTGTAGCTCGGCCTATGGAATGACATGAGGGTGAGTAATTAATGACAGAATTTTCCTTTTGGGAGAACTATACCTTTAAGTGAATTCATTGTGATAAGAGCACATTCATGATTTTTATCAACGTTATTTTCATTGTAGGGACAAAATTGGAAAAAGTAAAGGAAAAAAATAAAGGACTCTAAAAGTGACTGGGGAATCCTAAAGGGAAGTCTCACAAACTGCTACAAGCATCAGCATTTAAAAAACATTGGGGGCTTATTTGGGACAATTGGGAGCTTAAATGATACACATGTACCTTAAAAACAGTTCGGACTTGTTATGCAGCAGACTTTTGCATTAGTCTTGGCTGAGTCTACCCTTTTCTGTTTGAATATGCTTTTCAGCTTCACCTAGTCAGCTGGTGAATGTGCTCAGAAGGAGGTCAGTTGTAAAAGTAGTGTTGCTTTATGGTCCCTTTCAGTCATATAAGTGTAACTCATAGTCAAGTAATGATTGCGCTGAATGTAGGTTAATAGGTGATTTGAGTTTAATCATGTAAAATTATCAATCACTTTAATTGCTAATACTGTGTGAAGAGCATGTTTGTTTGGATGTTTTGATTTGCACATTCGTAGCTTAGCCTTCAATTAAAACCCTCAACAACCAGCTTTTGTACTTAAATATTGTAGGTTATTTGTATGGCCAAAAAAGCTCCTCCCTCAGGTGAGCAACCTGCTGTAAACGTATAAAATTACCCTGACATGTGACTGTTCTTCAGAACCTGTCTGTTGTAACAGACAGGATCTTTCCTCTGTTTGCATAGTACAATACGTTGTGATGCTTTATTCAAACACTGTTCACCATGTGTCTCCATTCCCAAATAAACCGTGACACAAAGGCAAACAAACTGAGTACTCACGGTGAGGTCTGTGACAGCAGCACATTTAAAATCCTCAACCCTGCTGCCAGTCAGTGACAGAATCAACTTAGTTTATAATTGTCTTGGATAGTAGACTAACAATGTGTAGACTGTGCTATATGGGTCAAAAGAAAGTGTTTGTAAGTTGAGAATCCAGCTGCAGATATCGCCCACAACCAGAGAAAAACTTGTGTGTGGCCCTTGAGTAGATTTACACTCTTAGCTGAAGTTTTAAGTTTTAGTTATTTAAAATATTTTAGATCAAATGGTATAGAAGTTTAATATCAGTTATCTATGGAAGCCCATTTCCACCAGTGAATAAAAAAATAAAAAAAAGGAAATTGCGATTTTATATCACAATTCTGACTTTTTTTCTCACAGTTCTGACAACTTTTTTTCTCAGAATTGCGTGATTACAGACTCGCGGTTCTGATTTTACAAGTCAGAATTGTGAGATGTAAACTTGCAATTCTGAGAACATTTCAGTCTTTTCTTTTTCTGAGAATAATGTCAGAATTGCGAGTTTGTATCACATAAATTCTGACTTTATTTCTCGCAATTTTGAGTTTATATCTCACAATTCTGAATTTATTTATCAGAATTGTGAGTTTATTTCTCTCAATTCTGACTTTATAACTCGCCATTGCAAGTTTATATCTCACAATTCTGAGAAAAAAGTCAGAATTGTGAGATGTAAACTCGCAATTGCGAGAAAACTTTTTTTTTTATTCAGTGGCAGAAATGGGCTTCCATAGTTATCAGCCATAACATGAAAATAATTAAATAAAAGCTATTGTGAAGATTATTTATTTATATTTTATTGATTTTATAAATTACCTGTCTAGATTCCTGTGCTCTGTAAAATAAAAGAAAGGTCCAGGAATCCATTTCTTGCCTCGCTATTTTAAGAAAATGAATATAACTCTGCATGACATCAATGCATTTTTTTCCTTTTGAGTTAGTTTTCTGTGCTGCCAGCAAATGATATAGTTATACCTGCAGGAACTGGCCACACCGCATGCTTACTCTCTTCCATCACACAGAGCGAAACTCATACGTTTGGCTGTTCCCTCCGGGGAGAAGCTTGATCATAAAACCTAGATATGTGAGTGAAAGTTTCAGCTTGTTTTCACCTGATGCTGTTGGCAATGACAGTGATACCTGTAAAAGTAAGACCTTTAAAGTGTCACAATATTTTTACAGTTACAGGTTAATAACAAATATCACTTCAGTGATTATGCTCAGGTTAAATTTTAAAAGCGCATGTTTATGCATCTTTGAACAAACACATTTTCAGCGTCATATGCCTGAGGGGTTTAAGGGTGGGTTTGGAATGTGAAGCAGAATATTTAGCAAAAGACCCTGCAATCTTTAGGCCTCAGACAACACTCTTCAGATTGCTCTCGCACACTATTTAGGTTCTTAGATCATTAATACATGTATGTGCATGCAATTGAAAGTTGTAGAATCAGTCTGAGCTGACTACATGACATCTACATGCTTCTATCACATAACTAAAAGCATAAGTTACTTCAATTTATCATCAGTCATTCAAGTTGCTCAAGTAACAGTTGCTCTTTGTTTAAAATAGGTTTATGTGAATGACAATGACATGATTCACTTTCAAATAATGTGATTGCTTCCTTCATGATGGGCACTTTTGGATGAACCTGTTTCACCCTAATATTTCTTGTTTAATGTTGGCCAAATCAGAGCTGAGATATTATAAGAACGTGAAATGGCACACAGTTAGGTTATTGTGTTCATTAAGAAGGTGAATCAGAGCCATGATGCCTGCCTGCATGACTGTATTCACTCTTGATATGCACTCACTTTACTTAAGTTATTTTAGGTGGTGCTGTACAATGTGTGTGTTTGTGTTAGTAAGTGCATGTGTTTTAGTGTGTGTTGTGTGTCCACGTCTTGTTCTCTGAAAGTACGGTATATTTTTGAAGAAAATGAATAACCTGTTTACACATTTTATTTGGATGAGCTGTCTGTCTTTGGAAAGACAGATCATTTAACATTGTACATTCTTGTCGTTTTGGCTGACTGACTCGAGCATTGGCGCCACACAGTAAACTCGAGGCCACTTTTTTGTTTGCTCTGTTTGCTCTTTGCGCATTTATCTGAACTTTAAACCGAATTCTCAATCTCCAGATCTCTAACTGAATGTCATCTTCTACAGAACTAAGTCTGGGACATTGGGAGCTGGCGACAGTGAAACTCAGGATGATGAGAAGTGGACTAAACGCAAGACGTCTCTGTTTGGCACTCTTCTTAGGTCAAAGGTCAGAGAGCACCACACTTGTACTTCAGTTGGTTTTAAACCAACATGTCTATGACTATGCGATACATATGACAAAAATATAGTAAATATTTATCTTATTTTAGAGTTCATTTGTCCAACGCTTTCAGTGTATGTGTTGCAATGCAAAAACGAGGTACATGTATCACTAATATTTAAACACAGAGCTTGAAAATTAAGGTAATTAGCATAGCCAATAGGGTGCAGTATGTGTGCAAAATAATAACAATAATACTAAACACTACATCCTCTTTCTATGACCAAGGAGTCAAGGTTTCAAGGTGTCATTGCCACCTGCTGGTAAATGTTGTAACTACACCATCTTTCTCAATTTATGCTTAACGCAGTTGTTTTGTAGAAAAAAAAAAGTTTAGCACAGAATAATTAATAAAATGAAAAAGAGAAAATAAACAAAAAATCATGCATGCTTTTAGGTGCACAATGATCCCAAATGTCAATTATTCTTGTTTCAGAATTGTTAATTGCTATAGTCCATCTTGTATGTTTATAGCCATACTGAATATATCCATATTTTGAATAAATAAACATACAGTTGATGATGATGATGTAATGAAGTAATGATTTAGTCTTCCTTCTCGTGCTTATGTTCAGTAGTCCAGAAGTAATATGCATACCATTTTTGTGCACGAGAGACATGCACAGACATGAAGAAGAACACGGATGATTAAAGGCAAATTGTGCTAAATGTCATTTTAGGAGCATTGAGTTGTGTGGAAAACAGGAGGGTGCCTATTTTTGAATGGTTAATTTTTGTTGTTATTTATAATTTTAATTATTTATAATTGTTCTTATTTATTGTTCTTCCTTCTGTCCTGTCCTCTTTTTTTTTTAAGAGTCTGTCCGTAAGCCTTCAAGGCCATTATATACTCCTAAACACTAATCAGACCAAGCAATTTCATAAAATATTCTTATTTTTATAATATATTCTAGGTTTAGTTCATTGTAATTTGTTTTTAACATTTTTTATTGTCCTGCATCCTAAGGTTTTATCAAAATCTTTGTAACTATTGCTTCTTGATTTATGGATTTAAGACGTTACTGTATGTTTATTGGTCTGTATTTAAAGTGGGTCATCTGTAATCTGGCTTACTATTTTTAAAGTACTTTTTAAAACAGTATAAAAATGATGTATGTATATCATGTTTTTAAGTTAGAGATCAGGAACCAAGCACTTCAGTTTTTGCACAAAGGCTCTTAGCTTTTGGGTATAATTCCTTTTTTATTTGTTTTATTTTTTAGCTTGACCAGCAGGTGGGGCTACTTGCATGTGTATGTACGTACATGTGTGAGTGTGTTTATTGTGGTTAAACAATCCACAGTTGCTTCACAATAAAGTGCTCAAAGTGCTGACAGGTTAAGCTTTTGGCAGTTCTTCAGAAATTTCTGAGAATATGCCTGTAAGGTTTCTTCTTCCATGTCAAGTTCCTTTAGGTGGCTTTTGGAGTCATATGTGGAGTCACATAACATTATTTTTATGTTGTTGTTTCACATAGTGCCTTTTGATGTATGCTGTTATTTATGACTCAGATAAGCATAACTCCTCAAAGCAGATAGCATTGATTAGCAATGTTGAAAGATCATAAGTGTTATTCCAGTAGGTTAAAAGTTGTTAATAAATGGTTCATGGATAATTTATTTGGCTTTACATGTAATTAAGGCTTGTCTTCAGATGTTTTACAATAGATTCAGTATCACAAAAATGTGTTATGTTTGTCATCAAAGATACTCAAATGTTCAGTATATATGTCATTTAGAAATGAGACAGAGTTGTGTATTTCACAATACTAGTAAACCGCATTGATTGGTTGAGTTATCTGTCAGGTTGACTGATGACCAGCAGATATGGTCATTTTGAACTGTACCACCCACAGTTCAAGGAATACAAGGGCCTCCACCCAGATTGACAGACAATGACACATCTCTCTCTATCTCACTTCATGACATTTCATCCTCTAATGTTATCAGATGGGACGCTAAATGCACTTAAGCTGCAGACTTATCATATTTCACCAGACAGCAGAACAAAATTTAATTTCCCAAGGAGATATGAATTAGGGTGCTAATGCCGTAGATGCATAATGCATCTATTAATCTGTCAATTATTTCTTTGATTAATTAGATTTTCTTCTTTGCTGTTCTTCTTGCTTGTTACTGTTAAATAAAAATGCCATTATTACATTTTGCAATTTCAGGTTTCGTGTATGATTAATTTAAAACTCAACCTTGATGTTTAAGTGGTTGAATCACATTCAGTAAATAAAACTAATATAGTAGGGTGTCTCATGAATACTTTAGTAACAAAAAGCCTATAAACTCTTTCCAATGAACCATTGTCTCATTCCTCTCGTGCCTAACGATGTCATTAAAAAATGCAAATCAGACAGGTTACTATAAGACATACAATGTTTCTAGTTAACTTGCAAGAGCTATACAATTAAGATTGTATGGTATCCGAAATAAATATATTTATTTCCATTTGTGACATATTTATATGAATGTCAACAATGCACTGTACTTTCTTTTTTGACTTTCTGTTCTTTTCATTTTTTTTTTTAGAAAGTGCAACACAGTTACTCAGAGAGTGACCTTCATAAAACCAAGGGCTTTGCTGTATCCCTATCCTGGAAGAAGAAGAAGAAGAAAAGTGATCTATCCCAGGATCTTTCAAGCAATAGTGAAGGCCCAGGGGTCAAGGATAATATCAGTGAACAGGAAGAATTTGACAACCAGGTAGAAACAGAACAAAACCAGGCTGGTTTTGCACCAGAACCCTCCGGTACTTCTGACCAATCCGAGTCCCAGGATGTCCTAAGTGAAATGTCTAGGCCTAATAAGAAGGATGCAGGTGTTATGCCTTCAGATCTGGACAGTACATTGATACCTTATATCGACTCTTCACTGTCTGATAGTGATGTTTACCAGACACCCCAAGATAGCCCATCTGCAGATAAATCTGCTCAGTACTTCAGCTCTCAGCACTCCAACTCTGAGTCTAACATTACTGACTCATTCAGTCCTGTTCCTGATCTGGAAACTGCAGCAAGTACTGACACATGCACAGTCCATAATTCAAACATAGATCTGAACCCAAGATGTGTTTCTTTTAGAGATGATCATCATTTCTCTGATTTTGAAACATCTAAATCAGGAATTTCATCAGATGCTGAGGTCAATACCATCACCACAGATGTTACTCCTAACAACAATGAAATGGCTTTTCAAAAAGATTTGCACCTGGAGTGCAAAGAATCAAAAGATGTAACCTCTTCCATCCTTAAGAGTTCCACCGCTATCATTCATGAAACTTCCACATCTTGCGTTCCACAGACATCCCAAAGTTCCATCTCTTCCATTCCGCAAAGTTCCATTTCTTCCATCCCCCATAGCTCCACCTCTGTCATTGATGGTTTCACCTCAAACAATACTGTGACCCAGAGTTCCAGCTCAAACTCATATTCTGCCAATACCCTTCCAGAACATTCCTCCAGTCCTCCACATTATATTATATCTACTGAGGAGGAAGATTCTCAAAACAGCGCTGCAAATGACAGAAACATGTCTGCCAGCAATGGTGATGTAGTTTACTCTGACCCTTCCAGTGCCGATAATGTTTCATCCATGCCAGATGTGATTGTGTATAGCACTGTGTCCTGCTCCAGAATCACAGAGAACAGTTTGGATGCGGATACTGATATAAAGCCAATTTTATCTCTCTCCAATACTGATGTTTCTGAAAGTGATTTAAGCTCAATACCTCTGAGTTTACCCACAATCACTGTACATTCCACTCCTGATTCAAGTTTACTGAAAGAATCTCACCCTCAGATTAATTGTGAGACTGCTTCAATGGAATCTTATGAAGCCAACAATTATTCTTCCTCGACATGTGCCACTGACTCAGAGAAACCTAGTCCTGCTGAACCTGTCCTTCTTGAGAATGAGTCAAAAGTCTCTTTACCTCATTCAGCTGTTTCGAGCACCTACACCATCGTTAAGCCAGCTGTCACCTTTGACCTTTCAGGTCCCTCAGACCCCATCAGCCCTGACCATTCCCAGAGAGGCCTCTCTAACTATAAGTCTTTTTCAGATGTGGAAACCCTAACTGAAATATCAGAACCAGACCAAATAAGCCAGGAGAGCGACCAAGCTAAATCAGCAAACTCTTCAGAAACTTCCTCAGATTTTCTGGACAGTGACACCTCCAGCACTTTGACCTCTGAAGCCATACCTGCCTACATAATTCATCCTCCCCCTCACTTAGATGTTTCAGACCAGCTGTTTAGTTCTCAAACCCCAAAGACAGAGATAGACACACAAGAGTATGAAGATCCTGAGGAAGATGTCCAGGGGGCATCTACTCAAGGATGTCATGAGTTGATTGACCAGGTTAAAACCACAGCAGTTCTGACTACTAGAAATGACCTTCTGATAATTCATCCTCCCCCTCACTTAGATGTTTCAGACCAGCTGTTTAGTTCTAAAACCCAAAAGACAGAGATAGACACACAAGAGTATGAAGATCCTGAGGAAGATGTCCATGGGGCATCTACTCAAGAAAGTCATGAGTTGATTGACCAGGTTAAAATCACAGCAGTTCTGACTACTAGAAATGACCTTCTGAACAAATGTGGACCAGAAGTGGAGGAAGGAAGTAGATTAGATGACATTTATAATGAACATCATGACATTACAGTTGTTCAAGGCTATAAATCAGAGCAGATCACGGAAGACCAAGCTGAAACCACAGCAGAGAGTATGAACACTGGAAATGACCTTCACATGTCTGGAAAGAAGAAATATGGCCAAGAATTTGAGGAACAAAGTCAACTAGGTGATGAGAAGTATGTAGTTCCATCGAATCAAGAAAAAGACACCGGATTAGAGCAAATCATGGATGTATTATCACAACAGCAAATAACACATTACAAGTTTCCTGAAATATATGAGGTGGCTGAAGAAAAGGGAGATGAACTGCGAATGGTCCAAAGCACAAGAGAAGCATCTGCAACGCAAGGTGCAATGGAAGCCGAGGTATGCGGAGGCACTGAAGTGTTGACAGGTCAAGCACAGCAGCAGATTCACCATCTTGATCCACTGAAACCAGCCCTACCAGTCAATCAAGAATGTGGCCCTGAAGAATGCACTTTGGCCCCTCCCTTCTCTGAGCCAGTGAAGGTATCACTTGCAGATTCAAGAATGGAAACACACAGTCACCTGGATATTTGTCTCCACCCCTTGCCCCCGCAGCAGTCAAGCAGAGAGATAACAATACTGGAGGACACGGCAAGGTGCAAATACCAAACAAGCACTGATAACCACGCTGAGAGGGAGGAATACACCAGCAGTGAAGAGACTGAGGATAAAGCCACATTTCTCCCAGGAACACAGGACAGTGAAAGTCCAGAACACAACAGTGCACACACCACAGAGGAGACCTTCAGACACACCAAAGACACAAGCCACAAACAGGGAGAGGTGACAGTGACAGAGGTGAAGACAGCCAGAGAAAATATCACTCACAGGAACTGGGTACAAATCAGTGAAAGTACACCAGACAGCAGAAGGGATAACGAAGATTCCACAGAAGTTAACGCTGTTCTTGATCAGCAACTTTCAAGACGTTTAATACCAGGTGAAAGGTGAGATACAAATTATCTTGTTTTTAATCTATAGCCAATTAGTGTGTTTGTTGGTGTACAGTATGTACATATAGTAATAATGTAATAAAAATACATATTTTTATTTGTATTTCTTTTAAAACATGTAAATATGAATGCATAAGTGCTTTTATTTTGTTTTATTCTTAATAATTGTATTTGTGTATTTATTTACAGAACGCATTGTTAATGAAAAAATACAAAATGCATGAATCAAGTAATTTATCAAGCTTATCATGTTTGAATTGCACACTTTTTCACATGGCGAATGTAAACCCTCAGTTCTGACTGAAATGTACCCCTAAAGTGATTCACATTACTTTTATATTAATTCACTTAGCTGACGCCACTCTCCAAAGTGACTTACAAATGAGAAACAGTGCAAGCAGTTTCTCAGTATAAACATCAATATTTGCAGTACACCATGCCAAGTTTTAAGTATGAGTGTGTGTTCAAGCTGGAACAGATATTCAAAAAGGGGTTATTATATGGAGAACCTTTATTTATAGTTGTTCATTTTGATGTGTAAAGTGATATATGTGATGAAGTCAAATTATGGGAGATGGATATGAGCATAAAGTTGTTTATTTACAGCACCATTCTTATTCCACGTGTTCAGCAACTTTATATCCTGGCTTCTGTTTCTCTCTCTCTCTGTCAGTTTCATTGTATGCAGTATATACAGAATTATTATTATGTCTCTTTTAGATTTGTTAAGATGAACTTGAGTTCTTTTGTGTCAGTGAGGTTGAAGTTCTTGTCCCAAGAAGGGACAGGTTTATCAAAGCCTCACCCACTCGCAACCTCACATCTTATACATTCATTTGAATGGGATGGGATGCTGAAGGAATGTAAGGTAGTTCAAAGTATGCTGTTGACTCATACTTGATGATACACATTCTTAGCCCTCATAAATGAAGACCAATGCCAAAACAAATGAGATCCTCTTAAATGCTTTTTTAGGCAAACGAGTATAACCACCAGGAATGTGGCTGATGGGTTTGCATAAAGCACTTATTTGCATGTTTAGATTTTGGTAATACTTTTATTATGCCTGTGTGTCAGTTAAATGCGGTGGGTAAGAAAAACTAGCAATAAATACTTTTACAGGATTTATTAAACTAGGTTGATGTTCATTTGTACAAACTTTAACATTACATGAACATGTTTTGAACAAATATGATTTAACAGAACAATATTATATTTATAAATTAACAAAAACATAATAACATTTTAATTATTATAATTTTTTGTTCATAATATCTAATGCAGTAGTTAATCCTTATGATTTCAACCTTATTGTTAAAGTATTCTTCCATGCATCATAGAGGCATCAGCACTTGTTTGATTGTGAGAATTAATGTATTTCATTCAATTCAGTTTAGTTCAATTCACTTAACTTCTGTTTGGTTTTATTTATCAGCCTCTGTTACTATAAATGTGAATTGCAAGGTTTCATACTGTGCATGACATTGTCAGTCTTGTAATCTTTCAGACACCCTGTCAAATACTCAGATAAAACCTGTCACATTCATGAATGTCAATCATTTCAGCAGCTGAGATGTTTTTGTGCTACAAAACAAATTACAGGCAGCAACATCAGTGGGAACATATTTCAGTGCAAAAATCAATGCACATTCCTACTGTAGCTCTGAGCAATGCCTAGTATGTGGATGTCTAGAATGATTGCAGTGATGCAAGTGACAGACAGACATTATGAAAGACATCCTCAACCTTGTCTGCAAAACGTGGCCCCCGTTCCCATGTTCTTATTTGCATATTCTAAGCTCCAGCCTTGTTATCAGTGCTGTTAGTCTCATAACATGCCTCATCAGACATCTTATGAACAGAATGTGAAATGTATTTGCCTGGAAGTGTGAAGTAAATGTGCTATTTAACTTTGGATTTGACATAAAAAAAGGTAACAAAACACATACTTAGATGAAGGACATCTGTCCATGACTCACTTTGACCTTACTTGAAATTAATTACCTGGCTTATATATGCGATTATATATGGAAAATTCCAATGTTGAGCCTTTTTTTGGCATTGAAAAGCTGAAATAATCCCTAAAATTACTATAGTAAACAGTGAAGAATAAGCCTGATGATGTATAAACTACCTTCGCTGAGCTCCGCCCCATTTTGATTACTGACTCGACTAAACAGCTCGGACAGGCTTTACAGAACATTCCATTTTAATGAATCTGAGATTTCTGAGAACAGTATGATTGTCAGTAAACTGCGCTCATGAAGTTGTAAAAATGGATTGGACATTATTCTTACATGGGTATATTCAGTTTATAATCTGCTGTTCTTCTATCAAGAAATGTAACTGAAAAGACGTAAAGTTAATATAAATTTACGGTTGAGCAAATGTGTTATGGGAATGAGTGCTGACACATTGTTTATTAATCCTTAGCATGCACTTACCAAGAGGCTTTTATTTACTATAACAATATAAAAGATTTAAAGAATTGTATTGCATTGTTATAGTATTACATTTTAACTAATTTTGCTGAAAGAATCCCTGATAGATCTAAAATTGAATTACATCCATTCGGGGAGGTATTGCATATCATATCTGGAACACAGACCTTTGACTTGATCATGGTTTTTAACAAACAAAAATGCTTTGTTTCAAAATTATTTGCTGGGAAACAGTCTTTTAGTACGCTAGGCGGTTCTCCCACAGCCTAGAATGGTCATGTAAGTGTGTGTGTGTGTGTGTGTGTGTGTGTGTGTGTGTGTGTGTGTGTGTGTGTGTGTGTGTGTGTGTGTGTGTGTGTGTGTGTGTGTGTGTGTGTGTGTGTGTGTGCGTGTGTGTGTGTGTGTGTGTGTGTGTGTGTGTAAAAGCTCAAAAATCCTTGTTAGGCACCAGTTGGCAATTATACAGTTAGATGCCATTTCTATTACAGGAAATGGAGACTTTAAGCTACACCTTAACTGACAGGGACAATTATAGAGATCTCTGGTGTGTCACATAGCATGTCAATTGGCTAAACACACAAAAGAAATACATTCCTAATGCACTGACCTCTAATCCAAAGGCTGTAAGAGAATCAGTGTACCTTGAATTGACATCTTGAAGAACACTTATATTTAGGCAATAATGTTTTGTTTTAATTTGTATTATCTCTCCAGTGAGGCAAAACTGATCACAAAAAAAAATCACAAAACTGAGCTTGGCCACCACCTAAGATCAGAGCCACAACAATTCTCAGAATATAGACAAAATGCTTTCACCTGAACTAACATATAATATATATATAACAATTATATATGTAGACCCAGAATGTTCTACACAAGTGCATATGGTGGTGCAGTATAGCTAGTGAGTGTGCATTTCTTAGAATGTTTATTAAAATTTGTCAATTATTTCTTTAAATTGCAAGGAACTGAAGATGGAATGTAAGTCTCAGTTTTACCACCAGGGGGTGTGATTTACCATAGCAGATCCAGAGTGACTATAGTTCTGCCAACTGATAGAACTTGATACCTCTCCCTTTAAATGTTGCAGGGCTAAATGCATTGAAAAATAAACTACATGACATGTAGCACCTTTTTTCTCTGTTCTCAGAGTTTGATGATATGAAGCGTCACTTCCTCTTTATCTTGTCTTTGTGTCTTGCCTTTAATCAAATTATAATTGTTTCTTTAATATCCATTAGATATCTATATCTCTTCATACTTGTGATGAAGTGAAAATAAACTAAAACTACTAATGTTATTATGTTCAAATGTGTGTACCTGTATGGTCTGATGTGTATATTAATGCAAGTATATAACATGTGAGCATTCAGTTTATACCATTTCTGTTTTCAATGTGTTGAATGAGTGTTGAACTTAATATATATATTCTGTAACTAACAGAGACAAACATTTTTGGTGTTAATTCTTTCTTATGTCTGTAAGTTATAGCCAGACAAATATATACACTATATAGCTCTTGTTTTTAGTAGTGGCAATCATATTGCCAAATCAGTTGATAGTATTTGCTATGACAGGTAAAGATGCATTACTACAAAGATTAGAAGACATCGCTTTTGAGGGTAGTGATACATTGCATTGCAATTACAGTGTTATGAACTGGATCTTTATATATAATGTTGAAAAAAGACATGATAACAGAACCACTTGGCCTTTTACACATTGACTATGTTTACTGTTATTGTTACATGCTTAATGTTGTAAAGTTATTACATAAAATTGTCTGTTACATTAGTAAATTTTTAATGTGGAATAGATTCTGAAGTTCCACTCACCTTTTTACTATTGTATGGTGTGGGATTAAACTTTTTAAGGCTGTGATTCATTTTGAGGTGCCCTTTAACACGTTGTTTCTCCAGAAACTCCACTACGCACATTGCAATACACTCCCATACTAGAAAGGGACAATTATACCTTGCTTGATATGTCTTCTGCTTTGCATGTGCATTTATATTTAGTGCTTTTTATGCTTCTGCTTTAAATATGAATGTATTTATTCAAGGATTCATAAACCAAACAAGCTTCAAATTCCTTATCACATGAACAGAATTTGTGCTTAAAACTACAGATGTCAAGGTTCTCCATATTTATTACTCATAGACTTCAAATGTACAATAGTCACATACTATAAAAGCTTTAAAATGTGTGCTGAGTATCGTTCTAAAAGATGATTAATGTTTTTTCTATGTGACTTTTACCCTTTTGTTCTAGGTTCTTTCATGCATCCACTGTTCTCAGTACAGTGATTGAGTCAGAAACAGAGAACCAACTGGAAACTGAGACTGGATCTGATACAGACATGAACTCTGGCGTTGCAGTGCTAAGTACAAAGCTCAGTCGGCCATCATCTTCTCGAGAGGGCAGAGAGGATACCATGGTGGTCCGCAAAGTGTCCCTGGTCAGCACTGACAAAGAGGGAAACTTTGGGAACTATGGAAGTCCACTGGACAGCGCTAGGCTTAGAGATCAGTCAGAACCAAGCAAAGCCAGTCCTGAGCTTGAGAGGAGGTGGAAAAGTCTCCATTCTAGCTCTGAAGAACAGCAGTCCAGCATAACAGAGCGTTCAGACTACACGTTCACAGATAGCACATACCTGCGTTCCTCTCAACTGTCCCCCAGCTATAAAAAAGGAGTCTACACGTCTCATTTTCGCTCTCCTGAGACCCAGCCTACTGCATTCTCCTCAGAGACTGACGGTAGCCTAGACAACAGTAACTGGAAAGTTAGGGAGAGCGAAGTTCATCAGAGTAGTGAGAGTTACACTAGTGGGAGGAGCAGGGTGGAGCTTAGTTTACCTGTAGCGAGAGAGGGAGAGGGAGAGCAGGAGATAAGAAAAACAGTTTTTGACTCACAGGCACATTTCGATTCCCGCTTGATGATCGTGGAGGCAGATGACTACTCCTCTGATGTTTTCCAAGCTACGCGGGTAGAGCTGATTCCCTCACCCACTGGCCCTGAGCCTGAGCCTCTTTCTTCCTCATCCTTCTCAGAAATGGATACTGGTAGACACTCTCAAGAGCATGGAGCGACCGGTCCGGCAAAGGGTTCAACGCACCCCATCCAACACTCCCTTCTCTTCACTGCCACCTATTGATGAGGATGCACCAATCTCACCCCCTACCCCACTCTCTCCTCGTACTCCAATCTCACCTTTAACTGAGCCAAAGTTGTTGAATGGAGTTTCTAGTCTGCCTTTAGACATTGGCTTTAACTGGAGTACCCCCAAAGAAATGCGCTCTCCATTGACCATGATGAAGGAACAGCAGCTCGGAGAGACCCAAAATCGGGGGCTCTCTCTACCTCTGCGAGCTTCGGCCCTCAGTAGCATTGTCATGCGCAGGAGCTCCCTCAACGATTTGAGTCCTGAAGAAAGTCCTACTAAAGGACTCGTGAATGGAGGCTCATCTCGCCTAGAAAACAGCTTCTTTTTCCAGCCAACTGAGAACGGCAAGGCCTCAAACCGCTCCATCTTTCGTGCAGCCTCTCTCCCTGAGATCAGCCCCAGTCACGAGCGGATAAGCTCAGCCACCATGGCATCTGACACCTTGCTCGGTTCCCGTTTTGAGCGCTTCTCGTACCTCACATCTCCATCGAATTCCCTCAGTGGGATCGCTGAAACTTCTCGAATAAGCGTGGCTCCATCTGTCCAACACAACTCACAAGATACCTCCAGTTTTGACCACAAGTCCACTATGGAACTTTACCGCACTCTGCCCTCTGAAACGCTTCTCAAGAACTCTCAACCTTTGGGTCTTCAGCGCAGCAGTAGTCTAGATGGAGGTCTTCTAATCAATGACACCAAGAGCTTCCAAGTGGACAAAAATCCAGAACCAGAGCGGAACTTACTCCTCAAATACAGAGCCTTCCCTGATGCATATGTGAGTATTGCTTTGTCACAATGCATATGTTGGCATCATCAAACACATAGGCACTACAATAGTAAAATATCTTTGATACACAGTGCCATGGTGAAGTTTACCACTCTGAGAATCAGGGCATGGAATCAATGAGAGTGTTGTTTTAGTATTATGTCACTGCTCTGTTTCTCCCAGTCCTAGTCAGCCTCTTAGTGTAACCTGATATGAAACCACTTACAACCAAGCATTGTGTAACATAGTATGTGGATTGTTTTAGACCTCAAATGTCTGATGGGCTTTGTTTTTAGACCTGGACAGGTGAAGGATGCCCTAAACCTAGTCTACTCACCCTTGTTCCTTGATATCTTGCCTCATTACAACCCTTCTACATTGTTCCTAGACCTGCTTAGAATTTTGGCTGCATCATTAGAGTTGAAACTAAACCCTGCAAAAAAACTCTGCAAGACTCTCCAGGAGTTGGAACAAGCACCTCAGCCTTAAACCTCAGTGAATGAAAGGGTAGAAGGGGTGTTATGTCACTTCACCAATAAGGGTTTACAATAGAGATTGATGGGAGTATACATTACCTCAGTCCTCATGCAATATTCACGTTTCCTCTTGTCCTCCAAAAGGGACACTGAGCAGCTCTGTGGAGTCTTTTTTATTACTGCTTCTCTCTACTGTACAGAGACTGAGTTTGCAAGTCAAATTTTGATTTTAACCAAAAGCAGTTTCACCAAAACTGTAGTTTGGTTAGGGTTTAGAGATACTATGGGAAAGTGTTACCTTCATCTTCCAAGGAATCATGCTCACTTTCATGCCTCAGGTGTTTCTCAAATCCCCCCAAAATAAAAATGTTTGGAAAGCATCAGGCTTCAGAGACTTTGCATACAAGGCTTTAAATACTGCCTCACAAGTTTGATCATGCAAAGAATGTTAAATTCTCTGGGACATGACTAGTAATGTTACTAAGGGAAATAATTTTATGATGTTTGTCTTTAGAGAGTAAATTCAAATGATCACATTATCACACACTGTAAATCAGCTTGAGTGTTGACATAGATGATGTTGATTTCTCTGACAGATCAACCCACATCCAACTTTATATTTAAATTCAATATGCAAAAGTCTTTATATCTGTCACTTGATGCCACATACGCCTATTTACAGGAATATATAACAATATCATAATATGCAAACCCCCTAAATAATAATAGTTCAGGTTTCAATTACAGAGCAAACTTTTTGGTTTCCTGTAATTATGCATAAAGCAGTGTTCTTCTTGAAATGATATATTTTCATAACACCAAAATGAGAATTGATTGAAACTGTATATAATTAGGCTGGTTTCCTATTGACAGCATTTCTCAAAGAATGATTGTGTAAGACAAAACAGACAGTTTTTGCACTTGGAAAAACATGGGAATAATCAAGCTGAATTGGCACTTTTTTCAATAGGCAGGGAAAGAAGGAGAGGCTGATGGAATGTGACATTATTATTTTACTGCGTTCGCTTTGAGTCCTCTAATTAGCGTTGATAATTTTCTTAGACAGGCTATGTCAAGTCCCGCTCAGACACACCCTTCTTTGGGTTGGCAATAGCTTACTGTATATTTGCCAGTTGGAACAGACATGGAGAAAACAATTATTTCACCTTCATGCTTCACAGATATCCATTTATGGAAACCCTATAGGCTACAGTATATAGACTCATTTTCAGTTTCCTACTGGATGCTAGGAGTATACAGCACTTCATATGAATGATATAGCCGTTATAGCCACCAGCAAAAGGCTTCCTAAAAGGTCAGTTTTTAAAGATTTAGTTATATCCAGAAGTTAGAAATGAGACCCACCCCAAACAAAAGTAGGCACATTTAAGCAGCATGTGTAAGTTGACTAGATGTCTGTAAGATGTCACATTCACTGTTCCACTGAGTTGATAGATCGACCGTAGAGATACCAACTACATCTCACACCCATTTTCACTATGCATATTTGAAATATTCTGACGTTCTGGAAAACATATTTTCATGATACCTGACAGTGAGACTGACATATGGGTGATTTATAGAGGTATAGCTTCTGTATTATGTAACTCACGTATGTGACTTTTCATTAAGAGCATCCCCATTTGCAAACAGAGAAATTTGACTTGGGCTCTTGTGTAATGTTGTCAAACGTCTAACCTTGCCATGCCTCATTGCAAGTGCAAAGGCACGTCGCTTGTCAAAGTCTGGGAAGGGCTTTTCATCACCTCCTACATACATAAATATGTGGCATTTGCAAAAACAATGAGATCTTGACATGAAATGTAGAAACGTTACTTTCATCGAAAACCATTAATCCACATAAGAACCTCTTGACTATTTTACCTGATAAGCTGATCTTGATTTCCATTTAAAAACGCCAACGGATCATAGAAGCTAACAGCAGATCTGCAGTGTTGATGTCATTCTCAGTTAGTTTCCCCTAATGTATATAGTTTCCCTGAGGAACTCTAAGTACAATAAACATTTCAAACAGCTTGTCTTACACACCATTCAGTAAATTTTTGCTGCATTCCAGTGCTTTTTTTTAAGAGTCTGGTGACAATAAGGCCGTGAGCCTCTTGCATTTTCCTGCGTGTGACCTTGAGAGGTAGAAACATCAAGTGTTGTGTAAAGTACTTGTTCTTTTATTGTCAAAGTTAGGGAGTGTAGTGTTTTCTTAAAATGCCAAAGGTGACAATCAAGGGATCTAGATTTCAGTACAATTAGCTTCTTTTGAATATGATTTATTTATTGAATTATCCTAAATTCGTGTGACATGAAGTTTTGAACTGAACACTGTGTACAGGAATGTCTGATAATATTGTCTCTGTGGTTTCTGACTGATCTTATCATAATAGTGTTATATTTTACTTATCACTATAGTGCAAACATACTCTGAAAATTTTAATTGTAATGTTTCCTTAAAATAGAAGGTAATAACTATTGCGTTTATATCTGTGTTTGTTTGAATGAGGCTTCATCTCATTTAAATATTTATTTTCTTTATTTAGCTCACAAAAGAAAAGGAGCATGGCAAGCTCAATCCACGACCTGGGAAGGTGAGATGTTTCACACAAATGTCCTTTCTTTTCTTACTGATATTAAATTATTGGCTTAACTGATCAGGCTAAACCAAGCCCTGCATATTTTTCGCTCTACTGCATGTGCTTATTATATTAAAGCGAAAGTGACAGAATGTACCTGGTTTCCACTGAGGCTGGTATTTAAGAACAGGTGGGAGAGATTGGTGGGTGTGTATCAGGCCTGCAGTGCTCTGCAGATGGTGTTAATAACACATTACGACCCACTTCATCTGCCAAACACACATGTTTGGACAGTCACGGATTATAAAACGAGAACTACAAATGACATGACTAACAGCAAGTGACATGATGTTCTTTTTCAAATGATTTTTAAAAGAAAAGATAGATGATGAATTTTTAGTACTGACACCAAATTTGTGTTTTCTACTTGGAGGTTAGAAAATAAAGTGATTTATTTGTTTATTCATTCATTCATTCATTCTCTATGGCAGAAACATGCTTCCAGAACATTCATGTGAGATTTTGTAGATATGAAATTCTGTAATGTCAAATGAACGTCAGTCAAGGACTGGGGGAAGTACATACCCCCCTAGATTTTCTAATAATATATATATATATAATAAAATTCATTTGTATGATACTGTATAATAGCATTATTCATATTATCTCAAAAGACAATGTTTATCATTTCTATTAGCTTTTTTAGCATTCACTAATTCAGGTTTGCTGTCTGGTGGAAACCACAATAACGCTTTTCCAGTATGCATGAATCAACTTGCCACGGTGACATTTACTAAACGTGTATTTTATATATTTGACAACTCTGTTTACGACGCATATATCTCTACTGAATTAGTTTTGGTTGACATTCTTGTGTTCTTCATTAGATGCAATTGTAAAGATTTAGAAAAGGTCACCGAAACTGGCTTGTCAAGCTCATTCTTGCATATTCTTGTCCTTTCCTTCTCTGACATTGTCGTCAGTGTAATACTGCAGCCTTAAGGTTTTTAGACAATAAAAGTGACTTTCAAAAGTAGGACAGTGCTAATGGACATGTTTGACTGTCAGTGCAGGACAAAGGAATATTGTCCCATGTCCAATATTAGCACATCTGCTGCCCCTAGTGGTTAAGATGGTTAAATATTAAACAGTGCAGTCTTTGTAGAAAAGATTGGTGGGACTTTTTTTTTTTAGCTGTTTCTTTTTTTTCTGTTAGATGTTTATCTATGACAAGCCTGGAATGACCGGTGAGAGAATTGAAGTGCGTGGTGATGTTGTGGACGCCACACCATGGGAGTTTACAGACACTATTTCAATCAGAGTGATCAGAGGAGGGTGAGTGGAAAACAAACATTGCTGACCTGATATGCTCACATAAGCATGCACATATAAATTTAATTTCTCTGTTTATTTTGTACATCATTTTAAATGAGCACTTAAGGGCACAAGGTTTTGAAGATGCATATGTTTCAAGGCAACATACACTACCTTTCAGAATTTTTTTATGTTTTTGAACTGTAATTTATTTCTGTGATGGCAAAGCTTAATTGTCAGCAGCAATTACTCGATCCTTCAGAAATCATTCAAATATTCTGATTTGTTGCTTCTTATTATCAATGTTGAAAACAGCTGCTTAATATTTCTGTGGAATCCGTAATACTTTTTTTTTCAGGAGAACAGCATTTATTTGAAATCTTTTCTTACAATGTTAAAGTCTTTACTGTCTTCACCTTTTTATATTATTATTAGGCATTAACCTGCAACTACTTTAATTAAGTAATTAAAATGAAATACTGAAATGGTTATTGACATAATACAATAATAATGCTGTTCAGGATAATGCTAAATATTACTGACACAGAACAGTAAATATACAGGAGTAAATATTAATGCACAATAAATAATATAGTCACATGGGCTAGTGAAGAGAATCAGACACATTCCACATCAGTCTTAACATGCAGACTCTCCCTGCCTCCCAGCAATAAAACATTTCCATATCACTGTAAAATATGATTAACTGCAGAAATACACAACTCTAGCTTATACCAATTAACTAATTTTTGAATTATACCTTTTTATACTAATAGGAACACCTAAGAGCTACTGTTTCATCTACCTGTTTCATTTTCACTGATGAATGTTTATGCATAAACAACTTCATTTTGCCCAAGTAATTTATCATGTCAGCTGTATTGTAGTTTGCCAGGCGATGTCATAACATACACATTGTGTTGTTTCTAACGATTTTGCTCCCTCAGGTGTCAAAACACATGTGCTTCAAGTAGAAGTTCAGGTAGGGTAATAGCTGCTAAGCTATGTATTTCATAAAAGGCTCATAAATTGTGGTTGATAAGATTTTTTAAAATATTTTTAAAAGAAGTCTCTTTATTCTCATTAAGGCTGCATTGATTTGATAAAAACTAAAAACAATAATATTGCAAGATATTACAGTTCAAAATATATTTTCTATTTTAATATATTTTACAATGCATTTCATTTCTGTGATGGCAAAGCTGAATCTTTACTACAGTCCTTGGTGTCACGTGATCCTTCAGAAATCATTTTAATATGCTGACTTGTTGCTCAAGATATATTAATTATTATAATCAATGTTCAAAACAGTTACATTTCAGTCACACATTATTGTAAGGTCCATTTCTCGCCATTAACAAACCATTTACTACTTTTGCCTCAATAAACTCCTAATTTGCTGCTTATTTATAGTTAGTTAGGTAGTTGTTAAGCTTAGGTATTTGGATATGGATGTAGAATATGGTCATGCAGAATATGTGCTTTTGAAGTACTAATAAATAGCCAATATGATAATAATAGGCATGCTAATAAGCGACTAGTTAATAGTGAGAATCAATCCCTGTACTGAAGTTTTACTGTATGTTCCTTTCCTCATATCATGTCTTCTGTTTTGTCTTCCAAAGTTGGGTGTTGTATGAGAAGCCCGAATTCAAAGGGGAAAAGATTGCTCTGGATGAGGGGGACATCGAGCTGACAAATCCATTTGGACCACCGGATGAAGAAGTGGTTAATCAGCAGAATGGAACAACACAGGACCATGAGCAAGAGGAACATGAGTCCAAGCCACGGCTAAAGAGGAAGTTTGTCATCGGTTCCATACGGCGAGCAGTGAGAGTATGTCAGACTTGTGTTTACATTTCTTGTTAGTTGAAATTCAAGTTCATAAATATTCTGCTATAGACAGATCTTAAGATCTGACATTGTTTTAGCTTGTAAATGTGTCTGGGATGGAAGGGATCATGTTTTGGTTTGTGGTGTCATGTCATTGCCATATTATGAAAGGTTCAAGTGCGCCACCTTGTGACCTCAAGCGGAATTGTGCCTGTATTTTGTCAGGACTTCTACACACTTTTTAGGAACTCAGGCTTGTATAAGTAAAGTCTTTGTAAGGAGTTTTGTTATTGTTTTTTACCTTTCCAGGATTACAGTGTTCCTGAAATCAGCCTTTTCCCAGAAGAAAATGCAGAAGGCAAGAAGGTCACATTCAGAGACACGTCAGAAGACTCCAGAATTTTTGGCTTCCCAGTCAAAGCAAACTCCATCATCATCAATGCTGGACTGTGAGTGATCAGTGCAGCTAATTCCAAATTCCATTCTACTTGGGCTCGGTGGCATTATTTATTTGTTAACATCATGTGTTTGATCTCCTCCAGATGGTTGGTGTTTGCAGAGCCCTTCTTTCAGGGTGTCCCACGAGTGCTTGAAGTCGGGGGATTCCCCACCCCAGCTAGCTGGGGTGTCACACATCCATATGTGGGCTCCCTACACCCGCTTAAAATAGTGAGCAGTTCCTCCTCAGTCTACTGTCCTTTTTTGGCAATGATTCCACAGCATATCAGAAATAAAATTAGGTATATTAATACAAATGTTTTTTTGTAGGGGGAACCTAGAGTGGAGAACCTCTATGAGCCAAAAGTAAGCGTTTCATCAACTGCCATCTAATAAAGTAGTAACGTATTTGATGTTCTTTATGGGAACAATGATCATTCATGTTTGATATAATTGGTTTTCAATAGATTGTGCTCTATGAAAAACCGTATTTCACTGGCAAAAGCAGAGAAATCTACAGCAGCATGAGAGATTTCCTGTCAAGAGTGGACAAGCAGCAATCCTTGTTTATGTTCAGTGCAGGATCCCTTAAAGTTATTGGAGGCTGGTGAGTATTGAAAATATGTGTGTTTGATTGAGAATAAAGTGAGGAAGAGAACAAGAACTGATATATGTGACCCTGGCCAACATAAGCAGTCTTAAGAAGCAAGGGTATATTTGTAGCAATAGCCAACAATACATTGTATGGGTCAAAATTTGTATTTAAATGATTAGGATATTAAGTAAAGATTATGTAAATCTCAATTTCAAAAAATTGGCCCTTAAGACTGGTTTTGTGGTCCAGTGTCACATATTTACTATCCATAGTATGCGGGACTGTATCTGACTTATTTTTGTTGTATTGTTCTCTATTCTGTTGTGCTTGACTTACTCGATCTGTCTTATAGCTGGGTCGGCTATGAGAAGGAGGGTTTCCGGGGTCACCAGTATCTTCTAGAGGAGGGAGAGTACCAAACATACTGTGTGTGGGGAGGAGTGAACTCAGAGCTGCGCTCAGTCCGAGTCATCCAAGCTGTAAGACAAACACAAAATAAATTATACTGTTTTATATTATTTGTTTATGATAAAATCTCACCAAGATTCATACCATTAAGTTTAAATAAAAAATAAAAAACTTTATAAAAATGGAAATACAAAAAAATAATATAATAATATAATAATAATATAATAAAAAATTTAAAAGTGTATTATATTACTACTACTACTACTAGTAATAATATTAGTAATAATAATAATAGAATAAATTTTATATATATTATTATATGTTTAAATAATTTATATAATTATTTAAATATGTTTAAATAATATATCAGATATAATTTAATTTCCGTAACAAGCTATAAAACCATGTAAATGTCTATACTGTAAATTATAGAAAATATTAATATATTATATAGATATACTATTACAGCTACTATAATAATAATAACAATAACAACAGTAATACAATATATGTTTTAAAAATATATTTTAAATAGAATTTATGTGACTAAATATAAAGGAATGTAAATATCTATACTAAGAAATATACAAAAAATATACATTTGATTGTATTAATATAGTACTACTACTAATACTTAAAATATATAATATGTGTTTTAAAATATTTTAAATAGAATTTGTGTGACTTGCTATAAATACATGTACATTGGTTTAAAAAAATGAAAATATTAATATATTTTATTAAATAAATAAATAATACACTTATTTATTTATTTATTTTTAAGCTTGCACAGTATTTTGCTGTTTAGTGCACTTCATCATTAAACATTATTGTACACAAAATTAATAGATAAATTTTTTGGACTGTAATATCTGCCTCTTGTAGGACCTGTCTGAGCCCCTGCTGGTGTTATATGGGATGCCTGAAGAGGAGAAAGCAGAGGGTGAAGAGCCCACGTTTGAGGTGACAGAAGCTGTCGCAGATGTGGAGCTGTTTGGGTTCGGCATCAACACCCGCTCCATCCACGTGCTGAGTGGAGCGTATGTACTGATCCCTCTGTCTCTCTTTGAGTGACCATAAATCTCTTCCACATACAATATCTGATAGTTATTGTCTTAATGCAGTCTAGTAGATCGAGCCAAGTTTTAATATGTAAATTTCTTCCTTTCCTCAGGTGGGTAGCATACTCTCATGTGGATTTCTCAGGTAACCAGTACATCTTGGAGAAAGGCTTCTACAACAACTGTGGAGACTGGGGCTCTGAAGACAACCGCATCTGCTCCATACAGCCCATCCTCACAGTAAGTCAGAGGCATTTCATTATTCATTCATCTACTCCAAACAGTTTGTGCAAGGACTGTTGACTCAAATTGTGTGTGGTTAAAAATGTTTCGAATAAAGAGTAAATATTAGAAAATATTGAGAGGCATCATCGTAAATTCTTGTGTATTATTTGATAACCACCTGCAATCCACTTCAACCAGTTAAATGTGCTGAAGTAGTATTAATGTATTTCATCAACATGAACTGTTTCATGAATTCCCCTATGAATCTCCATTTAATAGTCTGTCCTTGATTTCATTAATGCGGTTGTTCTTGTGTATTTCAGGCACCTAGTGAAGAACCCAGCTTCAGAAATGAGGTAAGCTGAGTCTCTTGTGCTCACTGAGGCAAAAATACAGTAAAAACAGTAATATTGTGAAATATTATTACAACTAAAATAACTTTTTTCTTGTTTTAAAATGCAATTCCTTTGGAAAAGCTGAATTTTTTGTTTTTCCTTTTGCTGCAGGTGCTGCTCTACTCAGAGCCGGATTTCCAAGGCACATGTAGGGTTTGTCATCGGAACCAGGGCTGTTTGCCTGAAAGGCTCACTGTTAAGTCCTGTAGGGTGGTGGGAGGAAGGTTAGTGAGAAAATTTGAGGTGGGATTAAGGTTTAGAGAATGCAGTATAGAGTGGCCGCAAACTTATTTGTGACACTCTGAATTTGTATTCTGAATTTGTTGAATTTGTACTCATTTCTTCACTTCATTTCAGTTGGGTGCTTTATGGAGGAGAGAAGTTCACAGGAAACATGTATGTTCTGTCTGAAGGAGATTATCCCAACCTGACCAGCATGGGCATCCCAACTGACTCGGACATTCACTCTGTCAAAGCAGTTCCAATGGTGAGAAAAAACTGCTTTCTTACTAAATATATATTTCTGGAAAAGAGGTGGACAGATGATCCAATGAGAAACCTATAGACAAGTGATTTTCCCACTTATATCTTTATTTATTTTTTTGCCTGTTTGTTCTCTCTTTCAGACCTTTTCGGTGCCGTCAATCTCGCTCTTTGGACTGGAGTGCTTTGAGGGTCGGGAGGTCACCATCGATACACGGATTTCCAACATGCAGGAGGAAGGATTTAATACACATTTCCTCTCTGTCAGGGTCAACAGTGGTTGGTGAGTTTGCAGTGTTGCATATATTTTTGGTTCAAATTAGTACATTTTCGGTTTCATGACTATTTTGTATGAAATTTTCTCATATATCAAAACCATGTCAATCTCTTTGCAGCTGGGTGTTATGTGAACATAGTAACTACAGGGGGCGCCAGTTCCTTTTGGAGCCCATTGAAATCACAAACTGGCATAAATTCAGTTCTCTTTCATGTATCGGCTCCATGTATCCAGTCAGACAAGTTAGTATCACCTTCACATGACCAATTATTTGCACATGACAACTTGAAAACAGCGTTTCTTATATGTTTTGATTGCGTGTTTATATCCTTATAGAAACAAAGACTGTTCCGCATCAAAAATAAAGAGACGGGCCACTACATATCAGTGCAGGGTGGTGTTGAGGACATGAAGACGGGCCGTGTGGTCGTCACAGAGCAGGTGGAGGGAATGAGTGATATTTGGCTTTACCAGGACGGGCTAATCAAAAACAAGGTACTTTGCACACCATGAAGTGGATGAATAATGCATGTATAGTTATTGTTTCGAACTTCTTAAAGTCACCCCCTCTCAGACTGTTGAACATGTGCTCTCTTTGTGTCAGCTGGCTCGAACCATGAGTCTGCAGGTGATGGGTAATGTGGAGTCAGGTGCTAAGGTGGTGCTGTGGACTGAAACGCGTGTTCCAGTGCAGACCTGGAGCGCTCAGGTCAGCGGCACAATCTCCAGCATCACCTTCCCTGGAATGGTGCTGGATATCAAGGGTGAGATTTAGTTTGGTGCTTTATGTACCAAGCACAAGCTTAACTACTGTCTGTTGTGCCTCTTAATTTATTTTATTTTTAATAATATTGCTATTTATTTACTATTTATTATAAAAATATGTTTTATTACCATTCCTATTAATACATTAAAAATATAATTTTGATAAAGAATGAAAAAATGTACGAGAAGCTGATATCAATACAGAAGTGTCCAGCAGTGTGTCATGCCATACTTCATCTAAATCTATCAAACAATGTTTTTCTGATCTTTATATACTTTTATATTTTTATATTTACTATACATGCAGTTTTTTGATAATTATGTTAGCTATCATTAAAGAGAGTTTGAGAAATACTCAAAAGTTTCAGGTCAATACTTTTTTGTGTTTGAAAGAATGGAATATGTTAATGCTTAATATTATGTTTTCGACTTTGAAAATAAGAAAAGTTTCTCAAATATCAAAATGTTTTCTGAAGGATCATGTAACAATGAAGACTTGAGTAATGCCTGTTGAAAATTCAGCTTTGACATCACAGGAATGAATGACATTTTAAAATGTATTAAAATAGAAACAGTTATTTTAATATTTAATATAATAATATTTCACAATATTATTGTTTTTACTTTATAAATATGTGGATTTAGACCTAAAATCATGATTTTGAATACAAATGTCCATGTCCATGTTAGTTGACAACTACTGAAGAAACAAATAACATGCTCCAGCAATCTAATTTCTCTTTTTTTACAGGGGGTAAGCAATACGACAAACAACATTTAGTGATTCGAGAAGAGAACGAGGAACATGCCAGCCAACAGTGGGAGCTGGAATTTGTTTGATCCCGCCCTCTCTCCTTCATCTGACCCCCTTCTCCTTCTGACTCCACCCACTCGTCCTGCCCCAACAATACAAACACTGTCTGTGATCTGATATAGGACACTATGAGGGCACCTCTGAGTCATGCTTACATACAATCAGAAGATGTTGGGCAAGAAAGGTTTCTTGTGTCAGTAGAGACTGTATAATAGATAAAATGGATCAATGTATTGTCATTTAAAAATGAAAGCGAAGCAGAGGTCAAATATCATTCAATATGCTAGTGTTCTTGAAACGTAAATCTCTCGCCTGTGATGGGTTTTATTTGCACATAATTTGAATAAAACATATTACCTACAAGTCATTTACACACATGATGATGGTGCTGGTGGTTAAGTCACTCAAAAACTTTTTTTCCTCTTTTCCTATGCATCATATGAGAACTCATCATCGTATATGAATCTGGCAACTTTCGAAGCATTCTTTCATTTCTGCTCATTTTATTTGTTTACAAGCTAATGCTATTTTTTATAAACGTTTGACATATTGGGTATATTCTGGTATACGCTTTTATATCAATGCCTGCAATTAGTTTATAGTCAATGCAAAAGCTACTGGAGTGGATCCTGGCAGATTTCGGTCTGCCATGTTGTTTTTAAAAGTGTGCTGACGTCAGTCATTGATGTCAATAAAAATGTGATGTCAATAAAAAGTCGCATGTTTTTGGACAGCCAGGAAACTTTATTATGTATAGCTACATGTTATTTTCAAAGCACAATGTGAAATATGTAACAGGGAGTGGCTTTAATTTTGTAATAAAATTGTAAAAAAAAAAAAACAATCATGTCGGAATTCACACTTTTTTGTACTTCACTGTGGGCTATTGATATTTTAGTATCGTTTTAATTTTTTATAACCGTTCATCAAAAATAACTTGTGTCGTCGTATTTGTGTTATTGTGTAGTAGTGCTTGTTTGCTCATTTTAACGCGTTCCGTGAGTTTCGGACTGGAGCGGTGAGGTCAAGAGTTGCATGAGTGCTGCCTGTAAGATATCTGTCTGATAACGACTGCGGATGAATAAAAAGTATGCAGATGCTTATAATGATGCCATTTTGTTTGTTCAGGTCTACAAATCAAACGTCACACCTCATGATGTTGCTCTTTCAGGTGGAGGTAAATATTCGTGATATTTTCAACATTTGACTTGAGTTTATGTACACAGTCACATTCAAGTTCAGCTCCACTAACGCCTTTGTTGACATTAATAACACGTTCACACATTTCTCAAATTACAACCTGTTTTATGCAGCGTTTAGCAACTAATGTCGAACTCTGTTTAAATGTATACATCTACTAATTCGAGAATTCTCTGAATCTTTGTAATTCAGAAATGGTTGTTTTGGGGAGGAAACTAGTCAATTGAGTCTTCCAGTTATGCAGGTTTTTAAAAGTTCTTGTGTGTAGTGTCAAGGTTACACCCATGGGATATCTGATCTGATCTGATCTAAGGTATTGAGAGCTTGTTTGGTCTTAGACATTTTGTGCTTCTTGCAGCAGAGGAGCCTGAGAAATACGGCGTATGGACGTTATTTATTTCTCAACAACGATTTAAAACCTTGAGTTTTCATCTTGCACTATTTGAGAGGGCAGACCAGGAGTCACCAAAAAAAAAAAGACTGATATCTCATAACAGACACTTCAATTCTGAGTCTTCAGCAGGTAAACCACTTTAACTAATCATCCAGCTATCAGAGTAGTATTTAAGTAGGTAAACATTTTTTAAACTAAAATTTCTTCTAAACATATTTGCTTTCATCTTTTTGTCAGAAGGATCTTAGCTGATTTCAATTAAATTTGCACTGATAATTTAAGTAAGATTGTTAATTTCATTGTTTATTAATTTCTCTGTGTTTGAGAAAAGGAATAAAGAAATGTATTTACAGTATATTTTGAAGAACAATGTTCTTTATAAGGTGTTGTGTTTTTTTATTGTTTTTGTATTTATTGTTGTTTTTTTAAATACACTGTAAAAATGATCAAACTTGTAGTTAAAACAAAGATTATTGGAGTACATTTTAAAAGAAAATACTTTTATCAGTCTTTAAAATGTCATCTTTTATTCATTGTGTTACTTTGAAAGTATTTGTGAAAATTTACTAGAAAATTGTTTCAACACCATTTTTTTTTCCTCAGTGCAGCTTGTGCATAACTTCCTTTTATACTGACAAGTGCTGTCATGGAGACAGAAGCCAAGTCACAGGAAATATCTCTACTTATGGTGAATGTTTTCTTCTGTATAGTTTTCTCTGAATCTCAGAATCATCTCAATCCCATTGTTCTTTTTAAAAGCAAGACTCTTTTCTTCGACATTCTCCATCCTCCCCTACATTGCCTATTTTTTTTTTTTTTTTTATCATCCCACAGTCTGAAGACATGTGGTGGGGCACCCTGGGGTCAGTGCGGCCCTTCCCAAATTTTCGTCCCGAGAGAGATGTTACAGTCCTGCACACTGCACTGGAGAAGAAAGGTACAGCTATATAAATGCTCATGGGGCATGATTGTGGTAGTAAAAGTCAATCAGCTAGTATTCTTTTATACAAATTGTTGTTATTTCAAACTACCATATCTTTCTGTTAAAGATGTGAGCACAACTGTGAGAATACTAACCAATCGCAGTAATGCTCAGAGACGATCTCTTGCCCAGGCGTACAAGAATTTCTCACAAAAGGTAAATCAGAAACAAATTAATCTCCAAATCATCACAAGCTAGTCTGTCTGTGTGTGGCGGTCAGGTTGTGTTTTTTAAAGGCCAACTACTATAAGAAGTGACCAAATGTCCCAACAAGGATAGTAAAAATTAATATCACGTATAATTCCCATTAGGAAAAATGGCCTTGTAAACATACTAAACACCTTAAGTAATGTCTTAATGAACATCTAAAAAATAAAGAAAGGCTTGTGAGGATTTGGTTTAGGTTTAGAGGATATAAAATATCATTAACTCAGTATAAAATCAATAAAAGTCAATGGATAATCCTTATCATGATACAAAAATGTGTGTGTGACAGAACAGTGGTTGTGTGTGTGTGTGCTACAGGAATTGGACGCAAGTCTGAAGAAGGTTCTTTCTGGTGATCTGCAGTCTCTGATACTTGGACTGATGATGATACCAGAGCAGTTTGAGGCCCATCGCTTACGCAAAGCCATGGAGGTTCGGCATGAATCACTAGTATAGTGCTAGTTCTATAGTGCTATGAGTATGCAATAACATGACTCTGTGTTTGTGTTTGTGATTATCAGCATACAGTTCATTATAGTTCAATATCCATTCAGACTGTATTGATGTTTTGTGTGTTCAGGGTGCTGGTACAGATGAAGAAACCCTTTTAGAGATTTTGTGCACAAGGACACCACAGCAGCTCTCAGACATCAGGGCTACACAAAAAAAATGCTCTTTAAAAAATATTCAAAAAATAAAAAAATTTAAAACATTAAAAAAAAAAATGAAACAAAAAAATGCCTAATTTTTTGGAATGTCTCACTTTTAACCCTGCTCACACTGAAAGCTTTGCATATTGTCATAGGGTTAAAAAGCTGTATTGTCAAAAAAAAAGTTTTTGGAATGATGATCACTCAACGTGAGCACTAAATATTTACAAAGAATTGTGCACATATATGACACTAATTACTTATTGATTATTGGTGATTTTTTTCACTGTAATGCAACACAATGTTTTGGACAACAAGACATTGCCATTTTTGAGAAAACTAAAACTTTCAGTTATAATTAAAACAGAATATCAGTGCATCCTTTTTATTGAGATACGATTTAATGTTTATTTTATATTTATATATATAACAATACACTACCTTTCAAAAGTTTGGGGTCAGTAAATTGTTTTCAATTAAAATGTTTTTAAAGAGTCTTGCTCATCAAAATTGCATTTATTAATCAAAAATACAGAGAATTCTTTAATGAATAAAAGTTTCAAAACCACAGCGTTTATTTGAAACAGATTTTTTTTTGTACTAATGTAAAAGTCCTGTCACTGTCAATTTAATGCATCCTTTTTTAAATAAAATGTATTTGTTTAAAAAATAAATTTTACTGAAACATTAGTGCATATATTATCATTATAATATTTAATTCAGTAAGAATTGAATATTAGTGATAACTGCATACATTTTCCATCAGTCTGTGTCTGAATCTTTCAACATTGTCACTTTAACAGAGTATAAGCGGGATTTGGAGAAAGACTTGATAAGTGAAACCAGTGGAGATTTTTCAAAGCTCATTGTGGCATTGTTGAAGGTAAGAAGTGTGATGCCTCCTGTCCTGAATCTCAGTTAAATATTTATTAACAAAAATAATTCATCAGTATGTCAGTATCTTGTGCTGTGTGAGTAATCATGCTCATTCTCTATGTTTTTCTCTCTCTCTCTCTTTTATCAGAAAGAGAATGGACCAGGAATTATTGAACAGGATGTAGCAGTGAGTCCATATACATTTATGACAGATTTGTCATTTTAGGATGAATTGTTCCTTTAAAAGATTTCAGGTGCCCTCAAGTCACCCTGCACTCCCAGGACTACTTTCATATCATATTAAGAGATTTGGTTTATCTATAAAACCTATGATGTTGACTTTGCTTTGTTTGATATGTTGCACTGCATCAGCCCTAACTGAGACCTCTAGATGACCTCGGAAGCAGGATCCTGTTGTAGGAATTTCAGATTAGTTAGTGACAGATATACAGGCTTTTCTTAGAATTCAACTCAGATAATATGCATATTTCATCTACCTGATTGAACTGTGTGATTGAAATCAGTATTTTTCATTTTGTTTTACAGTCTTTATCTGAGGAGCTGAAAAACAAGAAACCTACAGCTGATATTTGGATCAAAATACTCACCACAAGAAACCCAGACCATCTCAGAATTGGTGAGTTGCAAGTGCTTGTGTGTGTGTTTCTGATCTAGCTATAATTTCAGGGACAAATTTGTTGGAAAAATGTCTTCAGAAGATGTGGAAAACCGTTCTTTATGAACATGTAATCAACAAGAAAAATATTCATATTATAGACACTAACTAACTTTTTTGGTCTACAAATCAAAATCTAGAATTACATTTTTTTTTAAGGTATTTTAAAATTTGGTAGCTTTTATATCTATCGTTGGCAGTCCTATTGTTTGGAAAGGTTTTTGTTTCCTGTAACCTTGGTAGAGATGATTACTTATGTAAAGTTATTGACACTTTTTTTTAACATGAAAATCATATCCATCTGTACTATTTAAGCCTTCTTGTATGGTATTTGTAAGGTTGACAAGGACAAATATTTCCAATGTGTGTGAACAGTAATGTTATTTGTACTTCAGTGCTGGAAAAACTGGAGTTTGAGAAAGGCCAGACAGTGGAGGACGCTTTAGAGGGACATTTTAAAGGAGTCCTCTCTGGTGACCTGAAAAAGGGCTTAAAGACTCTAGGTAAAACTGGTTTATGTGTGTTTGAGGATGTATTAATGTGTGTGTGCTCAATGTGTAATGATCAATTATTAATATAAATCCACAAAGCATTTGCAATTGATTTCTTTTCTTTTTCTCATCAGTACGATGTATACAGAACCAGTATTTATTCTTGGCACAACGGATCCAAACTATGAAAGTAAGATTTTTTGATTTTGATTTAGAAATATCTTAAGTATTAATTGATGCTGCTATTGAATTATCTACTTTAAAACTTCTGTGTGCATGATCAGGTTTTGCCAGCATTCTGGGCACCAAATGTCCCAACTAGAGAAAAATAAAACCTAAAATCATCTATATGTTGGGCCTAAAATACAAAAAGGTTTATTTGAGGGTTTGGTATAAGGTTAGTGGATAGAAAATATCATTAGTTCAATTTAAAATCAACAGAAGTCTCAGTCATCATAGAAAATGTTGTGTAAGTGTGCACACAGTTACAGTACTAGTATAAACTTACTAGTATAAACATTGTTTTGCATGCAGGTATGTATCAATGAAAACTTACATGTTAATTCCTGAATACAATATGCTAAATCCATGCAAAGCACTTGCAAATGCAAAACAGCAAGTTCTTTTAAACAACTTTACACGGATATTGAGATCACTGCTTGTTGATACACTGTATCATGCTCAGTTGTCTTTGTTTTTATTTTTGCTATAGATATGTGTTGACCGATACTCTGTCCTGTACTCTGTAGGCACCGGTGGTCCAGGGTGTGATGGTGGCTCACAGTGAGGAGGATCTACTGAGAGTTAGAGTGGCATACCTTCAGTCAACAGGAACTTCACTGTACACAGCCTTGCAGGTGTCCACACACTCACTCACACAGATCTTTATAACCAGTCTTCACCATCATTTCACCAACATGTTTTTGTTGTTTTTTTGCTTTCTTGTTTTTTTCTCAATAGAACAGTTTAAAGGTGAACTCCAGCAGGGTTTGTTGGCTATATGTCGAGCAGAAGATTAGAAGAAATGCTGTGTATGACACAAATGATAAACATGTATGTGCACACAGTGAAAGCATTCCATTCATTTAATTGCTGTTAAACAAAAGCTTTGTGTCTGAAAATAAATAAATAAATAAAATGTAACTGAGATTTGGAGCACTGTCCTTTATGAATCCCTGTGGAAGGCAATATAGTTTTAATAATACAATTTAACATTTTTTATGTCAGTTCTGACTTTTTTTCTCATAATTTTCATGACTTTTTCATTTCAGAATATTGACGTCTATATTATAATTATGATTTACCAAAGTATTACTTTTTTCTTATGGGGCGGAAATGGGCTTCCATAGAAATCAAATGAAATCTCTGGTTTATTGATTTATATTATTGAATTATTGACCATAAGCGTTTTTAAAGGATAAAAAGGTAAATTTTTTGATCATCAGTATATGTACTTCCTCTTCAGTATCAGACTACTATATATATATATATATATATAGTGTTGTTGAACAATTAATTGCGATTTATCCCATCCAAAATAAAAAAAATTGTTTACATAATATATGTATGTGTACTGTGTATATTTATTATGTATATATAAATACAGTATATATATGCACATACAGTATATACTTTGAAAATATTTACATGTATATACATTTATATCTTTATATTCTTATATTTTATATAAATATATTTGATATATAAACATAAAAGTTTTCTTAAATATATGCATACATGTTTGTATTTATGAATGCATAGTATACACAAACAAATTCATCACGATTCATCATTTGATAGCGCATATATATATATATATATATATATATATATATATATATATACATATATATATATGTATATATATATATATATATATATATAGATAGGTGCTGGTCATATAATTAGAATATCACCAAAAAGTTTGATTTCACTACTTCCATTCAAAAAGTGAAACTTGTATATTATATTCATTCATTACACACAAACTGATATATTTCAAATGTTTATTTCTTTTAATTTTAATGATTATAACTGACAACTAAGGAAAATCCCAAATTCAGTATATATGACACTGTGTGTATATATATATATATATATATATATATATATATATATATATATATATAATTTTTTTTGATCATCACATTTTGTGACCAGAAAAATACATGAACCAAGTCTTCAGTATCAGACTAGTAAACTTTTTGACCCAGAAACATTAAGTCAACTAGATTCTGATCTTGTAGAATGTAGAATTCTGATCTTGTAGAATGTAGCTTGACTCATTTGTTAGATTTTTAGCCAAAGGTTTAAATAAAGTTTTCCCAGGATGTTATGATATCATAAACTTTAAAAAGAGTTAAAGGAATTGACTGACTTTGCTTAACCTATTTTAGTCCAGAAAAAGCTCACTTACTAAACAGTAAATACATTAACCATCAAATTACAATGAAACTATGAAAAACACACACAATCAACAGATACAATTGTTTCTTTATTTCAGCCATTATTTTAAACTATAAAATTTTCATTATGTGGTAGGATAAAAAGCCTTTAATAAACTGGGCTTAAATCATTACAACTTGTTAAAAGTAGTATACATTTTTCATTTCGAATCTTAGTTTCATTTTTAAGGAAGTCCACATCTGTGATGCATCAAGCACTTGAATGAAGCCATCTAATGAAGCCACTTTATACATACATTAGTTCATGGACACTGTCTTGTTGGCTGGACTTCTTGCTCCAACTCATTAATTGAAAAAAAAATTAATTAAAAAGCTAATTTTATAAATTCATGCATATAAATAGTTTATATTTATCATCAAAGCTAATTTCTAATTTCTAGCATTTAAGCGTGAGCTGTTAAGTTTGTGTAATTATAACAAACATTCAATCAATTAAACTATTATCTGTTGTTAAGTTTTGCCTTATACTACTGTAAATGTAATAGTCATTTATATACTCATTATATATATATATATATATATATATATATATATATATATATATATATATATATATATATATATATATATATATATATATATATATATATATATACATATAGTCTTTACTTTACCTTCATATATTACTTAGGCTATATACTACAGTTAGTTGTTAAACAGTCAGGCTTAGCTTTTTTTTTTAGTCCAGGGCTGAATCGGGTAATGCTCAATTCAACACCATGTACAGCAAGATGGATAGAGTATAGCTGATAATGTGAACATTCAGTGAGTCGCTGAATGATGTAGTCGTCGAAATTGAGGTCTGTCTTTCTGTTGTCATCGAGGTATTTGTCATTGTGGTCATAGTTATGTTGCTAGTAAATCCAGTCGTTTGAATCGTGGTGGGCTCTGAAGATGGAGACATTGTGGTTGGCTGATCTGATGAAGTTGTCTCTGAAGTATATATTCTGGTTATTACGGATGAAGTAGTATAAATTGTCGGAACAGTGGGTTGAGCTGTAGTTGTAGTTGTAGAATCTACAGTTGTTGGCACAGTGGTTGGATCTGTGCTTGCAACTAAAGTTTCATCAGTTGTTAACAGAATAGTTGAATCTGTATTTGAAGTATCATCAGTGGTTACCACATCGGTTGTCACTGTCACATTAGTCTGGGGAACAATTGAAAAGCTTATTAACCAACTCCAATTTTAGACGTTAAAAATAAAACACAATACAGTGTTTGTTCCTCAGATTTCATTGCTGTGGAACTTCCTCTTCCCTATTACTGTTCTCAATATTGTAGTATAATTATTGTAAATACAATGTGAGATGTCATTTCCTTGATATTTTTCCAGTCATCCAGTAAAAACATCTGAATATCTTTAAAACATGATACATTCACTTGAGAAGCAGAACAGAAGTCTATTTTTTCTTACTCCATTGACTCTATCCATTGTTTAAAGTAAAAATTTAATTGTTTTGTTAGGGATTTTTTTTTTTTTTTTGCTGATAACAATTCTTATTTAAACAATTTAGCATGTCAAATATTTTTAATTTCTTTTTGTAAGATGCTCAAACTTTTTTATGTAGATTTTTATATATATATATATATATATATATATATATATATTTTTTTTTTTTATTTTTTTTTCCTTAGTCCACTGACAAAGAGGTTTTTTCCCTTGTTTTAAGCATAAATGTCACTAAATTTTGTTAGATTTCTTGTTAAAACAAGAAATAAAATGATTCAAGATAAATCTTCTAAAAACAAGTTTTATTAATTCCTTCCTTGCTTTTTTTTTTTTTTTTTTTTTTTGGTTTTGGACCTTTTTTCAATGGAAAAAACCATGCAATTATATATTAATTATATTATATTATATTATATATTATATTATATTATATTATATTATATTATATTATATTATCCCAAAAATGTTACCCCATATATCAGAATCTCACCTCATCTTATTTTATTCAAGACCATTTGGTCACACATATTTTAATAACACATGATAATATTGTAAGATGACAAAATTATGGAGTGTGAATATAACATACACAAGTTTTTGATGGATGTATGTGTATTTACCTGAGCCACGGAGACCAGCAGAGCCAACATCCAGATTTGTGTGATCATGCACTTCATGATGGAGAGAAAACGGTAAAATATGCCACAGAGAATGAGATTTGCTTCGAATAGGATGTCAAACTGCGACCTATCCAGCAGGTGCCTACAATGTGTCCCATGGCCCTCCTCCGCTCTTATATAGGGCTCATCTATGAGCTGTAATTATGTCATGTTTTAATGGTCAGACAGGTGTGGATTAGTGAATACTCTCACACTTCCTGGTCCAGGTTGAAGGTGGCATTTATTTTGGGTTGTGTGCCCAGCTTCTATTGACTTCATGATGTTACTGTTTTATGGATTTTTACTGGTTAACCTTTTCCTGTAAACAGAAACCAAATGATTGTCCTCTTTGCCTCTCACATTGTTTGGTAATATATGTCATCTTTTTATTTAGATTCACTGTGTTAAAAGATCTTTGAAATGTGAATGCATTGATGTTATGATAGTATAGTTTGCCAATTTTCTCATTATTTAACCATTTAATGATGAGGGTTTTTTTCTCTCTCTCTCTCTCTATTTTCCAGGTATACTGTAACAAACTGTTATGAGCAGTTGCTAAACTTTAAGGGTCTAGTCATATTTCTTGGAAAAATCCTTTTGCTTCCTTGTTCCTCTGGATCATGTGACCAAGAGGAAAAACATGTAAAAATTATTCATATAATGTTCTCAATTAAGATATTCACTTATAGTATAATTTAAACTCACAACTCAAGTGGAACTTATATAAGCTTTATAAGCCTTACATGCTGTTCATTGGTTTTAGAATAGCTTCTGTTTTCTTCTTCCTGATTTTTTTTTCTCATCAAAACTGCTTGTTTCCTCTATTGCCAATGTAGGCCACAATGATTTGAAGAGTGATTTATTTAATAATATTAATAAAGGATCATGTGTATGGATGCTCCTCAACATGCCTCTGTACTCTTGACACGCTTGTGGTTTTGAAGGGCTGTTGAATTCAGGGTGCAGAAATGTATACAGTATGATTTATGTTTTATTTTAACAAACAGAACAAAATGCCATATTAGGTTTTTGTCAGTAAATGTTTAACATGGTATTCAGACCTCATGCTTGTAAATAATTCTCATGCAAGTATGAAGTCAATACCATGATATGACACACACTCACACACACACACACACATATATAGAGAAGTCTCTTCTGCTCATCAAGGCTGCATTTATTTGATCAAAAATGCAAAAAAAAAAAAAAAAAACCTGTAATCTTGCAAAATGTTATTAGAATATAAAATAATGGTTTCTATTTAAATATCCTTTAAAATAAAATTTATATCTGTGATGCAAAGCTGAATTTCCAGCATCATGACTCCAGTATAAAAGTGTCACATGATCCTTCAGAAATCATTCCAATATGCTGATTTATTATTAGAATGATCAATGTTGGCAACAGTTGTACTGCCAAATATTTTTTTGGAAACTGCAATACTTTTTTCAGGATTCTTTGATGAATAAAAAGTTAAAAAGAACAAAATAGAAATCTTTTCTAACAATATAAATCTTTTCTATCACTTATCAATTTAACACATCCTTGCTGAATGAAAGTTTTATTTTCTTTCAAAAAAAGAAAAAATAAAAATTTACTGACCCCCAAACTATTGAATGGTAGTGTATATTGTTAAAAAAGATTTCTATTTTAAATACATGCTGTTCTTTTTAACTTTTTATTCATCAAAGAATCCTGAAAAAAAGCATCACAGCTTCCAAAAAAATATTTGGCTGTTGCCAACATTGATAATTCTAATAATAAATCAGCATATAAGAATGATTTCTGAAGGATCATGTGACACTTTTATACTGGAGTCATGATGCTGGAAATTCAGCTTTGCATCAGAGATATAAATTATATTTTAAATGGTATTTTTAAATAGAAACCATTATTTTATATTCTAATAACATTTTGCAAGATTACAGTTTTTTTTTTTTTTTTTTTTTTTTTTTTGCATTTTTGATCAAATAAATGCAGCCTTGATGAGCAGAAGAGACTTCTTTAAAAAACATTACTCAGTTTTACTGACATTACTAAGTCTTACTGATCCCAAATTTTTGAACGGTAGTGTGTGTATATATATATATATATATATATATATATATATATACACTCACCTAAAGGATTATTAGGAAACAACCTGTTCAATTTCTCATTAATGCAATTATCTAATCAACCAATCACATGGCAGTTGCTTCAGTGCATTTAGGGGTGTGGTCCTGGTCAAGACAATCTCCTGAACTCCAAACTGAATGTCAGAATGGAAAAGAAAGGTGATTTAAGCAATTTTGAGCATGGCATGGTTGTTGGTGCCAGACGGGCCGGTCTGAGTATTTCACAATCTGCTCAGTTACTGGGATTTTCACGCACAACCATTTCTAGGGTTTACAAAGAATGGTGTGAAAAGGGAAAAACATCCAGTATGCGGCAGTCCTGTGGGCGAAAATGCCTTGTTAATGCTAGAGGTCAGAGGAGAATGGGCCGACTGATTCAAGCTGATAGAAGAGCAACTTTGACTGAACTAACCACTCGTTACAACCGAGGTATGCAGCAAAGCATTTGTGAAGCCACAACACGCACAACCTTGAGGCGGATGGGCTACAACAGCAAAGACCCCACCGGGTACCACTCATCTCCACTACAAACAGGAAAAAAGAGGCTACAATTTGCATGAGCTCACCAAAATTGGACAGTTGAAGACTGGAAAAGTGTTGCCTGGTCTGATGAGTCTCGATTTCTGTTGAGACATTCAGATGGTAGAGTCAGAATTTGGCGGTAAACAGAATGAGAACATGGATCCATCATGCCTTGTTACCACTGTGCAGGCTGGTGGTGGGTGGTGTAATGGTGTGGGGGATGTTTTCTTGGCACACTTTAGGCCCCTTAGTGCCAATTAGGCATCGTTTTTTAAATGCCACGGCCTACCTGAGCATTGTTTATGACCATGTCCATCCCTTTATGACCACCATGTACCCATCCTCTGATGGCTACTTCCAGCAGGATAATGCACCATGTCACAAAGCTTGAATCATTTCAAATTGGTTTCTTGAACATGACAATGAGTTCACTTTACTAAAATGGCCCCCACAGTCACCAGATCTCAACCCAACAGAGCATCTTCGGGATGTGGTGGAATGGGAGCTTCGTGCCCTGGATGTGCATCCCACAAATCTCTATCAACTGCAAGATGCTATCCTATCAATATGAGCCAACATTTCTAAAGAATGCTTTTAGCACCTTGTTGAATCAATGCCACGTAGAATAAATGCAGTTCATGTTCATGTGCTATATATAATGTAATCATCATCGTTTAAACATTTGAAGGAGTTTTATACTCTAGAACAGCATTTTACAAAACAACCAAGGCACTTCAACAAAAACCCTTTATTTTGTTGAAAACAGTGATCAAATTTAGAGAACAGTAATGATTGTAGAACAAAGAAAGCTAAAGTTTCTGAAGGTTACAGTAATCAAAAATAGGAAGTGTTCAGGCCTTTGCTTTTTATGACTTCAGCATCTGCGGCTGCAGGATATCACTAGTCTCTCACACTGCTCTCGTGTGATCTTGGTCCACTCTTCTTCCAGTCTCTTCCACAGATCGGTGACTACAGTGGGTTTCTTAGCCAAAACTTTGGATTTTCCAGAGATTTTCAACTGTGGACCATCAATTTTAATTATTTCAGCGTTTTTAGCTTCAAGGAACTGCTTTAGCTGTTTTGCTGTGTGACACGGCAGTGTCCTGCCTGAAAATTGCTGGCAATTTGGGCAATGAACGCAGAGAAGAAACCGCATACATATTTGCATTCACTCTGCCATGTTGCTGCCCAACTCCTGCTGCAGAAAATATCCCCCAAACAATGACATTTCCTCCTCCACCTTCTTCTCTACACACTATTGGTTCAGTCATTCCACAGTTTGATGACAGACATAATTTTTCCCATTGGACCCCATAAATTAAACTTGCTTTCATCACTAAAGTAAACTTTGGACCAGTTCTCCTCTCTCCACACAACATGCTCCTCAGCAAAGGTTAGTGTAGCCTTTTGATTCTTTCTGCTGATGGAAGGTTTGGTCCTTGCAGAGTGGACTTTCAGTCCAAATTCTCTTAAACTTCATGACACCGTATTCCCTGTTCAGACCTGAACTGGCAAGCAATTCCAACTGTATTGTTGAACTGCTTGCCCATTGAGATTCTCCGCATTATCCTGTTCTTTTGTGCATTTGTCTTTTGTGGATGACCAGTCTTTTGGGGGGTCTTGAATGAGTTAGTGACATTGTAAAGAAGCAATATTCTAGAAATCACAGATTTGGAACGGCCAACTTCTCTTGCTATGACTGCTGTTGGCCTCCATTTGAGGTATCTGAATGTGTTCTCAAATCTTGTTCAGAAGTTTTTAGACTGTGCTTAAGAATATATTTAACAGAAATATTGTTGTATCTCAAGTGGTAGAGCATTGCGTTAGCAAGCGCAAGGTTGGGGGTTTGATCCCCGGGAACACATGATAGGTAAAAATTGATAGCCTGAATGCACTGTAAGTCGCTTTGGATAAAAGCGTCTGCTAAATGCATAAATTTAATTTAATTTTAATTTAAATATGCTTAAAAACTGTGCTTTTACTCCTATTAGGATAACTTCAAATAAGTGACCTCAAAATTTTGGAAATTGTAGGTCAAAAATCAAAATTTGTTTATATTTACAAAAGGCATGTAAGCTGGTAGGTGAAAAAAATTGGAAACCTTTTCTTTGTACTTTTGTCAATACATAAATGTTTAAAGGGAATTAACAACTCACTGCTTTTTACAAAATGTCTTAACATTTTTTTTTTTTAAATTGGGATTGTACTCAAGTACAAATACACTCATTTTATTAATAAGTTCCTTAAATACTTTTTATAAAACATTACAATTCTGCTGTAAATCTGTGTCCATTTTAGGTTTAGAGACCAGCTGTCCATTATATTATATTATATTATATTATATTATATTATATTATATTAATTATATTATATTATATTATATTATATAATATTAAAATAAATTAAAAAAAAACACATTATCTAATTTTTAGTGTTTGTTTTTAGTCTTTGCACAACTTTCAAAAAATTTCTACATTTGCATTCTCAACCTCTTGAAAACTGACTTTCTAATTCACATAAAACAAAGTAAATTAACACAAATACAAGACACTAATTTTATTAATAAGTTCATTAGAAATGTTTTTTTATAAAACTTTACAATTCTGCTGTAAATGCTGTTTTGGAGTGAGTATAGCTACAGCACATAAAACATAAATGTTTTTCTTTTGAAACATGTCGTGTAATTCCATTTTTGCCATGCAAATTATACTGTGACAGTGCTGACCTTCACCACAAGGAAGTTGAACTATATGTAGACAATTCATCTTTCATGAAAATGCCTGGGTCTGGAAGCTTAAAGTTTAGAGTTTTGTCATTAGCATCAGAATAAGAATATGTGTAAGTGAAAATAATTTACATACAGTCATGTTTATTTATTTATTGAAATTAGTTATTCTATGTCCTTATAAAATGAATTATATTATTTGTGTGTTTCAAGTACTATTTATTCATTTTTTCTCACAATTATTTTATTGTTTATTAGAAAGTATAATTAAAAAGAAAAGGAAGAAAAAATAATGTTCTTATCATATATACAGAAGTGAAATGAACAAGCTAAATTATTTTTCCTGAATGTAGTGGCTCTTGATTTCAGATGGTTACTCATTTTTCCAGACCATCAGAGACCACCAATTAGCATTGCCACCACAGGTACACAGACACTGGCAGGAACAATAGACCAAATGAAGCCCTAATGTTGCTAATTCTGTTGTTGTTGTTGCTTCTACTATACTGCTACTATAGTTGTTGCTGTTGTTTTTGTTGCTACTGCTACTGTTTTTGTTGTTGTTATTGTTGCTGCTGCTACTGTTGTTGTTGCTGCTGCTATTGCTTCCGTTGTTGTTGTTCCTGTTATTGTTGATGCTGCTGCTGTTTCTGCTACTGTTGTTGTTGTTGTTGTTATTGCTGCTGCTGCTGCTACTGTTGTTGCTGCTGCTATTACTGCTGTTGTTGCTGCTGCTATTGTTGTTGCTGCTGCTACTGTTGTTGCTGCTATTGTTGTTGTTGTTACGGCTGCTCTTGTCGTTGTTGTTGCTGGTGTTGTTGCTGCTGCTATTGTTGTTGCTGCTGCTACTGTTGTTGCTGCTATTGTTGTTGTTACTGCTGCTCTTGTCGTTGTTGTTGCTGGTGTTGTTGCTGCTGCTGCTGCTATTGTTGTTGTTATTGTTCCTGCTGCTCTTGTTGCTGTTGCTGTGTGCTGGCTGTTGTGGGTGTGTGGTTGTTGATGCTGCTGCTGTGCTGTTGTTGGGTGTTGTTGTGGGGTGTGGTTTGGTGCTGCTGGTGGTGTTGTTGTTGCTGCTGCTGCTGTTGGTGTGGTGTGTGTGTGTTGGTGGTGTTGTTGTGTTTTGTTGGTGTTGTTGTTGTTGCTGTTGTTGGTGTGTTGTGGTGTTGCTGTTGTGTGGTGTGTTGGTGTGTGTGTTGTTGGGGGTTGTTGTTGTGTGGTTGCTGCTGCTGTGGTGTTGTTGTGTGTTGTGTGTTGTGTGTTGTGTGTTGTTGTGGGTGTTGTTGTTGTTGTTGTTGTGTGTGGTGGTGGGGTTGTGCTGCTTGCTGCTGCTGCTGTGTGGTGTTTTGCTGGGGGCGGTGTGTGTTGTTGTGTGTTGGGTGTGGTGTGGGGTTGTTGTTGCTGTTTGTGGTGTGTGTGTTGGTGTGTGGGTGCTGTGTGCTGATGGTGGTGTGGGGGGGGTGTGGCTGTTGTGTGTGGTGTTGTGTGTTGTGGGTTGTTGTGGGTGTTGGGTGGTGGGTGTTGTTGGTTGTTGTTGTTGCTGTGGGGTTGCCATTGTGTGTGTTGTTGTTGGTGGTGTTGGTGTGTGTGTGTGGTTGTTGTGTTGTTGTTGGTGCTGTGGTGGGGGTGTGGTGTTGTGGGGGGTTGGTGTGGGTGTTGTGGGTGGTGGGGTGTTGTTGTGGTTGGTGCTGTGTTGGGGTGGTGTGTGTGTGGGTGGGGGTGGTGTGGTGGTTGTGTGGGTGTTGTTGGTGTTGTGTGTGTGGGGGGTGGTGTGGGTTGTTGGTGTTGTGGGGGGTGTGGGGGTGGTTGGGGGTGTGCTGTGTGGGGTGTGTTGTGGTGTGGCTGGTGTTGGTGGGGGGGTTGTTGTGTTGTGTGTGGTGGGGTGTGGTGTTGTTGTGTGTGTTGGTGTGGCTGGTGGGGGTGTGGTTGTTGTGTGCTGGTGTTGTGGGTGGTGGTGTGTGTGGTGTGTGTGGTGGGTGTGTGGTGTTGCTTGTTGGGGTGTGTGTGGTGTTGTGGTGTGGTGGTGGGTGGGGTGTGTGGTGTTGGGTGTGGGTGTGTGGTGGTGGGGGTGTGTGTGCTGGGGGTGGTGTGTTTGGTGTTGGTGTTGGTGTGGTGGGTGGGGGTGTGTGGGTGGTGTGGTTGGTGTGGTGTGGGGGGTTGGTGGGGTGTGTGTGGTGTGGGGTGGGTTGTGTGGGGGTGTGGGGGTTTGCTGGTTGGTGTTTGGTGTGGTTGTTGTGTGTTGTGTTTGTGGTGTGGTTTGTGTTTTGGGGGTGTGTGTGCTGTGTGTGTTTGGGCTGGTGTGCTGTTGTGTTGTGGTGTGGGTTGCTGGTGTTGTTTGTGTGGTGCTGGTGCTGTGTTGGTGTTGGGTGGTTGGGTGGTGGGTGTGGTGGGTGGTGCTGGGTGTTGTGTGTGTGTGTGGTGTTGGGTGTGGGTGTGTGTTGGGGTGGTTGTTGGTGTGTTGTGTGTTGGTGGTGTGTGGTGTGTGTTGTGTGGGGTGTGGTGGGGGTTGTTGGTGTGTGTGTTGTGTGTGGGTGTTGTGTGTGTGTGTGTTGTGTGTGTGGGGTGGGGTTTGTGCTGGGGTGGGGGTGTTGTTTGTGTGTGTGGGGGGGTGTTGCTGGGGTGTTGTTGTGTGTGTGTGGGCTGTGTGTTGGTGCTGTGTGTGGTGTTGTTGGTGTGTGTGGGTGTGTGTGGTGTGTGTGTTGTGTGTTGGGTGGGGTGGTTGTGTTGGGTTGTGCTGGGGTGTGTGGTGTGTGTGGTGGTGGTGTTGTGGTGGTGTGTGGTGGGGTTGTGGTTGTGTGGGTGTGTGTTTGGTGTGGGGGTGTGTGTGGGGGGGTGGGTGGTGTGTTGTTGTTTGTGGGTGTGGTGGTGGTGTGTTGTGGGTGGGGGGTGTGTGTGGGGTGTGGGGGTGTGGTGTTGTGTGGGTGGTGTGTGGTGTGGGGGGTTGTGTGTTTGGGTGCTGCTGCTGTGTGTGTGTGGGGGGGGGGTGTTGTTGGGTGGTGTTGTTGTGTTGGTGTGGTGTGGTGTTGTGGTTTGGTTTTTGGGTGGTGTTGTTGGTGGTGTGGTGTGGTGTGTGTGGTGTTGGTTGGTGGTGTTGTGGGTGTGTTTGTGTGTGGGTGTGTTGGGTGTGTGTGTGGGGGGGGTGTGGGCTGGGGCTGGTGTGTGTTGTGTGGCTGGGGTGGTTTGGTGGGGGTGTTTGTGGGTGGTTGGTGGTGTGTGGTGGGGTGGTGGCTGGGGGGGGTGTGTGGTGTTGGTGTGTGTGTTGGTGTGTGTGTGTGTGGTGTGTGTGGTGTGTGTGTGTTGTGTGTGGGCTGTGGTGTTGGGCTGGTTGTGTGTGGCTGGTGGGGTGTGTGTGTGGGTTGGGTGTGGGTGTTTGTTGTGTGGTGTTGCTGTGCTGGGTGTGTGTTGGTGTGTGTGTGTGGGGTGTTGGTGTGTGTGGTGTGTGTTGCTGTGTGGGGGTGTGGTGTGGGTGTTGTGGTGCTGTGGGGGGTGGCTGGGTTGTTGTGTGTGGTTGTGGTGTGTGTGTGTGTGTGGTGTTTGGTGGTTGCTGTGTGTGTGTGCTGTGGTTGTGGTGTGTGGGTGTGGTTGTGTGGTGTGGGTGTTGTGTTTTTGTGTGTTGGTGGTGGTGGTTGTGTGGTTGTTTGGGTGGTGTTTGTGTGTTGTGTGGGTTGTGTTGTTGTGGGGGGTGGTTGTGTGGGGTGGGTGGTGTTGTGGGGTGTGGGTGTGGGGTGTGGTGGTTGTTGTGTGTTGTGTGTGTGTGGGGTGTGTGGTGGTGTGTGTGTGTGTGGGGTGTGTTGGGTGTGTGGGGGGTGTGTGGTGTGGTGTGGTGGGGGTTGTGTGGTGGTGTGTGGTGTGTGCTTGTGTGTGCTGTGTGGTGTTGTTGTGTGTTGTGTGGTGTTGTGTTGGTGTGGTGCTTGTGTGGTTGTGTGTGGGGTGTGTGTTTGGTTGTGTTGTTGTTGGTGTTGGGGTTGGTGTGTGTGTGTGTGGGTGTGTGTGGCTGTTGTGGGGTTGTGGGCTGTGGGTGTGTGTTGGTGTGGTTGTGTGTGTGGTGTGGTTGGTGGTGTGGTGGTTGTGTGTTGGTTGTGGTTGTGTGGTGTGGTTTGCTGTGTGTGTGTGGTGGTGTGTGGTGTGGGTGGTTGTTGTGTTGTGGGTTGTGTGGTGGTGGGTGGTGGTTGTGGGTGTGGTTGTGTTGTGTGTGTGTGTGTTGGGTGTGGTGTGGTGGGGTGTGGGTGTGGTGTGGTGTGGGTGGTGTGTGTGTGTGGTGTGTGTGTGTTGTGTGTGGTTTTGGTGTGGTGTGTGGTGGTGCTGTTGTTGTGGGGGGGGGTGGTGTGGTGTTGTTGGTGCTGTGTGTTGGTGGGTGTTGTGTGTTGGTGTGTTGTGTGGGGGTGTGTGGCTTGTTGTGGTGGGGGGTGTGCTGTGGTTGTGTGTGGTGTTGTGTTGTTGGGTGTGTGTGGGTTGCTGTGTGGTGTTGTGTGGGGTGTTGTGTTGTTTGGGCTGTTGTTGTGTGGTGGTGTTGTGGTGGTTGTTGTTGGGGTGGTGTGTTTGTGCTGGTGTGTGTGTTGGGCTGTGTGTGGTGTTGTTGTTGTGGTTGTGTGGTGTTGTGGTTGGTGTGTTGTGTGTTGTTGGTGCTGTTGCTGTGCTTGTTTGTGCCTGGTGGTGTTGTGTTGGGGGTGTGTGTGGTGGTGTTGTGCTGCTGGTGGTGGTGTGTGGCTGTGCTGTGGTGGTGTGGGTGTTGTGGGTGGTTGTGTTGTGGTGTGTTGTTGGGGCTTGGGTGTGTGGGCTGTGGGGTGTGGGGGGGTTTGTGTGTTGGGTTGTTGCTGGTGGTGGGGTGTTGTGGCTGGGGTGTGGGTGGTGTGTGGGGGTGTGGGTGTTGTTGTGGTTGGGTTGCTGTTTGTTGTGTGCTGTGGGTTTGTGGGTGTGTGGGGTGTGTGGTTGTTGTTGTTGTTGTTGTTGTTGTGGGGGTGGGCTGTGGGTGTGTGGTGTGGTTGTGTGTGGTGGGGGTGTGCTGTGGGTTGGTGTGTGTGGTGTTGTGTTTGTGTGTGTGTGTGTTGTGTGTGTGGTGTGTGTGGTGTTTTGTTGTGGGGGGTTGGTGGTGTGTGGTGGTGTGGGTGGGTTGTTGGTGTGTGTGTGTGGGCTGTGTGTGTGTGTGTTGTGGTGGTGTTTGTGCTGGTGTGTGTGTGTGTTGGTGTGGGTGTGCTGTTGTGTGGGTGTGTTGTGTGTGGTGTGGTGTGTTGTGTGTTGTGTGTTGTTGGTGTTGTGCTGTGGCTGTGTGCTGTTGTTGTGTGGGTGTTGTGTGTTGTGGTGGTGTGTGTGTGTGTGTGGTGTTGTGTGTGTTGTTGTGGGGTGTGTTGTGTTGTTTGTGTGCTGGTGTGTGTGTGGGGGTGGTGGTGTTGGGTGTGTGTTGTTGTGTGTTTTGTGGTGCTGTTGTGGTGTTGGTGTTTGTTGTGGTGGGGGTGGTTGTGTTGTTGGTGTGGTGTGTGTTGTGTGGTGTGTGTGTTTGTTTGTTGCTGCTGGCTGCTGTGGCTGTGTGTGTGTGGTGGTGGTGGTGTTGTGTGTGTGTGTGGTTGTGCTGTGTGGTGTGTTGTGTTGTGTGTTGTGTGGTGTGGGGGTGTGTGTGGGTGTGTTGTTGGTGTGTGTGTGTTGTGTGTGTTGTGCTGGTTGTGCTGCTGTGGGGTGGTGGTGTGTTGGTGTGGTGTGTGTGCTGGGTGGTGTTGTTTGTGGCTGTGTTGCTTGTTGTGGGTGGTGCTGTGTTGTGTGTGGGTGGGTGGTGTTGTGTGTGTGTGTGTTTTGGTGTGGGGTGTGTGTGGTTGTGTGTGTTGTGTGTGTTGGTGTGTGTGGGGTGTTGTGTGGTGTGCTGTGTGTTGTGGTGTTGTTTGTGGTTGTGGGTGTGTGTTGGGTGGTGGTGTTGCTGTGTGGTGGTGTGGTGGTGTGGGGGTTGTTGCTGTGTTGGTGTGTGTTGTTGTGTGTGCTGCTGGGTGTGGTGGGGTGTGTGTGCTGCTGGGTTGTGTTGGTGGGTGGTGTGTTGCTGTGTGCTGTTGTGTGTTGTTGTTGTGGGTGTTGTGTGTTGTTGCTTGGTTGTTGTTGTTGGTGTTGTGGTGTGGGGTGCTGCTGCTGCTGCTGTTGTTGCTGGTCTTGTCATTGTTGCTGTTTCTGGTCTTGCCATTGTTGTTGGTGGTGGTGTTGTTGCTTTTGCTGTTGGAGTTGATTTTATTGTTGCTGGTGTTGTTGTTGTTCATTTTTTCTTCTTTCTGCTGGTTGTGTTGTTGTGCTTGCTGCTGCTGCAGGGCTTTGGGGGCTGCTGCTGTGGTGTTGTGTTTGCTGCTGGTGGTTGTGTTGGTTGTGCTTGGGTGCTGTTGTTGCTGGTTGTGTTGTTGTTGTGCTTGCTGCTGCTGCAGGTGTTGTTGTTGTTGGTGTTGATTTTATTGTTGCTGGTGTTGTTGTTGTTTTTGCTGCTGTTGCTGGTTGTGTTGTTGTTGTTGCTGGTCTTGCCGTTGTTGTTGTTGTCGTTTCTGCTGCTGCTGCAGGTGTTGTTGTTGCTGCTGGTTGTGTTGTTGTGCTTGCTGCTGCTGCATGTCATTGTTCTTTCTTGTGCTGCTTGCCGCTGCAGCAGGCTTTCTTCCGCTGCAGGTGCAGGTCTAACCATTGTTGTTGTTGTTGTTGCTGGTGTTGTTGTTGCTGCTGGTCTTGTCATTGTTGTTGCAGGTGCTGTTGTTGCTATTGTGGTTGCAGTGGGCATGCTGTTTATGGTTGTAGTTTTACTTTGTGTGGTGGTCTGAAATGTGAAATAATGGGATGTTTACCACCTATTTGCTTATAGAACTACATTACAAGAAGGTACAGTTAGAATGTAATTAAGCATAGACATACCCATGTGCAGTGTTGGGGGTAACGCATTACAAGTAATGCGAGTTAAGTAATCAGATACTTTTTTCAGGTATCTAGTAAAGTAACGCACTACTTTTTAATTTACAGGAAAATATATTTTTAAAAAAGTACAGAGGCGGAAGTACAGAGGCGTTATGTGCTCTGTGTGAACATGATGTTACTGTAGTTCTAGACTAAATGTAAATGTGCATTAATTCATCTCACTCACAAAAAAAAAAAAAACAGATTTAGCATTCATCTAAATCAATTAAAACAGTGAAATGCAAAATAATAATATAAATAAAACATACAACAATCAAACAATATAAATAATACAAATGCATCTAATCCCATTTTATTAACCAATGTCTTTGCTGCTGACCATTGATGATCCAGTTCAACCATATTAATAAGCAAAAATGACTTTAGATAAACTAACAATTGAGCTTCATTGTTTTTTTATTGCTGCGTTCTACTCTACAGACGTGAATTTATTTTTCCTTCAGCCTACAAATAGCTACAAATAGAACTTCTTATATTGAAAAACAATCGAGCCCTGCTCATATTTAAAAAGTAATGCGAAAGTAACGCAAAAGTAATGTAACGCATTACTTTCCCTAAAAAGTTACTAACGTAATTGGTTACTTTTTTAGGGAGTAACGCAATATTGTAATGCATTACTTTTAAAATTAATTTTCCCCAACACTGCCCATGTGTGACAAAACCCCACATCCCCCCACCGTATGTTGTTTTGAATATCAAATATTCAAATCATACACTTTGAATATGACATTAGGTTTCACTCTGATGCTTGAAAATACTTCAGAAAAACATGTACATTAATGTAATGCTGTCTAATTTTGTGTTTGATAAACTATTATCAGTGAAACATCTGAAATGCCACAAGAACAAAATTGCCATCATTTAAAATAAAATCAAAAATACACATGCCTGATAAAAAGCTGATGGTCAAAACGTTGTACAAGTTTTAATAAAGTTTTTTGGAACTGATATATCAGTATGCTGACATTTCGGTTGCTTTGTGCGTAATTTAAAATAACCTCTTATTTATTTAAAAAGAACTGTTTGACATACATTTGCTTTGATAGTAAATTGTCATATTTCAAAACAAGTCACACTCATTATTTATGTGGATCTTACATCAATTTCCTTAATATAAATGTACTTTTTAATTAACTCAAATAGAAAAAAATGATATTACCTGTGCAGAAGTAAATAACAGCTGAGCTGCTATGGGCAATGCAAAAACCAAAATCTTGAACATGATGTTCAAGACAAGGGAGGTCCTGGTCCAGGTGGTAATGTGTGAGTGGTTAGACCTTGTTTGTGATTAACAAGCTTTTATAGGCTACTCCCCTCTGCCATAAACAGAAACAACTAACATTATGTCGAACAGCCAATCAGCTGCCCTCTCGCTCATTGTACTCAAAATTATATTTATACAGTCTTTCTTAACATTTCTTTAAAAAGTTGTCTTATTTTCCAGTGCAAATATAAAAACATCCTTTTATCTTAATACAGCAAAATAAATAAAGATACACTCTTGTCATTGAATATAGTTTATTTTTTGTAAAATTCTTATTTTGAGCATACATCTAACAAAGTTTAAAGAAAAAAAACTAAGAACAAGTCTAATTTTAATCAATAAATCTTACACAATTTTGTTTCTCAAGATAGTTCTCAGATATTTATACTACAACAAAGCAAAAATACAGATTAAGAAAATTGCTTGCATTTGCAAAAATATGTGACCTCCATCGTTATGCTTTTCACACATTTAAATCCTAGATCAAGATTTTTCTTTATTAAGCCCAAATCAGTGAAAGTGGTACTGTATGAAAGTAGGACACATTAAATGGCATGACTGGAATGCTCAAACATTATTATCACTCTGTATTAGACCTAGAAGAACATTAAACTGAGCTGTGTTAAGAATATTTCTCATAAGATAATGTATGGCATTGTTATGGACTGACAAGATCAGCATTGTGTAACACAATATTTGTGAGTTATGTATATAGTAAAATAGACATTAGTTCCACAGAAAAACATTTCCTTACTACTAACTACAAAAATAACTGAAGAATGATTAATAGATCTTGAAGTTAAGGAGAGTTAATGCAGGTAAAGCATTATTTGACACTTTGTGTGTCGGCATTAAAGATCCACTATGACAAGAAACATCAGAGAGATCAGCAGAAATCCAAAGTGGACATACTGGGCTGAAGCACTGCCGTGAGGATGGTTGGAGGAGCCAGGGCTTGGACTGGGAGTCAGCGGTGGCTTTGCTATGGTGCTGGTTGTGACCACAGGTCTGGTAAACAGAGGTTGGGATGTGGTGGGGTGTGGTAAAGGGATCCAGGAGCTCTGGGATTGATGGTTCGGAGAAGGGCTGGTAATATGAGTCGATGACGTGGTAGTGATGTTTGAGTCGGTCATATTTTCGTAGATATTGTGTGAGGATGCAGTAACTGTTGTGCTTATAGTGGTCTGTTCAGGTGTGCTCTGTTAGAAGGAGCAGATAAAGACATTTTATTGATAAAAATTATCATTTAAAATACTTAACAGAATGGCAGAAATTTCTGACATGTTTTATCCTTTTTCTATTTTAATTCAAACATGAAAAGGAAAGAATAGCTATGTTACGGAATGGTATGACTGATTCACCCTGAATCACTCTCTGTTAGAATTAGAAGAACATTAAACTGAGGAGTGATAATATATCATAACATCCATGGATCTTTGGAAAGAAAATTGAAATGAACTGCCAAATCTGATATTGCTGAGTTTATATATTTGCTTATAATATATTTTGATGTTTATATGCAGTTTTACTGGTGTTCATGACAGACATTTGCACATGACTAATAAATTCCAAAATTAAAATGTCCCCTTATGCTTGCAGGAAATGTCCTGAGTGGACTCATGCCAAAAAAAAAGGAACATAACATTAATTTTTAGCTAACATAAACTAACACAGATTTTGTCAATTTTGTCAATGTTAGTTAATTAATAAAATACAGTTGTCATTTGTTCATGTTAGTTTAAAGTGTAAAAACTAATAATAACATATAATGTAATTTAAAAAAAAAAACAGTTAATAAATGTTGATCATTAACTTAGACCAGTAAATGCTGTTGAATTATTGTTCTATGGCTAATTATTAGCACCATAGACACTTTTCTAAAACCTTGTTTGTTATAATCTCAGTCCAGCTTTTATGTTTATCAGATGGTAGTTAGACTGTGGGTGTACAGGTTAGTCCTGAATCAGAACAGGACAGGCAAATGGTACCAGAACATGATTAGAACACCCACACTCGCTGCAGGGAGAATACAAGTTCATGTCAGGTACACGACACCTGTCTCACGATATTTAAAGCCCAGACTGCTCTTTTGCATATCCTGGACCTTTAGGCTTTTTCTGTCAGTTCCCTTTCATCTCCTCTTTAATGCTCTATCTTTATCATCTCATTTAGTATCTGAATTTTCCACTCATAAATGAATGAAGCCTTTAAACTAGGGCAAATATTTTTTTTACAACTAGAAGCACTTTTTTTAACCACCACCTTTACTGTTGAGAATCGGTAATTTACTTTATGAATAGTGTTGACTCCAGTAACAAATTGTTCTGCATTTGTAAGTCAATTTGAATAAAAGCACCTGGAAATTGAATACATGTAAATGTGAATGTAAATGAATGCTTTTCACATGTTAAAAAAAGTTCATATGTTGTTTGTTTTCTTTAAGTGATATTTTTAGTAGGAATCAGAATAAAAATAATGAATATAATGATCATTAAGAATAACTCAGGCTAAATTGTAGTATAATTTGACAATTTAAAATAACAGTTTTACTCCGTTACGTCATTACTCCATTCTTCAGTGTCAAGTGATCCTTCAGAAATCATTTTAATATGCTGATTTGCTGCTCAAGAAACATTTCTTATTATTGTTAAAAGCTTTTTACCTGCCTAATATTTTTGTGGGAACTGTAATGTATTTCCCCCCAGAGTTATTCGATTTTTTATTTTTTATTTTAAAAGCATTTATTTGCAGTAGATTTAAATGGGAAAAAAACATTATAAAAGGCATTTTGGTCAATTTTGATTAATCTAAATCCATCCTTGCTAAATAAACGTCAACCTTACTGACCCCATACATTTGAACAATGGTATATGCATATAGATACAAATATTATTTATATATAAATAATTAGAGATATAATAAATATCCATTGATGTTTCAGAGGTTGCATCTGATGATCACTCACCTGAACAACAACGAGAAGCAGGCACATATAGAGGAAAGCACAGTGTCTCATTGTCCCAGTTGTTTGGATCTAAGTTGAGATGCTTTGTCTGTGGCAGTGCCCACCTCCATCCACCTTCTTAAATACTGCTGATAAAGACCACTGAAATATGCAAAATCACTCTTATGTATGTGACACAACTCTGATTTAAATTATCATGGAACATTTCACACCGGAACATATCATTATCATCATCAATAGCCCCTGACATTTAGTCAGCATGACAGAAAAAGACTTCAAACCTCATAAGGTTGCTCTTCAGAAGCTTTTGTTGGTCCTTTATCTTGTTTATTACCCTTATTATATATATATATATATATATATATATATATATATATATATATATTCCAGCCTTCACTTTGTGTTGTTTACTGAGTGAACACATGCCTGATTCCATGTTTTTTGTTTTTTTCACTAACAAAGAAATTGTTCACAAATCATCCTCACAAATTACTTCTGGAATACAGTTTTGCTTTGTGATTATAGTTTGGGGGAAATAATCCCGCAATTTGAGGAAATGTTTTGCTACTAGGAAAAAAAAAAGTCATTAAGTTCAGGTTTGCATAAACAAACACAATTTCAAATGTTCTTGAAGGCATCACACTGCCATGGGTGTGTTGTTGAAGCACATTGTGTTTAGATCTGAACAAATAAAACCATGACCCTTTTTATTTACCCTGAGGTTCTGAATGGTATGTGGAAAATATATAGTTTCAACTGTTGTGAACTGATGTTCCTCATGTTGTGACGATGACATGGAATTGGATGACACTGATTACCAGTCTTACAAAGGTTTGTGTATTTGTGGATGGTCATGTGTTTTTACAGCTTCACTTCAATAAATTATCTTTTTAGACTATGAGGAAGGGTTCAGGTTAAGTAATTAAAATTGTTCCAATATATTATTATACTCTACAGTGTGAGAAGCTAAAGCATTTGGTGTGGAGTCAGTAAAGGGGAGGGGCACTTCTCGTACTGAGTAAATTATGCTTTGTTTAGCAGGGAACTTTAACAGCAGGTCCTGTAACTGGTCTTGTTAGAACACAATGATTCCATTTCGGCAAAATAATATACTTTTTGTGTGTGTGTGTGTGTGTGTGTGTGTGTGTGTGTGTGTGTGTGTGTGTGTGTCTGTGTTGTTGTTGTTTCCACTAAGTACAGGAATAAACTAAGAATTGTTTCCCCTTGAATCACATTACATTATGATTGTATTAAGCATTTTATCCATACAACTTTATCAAACTCATATGCATCATGAGACCAGTTCAGTCTTTCCTTATAGCAGTAAGCGTATTTACTGGCAAGTCACATGTTTGTAAATAATGAAATAGGGAACTAATAATCGTGAGACTCTTGTTTCATGAACAAAACCAAGAGAAAGGTAATTCAGAGAATTATATGAACAACTTTTTACAAATCCTATCTTGTTAAATCATGATTCAATAAATAAATTAATAAACAAGGAGTATAATAAAAAGGAGATAAAATGTGCTGATTCACTTGTATGATTATGTATTATCTAATAATAATACATAATTACATAGTCTATCGCATATTTTTGCATATACTTATATGTAGCCTAGCTAATTTATTATTTTTAAGAAGTGAACTTTTTTTTAGAACAGGAAGTTTTATGCAGAACAAGAACATTTACATAAACAGAAAATGTATTTATTATGTTATAATCATATAGCATCAAAGGAAATAAACAGGGAAAAAAATATCCAGGGGTGAACTTAAAATAAATTTTCAAAGAAAAGATTTCAAGTATTCTATACATTCGTTTTGCCCTTTTATTTAGCCTGTTTGTTTGCTTGTATGTTTGTTTGCTCGTTCACTCATTCATTCGTTCATTTGTTTGTTTGCTTGTTTGTTTAATTTTATTTTAATCGTTCAGAGTATCAGTATATTTCATCAGTTCAGCTTCAAACAGTATGGTTTTGGTTTATTGTTTGCTCATTTTTGTTTGTAGGCTTTATAGCTATATGGTGTATTCCATACATAAGAAATGAATCACCAAATTCTAACCTCTTAGTTCCAGTTAAGCGAATTTATATTTATATCTTTGTGTGTTAAAATTGTAAATTTTAAGAAGAAGGCCGCCATCAGACGAAATTTGCAGGATGGCGTCTGAACCACTCGCGGAAGTGACGTAACTCTACGTTTGTTCCTCCAATCAGAGCTCGCAGCGCACGATTTCGAACATCAACGTCCACGACGGGAAATACGCCAGAGGAGCAGCTCACACAAAATACACAGCTTATGCACTATCCGGCCTAAAGTAGCTGTTTATTCATCTTATGATAGTGGCAAATATCTGGGTGAGACCTACGCCGTGTTTTGGTGAAGCTCGGCGTAATATGGAGATAAACGTTAACCCTTGATCAACGGATAGACCGTACGCTGGATCTCGTGAATGTGTGACTGATCGCGCGCAGCTCAGCCATGGTTCGGGAGCGAGTGGTGCAAAAGAAGTCCTTCCAGCAAAGTCTGGACGACATCAAGGACAAAATGAAGGAAAAGAGAAACAAGCGTCTCGCCAGCGCTTTAGCTGCCAGCCGCGGCCTGTCAAAACTCAAGAACAAACACACAGGTGCGACTACAAGACAATTTGGCTTTGTTTTGCATCCAGTGGCCAGTGTATTTGTATATTGGTGACTTTAGTTGTACCTTTTGATGTAACGTTATTTTTGTGTTTGTACCTTCTAGTTTGTCTTTAATGATACCTTTAGTACCAGCACTAACGTTAGGTCTATGGAAACACACCTCTCAGTTATTAAAGGGATAGTTCACATAAAACTATGAATTATGTCATTTAAGCACCTTCACGTTGTTTCAAACCCATGTAACGTTAGTTGATTTTCTTCTGTGGTAAACAAATTGAAATGTTAAGGACTTTCTTTGCATTTGTTTTCCATGAACCCTAACATCTCCATTTGTGTTGCACAGAAGCTCATACAGGCTTGGAAGAAAATTAAGTTTCATTTTCCAATATATTTTGCCCTCCACAGCTACAGTGAAGCCATTTGTCCTGAAGAGTGTCCAGGTGAATAACAAAGCTCTTGCGGTAGCCCTGCAGACAGAGAGGGAGAAGGTACGGCAAGCGCAGGGGGTCATCCTGCAGCTCAAGAAAGAAAGGCAAGCGCTCATCTTTCACCTGCTCATGCTGAAGAGGACGCTTAAAGATCGAAGACCTGCTGAAAGTGCCCAGGTAGGAGGTGTATACAAGGTGTCACGCAGATACGGAGTACTTGTTTAGTGTGGCGCTTATGTGTAAAGTTTTCATGGATGGAGACATGGGTGGAAATGCAGTGCAGGATGTTGCATCCATGTACAGATTTTTCTTTGTATGTGCGTATGAAATTATGTGTTTTAAGTGTGTGTGTAGTTATTACACTTATTCAAAGCTCTGCTAGATTCATTTTGCTGCTTGTTTTTGTAGGTTTCTCCTGTTGAGACGTGTCCACCTCAGCCCATCAGTCCTAAGTAAGTCTCTAAAGCTTTTCATAAAAAAATATAGCATCTGGGGTCAGTATGATTTTTTTTATGTTTTTGAAAGAAGTCTGTTATGCTCACCAAGGCTTTATTTACTGATTAAAAAACAGCAGTATTACATATTAAAATAATGCTTTTGTATGTAATCTATTTTAAAATGTAATTCATTTCTGTGATGGCCAAGCTGTTTTCAAAAATGCAATTACTCCAGTCTTCCATGTCTCATGATCATTCAGAAATCATTCTAATATGCTGATTATTATTCTCAGTGTTGAAAATAGTTTTGCTGTTTAATGTTTTTGTGGAAAGCATCGTTTTTAGGATTTGTTGATTGAAAGCACAGCATTTACTTGAAATAATTCTCATGTAACATTATACAATTCTTTACTGTCACTTTGATCAATTTAATTAATACTTGCTGAATGATAACTTCTAATACTTGAGAACCCATTTTGAACAAGACAGATTTTTTCATGATTCGTTCAACTTACTGATGATCATATTGTTACTGTCATTGTGGTGCAGACCAGTACATGTGGCTGAGACGGATATTCCTGATCATCACTCAGCAGAACCACCTTTTACTGCAGGTACTGGACCGTATCCTTAGCACCTTAATTGCTGACTACTATATACAATCTGTATGTTTGACGTTTTAATCTTTACTGGTTTATGTTTGCAGAGGCTGTCCATAGTTGTCGCATTGACAGACAGGTTTCGTTGCCCCCCACAGTAGGAACAAGGCGAAAGAGACGCTCTGAGGTTGTGAGGAGGCGAAGCTCACGTTTTGACTCTGGCACGGTTGAAAAATGTGAAGCAGTGAATGTGAAAAGAGAAGAGACTATTGATAACGGACAAGACGTAGGGCTTAACACACCATTGGAGGAGGTGTGTCATGAACAGAAAGAGCTTAATGAGGAACAAGCTGGACAAAAAACAGGGCTGAACTGTGAGTTCAACCTAGAGATTTCTGAAGTCCCCGCCGTTCAGCACTCGACGCCTGAGCCCCCCCAGCGGCCTACTAGACAGCTCAAAAAGAAACCTACCCAAGCCGCTCCCCGCCCCAAACCAGAGAGGGGACGCAAACCAGACCGAGCCCCCTTGAAGAAACCATGGGAAAACCCCAAACCCCGTGCTCGCTCCAAGAGCCGGGACCGATCTCAGAGTCGTGTAAAAGCGGTGCTTCTTCCTGCCGATCGCCTTAACTCCTCGTTGGGTGGCAATGACACCTTTGACTTCGACTGTGAAGAGGCCGTCCATCTAACGCCTTTCAGAGCAGGAACCAAAGCCGTGGAGAAACCATCACCTGATGAGCCAGATAAAGAGGACGAGGTCCTGCGCAGTCCTGTTGCCATGGAAACCAACAGCAGCCTCTCAGAAGATGAACAGGATGAGGATGATACTCCTTACGTACCGAAGAGGAGATCCAGAAGAGCTCGGAGTCCACCGCCCAGACGGGCTCGCTCTAAAAGACGGTCTGCTCAAGAGGCCAGAGAAAACAGAGGAAAAGAAAAGCAGGACCATGTTGAAATACAGTACACAGGTAAGCACTGAAAGATTTTATTTTGTATATGAAACGGTTGTGTTTTCTGTTGTTTGATTTGACTGTTTTAAATGAATGTTCTACAGAAAAAAGTGGGCCTGAAACTGAAGAAATTGGCCTGCATCTCCACGATGATCTTGACCCAGGCCTTCTGCTCCAACATTCACCAGTTTGTGTTCCTCCTGAGAATCCCAGCCAATCAGAACCAAGCCAAGAGATCTGCCAAGGTAACTTTGTATGTGGGAACACTAAACTGAAGCATTGAAGCATTTTTCAGGATTTCTGCAGCTTTCAAAAAGGTTTTTCTTGTTCATTAAGGCCTCAAATTATCTTAAATCACAGCATAAATTCTTACATTTAGTCATGCATTAAATGTTGCATGCACTGCAATTTTTTTATATATCTTTCTCAGTATTTTCTAGTGCAAAACTTCATATAAAGATATGAAGCATTGTTTTTTGAGAAACAAAAGTGTATGCTTAAACAAGAAAACAACTCACTATTTTTTATTAAGAAAACTTTTTACTTTGTCTTTTTGCTTCTCAAGTAAATGTATCTTGATTTAAGAATCTGTAGATAAAGGCATAGGACAAGAAGATAAATACTGATAAATATTTTTTGCAGTGTGATGATCAGAAGGTACAGTAATATTATTTCTATATTCTAGTGGTTGAGAGCAGAGGTATTCATTGAAGTCCTTTTTTGCAAAAATTAATTCAAAAGTAACGGAGATCTGTTGGAAATGCATTTTCAAACTTTGTAGCATTGCTAATACCAGGCATTTGCATTTAGAGGCCATAGTAGTATAATAGTCAATGTATTCCCTAAATTCTCTTTATTTGGTCTTACATTTATCTTTATAAGCCCTGTTTTAACAACAGAAATGTTTTTTTACATTTTACTTGAATTTTTTCTTGACTTGGTCTTCTTAAGTCTTACATTTCTTTATAAAATCTACAAAAACCCAACAATAGAAATATTTTCCCTTAGCGCCACCTTTTGTTGTTTCAGTGGAGTCTCCGATCCCGATTACTCCTGGTGGAGAGGCGGAGCTTATGATGATTGACTGCCCAATATTTGAATTTCCAAAGCACCCTTGCAGCTCATCCGACCAGGAAAATGAAATGCCCTTGGTGAATAGGAGGAGGAGAAAAGGTAAATTCCTTTACACTTGTTTTCTTTTTCTTTTTTATTACTATTTGACTTTAGATTCCGTTACATCTGTTGTTCTGGGCACTCTTGTCTCTTGTATCAATCTCTTGTTTCTCATCACATGTATGTGAATATATCTATCTATAAATATTCACTGACCAACATCACATTTCTTGGGGTCACTTTTTCCAGAAGTGGTAGAAGGAAAATGAATTTGTCACATATGCACTTGTGTTTCTGCAGGTGGGCTGGTTGTTCGCTCCTTTCTGGGCTTGGGTTTGAGTGATGTGACAAATCTCTCCCCCGCAGCCCATCAGAAGCCCATGTCTGCTCAGAACACCCCTCAAAGCTCCAGTCGTAAGCGTCGCTGTACGAGTACTGTCAACTACAAGGAGCCCTCGATCAACTCGTGAGTTCTTTGAAAATTTAATTGTTAAAACTGCCTGGTATTCCTACGGAAGAGGATTAGGGCCAAGCAATAATAAAAAAATAAAACCATCTCAAGATTAAAGTCATTATATTGTGAGATTAAACTCGTTAAATTTCGAGAAAAAAAGTCGAAATACAATCTTGAGAATAAACTCATTAAATTTCGAGAATAAAGTCGTTGTGTTTCGAGAAAAAACTCGTTAAATTTTGAGAAAAAAAAGTCGAAATACAATCTTGAGAATAAATTCATTAAATTTCGAGAATAAAGTCGTTGTGTTTCGAGAAAAAAAAACTCGTTAAATTTTCGAGAAAAATAGTCGAAATAATCGTGAGAATAAACTCATTTAATTTCGAGAATAAAGTCGTTGTTTTTCGAGAAAAAAAGTCGAAATGAAATGTAGAGAAATAATGCATTCGATCAGTGTTCATTGCATAGCCTATATCTTTCAGTAATAAAGAAATACTATCAACTTTAGCTTATTATGACACAATAATAATTAGCACACGAACTTTAAAGTGAATTTGCAAGCGGCTAGGTCTTTTTAGAAGAAAAAATCAGTCCAATTTGCGCGATGCAGGCTACTCGCTTTTGTCCAACATGAAATGACAACCAGAGGACAAATGCAAGGTTATCGCTGGCTTCACCCAAATGCACTCTGGCACTTGGACAGCCATGATAAATTAAAACCGTACGGCATTGCCATTAATGGCGTGTAATGTAATGAGATTATTCTCAAGATTGTATTTCAACTTTTTTTCCAGAAATTTAACGAGTTTAATCTCGAAACACAACGACTTTATTCTCAATATTTAATGAGTTTATTCTCAAGATTGTATTTCGACTTTTTTTCTCGAAATTTAATGAGTTTAATCTCGCAATATAATGACTTTAATCTCGAGATGATTTTATTTTTTTTATTATTGCTTGGCCCTAATCCTCTTCCGTATATTCCTCTTGCTGGTATTGTATTTTTTTTTTTTTTTTTTTTTTTTTTTAAAGCTTATGGCATGATCTTTTTGTCATCTAACACACTTTTTATCTTTTAGGAAACTTCGACGTGGCGACAAATTTACAGACACCCGTTTCCTGCGTTCCCCCATTTTCAAACAGAAACTCACTTCCCGTCGGAGTTCACTTAAAAAGATGGAATTATATAATGAGTCTTTTGTGGGTTGTCGCTAAATAACTGATGTGACTTAATAATAGGCATTTGTAACATGATTCAGCTTCACAGAATTACCTTGCGGTCTGTCAAAATCTTTGCATTATTTTTTTCCTTTAGATTTTTAACTGTGTGTTACATAACTGGATATGTAATTGTTTTTAAATCTCATGGCAATTGTAAATATCAATAAAGTCTGTTTTTGTTAATTGTTAACTTGTTAATTAACCGAAAACCATTTTTATTAGACTTACAGCTGGAAGCATTTCAACAGATCGGTTTCAGAGGATTTTAATTTCAAATTGTGTGCAAGAAGGCCAGTTTGTAATTTTACAATAGAGTTCCAATACACTCATAAAGTTATAAATATATAGTATGATCATTTTAAAGACTTTCATTGAAGTTGACGATGGCCATATAAAATAAAACAACTCCTAATAGACATGTCTAAGCTGTGTGGTACCAGTAAAGTAAAGCAGCTGAAATTTTTTCTCATGTCTAAATGCGTTACAATTGTTAAGTAATAGAGTCAGGACCAAATGAATTAAACTTTTGCATATAGGTCTCTAGCTGATATCAACTTAGATATTATAAAAAGGCTGGTCTGATGAAACACATACGTAATCATTTTGGCAACGCTTTTCTGTAAAGTAGAATTGGTTTAATATTAAGAAATCTTTGTGAATTATAATCTAAAAATGAAGTTGTACTGCATTTATGGAAAATTAATATTAACCTAGATTTGAATACTGCAAAAAAAAATATTGCTAGTTTATGAGGCATGAGGTTTGATTTGTTAACTACATTGTCAAAAGTGAATGCTACATCTAAATCTTACTGTTCATATCAACATTTCATTAACTTTTTACATTATGTTAATATCACTGCACTGTGAACTAACATGAGCATCTATTTTATTAGAATCAATAAATTGCATAAAAATATTTTGTTCATTGTTAGCTAATCCATTAAAGTTAACAAATGAGACCTTCTTGTAATGTTTCCATTCATGATATATGCATGTAACCAGTTTTCATGTTGCACATAGATCATAAAATTTATGCCATGAATTTTTCCATTCCTCTTCACGAGATCAAGAACAGTGTGAACTCATCAAAAATATACAAGTGTACACAAATTCTTCCACCTGTACAAAATCATCCATAAGATAATGGACACAAAACAACAAACATTTACGAGTTTACAAGTCAAACACGTTTATTTAAGATAGTTCAAGCTTTCTTTTGTGCTGCAGCTTTCTGGAGCTTCTTCACCTCGTGCTTGATGATCTTGTTCCTCTGTAGAGAGAAACAAAAAACAGGTTTACTTATAATCACATTTTCTGACAATGCAGCATCATAAGCAGCGCAAGATCTTTTTTTTGTACTACAGTCTGACAAAACATACCATTTTCTTGGCCGTCATCACCTTGTAGCGATCAAAGTCAGACATTGTGGCCCTCTGTTAACAGAAAATTAGCATGGTGAGAAAATAAAATGAAGCAGAAATTGCTAGATCAGGCTAAAAGATGCCATTCATTCAATAATCATCATCCAAATAACAACTGGCATAAGTGCAAGAGATCTCAACCGGCTCTCTATGTTGCTACACACCTTCTTTCTGGCCTCAATCTTCTTGGCCCAGCTGCTTTCTTCCCACTTCTTGTTGATCTCTGCCTTTTCCCAGGCGCGCCTCACGTACTTCTGACGGGCACTGAAGCAAACCAAAACAGAAAAGGTGATGAGTGAAACATACAGAAATCAACTAGTGCCCAGGGCGAAAATGCCCCCAAAAGTGACAAATGTCCCATTAAAAAAATAAAAATTCACTTCTCTCTAAGTTAACCCAACAATGATAACCTTGCTGCTGAGAAACCCAGAAATGTGAAAAAGGTCTATAATGCAGAGGCACTGAAGTGAAATGAAGGCACCAGATCTTTTTTTAACATGTAAATGCAAGTATATTTAAAGAGATTTTAATATTAAAAGGCGCCTCAGAAGTGTCAAATGAAAACCCAAATACAGCCCTTTCGAAGTAAGTTTCAAATAACTTCTGACGTTGGTCTAAAATGTTAGAAAATGAGAAATCAATTTTGGCATTTGAAAGCAGAGCAAAATTAAGATACACAGGAGCCACTGATGATCAAATACTACTACAATGAGACCAGCAAAACACAAGCAATGTACCCATAAAACATGGAAACCGCTCCAGACACAAACTCACCTGTGAGGTACTTTGATGACGTAGTCAGTGAGCTGCAAGCACTTGAATGGCAAAGCTTGTCTCTTCACTCCAGTACATGGGCCATCTACCAGTGCCTGAGGACAATTAAAAACAACCTCAGTTATGACTCTGCAAAACTGCCATGTGTGATTTAACCATGCAATATATTTTTATGAAGCTTTTTAATGTGAAAAGACTGTGCGCTCATATTATACAGTATAGATGTATTCAAAACTCACCCTGTTTTGGTCAATGACATCTACGATCGCCACCAGTTTGCCCTCGTAAGGACCGAACGCAACGAAGGCAACGCGGCCGATCTCGACAAAGCGCTTAAACACCTGAAAATTAACATACAGGACACAGGAGATGAGTATTGATGCATTTTCACTTCAAAGTTATTCCAGTGAGAAAATTCGCTTTGTGAGTATATAATTATTGAATCCCCGGGCATTTATTGGACGTCTTATCTAATTATAAGACATAAGTACACGTATCTAAATACATTTTAGGCAGAATCTCCCTTTCCAAAAGTCTCTAGCTTTATGTCCACAGCACGACTGTCCCGCTGAGAGATCACGCGTGCCTCTGTAAGAAAGAACTGAACTACACACGGCATTCCCGTTATAAAACGCGTTCATTTAAGGGTCTTCGTTACTTTAGCATCGCTTGATGGTAATTAAATGTGAAAGACGACTTTACAGTCTGACGGCTGATATATGTTCAGACTCCGGCCTAACCCACTCCACCACGTTGTTTCGAGACATGTCTGAAGCATATTTCCTCACCGATAGCGCTGTAAGATTCACTTACACTGTAGTAATACTATATTTAGGTCATTAAAATACGTTTCCGATGCTTTCTTGGCCTGTAATGTTTCATAAAATACCATATTTATTTGATTTTAGACTCCGCGTAAGTGAGATCACTCACCATGATGGCAGCCCGTGGCAGAAAAGGACTAAAGGACTTCCGCTCTGGAATGAAGAGCCTTCCGTTTGAGTACTGCGCGTGCGCGGCCTCTACAAACGCGTAGGACTGGAAGAGGATTGTGATGTAAAAGCCACTGCAGCCGTTTATTTTCATTTTTGAACAGTTTATCATATACAAGTCCAAGAGTGTGCTGTGACAATGTCTTTTATTATTATTATTATTATTATTATTATTATTATTTATTAAAATAAATAATAATTACACAGGCAAGCATAAGTAAAGGCTGCACATCAAAAAAAAAAAAAAAAAAAAAAACCGTGGCCCAAATCGTTTAAGCAGTTTAATACGAACTGTTCAAAAGAACATATCCGAATTGCATGTTAATAATATGGTTTGGAACAAATCACAGAGTAAACATATACGTGACCCTGGACCACAAAAACCAGTCATAAGGGGAAATTTAGATTTATACATTATCTAAAAGCTGAATAAATAAGCTTTCCATTGATGTATGGTTTGTTAGGATCGGACAATATTTGGCCGACATTCAACTATTTGAATATCTGGAATCTGATGGCGCAAAAAAAACAGAATACTGAGAAAATCACCTTTAAATTTGTCCAAATGAAGTTCATAGCAATGCATATTATTAATCAAAAATTAAGTTTTGATATATTTACAGTAGAAAATTTACAAAATATCTTCATGGAACATGATCTTTACTTAATGTCCTAATGAATTTTGGCATAAAAGAAAAATCAATAATTTTGACGCATACAATGTATTTTTGGCAATTGCTACAAATATACCCCAGCGACTTAAGACTGGTTTTGTGGTCCAGGGTCACATATTATAGAAAATCTCGTGTACTTGTAAATAATGCAGCATATTAAGCAAAAACGATTTTTGGGTGTTTTGTGCTGGGCTGGTCATAGCAAGAGGTGGTAGAAAAGCTTCCAGTGCACGCAGTTTAGTGTGTGACCGCTGGGTGGCAGTAACAAGCACCCGTCAGAGTCTCACAGTTACACGCAAATACACTTTTTACATTAAACGTGGCAGGTTTGTGCTGAAATGAAATTGTCCCAAGTATCTATCCAGGAGGCTCGTTGGTCTAGGGGTATGATTCTCGCTTAGGGTGCGAGAGGTCCCGGGTTCAAATCCCGGACGAGCCCTTTCTTTTTCAGATGCTTCAAATGCTCATCACTGTCTGTCACTCACAACAATGGCAATTATATGATAAATTATTTAAATTACGTATTTAATTTAATAAATGATAAAATAAAATATAATGTTCTCAATAAAACTTTACTTCATTATTTATTTGTTTAATCTTTGTTGGTTTTCAATTTAAAACATTATATAGGCCTATATATATAGTAAAATCCGTTTACCATATCCTTGCTGACTAAGTATTAATTTCTTTTAAAAGAAAATTCCACAAAAGAATTCTATTTTGAATAAACACTGTTCTTTTTACTCATCAAATAATCCTAACAAAAGCATCATAGTTTTCAAAAACTGTTTTCAACAATGATAATAAATTAGCATATTAAAGGATTTCTGAAGGATCATGTGACACTGAAGACTGTAAAATGGTCTGCTTAGGCTGGCAGGCCCACTGGGTATGAAACAGTGTTATTAACATTAACTGAAACCAAAACTAGTAAAAATCACATTCAGTAAATAAAACAGAGCTGAAATAAAGTAAAATATAAATATAAATGGAAAAAAATAAAACTTAAAAAAAAAAAATAAATTTTGCAACTAAAACAAAAAAAAAAAAAAAAAATCTGAAATATTAAAAATAAAAAAAACTAAAAAAAAAATAAAAAAACTGTTATTAAAAACAAACTAAAAACAAAGCTTAAAAAGCACATAACAAAATCATTATATTTTAAACTAAAATTAAATGCAAATGAAAATATAAAAATAATATGCAAAAAAATATTAATAAATACATATGGAGTATATAGGCCTAATACTGAATATTCAAACACTGGTCTGAAACTTAAACACACACATATACAAATCTGAACTATGAAGAAATATGAAATGAAACACAAAAAATAAAAACATGATAAAAAAAAAAAAAATTAAGAAAAAAAAAAAAAATAATATCAAAACTGCCAAACACCCTAACACTGTGTAAGGTCATCACGACAAATTAATTGTAACCATTTTATTTTTTTATGTTGATTTGGAAATCTTCTATAGTAAGGTGACTGATCTATCTTTTGCAAATTGATTTCTTTTTCAGGTCCTTTGTTGCTACAACTTTTGTGATCAGATTTTAAGCAGAAATATGCTTCTGTATTTGCCGATGACACAGTGGCTGATTACATATACCATGTGAACGCACAAACAGCCAGGTACTGTATAAACCACGAACCCGGATGGATTAACTCTTTTCTGACCTAACAGACATAAATTAAAAATGTTTAGCCTACTAATTTGTCTTGTGATTGATCAGCGGTGAGACGGCATTTAAAAACATGACAATCCCATACGCATGGCCTCAGCACCCCATGATGAATCGTGTGGAGATGATCAGTCCCTCTCTTCCCATGACCTTCATCTACGGATCACGTTCCAACATCGATGGCCAATCAGGAAAAGCCATTCAAGAAATGAGACCCAACTCACACACAGAAATCATAGTAAGTTTGATTTCAGTGAACACATTGTCTTCCCCTGTAAAACTCCCCACAGTCACCTTTTTCTTCCTAATTCCTTCAAGGTCATTCAGGGTGCGGGTCACTACGTATTCGCAGACCAATCGGATGACTTCAACCAGGCTGTGCTCAAGATATACAATAATGTCAAGCACAATGGGAAGGATGAATGAGAGAGAGAGAAAAATTAACAAAAATTGCAAGGTGGAGAGGCTATGTGAGCCCAAGTCATGTACGTGACAGGAGGATTAGATGAAGGTGTGAAATGAGAGACAGAGGAAGAAGAGATATAGAAAATATAAAGGAAAGAAATATTAAAACTTGCTCATCATTTATAGCTTCCTGCAAGCGTGCTTTACAAAATACCTAGGCCTATGCAAATAATGCTTCTCGTGTAACATCTGTTATATTACAACAACGACAAAGTAAATTATTTTAATTAGGAAAATCTCATGTACTTCTGAATATGTCAGTATATTACGCAAGCAAAAATAAGAAAACTGCAAAAAAAAATAAACGGTTTTGCTTTTGTGTGCTGACAGAAAACGTGCCCTCTGGATAGCTGGCAGATGTTCACAGTTACACGGGGGTGTGATTTTTTTTGAGCGAGAGGTCGGGTTCAAATCCCGGACGATGATTTGATGCTTTAAGCGGTCATTACTTTGTCAGTGGCAAGGAATATGTCTAAAATGTAATCTTATATATCCAAAGTATAACTGGCAAGCTGATAACATTTTTTATTGAGAATATTGTTTTACATAAATTGTCTACACTATGAATTTAATCTCTACATGCATCAAATGTAGCCTTCATCTGCACATTGTTGTTTATGAGGACGGGAGAGAGTGCAAAATTCAGTCTGGTGTTTCAACAATGATTCATCTAAACACCTCTGACTGGTCACTGAATTCATAAGCTCGAAAAAAAAAAAAACCCTGGTTGACTTCCAATCTGCAAGAGCAAGATCACATAAAATAAATTACAATATTTATTCATATAATTCACTCAATTCAAACTCCGTCACTCAGTCTGACTCCTTCTGCACTGAGATTCAGCCTTCATTTGCTGTGTATAGACATCCCAAATCTTGATGTTTTTACTCCGTGTGCATATAAGACCATGCTTACCTAAAATGGACAAGGTTATAGTTCACTCCTGTCAAAGAAATCACAGCAATCAAATAATTCAAGCTTTATGACACACACAAAAACTGAAGGAGCCATCTTGGAAGGATCATTGAGTAAATTATGCGCTGTAGCTCAGGTGGATAAAGAAATTACTGTTTTGCAATTACTGCATTTACTGTCCATTTGAGTTATGTTTTATGTAGTGTAAAATTACAATAGCCTAAAAAATGTCAACGTCATCAGCCTCATCCATTGTTGTAAGAAATAATGGTCTAACAAACTTTTTTCTTTAATGCATTGGGAATTCAAGCTTAATAACTAAACCAACATTTAGTCTTTAACCCCTGTACCCTGTTACTTGCAACCAGCATTTTAAATTCTTGCTGCCACCTACTGGCAATTTACTTTCACATTTAAAAGTAGCTCATCTTTGCATTTTTGTCCAACATTTAATATTTGTATAATAAAAAAAAAAATTAAAAAAAAAGATTTAAAAAAAAAAAATAATACCGAGGAAGAGTATAATATTATTATTATTATTATTATTATTATTATTATTATTATTTGTTAAAAGAAATAATAATTACACGGACAAGTTTAAGCATAAGTAAAGGCTGCAAATCAACAACAAAAAAAAGAAAGAAAGTACAGTGTTCGTATATCAGGGACCATGTGATGTCGTAATTATAAATGGCCCAAATCGTTTAAGCAGTTTGATACGAACTGTTCAAAAGAACATATCCGAATTGCATGTGAATAATTTGGAACAAATCACAGAGTAAACATATATGTGACCCTGGACCACAAAAACCAGCCATAAGGGTAAATTTTTCGAAATTTAGATTTATACATGATCTAAAAGCTGAATAAATAAGCTTTCCATTGATGTATGGTTTGTTAGGATCTGACAATATTTGGCTGAGATACAACTATTTGAAAATCTGGAATCTGAGGGTGCAGAAACATCTAAATATTGAGAAAATCGCCTTTAAAGTTGTCCAAATGAAGTTCTTAGAGATGCAAATTATTAATCAAAAAATAAGTTTGATATATTTACAGTAGAAAATTTACAAAATATCTTCACGGAACATGATCTTTACTTAATGTCCTAATGATTTTTGGCATAAAAGAAAAATCAATAATTTTGACGCATACAATGTATTTTTGGCTATTGCTACAAATATACCCCAGCAACTTAAGACTGTTTTTGTGGTCCAGGGTCACATATTATAGAAAATCTTGTGTACTTGTAAATAATCCAGTGTAATAAGCAAAAAGAAAAGTTTTTTTGTGTGTGTGCTGGGCTGGTCATAGCAAGAGGTGGTAGAAAAGCTTCCAGTGCACGCAGTTTAGTGTGTGACCGCTGGGTGGCAGTAACAAGCACCCGTCAGAGTCTCACAGTTACACGTAAATACACTTTTTACATTAAACGTGGCAGGTTTGTGCTGAAAGGAAATCGTCCCAAGAATCTATCCAGGAGGCTCGTTGGTCTAGGGGTATGATTCTCGCTTAGGGTGCGAGAGGTCCCGGGTTCAAATCACGGACGAGCCCTTTCTTTTTCAGATGCTTCAAATGCTCATAACTGTCTGTCACTCACAACAATGGCAATTAAATGATAAATTATTTCAATTATATTTAACTTAATAAATAATAAAATAAAATATGATGTTCTCAATGAAACTTTACATTCATTTGTTTAATCTTTGTTGGTTTTCAATTTAAAACATTGTATAGGCCTATGTGTATATATATAATCCGTTTACCATATCCTTGCTGACTAAGTATTAATTTCTTTTAAAAGTAAATTCTACAAAAGAATTCTATTTTGAATAAACACTGTTCTTTTTACTCATCAAATAATCCTAACAAAAGCATCATAGTTTTCCAAAAACTGTATTCAACAATGATAATAAATCAGCATATTAAAGGATTTCTGAAGGATCATGTGACACTGAAGACTGTAATGGTTGATGAAAATTCAGCTTTGCCATCACTAGAATTAATTATATTTGAAAGAATATTCAAATGGAAACCATTATTTTAAATTGTAATAATATTTCACAATATTACTGTTTTTAATACAGTTTTGATCAAATAAATGCAGCCTTGATAAATATAAGTGACTTATTTAAAAAGCATTACAAAAATCATACTGATCCCTAACTTTTGAACGGTAGTGTATATAATTTGAGAGATCCAAAGATACAAACTTGGTTGTATAGAGATGTGTGACCTCTGTTGGCTATAAATGAAAATGAATATGAGCTCTAACCAAGAATGGGTGAAAGGTGCATGTTTGGCCCTTAGGGATCTTCTTTGACCAATTCCCTATTTGCACTGCCTGTGTTTCAGTCCTCTTTCTCACAGAAATAATATGTCAGTGATGACAATACATGAGGAACTATGAGAACAGATCAAGAGGAATTTCTACTTACACAAAGGAGGTAAGCTGCACGTATACATCTCTATACGCGTGTGTTCATGAAATGAAGAGATAAATGTTAATGCAAGCAGAACTTTTTTCCTTTACACATTGGAAATTTCTATTCTGTATTACTAGCTTGTGGTTGGTACAATGTTAAATACATAGTCCTACATAAATGTATATACAACTCTTTAATGACAGTATAGGAAATACAGAAAATGTTAAATAAATATAAGTAAGGATCATGTAATCATATTGTGAAATACCCAAAGGGCATGTTCTAAATATTAGACAGAAAATGTTCTTACACAAGAGCCAGAAGAATGATGAGAAAGCAGATGGACACAATAACAGAAAAAATCTAGGCATTATTATGTTTGCATTTAGGCATTATCTAGCAAAATCTAGGCATTATTATGTGTGCTTAATGAGTGCATTTTGTATCTGTTCGCTGTATATCACAGGTCGTGGTGGATACCCATAATGTTCGCTGTATATCACAGGTCGTGGTGGATCTCCAGTTGGCTGCCGTCCTGGTGTCCCACCTCACTCTCCCATCTTATAAAAGCAGAAAACAAAATCCTGAAACGTAAGTGTACTGTAAGGGTAACTCCTAAAAGGTTTCTGATCCCCATACAAACCATTCAACATCTCTATTGCATTTTCAGCCATCAAAGTGAAGTTTACTCAAGGATATGTTCCCATATCTAACGGCAACTACATATGGACTCTTGGCTTTAATGAAAGACAAAGCTCATCTGACCTCTCAGCCTCTGGGGATCAATGCCATCATGTCCCACTGGTGCTGCTACATGGTTTTGGGGGTGGAGTGGGTCTGTGGGTAAAAAACATACCTGCCCTTGCATTGGAAGGACGGCCCGTGTTTGCACTGGACATGTTGGGTTTTGGACGCAGCAGTCGACCGACGTTCGGCAGAGATGCCAAGGACGCAGAGGAGCAGTTTGTACAAGCCCTGGAGGACTGGAGAAAAGCAGAAGGGTTGGAATATATGATTCTTCTTGGCCATGATCTTGGTGGATATGTGTCTACTGCATATGCCCTAAAATATCCTCACAGGTGTGTTTGGAATTCAAATAACATTTTAGCAATCCTGAATCATTCAAGGATACTTTTAATGTCTGCTATAATGATTTTGTCACAGATTGAAGCACTTGGTGTTGGTGGAGCCATGGGGTTTTGCAGAAAGACCAAATGTTCAGGAGCACTGGGTTCCCATCTGGATTAAAGTATTCGGAGCAGCAATGAATCCATTTAACCCTCTTGGTCTGCTTAGGCTGGCAGGCCCACTGGGTATGAAACAGTGTAATTATCATTAACTGAAACCAAAACTAGTAAAAATCACTTTCAGTAAATAAAACAGCTGAAATAAAGTAAAATATAAATATAAATGGAAAAAATAAAACTTAATTAAAAATGAGAAATTTTGCTGTGGCAACCGTGCAACCTGACATATTAAGCTGACAACTAAAACTGAAATATATGACATATTAAACTTACTAAAACTGAAATAAAAAAAAACATATTAAAAATAAATTAAAAACAAAGCTAAAAAAAGCACATAAAATTATTATTTTTAAACTAAAATTAAATGCAAATGAAAATATAAAAATAATATGCAAAAAAATATTAATAAATACATATGGAATATATAGGCCTAAAACTGAATATTCAAACACTGGTCTGAAACTTAAACACACACACAAACAAATCTGAACTATGAAGAAATATGCAATGAATCGCAAGATATAAATTCAATGTGAGAAATAAAGATGCAGTTAGCAAAAATAAGTCATATCATAATTGTGATCCTGCCTAATACTGTGTAAGGTCATCACGAGAAATAAATTATAACCATTTTATTTTTTTATGCTGATTTGGAAATCTTCCACAGTGAGGTGACTGAGCTATCTTTTTCAAATTTATTTCTCTTTCAGGTCCTTTGTTGCTACAGCTTTTGCGATCAGATTTTAAGCAGAAATATGCTTCTGTATTTGCCGATGACACAGTGGCTGATTACATATACCATGTGAACGCACAAACAGCCAGGTACTGTGTAAACCACGAACCCGGATGGATTAACTCTTTTCTGACCTAACAGACATAAATTAAAAATGTTTAGGCTACTAATTTGTCTTGTGATTGATCAGCGGTGAGACAGCGTTTAAAAACATGACAATCCCATACGCATGGCCTCAGCACCCCATGATGAATCGTGTGGAGATGATCAGTCCCTCTCTTCCCATTACCTTCATCTACGGATCACGTTCCAACATCGATGGCCAATCAGGAAAAGCCATTCAAGAAATGAGACCCAACTCACACACAGAAATCATAGTAAGTTTGATTTCAGTGAACACATTGTGTTCCCCTGTAAAACTCCCCACAGTCACCTTTTTCTTCCTAATTCCTTCAGTCATTCAGGGTGCGGGTCACTACGTATTCACAGACCAATCAGATGACTTCAACCAGGCTGTGCTCAAGATATGCAATAATGTCAAGCACAATGGGAAGGATGAATGAGAGAGAGAGAAAAAATTAACAAAAATTGTGAGGTGGAGAGGCTATGTGAGCCCAAGTCATGTACGTGGCAGGAGGATTAGATGAAGGTGTGAAATGAGAGACAGAGGAAGAAGAGATATAGAAAATATAAAGGAAAGAAAGATTAAAACTTGCTCATCATTTATAGCTTTCTGCAAGCGTGCTTTACAAAATACCTAGGCCTATGCAAATAATGCTTCTCGTGTAACATCTGTTATATTACAACAACGACAAAGTAATTTATTTTAATTAGGAAAATCTCCAGTACTTCTGAATATGTCAGTATATTACACAAGCAAAAATAAGAAAACTGCAAAAAATAAACGGTTTTGCTTTTGTGTGCTGACAGAAAACGTGCCCTCTGGATAGCTGGCAGATGTTCACAGTTACACGGGGGGGTGATTTTTTTTGAGCGAGAGGTCGGGTTCAAATCCTGGACGATGTTTTGATGCTTTAAGCGGTCATTACTTTGTCAGTGGCAAGGAATATGTCTAAAATGTAATCTTATATATCCAAAGTATAACTGGCAAGCTGATAACATTGTTTATTGAGAATATTGTTTTACGTAAATTGTCTACACTATGAATTTAATCTCTATATGCTTTTAATCTCACATACATGCAAAATCAAACAATGTAACCTACATCTGCACATTTCATAAGCTTTATGAGGACGGGGTTGAGAGTGCAAAATTCATAAAATAAATCAATGGTGTTTCACTCAATTCAAACTCCGATTCATCTGAACACCTCTGACTGGAGATTCAGCCTTCATTTGCTGTGTATAGACATCCCAAATCTTGATGTTTTTACTCCGTGTGCATATAAGACCATGCTTACCTAAAATGGACAAGGTTATAGTTCACTCCTGTCAAAGAAATCACAACATTCAAATAATTCAAGCTTTATGACACACACAAAAACTGAAGGAGCCATCTTGGAAGGATCATTGAGTAAATTATGCGCTGTAGCTCAGGTGGATAAAGAATATTAATGTTTTGCAATTACTGCATTTACTGTCCATTTGAGTTATGTTTTATGTAGTGTAAACTTACAATAGCTTAAAAAATGTCAACATCATCAGCCTCGTCCATTGTTGTAAGAAATAATGGTCTAACAAACTTTTTTTCTTATGGGGAATTCAAGCTTAATAACTAAACCAGCATTTAGTCTTTAACCCCTGTACCCTGTTACTTGCAACCAGCTTTTTAAATTCTTACTGCCACCTACTGGCAATTTACTTTCACATTTAAAAGTAGCTCATCTTTGCATTTTTGTCCAACATTTAATATTTGTATAATTCAAAAAAAAAAAAAAAAAAAAAAACCCTGTTACTTGCTACCAGCTTTTTAAATTGAATTTTAATGTTTATTTGATTTATGGTTTTCCTAAGTCTACCTTTTAAATCATGTAGCTGTAGTATTCATCAAACAAACTATAACCAATTGTGCGTGCTTGTGTTTATAGAACAATTTATACAAGAGTAGCTAATTTTAAGTGACTTACGTTTTAATACAATATAGTCAACATCTCTGAGCAGCACACAGGGGTATTTCGTTACTGAATGATTTGCATTTTTAAATTAATAATTTGAGTCAATCATCTCTCACAAACACACAGTTTTATACCGAAACATAATGATCTGCATTTTTTAATTAATAATTTGAGTCAATTATTGCATGGTCCATAAAGACTGGCTCTTGCTTCATTCTTGATTTAATCAGCCGTCTGATCGAAACGTTTGAATGAATGCCTCAATGACTTACTCATTAAGACATTCACTTACTGCCACCTACTGGCGATTTACTTTCACATTTAAAAGTAGCTAATCTTTGCATTTTTGTCCAACATTTAATATTTGTATAATAATAATAAAAAAATTTAAAACACCAAGCTCATAATATTATTTATGCAGTTGTTATTCAGCTTCATTAAACTGTCTTGTGTAAATGCATCTAAATACCATTTCTTCTGTCTCTTCTGCAGTGGAAAGATCGGTTTTGTTAACACTGATTTCATTTGATTGTATTTTGATTAGTGTCTTATTATATTAAATGAAATTCTTAATAAAATTTAAGAATTTGATATGAAAAGATAACGCACACATTTAATAATGTTAGGGAAAATATAGTCTAAAATGACCTGGAAATAAATTGAAATAAATTTTAGTATGCAATAACTTTAATCATAAAATGCAATTTCCTAACAACAAAACTGTGACTGGTGGGAAAACTAATTTTGGAAAACCACTAGCCACAGTGGCTGGTGAGCAAAAAAGTTAATGTCATGCCCTGTATCCAGTGAATATTTTTGTATTAAGTTATTGCAGTTAAAAATGTGGTGTTTAACCGGAGGAAGGTGGTGGGGGTGCTTGACAGGTTTCAAACACTATATATATATATATATATATAAGCACTATATAAAAAACAAACACTATATAAATAAAAGTCAAATTGGAAAGTTTTATTTTTATACAATTCTGAACTGATAGACAAAAAAGATGAGATCTGGATTTAAGATTTGGAGCTGAATAAACAGTTATGTGGACAGATCAGATTCCAATCAGATTCACAAATAATCAGAATCTTTGTCTATAGCCTTCAGGAACCAGCTTGTATTCCCAAGGATTGTTGATTTCAGTCTCATATTTCAAACTTTCTTCTAAAGAAAGGGTGGAGCAGACTTCCTCTTCTAAAAGCAGAAAAATGGATCAACCTCAGTTTCCCTAAACTGGGGCATCATGGCTATATGTTTACTGATATCAAAGGTGACCAAGTAGTGGAGAGACATCAGGCACTTGTGAAGAACTCAACTGCCATTTGAATGCTAGTTGAGGCCTAAGAGCAGTGATGGCCTTGACTGATATATTTGATATGTGTGTGCATCAAGTTAACCACACCATGATCTGCATTTTGAGCCAGCTCAAATAAAAGTAACTAATGGAATCTTGTGCAATTTAATCAATGCCCCACACTGATTATACAATTTAACCAGTTCTCATGAAACTTTTTACAGGTAATAAACCAATGGCAGATCCCTAAGAAAGTGAAGGTCAAGTAAAAACTTCTTCACTTTCCTAATTTTACTTTAGACGTGGTGCAACACATAATGAATGTGTTGCGATAATCAGACAAATTGTTTGCTTGGACCACTGCTGTTACAACTGGAGATGAAATAGTAACCAAATAGACTGTTTTCATTTAAACACTGCAAAGTAAGAGAAGAATTGTGTAACATTTGATTTTTCCCCCCTAATCTGTAAGGCTGCATCTTTCATTTGACAGCAACATTTTTAGCACCCTATATTATTCTCAATGGCCATTCTATTCTCATCTAATGAAATTTACAAAATTTATTTTTTTTAGCCTTTTAGCTTTGCTTGCACTATTTGTATATTAGGCCAGTTAACTGCAGTTAAAACAGGCAAACAGAAATAAAAAATAAATAAAAAAGAGACATGCAACCTCATTGTATGTTACTCTAACAACATGTAAAACATGTTTAGTGTCACAACTATAAGGAAATGCTTTTTGGGATAAAGTTTTCACTTTAAGAAAAACACAGTGCACTTATCCTGCTTCTTTTTTTTTTTTTGCTTCAGGGATGAGTGGACTGAGGTGTAACTTCATCTCGTTGCTCATCACTTAGTCTGCCGATAAAATAAGAACATCATCAAGGCATCATTAATAACACATGCAGTACACATGTGCATAAACAAACCACCTTCTCTCTCCTTTTAACTCTCACCTGCAAACACCTCGACTTTATGCAGAGTGAGTTTTTCCTGTTCCCAGGTAGAAAAATGTTGACATATCTCCCTTTAATAGACTTAAAATCAAATGTTTCTGTGCAATGGAATGAGCCGAACAGTTGCAGCACAAACAAAAAAAGAAACAGAGAGTGACATAAAGGCATGTAGCAAATTAAACATTCAAATTTGCATTCAAATGCAAATATGTATTCAAAGGATTTTTTGAAAGTAATTATGCATTTATTTTATCTTATGCATTTTCTAATCATGCAAAAAGTTTTGAAATGTGAAAGTTTTTAACAAAGAGAAAGACAAAAGTATTTACTATAAAAAGTGTGGCAAAGTGCACAAAAAGATATAGAAAGTGACACTTACAGCTTATTGCTGTTGCCATTATTTTCCAGGTTGTTGCCGGAACAGTTACGCACAAATTAATAAGCACTTAAATACATTTTATCACCGATACTTCTTCTCTCTCTTTCCTTTACCTGCAAATACCTGAACTTCACACAAAGTAAGGTATTTGAAAATGTTGACTTATTGTCCTCAAAAGGCCTTAAACTCAAATGTTCCCGTGACTCCAGCTGGAATGCTCTCAATGATGGCAGCCCTTTTAAAAAAACACAGGGACAGAGAAATACAGACAGACACAGTAATCAAAAATACAAATAGCATACTACAAACATTTCCACTATGCTCTTGCGTGAACTTGGGTGTTTCTACACAAGAATGTGTTACAAAAATCAGATAAACTGTCTGTCTGGACCATTGCTGTTACAACACATGAGAAATAGTAATAGTAAGAGCGCATACAGTAGTGAAATAGCAACAAAATAGAATGTTTTCTTTGCTGAAAAGTAAGTTTTGTGTATTGTTAGAAATAAAATAAAAATACAATGTTTATTGCTAATTTCACACATAAAATTAGGCTATTTAGTTCTACTTTTAAGGAGGTTTGGGCTGTTTGTGTGTTGTTGCCTATGCTTGTAGTAGCATCATATTTGTCTGTGAATGAATGCCAAAGCGTGGCCTTTAATTGAGAATATTCTTATGTAGCACTGATTACAAACATGCTAATTTAGCCATGTGCATGTTTCGAAAATTTAAAGAGGGGTTACTAGTTTTATGGTTTGCCCACTAAACCACGCGGCGGCAGTATTCATCGAACACTCTAAAATCAATTGCGCATGTCTTACGCCGAAATTGGAAGTGGGAGGGGTTTTTAATCTTTTAGTAATAATCGATCAGTGGCATGGACAGGTATTGAGGAGCTCGTGTTTCATTAATACTGTATTTAAAAAAAAAAAAAAATAGGTTTCTTGCATGTGTTGTACAGTTCGTCGTGTTACGTTCTACCAGCTTTATCTCGGTTGACGAACGTCACGTTGGATTCAGTGCGGCGCTGCTGCCTACGCAATGCGTTTGTGAATATTTTAATTAGCAGTTTTTCTTAAATCAACAATTTGTGCTCAATATAAACTGTAATATGTTTCTTTTCCAGTGCATTGAGTTAAACTAAGTTCATTTATGCGGGACACAAATAAAGTTAACATACAAATGCACGTTTTTGTTAACGTTAATCGCGGCTAACTTCAGTAATGCTTCCGTGCAGCGGCGTTTCGAGGATCAAATTGAAGAGGGATTCGTTTAAGCTCAATAACAAATTAGAGCCGAACAAACGCAGATGGACTGGACCTAAAACTGTGTCTGGTTTAAATCCACTTGCCGATCGTGGCATACAGGTTCAAGACCAAGCCAGTTCTCCAGCAGGTGTCGTTTACTCAGAACTGAACGCCAACGATATCTGCGCCACAGCCGACCGCGAACCACCGTCCCAGTTTGACGGGCAAGCGAGCTCCAAACAAGACCCTCATGCGGAACATGACTGCTGCGGAGGGGGTTATAATCCAGGTACTTTCCCATCCACAGTCAGTGGTTTTAGTAACTGTCAAGGCGGAGGAACTAAAGCTCAGAGTACCTGTACTAGCAGTCAGCCCCCGTGCAAAAAGATGCCGAGACGGTTGTCCGAACATAGAAAAGAGTTTTTCTACCGTTTGCGTTTAGCTTTGTGCTTAAAACGTCGAAATGGCGGGAAGCGTGTGATAAACGGGCCGACAGAAATGCAGTGCCACGCTCTGTCGTATATAAACAGTAACGTGTCGGTAGAGTCAGATAATATTTCTATTAAATCCACGGTCTGTGGGGAATCAGTGGAACAATCTCCACCTGCCCAACTAGAGCCAAAGTACGACCAAAACACTGGCGGCACAGATTATTTGGGGCAAGAAAAGCCTCGTGCCGGGAGGGGAAGACCGAGGAAACTGTTTAAAGGTCATTTTGGTGGCCCTGATGGACGGGTGAAAACTACCATCAAGACGGACGCTCGGCGAGCCCATGCAAGTCAAGCCAGGCGCGCCTCTTCTGGACAAAAAACAAGTAAGGGTCAATGCGTTCCTAAACATACCAATAAGGCTTAATACTGGGGGTAATTTAGTGGAAAAACATGTTAATGTGGTATTTATTTCACAAGCAGCAAAAAAAAAAAAAAATTCACTTGGGGTAACTACAGGCCCTCCAAGAGGCAGAAGAGATGAACAAGAGTTTATCAAAAGGGCATTTGCAAAATTGTATTAATATACTTTCCTAAAGTGATACTCCACCCAAATAAATGAAAGTTCTCTTATTGTTTACCTTACCCTTATGCCATCCCTGATGTGACTTTCTTCAGATGAACATTTTTAGAAAAATAATCCATGTCTGTGAGTCTATATAATGCAAGTGGATTGAAACCCAAAAGTTGATGCTTAAAGGGTTACTCCTCCGCAAAATGAAAATTTTTGTCCTTATTCACTTACCCCCATGTCGTTCCAAACCTGTAAAAGCTTTGTTCGTCTTTGGAAGACAATTTAAGATATTTTGGATGAAAACCGGGAGGCTTGTGACTGTCCCATAGACTGGAGGGTAAATAATAGTGTCAAGGTCCAGTAAAGTATGAAAAGCATCGTCAGAATACTCCATCTGCCATCAGTGATTCAACCGTAACTTTATGAAGCAACGAGAATACTTCTGGTACACAAAGAAAACATGACTTTATTCAACAATTCCTCTCCTATGTGTCAAAAAATTTCATTTTGGGATGGAGTATCCCTTTAAAAAACCACACAATGTGATTGTAATGGTAATCCATCTGACCCCATTGAATATATTGATGGGCCAGAAGTGATGGTTTATAGTTTAAAATGAAACCCATTCAAAAAAAATTTCTGTGGCTATTGTTTCAATTAAAAAAAAACATTGATTCATTTACTGGCATCATATAAGCAACACTGTGAACAAGGTTGGTGTTGTTTTTTGAAGCATCAACTTTTGCGTCACTATCCACTTGTATTATATAGCATCAGAGAGATGGATTTTCCTTCTAATAATCTCCATTTGTGTTCCTCTGAACAAAAAGGCATAGGCCTATATCTAGACACATGAGGATGAGTAAATAGACGAATGTAAATTTTGGGGTAAAGAATCCCTTTAAGATAAGTTTACTCTAATTCATGGAATTTGATGGAAATATCAGGGTTTGGGGAAATAGTTATAGCAAGGCTGTTTATGTTAGTATTGCATTTTTGCTCTCACCCATCTCACCTTCTTTGTCTCTGATTGCAGATATCAGTTCAAAACTTGAGCTGAGACGACAGCTTAGGTCAGACACAAGGAAAAACCGCAAACGATTGGTGAAACATTCGTGCTGTGCTTTGTGTGGTGATGTAAAATACATTCCTCCCCCTAGTAAGAATCTGGCCCCTTTACTCAGTCACAGATCTAGAGCTGGCCAGCCCAGCCAGTCTGTGTGCCAGAAAGATGCTGGTCATATCTCAGAGTCCCCAACCGCGATGAATTTCCGCTTCGAGAAATACCCCATGGTGAATCTGTGCAATGTAGCCAGAGTGTTTGACATAGCCTCTCGTGATTTCTCATGTGTCTTACCAGCCGTACTAAGACAAAAGAGGAAGTGCAAAAGAGTGCAGTGCTTGAGGAAAGAATTTGATTTTCTTGTGCATCCTCATCTCCACGGCATCAAGGAGTGTAGAAGTAAGATTGCCAACCAGTCCTGGGAAGTTTCCACACCAACCCATAGCTGTGCTTCTTTTTCATCAGGTGATCCACTATCTGGAGCTACGGGCAGCACGTATGTTTTAGACACAGCTGAGACTCCTGATGGATCTACCAAGGAACGGGATACTTGTCTTGCAAGGAATCTAGACTGCGAGAGTATGAGACAGACCGACGTCGAAGGAACTGACTCGGTACTCCCAGGGTGTGATGACAGTGGTCCTGTTTTGCATTTCTGTGAGAAAGACAAGGCCTGTCCAATGAACAACATCTCTCAAAGTCCTACCAGCCCAGCGCGTCGTGTACCACCGCTAATACTCAGACGGGTTGCTGTCAGTGGTTTTGGTTTCAGAGGTGGTGATGATGATGGGGAGAACAGTGGTCATTCACTGGATGAAGAGAAAGAGGGAGACAGTAGTAATGAGGATTCTGACAGTGAAGTGAACTCGCCTGAGAGTTTCTCCTGCCAGCGAGTGCAAGCCTACATATTTTTCCCTCAATCATCATGCGCTCGCACATACAAAGCCTGGCCCTTCCCTAGAACGGGCCCTCCTAACGACCCCAGGTCACCGCTGCGCACTGGACCCCGCTGGATTGTAACCACTTCATTTCCTGCTATCGTTCAAACTCCTCTCAGTGGAGCACCTGAATGCTTATCAGATAAAGACATTCAAAACGAAATGTACAAACCCACAAAGCAAAGCAAAAGCAGCGATGACACAAGAGAGGTACTGGAGGGGCAACCACTTTGTTCATTTGTGCCAGGGGAGAACACATTAGCAGTGTTGGAAAGGACTCAGAAAGATCCAGCACAAAGTCTTAATCCAAGTCGTACAATGACACAGGATAGTTTTATTTCGAGACTTGCAGACCACAACAGTTGCAGATTAGAAAGTAGAGACATGCTGGAGCAGCATCCTTCTGCATCTGGTGAAAAACACCCCACTTGCACACCTGAAAGGACTCCAAGGGGTCTAGTGCACAGTCCAAAAGTAATATTAACTCATGTTTCCAAACCTGCAGAGCCTGAGTCAAACCGAAGTCTGAAGAAAGGTTTGGAGGATGTTCTTGAGTCTTCTGTACCTGTAGTGACTGAACAGGTTAACATCTGCAAATTTAATGGTCTTGGCTATGCAACATCATTAGAGGAGTGCGGTCTTTTAAATAATCATTGCCTGCTCAAGAAGTCAGATCAGAAAGCGTTCTCAAGTGGGTCTGAAATTCAAGCTGATTTCATAAGGGATGAAGATCAAAAATTGTCCAAAGATGTTTCGGATCTTGAGATCAGTACCTGTCCTGTTAGCCAAACCTCAAGAGTTCAAACAATTGAGGATCAAGAGTGGAATGAAAATAGTGATGGACGAACTCTCTATAACCCTGGGTCGCTTTCGGAAATATGTCTTAAAGTAGAAATGCTAAAAGCACGGCATCCTCCTTTAGTGACGACAACGTCCGAAATGGACCAGGATGCTGATGCCACACTGCATACAGCCGGCAGCAATCCTGACTGTTCAGGAGAAGAGAAGCAAAAGCAAGGATTCGACAGCTGTACAGTTGCAGACTCCTCTTCTGAAGATGAAAACGAACATGTTACTAGTCTGTCATCAGATGACTCTGTGGAACAAGATGCTGCTGTGAGCTCACAGTCTGATGGCGATGGGACAAGTCAGATGAATGATGAAGAACAAGGCTACATCCCTCCACAATTTCCAGCGGTTGCCGATTGCTTCCTGGATGTTTCTCGAGCATATGAAGAAGACATCCTTGTACTGGACGTGATACAAGATGATCCCGAGTTATTTGGGGCTGTTGTCTCTGAAACTGTGAGTGAACAGGACACATCAGCAGAGGAGAATGGAAAGACACCGCCGAAGATAGAGAAACTACTAGCAGGGAACCATTGCAAGATTGTCTGGGACCTAAATGCAGATGGGTAAGTCATTTAATATTTAATAATTGTACATAATGATAGGTCTTTTTAAATGCCCGAAGAAGGCTGTATGACTGAAAGATTGCTGTTTGCATGAATGGATTTTTTTTTTTTTTGCATTTGTTCTGTTTGTTCTATTTGCCTTCATGTAATTTTTTTTTTTTTTTTTTTTTTTTTTTTTTTTTTTAAAGCTCCAGTGAATCTTGCCCAACTGCTGCAGACATCAAGATTGATGGTATGAAAGATGTCGGTTCTTTGACAGGTCTGAATGAAATATTTTAAACCATGTTAATTTGATTTTTGTTTCTGTCCTAATGCTGATTTATGAGTAGTGGTCGACCGATATTGATTTTTTTTTGACTGCCGATATCTTGGAAAGCAGGAGTGGCCAATAGCATGCATATATATAATATACATATGTGTTATATATATATACATATACATATACATATGTGTGTATATATATATATATGTATATATATATATATATATATATATATATATATATATATATATATATATATATATATATATATATATATATATATATATATATATATATAATTATTTTTTTTTTTTAACTAATATTTAAGAAATTTGTAATAATTTGACAATCGGTTAAAAAATAAATGTGTAAAATAAACATACTTATACTTTAGATGACAAAATATTTTTCACAAAGATATATTTAATAAAAATATAATTAAAAAGCAAGTAAACAATGTAACCAACAGGGTACTCCGTATTCTGGGAAGTTTGTGTGCATTGGGAATCATATTTTTCAAATAAAGCCAGGGCAACACTCATTTTACATACAGCACACAAAGAAAATGACATTAAATATGACAGCGGGCAAATGTATGAAGCGCAGCATAATTTTAAATTACAAGTTTAAAGTTTAAAGCATTCAATTCACACGGACCGACCATCACACAGAGAACACGCGATCATGCTACATAAAAATGCACACTTCCCAAGATCTCACAGCTGGATTCGACTAAGTTTGAATGTTCATTAGTCATTCAAAGATTTGTTTAAATTATGTAAATGCATATTTGCTTAATGCTGATGGCAAACGAGAAAGTATTATAATGTTTGCCTTTGTATTACTAATAATATAAAAGCAATCGTTATAATACTTTCAGTATACATTAATTACTTTGTTTATCTGTTCTATCAGATTATTAGACAGACTTCTATCTGTATTAGACAGAACTGTTAATGACGACAGAGAACAAGAGAACAGAATGTGAGCACTGTGTGCTCAGCCGTCAAAATAAAAGTCCTGCCTTGAACACATCGGCCAAGCAGAAAAACTTATCGGCCGATGCCGATATTTGAAAAATGCTACATATTGGATAAAATTTTGTTGTCCTTCAAATATTTGGACTTTTCCTGTCTTATTTTTACAAAAAAGTGACACAACTTCTGTTTTTCACCTACAGTTAAGGAGACAGACAATTACAGAGCTCAGCCTGTCCAGGGACTGAGCATTTCAAATTCAGAGGTCAGTTTGTATGTCTCTAAAACATTTAGTATTTGTAATAATATTGCTGACAATTTGTGACACTGGACCACAAAACCAGTCTTAAGTCGCTGGGGTATATTTTTAGCAATAGCCAAAAAAACATTGTATGGGTCAAAATTATAGACTTTTCTTTTATGCCAAAAATCATTAGGATATTAAGTAAAGATCATGTTCAATGAAGATATTTTGTAAATTTCCTACCGTAAATACAGGTCCTTCTCAAAAAATTAGCATATTGTGAAAAAGTTCATTATTTTCCATAATGTAATGATAAAAATTAAACTTTCATATATTTTAGATTCATTGCACACCAACTGAAATATTTCAGGTCTTTTTATTGTTTTTAATACTGATGATTTTGGCATACAGCTCATGAAAACCCAAAATTCCTATCTCCAAAAATTAGCATATCATGAAAAGGTTCTCTAAACGAGCTATTAACCTAATCATCTGAATCAACTAATTAACTCTAAACACCTGCAAAAGATTCCTGAGGCTTTTAAAAACTCCCAGCCTGGTTCATTACTCAAAACCACAATCATGGGTAAGAGGTTAACCCAGAAGGCCATCATTGACACCCTCAAGCGAGAGGGTAAGACACAGAAAGAAATTTCTGAACGAATAGGCTGTTCCCAGAGTGCTGTATCAAGGCACCTCAGTGGGAAGTCTGTGGGAAGGAAAAAGTGTGGCAAAAAAAACGCTGCACAACGAGAAGAGGTGACCGGACCCTGAGGAAGATTGTGGAGAAGGACCGATTCCAGACCTTGGGGGACCTGCGGAAGCATTGGACTGAGTCTGGAGTAGAAACATCCAGAGCCACCGTGCACAGGCGTGTGCTTTTGAACCAGAAACAGCGGCAGAAGCGCCTGACCTGGGCTACAGAGAAGCAGCACTGGACTGTTGCTCAGTGGTCCAAAGTACTTTTTTCGGATGAAAGCAAATTTTGCATGTCATTCGGAAATCAAGGTGCCAGAGTCTGGAGGAAGACTGGGGAGAAGGAAATGCCAAAATGCCTGAAGTCCAGTGTCAAGTACCCACAGTCAGTGATGGTCTGGGGTGCCATGTCAGCTGCTGGTGTTGGTCCACTGTGTTTTATCAAGGGCAGGGTCAATGCAGCTAGCTATCAGGAGATTTTGGAGCACTTCATGCTTCCATCTGCTGAAAAGCTTTATGGAGATGAAGATTTCGTTTTTCAGCAGCGACCTGGCACCTGCTCACAGTGCCAAAACCACTGGTAAATGGTTTACTGACCATGGTATTACTGTGCTCAATTGGCCTGCCAACTCTCCTGACCTGAACCCCATAGAGAATCTGTGGGATATTGTGAAGAGAAAGTTGAGAGACGCAAGACCCAACACTCTGGATGAGCTTAAGGCCGCTATCGAAGCATCCTGGGCCTCCATAACACCTCAGCAGTGCCACAGGCTGATTGCCTCTATGCCACGCCACATTGAAGCAGTCATTTCTGCAAAAGGATTCCCGACCAAGTATTGAGTGCATGACTGAACATAATTATTTGAAGGTTGACTTTTTTTGTATTAAAAACACTTTTCTTTTATTGGTCGGACGAAATATGCTAATTTTTTGAGATAGGAATTTTGGGTTTTCATGAGCTGTATGCCAAAATCATCAGTATTAAAACAATAAAAGACCTGAAATATTTTAGTTGGTGTGCAATGAATCTAAAATATATGAAAGTTTAATTTTTATCATTACATTATGGAAAATAATTAACTTTTTCACAATATGCTAATTTTTTGAGAAGGACCTGTATATCAAAACTTAATTTTTGATTGGTAACATGCATTAAGATTTCGTTTGGACAACTTCAAAGGCGATTTTCGCAGTATTTCGATTTTTTTTTTTTTTTGCACCCCCAGATTCCAGATTTTAAAATAATTGTATCTCGGCCAAATATTGTCAGATCCTAATTAACTATACATCAATGGAAAGTTTATTTATTCATCTTTCAGATGATGAAAAATTGACCCTTAAGGCTGGTTTTGTGTACCAGGGTCATATTTAACAGCACTGTGATAATTTAATGTGCTCTTTATTTGGCCATTATGTTTTCCAAAGGGGAAATTGGTTTGTTGCTGCTTTTGGCACAGAAATTAAACTGTACTTTTTTTTTTTTTTTATATTATATTATATGATTTTTTTTGTTGTTGTTCTGAACACATTATAATGAGCTGAGGGTTGATATTTGATATGTTCTTCTAGCAGAATGCCACAGACTGCAATAACAACCAAGAGATGAGTCAAACAAATGGAATTACAGTAATAAACACAAGAGCATCAAGACTTGTGATGGACACCTGCAGTAACGGTAGGTCCAAAACAAACATCAACTGGTTCTGTGCCACATTAAATATAGAAAATCTGAGATTAATCTTCCTGAAATGTTTATAATTTCACTTAAGAATTGAGTGTGTCTGTATATACTGTATGTGTTCAAATAATGAATCTAAGCAAAACCATCACATTCTGTTTAATGTCCAAGGGTATGAAGTGACTCCAAAGGAGACTTCCACTTTGAGAACTTCAAACAGTAATGTGAGTATACTCCATCTGTGACATGGATAGATGAGAGAGCTATTCTATTCATTCTACTAACACTTTACTGTTTTTAAATGGATTATCTACATAATATAGCACATTTCCAACCAAACTTCTCTCTGTGTCTTCAGTATTGTTGGTTCTACTTTAGTGAATATAACTCCTGCATGCGAAGTGTCTGTTGGTTCCTGCACGTACCAAGAGATGGAGATGAAAAGGTGTGTTTTATAATGTCATTCTGGTTCAGTGGTTTTTTTTTTTTTTTTTTTTTTTTTTTTTTTTTTTTTTTTTATGCGAGTGCCCCCTTCTGGTTAAATTCAGATCAAGTTGCACCTGAGTCATGTGTTTGTAGGCTATGATTGTCTTGAGGCTTGTTTTTTATGTTTTAGTTCTGCATGGATACAGTGAAGAAGTTCTGTCATACTGGGAAACATGCTCTTATTCTACGAGCAGGTAACGGGACTTTATTAAAGCAATTATGTTGATGAATAATCCCAGGTTGACTGAATGGCTTTTCTGTCTGTCTTCCTATGTGAGTGGAGGTGTTTATGGGATATTACAGCAGTTGTTCTCCCAGCGTGAGTTTCAGCGAAGAGATTGTCAATTCTCTGCTGTCGTCTCTCCTTCAGTTTTGTTTGCTGCGAGAATTTGAGGCAGTAATTAACTTGCTTCTCAAACACAAGAGGCTGGTGAGTGTTGTTGCTTCGAATGGTTTGCCTTTTTGGAATCTAATTTTAGATATATAATACTTTTTTTTTTTTTCCTTTCTTTCTTTCTATGTCAGCCTCCACCTGAGATTATGTTAGGCGCTTTTAAACTCGTGATGGAAAGAGGGCTGATTATCTCTGTACCTGAGCTCATTCACCTCACCTCAAAGGTGATGCTAACATTCAAAGCATCAAATCACAGTATTTTTTATATATATATATATATATATATATATATATATAAATGTATATGTATATGGAGTTAACAGATGGTGCCCTATTGCATCTTATTTCAGATTAGCTTTAATGTTCATTTAATGTGGGTTTGTATGTTTAGATTGTCGAGGCAGGATGTGTATTCAGTGTGGATCAGTGTGAGATCATGCAGAATCATCTCCAAATGATGCAGGTTCCTAGACAGCAAATGGACATTTTCCTTGCTGTTAAATGCAGGTATGCACCCTCCCACAGCAGATCATTTGCATTATTGGACTTTGTTGTTTTATATTACATTAAAGTGAAGCCATCATATGATGCCACATAAACATGTTGTTATATTTGTAGAGCTCTGGTAACTAATCCCCATACCTCCGAGCTGTCAGATCTGGCCCAGGCTGTTGTTAGAGTTGAGGTAAGATCCCTTCTTAATTTTCCATAATACTTCTGTAGATGTATATACACTTTTTGCTCCATTTTCATTTCTATATACTGCCATTAAAATAAAAATTCCATTATTTTCAGTATAATTCGTATAATGTGTGTGTGTGTGTGGCCAGATGCTGAAGCATCAGGAAGACTGGGCAGGACTGGCTCTAGTATTCTGCAATGTTTGTGTTGGGACACACAGTCAAATGGAACTTCTCAGGTTTTGCTGCTGCGTTACCATGGCACTGCTGAAGGAGCCCAAAGGCAAACTCACCCTACCGTATGAGCTGTTTGCTGAATCAGGTACACATTGTGAAGTAATTCATATGTACAGTAGCACTCAAAAGTTTGGAGTTAGAAAGATTTTTTAAAAACCTTTTTATTTTATTTTTTCCACTTTCTTTTTTATATGCTTTTAGTGAAACACATGCAGGTAACTAGGACATCACATACAGTTATGTTGTTCATATACAGTTAACTTTATATCAGTGGTTACTCTCCCAATAGTGTCAAAAGAGACAGAGAGAATTTTTTTTTTACTAAATAATAAAATAAATATTCATCATGAAAATATTTGGTAATGGTCCTTTCAAGTCCATAAAAGGTTCAAGGTCCCCTCATAGAACATACAAATCCAGAATATTTTCTTGGACAAATGTTTCACATATGAAAAATAGGAAAAGATTATCAATATAAAAATACTGATAAATTGTACATGTGAGGAAGCGGAGGGAAAACACACACACACACACACACACACATACTACAGTACATAAAAAAAAAACCTTTTTGAAAGAAGTCTGCATTTATTTAAACAAAAAAACATTTGAAATGTTATTACAATTTAAAATATACACTATACTCAACATTTGAAGTGGATCAAAACCTAAAACCAAAATGGTTCTTGTCTTAGGACAACTTTGATTAACTTATTTGATCCACTTCAAATGTTGACTACTATATTTTAAAAATGTAATTTTGTCAGTATCACGTGATCAATGTTGAAAAGAGAAACTGATATATTTTTCAGAATTTGTTGATGAATAGAAAGTTCAGAGGAACAGCATTTATTTGTCTAATAATGTCACTTTTGAACTATTTATTACAGTCCTACTGAATAAAAGTATTCATTTCTTTATTAAAAAAAAAAAAAAAACCCTGTCAGACCCCAAACTTTTGAACAGTACTGTAGGCTACCATACTTTTAATTTTATTTTAAGTGTTTTAAGTATAGTCCTTTACATCAGGGTGTGCCAAGGTTATTAATAAATAATAGAAAAAAATTATTAAAATAAATAAAACCTAAAGTTGTTTACATATATTCAGTTTCTATTACATGAAAAGTCATAGGTTTGCTATGTTTAAAAAAAAAAAAAAAAAAAAAATCAATTGGAAAGTGAGGATTCAGTTTCTGAATGAAATCCTGTCCTGTCTCTGAATGATTTCAATTATCTGAATGAAATCCTGACAGGATTCTTAATTGTTTGAAAGTTTCGGGAACCTTTGTGTTTTAAGTGGATTGTCATGTCTGTTTCTGTCAGTATGTCAGCAAGTCTTGTCCAATGACATGATAAAAACCATCCTGGGGAGAATTGGAGTCTCTCTGATCTTCAGGTACCACAGGACACGAGATTGGAATAAGGTGGGAGTGTGTCCTGTTTGTGGAAGCGTTCTGTACAGCAGTGAACCTTTGACTGACTGCTGTGTGTACTGTATGTCTTGCATGTGCTCAGGGAGTGAAGCTGGTCAGTGTGATGTTCAGACTGCACATTGAGTTTATCACTCTGAAAGGGCTTATGGGGAATGAGAACCGGGTGTCTCGCTGTCAGCTGGTCACTATGGCAACGGAGTTCTTCCTCCATAGCGGGAGTATTGAGGGAGCTTTGAAAATGCTGAGAGGTAAAGGGGGATTTTGTGTGTGCTGTTCAGAATCAGTAAATAAGGGATCATTTGTGTATGTGTTTCTGTTCCTTCAGCTGATGGCTGGTTTGTGAACTCCAGCATGTGGCCTTGTGAGCAGGCTGACATCGAAAATCGAAAACATGTCCTGACGCTCTTAGCTGAGAAGACGTCACACAGAGACGCCTTTGAGATTATTACCAACTTACCTGGAATCAGACAACCGATAAGTGAGTTATTGGTAATCATCATCTCTCATTGATGATTTAATTTTCTTATGCTAGCCAAGGTTGCATGTAATTACAGTAAAATGTTTTAAAATATATAATTTTTTTCTGTCCTATTTCTAAAAGTTTTTTTTTTTTTTTTCACAAGGATTTGCACAAATTGTTGCAAAGCAGCTTTACAGAAAATTAAGTTTCTACATTATATTTTGGAGTGGGTTATTAGTGGTGACTATGGCAGAAATGTACAGTAAAAGTCATGCAGGTAGTTACAAATTACACGTAATCAAACAGATGGTGAACACTATTAACTGCAATGATTATATGTTGCAAGTAAACTTAGCCATTGTGAATGTTATTTTTGGTCAATTTAATGCATGTTTGCTGAAAAAAAGTATTAAAGGGGTCATATGATGTGATTTCAAGTTTTCCTTTACAAGCTCTCGTGCGTAAAGAAGATCTGTAAATTTGCAAAGACTAAAGTCTCAAACCCAAAGAGATATTCTTTATAAAAGTTAAGTCAACAACGCCCCCCTGAAACGGCTCGTTCTAACACGCCCCCACATCTCTACATCACGATGTGGGAAGATTTGCATAATGCCGCCCAAATGTTCACGCAAAAAAATAAGGCATAACTTTTATTCTTGCTTTTGCTGCCGCTGCCATGTTGTGGAGATGCTGTTTTGTAGGGGTGTGACGAGACACTTATCCCACGAGACGAGACGAGACAAGACTCGAGACTGGGTTCACAAGAACGAGATGAGATTTTTAAACTTTTTTTTAAAGAAATCCTCGATGAAATATATAGGTAAAAATAGTCTTTTATTCAACTGAAAAACACAAAATGCAAAACAATGTAGGTGCATTTTGAAATCAAATTGTACTTTATGAAATTAAACATCTATTTTAATTTCAACTGACAGGCAAGTAATTGCACAAAATTATGGATAGTATAAATAAAAATAAATAAACACAAATATCCCTTTAAAGTGGAAGTGAAGCAGTCAGTCATGTTTATTTAGCAAACTGATTTCCACTTTACTATATCCAAATATCAACAGCTAGCTAGCTAAAAATATATATATATACACATAATAAACACAATTAATGTATTCATTTAAAAGAATAAAGCAGTGGTTCCCATGTTATTTTTTTCCCAATTCCATTTTTTTACTCCTTAAAACTCCTTTTTAATAGTTAAATTAAATTATATTAATTAAAAAGCATGTCTAATTAATTAAAATCATGAAACTTAGACATTTTTTTTACATTAGTTTATTAAAAGTTTAACAGAAATTACATGTTTAGGGCCCTTTTGAAATGTTATTTTTTTCTCACCATATTATTTCTATTTTTTTATTGTTACCAAATTTTTACCATGTCTAACTATTTGAATGCATAAAACAACTTAATTTATTCAATAATTTTTTTCTTAAAGAAGTTTTATGAAATTTTTTTCCCCTCAGAAATTCTGTTGTGTATTTAATTTTTTTCTAGTTATCAAATGAAGGCATAAAACATTAATTTCATCATTTATCTTTTTATTATTGAAAATTAAGCAAACTTAATTTTTTGCCAAACAAAGGGGATTTACTATGAAAATTAAAACATGGAAGAAAATTTGAGTGATTTATTCATTAAAAATAATGTTTGTTTCATTTTAGTAGTAATAGTAGGCTGTGTACATTCTACTGAAAAATGCATTCTAAATTCAAACCGGACTTTTATTTTGACGGGTTGCCGTGAATACCTTTACAGTTCTGTGTATGTGATATGATGCTAGTTTTACTCAAATCAAACAGTAAAATGCTCAAGTGACTCTGAGCGATGTTGTTCATGTGTTTACGTCCTCATTTAATGAGAGGGCAGACGCTGAAATCACTGCGAGCGTCACGCACGCTTCAGTGTGTGTGTGTAGTAAATGAACCACGTGTCTGCGACCTTCATAAACAAAGACAGGCTGAACATGCAAGATTCATATTTAAATCAACTTTTGCGGCTTTATATTTACAGATACTAATCCATATCGTTATTTGGTTTAAGTGTAATTGCCTACTTTTGATCAATTAATTCAAAATGTGACAAATTTCGTGACATTCCACATTAAACTGTTAATTTTGTTTTTATGACTGGATAAAGACTTCACTGCGTAATTTTCCCGCTTATCATGCGGCCACTTTCCTGCTGTGAACATAATATCTTACATACCACCACTGGTGAAAGGGCCAGTGTAATGCAAAATATATCTGAAAGGTGTGCATGAGGATATTGTCACCTTCTCGCGAGACCAGATCATGTGAGACACATAGGATCTCGTGAGATCTCGTGCCATGAGATCTCGTCACACCCCTACTGTTTCGTTGTGAAAGTGAGAATACTTTGTTTGGCCTTCCAAAAGAGGACACAATAGAAATCAGTGGTTAAGTTGTATTTACAACACTGTTCCAGAACAGTTCAACCCAAATATTTAGTGTGCAGAAAGTTTTATGAAGGACTGTTTCCTGATCCTGGGAGAGAAGACTACAGTGCCGACTGTTCTGACTTGCAGTCTGTAAGAACGTTTACATATGTAAAGGATTTGCCACTGACTATTTAAACGCGAGTTTTGAGCAATGTAAAGTAGAGCTTGTTGTTTGTCGTTTCTCCAATCACAAATGCAGACATGGCTTTATGTTAACACGGCGCGATGCAACACAATGCATAAAAACACAGTATAAATCATTATAATCTGTAATTATGTCCCCACTGGATGCTGTGGCTCGTTTGTAATGTCTCGCCGGTGTTCTGATCGGGACATGCATAAAAGTATGACAAGGGGTGTAACATTTCCGTCACACGCTTGAGGCATTCGGCCAATCACAATGCACTGTATAGCTGGCCAATCAGAGCACACCTCACTTTTCAGACCGATGAGCTTTGTAAAAATTGACGCGTTTCAGAAAGGCGGGGCATAGAGGAGCAACAATAATGTACAGTACGTGCAAAATAATGTGTTTTTTGAACCTTAAACCGCATAAACACATTTCATTATACCAAATACACAAAATACTAATAAAACTGTGCCTCATATTACCCCCTAAACTTCTTACAAAAAAACAAAAAATACTCCACCAACAAAAAAAAAAAAAACACCACCAAATAAAAGTAAGATTTCTAATTATTTTTTTCAGAGAAATTTACTTTTATCCAGCAAGGATGTTTATGCATGTATGTTTTTACCTCAGAAACATTCATTGTAGTTTAGTCTATTACAATTAGGACTGTCAGACTAATTGACTGAATTAAATTAAAATATATTGCATATGAATTCAACCTGAATTCACTTTTTCAGATGGTGTGCAGATAAACGACTATGCTGAAACATTCAATGTTCATCTGCGTCTGTGCTTGGCAAAGCAGACATTACCGGTTGCTGCAGATATCCTTGAGTTTATGCTAATACATGGTATGGTGCCTGATACCCTCCAGCTACAGAGCCTCATCCATAAACTGGGCAAACAGAACAACTGGAGCCGTGCCAGGGCCCTTTTTAAACGTGAGTAAGATAACGTCACAACATCTCGAAATTACCCGTTGCTGTTGCGTCACCTGAACTGATCATACAGGAGTCATTCTTAGTGAACTGTTTACAGTTGAGTCACATGTTGCATCCAACTGTCAGTAAGTTAATTTTTATTTATTATTTGTTTTTGTTTTTTACCTGATTTTATTTGTAAAATGTGAGATGTTTTTGATGTAGCATTGTATTGCCCAGCATGACACCAACACACAGGATATCCTGTGTACTGTTTGTGTGTGTCCCAGGTGCTCAGTCAGCAGGGTTTTACTCTGCGGTGGTGTGTGAAAGAGACTCTCTGTTTCTGCCGTGTAATCTCAGTGAAATTGAGATGACGCTGGCCTTCGAGATGTTCATCACCTTTATTAATACTAAACTACTGGCCCCTTCTGGAGCCTCCCAACCACTTCTCATTACACTCAGACGGTAAGTGTGTATAATAGACAAATGAGCTTATGAGCACTTATGTTATAATGTTTAGTCATGATTTGTGAGCATGTGCGTTGTTTGGTTTAGGCATGCTGATATTGAGGATGTAACGGAGAGTGTGTACTTGGCGGCTGGTTGTCGGCTTCTCTCTGCGGCTCTCATACCAAACCCTAAATTGAGCATCCGCTACACAGCTGTCAATAAAAGCCAAGAACAGTTCTTTCACCTGGACCGTGCATCTGCCCACAAATGGTTTTTGCAGAACGAGCGGTGGGCACGAGAGATCTGGGCAAGCTAGCATACACACACACACACACACACACACACTTGTGAACAGTCCCAAAAGTGACAAATGTCTCAGTCTAATCAAAGGTTAATTTATATGTTACAGACTGTTGAAACTGAGACTTCTCGAAACTAGTTGCACAATTTTTTGTGGTGTTTGTTTTATATATTTCTTTGTTAAAACATTATTGAAGGACAAGACTGCTTAGTTTTGAGTTGTGAAAAGAAAGGTTTTGTAATATTTAGTTTCATGTTCTTAACAATTTCAACTTTCAGAGATTTACATCGGAGTCTGCAAACTTGGAAGTCGTTCATGTGGAAAGGAAAAAAACATTAACAACAACAACCAACAAATAACAAATAACTGTTGCCCCAAGTATATAAATATATATTAAAAAAAGTCTAAAATAGTTTTGCATTTTTGAAACTAAAGGCTTTGATAAAGATTCAACACAGAGTTACTTTCACTGTTACCATTTGCCTTACCAATAAGAAATCATCCAATTCATTTGATGATTAAACTGCAAAAACATATGGTACACATGATAGCTCTGAAAGGCACTTATGTACATTCATATGAAAGACATTCCATCATTGGATACAATTTTGTCTAGTTCTGCAGTGTGCACATTTCAGTTTGTTCAGTTTAACTGAAAATTATTACAAATAAATTTCAAATCAATATCAATCTGAAGTCTACTTTTTACTGTATTTTGTCCACAGGGAGACAACATAATGTTCTTGTTTTCAAGTGCCATTTCTATACATGTCTGTCTTTTAAAAAAATGAGAATGCATTGCTGTGTGTATGACACTTTGACCCCTTTATTTAGTCATGGCCAATGGTAGTCTGTTTGGACAAGTTTTCTTTTCACTGTTGACACCTATTTGGTAAAAAAAAAAAAAAAAAAAAAAGATTGGCTCTTAAATATGTACAGCCAGTAAATAAGAAACATTCCTTATTGAAATCTCTTTGTAAATCCAATTTGGAATTCACTCATTTCATTTGAACTGGAAAATAACTCTTTTTTTTTTTGTAGTTTAGTAAGCAAAAATTATTTTTTTTTTATTCAAAAACATCACCAATACAACAACAAAACAAAATCCTTTTTGCCTCACTCTCATTCTTGTCTAAGAAATTTACATCAGAAGTTACTAATCCAGATAGTTATATCAATATTAATTTTCATATTTGCTCTTAATATTTTATTATTGGCCATAAATAACAATTAATGCTAACATTCTTTTATTGATGCAAGAAAATGCATAAACAGCCAAGAGTTTAAAATTAAAATACCATTGATTTTTTTTTTTATATATATATATATATATACTACATAAAAGTTAAGTTTTTGTAGAAAAAAAAAAATTATATATATAATTTTTTTTTTACAAAAACGTAACTTTTATGTAGCAAATCCTGTGTTGAAAACAAGGCAGTAATGGCTCGTTAGAAGTTTAAGGTGGTGCATTCTCAGGCTCGGACCTCCAGACTTCATGGCAGCCCCTGCTATTCTCCATCATCAACATCCTCTCAAGCTCCGGTGCCCCACATGCAAACAATATAAATATATATAAACTATGAGAATACTTTTTGTGTGCAAAGAAAACAAAAATGGCACTATAGGATGAAGCGGAGGAGATGAATAAAGTGGTTATTTTTGTTTTCTTGCACAAAAAGTATTTTCGTAGCTTCGTAAAATTACAGTTGAACCACTGATGTCACATGGATTATTTTAACTGTGTCTTCGCTATGATCGTGTAAAGATCATTGCTGTCTATGGGAGGGTCAGAGAGCTCTCGGAATTCATCAAAAATATCTTAATTTGTGTTCCGAAGATGAACGAAGGTCTTACAGGTTAGTAATTACTGACAGAATTTCATTTCTGGGTGAACTATCCCTTTAATATTGTAAAAGTTAATATTGAGGTACTTCATATTTAGACACAATATTGCTTGTTTTAGTCTATTAAATGGCTCCAAGGTCCATAAGTATAATGATTTATATATGAAGTTTTAAAAAATCTTTTTAATCTTAAAATAGTTGATGAACATTAACAGGTGTGTTTGATTAAGGAGACAAAACCTGCAGTGTTGGGGGGCCTCCAGGAACGTGGTTGGAAACCACTGTGTTATGTGACTGTGGCTCTTCCGGGGGAAACAGGTCACTGAGCTTGTGAGAAGTGGAGGTGTTCGGTGTTTCAGTTGATTAATATAGATAACGACTTCTTTAAACAGGCAAATAACAACCCACCTAATGCCTATTTTGCTTAGTCATTTATAATCTGATAATATTCCTGCACACACTCTCTTTGTTATCTATACCTGTTACAAGTATTTGCATGGGAAACTAAACCACTGTCTTAAAGTGCTCAAAGTAGCATGAAAATAATTTCTTACTTCCAGTTAAATATGTCAAGCTAAATGTGAATGTTAGGCCATTAATATCAGCTTGTTTGAATAAAAATTGTGCATCCATACATACCAGCCACTTGATGTCAGTATTGCTTTAGCATCAGCTGAAGGAAATATAATAAGCAACTTCCTGAGAGCTATAAAAATATGCAGTTACAATAATACTATGCAAAGACTGCTTCTTGATTCTTTCAACTTGAACTGAGTTAAACCTATTTTAACTGTTTCTGTTGATCCCAAACCTAAAGCTAACGTGACGGACATCACTAAATCAGACGTGACCATTTCTTGCAAGATCAATATTGATTCAATAGCTTTGCAAGATATGTGTTCAAAACCGTGCTGACGTTTGGGATCATTCATTGTTATTTTGTAAACAGGAATCGGCCTGTTTCTTTTCCACAGTGAATTGAGAATAACAACTTTTCATCATCATAATTGAATTTAGAGCAGCTGAATGCTTTGAAACGAGGTTGTCCTTCTGAGAGACCATCTGTGCTTAATTCTCCAAAGCACTTGGATAGATTTTTTTGCAAGCTGTCTGTCAGTGTACAGTTTTATGTACAAAATACTGTTGTGGAAAAGGATCAAATGTGATTATTTTAATATCTCTGACAAAAAGACATCTCTGCCAGCACATCTCTACAGTTTTGACAATCATTTTAGCAGTTTTGGGATTTCACTGCATTGTCAAAGATGCTAAATTAACAGTTGTGCCAGTCAAGAACATGAAAATCACATAGTATACAAAATATGCTAATATTACATACACATGTTCAGATTCACACTGACAGATTGAAAATACATTACACTATTCAAGGGCTGAAATAATAAAAAGGAATAATTGCATGTGATAAAGCTTTGTGATAAGACTTTGACAATGACATATACTAGTCAACCCTTTACTTTGGATAAATAAAATGACACACAAATGCAATCAAACAAACTAGAAGTGCTTTCTGACCCTCTGTGTAAGAAAATAAATCAAGTAGCAAAGACAGGAAGCATATTGATTTGGCAGAAGCTCCAGATGTGTAATTCGGCAAAAATACAGAAAGCGTAATTGAGTCTGTTCTTCATGGCATTATCTGACTGGGTCAATTTGCACTCTGCCTGATCAGGTCTGCGCTCAGGGTGGATGAGACTCCAGCCATGCCTTCCACACTGCCACTAAGACCAGCTCAAGTGTGCGTAATGTATAGAGAACCACGGTCTATAAATTACATTCGACTTAACAAGTTGGTAGGGGAGTTGCCTTCATAAACCTCACAGAGTAACAGCAAAATTGCAGCTGTTTAGCAGCAAGTACAATTTTGGCTCCTAACACTTCTTTTCTGAAAAATCCTCTGATTGGGATTCAAATAGAAGTCTTCAATATTATTACTCAACTTAATTATAAATTAACCAGTGACTTAATTTACAGCTTGCCCTTATCTAAAAATGGCTTGGTTAATAGCACTTTATCTTAGAACTAACGAAAGAAAAGACTTATCGTCTGTTTCTTGGAACATACACCTGTCATTTTTTTCTCCTTAAGGACAGGTTGCCCCATCGTTTGTCTGTGCCCACTCTTTACGTTCTAGTGCCTCAGGCTGGATAGATCTGCTTCATGCCTAGCTTCACTTATTTCCTCAGTTTCTTTTTTTTTTTTACTCAATGTATCTATGACTTTGCACCTGGCAAACATTTGTTTTGTTGCATTGAATATTTTTGTGATTACTGATTGAAATGTCACCAAGGTTATCTAGCTGGCTGACACAGACAAGAGGTTTTGTTAATGTGAGAATCACTTGTGATAATCTTGGACGCAGAAAGTTATGGATTAAAAAAAAAAACATACAAATTTACAAATTATTTGGCATTAATTGCTTAGTTTTTGTATTTAATATATTCTAGATTTATAAATGTATTTAAAAAATGTAATTTTGTAATATATTTTACAAATATATTTCTATGTTTTAAAATGTTGCTAAAAAAAATTAACGATTTTTATGACTCACTGGCCATCAGTTAAAACCATAAATTCCTGCTATAGCATAAATCTAACAAAATGGATCTGCATGTTCACATGGAATTGTCCAACAAGTTGTTTAGCAGAGAGGAACGTGATTTAGTGAGAGGAAAAATCTGGAAGTGCATTTAAGAAGAGAATGAGAGAACAGGAAATAAACCTCAGCTCCTCGAAAAAGCTCGACTTCAATTCAACGACAAGGTCGATATGGAGGAATCTGCTTTGCAAATGTGTCCCAGCAGGTCTTGACTGTGGTGTTGAACCCCACGGCAGTAACATAAACTGAGGAAAACAGCCTCAGGGTTGAAAATAATTCCTGTAGAGATCAGCGCGTTCCCAACTCTCTGCCCCACCAGTCACAGAAGCCACGCAGAGCAGGTGCACAGGCACTGGGGCTCTTTTCGCTTGTTTAACTTTTGTGACACTCTTCTCCACAGCTGTAACTCTTGGTGTCACTTCAGTAATGTGTGTGAATCTATGAGTATGTCAAGTCCTTCAAATGCTCCTGTAGGGAGCTTCAAATTTAACTGCTGGCAGAGGAATGTCACAGGCACTGAGGTAAGCAGTTCTTTATACTATATATAGTCAAATAAATGAAATGGTTATCAGAAGGGAGATTGTTACCAATACAGCCCAGTAACTTTGTGTGTTTCGCAGAGCTCTTCAACCTGGGATGTTGTCTTTTAAATCCCAAGTAAAACTCAACTTCTAAAACATGGATATTAATCTAAACCAAGCACTGTGTAGACATAAGTATTTACTATGTAACAGCAAAAATCAATCACAAACTCAACAGTGCTTGCTAACTAACTCTAAGCTAACTAAACTATCTCTATCTCCCATTTCAACCAAATATTCCAAATAATATTGATAAATACATTTCTAAACTTTCTCTTTCAGATTGTTCAATAAGTGCTGGAGTGATGGTGCAGTTCCACTGATAAGGCTTCAGTTTCTCCCCAACAATCACCTTGACAATGTCATACAAACACAGGAACACCACGTCCAGATAAGCACAGTCTGCTTAAAAAAAAACACTTCTACTGTGAATCACATCTGTTGTCCATCAGTTTTAGCCCTTAGTGTCTGTGAAAGAATGTCTTGGATAAACGCAGGACCAAAGACATCAAATATTTACAAAGAGCGACATTAAAATTGCATAAGCTTAAACAACCATATGTCTCTCTCGTACTCCTCGGCGTGAAATCCTCACAAGGATATTTTCTCAGATTTACGATGTGGGCAGTATTTGCTGTTTTCTCTCCTGTCTCATCCCCTGTGCCTTCACAGAAATCAGCGCTGATTTATATCAAACTCATTCAGAACCCTTTGAAATACTTCAGCAATATGCTACGACTTCAACAATGACAGCTGTAATCAACAGTTTGCTGCAAAGGGAGGAACGTTTTTGGCTTCTAATGCAAAATGAATATTCACTGAATATAATAGCAATCACCAGTATATTGAATTATAAACATAATTCCTTACAGGTGCGGCATCCACATTTCCTTTAATTGCTCCACTGTTTAAATTAGCCAACAATGGAGCCGTATGTGAAGGGGTGACGCTTGTAACATTTGAAATGCAAATACTGGCCTCTCTCAGGCTTCGACAGAAGTTCTGAATGAAGACCCTAATTAAAGCCTGAGGGACACATGGCAAAACCAATCTCTCCCTGTGACACGTCAGACACGAGAATGATGAATAAATTACCATGAGAAGATGAAAAAAGGGTTCATTTCTCAAAAGTTGAAAAATCTGCACTTGTTTGGGGCCAGATAACAAAAAGACTACAGTCCTTTGATGTACAAGAACGCTTGTTTTTGAGAACTGGATACACTGTAGCAATAGATTTGATTACCATTCTAATTTGGAATTTTGGGCAGTTTGCGATGACATAATGACAGGTTTTCCCACTCTGGTAAACAATATTAATGGTGAGCGAGTGTTAATATATTATTATAGATGTTAAAAGATGTTAATGGACCATATGCAGAGCCACACCCTCATATAGATCATGTGTTCTCTCCTCTAACCAAGATCTATTCCATTTCCTCTCGTCTGCTCTTAAATGGTGGGAAAGAGGGCTGAGAGGTCCACAGCATGAATGTGAGAGCTGATGTCTCAAAAGCCCGTAGTAATTAGCCTTTTTCTACACTTACATCAAGAATCCACTGAGAAGACAGTCACTGTCTGTCAGCCTCCTACGCACTAATATTCCAATATTCACCACAGAAATAACCATTATTAATGTTTCAAAGTTCACTCTTCAACTTCTCAAGGCTTCACCCTGTGAAGTCTTTGCTCTTGTGGGCTCATTTCTATAGCTGCCCTGAGATGAAGTTTCACAAGTGGAACAGTAAAAGGAGGGTCTAAACATGTCAAGTTGATGCAAGTTAAAAGAGCAAATAGCAAACTTTTATCTATCGCTGTCTCTTTCTATCATTCTCTCCTCTTTGTGTAGCAGCGGTATCTTAGATGTCTTTGTTTAGGGTACAAAGTCAAATCTTGAGCAAAGTTGAAAGACAGAATGTGGGCGATACTGCCTTTCGAAATTTTGGACCAAACTATAGTAAGTACAACAGAGAAACGCTCAATATTTCAGACATCCATCCATCCATATAGCCATCATTTCTTCTTTCCTTCCATCCTTCCATGATTTATCTCTCTATATAAGTGCCTAGAGAATGAATACATAACATGATGTAATCATACTGCTAAACTCAAATTGGCCAGAGAAAAACTCGCTCAGCACTTGTTGTAGGCATATATCATACTTGTAAAGGTATTTCAACCGTAAGCTTTCTTTTGTTACAGTCATTTACATAAGTACTAGTGAAAGTAAAAAAAAGTGTTAAAATAAACACTGAAAAGAAAACATAACCTTTAATACAAAATTTGACAATGTGTTTTATTCAAGTCAAATATATTTTGTGTAAACTATACATTTTACTGTAGTTACTCTGTTATTCCCGCAAGTCACCAGTCATTCATTTATTCTGTTTTACGGGAGACATGGATGAATTTTTATGTAAATCTGACAGACTCCCTGACTGTGTTCATCCATGGCTCATCCTGACTTAACAATCAACTAATGTGATCATTATACAGCTATTTAAAAGACAAAATACATTAGAATTCCGAAATCCGATATTTCAAACTATGAACCAATTTTTTTATTTTTTTTTACATTTTGAATGAAAAGAAAGCAGCATTGTGCTGCTTCATGATTTATTTTTTCTTAAAAGTTTAAAATAAGCAGTTTAACTTAACTACAGCTTAACTAACAGTTGCTGCAAAATGCCAACATGTTTTGCAAAAATTCAGCAATTAATAGGCTTTATTGACATCACTATGAATAAAATTCAACATTCAAGTGCATTGCTTAGGAACCTAAAGAAATAGATGAGCAAACTTTGTAGCCAAGAAAGTTTGTCAATGAAAAAAAAAAAACCTGGAAATATAATTGGAGAAATAATTGTGACAACCAGCCCCAGTCATATATGTCAGATTGATGACCCCAAACAGCTGCTCATTGCTGTATAATGAAGTATTTGTTTTGTTATTTTTCAAAGTAACTTTAATCTTACAGACAGAACAACAGGGTGCTCTCACATCTATAAAATGTCACCATGCACTCATCCATGTGTTCATGCATTTCTTCCTGTGTCCTGTGTGCTTAATGATTATTCAGTTAATCCACCTTCTGTGCATTACAGGTGATTAATGACTAACAAATATGTCACATGTTGACTTTACCTGATAGGTCTGAGTCTTTATGCCATCATGACAACAACATCTTGAACCCCCAATCGATACTGTTCTGTGACAAAAGCCCCGGGAGTTCATCCACCGAGCCAATCAGACTCATGCACTCCGCGTCTGATAACTTAATATGAGTCAATCTGGCACCGCTTATAGATTAGTCCATTTCTACATTTGCTTTTATGATCATTAATCTAATTTGTAGATAAAGAAAGGGCGGATAGGAGATAGTGATGATGGAAAAGAGGACATTCCTCTGAAAATGCTGAGAGATGGAAAGATCTCCAGGCATGGCTTAATTAAATACGTGTGGTGAGGGTACAGGTGCACATTAAGAAGGCAAGAGACAAGCCATCTGCTGCTACTGCAAGACATGCCAGGGATGAAATATTCATAAGCCCACAAAACACACACATACAAACACTCATGCACTTTAATATGGGCAGACACTGGCTGACAGCCTCACATGCACTTACACACTTGTATAAGCACAATAGAGTGTATACATATGCATATGCATATGTAAGTCACTCGCACACACTCACATTTTACAAAGCCTCAAACCAATTGGTGTCCTGGGCAAAGGATTATATGCACTTCAGCATAAGTCCCCGCTGTGGCCAGAGCTTTATCTCATTTACATTTTAGGCAACAGCCAAGAATATGTGCCTCATTTTGGGGGAGTCGTGGCCTAATGGTTAGAGAGTCGGACTCCCAATCGAAGGGTTGTGAGTTCGAGTCTCGGGCCGGCAGGAATTGTGGGTGGGGGGAGTGCATGTACAGTTCTCTCTCAACCTTCAATACCACGACTTAGGTGCCCTTGAGCAAGGCATCGAACCCCCAACTGCTCCCCGGGAGCCGCAGCATAAAATGGCTGCCCACTGCTCCGGGTGTGTGTCCACAGTGTGTGTGTCTGTTCACTGCTCTGTGTGTGTGCACTTCGGATGGGTTAAATGCAGAGCACTAATTCTGAGTATGGGTCACCATACTTGGCTGAATGTCACGTCACTTTTCACTCATTTTAGCCTCTTTCAATTACACTCCGGTTGTGACATCAAAAAGTTGAACCCCTCATTCACAAGTGACTGAATCTACACCTCAAAGGAATTCAGACTGAAAACCTTGATAAAACCTGAACTCGTATAGCCCGGAAAACAATAATAACCTTATTGGCTGAATCCTATACCTGAATATCGGTTAAATGTTTGACTGACAGTTCTTTAGATTTGTCTAATGAAAAATTAAAATGAAAAAAAAAAAAAAATCTAATAATTTAGAACTAATCCTGAAGGATCCTAATAGGATTCTTCTCATGATGTCAAAGTAACACAATACAAAAAAAAAAAAAAAAAAAACTTTTAGAAGACAGTTTGATAAAAATCTCATTAGGAATCCTAATCACATTACATTTTTTTTTTATTGTTGCCCCAATAAAAGAAATACAGAAACTTCTGGAAGCCATCATGACTTGTGCCTTCTGTCCATCTGATTACACAGTCATCCACTACATAAACACAATTCCCCAAGGGATAACACACTTTCCAATTGACTTTTGTCCCAACCACAAACTTCCACCCTGGTGAGAGCACCATTAGAGGATCCAAACAAGCAGATCCTAGTCTTGAGGAAAGTACCTCATGTAATTAGAGACAGAGACATCTGAAAACAAGCTTTAAGAGGCATTCAACTACATTATACACTGTATTTTTTTATTTTTTGCTGTAGATAAAGATTATTGGAGTGTGTTTTACAAGAAAATTTCAGTCATGAAGATTCTTTTGTTTTGATTCGATTGTAATTATTTGTGAAATATACTAGCAATTTCTGAGAGAAATTTATTTTTACATCATTTGTTTTTCAAACTGGAGTGGATTTAAAAGTATATAATATTTTAATTTGAATACAAATTCGATACTATTAGTTTTTTTTTTTTCATGTAAATTTTTTTCATTAACTAGAGCAAGTGTCCATAGCATTCGTTCCTTCTTTGAGCTGATTTGATATTTGTTACAGTATCTTGATGCACTTTATGCAGTGCAGGATTTACCTGAACTGTCAAAATGATTTATAAAAGTTTCTCTGTCTTTTTGTGCTTTTGTTTTTGATCTAAGAAAGGCTCAACACCTTATTTATTCAGAAGTATCACAGGAAGTTATAACGAACAGACATGTGTCTGGGGGGATTTGAAAATTAGATTTTGAATGTGACTCATTCCAGCAGCAGGAAGAGATTGTTCCCAGCAAAACAAAATGTCACATGATTCCATCATTCCAGAGCAGGCTTGGATTTTCTATATCAGACAGCATGTATTGATTTCAGTAAGGGCATCTGAAACACTCAAAATTATCTTCAAAGTCGTCCTTGTTGATTACACATTCCCTTGATTGCTTTTTTTGTTTTTTTTGTTTTTTGGTTAAGGTGCGCATGCACACAGATGGTGACTTTGAAGATGCTGCATGGGTGTAGGGCTCTTTACACTCCGTTTATAATTATAAGTTTGTTGCTGAGAGATTGGTGCTTAGGTGTGACAGCAGCTGGCAGATCCTTAAAGTCTGACTAATAAAACTTACAAACAGTCTCTGTAAAATATATGACACATTTGGAATGGCATACTGTCTGTAAGTTCTCGCAACAAACTCGTCATCACTAACTTCTTTACCCCACTACTGAATCTTCAACTTCACAGCAAAAAAAAAAAAAAAAAATCAAAACTTATGCAAAAGTTGTGAATTCACATTCTCTTTCTTGCTTGTCATAAAATAAAAAGCCTGTGTTTCGTGAAATAATGGCAAGAAACGTCTATTGAGTTGTCCGCAAGGGCTGCACAAGTAAACAGAAATACAACGCTATCAGTGGAGTGCAAATCATGAAAACAGGATTATTTTCAGTGACTCATAAACATTCAGCATGACTTGTGTAATCTAATTTATGAACAAATGACTCTCATGAACTGATTCTTTTTAGTGAATCAAAAACAGTCTGATTCCCAAACGAACAAGCCTGTTCTTTTAATTTATTGGTAGTTTGAATCACTCTGATGAATGCTTCACTGAACTGAATCAAAATCTGATTTACTTAATGAACTACAAGTTATCTGTATTATTACTGCCTAATTATCTATACATTAATGTGATAATTTACATATATTACGTATATTATTTAAACAAACACTTTTATTTTGAATGTGATTAATTATTTGACAGCACTAGTGTCTATTTATGATACTTTTTAACTTAGAAAAAAATAGGGCTACATCCTGAAATCACAAGACAAGAAGTGTCATATTACTAAACATGACAGAATCAGCAACAGCAACATAAATGAAACTGGCAAACAGCCCAGTGCATGCTGGGAAATGGCTACACCATAATAATTTTTTTTTCAGTGTAGGTCTATTTGAACTCAAAAAATGCATTAAACCAACTCACCTGCTGTGCTTGTTGGTTTCGACGTCAAACATCTGAGAGAAATGTTAGAAAAAAGCTGCTATGAGATGCATTTCTTGTGTTCCTGCAAACCAAACATGTTTACCCATACCAATCAGCTTACCTTCAGCACTTTCCAGGAAAAGATAAGACAAGGCAAGGCAAGTTTATTTCGTACATAATGGTAATTCAAAGTGCTTTACATTAAAGAAAGTAAAATAATCATGAAGAAAAATAATTAAAAAAACTTTAAAAATGATTTAAAATTTGACTTATTTAAAATAAATTTAAAACAGTTAAAATAGAAAATGATTTTACATAAAATACAGTCCTAAATGTAACTGGAAGCCAGTGTAAGGACCTGATAACTGGTGTGATATTCTCAGATTTTCTGGTTCTAGTCAGAATCCTGGCAGCAGCGTTCTGGATGAGCTGCAGCTGTCTAATGGTCTTCTTGGGAAGGCCGGTGAGGAGACCATTACAATAGTCCACCCTGCTGGTTATAAAGGCATAAACAAATTTCTCTAAGTCTTGACTGGAAACAAAACATCTAATTCTTGCAATGTTTTTTAGATGATAGTATGCTAATTTAGTTACTGCTTTGACATGACTACTGAAACTTAGGTCTGTCTCCAGAATCAAACCAAGATTCTTGACTTGATTTTTAGTTGTTTGACCCCTAGAATCAAGGTATGAATTCACCTTGAAAACTTCATCTTTGTTTCCAAATGCAATGACTTCAGTTTTTTCATTGTTTAACTGAAGAAAGTTCTGGCACATCCAACTATTAATTTCATCAATACATTTGCAGAGGGAGTCAATGGGGCTGTAGTCATTTGGCGATAAATCTTACTAAATCTGAGCATAAACAGCATAAACAAAAACATTGTTCTACCCCACAATTCAACAAACATTGAGCAAATACACACGTCACAAGAGTGGTGCAAGAATTGAGCCTTGTGTGACTCCGCATGTCATGGATGTCCACTTAGACTTATGCTCTCCTAGACTCACATAATAGCCTCTCCCTTCTAAGTATGACCTGAACCATTTGAGTACCATCCCAGAAAGCCCGACCCAGTTTTCCAGTCTCTCTAGTAGTATGTTATGATCGACAGTGTCAAACGCAGCACTGAGATCTAGTAATACCAGCACTGATATTTTTTTATTACCAGCACTGTCTTTATAGATGCTATAGTGAATTTCAAGTTTCGTCTTCCGCCACATCCGCTCAGCTTTTCTGCATTGTCTTTTTATAGTCTGAACTGCTGTTGATCTTCTCCAAACTGATTTCTGTCTGTTTGTTTTCTTACTGACTATTATTGGAGCAATATCATCAATAACATTCTTAACTTTTGAGTTAAAGGAATCAAGGAAAAGATCCACAGAGTCTGCAGACATGCTTGGTGTTAAAGATATAGCCTCCATAAATAGCACACTAGTGTTCTCGTTTATGCATCTCCTTCTGACAGAGACAGATCTAGATTCAGTGGTAGCAGAGATCAATATATCAAAGAAAATACAGAAGTGATTAGATAGTGCTATGTCCTTGTTTAGACCCCTACTGATGATTAAATCTAGAGTGTGTCCACCTTTGTGTGTGGGTCCATGCACATGCTGAATCAGGTCAAAAGTGTTTAGAACCGTTATCATTTCTTTTGTAGTTTTGTTTTCTGCATTATCTATGTGAATATTAAAATCCCCCGCAAAAGCAAAACAGTCAAACTCTGAGGAAATCATTGATAACATTTCTGTGACCTCTTCAACAAAGGCTGGAGAGTATTTTGGAGGCCTGTAAATAATGATAAACAGAATGCGTGGAGCACCTTTCAGCACAATTCCTAGATATTCAAAAGACAAGTACTGACCAAAAGACACTAGCTTGTATTGGCAGACATCTTTAAATAGAGCAGCTACACCTCCACCTCTCCTAACAGTCCTGCAGACACTCATAAAGGTAAAGTTAGGAGGGGCTGCTTCATTGAGGACTGTTGCACTGCAGCTGTCTTCTAGCCATGTTTCGTTTAGAAACATAAAATCCAGATTGTTTGTGGTTATAAAGATATTAATTAGAAATGGTTTATTTTTTAGTGAGCGAATGTTTAAAAATGCTAACTTGATGGCAGAGCTTTGTGTCTTTACATTAATCTTAGTTTGATGCATAATAGGCCGCAGATTAGATGATTTTTCCCCTTCGGCTTGAAAAGGCCTTGGACTTTCTATCACATGATAAAACTGAAATAGAGAAAGCTACAGGTACACTGGGTTCCCGCTTATTCTGTAAACATTTGTGACTGTTGCTGCTATTATAGCGGGGACCCGACACATATCACTGAGAGCTGCTATCAGTTGTTTTTAGTTCACCTACAGCAGATGGAGGGTTTGGGCCCTGGCGTTGTGGCAGTGGTCGGAGAGCTCTCACAGGAGCAGGGCCCACAGGCTTTGGTGGTTGGTGGGCCCGCCGTTTTTTTGTTGATATCTGCGGGCTTGCAGCGAATGAGTGAGAGAGTTTCGTCCCAGCATACACCGATTCCTCCATTTTCTGTGAGAAGCACAGAAGTGGAGATGCTGGAGAGAGGGATAATGTGTCCGGTGAGCGGGCTGTGTCTCTGGTCTCAGTCTTGTAGCTGTTTTGATACATGACAGTCTGTCTGTGAGGAGCTCTGTGGGCAGGGCTCAGCCGGGATAGTGTCCATCAGCAGTGCTTGTTGTGGCTGCATGGTGTTATCAGTGTCCTTGTGGGATATGCCAACCACTTGATGACTCGGACCTGGTGTGTGTGTGCTGAATGGATTGACACACTCTGCTGAAGGATGGCGGAGGGAGAAGTAGATATTTTCCTTAAGCACTTTAGCACCAAGTTTGTTTGGGTGGAGGCCATCCTGTTTAAACAGTTGTCTATGGCCCCAGAAAAGATTGAAGTTGTTGATGAAATTTACTCCTTTTATATTGCAAGATCTTTGTAGCCATGTGTTCAGCCCAAGCAACCGTGAAAACATATTTGTTCCCCTTGCTGGGAGTGGTCCACTGATGAACGACTGAACTTTGAGTCTTTGAAGTGTTTCAGAGAGTTCACTGAAGTCCTTCTTAAGGAGTTCTGACTGGTCTTTCCGAATATCATTCTTCCCCACATGGATGATGATTCGATTTGCAGTCTTGTGCTTCATCAGAATGTTCTGAAGTTCCTTGTTCACATCAGAGACCATTGCTTGGGGAAGGCAGCATGTTGTTGTATTTCTGCTACTAATGTTTTTGATAATAGAGTCACCCACTATCAGAGTCCTGGGCTCGGCTGCGCTCTGAGCTGAATGCCGCTGTCTGCTCAACCTTGAGCGCCTGTTAGTAGCGGTGTTAGCTGCTGGCTGATCTGATCCATGTTTAATCACATTTGGGGATTCCTCACCCGCATTCATTAATGCTTCAAATCTGTTCTCAAGATGTATAGGAGGTGGTAGAATACCAGTATTCACAAGCCTTGTTATAGTCAAATCTGGGGTAGAGGATGCTACGGCAGCAATACGAGAAACTCATGACAATCTGATGTCTCGTGTTCCTTTGGGTCTCGCTCCTTGTTTGTGCCATCGATTAATGTGGCGATCAGTTTCGGCTTGTTCCTCTACACTTGGTATAAACTGTTGAGATTCAGAAGATTCATGGGACTCACCGGCTGTATGCTGAGAGGGTCCATGACGACGGTCTGCTGAGTGTTCTGCCTGTTTTGGAAGTCCAGCAAGTAACTTTATTTCAAGAACCACAATCCTTTTTAGAAGCTTGCAGCAGTTCATGCAACAAGTAGATCCAACAGGAGTTATTTTTAGATAGACATGTGATCTTATGAAATAAAGACAATTATGTATGATGTTGATATATAATTGTATGATATTTATCAATGTCATACATTAGTAACAGGAGAGCAATGTTTTCAGTCATCTCAAATAATCAATTAATACACTTCCCTATACACAGGAGAGCCGTGTGTGATAATGGCAGTCATTCATAATCTACTAAGCACTGTCCTTGATAAAGCACACTATTCAAACACCAAGGGGCCAATTATCCTGAATAAGGATATATCACTTGTGTCAACAATGTACAATCAGTTTTGACATTGACATTTGTTTTGCTAGGTTGCCATTAATAATTGGAGCCTTTTACAGGAAATTATTAACTATGGAATGAGAGAGACAAGAGGTAGGAAAGCAGGAGGTTTTATTTTATGAGGTCTAGTCTATGCATGAAGAGGAAGATGTGAGTATATAGCTGCAATTCCCTATAAGTCTAAAAAACAATAAAGGTCCCAAATCAGACACAAGCTGATTGGGGAATGATGTAATTTAATAAATATTTTTTGGAGAATTGTTTCAGAGCAATGAAGTGCAAAATACTTCATGTTTGTACATTTCTACATTCATTGAGAGTAATGTACATTAAAATGCTCTCAGACATTTCAGGTTGGCATGGCAATTGTACTAGTTTCCCACAAACTCTTGAAATGTTTTTAGATATTAACTGACTGAGGCGTGTCATACATGCATATTGTTCTGATGTCAACTTCAGTTATAAACTGAAGACTGAAATACAATGAAACTCCATGAACCATCTGCCCATTCCTTGAGAAAACATCCTCATTTCATCTGTCTTGCTCTCTCTTCCCATTTTCCACCAGGAGCACCATCATTCTCTGCCACAAGGTTTTAGAAAACCTTTTTTTTTACCCATAACAATCATGCAACATTTTATTATTTTTTGGAAGATGAATTCAAAATCCTTTTGGCTTAAAATCACCGCCTGTGTTTCCTACCAACCCCCCTGTTTTAAAGGAATATCAGATCTCTCATGGAGCCCAGATTCATTCATAATTCAGCATATGCCTGTTGTATCCTCCTTGCGTATCTGACTCGCTCTCCCCTAAGAGAGCCCCTGGAATGAAGGATTACTGGGATGACATTCACACGAGGGATGGGGGTTTCCTTCAATCAGATCAATACGTCATAGAGAATGTATGTATTTCAGGGTATTTCTAAAGCTAAATATATATTTTTAATGAAGCTGGCAGACAGTGATTAATTGATCACCACAGAAATTGTAGAAATAACTCAATTTGTAAACTCTTTCAACTATACTATGCCTTTTATGCATTGTTTAACTTGTATTGAAAAGTCAAAAGTTTATGAACTAAGAGTCTCAGAATTTATCATTAGAATTTAGAGTCATTTATGTGGTAATCAAAGCACTCAGTCTCAGAGTGGGTCAAACTGCACTAAGAATTATTTATCGATTAAGAGCCTCACTAATTGATATTTATAAATAGAAGGATTCATCTCCGGTGAGACTGAATCCAGTGCGCTTAAAGTACAAGCTGAACTTCCTCACATGGCCCGACTCTACAGGGGATTTCCTGCCCTGAATCACAAATACAAAGCTACTGTAGCTAAGGAAATTCAGATTTTTAAAAATATGGATGATAATTAACAAGAGGAAAACAAAAAAAATCTGCAAATCTAAGAGCAGATTGAAGCAGAATAAATGAAGAGCTGGTAAAAGCCTTGTATACCTGTATTGTTTATAGACAGCTGAGGTAAATGAGTTTACTAACCTTGTGTTTCACTCTTGAGATCTCTGTTAGCTGCTTGTGGACAGATATTGGCATGAGAATGAGTCATGATTTGATCCACTTCACATCCTCCTCTGGAGTTTTCACTCAAGCGTTCCTTTTGTGTATACAGGCGCATCCCTTCATTATTACATCAAAAGCCTGATTAATTGAAAGCCCCTTGGAAACTCTAACACAATTGACTGTCATTTATTTTGTTAAAAACAAGCATCAGCCTCTGATTGTTGCCCAAATCCTACGCAAGCCCTTTAGCTGCCTGTCAGGTCAAACTTATTCAAGCTGGGGGGTAATTCATCATAATGACACCGCAATTGTGATTTAGGATTCAGCCCTATTCACTGATGGTAATGGGAAAAGTACAGCTCAGGAATTAAAGTCAATGTAGTATCCTGAAATTGCGCATACTATTACATGGATCTCCTGTCAGGAACTTGTATAGACATTTAACGCTGGTGGTTGGCAGGTTTAAACACATGATTGATTGACTCAAGAGCCAGAAGCATATTTATTTATCTTTATTAAATTGCTGCTCTTGTTTGTGTGTGTTTGTGTGTGTGTGTGTGTGTGTGTGTGTGTGTGTGTGTGTGTGTATTCACTCCCCAAATTCAAAGCTATTTCTTGGATCTCCAGATTAAAAAAAAAAAAAAAATTATACAGACTATTGTATCTCATTACTTTTGAGCCAAATATACTTATACTGTACATATGAAAGTTAATGTGAAAACTGCAGTGACAGGTAAAAACCTTACTGTATGGCAAGGTATTTTGCTTTGTTTTAGGTTTGTGTGATAATACAAAGTTTGTCAAAGCTTTGCCAGAATCCTCCAAAAAAAGGGCATGCATGAGACCGTGCAAGACTGTTTGGTTGCGCATATGCAAAATACTATTTGCTATATATGGCACCGTTTGATTTACGAAATGTATGTTATGCTTATAGTAAGTTTCATTAGCCAGAAGCTTCGATCAATATCATTGACTTCCTGCACCTTTTAAAGACGACTTAACACATCTTAACACCTCCTAGGATAATGGTTTTAATTAGATTCAGCCAACAACCTTACAATATAAAAATATACAGGCTGAGGAATAAAGAGAAAAATCTTTAAATAAATATTCAGACATTGCAGAGAAGGGAAAACCTGTAATGCCTTTTGTTTGGGTGGTGGAGCTCAGCATTATTAAATATTCATAGACTGATAGATAGGGATACTTTACAAATCCCCTATGGCAAACTCATGCAACATCTCAGCTGGCTAGGAAAACAAAGAGTCATTCTCATTGCAGAGATTTTGTCATTGTACTTAACTCAAAGAAACTAGCAAAAATTATGAATTTAACCATGGGGAGTTCATAAAAAAAGTCTGTAAAAGGCCAGTGAAGTTTAAACTGCCTTTACATGCTTTGAGATTAAAGGTGTCAGTGCTGTTTTTGATGTTTAAATGTTTTTTTGAGAGAGTTAAAAATGGGCAGTCAGTTTGATAATTGTCCATCTATCCTCTCGTTAACATGCTTTTTGCAATGCCGATGAAGAGGAGGGCAGGTGCCTCTTTCAGCACAACCCAGCTGGCTCTTCAGTCCTAATTCATCCTGCTTCAAGTGTTATTGGCCAAGCCCAAGCTAGAGGTAAATCACACAATAAAACACTGCAAAATAGGATGCCGTTTCTTATACAGCACCCTACACAAAGATAATTACAGTGGCATCATAGTAATGCTGGGGCGTTTTCCATTGGACCATTGTATATGGTTCTCTGCCTTGATCCTTTAGCTGTAGATGAAATGGTTAAATGTGACACTAGCAAAGCATAAATCAATGATTCAATTTCTGGAGATAATAGAAACGAATGCAATGTACATTTTCAAAGACTTGTGCTATACCTGTTAATGCTTTTCAGAAGTAGATGTTTTTGAGGGAGGGACTTTCCCATTCTACTGAGTATTTGATTGTACAATTGTAAATTAATTCTGAATGAATGAATTGATGCTAGAGTCATCAGTATTTTTGGTCCATTTACACTGAAAGGAAATAATGTAGATTTTAATTTTGTTAACTTTCAGCAATACACTAGCATATACAGGTGCATCTCAATAAATTAGAATGTTGAAGAAAAGTTCATTTCAGTAATTTAACTCGTGTATTACATAAATTCAATGCACACAGACTGAAGTAGTTTAAGTCTTTGGTTCTTTTAATTGTGATGATTTTGGCTTACATTTAACAAAAACCCACCAATTCACTATCTCAACAAATTAGAATATGGTGACAAACCAATCAGCTACTCAACTCAAAACACCTGCAAAGGTTTCCTGAGCCTTCAAAATGGTCTCTCAGTTTGGTTCACTAGGCTACACAATCATGGGAAAGACTGCTGATCTGACAGTTGTCCAGAAGACAATCATTGACACCCTTCACAAGGAGGGTAAGCACAAATGTTCATTGCCAAAGATGCTGGCTGTTCACAGAGTGCTGTATCCAAGCATGTTAACAGAAAGTTGAGTGTAAAGAAAAAGTGTGGAAGAAAAAGATGCACAACTAACTGAGAGAACCGCAGCCTTATGAGGATTGTCAAGCAAAATCAATTCAAGAATTTGAGTGAAACTTCACAAGGAATGGACTGAGGCTGGGGTCAAGGCATCAAGAGCCACCACACACAGACGTGTCAAGGAATTTGGCTACAGCTGTCGTATTCCTCTTGTTAAGCCACTCCTGAACCACAGACAACGTCAGAACCGTCTTACCTGTGCTAAGGAGAAGAAGAACTGGACTGTTGCCCAGTGGTCCAAATTCCTCTTTTCAGATGAGAGCAAGTTTTGTATTTCTTTTGGAAACCAAGGTCCTAGAGTCTGGAGGAAGGGTGAAGAAGCTCATAGCCCAAGTTGCTTGAAGTCCAGTGTTAAGTTCCCACAGTCTGTGATGATTTGGGGTGCAATGTCATCTGCTGGTGTTAGTCCATTGTGTTTTTTGAAAACCGAAGTCACTGCACCCGTTTACCAAGAAATTTTGGAGCACTTCAGGCTTCCTTCTGCTGACCAGCTTTTTGAAGATGCTCATTTCATTTTCCAGCAGGATTTGGCACCTGCCCACGCTGCCAAAAGCACCAAAAGTTAGTTAAATGACCATGGTGTTGGTGTGCTTGACTGGCCAGCAAACTCACCAGACCTGAACCCCATCAAGAATCTATGGGGTATTGTCAAGAGGAAAATGAGAAACAAGAGACCAAAAAATGAAGATGAGCTGAAGGCCACTGTCAAAGAAACCTGGGCTTCCATACCACCTCAGCAGTGCCACAAACTGATCACCTCCATGCCACGCCGAATTGAGGCAGTAATTAAAGCAAAAAGAGCCCCTACCAAGTATTGAGTACATGTACAGTAAATGAGCATACTTTACAGAAGGCCAACAATTCACTAAAAATTTTTTTCATTGGTCTTATGAAGCATTCTAATTTGCTGAGATAGTGAATTAGTGGGTTTTTGTTAAACGTGAGCCAAAATCATCACAATTAAAAGAACCAAAGGCTTAAACTACTTCAGTCTGTCTGCTTTATTTCAGTCAGTAATTTATTGAGATGCACCTGTATATGTCTACATATCTCTTTGATTTCATAAGATCTTGCATAAGACATAAGTCTGTCAATTTAGCTTGGTCCTCTCCCTTCACAGCTAACATCTGTAAGTGACATGGACATTTTACTTGGTCTTTTCTGGTCTGAAATGTGGTAATTAAGTGTCATTAATTGACATTCCCCCCAGTATGTAATTACAGACAGAGAGAGGGACAGCAGCAAAGAGAGAAACAGCTTTAAATTACTCATTCATGTGTGCAGTGGAAAGTTTAGCCATCTTGTAAGAAGCATAGATTTACATAGGTCATCCTCAATTACTCTGGAATGATTTTTGGTTATGGTGCTGGTTTCATTTCTTTCCAGAAGACTGTGAGGTGAGCACAATTACATCTGCCGTTTAACCTCCTAGCCCTCGATTTAGAATTGACCCTGTCATGACAGACTCAGATCAGAATAAAATACGATGACGATCAGTTAATGCGACTGAGGTAATTGTTGCAAACGATCCCGTTTGGAGAGAGACTGAAGTAATGATTTGCACAGCGATTGGTCTGACACGACTGATCATGGCAAAACTTTCTGACAAGACCTTCTGATCTATCTATTCTTTAACTTGAGGTTGTTTTTGTTCTTTAAATAAGTGTCTTTTGCTTACTAAGGCACCATTCGGTTTGGTCAAATATACAGTAAAAACAGTGTGCATTGTGTAATTTGATTACAAAATTGTTTTCTATTTTAATATATTTTTTACATCTAATTTATTCTTGTGCTGGCAAAACGAATTATCCGCCAGTCTTCAGTGTCACATGATCCTTCAGAAATCATTTTTATATGCTGACTTGGTGCTCAAGAAACATTTCTTGTTAACAATAATTAAAAAATACTAACATATTATGTGTGATTAAGAGTAATCATTTCTGGCTTTACTAAAATGTTTATTGCCTGTCCATTAAATAATTTTAGCCATTTTTGTTGACAAGAATAAAAAATAGAACAGGAAATGAAGGGGAAAGAGAGGTGAATGAAAAATGTTGCAAGCCAGATTCAAACTTTAGCCACACCTCTGATCGATAATAAAACCTCTTGAGCCTTGACTCTGTTATGTAAGGTGATGGAAGTGGGAAATGACTCTGGACTAAAAGTCTTGATGAACTTTGCTATAAAAATATCTTCATCAAACACAGGTTGCGAGTAGATCTCATGTGTGACTATCCTTCACACCTGGAGTAAAGAAGTCAAGCAAATTGAAGTGCAGGTTGCCTTCACATTACGACGGGTTCCAATCACACCTCCCACACGCCAGCCAATCAATTCTCATGCTTCACAGCACCTCCCACGCAAGTGTTCCCACACCGACCACGCGAATGTTACACCCCGATAACCACGAGAGGGAGAGAGAAATGGAGAGGGAGAAAGACAGACAGGTGGACAGACAGAGATGTATTCCTTCACAGCTGTTTTCTGTGAAAACAAATTAAAGTACCCCATGAGTACTTCAATTGTCACCTCATAAAAGCTTTAAAAAAAAAAAAAAGATGTCAAATATGAGAAGAGCTACAAAAAGGATGGGATAGACAGCCAAGAATAAGAGGGATGGCAGACGAGACATTTTTTTCGGCCACGCTTTTCTATAATGAAAGTGTATGAGCACATCAAGGTCCAAAACTGCAAAACAAAAAAATAAATTAAAAAAACACCATAAAATTATACTTTTATGGTGTTAGCTTTCTCATTTTGAAGCTTAATAGCTTGATAAATTATAGTGAAACCTGGATATTCTCCAGAGAAAGTCATATGGAGCAACATGGGAGTGAGTAAATAATAACACAGTTGGTGAAATATTCCTCGAAGTTCATGCAGGAAACACTGTTAGAGCTCCACAGATCAACTCTGATAACTCTGTCTTCCCATTACTATGCAAATGACAGGGATCAATTGTTATTGATCATGCAGGTTCTCTCAAAATGAATCTGTTTGATTTTTTTGTCCAACACCAGTCTCCGTTCTGCGTACAAGGGTTTATAAAAGCAGTGTGACGGCAGAAGATAAAGAAAGAAGTCTTAGAAGAATGGCCTCAAAAAAAGGGGAGAAGGAAACAGATAGATTGAACTAAAAAGAAAATGGCCTTGAGACAGGTGTTGACATCATACTAAGTGTAAAAGTACTGGTGCTGAAACACTTCCATAAAGTTCTATACGTAAAGCTGTAAGTTGCATAAAGAGTTATATAAAGTCTGTTTAAATATAGCTTCAGCTGTTTTTATCAATGACTCACAACATTTTCTATAACTATTAGATTCAGACACTCGTGCGTCTACTTTGGCCCGCACCTGGACAGAGAATACAGGTGAGGCTGGTGCCATGATGGCAGCCATTCACTTACACAGCAAGAGCTGAAATGGCCAGCATATCTAATATGCAGAAATTGCATACAAATTCTGATCCACACAGATATGAGTTAAATTAGCTTCCAGACTGTTCCCCTTGACTCTAAGTTGTTGCAGATCTTTAAACCTGTTATGCTGGCTTTGTGTAACTAAGGTTGGATTAAAGTATCACCAAATTCAGAATGAACGACAATTAAAACAGTTTAATAGAACAATTTAATGATTTAAACATAAAAAAAAAGAATTGTAGAACAATTCTGTGATTCTAAGAAAAAGCAGATGCAAAAATAGCATGATGTACATATGTATATGCTTAAACACTTTCCATGTGCGTGCATGTCTGTGTAAGTGTGTGAGTGAACGCATGTGTGTGCACGTCACAGCTGGGTATATAAGTGCCTCTCTCCCTCCTTCCTGAGAATACCCACATTCATTCTCCTCCAAGCTCACAAAACAGATTAAGGTAAGAGATCCTATCTATCTATCTATCTATTCTTTAACTTTAGAGTCAAACATTAGAGTAACAGAAGATAATTGTAAACAGTGCTTGATAACTTTCTTGTCTTTCTAAAATGATTTACTTAATACTTTTTATCTATATAGGCTTAAAATATCTTTAATCCTTTACACCGAGTTGACAAAAAGTCTGAAAAAATAGTTAATTTGTTACATTAAATAACATTATATTCCTTGTTATTTTCTATTATGTATTGATTACTGATGATAAAATATTGATATTGATTACATTTAAAGGATAAATCATTTTTTTTTACTTAACTTAAATTTAAATTTTGCGTATTTAAAACCAAATTAAAATAAGAATCAAAATGTGATATTTATATTAAAATTAATAATGAAAAACGGTATATCAGTAAATAATAAATTAAATAAACTAAACCGTATATCAGTAACAATACAAGTAAATATATAAATGTAATATTAATAATAATAAAATAAACAATTAAATAAAAAAAACATTCAATTGTATGGCAGTAAAAACAAACAATTAGAACATAATAAAATTAGAAATAATACATTTTTTAAAAATATGCAAATACATTTAATATTCATAATAATAAAATTTATAATACAATTTAAAAAGAAAATGCATAAAATTGTATGGCAGCAAAAAACTAGGAAGTCTTAAAAAAAAGGATTTCTTTTAACATACTTGCCTCTCTCTGCTCCTCCTCTAGTTCACATTTGCAGGATGAACAGCGGGGTGTGCGTGTGTGTGATCCTGGCTGCGCTTTCTGCCTCCTGTTTGGGTCGGCCCCGCTCCTCTTCCCCTGACACTGATGACAGCCCGCTCCCCTCGCAGCTGGATGCCAGTTTAAGTGGGCACCACCGGGTCGTCCGCTCCACCAGCCTCACCCTCAAACAGCAGCCAGCAGACACAGACCCAGACACCCGTGCCAACCTCAGCCAACTGCTGGCCAAACTCATCTCCAAAAAAGGTGAGAGACAATTAAACAACCAACAATGATCCACAATGACAGAAAGAATGACAACGGTTTTCAATTGTCTTGAAAACCAAAAAATGTAGCTTCAGCAAATGCTTGGTTTTCTGCACAGACAGAAACACAAAGAATGAGTAACAGTGAAACTAACTCATACTGCAGTACATACATAAATGGACAACAGGAAGAGCTGGAAGGAGAAGCAGACAAATCTGCTCTTTCTCTGTTTCCATCTCTTCTGCTCTCCCTTTCGTGTTTGACTTTCATGCTCATTTTTTCTCAGTGTATGTCCTTGTGTATGAACACAGTGTTTCTTTTTCAATCATTTGAAAACTAGCCATGAGCTCAGCATTTCCTTTTAAAAAATATATTTTTTAAATATGTGCTAAAAAATCTAAAATGCTAATTGGCTTATTCTTCGCTACACATAAACACAGAAATACTCAATAAAAAAAAAATTTAGAGCAAGTTCATTTTTAGGAGGACAACAACAGGAAGGTAAAATAACAAACGAGCAGATAAAATCATTACATGAAACTACAGGTTTCCACATAACGAAAGGAAAACCTTTGTCACGCACTGTACAGTAGCTCCAGGTTAGCGTTGCTGGGCACTCACAAACACAAACACAGCCGAGTGAAGCATGTTTATGCCCGAGGTGTACAAGGGGCGGATATTTTTGGGTCAGGTGTGCACCATTAAATTGCGTAACCACTCATTAGGGCGTCTCCTATTCAAAGGGGATCTAACTATTATCATTCCTAATCACAGGAACGGGGAATTGCGCCTCTGAACATGCAAGCTCAATGTGACATGACATTTTATTAAACACTAAATTGTAAACAAGGAGCATCTGTAATGTGTGTTTGTGCATGTGGATCAGGTTTTTCATACATTATAGTGTCCAAATATTCCCACAAGGATAAAATGGGAAGCCTTTATGGTCTCCAAAAGGAAAATAGTTTCATAAACAGATAAATAATGTCTAAAAATGCTGAGAAGTTTTCTTCAAGAGTTAAATTTAGGTTAGGGGGCAGATAATATCATTAGCCCAGTATATTAAAAACAGCCAATGGAACGTCCAATGTGTGTGTACGTGATGAAAACATTCAGTGTGTGTGTGTGTGGTGGGAACTAACTGATCCCATTAATGAGAGTCCTAGTTTCTCACCGTACTCAGTTTCTCACTAAGGTCAGCTCTCTCTCTCTTTTAATAACTGTGAGTAGGAGGTGCAAGCTTCACACATGTCAGCATGTCACAACAAGTCTACAACTACAAAGAAATGATAGTATGTATAGTGTGTTAAAATTCTCCCATCTGTTGCAAACAGTATCACACCCTTGACAACAGATTGAATGACACCTAACATGCTGTATGTAGCTGTAACGTTGCCCAATCATTGCCACACACAGTAGCGTGCCGCTCAACTCAATCGTGTTTTTTTTTTAAATCACATCTATTAAAAATAATTATTACAATTCACAGCAAGTCAAGAGAATCCTGACTGTTTAAATGCCATTTTGACACATCTAATAAAAAGCAAGAGTTCACACTGACATCTTTTTTGTTTTGTTTTGTTTTGCCATTAACACCATCAATCACTCACTCAAGTATGATTTATGTTTTAATGAGTGACAGAAAAAAAACTACATACAAAGCAACATTCATATATTACATCTTGCCATTTAGAACAGGTTTTATGTAAGAGATGTTAGAAAGTGATGATTTATACTGTAAATCATCAGTGTTTGAATGGAACTAACTCCAGAGATGTGTATATATAGAAATCCACTTTTTCTACTTATACATATTTATACCATGTCACTCACTACTAGTTATATACAGTATTTAGGATGTTAAGAGATTTTGCATTAACTTCTTTCTTTCTTTCTCTCCTAGGTTCTGTTCATCGCAGCTCCTCCAAGAACAACAGAGCAAACAGCATTAACCACCGGATAAAAGATCGGGATTACGTGGGCTGGATGGATTTTGGCCGCCGGAGTGCTGAGGAATATGAATACTCATCATAAAATCCATATATATCACCTGGTTCCTCATCTACAAATAAAGAATATATTTATTACTACTATTGTTATTATTATTTTAATGTACATTTAAGAAACCAGTATAATGCAATATATACATATGCCTAATTTTGCAAAAAAAAAGACAAAAAAGTCTCAAAGTATTGTTGTTGTTTTTCAGTCTTGTCATTTTATTTGTCACATATGCAGTGCTTTTTGCATAAAGAGAACCATTAAGCTGATGTGCTTGTCAGATTCATGAAACCACAGTTTTCAATAAATCAGGTCAGCATTCAACTTTGGCCTTAAATCCTACAGACTCCAGCAGTTTGTCCATCAAAACAGCTCGCGACCACAAGAACTCGCTTTTAATGGAAGGAAATGGCTTAACAAGACTTTGCGGCTCAGGAAGCCTCTTTGCTTGAAAAGAAAGTGAAAAATCAATAAATGAGTAAATGAATTAATGGAGGAAATACTTTAAAGCAACATTAAGTGGAGGCATTGGAAACATTTCTGGTTAAAAAAGACGATTTGAATTATTCAGATGCTCTACTAAGACAAAGACAAAGAAAGTAGAAAGAGTTAGAAAAGAGAGGGTAGAAGGTTCCTTATACTTTAAGGCAGACTCAAGGGATTTATTGAGCTTCATACACTGTCCAAGGGTAAAGATTTTCATTTGACAGGCACACAGAGACGGAAATAGACTGGAAGACAGACAGATGCAATAGACCTCTCTTTATAATAACATGCCAACCATCAAGCTGCAGAGGATATGGCATATGTCTTCAGACTGGTCAGCCACCACATACACGTACGTCACTGTCTACTATAATTAGACAATATTTAGATGCCCAAGAGCTGGACAGAACTGTCATATTCAAAACATCACCCTTTTCCTCCACTGACCCTTAATAAAGGCGAAATGCTACTGAGGTGTAATTTAATACTGGCCAATGAGAACGAATGTTAATCGCATCAAACCCTCAATTATAGATCTAATCCAACATCGAAGACGTATTACATCACATTAGACCACCAGTGGATTGGATTCAGCTTGTCATTATTTAGTCAAATGGGAATAAAGTTATTGGAGTCAGTACTGTTGCTGGGCAGGAACACTGAACACTGAGGTAAAACTTTCTCATTGGGACCATTGGTTAGATTCTGGGTAGCTGTGTTATCTTAAACTTCTTGCCCTCATTTAAAATGATGAGCAATTGTTTGTGTTATTTTGTGTCTGGTTGAAGCAAATTCACAACCAAAACATGGATACTTATTTGTGACCAGAGATTAACATTCTCTGATGGACATCTCATGATATAATTGAAGATTTTTTCCCCCTAAAACATCTCTTATTGGATTTGCCCCCAAGCCAGTGGAAAAGTCATTGGAGTGCACAGTCATATTTAGTCTAACCTAAGAAACATCTTCAAATGATGCCCTACCTGCTTCAGGATATTAAATGCTACTGTTTGGGCTGATTCATCTTTATAGGTCATCTTTGTTGCTTATGAGAAATACTCCAGAGTAAATAATTCCAGTCCTGTTCTCATGGCAATACCACAAATAACCAGGTCTTTTTTTTTCCCCTTGGACACTTCATTTTGAGAGCATGTCTGAAGTAGGCAAGAACTGAAATTAGGTTAGCCGCCATCCTGTCTGGGATAACAAATTGCTACCTTTCACTTTTGTCTTGTACTTCTTCAAACAAACAATACCAAACAGTTATGGGAGAAATGCAACCCATTCACATTTCATATAATAGAGGAAACATTCTGAATGATCAAAACTATGAAACCAAGTCCAAATCATGCATAATATGAAAAAACACATAATATGACAAACCACTGCTTACCTCATTCCTGCGACAATTCTTCGAGCCATTTTGGAAAATGCGCCAAATTACTTCAGTTTACCTTTGCTTCTATTTACGGTTGTTTTAACATGTTAAGTCCTGAAATAAGGAAGGAAAACAAATGAGTGAAGACACACTGACCTCTAGTGACAGTTGTGGGTAGACAAGAAGCATACATTTTATTTCTCTGCATTTACAGTATTTTTATTTGAAAATAAAATAATTCAAACGAACATTATTGCGAAGTCACTAATCTAAAAGCCTTTCCCTTGTACGACCATTATCTGAGAGCGACTAAATCTCAAAAATGTTATGAAACAGGTGGTGTTAAACAGCACATTAGAACGTCTTAGTGCACATTTCAAATAACATGAAACAACAAAACAAGGTAAATGAATAAATAAAGCTAATAAAATCGCTATAAACACAAGTGCTCAGTGCTCATTAGTGCTCTCCAACGTTTTCCAGTTGTTCAGTAAAAACTCTGACATGACAGATGACTGAAATACAGGCACTCGCTTCTTTACATAGAAAACCAGCAAGACAGCAGCACTTTCTGAAATCAGTCTATACATGTAGCCAATAACCCTCAATTCATTCACCCACTCATCACATGAAAAACTACAACTGGCACTACATTATTAAAGATTTGTCTTCTAAAAAAAAAAGGTATAGACAGACCTGGGCCATCCTGTCAGTGAAGGACGTCCCTGAGACAGACAGATAAATATAGACAGAGTAATGGAGGAAAAGAGAGTTGGTTGAGGTGGGTGATTAAACCAATGCTGCACATCCTATCTGCTAGCATCAATACAGAAACTCAAATGCCATCCTTCAAAACCAGTAGGCAACCGTGGAAAATATTTTATAGTTGCCAAAAGCAGGAACAGAACACCATTGATTCCAGATCGATACATTTTCATATACCCTGTTAATGCCCTCAGCTCGAAAAATACACATCAAGTGTAATAACTGAACTTAGTTCTTATTCATAGTGAATGAACCATACATATGACTGCAGATTTTCTAGTTCATTTGGTTTTTGTAGATTTTTTCCTTCCTGCATGTGCACTGGCTGGAAAGTCAAAGTGAGGTCAAAGGTTACATATAATCAGCACCATCTCTACAGGATACATGTCACATCAGATTGTACAGGGCAAATCAAGGAGTTAGTGAGGAGAAAACATACAGACCTATTATAATGAATTAAAATAACACTTTAAACTACCATCTGCATATGTGTGTTTTTATTAAGATACAAATGAATATTCTCTCTTCATTTACTCACTTTCATGTTGTTCCAAATCTTTATGCATTTGATTCTTCTGCTGAACACAAAATAAGATATTTTCAAGAGTGTTTATAACCAAAGAGTTTTGGTTCCTATTGATTTCCACTGTATTTTTTTCTTTTTTGTATTTTATGCATTTGTTTCCTCTGCTGAGCACGAAAGAAGATATTGAATGTTTCGAATGTAAGTATGTTTATAACCAAACAGTTTTGGTTCCCAGTGATTTCAACTGTATTTTATTGTCCATAATGTTTAACTGTTTAGCTGCCAACATTTTTCAAAACATCTTCTGTGTTCAGCAGAAAAAGGAAATACAGGTTTGAAACAACATGTAAATAATGTCAAAACGTTTCTTCTGAAAAGGCCAACAAAAGTCAAAGAGGTCCAATAATTTTGTCTTCTGTGAAGTCAGATTTGGAATAATATAAGGGTGAGTAAATGTCAGAATTTTCTTTCTTTTTTTGGGAGGGGGGTGAATTATCACTTTAGGTGAGAGTGTTTTTTAGTGTATATTACAAGTTATGACTAGAATTATGTGTTAGTAAGTTAGTGAGGTACAATCCCCTGATTGTGTGATTCATTATTATGCATAACTTATTATTTAAGACTTGTTTGCTTGGGTAGTTTAGGAGCCAGTAGCATTTCGTCCCCTTGAGGGCCGGGCCCCTTCATTGCCATACTGGCCCCAACCATAGCAGGATAGCTTCGATTCCTCCTCATACCTTCGTTTAGTGGACTAAAGGGGGACCCTGCCCTCCGAAGCCCACCCAAAGGACCTATAAGTGGGCTTGGCCTTGGAATCCCTCCCCCCGTTGCCCCAGAAGCCCCAGGGCTTGCCAACCCCAACCTTTTCAGCTTATCAACCAAGTTGAGACTGTACATACTGACATCAGTTTGGCTCTCACAGTCTTTAGCCTGAGCCCCAGACACCCCTGCCACCTCTTTCAAAATAGACCTTGCTGGCTTGGAAGCCAAGAAGTTTTCATAGGATGGGCTCTTGAAAGAGAAAGGCATGGAGGTGTCTGCATCAGAAACCGCTGAACCTGGGCTGGGAGTGCAACGGGTGGGGGAATTTGGTGGAGTGATGGGTCTGTTCGGGTCGGGAGGTGGAGGAGGAAGAACTGAGGTGGAGAAGAGGACTCCTCCGCTTCCTCTGTCCCAGCTCTGAGGCTGGTACACGGCAGCAGAGATGCCCCTCTCCTGCAGGAGGCGAACCAGGCCCAAAGATGTGCTGAAGGTTTTGGTGGAGTCCCGCAGGTTGGTGAAGGACTGAGACTGGGACAGACTCATTCTCCGAGGGGTACACGGCGTGGCGGCAGGAGTTGAGCGCAGACTGCTTGATACCACGCAGGACGAGGTGGGGACGGGGTTTAAACTGGACAGAAAAGCAGAAAATGATGTGCCAACTGGCTAGTCAGTTATTGTCTCAGTTAGAGGACAGTACATTACCTGGGTGTCACCCTTGTGAGCTCATCAGATGGATGGAGGATTTTGCAGGTGGTGAAGGTGTAGGTTGAACTTGTGTGAGCCATGCATTTGCCTGGGAAATACACTGGAAAAGATACAAAAGTTGAGAGTCAAACAAACAGAGCTTTCATTTATTTTTGTCTAAATGAATAATTTATGAAAGTTATGAAAAGTATTATATACATATAATACACTTTTCCTGGAAAAGTTAATTTATTTCAGTAATTCAACTCAAATTGTGAAACTTGTGTATTAAATAAATTCAGTGCACACAGACTGAAGTAGTTTAAGTATTTGGTTCTTTTAATTTTGATGATGTTGGCTCGCATTTAACAAAAACCCACCAATTCACTATCTCAACAAATTAGAATATGGTGACATGCCAATCAGCTAATCAACTCAAAATACCCGCAAAGGTTTCCTGAGCCTTCAGAATGGTCTCTCAGTTTGGTTCACTAGGCTACACAATCATGGGGAAGACTGCTGATCTGACAGTTGTCCAGAAGACAATCATTGACACCCTTCACAAGGAGGGTAAGTCACAAACACTCATTGCCAAAGAAGCTGGCTGTTCACAGAGTGCTGTATCCAAGCATGTTAACAGTAAGTTGAGTGGAAGAAAAAAGTGCGGAAGAAAAAGATGCACAACCAACCTAGAGAACCACAGCCTTATGAGGATTGTCAAGCAAAATCAATTCAAGAATTTGAGTGAACTTCACAAGGAACGGACTGAGGCTGGGGTCAAGGCATCAAGAGCCACCACACACAGACGTGTCAAGGAATTTGGCTACAGTTGTCGTATTCCTCTTGTTAAGCCACACCTGAACCACAGACGACGTCAGAGGCGTCTTACCTGGGCTAAGGAGAAGAAGAACTGGACTGTTGCCCAGTGGTCCAAAGTCCTCTTTTCAGATGAGAGCAAGTTTTGTATTTCTTTTGGAAACCAAGGTCCTAGAGTCTGGAGGAAGGGTGGAGAAGCTCATAGCCCAAGTTGCTTGAAGTCCAGTGTTAAGTTCCCACAGTCTGTGATGATTTGGGGTGCAATGTCATCTGCTGGTGTTAGTCCATTGTGTTTTTTGAAAACCAAAGTCACTGCACCTGTTTACCAAGACATTTTGGAGCACTTCATACTTCCTTCTGCTGACCAGCTTTTTGAAGATGCTGATTTCATTTTCCAGCAGGATTTTGGCCAGCAAACTCACCAGACCTGAACCCCATAGAGAATGTCAAGAGGAAAATGAGAAATGAGACCAAAAAATGCAGATGAGCTGAAGGCCACTGCCAAAGAAACCTGGGCTTCCATACCACCTCAGCAGTGCCACAAACTGATCACCTCCATGCCACGTCGAATTGAGGCAGTAATTAAAGCAAAAGGAGCCCCTACCAAGTATTGAGTACATGTACAGTAAATGAACATACTTTCCAGAAGGAAAACAATTCACTAAAAATGTTTGTTTTTTTTGGTCTTATGAAGTATTCTAATTTGTTGAGATAGTGACTTTGTGGGTTTTTGTTAAATGTGAGCCAAAATCATCACAATTAAAAGAACCAAAGACTTAAACTACTTCAGTCTGTGTGCACTGAATTTATTTAATACACGAGTTTCACAATTTGAGTTGAATTACTGAAATAAATGAACTTTTCCACGACATTCGAATTTACTGAGATGCACCTGTGTGTATCCATGTGTGTGTGTGTGTATATATATATATATATATATATATATATATATATATATATATATATATATATATATATTAGTGCAGTCAAACGATTAATCACGATTAATTGCATCTAAAATAAAAGTTTTTGTTTTCATAATGTATCAGTGTATAAATGTGTATATTTTTTATGTATATATAAATACAAACACATGCATGTATATATTTAAGAGAAATATGTTATATATAATATAAAATATAAGAATACAAATATATAAATATATATACACATCTAAATATTTTCAAAATATACACCATATGTGTATTTATATATACATAATAAATATACACAGTACATATACATTTATTATGTAAACAAAATCTTTTATTTTGGATGTTATTAATCGCGATTATAGTATTTATATGTCCAGGACAATGGGCAAATGTACAGTTTTTATTTATTATTTTTAAATAAATAAATACATTTTATATTTAGTTTAGATACTAAAGTCATTATTTCATTTAAGAACTAGACACAGCAAATATATAGTTCAATTAATTTTGTCTAAATTAATATTTACCAAATACATGGTTTTAAAATAACTTGAGAAATCTGTTAGGTTAACATATAGAAAATTGTTTGTTTTGATTTTTTAAATAAATAAACACTAATAAAAAAATATATAGCTCATAGTGAATAAGAATTCTCTCTCTCTATTTTATATATATACACACACACACACACACACACACATTTACACAATGTATGTCCATATTATACATACAAAAAAAAGTTTTCTTAGCAACATAGTATTATAATGTCAGTCTTTGAATCAAGTTTTTGAGTATAAGACACAAAACTTACTTGAGAACTCTATGGAAGCGTGACCTGTGCTGAGACATGGTGACGGGGAGGCTGAGGGGGCGAGGCTATGGGCAGGAGGGACACTGGAATTGGATGTGGTTGTGGTTGTGGTGGGAAGGTTCTGAAAATACTGCTCTCCAGGTTCATCTTCCTCATAATCGGCATAGTGATATACTTCCTCCAGGTCCAGCTCCAAGGGACGGAAGCCTTTCGGGACCACACCAGGTCGAGCATCCAGGATACCACCCAGATTAGGCTGAGCCAACTGCTGCCAGTGCTGAAGCGTAGCTGAGCCTAGGAAAAGAAAAAGACACGAGGGACGCTGAGAAGTGTGTGATTATATAACCTTATTTACACAGCAGCTACATCAGGTCAGCGTGAAAACAAACACATGTTAAAAATGGTGCAATGATGTGATAATGAAAAATATAGAATGAAGGAAAGAAAGAATGAGAATATCAAAAGGAACAAGAAGCAGTGACTTTATTGAAAATGAAGAGAAATTTCAGAACACAGACTTTAAACAAAATGAGAGGTGAAAAAATATGAGAAAGTAAAAGAATTACAGAAACAAAATATGGATGAAGAGTAAGACAAAGTGAAAATGTCCATTTTCATTTTTTGTCCATTAGGTGGCAGTAATAAAATACGAAATGGAACTTCTTCCTCCAAGAGCTTTCACAACAAACTTTAAAATCAGTATTTCAATCACTACTTCATGCAGCTTTAGCACATTTCATCACGACACTAGAATATATATAACTGATCAGACTCTTTCACATCTCACATACACAGTTTAGCATAGATGACACACAAATTAAGTCCTGCCTTTTTCATCATACTAAAGAGTATTTATAGAATATATGAATATGCATAACAGTACCATCATATGCAAAATAATTTGCATTAGCCATGTAATACAGTGGAGGGAGTTTTTCTTTCAAAATTTCCATTTGTTTGAAATGAAAGGTTTAGGTGACAGAATTTTTCATTCTGGTGAACTATTTCTTACATTTATCAATTTTCAAAAGTATACCATAACCTGATCGCTAGTGTAAATGTATCCAGGAGCGGGATTCTCTGAAGTACGAGTGTTTGCGAGGATGCATTAGCCCCCACAGTGAATTGAAAAACATCATAGTGGGTGGACGTGGCCTGGAACGGTAACGAAGAAATGTCTTAGGATAGACATTTTGGGTATTTCGGTCACCTTCCAGAGGTTTGACAATCTGGAGCTTGTCGGGAAGATAGGGCCGGCTGGCCCAAGCGCCCAGGGACATAATGCTCTCGCTGTGCACCAGCCTGTTTGAGTAATCTCCACTGTCCGCTGGCTCTCGATTACGCCTCTCCCGCTCCCCCTCGAAGAAGAGACGCTCGCTCAGACAGTTCTGCCGTCGCAGAGACAGTCGCCTCAGAGCGAGTTTGAGCTCCTCAGAGCCAGATCGCTTCTCAGGGGCGTCCACACTGCAGTCAGAAAACAAGGACAGTTGTGTGGTTGAAAACAAGGCTCATTCTTAGGTTATTTGTTTAAAATCATTTTAAAGGATGCTGAAATTAGTCACATTATTTGATAGCTTTAACTTTGTTTATTCTGTAAGGCAAAATTTATGCAAAAATAATTTAATTATTTATTTATGATTCTCAAAGCAGCTGCTCATATGATAAATCAAAAGCTCAAATGTGATTTCATTTCTTCATTTGGGGTAGCAACAAAAAATATCAATCCAGTACAACCCTATCCTAATTAAAACTATAATTAAATAATCCAAAAATAAAAATAGGCCTACTCAAAGAAACATCCCAAACAATGAATAAAATGTTCAAATGATGAATCAAAAGTTTAAACCTTCATTGCAAATGGGAAATCAAATGCTTAAACTGATCAATTATCAAATCAACTATCAACCTTATAACAGTAACATAGTGTGAATTATTATATCTAGTACTAGAACCTATTCAAATGATAAGTACATCAATTGTAATGAGTTGAATTAAGTGTAGGTAAAAAATATGACTTTTGGAAGTTCAGCTCTGACCTTTTCAAAAGAAAATATTAATGAAATAAAACAAATTCCTGAAATCTTCTAATACAAATGCCATTGATTCCTGAGAATGACCCTCTAGCTCAAATTCAAGTGTGCCAGTGGCTTTCAGTCCCATGAATATTTAACATACATATATTGTTTCCCCAGCAAAGTAGCGATGATTCACTTAAAGGTCAATTTCAAGTTATTCGCTTACAGCCTCTGTAAACATGACCTCATAATAGACTCACGCAGCATCTGAGGGGCCGGTCTCCTGGAGCATGCTCTGTGTACGGTTATCAGGCGCTGCATTGTTGCTATTGCTGTCAGAGAGGGCGGAGCCAAGGGAGGAGAGCGTCTGATTGGACCCAGGGATGTTGGTAGCAGAATTAGCAGATCGCTGTCTGACAGACTGGTTGATGTTCTTCACGGTCTCAAACACACGCTTATGACGAACCTTGAGACAAAAGCTCTTTTTGTTACGAGATATTTAACTAATTCGGATTATGGCAATGATAGAAAATATGCTGTATTGGAAAGGAAAAACAGGGAGGAACATTTCAAACCTCTGTTCTTCATTGTCAGGATTCTCCAGACTCAATTCCTTCCTCATGGTTCCCTCAATTTCAGCAGCCAGGGAGTCCTAAAACACACATGCACACAACACAATATCTACATAGCGATCTTTTATAGAGGACTGTCACTGATCCTTTACATGCTGCATTCAATCTTAAAAAAGAAAAAACAAGAACTACCAGATTTCAGAATAGCTTTTTCCAGTAGGCATAAAAACTCTAAATTCTACCATGTAATTTTGTAATATTGTAAGTTTTTATGTGTGTGTGGGACGCCTCATACCGGCAGAAAATTCCTTGTATGTTATGCATACCTGGCCAATAAAATGTTGATGACGATGAAAAAATATTAAAATTTAAAATAACTGTTTACTATTTTAATATATTTTAAAATATATGTTAGTCATGTGAAGGCAAAGCTGAATTTTACTGCACTGGCCTAGCATGAGTTATATAACTCTTTGTGTGTTTGTGTGTGTGTGTGTGTGTGTGTGTGTGTGTGTGTGTGTGTGTGTGTGTGTGTGTGTGTGTGTGTGTGTGTGTGTATGTGTGTGTGTGTGTGTTTACCATGGGAAAAAGTCCCAGAGGGTGATAGCGTCGAGGAGTTCCTGCGGACACACTGCGGTTCCGTAGGTTCTTGAGCTCCTCTTGAGCCTCATGGAGCATTTCAATGCACTCTGAGTATTTCTCCTCCAGCTCCTGCAGCTGTGTGTGTGAGGAACCAACAATTGTCAATAACATTCACACAGAAAGAATGAATTAATATATTATGAAGGTACATGTATGTTTTTGTATGGTGAAAAACTTGGAATATTGATTTATTATATCTAAAATAAAGTACCTCGACTGTAAGCTGTCTTTGAGCATCTTTAGCTGCCGAAAGGTGCTGAGAAAGTTCTTCGTTCTCGACAGCAAACTGTCCAAAACATACACAAACACATAAATCTCAGAACATCTTTATCTCACATATTGTACTATTCATTTACCAATAAAGTGAAAGAAGAAAGACGAAATGATTCTCACTGTTTTGGCTTTTTTCTGCAGGTCCACTATCTGAGAGAGAAGGTGTGTTATTTCCTCCTGTTGGCGAGAGGCATCTTCAGTTTTTTTGGCCAGTTCTTCTGCTATACTGGAGATCTGGATGCTGGACTGCCCTTTATGAGGAGAAAGGGTGGACTTATTTTCATTTTGTCAAAATATAGAGCAATACACCTCCACTTAATCCCTAAAACAACATATCCCTCACTTAGCTCTCTGACGCAGTCATTCACCAGCTGCTGTTCCTTCTCCTCATAGGACTCGGTCTCAGACTTCAGCTGACTCGCCTAAGGACAAAGATCAAGTGTGTCATTTTTAAAAGTTAAAATATAAATAAATCAAACTGTTTCATTCTGGTCCGTGTAATTCCAAAAAACATTCAATCATCAAATCAAGATGTGGCATTTAACAAAAGTAAAAAGATTGCAATCTTTGTATGGTGGAGTCAATAAACCTCCAGAAACATGAAATCCCATCCATGTTAGTTCACTGTGTTTTCAGAACGACTCTGAATTACAGAGGTTATAGACATTCGGTAAGATTTTCAATCTACTGTGATCACAGCATGCATGCACGCACAATAGAAATCAATTCTTTTTTTTATTCACACATGGAAATTGGGCAGAGGCACACACATTGCCCGGGGCCAAAATGTCTTCGCCTTAGTCTTGCCAGTTAGTGTTCCTCATATTTGTACATACACTACTATTCAAAATTGTTATTTAATTCATTTTAAGTGAAATCAATGCTTTTATTCAGCAAGGACGCATTAAATGATCAAAAGAGACAGTAAAGACATTTTCTACTTCCAGTAAAAACTGTACTTCTAACATTTCTGTTCTATCAAATAATTTATCCTTGCAACTACAGAAATAAATTAAAATAATTAAATTCAAATATATTAAAATAGAAAACAAAATTAGAATAATAAAATGACTGACAAAACTGCAATAAACTTTCACTATATTACCACTTTCTGCCCATTCCAAATGTTTGAATGGCAATGCGTTTCTAAATGTTGTACCTCTGATCTGAGAGAGAGATTTTCCTCCTCCAGGTCTCTGAGTTTTGCTGCAGAATGTCCAGAGAGGAACCACCACGGGCAGAAACTCCTGCCCTTCCCTGTTGACTCCTGATCCAGAAACAAAAGACTGTATGACTAAGAAATCAATCCTACTACGGGCATACTGCAATTCTGCTTGCTTTATTTTCATGAAAGAACAATTCTGATTCAACAGAAATAATAAGTGTTGAGGTTGTTGAAAACTGTTGTACATTATACATTTAAAACTACAGCCGAGAAGCCCTTAAAAACACCTGAGCTAATAATATCCTAACTGAAGCCAACAGAATCGGTTTCACTGGCCCGGAGCGATAGATAAAAGAGGGCCGGGTTATAAAACAGTGGACTGACGTGGGCGATCCAGACCCCTCTTCGATCTCCTCCACTGCATTAGTGTAGAACTGCAGGAGCTCATCTTTTAGATTCAACTCATGGTGCAGCTGAGCCACCTGTGCACAATAATATAAACACAATTTAAACAACAAGAATTCATTCATTAGTCACACTTCATTGCTAATTATGATTTCTCATATTATTACTAATATTATTACAGCCATGAACTGAGATCAACCATAAAAAAAGCTTCTGACAACTGAGAGCCAAATTCACTAAGAAGTGAACAGTATATCAGCAGGAGCAACTCATTTTTAATGAATTCCCACCAGAGAGAAAACTTGGTAATGAATCTGTACCTCCTCCCTGATGGTGCCCACTTGTTCCTCCAGGTATTCGTTCTGCTCTGACAGAACACGGTTCTTCTTCAGGAGGGACTGACCGATGCGGGCAGCGAGCTCCAGATCCCGCTCTTTCTGTAGAGTTGAGAAAAAGATTTGAAAATCCACTACCATTTAAAAGTTAAGGGTTGCTAAGATGCTTAAAAGTGTCTTATATTCACCAAGGCTGCATTTATTTGATTAAAAATACAGTAAAAATTGTGAATTATTATTATTTTTTTTATATAGTCTAAACTTTAATTTACTCCTGTGATGGCAAAGCAATGTGCTGCATAATATTTTTGTAAATACCGTGATTAATTTTGTTCAGGATTCTTTGAAAGTTCAGAACAGCATTGAAATAGAATTGTTGTGTTGCATTAGATGTATCTTTAGTGTCACTTTTAACCAATTTAATGCATCCTTGTTGAATAAAAGCATTATTTCAAAAATCTTAATGACCCCAGACTTTAGCATCATAATAAATACACAACTTCTTTTTGAACCTCACCTCCTCCAGAAGTCTTGTGACAGCGTCGATGTCATTGTAGGTCTTGGTCATCTGGCCCACTCGCTCAGCACATAGTACTGAAACACAAAACAAAAAAACACATTAAACAAACTAAAAAAAATTAAACAATAACCCAAAACATGTCTAAATTAAGAGTTCAGTACAATGAGGCAAAACCCCTACATCCTGACCTTAAAAATAACCCTGATAAGAGAACTCAAGCTTACAGACAAGTAATGTCAGTTTAAAGAGGAGGGAAAAAAGCTACTGGCTTGCTGACCTCGCACCATCATGCTCTTACAATAACATCAATGACAAACCATGCATGATTGCCCCGTGACTGTTTCCACAGTGCTGTTACTCAGCAACCCCATCCACACTGATCCTGCTTTAATGAGGACTGTATATCTAAAATCAGAGCTCAGCCTCGGGATATTGACTGTAAAGATATTAAACGCTTCCAGACTGGTGATGAGAAAGTTTTATGAGGACATACTCTCAGACTCTGGACAGAGCAAACAATAAGACAACCATGCTCTCTACACACACACACACACAGATATCAGAGGCCTCAGGCTTCATTCAAAAAGGAGAAAGAGTAAAAAGGAGTATGTGATTAGCTTTAAAGCACTTCTGAAACTCATCCAAAACTTTTACAGATAAAACTAGCCCACACCATGCAAAATAAACACCTCAAAATGTTCAAAAACACCCCTGACAATGAGAAATCAAAGCAGAAACTACTCAAGTAGAAACTGAAAGTGCAAATGCATGACTTTACCATCAGCATCCTGCTCATAGCACCACTCCAGCTCAGAGTCTTCTGCTCCCATGAGCTTGTGCATCCTTTTATTCCCTCTCCACTCAGCAGAGAGGAGAGGACCAGACCGAACCTTAGCGCTACACTTCCTTCCTCCCGTAACGGTACTGAGTGATGCTGAGAGTGTCAGTTACAGCAACAAGAGTAGAGTGACTATATTTAACACTACGATGAGAGAGAGAAAGAGAGAGAGAGACTGTGGGAGGGAAGGAATGAGACAGCAAAAAAAAAAAAAGAGAGAGAGATAAAAGTAATTAGCTTAGTTTTTCTATTAGCAGCGAAGCTTCAAACGCAGTGAAATTCATACGGGGGGATGTGGGACATGACGGTAATGTTGATATCACAAGGTCAAATGTAAAGGACTATAGTCTACAGTGTGAACTAGTGGGTCATTCATACTAGTTAGTGTAATGCTATGCCTCTGTCACATGACTATGCAATATTATCCATGATTATCATAAGATTATCCAACAAAATATAATTTATAATTTAAATATTTTTTTTAAGAAAATTCAATCTAAAATGACAATAAAGAAGTTTATAGTGTTACAAAAGACTTGTATTTTCAAATAATTGCTGTTCTTTTAAACTTTCTATTCATCAGAGAATCATGAAATGTATCCTGGTTCACATAAAAATATTAGGCAGCACAAAAATTCTGCTTTGCAATTACTGGAGTAAAATACATTTTAAATTATATTACAATAGAAAATAATTTTAAGTTTTTTTTTTTTTTTAAGTTCAACATTATTTCACAATATTACTGCTTTTACTGCATTTCCGGTCAAATAAATGCATCCCTTGTTCTGTGACGTTTTTCAAAAACATTAACTGATTAACTGATGTATGATACACTGTATATCTAAATTTCAAAGGACAATTACAAACTGAATTAAAAAATCTTCAAAATATTACACTTAAAAATGACATATAATCAAATAGCATAATTGTCAGTCCCTTGCTGGTTAATTTTAGTTGTTTATTTGGTCTTAGGCCATTTTTTTAATTATTTGTAAATTGGTTTACATGCCTGAACTTGACCAGAGCATGCTTCTGAAAGTCTGTAATATTCTATAAATCGAAATACTTGCTTAAAAAAAGAGGAATTTAAAGAGTAATGAATAACAGAAACACCCTAGTATTCTCTCTAGGATTAATTAAGTGCAGTTTTCCACTAGACTGGAATAATTCCTTTACTGTCAAGCAACTGAAATAAAATATCATTGCAGTCTGTCAGAAAAAGACTAGCCTACTTATTACATTATCAGTCATTATGGCAAAGGCAGAGCTGATTTCTGTCTTTGTCAGTATATATTAATATTCAGTAATATTCCATCTAGACAGAAAGCTGATATGAAGCACGATTCAGACAGTAAACATGACTCAGTAGGAGCTATATTGGCTTGAGTCAAGAGCTGTACACAATCATCCAACTAAACGTGTTTGAAACATTTAAACTAAAAAGTGTGTCAACTTATTATTGCTTTTCCACACTAGCACATGCAGCAGCCAATCAGTGAAACTTTAGAATCGTGCGTTAAAGTCTTTTACATTGATGCATGTGCGTCAGACTCTCCAATATGACTGATACCCTGGAGGGGAAATCTTTAACAGTTATGTAACCAGAACAAGTTTAAAAAATAAAGGCTGCTGAAAGGTTAATTACATAAATTCTCAGAATGCTAATGACAAGTTTAAGTTAAACTAAACAAGAGAGATATGTTCTGTTATACAAAAAAAAATAAAAAATGAGGGAAAAACTATTTAAAGTGGAAAAAACATACACTACTGTTCAACAGGGACAGTATGTTTTTTTATTTTTTTTATTAATACTTTATTCTTTTTGATTAATTAACTTTAAGGATGCATTCAATTTAAAAAAAAAATGACAGAAAAAAAAATGTAACAAGGTTTGCACAAAAATATTAAGCAGCTAAGTTCAGCTGTTTTCAGCACTGATAAAAAAAAGAAATGTCTCTTGAGCCCCAAATCAGCATATGATTTCTGAAGAATCACGTGACACTGAAGACTGGAGAAAGACTGCTGAAAATTCAGCTTTGACATCACAGGAATAAATTACGTTTTAAAAGTATTCAAATAGAAAACAGCTCTAACAGTAAATAGTAACAATATTGTTTTTGGTGAAAAATGCAGTCTTTGTGAGCACAGGAGTGTAAGACAAAACTTTACCGATCCCAAACTTTTGAACAGTAGTTGATCTTTTGTTATGAATACTTCTACATTCATATGAGATATTTATATGGTCGAACTTCTAACATTTATGTTTTAACTTACAAAACAGTTCACAGGTCACATTACAACAACAATATCAACAACTTCACAGAGGCGTGTAAAACAGTAATGGTAATACTGGTTACATAATATGTGTTCTGAGCATATATATAAGAGCTTACATCAGTTCACTTTATTTTAAACTCTGTATCTCACTCACCAAACAAGAGTGGATAGAGAAGAAACCAGCACCATCTACTGGCTGAGCCATGTCACACAACACACCACTCACAATTAACAATAAACATGATAAATACCAAATACCATAACATCTAACACCTATGAAAAATGAAAAATCAAAAACACAAAACCCATATTATATGGCGAGAAAAAAAAGGTTTTATCACAACTCAAATATCAGAGCACACTCCATTACATAAAAGGTAAAGGAATCTGCAGAACTCCAGTCTAGCAATTATTTAGGTAGCTACAAAAGTTTCAAAAGTGATGTTTTTTTTTCTGCCAACTATACCACGAAATATAACTTTGATTTATTAGCAATGCATTTTATATGTGCCAGTTTTCTTAACAAAATGTATTTTTTTATTTCAATTTTCATGCTTCTAAAACCGGCACAATGCAGAAATGTTAAACTAATGTTAAAATAAAAAGTGATTATTAATTGAGTTAGAGATCAAACATATGTGCAAATGTCTAAAGATTCAAAAATTTAAATACAAAAATGACAAAAGAAGTCTTGTTTTCTGAGAAATTGATCAAAATTGAGTTTATAATAAAAAAAAAAGTCAGTGGTCTTAAAAAAAGCCCATTTAATTCCAAGAGAAAACAAGTTTTCATACCCCACTTTCACAGATATTTGTTCTTGTTTTAAACATAAAAACACTTAATTTTGTTTAATTTCTCAGAAAACAAAACTTCATGTACAATTTAAATCTCAAGTAAATGTATTTTGATTTAAGGATATTTAGATATTTGCATTGAAACACAAAACAAAAATATTAAGGAAGATATTACTGTAGCACATGCCATGACTTTATGAATTTATGATTTTTTGCTCTGATTTAAGGCCTTTTAAAGGCCTTAATTTAAGGGAGGGCTGAATTAATACTTTTTAAGGCCTGCGGAACCCCTGTTAGTGGTCAAAATTCTTTCTAATGATAACAAGCCTGTTTCACTCACAAAAGTAGTTGAGCGTCTCCTCAATCTGCTCTGAGGTGAGGTCTATGCGTGTGTCGGGCGAGATGAGAGGTGTGTGGATCCAGTCGTCGTGCTCATAGCCATACACACAGTCTGCCCTCAGCCTGTAGACCGGCAACTGCTCCTCCAACAGACTGATAATCTCCACCTCAGGGAGCTCTGTGCTGTTACAAACATCTACAACAGAGAGAGACAGAGATGTGCAAATCAACACTAGTACGAAACAACACACATTCACACACGTTCTGACCTGTGATTGTTTCTGCGTCCCTGTAGTGGGCGTGTGGCGCTTGAGGCACTGGTTCCTCGGTTCCTTCGCCTACATACTGCTCTTCTGGGATGGGTCCAAGGTGTACAGGTTCTGAAGGGTCTGTTCTCGAGCACTCAGAACTGGACTCGTCCAGCTTGGCAACTTCTCAGTGAGATACTACAACATGTCCATCTTTGCCCCACTGTAAACAACACAGACCGATGAGATTAAAGATTATAAATCACAAAAAACTAAAGTATATGCTGTTTTAGGCCTGCTTCATTATTAGTTATCCAACGATCTTGCAGATAAATAATTTCATTAATAACCACAAACATGTAAGCCGGATCGTATTTGCTGCAGTTATCAAGGTTTATTTTTGAGAAATCGATTCATATTTGATCAATCAATTTCATAATTCTTGACAGTTTCTTTAATTCTTGATCTCCACCAGCTGCAGCAAGGAGGTTCCTTTAAGGTAATCTAACAGTGGATAAAAAAAGATAGTCTATAATATTAAAATAATATATTAATACTAATTTCCTTTTCGAACAATGGCAAACAACACATTGCCTTTATAATACCATATATATATTATATATATGTATAAAATAACCCTAAACCTACCCCTTACGGAAAACCTGTTTGCATTGATTTACTATTTTTAATCATTTTTTCCCCTCGTCAAATATTTCAGGTTTTACTATCCTTGTGAGGGCATTTGGTCCTCACAATGCAGCATAAACAAGAACACACACACACACACACACACACACACACACACACACACACACACACACACACACACACATTTTAGAAAACATTTTAAATGACCTCCTTTTCATGCTCAGATCACACATTCCCTGTAGAATGAAACGCAAGAATCCTCTTAATCATAGAGAATTACAGAAAATAGTGTAGTTATTGGCACTGTGCACATACAGTCGGAGATTATAAGTCACACAGAACATCTCTCACGCACATGCATCGCGTTATCGTAAATATCATACAGGAATTGTAAAACATGACATCACGTGGTTTGTTTTTGTAATGGGCGTGTGTACGCATGTGTCGTCATGACGTTCCTCTGCATCTTCTGCGGTACCTACACCTTGCGTAAACAAACTGATTTTAAGTCATTAAAAATGAACATCTGTATTTCACTGTAGTACACCTTTTAGCTACTGGTAGATATTAACAAACAAGATAATGTCATGACTGTGATAGTGTCTGTATAGATTAATCTGCTTACTTACAAGTAAGGTAACTCCAGTTCGTGTGGAAATCATGTAATTCATTTATCGTCGTCCGGATGATCCGCGCACCACAGATTAACCGATTTCTTCAAATAAACGGCGTTAGACACGTCAACCATAAAGCACAGACTTCAATTTTGCTTTTGTCTCTAAAGAACCGAGCACCTAGATTGTCGGATTGTTTCACTAAGGTTACACCGGGATTATTACAAATGTCTTCGACAGCAGGCGTCGAATCTCCCAAACCACTGGACCTTAACTCTTAGTTCCTTTTATTTTGCCTCTCGTATTCATCATCCTTTCCTCCTGTATCACCTCCTTTCATTCTCAATCTGAGAGCGCCGCAATGCCTGTGACGTCACACGTCGAACGCCGACGCTGGCCTCGCGCTCTTGCAGCAACTCACAACACCAGAATGTCACACAAAGGACGTGACAGTTTTTCTGTATACGATTACTGGGCTACATTTAATAGCTTTCGTAATTTAATTTAATATATATGTTTATAATTAATACTAAAAACAGGAGAAGGTATATTTGGAAATGACACCATAAATTTTTATGCCAGAAAATCTGCAGACAAATCTGTTTATATTTTTAGAGGTAACTAGTAAATATTTATTTTAATAATATTCATATTTTTTTTGTTCACCGTTTTTCTTATCATTTACTTAAGTAGGTCAGGAGCCTCTCATTTAATATGACTTTACAAAAAGCACATATATAATGAATGTAAATTAAGTCTTTTAGATATAGCATGTCACACTATAACACAATGTTGTCACATGCTAACTGCTCATATATAGATAATGTTTCTTGTTATGTTTATTTGATATGGTTGAGTAGTGCTTTCACGTTTTAGATTTAAAACTTGAGAAGCAAAGTTGGCACACCACAGCTCCAAAAGTAGAAAAATAGGCCTATTTGTGACGCTGGACCACAAAAACCAGTCATAAGTAGTCAAAATGATCGATTTTCTCAATATTTAGATTTTTTTGCACCATCAGATTTTCAAATAGTTGTAGCTCAGCCAAATATTGTCCTATCCTAACAAACCATACATCAAAGGAAAGCTTATTTACTGTATTCCGTATAAATCTAAATTTTAAAAAATTGACCCTTATGACTCTGGTTTTGTGGTTCAGGGTCACATTTCTTTATGTTCTCACCACAGGTGATGTTTCGAGCCTAAAAGCTCTTCATCAGACTGTCTGAGTGCTCGAAACATCGCCTGTGGTGAGAACATAAATATGCACACTTTGATTGCAGTCTTTCTAGATTTTAAACTTGCCTGATTAAGATGATAAAATAATGGGAAAAACCTCCAAGGTTACAAAGCGTTTTCTGAATAGGAAAACCCAGGCGGAAGGAGACACATCACACATTAAAATCCCCAAGGAAAGGATTTATTACAATTAGACAATTGCATATCTAGCCTGTCGTACATGTGTACAGGAACAGATTGATAGATTGAGGTCTGTGTGCTAACGTGCTGATTTTGCACTTAGGGTAAAAGTGTGTGTGTGGATCTATTTCACAGCTTTGCTGCTGAGGTTAAGTTTCCTGTGCACACTAGAATTGCTTGTTGTGTGTTTGTGTGGCAGGGTGGGAATGGGAGGCAGGACAGGTTCGAGCGGAGGGAGAACATGGCCATCTTTGCGTGAAAGAGCACGGATCTCATCGCTGAGAGCCTCGATGTCCTGTCCTTGAGCCGCTACCAGCTGCTGCAGCCTCTGCAGTTCCTGTTTCTCAACCAGACGGCCTCGGAACTGACCCACTTAAACAAACACACACACGTTTTGAATGTCTGAGGAGTGTCCTGCATATACTGTACATTCATAGCTGCAGGTGCTGCTACATCTGCAGTAAATATTGCAGCAGTTCAAGATGGTTTTAAACTGGAATTGAGTAAACTAAATCATGTCAGAAGCTTGTCTTTATTAACAAAAAGTATGTGAATAATTCAATAAAGAAAGTGATCAAATATGAATAAAGAATGATAATACCGTCTTCTGCTGTCTGGCATTGAGTTGTTCATCCAATGCTTTTTTCTGGCTGAGCAGGCTGTTCATTTTACGTAGTCTCTCTGTGTTTTGTTTCGTGATTTCTGTCAGTGCCTCTTTTGCTTCTGTAACTTTTGCCTGGTAAACACACATAATCATGAAAAATTCCTCTAGATTGGCAAATTTAACATCATAATTGGTTCATTTCATATACTACTGTTTAAAAGTTCACACTACAAAGTTCACATGACAATGGACCATTATTCACATATCATGTCTGCTAAGAATGTAATACTTTTATTCAGCAAGTATTAAAATGATCAAAAGTGACAGTAAATATATTTATACTATTACACAAGGTTTCTATTTCAAATAAATGCTGTTCTTTTAAACTTTAAATTCACAGAATCCTGAAAAACCAAAGAAAACTGAAAAAAATAGTTTTTTTTACTTTTGCCATTTATTTTCAGTGTGGGGTAATTCCGACCCCAAGAACGATAAACAAAATTTTTTTTAACACTGTTAGAACAACCAAATCAAGCCCCGATTTTTTTGTGTGTTTAGATTATTTAGAAAAAGTCACAGAATCTCATGTCACTGAGATGAAGGGAAAACTTTAAAGACTAAGGAAAATTCAAATGGTGTCAGCTGACATTAAGGGTTAAAACAGAAAACAGTTAAAGATAATAATAATACTATCATTGGCTGATAATAAAATAATAACAATAATAATAATATTACTGTTTTTATTGCATTTTTGATCAGAGAATTCTTATAAAAAAGCATTAAAAAACTTTTAAATGGTAGTGTAAGGCAAAGGTAGGGTAAGTGTCATTGTACCTCCCAGTGTTTGAGCTCCTTTGTGTATTTGGTGTCTTGCGCTCTGATCTCGTGTCTCATCTCCTCTACTCTCCTGTTGCCTGACAGAGTCTGCAGAACTTCAAGGTCAACCAGCTGTCCGAACTTCTTGAGCATCAGCTGCTCGCAACGTACTTCCGACACTGCAAAGAAATATATTTAATGGAACACTTTTTTCACTGAAACTCAAGTTTAAGGAAATATATTATATTTGTCTCATCCCTCAACTTGTAAGTAAGAGTTCATAGTATATTTTACAGCTGCATTTTACAACTAGCAGCAAGTGTGTGATTTGAAATAGTCTGTGACCCTTTATTTTGGCCTCCATGTCTTTAAGGTCATGTCTGAGCTGTACGTGTTGTTGCTTGGCATGTTTGTAGAGCTCTCGCTGTTCAATCTTCTCCTGCTGCAGCTCTTTAATGCGCTTCTCCAGATGTTGTAGATCAGCTGTGTTCAGGACCAACGCTGAGTCAAGCTTACCCGGTAATAGACCATTATTCACATATTCAATCTGCTCAGACAGAGAGGAAGAGACAGAGAGACTTGATACTGGATGTAAATTACACGATGAACGATATAACACAAAAGATAATCAGCACGTAATTATGTTCACACCTGATGCAGTCTGAGTGGCACCACCACATCCACTTCATTCAGCTTCTGCTGCTTTTCTCGGTTAATGAGCTCCAGATCGCCCTCTGCTGCTTTACGATTGTTCTGCACAATCTTCTCCTACAAAAACAAATGTACTGCCTCTTTAGGCTGTTCTGTTGAAAAAGAAATAATAGAAAGAAAGGAGAGAGGAGTGGAAGGAACTATTTCTCTCACTTTCTTGGTCAGTGTGTCATACTCCTTCTTTAAACCGTCAACCGTTTTTATCTCCTCTTGCAGCTGCTCCTCCACATCCAGACGATGTTCACGCAACCTCAGTGTGTTCTCAAAAAGCTCGGGATCACAGTCTGAAACGCACACAAAATGACATATGTTATATATTTGATGATTTATATACATGTATTTTTAAATGTTTTTGAAAGTCTGAATTTATTTGTTTAAAAATACAGTAAAGTTATATTGTAATTTAAATATTACAACAATTTAAAAATCATTCTGGTATGCTGGTGCTCAAGAAACTTTTCTTAGTATTATCAATTTTTAAAACATTTAATATTTTTTATAAATGGTGATTCTTTTTTTCAGGATTCTTTGAAGAATTTCATTTATTTATAATATTTTTTTTACATTGTAACGGTTTTTACTATCACTTTTGAACGGTTTAATGTGTCCCTGCTTGATAAAAGTATTAATTTAGAGTAAAATCTGATGCCATTTTCACTCATCGCAAACGTTTGAATGGTAATGTGCATAACATAATGTATGTTATATATTACGTACAATGCACAGGTGAACAACAGGGTGTAAACAAGACACTTGCTCTCTTACTTGGGGGACACACACTGTCATCCAAGGGAACTCCAGTCTCAGGGTCATCATAATCCTCATCATTATCCCCGTCTGATTCTTCATCAGAGTCTGCATCGCTGTCATCTTCCTCCTCTGTCACATCACCACCTGATGGAAGGAGGAACAAAACAAATATTACATTTGACTTAACAAAAACATGACTAAAACTAAACCTATTACAAACATTTTGTTAACTGAAATAAAGCTGAATTAAAACATAAATATTAGATGAAAAACTTAATTACAATTAAGAAGCACTAAATTTGCTAACTGACAATGAGTAAAAACTAAAACTAAAATAAGCAAATTAATCTTAAACATATTAAAAAAAAAATATGAATACAAAAAGCACATAAAACAACTAAAAATTACAGCAAAAACTACAAATATAAAATAAAAGCTTATTCAAAATAATAAAAACTATACTAGCATATAAATAATACTAAAAAAAATCATTGATGGAGTCTAATTTTATGTGTATCCTACCTGTTGCTGCCATTACAATAATGTTACATTTGTTAAACTGTCTTTAATTTATTAAAAATTATTTTTTTGGTTTATTAATAACTGCAAACATTTAAAATAACAGGAAGACAAATATCAGATAGTAATGAAAATTGCTTAATTATATTGGAAATAATGAAAAATTCTTAATTAATGGAAAAAAAAAATCTTCTTTTGTATTAGTTTTGGGGTGAAATGTGACTTTTAGCCAGGTTTCGTGAAATACACAGAACACTTGGAGCTCACCGTCACGTCCCTGCGTCTCTTTCTTCTTTGTCCGCTTGATCTTTTTCTTAAACACTCTGGTGAGGAATTCCTCAAACTTGTTGTTCTCCCCCAGTGAGGCCTGAAAAGTGGCGGCGATTGTTTTCTCCTTTCCTTGAAGTCTCAGGATGTCTCTCTTCTTCAGCTCCATCTGCTTCTTATTTTCGTGCATCTTGGTCTGACAAACAAAATGCTGAATATGAAACTATTCTGTACTGGATACACTAAATACACGTGCAAATGAAAACACTCCCACCCTGATTTCTTCCTCTTCCTGTAAATAGGTGGTCAGTCGCTCCTGTAGTATGTCCTCCCTCTTCTCAAACTCCTTCAGAAGCAGCAGCTCCTCAAAAAGCGTCACATGTCTCAGATCAGCCAGTTTCATGTACACATCCAACTCCTGCTTCTCGTGACGCAACACACACAACTCGGCGTCGAAACGCCAAACTGCCTCTTCCATCTGCAGAAAGATTGAAAGAAGGATGTTTTAAAGGTTTTTGATAAATAAATTCCCCTTGATATTCCTAACACACCAAACTCACCTGTTTAAGAAGTTGGTCTTGCTGGCACAGGTTTCTGAACTCCTCAATATCTCTCATCTCTTTTTCTAGCTCTGTGAGCTCCTCTTCCTGCTTATGAGAGTGCGTTTCCTCACCTTCATTCTTCATGTGTGTGTCCTGAGCCTCAGTGTGTGTGTCTTGCGCCTCTTGTTCAAGCAGCTCCAGGATATTCTGCTCATCCTGTTGTTCTTCCAGGCCAGTGGAAGCCATCTTGTCCCTAAGAGTGGCGTAACGCTCCAAGGTGGCCCGGGTGTATCTGTGTTTCCTCTCTGGCATCTCTTCTGGCATTAAGATGGGTACAGCCGGCAGTGGACAACGCTTCTCTGGAGGCAGGTGCTGCTGGACCTCCTGTAACTGCTCCACCTGGGCCTGGAGCTGAGACACAATCTCCACCTTACTGTCCCTAAGAGCCATCACACGGGAGTTCATCTCAGACTTCTTCTCAAAGATCTGTAAAATATAGAAAAGTACACAGACCACCACATGCAAACATCTGTTATAACAAATCATTTAGTAGATCATAAGAGCTCGGCTTATTTTAGTTAAAAAGCCACAAAAAGAGGTTATAAACAAAAAGAGGTATAAAGAGGTTGTCATAATAATGGACAATTATTGTTATGAGATCCACTTTTTTTCTTTTTTTTTTTGTCAAAAAACAAATCAGAATGTTTTTTTTTTCATTCATATAAATTCATATATTCATCATGTTTCAAAAGTTTGACTCTCACTAACATGTGAATGAAAACAACAATTTTGTTGACAAAATGTGCAAAAAAAGGAGAAAATGTACTCTACCATTTAAAAGTTTGAAGTTGATTGAAACTGATACTTTGTATTTAACAAGGATGCATTAAATTGAATCAAATTTGCAATCATACAAAATATTTCTTTTTCAAATTAATGCTTGTCATTAAATTTTTTTATTTATCAAAGAATCTTAAAAAATGTGTCATGGTTTCCACAAAAATATTACGCAACACAGCAGTTTTTAACTTTAATAATAAAGTTAGTAATAAACTTTTATAAAAAAAAAAAAATGTTTCTTGAGTAGCAGATCAGTATATTTCGAATGATTTCTGAAGGATCATGTGACACTGAAGACCACAGTAATGGCTGCTGAAAATTCAGCTTTGCCATCACAGTAACAAATTACATTCATATATTAAAACTGTAATTGTAAATTGTAATAATATTTCACAATATTACTGTTTTACCTGGATTTTTATTTAAATAAATCTTTCAAAAAACTATAAAAATCTTACCGACTTTTGAATGACAGTGTAGATCCGCTTAGACTTTTATTTTGAAAAATGTATAAAGATTTATTAAAATAAACATTTATTAAAATAAATATAAAAAATGTAAAGATTATCAAAGTTTATCAAAGTTTATCAACACATATGGAAACATCATATTGTAAAATTGTTTTACTCTCTATAATACAATATTACTTCTATGTTATGGAAAGCTTCATTTTTGGTGATATATTTGTATCGTTCACCTTTTTTTCAAGTTCCACTAACTGCACTCTCTTCTTCTCCACGTTCATCCGCAGGTGTTCAGGAACAGTAAAGTCTTTCGCTGACTTCAGCTTAAAGTCGCCCATTTTCTCCTTAGCCAATCGGATCGCTTCCACGTCCTTAGGGTCCTCATAGTCTTCACTAGGCTTAGAGGCATAGCTGAGGAAGCATTAACAATGTTACACACACTTAAACACATAAACACAGACAGAAAGATACACACACACTGGTACTTACAGTTCTGCCCACTCTTTTTTCCTCTTCTCTATCATGGCTCTGGCTTTCTCTGCCTTCTCGGCAGCTTTACGGAGTTTCTCCGCCTCTCTGCTGGCCAGTTTACGAGATCCTGACTGCATGCTTCCTGACTGCATCACCGGATCTGTTACCAGCTCATCCTGCACTGCTTAGAGAGAAGGAGAACGATGACTACTGCACACACACAAGTCTAAATGTTCATTTAACACACTAATCCTGTCTCACGTGAAATGTTGCTGGCTTCTTTGCCAGGCTGTGCTTTGCTCTGCCAGTGATCCTGTTCCATGGGTCCGCTCTGAGATGCCGCTGTGCCATGCTGGTGCAGGTGTATTTGTAAGGCAGACAGAGCCAGCAGCCTGTAGTTAGAGACCTTATGTCCACTCTTAAACGCATGGACCGTGATCGTGTCCTCCACCACTGACTCCCAGAACCTACAGAGACAACAGCAATAGCAGAGCAGTGATGCTCAGTTGATTCTTCCTACAATTCAATGACAATAAATAAAATTTACAAATCGATATTTACAAAAACAGGCTTCGATTAGTATTTTGTAGTATTTGTTTTTATAGCCCTATATTACAATTGATTCTTTTGTATCTTCTTTTATTTTCCCTTAGAAGGTTCATGAGAAGCATCTTTAAATACTGTATATAGTTCACTCAGAAACTCATTCTCATATCATTTCAAACCCATTTGAATTTTGTTCATTTTTTTTTTTTTTACTTTACATAAGTACAATGTTTTTTTTGGACCCCACTGACTTTTATTATATGGACAAAAAGGATGAAACATTCCTTAAAATATCTTCTTTTTTGTACCACAGAAGAAAGTAAGTCAAACAAGTTTGGTACAACATTAAGGCGTGTAAAAGAAGACAGAATTTATATTTTTTAACATAACTACACAACCAGTCCAAAGTGTTTGAACAGTAAGATTTTCTCTTCTGCTCACCAAGCCTACAGTTATTTGACCCAAAGAACAACAAAAAAAGTAAAATATTGAAATATTTTTACTATTTAAAATAACTGTTTTCAATCTTTTGTAACATTATAAATGTCTTTATCATCACTTTTGATCAATTTAAAGCATCCTTGCTAAATAAAAGTATTAATTTCTATCATTTCTCCCCCACCCCCTTTCGATCTTTCTGTTCATCAAAGAATCATGAAAAAAATGTACTCAACTGTTTTAAATATTGATAATAATAATAATAATAAATGTTTCTTGAACAGCAAGTTAGCATATTAATTATTTCTGAAGGATTATGTGACACTGGAGACTGGAATTTAGCTTTGATCACAGGAATAAATTACATTTTAAAATTTTCCTGTATTTTGGATCAAATAAATGCAGGCTTGGTGAACAGAAGAAAATTCTTTAAAAAAAACATTAAAAATCTTACTGTTTAAAAGCTTTTGACTGTCAGTGTATGAAATTTCAAGAGAAACACAAAGGCAAAAAGCAGTTGTGCTATCGAGAAGAAGAAAAAAATATGTGACAGAAAAAGAATAGTGAAAGGTAGCTCTGGATGGAGGTATAGTACATGGTCTGTAGTTTGTTAAGGCCGATGCGGTATCTCTCCTCCTCCCAGGCCAGTTCTTTCCTGACCTCCATCATTCTCTCTTCTGTCTGTCTTTCAGTCTCCTCACGGAAGCTCGGGTCCAGTTCAAACTCCTACAAGCACCCATGAAATATTATGTTAGATCATTGCGAGATGAAGAGTTAAGAGTGAGGAGGTGTGAGATCTATGCACCGAGCGATGGAGGCGGATGTGTTCAGGAAGACTCTGATTCTGCTCCAGTAAAGCTTGAAATCGACTCTGCAGTTCCGCCAGCCTCTTACGCCGCTCCTGTTTCCTCTGTTCTGCTTCCTTATGCATGCGGTCCAGCTCCAGCTTCTGTTTAGCTGTTTCTATGCTGCACACACACACTTATGATAAATAAACAAGCTCCGACTATGCATGATAATAAAAATGCAAATTCGGTTATTGTATACTCATTATTTACTGGTGTTTTTGAAACTTTATGATGTGATGGATAAAAATATATAGCTTTTCTTGATTTTGTAATTAACTGAAATGAAATTCTGTTTTCGTCTTGCTTTCTCATAAAGGTATACTCCACCCCAAAATGAAAATTCTGTAATTAATCACTTACCCCCATGTCGTTCCAAACCCATAAAAGCTTTGTTCATCTTCGGAACTCAATTTAAGATATTAGACTGCCAAGTAAATAGCAGTGTCAAGGTCCATAAAAGGTACGCTTCTGGGTTATATGAAGCGACAGGAACACTTTTTGTAAGCAAAGAAAACAAAAATAACCACTTTATTCAACAATTCAACAGTCTCCTCTGTCTCTCCATATCACCGTATGCTGCGTATGCTCCTCTGTTTCATCCGCGCCACAAGGATGCGCTGTTTTCTTTCAAATCAAAGCTAAATACATGTAGAAACAGCACATCTTTGTGGCGCGGATGATACAGAAGAGCATACACAGCATATGGTGATATGGAGAGACATACAGAGGAGACCATTGACAAAGGAATTTGTTGAATAAAGTCGTTATTTTTGTTTTCTTCGCTTACAAAAAGTGTTCCCGTTGCTTCATATAAACCAGATTGCACGTCTGATGGCAGATGGAGTATTCTGACAACGACTGTCCTTTTATGGACCTTGAAACTGTTATTTATTTGGCAGTATATGGGACAGTCACTGGCCTCCCGGTTTTCATCCAAAATATCTTAAATTGTGTTACGAAGATGAACAAAGCTTTTACTGGTTTGGAATGACGTGGGGGTAAGTGATTAATGACAAAATTTTAATTTTGGGGTGGAGTATCCCTTTAAAATGTATTTTAATGAGATCACAATGTATTCATATTTAGAAAATAGAAGTTTCCTATTTGTAAATGCTTAATTAGTTAAATATAGGTTGAAATACATATAATGCTATAAATATTTAATAATAAATACTGAAAAACAAGGAACCATTACTTTAAATTTATTTTAATTAAAATCAAGAACAGTGAGAGTTGCCCAACTGCAGTTTGATTGAGATTAATTGGAATGCACAATGAAAAAACATGATTTTTGAACATTGTTAAAAACGGAGTTATCTGTTTTTGCAAATTAACTCTTCATAAACAAACAAACAAACAAACAACTTAAATAAATATGACACTATTTAGGGCTAAACTTGTGGCCCACATAATAAAACTATTGCAAAAAAAAAGAAAAAACACACACACTTATCTATAATGTAACATAATGATTAAGATGCATAATCAGAAGTAAATAGGTCTATCAAAATAAAGATTATTATTTAAAAAAAATAATTGACATCCCTTATGCAGTACCTTTGTAGCTCTCTGGGGGGCCGTGACAAAGATAGAAAAGCACTCGCCTTGACCCTTATTACTTGCTTTATTCAAATGCATATAGTCACCTGTAAGCAGAAGGATCCTCTATGTCCTGCACTGCTTTCTCCGTCTCCAGCCCAACCTGTTTTCATGACAGAGTAAAATGGTAGAGTTGAAACACAAGTAGACAACTGCCACCGGAATTGAACACATGCACTAACCCGTGGAGAGGGCACTTTGGCATGTTTGAGCATGGCTTTCTGGAGCTCCTCCTCTGGCAAACAGCTGAAAGAGAAGATGTTGCCATCCTCTCCTGCGGTCAGGACAAATGTGTCATCAAAGCTGAAGCGGATGTGGCGCACATGGCCGTAGTGGTTGTCATGGACGCTGAGGGCCCAGTACACCTGCATGGAGCTAAGCTGATGGTCCGAGGCCTGTACAGGGTACACCCGAATACTGCCATCCTTCATGCCACATAACAACAACTGCCTGCTCGAACTGAGACAAGAAGAGTAAGAAATTAGGTATTAGGTAATTATCAACTACAATATTGACTCAAAATTGAAACAGAATCAAATCAGGAAAATAATCATGATTACTCAGTCCTAGGATATTAGTGTAGAGACAGAAGAACCTCACTTGAAAGTGATGGTGAGAATGGGGTTACGGTCTGCATCATGCACAGGTATGAAGGAAAAGGGCTCATCTTTCCTCTCTAATGGATCACTCTGCTGTTCAGAGAACTTACAGTGGTACAAATACCCTGAGTCATAGCCACCCTGAAAGAGAAAGAGGGAGGTATCTCAGTGACACATGTTCTGCACAACCTTCAGTTACACTAGTACCATTGAAAAGATTGAGATAACTAAGATTTTATAATGTTTTTAAACATTATTTGATCAAAAATACAGTAAAAACTGTAGTATTGTGTAAGATTATTACAATTCAAAATATCAGTTTTCTATTTTAATATATTTTAAAATCTAATTTACATTAAATTTACATTTACATTACATATAATGTATGTCTGTGAGTGTATGTACCATAGAAAGCCAGAATGACCCTGGTGTTGAATAAAAGCCGCAGTGTAGAGGACTGGGTGGAGATGGAATGTAAAGAGGAGGGAGTTCCTCTTCCTTATCATCCTCTTCTTTCTCTTCCTCCTGTAGTTCCTCCTCTGTGGCATCTGGCTTCTGCTCCTTTAATTTCTTCAAGCGTTTTTCCCTCTCTTTCTTCTTCTCCTCTTTTCTGGCCTGCCTAAGTGCTACCTCTGCATCTCTCTGCAAACACACATGCATTCAGCAGCAGAACATTAAACAATATAGTCATTTCAATATAGTCAATTGTGTTTTTTATCATCACAGTTGATATTAAGAATCAATTTTATTAATATAAAAGCCAATCAATAGAATTATTTAAAAAAAAAAAAACATAAATTGATAAAAGTTTAAATATTATTTTTAAAAGGTTTTATTTTGAAATAATACACTTAAACAAAATAAAATTAACTTTAGGTGAAATAGAGAGAGAAAGTCAAAGAGAGAGTCAGGGCACAACTAGTCTCAGCCTAAGACGTCACGCCCATGGACCGTTGGCTAAACGTCTGATGCATATGGGACACAAAGGTGGAAACACTTTAGGAGTGTCGAAGTCTTCATCGGATTGGTTGAAATTTACAGGATTTCCTCGAGACGTGTGTGTCGCGTTCTTTAACGTTCCACCTGGAAACAAAGATATCGTGACGCCAAACCCCCTCACAAAAGAAGAAAGCCATCGTGTTTACAACTGTGACGATGAGCGCTTATTAGGATCAACTAAATGCTGGATTTTCAAAAGTATGTGAAATATTTAAAGTTTGCGGCATAGAATCTTTAAAATATGTCCAGGAGTTTTACACACACCGGTCTGTTATTGTGACGACATTTCCACGCCTCGAAACATGATGATGAATGAAACGAACTGTGATTGGTTGTTTGACATGTCGGTCAAACGGTCCATGGGCGGGCCTTGGCCAGTGAAAGCTGCCATGAATTCCAGACCTTCAGCTGAAGGTCTTGCTACGTGAGACTAGGGCATAACCTTAATTCGGGACTTGATGCTGCTGAAGCAGAAATGCATTGTGGGAAGATCTGAGAGTTGAAAGGTGTTTCCACCAGTCTGAGCTCCAGGATCAGGACACTGAACTTCCACCACATGACCATTTTGACAGAAGATCAGCAGAGTGTTTTTCTCCTTTAAACAAAAGCACAAATCTTCAGTGTCAATAAATCATATATGATGTGGTCGCCACATGAAACTCATCACTCACATGTGACTGAGGTGACCATTCCAGACTTTGCACAGGACCTGGGACTGTAACAAACCCTATTGGTGTGTATCTTTCTCCCACCGTGAAGAAGAAAACAGTGCTGTCTGTGCTCTAAAAAATAGAGAGTGCAAAAGAATATCTTGTTAACACAGCAGAATATACAACACAAATCATTCTCACTCACTCAAACCCTACCCCAGTAGCCATGATCTTTCCGGTTCTCTCGTAAGCGATGGCGGTCACAGGTGCATTGTGGGGCTTGAGAGCTTGTCTGAGGCGGAGTTCAGCATCTCCAGAGCGTGTGCGTCCTGCAACCATGTGCAGACTCTGAGTGTTATACAGCTCCAAGAGACGTACAACGCCATCATCAAAACCCACAACCAGCAGACCCCCGGCAGTGTTCACCTGCAGAGACAAACACACTCCATCAACAAACAATATGGCCACACAGGGATGCATAAAAAATTGGTATCATACTGGTTATTGTTTGATATTAGAGATTTCTGCACTTATTGTTTTTGTTTTGACATCTATTTTTATTTTATTGGATTTTTACATTTAGATTACCTTTGCTGTCATCTAACTCTGACTTAAAGTTCATCTTGAAAAACAATAACAATTTAATAATGAATTCTATAACAAATTAATATTACTTAAAAAAATAATTTTAAATAATTTAAAAATAATTTAATAACACTATTAAATGTAATCTTTAGCAAATCTTCAAATTAATATAATTTTTCATACTGTACATTATAATATTGTGGTGCCCAAATTGACTTTGGTATATGTGATATTATTATTATTATTATTATTATTATTATTATTATTATTATTATAGCATTCAATTCAATTAATGTTTTGAGTTAGATATTATTTTTATATTTTTTGTTTTCATTTTCATTTAAATTCTGGAAATTTTGTTATCTGCTTTTGTCATTTTTTTTGTTTTTTAAAAACATTTCTATACTGCTTTGTTTTTATTTCAGTATTAGTTTCATTAACTTTAGTACTTTATTTATTTTAGTTGGTTACCAAAGCAACATTTTGCATGTTTTTCATCGACTATTTATATTTTATTTTCAGCCATTTTATTTATTTTATTTGATATTTATTTACATTACCATGTCTGAAGCCCATGTGAGTGTTGTCCCTCCTTGTTTGAAGCGGCATATCGTGAGCTCTTTCTTTGAAAGAAAGTCAAACACTCTGACTGAGGCTGGGTAAGATACAAAGGTATTTGTCAATGTTCATACAAAGCACATCATAGGTCTGTGTACGTGGGTGTATGTTTGGTCAGGGTTCAATTTTTCCTTACAGTCCAAGGCTGTAGTGGCCATGAGATGGCTACTTTCAGAAACATCCATGCCCTGAATGGCACCAGCATGAAATGAGAAGAGACACTCTGGATCTTGGGTCTGCAAAACAGAAAAAAATCTTATTGGAACTACCATGGAAATATAAAAAAGATTACACAACCGTTTAACATGACTCACAATGTTGGAGAATGAGAGATCCAGTTTCCAAATACAGCCGTTAGAGTCCTGTTAAAATCAAGCACAAAAAAATATTCAGACTGGGTCTTATAGTTGCTTTGAAATATTGTAAAAAAAATAAATAAATAAAAAGCAAGTTCCATATCTAAAAGAAAAAGATTGCCCACCTGAGCAAACCAGATGGAGGTTTCTGGGATGGAGCTCTTGACCATAGAGTGTAAGCTGACATTACGCCCTATTATTATCTCATTCATGGGTTCAATCTCAAACAGGCCGCTGTCATCAACTGCATCTGCTGTGTCTATGGTCTCCAGGTTCCAGCTCTGAGAAAACCATGGAGAAATTGCTTTAAAATTTTTCAAAACCCCAAACATCCTCACAATGTAATCATTTGCTTCAAATAAGGTTATACTTTTTAGCAATAGCAACAATCAGTGAAGTGGCATGATCTCACTTACTCTGACTGCTCCATCAGATCCTATGGTCATTAGTTCTCCCTCATCCAGGTTAAACTGGTAAATGGCTCCACTATGACATGTGCGTCCACCTTTACGGCATAATTCAACCTTTATCAGACCCCCCTCCCAAAGGAGCATGTTCCCCCACTCTGATCCTGACACAACCTGAGAAATTAAGAGAATTCACTTCTTCGAGGACTTGTTAATTTAAAAAGTGTGTAGGTTTGTTTGTGTAAACATGCAAAATAATAAGGTGCTGAACCTTTCCATCAGGAAGCTCCACGTATCCTTCTATATCTGTAACTGTTGTTTTTCCAAAACTCCCCAGCAACCCTTGCAACTTTAAACCGGTGAATGTATTAGCCATTTTCCAGAATCTGAAAACAAAAACTCTATCAGCACATGTACACACTACCATTCAAAAGGGTCAGTAAGATTTAATGTTTTTGAAATCTCTTATGTTTACCAAGGATACAGTTATTTGATCAAAGTGTAATATTGTGAAATTATTATTACAAATTATACTGTTTTCTACTTGAATATATTTTCAAATGTAATTTTTTTCCAGTGAATATGGCAAAGCTGAATTTTCAGCAGCCATTACTCCTGTCACATGATCCTTCAGAAATCATTCTAATAATATGCCGATTTAGTGCTCAAGAAACATGAATGATGAAAATGGTTATGCTGCTTAATATTTTTGTGGAAACCTGACACTTTTTTTTTTTTTGATGACGATGAACATACATTTCTTTGAAATAAATATTTTTAGCAAACAGCATAAACGTCTTTAAATTCTTTAATTTCATGCAACTTGCTAAATTAAAGTATTAATAAAAAAAAAAAATCTTACTAACCCCAAACCTTCCAACCTTAACATAGATAAAAAAAAATATGTTTTCATAAAAAAAGAAAAAGTTATTAAATGCAAATACATAAATGAAAAATTGACAGTAATACAAACCTAATGTGCCCAGTGCCAGATGTAGTGAGCTGTCCAACACAGTCGGGTGAAAAGGTGACCCTATAGACATCCTGAGAGAAAGCTTTATTGCACAGTGTGACCTGTTCCTGCCTCCAGTCCCACAGCGTAAGCATGTAGTCTGGAGCTCCACCCACACTGGCCAGTAAAGAGCCGTCACGATTAAAATCCACAGAGCTGTATTCACAGCCTGTGCCACCTCAAATTAAACACAAACACACTAAAATTATGCATGCATGCTTCTATCTCATTCTCAAACTACGTCTCGTTCAAATTTAAGTAATGTTGTCTTAGGCCATCTGAGCTGCCTCTGATGCCCTACCTCTGAGGATCCTGTAAGGCCGCAGGGATGGGTACTCATATATGATGATGTTAGGCTGATGGCCTTTCTCTGCCACTGCAAGATACTGCTTACTTGGATGAGTCTTTGAAGAGAGAAATTATATTAGGTCTTATATTAGGTCATCAGGTCCAAAAAGCCTGATAAGTGCTATGGCCTTTCTCATGTCGCTCATACATTCATGTATTTTATTTATTTATTTATTTATTTTTTTTAATTGGCCCTTGCAGTTTTCATTCACATATAGTCATCTAAATAACAATATTAATATACCATAATGGCTCCGATGCCTCCCCCGCTGCTAGAGCGGATGTAATGCTGCTTTTTGGTGTGCACATCCAATAGGATAAGCAGATTGCCGGCTATGAAGGCCAAGGTATGCTCATCCAACAGCTGCAGGTTCCCTCTCCGACCACAGTCATAGCCAAACGAATGTCTGGACTCAGTTTAAGGAACTAATGAAATAAGCAGACAGTCATGAACCCTCCACCCTTCATCACAGGGCAACAAACTACTACAAGTCATATGTTTGTAATAACTGCAGTTTATATGTTTTTGAAAAAGTCTCTTAAGCTCACCAGGACTGCATTTATTTGATCAAAAACAGTAATATTTTAAAATATTGTTTTAGTTTAAAATACCTGTTTTATATTTTCATACATTTTAAAATGTAATTTTATTCCTGTGATGGCAGAGCTGCATTTTTAGCAGATATTAATCTACTCTTCAGCGTCACATGATCCTTCTGAAATGTTTGCTGATTTGGTTATTATCAGTTATTATTGGGGCACAATTATTAATAATGGTTCTTATTCTTATCAATGTTGAAAACAGTTCTTGCTGCTTAATATTTTTGTGGAAACCGTTACACATTTTCAGGATTCTTTAATGAATAGAAAGTGAATGAACAGCATTTATTTGAAATAAAAAATGTTGTAACATTATTAATATCTTTACTTTGTCATTAATGTATTTAATCACACTCTATAAAAATATATTGTCCCCACACATATTTATATTTTAAAAATTATTTATAATACTTAATAATTATCACCACTTCCACAAAAAAAACATTATGCAGCAAAAACTGTTTTCAACATTGAAAATAATAGGAAATGTTTCATAAATCAGCATATGGGAATGATTTTTGAACAATCATGTGACACTGAAAACAAGAGTAATGTCTGCTGGAAATTCAGCTTCAACATCACAAGAATAAATTACATTTTAAAATATATTAAAAACAGTTGTAAAATTGTAATAATACTTCACAATATTACTGTATTTATTTTTGATCACATCAAATCAAGACATGCAGCTTTGAGCATTAGACAGATTATTAAAAATATCAGTTATTCCAAATTTTTGACTGGCAATACATATATATACTGAAGTAATATATAGTATGTATTTCTGTTAGCTGCTGTGGATACGAGAGGTGCAGCAGGTTCTGTGGGATGTTGGAGTCTGCAGTGATGAAGGGTTTGGAGCACAGTTCCTCATAGCTGTAAAACATGTCATCCGGGATTGACTTCTTCTGCTCTTCCTCGGGGTCTCCATCACACTCTTCTACCCCCACTGTCTGCTCTGAAGTGAAAACGCCATTAAATCAGGACTTTCATATGGATTCATTACGCATTTGACACACAAATGAGAAAATATATATGATAAATGTGATAATCACTATTAACCAATCAACAAAATTCGCTAAACAATTAGAATATTTCTCTACGTGACAGTAATTGTTTATTGGGCAAACCGATGTCAAGTCTGGTAAGAGTTAAAACGTTCAGATTTTGTTAAAATTGCACAAGAATTGCGTGAACATAGAGTATTTGTCAAACACCTTGTTTCTGAGTCGAAATAACGCATAGAAAATGTTATTTCACCTTGTAAAGTAACTTCATCTGTTAGCGTCTCGGAAGCGTCCATGCTCGCCTGAATGCGTTACTTAGCAACCGTACACTTCGCGCATTGCGCACTGGGTATTGTAGTCTATTCTTATTGCAACGAGGCCAAGTGCGTTTCTATTATCACGACTTCTGCTCACAAAATGTAAACCTCAGCGCATGAATCTCGTACCTTATAATCATGGTGGAACTGTTCAATAATTATTTTGTAGCCTTTAAAGCAAGCATCACTCTATTAATTAGATTGTTAGTCTATAATACCAAAATTGTAGACTAAATGAATTTGCAGAGATGCCACTAGATGGCAGTACAGCACAGTGCTCAGAAATATTAGACTCCATAATAGCACAGCAGTCAGATTTAATAGAAGAATTATGTCCTTTGACATAAGATTGAAACACCATAAACAATGTCTGATAAACAATGAAATGTCATTCACAGAAAGTCAAAAAAGCTGGCATACAAGCACACAATACACACCCAACCATGGTACTGCAGAATTAACAACTAGGCCAATGTTAGCTCTCTTTTCAGATGTGAGCAAACTCACCTGCTCACACAAAAACTGCATCATTCAGCAGTGACTTACAAGCCTGAACACACACTTCTGCTCACACGCACATAAACACAATGTCCCCATTTCTCACAGCCATTAACAATCCACCCACACACATCTCTCACAAACTACTGCTTTTTTAAAAAATTGCATTGATTGTAAAGTAGAATGGCAAGAAGTCAGCATCACATGGCAGGGCCCCTTTCCTGTGTGTGAGAGCATGTGTGTGTATATTACACAGGGTAACAGTTATACCTAAAGACAAGAAATAAAACATCTGTGAAAGAACTCAAACACACATATATACAAAATAGGAAATTGGAGACTGACCAGTACAATCATTTCTACTACAAAGACATATGTTTCACCTTATAAACACCACAAAATAAAACTCTCATAATTTTCTCACCCTCATGTCATTCCAAACTTTTTTTGTACAGTGGGACATAAAAAGAGATGTTTTGAAGAATGTTCATGCTGCTCTGTTCCATACAATGAAAGTTGATGGTGACCAGGAACTGTCAAGCTCAAAAAAAAAAAAAAAAAAAAAATAATATATATAGATATATATATATATATATATATATATATATATATATATATATATATATATAGCATCCTAAAAAGTGATCTTTACAACCTTTTTACTATATTTTGAAACCATACGATAGTTACAGACTGAAATACACATTTTTAGTAGTGTAGGTTGCAGCCATGGTACACAGTTCAGAAATATACTACATAAAAAGTACAATTTTAAATAAATAAATCCACCTTATTTTTCAACGCTGAAGTAAGCCTTTTTGTGAATGTGCAAGACTTCCGCTTTATTAGCCGCTAGGGAAATAACGAGAAGAATAACAAGTGCCATAAATGGTACAAACCAGTGTGTTCATAAAAAAGATAATACATTCAAATTATATGGTAAGACACACCAGTTTGCAATATCAAGCAGCAAAATCAGCTGTTTTGTACAGCTAAAAATAGCTGGAAGGGATTACAGCAGGAGCCAGATAACATTAAATTTACTAATGGCCCGCTCTTATGGAAAATTAGAAGAACAAAAGATGTGAATCAGATGTGGGTTTGCTAATTTATTTGATGAAGCCACTGTAAACCCAATCGTTGTTATATTATATCCACTATAATATTTTTTGCATTTCATCTTTTTCCAGTAAATGAAAAAAAAAAAATGCCGTATGTTTTCTCTCTGGCTCGCCTCCAACTAGAATCTCTGAGCTAGAAGAAAATTTAGTTCCTGCTTATAACTACATGTGCTCAGCTCGTAAATGCGATCTTTACTTAAACATAAGTTGAACTTAATCGCTTCAAATACTATATTTGATCGTATAAAGCAGTTAGCATTATAAACGTTGCCGTTAGGGGCGTTAACGTGACTGTATTCTATTTTACAATGAGTTTTCTTTCTCGAGTCTCGAGTCAATGGCGGAGACAATCGTGCCCGGAAAGTGAAGTCAAGTATGTATATTATAGAAATTTACCTTAACAATAACACATAATGCTTGAATTTGTTACGTCCAGATAAACCCAGGTAACGTTACATTATGTTCAAACGGAACACGCATTGGCCAAGCGCTCGCGTATGTGCCTAAATTATAGCATAGCCTAATTTTCATTTTTGCGTGAACTAGCTCTTTAACCCGATACGCTGGGCTGTGTGCGTGGGTGTACGTGACAGCACGTGTAGGGTTACTCATAATGACTCATTCTTTTATCCACAGAGGTCATTCTCTCCCCCTCACCTCGTGCATGAACTCACTGTTATCTGAGGTGAGTCACCTGGCCGGCGTGTTTGTGTTTGTAGACACACACAGATACACATCTGTCTTACTTGACAACATATTTTTCGAAAGCAAAAGTCAACTTTACTTGCAAATGCTGAGATCCCAAACAGTATTCATGAGGTTTCCAAAAAAGGAATTTAAATGGGAAAAGTAGTTTGAAAACAAGTGAAAATCCAAGTTACCCACTGAGCGATTTAAATTATGGGTTTTATAGCAAAGTTTGAAATAGGCTATCTTTCTGGAAATGACTAGTTGTTTTGCAGACAGAACTAAGCTCTCGCTTAACAGTCCAGTCCAAACCATCTATAGCATATCTCTGTTAATAAATATGCAAATGATGTTATTGTGCAGCAGTTTAATTTCCTCTTTGTCAAAAGTAATCGTTCTTACAGCTCCGCCCCCTGCTGTGAAATTTAATTAGTATTTGTACTGCCTGTGCCCACACTGTCATTCAAATTGCACACACTATTATTTATGGAAAAAACTTAAAGCAGAATGAGACTGTATGTGTGTGTGTGTGTTAGGGAAGAGTGGCTAGCCTGTGAAAAAATCATTCCTCTAACTAGCCCGCACAGCAGGAATCACGCTTTGATATGTCTCTTATTTGGAAAAAACTACCAATTGCACGTGCAGACACGTCCACACATAATGCGACAGTCCATTGACAGTGTGTACTTGGACTATTTTAAGCCTCCCTATACAGTGCTGTCTGTTAGTATGCAAACGTCATGAAGCATCTGTGTATGTGCTCATATGAAGGTTTAGACATAGATGAGGGCAAAGCAGCAGTCTAAGTATATATGTGTGTGTTTTGTGAGTTAGTCTGGTTAGCGCAGAGCATTGATGGTGTGCTCTGCGGGTGGTAAGCCGCCTCATAAATCTCTGGATTTTTGCTCTTTCATGGAGGGTCTGCAACAGGAATGATAATAAAACATAAGAGACAGCGTTCCTGTCTATCATGCGCACACACAAACTCAAATATCTACTTTAGACATCTCTTCGAGCAGCCGGTAGAAATGGTGTTGTGGAAGTGCAGGCTAAAGGTGCAAATGCATATTTTCCAGTGCAGTTGCGATGTGCAAATATTGCAGTACGCAATAAGCATTTCAATTCAGATATTATGTTGTCTTCATGGTGTAATCATCGTGTTCTGTTTGGGGTCTCATAGATTTAATTTTAATAGCTCAAAATACAGTGAAATATCTGGTTTCGAATGCCTAAAGTGGTAGTTCGCCCAAAAATGAAAATCGGTGTCATTTACTTTATTGTGTGAAACACAAAAGAAGATATTTTGAAGAATATGTCAACGGTTGGACCCTATTGACCTTTATTGTGTGGACAAAGTATCAGTTGTGTTCCACAAAATAAAGTAATGATTACAGGTTTGGAACACCATGAGTGTGTTTAATGATTAAATACATTTAAATTTTGAGTGAAATATCCATAATTAGATGGAAAAAAAAAGATTAAACTAAACATTTCATCGCTTTCTATGAGATGTTACATGTGTTTGGTGTCTGAGACCCCATATTTTCATTGTGATCGAAACGGAAGCAGCATAACTGGAAACCATTCTCACTTGTTTTGAGTTCAAACAGATTGTTAAGGCTTCAATAATATCTGTCTAATGGCTTTTGATTAGGTTAGAGGAACTACTTATAATCATTTAATGAAAAAATAAGATTAATTGTTTAAAATTGCTGTTGGATTGTTACCATAAATTAGAAATTATCATTGGGTTTCTGCGACCGCAAACATGAGTCTCAATAGATTGTGTGGGTTAGGAAAATTTGAATTGAAATTTACAAGTAAACATCTGTCTGTTAAGCATTTATATTCTGCCTGATTTGCATTATGATGATTATACAGTGTGATTTGGTTTATTTTAAATGAGTATTTATCTGGCGGCATGTGTTCGATTCTGTTCTGCTGTCTGTCAGGTTGCTGTCACGGTAACATTAAATATGATTTGTATCCATACTTACAGTATGCAGAGCAATTACTTGTATACTTGTTGTAGATCACTACTGATCGCTATATAGATATTTTAGGACACAGTCCATATGTATAACAATAGTTGGTCTTGAACCATTGGAAAAAGCTTTGAAGCTAAAAATCCTTTGTGTTTGAAAGCATAATGGGAGGGGTCACTATTGAGAGGCCATTATTGTTGCATGTTTGATTTTGTTTCTGTCACAAATAGCCTGTTGCAGTATGTGCATTTAAAGGCCTCAGTGAGCCAAATGTATTTTAAGTTGTACCTCATTTAAGCTATATTGCTTATTTAGGCCTTCTGTATAGTTTTGAAAATGACCAACAAACATGTTTCTAGCCATGCTATTTTTGGAAAACAGCCTGTTATGTCAAAACATATGGCATAACAGCAAGCCACGGAACTGTGCTCCGCAGTCTCTGTGCCTCCTATTGAATCCCATTAGTAATTATGTATCTGCATTCTAGGCTAATAAATGCATAAATAGAGATTCTTTCCATTTTATTAAAAAAAGTAATGACAGATCAGCCTATGAGCTTTATAGGGTGCAGAAAGCATAAAAAGAGAATAATATCTGACTAGAAATTCATATTTGTGAATGCCGATCACTAATATATTTGCTATGCATTCAAATTTTAAAGTGTAAAAAGTTTCAAATATTAAAATGCATAATTTTATATAGTTACTGTAGTGTGCTTTTATATATTTTTCATAATTGTAATTTTTTTTTAATTTAATGAATATGACCATTGATGCTAATACGGCATTTGAAAAAGAAAAAAAACTTTAAACAATCTTGCTTTACCAATTAGTTTTCATGTAACATTGCAATGAATATCATACCAGGTTACAATAAAGGACAAAACATAGACAAATACAAAGCAAGCAAGAAAAAAATAAAGACTCGTTGACAAAAAAGAAAACAAAAAGGAAGCTGGGGGTGGACAAAGGCAGGAGTGTCTGGCTGCAGGAAAAAAGAAAACAAGAGAGACGCTTTTGTGAGGAGAGGGTGCGGAGGTTCGAAGAGGTGAGTCAAAGTGACAGCCGAAAGAGAGAGTGTCGGTCTGTGTCTGTGTGCAGAGTAAACCCTTTAGTCCTGAAACCCTGCTCTTCTTTAGCCGAGCAGTGGGACCAGCATTTCCCTAATCCACCCGCTCTAAAGCGACCGACGGGCCACTCACAAACCCCTTAATGCACAGCAGCCTTTAGGCACAGGGTCATTAACATGATATTAGGCTCCAGACACAGACTAGAGTGTGTGTGTGTGTGTTTATTTAGCTAGTGTGTAAGCTGCACTGGTCCTTTCATTGCTATCTCAGTCTGAAGAGACCGAATGTGACAGTCTGACTGTATGTAGTCTGACTAGATACTTTGTATTTATATTTTATGCAAAAGCAGTGCTGGAGCAAGTACATTTAAATAATTCCATGTTATTAGGTTTTGGGATAATACTGAGCAAGTGTAGATCAACAAATGTGTTTCTAGCCCTAATAACACACTTTACTATTACAATGATGCAAATTATTATACCTGGAAATGTTAAATAAAGTTTACAACAAAAGCATATTAAAAGTTTAGGTGGATATAATATTGATTTTTTTGAAGGTGAAGGTGTTTACGTGTTTTTGAGTCATTTAATTCCATTATAAAGTAATATGTTTTAAAATAGTGTATAAAGTCATGTGTCTTTATTTTATTAGGACTACTCCAGTGGTATGACCTGGATTTCTCCCTGTAAGTTGGCCTAAATATTTCTGATATATTTTGTCTTTTTATGTAATATAAAACGAATGCTCCTTATATTATTTTCTGTGCTAAGTGAGTCTGTTTCTGGCTTTCCCAGCTCTAGGCCCATGCTGTGCACAGTTGGGGGGCCTGAAGCTCCAGCAGCCACTTATTTAGGGAAAGAAAAGCAAAATCTTCAGTCTTCCAGCCTCACTTTCTTGTTACAAAGCCACTGAGGACTGAACACGGTCTTGGTCTGGTTATTAATTTTCTTAAGTTTTTTTTTAACGTCATTGTATATCCTTCTGGACCTAGACATCAAACCCGGATCAGGAGATTCCAGTTTGAGTTAATCGACATGCAAATATTCCAGCCATTTCATGACTAGCTTGGAATAATATATATTTCTGAGGAGGAGATGTAGATCTGAGGTATGTAAAGTTATGGGTTCAGTTATAACCAATTCTGTGTATCGGAACGCTATTCTGACAATACACTGAGTTGCTAATATTTGAGGATTCCCGCTCATTATAAAAGCATAATGATATAATGGGTTTGAGGAGAATTGTCATAATTCGATCAATGCGGTACCTGAGGTAGAATCGTACAGCTTTTAGAAGCTCATCAATATTTGGCTCACCTCTCTGGGTGTGCAGTATAAGAGCAGCTTTGTGGTGAAATATCATTTAAAGTCAGCATATGCTCACATTTTCATATTCTTGTTGGCTCGAGTTCAAATCCTTGCCATAGTGGAGAGTCTGGGATGTTTGGTTTGGTGGGAAGCCAATGCTGAAAATGCCATAATAGTCACTGCGGGCCTAGCAGCAACTAAATTTACAACCTATTCAGAACACATGAATATGGGTTTGAATACAGGCTAAATTGTTTGAAATTTCTCTGGTCTAAATCTGTGATTTAAAATCAACCCTGAAAAAAAATACACTTTCCTCAGCTGGGTGAAAATGAAAACACGACAAAGAACTGCATCTGTGAGTGCAATATAACCAAAGTGTAAATCTTAGTCTTTGTAGTATCTTTGTGCTGTTAGATTCAACACAAGCAAGGGCATGCATGAAATGGGCTGTTTCGCTGCACGTTGCAGAATATCAGTTTAGGGTGATTACAAGACTTCAATGCAAACTGTTATTAGATGAAGGACAATTTATAATCCCTTGTATCCGTCTAGAAAGAATGCAAGAACACTGGTATTAAACAGATTCACATGAAACACGGACCTGAACAGGAGCTCTACGAGTATTGAACTGTAAATTCTTGCATATCCCTTTCAGTACAACATGACTTCATTCTGTATGTTAATCTGAATAATTATGTCTGATTTCCATCTTGATGTAATTTGCTGCGGATTAACTGATTTCAAAAATAGAAAATGTATTTGTCTGTGGCAAACAATGTAACTGCCTTAATACATGTTAAAATTTGCCTTTATCCATTCATTTTTCTATTCATATCTGTTTACATGCTATATAGAAGATGTACAGCAATCAATATAAATGCCTTTATAATTTTCTCATTTCTATCACATCCACCAACTGTAATCCCATATGAGATTACCGTGATCTTTACAAATGTGAATGGATTTGAAAGCACAGTTCATTTCAGTAAAATCTCTATTGAATATTTAGTGTTTGAAATATGCAACATTATAAAATTTTCTTGTTTAAAATTGTGCAATGTTCTGTTACTAATTATTCTACATTAACATTTGATATTTCAAAAGAATAAATGGGTGTTGAATGATGTTTCTCTTTAAAAACATCTTTATCTCCCACTTGAAGTCTTCCATTTCTGTGCAACAAAGAACACCTCAATAATTTGAATCTTCATACAGAGTAGATCTGACATTTTCTTTATAATTTCCTTAGTCCCCCCACCCCCCCAGTTCAAACATCAAACAAAGCAAGAGAATGAATTAAATAAGACTGTAATAAAAATAATTTGACGTTATATAATTTTGTCAATTATATGAAAATAGGTAGCATAATGTTGGGAGTCTAAGCGATTTTACATTTAAAGAATGACACAGCTTTGATCTCTGCATTTTTCTCATTTGTGAATGCCTAAAATTAAGGCACACGATGTCCTACGCCTACAGCTCTGAATCATACAAACAAATGTTGTAGCGAATCAAAAACTGTTATTTCCTGTTTAGGTGATTCACTAACCAATCAGAAATGCGGATGGGAGACTGAAACTGTGCTGGCTTGAAAGAGGTGCAATTTGAAATATAATTTCCAGCAGAATAATTAAAATAATTTAGTTCATTTTATACCACAGGTTATGCAACCCTTTTGAAGTATACAATTTAAGATTAATCAAGGAAAACCACAGCTTTAATTTGAATAATATCAGACCAAGTAACACATTTACTCTAAAAATAAAGTCCTGCTGTAGGGAAGACTATCCATCTAAATTGATCCTCGCTGTACATTGCTGTTGCACTATATGTTCACTCCGAACTGAACATCAACTGTTTGTCCATCTATAAATTCAGGCAGCAAAATGGAATTCATGTCTCCTTTTATATAAAATGAGGCCTTCATCTCAAAGGCTGTTGTGTCCAAGGGCATCTTGAAGTGATGGGCTATACTGCGTATTCTTGTTTGATATAATACAATCTGAAAAGGCACAGACATAAATTTTCACTTATTTCCCAGCCCTTTTTTCCTGTCAAGGTTGACACTAGATGAGGTCATCATTCCAGCAGTGGTTAAGAAAGCTTGTGTGTACATTGAAGATACGTGTATGTCTTATGGACACGTTTTGATGCCAAGGTTGTGCGGACAGTATAAGTGTGTGAGTAAGGATTGTATGTGTGACGAGTTTTAGCTTCACCCCCTGCTTTAATCAATACTCACAAGAAACAAAGATAGATAATTCCCTATAAAATCTGTTTAGCTTACCTTGCAAGCTCATCTGTAAAATAAGCCTTCTCACATTGATGTTAAAGAAATTTTTTTATAAATATTAATTTATGGGATTAATGAAATATATTTAACACAGTTTATTTGAAAACAGTGTTGACCCTTTCATTTACTGTTCAAAAGTTGGGGCTGGCAGGTTTTTTTTTTTTTTTAAAGATTACTTTTGAAAGTCTCTTATAATAATATTTAAATACTATTATACTTATATTCTTAGAACAATCAAACAGAAACGTGATACGCTGCATTCAGAACTTTGGGGTATATAAAATTCTTTAAAAAAATTAAAAAGGAAAAATAAATAATGCTTTTAAACAGCAAGGACACATTAAATTGATCAAAAGTGTCAGTAAATATATTCAGAATGTTTATAATTAGATATTTATGATAAATATATTTGTATTTATAATGTTTATAAATAGATAATTTATCATTTCAAATAAGTGCTGTACTTTAATCCTGAAAAAAACATATTACAACTTACAGAAATATAAGTACCTCATACTTCAATATTGATAATAATTGTTTTTTATTTATTTATTTATTTATTTATTTTGAGCAGCAAATCTGAATATTAGAAAGATTTCTAAAGGATCATGAGACACTGAAGACTGGGGCAATGATGCTGAAAATTCAGCTTTGTCATTACAGGAATAAATTACATTTTCAAATGTATTAAAATAGAATATGGTTATTTTAGTTTATAATAATATTTCACAATATTGCTGTTTTACTCAAGTCTACAATCTTGGTGAGCATAAGAGGCTTCTTTCAAAAAAAAAAGTCTTATTTCAAACGATATACAGAATATTTGCATTATGTTTGTCTTTGTTTGCTATGAAAAAAGTTACAAAATTGCATCTGTTTTTTTTACTACAGTCTATAAATAATGCAAAGTGCAGCATCTGTCACAGGATGATGTCCTATTTTTTGATGCATATACAAGTGTTGTGAAAACCGACAGCGGTAGTGTGAATGATGCTGATCAGAGGAAGAACATCTAGTTATGCTGTATTAAAGTAAAATCCAGCAGCAGGCTTCATTTCATTCTCTGAGACGGAAATACATATGCACAGTTTAGATCTGATTCTGGATGTGATTATATGTGAGGGATAAGGAGGAGGAGGAGGAGGTGAAATGGAGAGAAATAATTTCAGTGATATAGCTTTCACAATGCTTGTGCTCATTCACCTTCTCTCACTCACACATATAAGATCTATTCCAGGAAATTAATTTATTTTTAGTGGAATTGGTATGCTTTTAATTACCAGCATAACTGTTGATGACTTACTGTAGGGAAAATAAAACAAGAATTTCACAACAAGAAATTTTATTTCATAAAACCACAGGGAGTGATGATACGGTTTACCAGAAATTGCATAAAGCCAACACACCGAATAATGCGTCATTTCTAAATATTTATGCGTGTCAGATATATTGAACAATATCTGCTTACTTTGTGGCTTCTGTTGTCCAAACGTTCCCTCACATTTTTAATTCAATTCTTTTTATGTTTTAACTACGCTAAAATTTTTCCCATAAATGGGTTTTAGTGATGTATAAAAAAGAACAATGGGGCCATTTCTAAATGTTTGTGTTTGTTGGTTTTGACTGGTAACAGTTTGTGTTCCACTATGCTGTTTTTAATTGATTTTCAATGTGAACGTGAGCTAGAAATGCATTTTTGACCGTCATTTTTTTCTCGGTATTCTTCAGCATCCTGCACATGAGCGTTGCATTTTTAAGATGCCATGTCAAGTTAAAAGGTTAGCTTTTCAAAATTCACCTGGAGACCTTGTCTTTTTTCCATTCTTTAACATTGTGGTTCTTCAACACAACACATACATACCAAAACCATCCAAAAACACTAGACATACACCAAACACAACACTTTTCTCACTTCTTGCATTTCATTGCGCTGTTTTTAAAACTATGTTTTTATGTGAACATCCACCATTGCTCAGCATATTCATTGTACTGTGCATAAGCCTTTCAAAATTCTGCTTTTTTTTTAAATGCAAGAACACATTTGGTGAGAACAGGCCTCAAAAAGGCCTATAATATCATGAATCCAGTGCAGAGAAGAGTGTGCATTTGTTTGTAGGCATGTGTGCAAAATATGGATGGAGAACGAGTGATAAACACAATGAATAGAGACTGTTAAATAGAAATAATGTAGATATAGGCTTATCCAGACTCCTTATCCAAGCATAATCCTGCATTCATTTCTGGCCAAACGTCCCGCTGTTCATTTGAAGAGCTGCGATGCCAGCCGAGCCCCCTCACTTCTCAGCTCACACATTACCAAAACTCCAGGGTTGCGTCATTTACCGAAAAGCACAAAAAATCTATCTGAAACCCTCTTTTTCAAGAAAGAGCATAAAGTTTTTTTTTTTCCTTTTGTGCCAAGTCCTTGTACTCCTTTCACACTGGCCACCAAACCATGCCTAATGGCTCCTGGGGAGAAGAGGCCCAGATTGCGGCGTCTTTTCCTGACAAAAAGAGCTTAGAAAACTAGGCTTAAAATTTCAGGGTGCCACCCCCGCCAACCCACCCCTCCTAAAGCACGCATATGCCCCATCTATCCCAGGAGAAACGAGAGATGAACTCAGAAATGCGAACGCTGAACGTGAGCAACCACAGTCAATCTCAGATTCTCTGTTTTTGGGTTATACGCTGTAAATCAAATACTTTTTTATATATACTGCAGGTGAATATCTAGGTTGCTAATATGTGAATCTGACCCATCAGGAATGGAAGAAGTTGCACTTTTTTATGGGTAAGATTTTGCTTGAATACATCCGATACATTCATGTTTTGCTGTTGTGGGTTTGGAGTAGAAATCAACGATGAAGATATATTATTCAAGCACATCACAGTGTTCAAAAATTGACAATGAAACTTCAATAGATGTGGAATGTTTTTGGAATGCAGCATGTGATGTAGAAAAAAGATGGCAAAATGAGCTTGTATGATTATAATGGATTTAGCTTGCATATGATGTAATGACATGGATTTCATAAGTCTGGATAAATAGCACTTTAAATGATTATTTTGAGCACTTTTGAATTTTCATGATATTGAATTCAAATTTTAAGCTTAGGTTTTTTTTTACCAGTCAGTGGTCTGTATGAGAAAAACAGCTTACTAAAGTATGCTTTAATTAAAATAAAAAATGCAATATGCAAGGGTTTGATTTAGCTAAATAGAACAGATAAAATATATATATATAAGTAAATATAACAAAAACTAGCATGTGTATGTGTGAGAGCGAGAGTATGTGAATGTCTGCAAACTGAGCATGAGCAGAAGGAGAGGATTAGATCACTGGAGAGGATGAGAGAGAAAAAAGACAATAGTCAAGCAGTGTATAGATGAGACCAATGGGAAAGTCTATGTGTAGTGTATTGAATATATATACTTCCATCAGGGAATCTCTGCTTAGTGGGAAAATACATGACGGAGAGGTTTTAATCCAAGCTGCATCTGTTTGTTCATTACAATACCCTATTCAATGTTCACAAGCATGCAGATGACAATATTGCATGAATAATGTTTGATCCAACCACACACGAGAGTTTATTTAGTGAAGCGCAGGATTGTCAAAGCTGTATACGAAGCGGCCGATTCCTTACATCTGTTCTGCTGTTTACACACACACACACACACACACACACACACACACACACATCCCCACCTTTTAAGGCGAGGAGATGAGAATTGATTGATTTTCTACTAGGTTTAAGGTGTGCTCGGGTTTTTAAGAAGATCCCTCCAAAAAAAGTAAAAGACAAATGCAGTTCTGTGAGAGCAGAACAAGATATGAAGTCTGTATTAAGATGACTCGAGGAGCCCTCCTTCGATTTCTGTGGCGTTTACGCTGTAAATGTAAATGAGATATAAGGTGAAGCTAACTTGCCATCAATATGGATCATTTCTTTCCTTTTTATTGCATACCATCTGCAATCGATCTGTGCTTGCTAATCTTCATTACAAAGGCCTCAGTCTCACTGATTTCCTGAGGACACACAATGTCGATGTGGGACTGTGTAATTTGTATTACATAAAAAAAAAGAATGTGATGAGAATAAAGATAACAATATCATAATTCATTTTTGTTCCATATTCATCTGATGAACCACATCATAAAGAAAACCTTAAATATATATGCATTTTTTAATTCTTTAATTTATGACAAACAAATAATCTATTTATACAGTGAAATAATTAATAATAGAAAATATGTTTGCGGCAATTGTAATTTATTGCCTAAAAATGAATGAATCGTGGACTATTTGTCATGCCATTTTCGATTTACTTTTCATATTTAAATTGTTGATTAGGTTTTTAAATGCTTTTTAAACTCCAGAGTTACTTTTATAATTGTACTTTAATGTTAAAATGGTTCATGCTAAAAATATATTTTTGTTTAATGCTAAAATTGCATCAGATCCACTCCAATATAAAATAAATAAATAAATATTTCCTTAAAATGCTCAAAGCACTATTGTAAGATGTAACAAAATCAATATATTTCTAGGGTATTGTTTCTGTATCTGCCTGTGAAGGTAGACAGACAGATTCTGTAGGCCGCAGTGAATTTGGCAAGTCTGTACTGGGGAATGGCGTGTTAGGGAAATAGGGAACAGGAGGAGGTTATTAAAATATGATTGTTCGAGTTTTGGTTGACTACCTCACACCTGGTACTCTCAGCATGAACTGAAAGTGAGGTGTACCTCTTACCAAAAGAAGAAAAAGAAAAAAAAAACAGCTAAATAAAAAATGGGTAGCTTTCTTCCCTTTTTTTTTTTACTATAAAGCTGCATGTATTTATTTTTTTTTTATTTATATTCCATTATGTAACAGCAACATAAGAAAAAAATATTTAAAAAAAAAAATGTGGTAATGATTTCATTTCCAAATCAAGTCATTTTCATAATAATGCAATTACCAGCCCTATAGAGTTGTATTTATGTATTTGTTTAAGGTGAACAGGCCCATAATATAAGAGATCCTATCTGTTTTGGGAGCAGGTCATGGGGGCCGGCCTGATGAAAGGCATAAAGCACTTAAAGTTGTTAAGGGCACTCCCACCATTCAAAAGCACTTAGTGTGGCCACTCCCCAAAATCTGCACACACAACTACCATTGGAGGGTGATATGCAAACACACACAAGCACTTACAAACACTAATGCTTTTAATTAATAAACTGATGACATTTTCCAGGTGTTTTGTTACACTGGATTTAAGATTAATGTGCAGACACAAATTAAGTGTTTGTATCTATAAAACAATGTGATCTCTAGATTGCATCCATCCCTAGGCATGTTATGTAAACAGTCAAAGGTGCTATTTTTATTAAAATGATGAATATTTACATGCTGTTGAATGTAACTGTGCTTGTCATCACCTGTTTAACATTTATATTAAAGGAAATTGATGTTTTCTTGTCAGAAGTGCTAAATAGGCTTTTTTTTAACTCTTCATGTTGAATAGTGACATGAATTAGGAGTGCACACACACACACACACACACACACACACACACACACACACACAACATCTGCAGAATACATAGTGATTAAACCTGCAGCCTTAATCACCACTCTCAGTGTTAGACAGCTGCTGTTTGAGTCTGTAAGTCTCAATTATTATCTTATTTAATACATTTATTAATTTCTAATTTGGAGTCTATGCTGTATGTGTGTTCCTTATTCTATAATCATTCTGTTTTAATCTCCAAGTTTTTAAACATGGTATGTGAATTTCAGATGGACATGAATTTTGTTTATCTTTGTTAAATGAATAAAAACATACAAAATATTTAGACAGCATTTGTGCTTTTTTATGCATTTATTCATTTATATTGTGCTGTTTTTAGGTTGGATTTGAATTGTTAAATGCCTTTTAAAACAGGAAATCATGCACATTATTTTAGGCTACTTAGGCTAAGTAAAATCACAAAAGTAGAAAAACGTTTAAAAGCAAACAGCTAGCCTACATTTGCTAAAGCAATTTTGTTTTATTTTATTTTTTTATTTTTTCAGAAACTGACTTATTATTCCAGTTAAATTAAATGGAGAACACTCTTCATTAACCACAAAATATACAGTGCCAGCTGTAGGTCTACTGGATGAGCAAAACTGTACAGTGTTCAGTGTCCGTTTTGGTCCTAATGATTTAAACAAAGATAAAGCAGTATAAAAAATGTTTCAAGAAATTTAGTTATAATACAAAAAGGGAAAAAACGGTGTAACTTGAGTTAACCATCCTGCAGCATGAGCAGCGTTTGCTGTAACCCTAATACAAATGTTACCTTCGTGTATCTGCTCCCGACATCCCATTCAAAACACCCACATTCCAACCTAATGGACGCACCTCGCCCTTCCTGTAGCTGCTGTATCACTCCGCGCAAATCACATTCCCGGTGTCGACTAAAAACATCTAGACCTCAGACGGGGTACTTGGAATATAAAAAAGTATTTGATGATTATCACTTGTCACTTTATACATATAACGCTAACGCTTAGCTTCGCGCTGGACTAAGCCGCTGCTGTGCCCTAGTTTTTCAGATGCGGTAGGATACATGAACTGCATTCCTCGTATAAGAGCTGCGTCTGAGAGACGCCATTTTAAGGTCTAGATTCACATCAGCGCGGAAGGTTCGCAGCAGCGCTAACGCAGGAGAGCAGCGACCCGTCCGGGAATCTCACCGGCTGGCTTGGCTGTTTCATTCCTATTTGGATACCGACGCGTTGGTCAGGCTTCGCCGGCCAAACAAAGCGATTCATCTTTTTAATTTCAGGTAAGCGTTTTAAACGCGGAATGATTCCATTCCTAGTAAGTTAGTTTGGAGATTGGAGCATCGGGAGGATCTTCCCAGGGTTTTCCATGCTCAACCTGAGGCTGGGTCTACCTTCCGCGAGCTGAGCATTTTTAAAAACGACTCGTTTAGGGTTTTACTTTTTATTGAATGCTTGTTTTCCTCTAAATTGCAGGTTTATGCACCACGCACATTGACTCTTGTGTTTGTTTACTGTAACGGTAGCTCCGCGAACGCTGGCTAGCGTTAGCTTTCATTCAGGTCTACGGTTTGAGCAGCGAGCTAACAGCAGATCTCAGTCGATAAACGGTGTTGGTAAAAACTCATGATTTCACCAGGGACTCCCCGTGCTGGGTTTCACACTAATAGTATACCTTGTTTTTGTTAACCGCATCGTGATTTAGTTTCCTCGGCTTCGACAGTTTATGTCGTCAGACGTAACGTACCGGGGAACTTTTATTTGTGCTCGTCTTTACAAATAATAATGAAAACTGAGCCGATCGATTATGATCGTTGTAGTCTGTAAGATTGCCAATTCAATCGGGTCAAAGTATGTCAGCCAAAAATGCAATAGTTTTATCAATTCGTGAGAATGGATAAAAATCAGTTTTTTCCTTATTTGTAAAATATTTTCTATTCTGTTGCATAACTATGTTCATGTTAGTCAACCTGAAAAGAGTGTAATGTGAAACTCCTAATTCAATTTGAAGTGATCAAAAAAATAGTTGCTGGATGGATTGTCAATTCCGTTTTGTTTGAGAGGATATCCATGATTTGGGAGGAAAAGAGTAAGCTTTTGCTACAGGAATTGTCCTTGTTTTGTCTCCTCAGATTTGGTGTGATGTTATAATCACATTTCTCTGTCATCCGACAGGCCGGTTTGAAAGTTAGTTTTTAAACGGAGTTGAAACATTTCAGGGTTCATTACTCTTCCTCGAAACAAAGGCCCTGATGGCCGAATTCCTGCGTGCTTTCAGGAGGGGCTTGGGTTCCTCTGCTCCCAGAGTCCGGAACAGCTGTTTCACACACTTCACACACGTACCCACCTTGAGAGGCTCGGTAAGAGCTGGTCTCAGATCAGCCCCCGTGGGCCTCTCCGCTGGAGGAAGTGTGGGCGGGGCTTAAGTCCGACTGCAGCGTGCGCTCTGGAAACTGAAGAAGGTCGAAACTTTTCCACGATTACGCGTGTGAGGTCGCGTTTTTAGCGGCGAGCGTATTTTGAGTTTCGTACCTGTGTGGGAAATACCCACAGCAGTCTGTTTAAAAACAACCTCGGTTTCCCATCATACGCAGAAATGCCGGGTTTATGGAAGAACCTAAGAAACTGATCGCCTCTGGAACATAATTTGGGTTTGTTTACTGAGGATGTATTTGGGCTGCTTTCAGTAAACCGAAGATATTGCTTGTCTAATAGATACATTTTTTTTTTTTGGTAAATTTATATCAAATGCTTTCAACAAAAGATTGTTTAGAGGAACAGTTTACCCAAAAACAAAACTTGTCACTCGTCCTCATGTTTCAAACCTGAATGACTTTGCCAAAAGTAGTATATTCACTTTCATTGTTCATTGTATTGAGGAGAAGAAAAAAAAAAGATTACGTGGAATTGAATATATAAAATAGTTAGCGTTCTTTGTGTGAACAGGGCTGCCAGTTCTGCTTAAAACCTGTTATTTTGTGTCCTCAACAAATACTGAGATTTTGGATCAACATAGCAGTTTGTAATGAAATAAATGATCTTAAAGGGACAGTCCACCCAAAACTACCAGAGAAGCACTTCTTGAATGGCTGTTGTAAATAGTGCTGTCAAACGATTCATCGCATCCAAAATAAGTTTTTGTGCTCGTAATATTTGTATGTGTACTGTGTATATTTATATATAAACTCTGTATATTTTGCAAATATTTATATTAATATAATTTATATTGTGTATATATTTAATGAGCAACATTTTTATTAAATATGTACATCTGTATATATATATATATATATATATATATATATATATATATATATATATATATATATATATACAGATGTATATATATATATATATATATATATATATATATATATATATATATATATATATATATATATATATATATATATATATATATATAAAATAAATAAAATGTGTGTGTAGTGTGTATATTTATTATGTAAACTGTAACTTTTATTTTGGATGTGATTAATCATTTTACAGCACTAATTGTAAACCGCTCTTGCTTGCACCGGCCCTGTGTAGCAACATTTCAGCTTCTGTTAACAGGATACAGTGAATAAACCTTAAATGAGCCCATTAAGAGGGCTAATCAGATGGCCTTCCTTTACTTTGAAGGTTCAGTTTCCAAATCTGTCCCATAATCACACAGTGATTCGTCTGAACGTCCGCCTGTATGGAATGCTGACTGGTGCCGCAAGGAAAACCCTGTACATTCGTGTCTGACTCCCTTCAGTGTTTATTGTCTGGTAAATTAATTCCAGGTTAGTCTCACCACTGTGGAGGACTACACATGCATTTTGCATAAACTACCGCAGCTGCCTCTGTTTGCTCTCAAATCATCCCTCTGCCTTCACATGCACCCTTAAAAAGCCTAATTTATTAACATTGGCACGGCTTCACAGCGATGCGTTTCCCGCTAGTGGGGTCTTTCAGTGCAGGCCTGTATTTGAAGTGCTGTATCTTGTGTCATGCAGACATACACACACGGGAAAGGAATGTCCAGCGCTGACTGCAGGATGTTATCATAAGCAAGGTTTCCTGTAAATACCTGTATGTGAAAGCAACTCTTGATGTTATATTTTGGAGGTCATGTCGAAATATTCTGCTACAGTAGTGCTTTAGAATGCTGTATGTACCAAGGTGGTTTTTTTGGCGACTGTGTGAAGGATGACACTGTTATTCTGCAGCTTCATGATTAAAAGCTGTTCTCACTCAGCCGTATGTTCTCAGACAGCCTGGATGCTCATCCAGCTGAGAACCAGCACTTAACCTACTTGCAGAGGGTTGCAATTTAGCACGAGAGCTCTGGAGTGCATGTGACTTGAGCTGTGTTCTGATTCACACAGTCTCTGCACCCGTGACTGTGGGACATCTGCAGAAGTTCAGTTCACTTTACAAATGTATTCATTTTGGAATAACCTGCATTGTCCTCAAATGTAAGATTTTTAAGTTCTGGAATTTCTTTACACATTAATTAATTTGCCAATACACTTGTTGTACCTTCTGATTTTAGACACTTTACAATGTTTAAATACGTTTTGCAGATCTTATATAAGATAATTTTTTAAATAAAGTACCTAATGCAATTCAGTGAGTTTAAGTTTGTCATAACTGGCCTCTAAATTTAGAAATGTAAAAACGGGCTGCATTATTGAATACAGATTTTTTTTTTTTTTTTTTTTTTTTTTTTTTTAACTCTTATGGTCACAATAATAATGTTCTAGCTTTAAAAGCATTTACTGGTGTGCAAATTATCCTCTTGTTTTGTGTTATTACACTTGTTCCCAGTGCCACTGTGTGCATAGATTCTTAGTGGTCAGCCGATGTGATATTAGGGATTTGTTCATTATCGGTACTGACGATGTCAGGAGGAATTTTAATTATATCCCTGAGCTTGCACAGCACTCACATTCTGTCTTCATTACTGTATCTGTTTAACAATTGTCTAACTTATTATTAGAACTGTTAAAGTAAACCAATAGGAATTTTTGTTTGTTTGTTTTTTGATTAGTAATAGAAAGTGCAAATGTTATTCCTCATCCACCATTAGTATTCAGCAAATGCGCGCTCATAATTTAAACAAGGCCTTGAATATCTAACAAACATTTAAATTTTTTACAAACCTTGAAGGATATCTGCACGGGCTACACCAAAATCCATATTGGTCGAGCACTAGGTTGTAAATATTTGAACTATTCAAACTTGGACTGATCCCCTTTGCCACGTGATGCTCTTTCTTTCCACGGCACCAAATTAATTCTTCGGATGTTTGTTTGTGGTCGGGTTAACCACACTGACTGATGTTGCCTAATGTGTAGTTAAGTTGGAAACAAGCCTTTCGGTTTCTTCCCATGTTGTCGCAGTATGTACATTTAACCCCGATATCATGACGCATATCGGGTCTTTTGTGGCTTGCACGATGTGAAAGCTGATGTTCTCCGCTGAAGCAGGAAAACCGATTTTGTCAACGTTTCCGTTTCCAAGGGTTGTCCGCTTTTTCAGTGTTTATTCTTTGAAAATGTCCCCTCAAGTCAGTAAGCCTATTAATTAACCTCTTTCTATGGAAGAGTTTAATCTGATGCTGATTTATACTGAAAGATGTGTTGATTTAGACAGCTTTTAGGGGTTTTTTTTGAGCCGAGGAGGGATGTTAGACTAATTTCATTGATTTAATTGCTGCTTGGCGCGCTGAAGGCCCATGCAGGAAGGAAGACTGTCCCTGAAGCAGACATGAGCAGTTTCCTATGGAAAAAAAATCGACTGCTCTGGTTTGAGGCCAGCGTGAGGAAACTTATTTCACATTCTAAATGCTTGGCAGCTTTCATTTCGTTGTGGCATCTTTTCACGCTTCTAAATGTGTCCTCCACCCCATGAACTGGCATCACTAGCCTGAGGCTCTGTGCGAGACTCTGGAGAATTCCAGGCATCTGAGGTTCAGAGTTCATTAGAGCACTGTGATTTAACTTCAGACACCTACATGTTCTCTAGCAAATGCATACTGTTTTTACATGGTTTATACACTACCGTTCAAAGGTTTGGGGTTCACTTAAGAAATTAAGATCGATTCAGCAACGAGACGCACATTGTTGACAAGTAACAGTTGAGATGTTTGTGACGAGATTTTTTTTTCCTTTTTGTTTTTTCTACATGAATGAACTTTCTATTCAAAACATCCTGACAAAAATGAATCAAAGTTTCCAGAATAATGTTAAAGAGCCACAGCTGTTTTCAACATTGATCAGAAATGTTTCTTGGGCATCACGTAACGCTTAGCGGTCTTCAGCTTTACCATCACAGGAAAAAAAATCGCATTTTAAAAATTTATTAAAATAAGACTTTTTTTGTTGTTGTTTTTAATTGTAATACTAGTAACATGGAATCAGAATTTAATAAATGCAGCCTTAGTAAGCATAAACTATTTTATAAAACCATTACAAAAGCTTACTGACCCAAGGTTTTGGTCAACTAAAAACCATGCAGTTGTTTTTTTTCTCCTCCTGCTGTACCATTCTTTAAATAACAGTTAAAGCACAGAATCATGCTGGCAGTATTTTGTCATGTAAAAAAAACTCTTGGAAACGTCGCAGTCATTTACACTTAAGCATCTTGCAAGATGAAGGTTGCATTTTTTTTTGACAGTGTGTCAAGTTAAAAATAGTCCAACTTCTTAAAATCTGTCTTGAGGTCCCTGTGTTCTGTTCAATCATGGCAATCCATCTAGCTGCTTTTGAACAAGAATGTGTAAATACCCCTAAGAAAGGTCTGGGTTTTTTTTTTTTTTCTTTTTGTGCAATTTAAATAATTCATGCCTAATTGTAAATAGTCTAGTTGGTGGTTAAGAATTTACTTCATGCACTGTGTTCTTGTAGTAATTTCCTTTCTGTGTGACCCCACATGTTAGGGTATGTTAGTTGTTTTTCAATTGCTTGCAAATTACATATCTGTTTCTGTAGTGATCTAACCCCCCCATCCACGAAATATTCAGTTGGGTGAGAGTTTTCAGCTCGAGTCACCTGTAAGTTAATGGCTGATTACTTATAACCCAAAAAGGACAATATGGCTGCACATTTTTATGAAACTTGTTTTCTTTTTTTTCGTAATTTGGGTCTATGCCATGATCCAAGAATAATAGTCTGCAACCTATAGTGAAATTTGCCATATTAATAGCGAAAGGGGTAAATCTGATTTTATTAACTTAAGATCCTAATAAGCAACTTAAGATCGGTGTTGGTTTTGTATCCTCTGGCTGTTTATAATCGCATAATTTGTGGTGCTTGATGGCGTATTGTTCTCATCAGCTTTGGATGAATGAAGCTGACTAACCCCCTCAGCATGTTTTTACTGGCATTGCCAAGATGACTCACCGTCCCGTCTCCCTCTCTCGACTTCTCGCGTGACACCCTAAAGATTAAATGAGGGGAGTTTCCCACAGTTAACAACTACCTTTAGGGTCTGTAATGTAGATTAAAGCCTCTTTCTCTCTTGTAAAACAGCTGGTGTCTGAGGGGGAATAGACAAATGTTGCTGCTAACTTGTAAAATGGAGCTCAATTCTGGACCTTTATATGCTTGACTGGTTCTGTTATGTAGATTTATTTTTGTCCTTATCGGTGAAATTATTATTTTTTTTTTCTACAGGTTTGGACGTCGCTCAGACTGAGGGATTGACGCAACGATGGCTACCCAGTGTGAGTGTTTTTCTAAGTTAACGTGTCAGTCATTGTTTGTTCAATGACTGCTGCTTGACGCAGACACAAACACAGATGTGGTAAACTGATAAAGAACAGGTTTATTTACTGAATGATTTCGGTTAACCCTCACAGACCCAATATATTGACAAGAATACTAAATAGTGTTTGCATTGCAATGGAACTGGAATAGCATTTCCAAATTTAGCATTTAAAATTAAGATTTCAGACAGGTTTGTTTTTTTGTTTTTTTTGCGTTTAGTTGTTAACCACAGTTCATTTCATACTAGACATCTTAATTGTAATGGTGTAGAACTTAATCATGAATATAGCCTTTGCTGATACGGCAATAAAAAAAATTGCGGCAATTCTTTTATTTTATAGAGCTCATTGCAGCTGCAGGTGTTGAAATATGCAAATTCAATGAGGTGTAGGAATATTGCATGATCATGAGTCTTTAGAGTAGAATAAAAAAAAAAAAAATGTTTGGAAGAACTTTAAATTGAATGTCTTATGTCCTGTAGCTGACCTTATGGAGCTTGATATGGCCATGGAGCAGGATCGTAAAGCTGCTGTGAGTCACTGGCAGCAGCAGTCCTACCTGGATTCAGGTATTCACTCTGGGGCCACCACCACAGCGCCATCTCTGTCAGGCAAAGGCAACCCTGAGGAGGAGGATCTGGACAACCAGGTGCTCTTTGAGTGGGAGCAGGGCTTCAACCAGCCCTTCACACCTGAGCAGGTGGCAGGTATGTGGCAGTATTTGCTTCCAACACAAGGTGTTTGCGTTAGGAAAAAATGGAAGCCCCTCTAACTGGATATTTTCAGTCTTGCTCTTTTTCTGGGTAATCACAAACTTCCTCTCTTAGACCTGGATGGGCAGTATGCCATGACCCGTGCACAGCGAGTCCGTGCTGCCATGTTTCCCGAGACTCTCGATGAGGGCATGCAGATTACTTCTACCCAGTTTGATTCCACCCACCCCACCAATGTGCAGCGGCTGGCCGAGCCATCCCAAATGCTCAAACATGCAGTCGTCAATCTCATTAACTACCAGGATGATGCTGAACTGGCCACCAGAGCAATCCCTGAGCTCACCAAACTTCTCAACGATGAGGACCAGGTTAGAAACGTCCCGTACTTCATGCTTGTTAAGCCATCAAAATTCCAATTTCCTTTGACAAGACACGCTTTCCTGCTTCAGGGAATATTTATTTGCAGCTGAAGCTAAAAATAGAAGATCTTTTAGCAAAAAGAGCCTTCATTAAGATTATTTTTAGCCATATAGTGACTTAAAGTTTGAAGCAATGACAGTTTTGTCTGAATCACCTTAAGTTTTGCTTTTGGATGTTGTTATTTGCATAAGGTAGTGGTTTCCTGTTGGCAGATCTGAGATTGGTAGAGAAAATCACTAGTTTGAAGTGACCCTTGAAAGACTTCTGCATCTGACAAGGAAATTAGTCACTTCACTCCAGATTTTCTCTGCATTTGCACAGCTAAATGACAAGTAGCCAAGCAAGTTCAAATCTGCTCCATCTCACTTCCCCCTCATCTGTCACTCTTCCTGTCCAGGTGGTGGTGAACAAAGCTGCAGTGATGGTGCACCAGCTCTCCAAGAAAGAGGCCTCTCGCCACGCCATCATGCGCTCTCCCCAGATGGTGTCGGCAATCGTGAGGACCATGCAGAACACCAATGATGTAGAGACTGCCCGTTGTACTGCCGGTACCTTACACAACCTGTCCCATCACAGAGAGGGCCTCCTCGCTATCTTTAAGTCAGGAGGAATTCCTGCCCTCGTCAAAATGCTCGGGTAAGAGCACCAAAGCAGAAAATCTGCTGCACGGATGCTTTAGTCTTGAATTAATCAATTTGAACATGACGCTGAAGGTTTAATCCTTCCTTGTGCTGTACCAGTTCTCTACTAAATGGATATTAAATGATTGGTTTTCCAGGTCCCCCGTTGATAGTGTGCTGTTCTATGCCATCACCACCCTTCACAACCTCCTGCTTCATCAGGAAGGTGCTAAAATGGCTGTCCGTCTAGCTGGAGGACTTCAGAAGATGGTGGCCCTGCTCAACAAAACCAATGTCAAATTCCTTGCCATCACCACAGACTGCTTACAGATCCTGGCATACGGCAACCAGGAGAGCAAGGTACATGCATTGCATGAATTGATCTTGCTAACTGGGGGAAGAATGCACTAGATGTACTCATGTTAATTTGTCTCAACTCTTGCCACCACAGTTGATCATCCTGGCCAGTGGAGGACCTCAAGCTCTGGTCAATATCATGAGAACATACACGTATGAGAAACTGCTCTGGACCACAAGTCGTGTGCTGAAGGTGTTGTCTGTCTGCTCCAGCAACAAACCCGCCATTGTTGAGGCTGGTATGTTCATTTCTGCTTGTGCCAGTTAAGGATGCGTCCATGTATGTTATGTCAGGGTCTCATCTTATGCTTCTATGTGCGTTTAAGGTGGTATGCAGGCTCTTGGTCTTCACTTGACGGATCCCAGTCAGCGTCTGGTTCAAAACTGCCTGTGGACTCTCAGAAACTTGTCAGATGCTGCCACCAAGCAGGTAATTCATGCAAACCATTAACAGTTCGTGTTATGAATATTTGAACAACTTAAGTAACATTTTGCCTTGTAGGAGGGGATGGAAGGACTTCTTGGCACTCTGGTTCAGCTTCTTGCTTCCGATGACATCAATGTGGTCACATGTGCAGCCGGCATACTCTCAAACCTCACGTGTAACAACTACAAGAACAAGATGATGGTTTGCCAAGTGGGTGGGATCGAGGCCCTGGTCCGTACTGTTCTCAGAGCTGGTGACAGAGAGGACATCACCGAACCTGCTGTGTGTGCACTACGCCATCTAACATCCAGACACCAAGATGCTGAGATGGCCCAGAATGCAGTGCGTCTTCACTACGGCCTGCCTGTAGTGGTCAAACTGCTGCACCCACCTTCACACTGGCCGTTAATTAAGGTATGTGGCCAGTTTTTCTGTGCATGATCTTTTGAAATACTGCACATTTTAACAAGTCTTCCCACACTCTTCTAGGCCACAGTCGGGCTGATCCGTAATCTGGCACTATGCCCAGCCAATCACGCACCACTCCGTGAGCAGGGTGCGATTCCCCGGTTGGTCCAATTGCTGGTGAGGGCACACCAGGACACCCAAAGGCGCACTTCAATGGGTGGCACACAGCAACAGTTTGTGGTGAGTTAAGTTTGGATTTTGTAGGCATTTTCTGTACCTGAGGAAAATTAAACGACACTAGTTGTATAATTGTAATATTCAGGAGGGAGTTCGTATGGAGGAGATTGTGGAAGGCTGCACTGGAGCACTTCACATCCTGGCCAGAGACGTACACAACAGAATCGTCATCAGGGGGCTCAACACCATCCCCCTATTCGTACAAGTATGACTTGCTGATTGCCTTTGTTCGCACATTCTACATGCAAGATGGCTGTCGTTGTGATCTCGTAAACTCTGAGAGTTTCTTAGTGTTTCTTTTGCTCTGTAGCTGCTGTATTCTCCTATTGAGAACATCCAGCGAGTAGCCGCAGGAGTGTTGTGTGAGCTGGCTCAGGATAAGGAGGCAGCAGAGGCCATTGAGGCAGAAGGAGCCACAGCTCCTCTCACAGAGCTTCTGCACTCCAGGAACGAGGGAGTGGGTGAGTGACTGCCCCCTACTGACAGATACCATACAGCATTATAACAAAAAATCTCTTCATATCAGTGGACAAATCTTTCCAATTTCTTTCTTTGGTGTGGATTTGTATTACCAGCTAAAGGGTGTAAGAGGTCTAGGACACAGAAGCTTTCTATTAATCTTGACTCTCTCGTGTACTTATCTCTATATAGCCACATACGCTGCAGCAGTTCTGTTCCGCATGTCTGAGGATAAGCCTCAGGACTACAAGAAACGTCTTTCTGTGGAACTTACCAGCTCTCTTTTCAGAACGGAGCCCATGGCCTGGAACGAGGTACAAACATTCATCTGCTCTCAGATGAAGACCATGCTGTATGAATCCCCTTTTATAAGCCAAAAATGTTTTTGTTTTGTCTTAGACTGGTGACCTAGGCCTTGATATTGGTGCTCAGGGAGAGCCTCTTGGATACAGACCAGATGGTAAGACCTTCTTATTTATTTTATTTATAAATAAATTCAATTGTTTAACCTTTTTATTTCATACAATAATTCACTCATTTATTTTAAAAACACTTAAACGCATTAATCAATGTATTAATTTAAATGTTTGCTTAAAGTTTTAAACATTCATTTAAATGTAACTATCAAAAGTTTAAAATGGAATAAGCCTTTCAAATAAAGAGAAATTTATTTATAATAGTGTGTGTATATATATATATATATATATATATATATGTGTGTGTGTGATATATATATATATATATATATATATATATATATATATATATATATATATATATATTTTAAAATATATATATATAATAATATTTTTTTTTTTTTTTTTTTTTTTTTTTTTTTTTTTTTAAATAACATTTATGTATGTAGACATTTATTTAAACAAGACTCACAATCTCTCATCCCTTTTAGACCCCAGCTATCGTTCTTTCCACTCTGGCTACGCTCAGGATGGTCTGGGTATGGATGGCATGCTGGAGCATGAGATGGTAGGCCACCATCCTGGAGCAGAATACCCCGTAGAGGGATTGCCCGACTTGGGCCACACTCAGGACCTAATGGATGGCCTGCCCCCCACAGACTCCAATCAGCTGGCCTGGTTCGACACGGACCTCTAAACATTCACGGTCTACAAGTATGGAAGGTAAGATGAGCTTCAGAAACTTGTTGACTCTATTCTGCTTAAGTTTGAATTAAGTGAACATTAATGAACTTCTGTCTCTCCACAGCTGTATGATGAATGAATCTGCATTGTGATTTGAAGAGTCGTGGAAGGTTTGCCAGAGGGTGGGCTAGTGTTTCAGAAAGTGCCTGACACACAACACACACTTGTCGCAGACGAAAAGGAGATATCTAATGGGGAAATGGTGGATATCAGTCTCCTTTATTGCTACGACCCCTTTTTTGTTTTTGCCCTGGATGGAAAAATGCAAGTACAGAGGGATTGTGATGCGGATGCTGACGAGTGCACATGAAAAGGATCTTTTAAGATGGAACTATTTTTAACCTTTTTTTTTATTTTATGTTTCCTTTTCATGGTACTGACCCTAGCTTGATCTTTTTTTTGTTTGTTTGTTTGTTTCTGCTATTTTAATTTGTATTCCATATTTTTCTTTTTTAATGTCTTCTATAGTGTTAAGTTGTAGTGGACTTGCCTCATTGGTTTCTGGATCTTTATCACGTGCTAGTGTACAACACTAATATCAGTTCCTATGTAATCTGACTGAAAGTGTAACAATGTGTAGCTTTTTATATGATCAGTTAAAATGGTGGTTGTTGGGAGTACAAAAAATTATATGCATTCTTACAAAATGCTTAAATTTGAGCAAGAAGAAGCAGTTTTCAATGTCACTATTGTTCCAAAAAGGGTGTGGATGCAGCAAGGGTGGGTGGGGGTAGATGGGGTTTATGAGGTATACACAGAGACAGAAATCTTTTCTATGATATCTGGAGGTAGTCTCTCTATTGAAGCAACGTCATTGTTTGTTAGCCTGTGCGGCTTCTTTTGGGAACATGGATAATGACATGGCTAATCAATAAAAGACTTTTATTCCATTGTGTTTGTGTGATACCTAAATGTAAAAGGCAACTGTTGTGACTTTCATAAGGTTTTTTTTTTTTTTTTTTTTTTGTTGTTTGCCCCTTTTCACCCTTTCCCTGTTAAGATCTTATAGTTCACCTGAAAAGGAAAATATGCTGATGTAGATGAGAGGGTTTCTTCATCAGAACAGATTTGGAGAAATTCAGCATTACATCATTTGCTCACCAATGGATCCATGGCAGTGAATGGGTGCCGTCAGAATAAGTCCATACAACTGATAACAAGAGTAATCCATGTCGGCGCCGATAGCCTCATTGTTAGTGTGCCGACATATACAGCGCAACTGCATTCACGGCGACCCCAGTTTGATTCCCGTCTTGAGGTCCAGAAGGGCTATTGGTGAACAAATGATATAATACGAAGTTACTCTAAATCTGTTCCAATAAAGAAATAAACTCATCTACATCTTGGATGGCCTGAGGCTGAAGGTGACTAAATTTTCATCAGATTTGTAATCTTTAAAGTACTTTATGAAGTACAATCCATATTGACTATGTGCACTTATAAGATGCCTATAAACGTAAATGTGTTTAACTGGGTCAGAGTTTGCATTCTCTGCTCCCTGCCATTAATTTCCACTTCTCTGGAGGCCTCTTATGTCCGTGTGAAATCACAGTTAAAGATTCATTATCAGTGAATCACCCTTGGAGGGGTGGAGATGATTTCCGTTCTCTTATCTGAATGTGTGGGGACGAGGGCGGGCGATGAAATCTGCACTTGTGCACGCATATGGGTTTGTTAGCTACCCCCTTTTTCTAAATCAGATCCATATGGGCCTCGGATCAGAGAGCATGTTTATCTTAATGGATGTCTTGAGCTTGGCTGATTCAAGTCAGTTGGATTTAATTTACTCAGACAGGCAGCAGTCCTGATACGATGCATTAATCTCATGTTTGATGTGCTTTTTAATTGATTTGTTGAAGCTGCATGTCTGTTGCCACTTATAGAGTTACCTTTTTATAGATTACATGTTTACGGGGAGTGTACATCATTTTATATCTGAGGTTATCTTTTAGGCTCTTTGCATGTTTTTTGTTTGCTCGATATCCGTACAAACATAGATTGTTTTAGCATTAAATGAGCTTTAAAGCATCAGCATTTTAACTTGCACTCTGGAAGTTTTATGAACGTCTCCATTTTCTGCCTCCACCTCTTTTTTTCTGTTGTGAGAGGAATTTCACTGAGGCCTTGCCAAACGGCGGCTGTAGTTTGAAGTGTTGCCAGAGCTCTTTGTGCTGAGCAGCCCTCACCGCCTCCACAAAAAACACTCATCCCCCTCTTCAGATAGAAAAAGAGAGGGGGGTGGATTTGCCCAGTTTGGACAGGGGGCAGGACAACATGTCTATAGAATGGACTTATATGAGCCTCGGAAAGTACAGGACCCAATGACTATGTAGGTGTTTCTTTAACTTCAATCACACAGGTATTTTTTTAATTAAAATTAATTTAAACCTTCTTTTTTCATATGATTTAATAATCGGCACATTAAAAATGTCTTGTAAATTTTTTTTTTTTTTTTTACATAAAAATATTATCAGCTTGTCATTTCCACTGCATCCAACTTTTTTTGCCCCTAATACAATTTTATTGTTTTAGTGTACTTATGGGTGACAACAGTGTTAATAAATACAGATAAAATATGAGACATGATTTGTGAAGGAAATTAATAAACACTACCATTCAAATGTTTGGGTTCAGGAAGCATGTTTTTGAAAGGAATCTCTTATGTCCACCAAGGCTGCATTTATTTGATCATAAATACAGTAAAAAACTTAATTTTATCATAAAATATTACAATTTAAAATAGCTGTTTTCTATTTTAATACATTTATTTGAAATAGAAATCTTTTGTAACATTATAAATGTCTGAATAAAAGCAGCCTATTAATGTCTTTCAAATAAACTACAGACCACAGACTTTTAAACAGTAGGCTAGTGTAAATATCACTTGAAAACCAAGTATTTTTTATATTGTGTCATATCTAATAAAACTTTTTATTCAGAGCACAAGAATAGCTACTACCTAACAAGACAAAATGCAACATTTTTATTCCAGAAAAAAAAAAGAAAGAAAAAGATACATGATAGATTTTCCTTGTGATTCATGCATATCCACTATTGGACCATTAATGTTAAGTGGATAAAATAAAAGTGTTAAAAGTGTGTTTTAATAGACACAGGGCAAAACCCATCAGCTAGACGCTCACAGAAACGAATACAAAGTTCCTGTAACACTTTCTTAGAAGTCACATCGTCAGATCCCAAAAAGAGAAGGTATGACAGAATAAGGGAGATTTTGGCTGCCCTGAAGAGAGACAGACAGCTAAGAACTCTCTGACCTGTTCCCGCCCACCCACACGCGCCCTCACCTCGAGGCGACACACCTGTGTGGACGGCTGTGTGTTTGAGAGACGGTACGCGAGATCAAAGCTCACAGAGGATCATGATCTAGTGTCTGTCAGTCCCTGCGCTCTGAAGACGGCAAGTGTCAAACTAGACAATAGTTTACTGCAGTTCATGTTTCTTTCTCTGGAGCCATATGAGGTGTGGGAGGAGATAAATTCCAGATTATTAGAGCGCATTTAAAGGTGCTGTATGTAGGATTGACGCCGAGTAGTTGAACTAGGTATTGCAGTCCAAATTCAAAATATTGGAGAGGGTTTTTTTCACCCGGCACCTCCTCCTCAGACTTGACGCACACGCAGGTTGCCAGATTGACGACACAAACAGGAACGAGCGCACTTGACGATTAATGAAATGAAATACGCTGTTTTTTTCGTCAACTGTCAACCCGGGGTGCCTGGGTAAACTGGCAGTGGGCGGGTTTCACAAACCAAAACAGCAACCGACATTCTGGCCCAGAACACACATTTTCAAAGGAGAATAACTGACTGTAGCATTGTTTTTCAGATAAACAGGTATGTTAACTTATTATGGTATTTTTATGCTTTAGTAGAGGCAAAATCTTACATACAGCACCTTTAAAACAACACAAACGTGGACTGTAACTCAGTTGTGTGGGGAAGTTGTGGCCTAATGGTTAGAGAGTTTGTCTCCTAACCCTAAGGTTGTGGGTTTGAGTCTTGGGCCGGCAATACCACGACTGAGGTGGCCTTGAGCAAGGCACTGAACCCCCAACTGCTCCCCGGGCGCCACAGCGTAAATGGCTGCCCACTGCTCCAGGTGTGTGTTCACGGTGTGTGTGTGTGTGTGTTCACGGTGTGTGTGCACTTTGGATGGATTAAATGTAGAGCACGAATTCTGAGTATGGGTCACCATACTTGGCTGTATGTCACATCACTTTCACGTTCATTTTTTTTTTTTCTTTATTAGCAATGTTTGCAAAGGTCAGCAGAAAAGGTCCGGAAACCTTTGTGTGTGTCATATGCGATTTATCAGATATAATTAGGACAGGCCTAATGTTTGAGCTTTTTTAACAAATGGCTCCTTTCGCTTCCCGAAAAAATGAATCAGTGGGTGATGAGTCAGTCAAAAAGATTCACCACACAGCCTCGCTCATGACTCATGAGTTAGTGGTTTGAATTATTAGACTCGATCAGTGAATCGTCCACGATTACGATTCCCTCACTGTCAAATATGATCCCCCACCCCAAGTATTTAACATAGGTCATTTTAATTTTGTTGAGGTAATTTTGTTGTTGTTTTGTGTTACTTGCACGTTTCTGTATTTGGATGGGTTGTGAGTATGTTTCTTTAGCCTATTTGTTTGTGTTGTGGGGATTTTCAGCATGTTTTTTTATTTGGTTGTGTTGCGAGTATTGCAGCACGTGCTGTCAAACTGACGAAGATGTTTTCTTAATTTGCTGGTGCTTTTTCTATTTGCATGTGTTTTCTGAAGTTGCAGCACGTTAAGCTCTCTAGGCCACCGTACAAAATGAAATTTTCATTATATTACATTATATTATAACAATAATATAAATGAATAATGTAACATCATTACATCACACATTTTGTAAAGATTTATTTTTGGTGTTTTCGCCTTTAATTTGATAGGACAGTGCAGAGACGACAGAAAGCAAAGTGGAAGAGAAAGAGCTGGACAGGATCAGGAAAGGTCCGCGAGCCTGGACTTGAACTCGGGATGCCTAAAGCACAACGGCGTGGTGTAAATACATAAGGTAGTGCAAATCTGTACTGTATAAGCTAAACTGTTAGGCTAAATGGTATTTGTGTCATAGATATGTATGTGTGTGTGTGTGTGTGTGTGTGTGTGTGTGTGTGTTTTGTCAGAATTGTAATCAGGAAAAGAAAGTATCCTACTCATTTTTTTACATTAAACTTTAATTTTGGATTTGTCTATTTTTTGAGTTTACATTGAAAAAATAGCTGTCTTTTAAGAGAATTCATGGACAGTTTTGCGACAGGTAGGATTAAGCTCATGGCACTCCTTATTCATTTCAGCAATATGCACAACCAGTGACTGACTGTTGCACAACACTGACAGAAATTCTCTGTCAAGTCTATAATGTGATTGGTTATCAAGGTACACATCATCCAAGCTGACCATTATGCTTTCTCCAATTATCGAGCCAAGGAGGTTGGCATAATAAGACCATCTTTGCCTATTTCTCACAACAATAGCAACCATTACTATGATGTGTAGGTTTGTAAGATTTTCATCTGATTAGATTCTGCAGTTTGTCAGATAAATGTCTCATTCATCAATGGTTGGCTCGTAATATTTTGTCAGTAGTAAAAAGGTTTAAAATCACCTAACTGACCAAAAAAGGTTAAAAAAACGTATAGACTTTGATTAAAGGATCATGATAATAGAGATCTGGAGTAATTTTTGACTTGTTCCAATAACCAACCACTATAGCAACCTCCCAGAACACCCTAGCAACCACACAGTAATACACTGAAACCTGCCGGTTTTGCACTGTCAATAATACTCTCATTATATTCATAAAATGTCATTTAATTCAGAGCTAGCTACTCTCATAAAGAAACTCTACTACACCAATTTAAACTACCATCAAAAATTACTTTTCTCAATTCATCAATATACTCCCAGGTTGCCATGAGTGATTAGCTGACACGACAATACTAGCACTGGCTGATTCATCATTCGTTTGCAGTTTAAGTATTTGCTTGCAATGTATAAAAGGTTGGGAAGCCCCATAAACACACACACACATAGACATGCTTATTCAGCCTCTCTGACAAGAGCAAGGGGTCTGTTGCCTGGCAACCAGGGGGTTTATGGCAGGAGAGGCACTTACAGGCACTCTGGCGCTCACGCGCATCCGTGCACATGTGTGCAGGTGTCTGTTGGTTGAGCAGAGAGGCTGGGTGGGGACAGCCGTACACTTGAAACAGGGAGATGAAAGCCTGCTTTTCACTCAGATAAAAGAGATGAACTAAGAGATAAACCCAGAGACGCTGAGTTTTCTGCTAATGTACAAGCGCTTTAGTTAAGAATGAGAGGAGAGAAGCTTCATTATCTGTGCAAAGAGAGCTTGAGAGATCGGATGAGGCAGTATGATGTCGTTAATAATGATGTCAGCGCTCCAGTAGCAACCCACAGGAAAGAAAAATCACACGAGATCTCTGTAATATCTCAGCTGTTTTTCTTAGACAGCAATGAGATTAAATGGAGAGTTGCAAACATAAGAAGACTTGATCTGAGTAAAAACGTACCTTTAGAGCTCCAAAAGAGATCTCAGCAATGTCTTAAACTGTTCACATTTGTCACAAAACCAAAGTCTATCAAAGGTCAGAGATTTTGATTTAAACATATATTTTTCAACAAATCAAAGACAAAATTATCTTGTTTATTTAAAAAACAAAATGTTTATCTTTTATAGCTTCAAAGTATATATATACTGTTATTTTTTAGCTTTATATACTGTTATTGTGATGTCAGTTTGTTTAATTTTTCTTAATTTTATTCTATTTTTAAGATCATTTTTAAGCAATTTTAAGATTCATTGTGAGACAAACATAATTTGAGGCATAATGGAGTATGGAACTGAATCAATTTGATTAATAACATTGTACTTTGGGAATTGGGTAAAGCACTATTATTATTATTATTACTACCACTACTACTACTAATAATACTAATTTAATAATAATGATTTATTATTATTATTACTACTACTACTACTACTAATAATAATAATAATAATTTAATAATGATTTATTATTATTATGAAAAAATAATAAAAATAAAAGAGAAAATGTATTATTATTATTATTAATAATAATAATAATAATAATAATTACATAAATGATTTTTATTATTATTAGAAAAAATAAAAAGTAATACACAAAGATTAATAATAATAATTCCCAATGTATGTTATTGCTCAAATTAAATGAATTCACTTTCATACTCCATAATGTCCCCAGGTTAATAATATAACAACAAAAACAACAACACTAGTAATAATGCCACAGATTAATAGTATAATGAAAATAAAAAATAATGATGAGAAGTAGTAGATGTAGAAGCCTTGATCAAAAAAAAAAAAAAGAAATCTAAAAACTAAATTTTAGTTGATATTCTCTCTTTCTTTCTCCGAGTGTCTCTTAATCTCACAGAGCCTTGGGCTGTAATTATCTGTTAAGTAGATTCTTTGTTGCACTGAAATGAAGGAAAAGAAAATGGGGGCGGGCTGCAGTTCAACAGCTGAAGGGGTCCTCAGAGAAGTGAGACTAGAATATCACCTGTCTTTGCACAGTAGCACAAAGAGGATTTTTCCTAGATATAGATACAACTGGTTTATTTCATCTTAGATTATGTATTTCACATCTATCTCATATATGAAGTCTTAATCATTCATGCAGATATGCAAATTCTTTATAATGTAATTGATATTCATATTTATATTCCCAATGCATCTTCACCTCCAGCACAATTTACAGGCCTTGAGCAGTGTGTGTGTGTGTGTGTGTGTGTGTGTGTGTGCATTGATTCTCTGAAACATACTGTATACGTGACCTTCACAACCCTCACGCAAGGCTGGAGGCAGCAGCGGTGTCAATCATGCTTTTCTAGGAGATATTCTCCGTCTTAGTGCCAGAGGCAGGTTTATCGCAAACCACACCCCCTCCAACCCATGACAGTGCACAGGGAAATCAGACACGGTGACCTGTGATCTCTTGACCCGAAGACCTCCCAGACTCCCCTATCAGCTCTAATAAGCAGCTCGGTTATGTGTGCGTGTCTTTGTGAGTGAGGGAAGACAACGTGTGCTTCTCACAGCAGAGATCATTGTGATTGACAACCACTCAGTCTCCAGTGAAATCTCTACTGCTAATGAAAGCTCAACTTACGAGCCTACACAAAGTAATCCGCATGAGTAACACACGTGAAACATTTCATGTCTGCCTTGAGCTTTGTGTTTGACATGTATAAATCAGACAAAAAGTCCTACTGCATATGAAGTGTTCTGAGTCATTTTACTACATATATATCCATGTAGTTGCTAGGGTGTTCTGGAAGATTGATTACATACTGGCTCAAGTTAAAAGAACCTATCCCAAATCAGATTGCGAGTTTGATATTGCTTCAATAACACAGTACTTTTATACAAGGAGTTGATGTTGAGTAACTTAAACTCTTAGGCAAAATACTGTCGGTTACTTTGTTTATTTTTGCTTTGCCAATGAAAATAATTCTAAACGTCTAATCAAACCTTTGATCTTTCACAGCAACACCTAGATGTTGTGTTTCAATTTTGAATGAACCAGTGTTTTTGAACAAATCAGTTCATTCAATGATTCAGTGACTCACTTGTGAAGATATTTTATTCACTCCTTATTGAATCAGTGTTTTTGAACAAATTGGTTGATTGAATGATTCAGTTACTCACTCATAAAGATGCTTGATTCACTCCTCATTGAAACAGTGTCTTTGAATAAATCGGTTGATTGAATGATTCAGTGTCACATTCTTAAATACAGGCACTTATTATGTTCCTGAAATAATTAATATTTTTAAATAAATCAATTGATTTAATGATTCAGTAAATCACTCAAAGTTGCTTTGTTCTTCAATGGCTCAGTGTTTTTGGACAAATTAGTTGATTAAATTATTTAATGATGCACTCATATATTGTCACTTTTTTCATTCCTAATTTAATCAGTAGTTTTTAACAAATCGGTTGATTGAATGATTCAGTAACACACATAAATTCCCCAATGAATCTGTGTTTTTGAACAAATCAGTTGATTAAATGATTCAGTGATATATTCATTATTCATTCCTGAATTTATTTGTGTTTTTGCACAAATTGGTTGAGTGAAAGGTTCAAAAACTCTCTTCATATTTATTTTAAGATAATTATTTTATATCTGAATGAATCAGTGTTTTTTTTTTTAACAAATCAGCTCAGTGAATGAATCATTAATTCATTAAAACAATGCACAAAATGTCACCTATCGTCACCTAGTGCAGAAATAGCCTCTGACAAATCCTTGAACAATTTTGGGCGATCTGAGACTTCATTATATGGAGCAGGTACTTTTTAATCAATTAACCTTAAAACCATCATCAAATGAATTTTCAAATTTTCCATCTCAATAGATAGATTTTGTTCTTCTTTAGGTTCTTAAGTTTTCTCTCCAAATGTTTTGCACAACCAGTGGATAAAAAAAAAAAAAAAAAACATGTAAAAACCTCAAATTCGATCACCTCATCGAATATGGCCCAGGGCTATGAAGCTCGATAAATCTAAAATCCCAGAGGACAGGAAGAGTAGACTAATGAAAGACCCTTTTGTGGACCAGCTGCATTTATGTATATGTTGTACTTGAGGAGAGAGTCCATCATTTAATTGGGAACAGAACTGCTGCACTTCAGTGTCTGAAAGTGAGGCGATTCATTTGACTGACAGCTCCTCCGAATGAATTGGACAGGAGGCCTCGGCCCAGGGGATTAGAGACCTTTTTGATGGTTGGATGCAACCACGCCCCTTTTTGATGACCAGACACTCCCTCCAGCTCCCAGAAGACTTTGCAGGGGGCCCAAGAAAAACACAGTCCACTGCCTCCTCACCATTTTCTCCTCCTTTTCTTTCTTTCTGCCTTCTCCGTCTCTCCCAAGGGAAATATGGTTGGTTAGGCTCTCAATTGAGCAAGTTATTTTAAGCAAAAAGCCAAGATGCAGCCATTTACAGAGTGAAAGAGATGCAACTAACGCTGAAACGAACTGAGGGGTTTAATAAAAGTGTGATTTTTGAAAGCGTGCACCCATATGAAAGAAATGTCTTTGATCCTGAGTGAAAACATATGTACCTTAATACAATTTGTGCACTAAGCAAGTCATGTTCATCATGAAGGAATAACACAATTTGTAGTATGGGTCTGTGGCTCTTGTTGTTTGTGGCCTAAGAGAGTGTTTAGACTGTAATGGGTTTTTGTAAATGAATATGACACTAATGGACATAATTCTTGGCTGTGAACAAGGGTCTCTTTGAAGTAAACAGAGTCTGGCCTGTGTCTCAATGAGCATAAAGGCCCAGCAGTGATGTTGGGACTGAGCAAACACACACCCGCACCCACACACTCACAAACATTGATCTTTCAATACATATTTATGCTTGACCACAAGTGACACCAAATAGGTGGATAATGAGGGCCGCTGGGATCTCTGGTTCCCCCAAGAGACTCTAATCTCTCTCTCTCCCACACACTATAAAGTTTGCCACTGGACTCAATGTCATTGACTTCTAGAGGCCATAAAGCACACACACACTACAAAAAGATTTTAAAAAAAGACAGGACAGTTTATGATTATGTGTCAGTATCAGTGACTATCAGTTTCTGGGAGTTTGTTTGTCTGTATGAATTATTCTAATTAGTCTAAATATTTTTTTTTTTTGCCACAATACATCCATTATGAATTTAACATGATAAAACCTTTTTAACCTTTTTAAGTTAAATTTAAGTAATCCAGGGGGTTGGTTATTTATTTATTTATTTACTTTTTTTTTTTTTTTTACACATCATTAGTTGCATCTAAATAATGTACCCATAATTAAATGTGTAAATACTTTTAGGGTACTGTAAATATATCCATTATGGATTACATATAATATAAACCTAATTTCAGGGTGTGATTTAGCACTTGGTCAGTAGTCACTTGGTCACATAAATTATTAAGTAAAGAGAGATGGGAATGGGGCATCACAGGCCTGACTTGAACCTGCTTTTCCACATGAGCACCATGGTGCAATGTATCGAAGCATGAGTATTAGCCATTACGGCAACTAATTTATTTTGCCTTTATTGCTTAATATAGTATAATTGATGTTTATACTGGCAGCTTTGATGAAAGATTTTATCATGAAGTTTTCTCTCATTCATTTTACCATGAATCCAGTTGAATCAAACCTCCAGTTACATCCTACTCTTCAAAAAAGACTGCATTATATAAGTATAAAATGATTTTGTATGTGCAGGAGTTTGTGTAAGTGTCTGCAACGTCCTTCTCCTCTGGATTTGTCAAAGTCAATGTTAAACAGGAATGACAGCAGCGATACAGTGATTTGAGTGATGAGGAGCAACCCCAGTCACACATTCATCCACAAACACACAATTCCCACACCAACTCCGACACAGATTAAATATGGATTAAACCTATTTGCATATGAATTGTGTTATCAAATATTTCTTCCAAGGATTAATGAGATAATGTTTTGATGCAGTAGTATGAATATATATTTTGTTTGTTTGCCGCCTTGTAAAAGAATCACTCACTGCTCATTTATCAACGGAAGAGAACTATCACTCTTTTCTTCCTTGTTCTTTGTCTCTTGTCTGCTCAAGACATGTCCATCTTTAATACATAGGCCTACTTATGCTTCTTTTACTTTACTCTTAGATTAAAATGTGTTGAGTTTGAAGCTAATAAAGTCATTGAAGCTTGACATATGTTGATTAAATAGTTGAATGTTATTATATCAGGAGTAACTGCAGATGGGGAAACAGTTTATAGCTACACTATATTATTTTTGTGGCCCGGGGGCCTTTTACCCAGTTCACCTTTATAGCTGACTTTTTATTTATATGTTTTTAATCAAAACAAACTTCTTTACCATTTCATTTTCCACTAATTATATCTTTCCATCAATTTTCAATTAATAAAATCCTCATATTTTGGGACCATAAAAAATGTTTCTATTACTATTGTACCCATTAAATTTAGTGTAGATTTCAAGGCAGGAATAAGATGTTGTGCCATATTTGTTCTTGATCTGAATCATTTTATAAAGGCCACTTAAGGATTCATAATTTAGTCAGAGTATGACCTTAATGTAATAATGAGTAATACAACAACAATTAGACCGGCTTTTATTCCTTCTTCAGCTTTGAATGCGACACTATAGACCAGTTCTGACGTATCTGTTCTTTTATTAAGGCCCTTCCGTGCGATGTGTTTGGACACATAGAATGTGTTTAGACATGTTTCTGCCTTGGATTCTTTTTCTCTATTTTAAATCTCAGAGAAAGACTAATTTTCATACTCTCAGATCCAAAGACGCTAAATCTTTTTTCCTTTAAATCATTTTTTCTTTGTTGTCTCAGCACAGGTGGGAGAGGGGCCTGCAAGGACATGACTCTCTGTTTTATGTGGGTAACCTCACACAAACACAGACATACTGCACATGGCACATAAGGTTTTGTTGTTTGAACTCATCCTTTGGTGTTTTTTAGACGTATAGAGCTCTTCATGCCATTTGGAGTGAAAAAATATCAATGCTGTCCTTGCTAATGTCATCCAATGTTCCCACTCGCTTTGTATAAATTGATTTCATCTGTGAAAGTTTTGTTACAGACGCCTCCAAACCAGAAGGATGGCTTCAAAACCTTCGCCGGCTCTTTCTTCTGTACTCCTCTTTCTCCGTTTCATTCCTGTTCTGGTGCCTATCTGCCGAAATGTTGTTGTTTTTTTCTATTAAGAGAGCATTCAGCAGCAGCTCTATCTTACATATCCACTTTAAGGAAAAAACATTAAAATTCATAACTTTCTCTATGCAAATCTGCAGCATCCACTTATCAATCCAATTTCAGCCAATTAGACTTCTTCTCATTAATCTGCCTTCAAGGCAGCGAAGAGAGCGCAAAGAGGAATATTAAATTTGATACAACAAATGTCACATGCACAGAGTATTTGACGGAGTAATGAATGTGTGTCAGAATAATATGGGTTATGAATCTGAACATTAATGGATTAATCATTTATATGTGACAGTAGAGAATTTTTTTCTGTAAATTATGTCAATCATTAAAACGGCACACATGCACAGATAATATAGTGTTTAAATGGAGCTTTTAGGATAACTGTATTCATTTATTAACTGTGTGCAGAAGCAGTAGTTTAGGTTCGGGAGTTAATAAGAATCCAAACAACACAAACTGATCTAATTTTTGCTAGATTTGCATTTTTTATCTCATTGTTTAGAGACACACCAGCCTAAGAGAAACTTAAAAAAAAATCACTAAACATTATTATTATTATTATTATTATTATTATAGTACTGTCTACTATAGTACATTCACTACCATTTAAAAGTTTGGACTCAATACTATCTATCTATCTATCTATCTACAGTATCTATTCATTTATGTATTTCTAAGAAGTTTTGTACACTCACTAAGTCTGCATTTACTTTATCAAGTAGCTAGAAAGATAACAGACACACACACACACACACAAAATAGTTTATTAAATACATTTGAAAATGTTGCTTATTCCTGTGATGGCAAGGCTGAATATTCAGCAGCCATTACTGTAGCCTCCAGTGTCACATGATCCCTCAGAAATCATTCTAATATGCTGATTTGCTGCTCAAATCTTATCTTGATAAATGTTAAAAACAACTATGCTGCTTAATATGCTGCTTAATATTAAAAATTGTGGAAATGATACAGTTCTAGAATTTTTTTTATTAAAACAAAGTTCAAAAGAACAGAATTTATGATGTCTTTACTGTCACTTTCGATCAATTTACTGCCTTAAAAAATCTGACCCCAAAACTTTTGAATAGCAAATTTTTATATCAGATATATATTGTCCTTAAAAACTATTTCTAAAAAATGCACCATCAATTATTAGGCTGTCTAAAAAGCGTTAATTTTTTTGAGTATGTCAGTTTCTATTTTGTTTTCTTTTTGCAGTGAAACTGTGTCTAGAGTTTTATTTGACTGTGGCTCCATCTAGTGGAGAACTCTGCAGTGATGACGCGCACGAATAAACCCTGACCCTCACTGGACACTTTAGCGCGTGCGGCATACATTCATCACGACTCACTGCAAATATTTTATTTCTAATGCCATCAGCAACCCTTTTCCCTTCATTTTTAAATAGATACTTTAATTAAAATGTTAACTGTTATTTATTATTATTATTATTATTATTATTATTATTGGAAATGCAGCATCTAACCTGATCAGGTGTATTCTGGAGGAAGTAAACTGTGGTAGAGGATGGGGGTGGTCTGTGGGCGGAGTCTTTCCTGCTGCAACCTCAGTATGCAAATAAACCTTTTTTTTTCTTGATAGTTTGTAGTGGAGCTAGAATTTACGAAAAGTATGGATGAAAGTATGCTCGTGGGGTTAAATAAATAGATTACATATTAATAACAACAGGTTAGAATAATAGTAGCTTAAAAGGAGTGGAGCAGAAAGATTTTGGAGCGCATTTATGGCGGAGAATCCAAACTCTAGATCGGTAATAACCTCCGTGAGCAGCCCTTACCAGGAATTCGGGAATTCAAGCTCAGGAACCCCGTGGTACGAGCAAGAGTCCATGCTGAGCCTGTCTGAATACCTCATCTTTGTGGAAGTGGTGAGTACTTTATTAAAACTTACATTCAACTAAAATGGGCAATTGAGGAAGAAAACCAACAGGCTTGTCGTAAAAGACTTTTTTTTAAAATGGTGAGGGAAACCTTTCTACTGTTTGTTTTTTTTTTTCTCTTATCCTTCCTTGTGATTGTTCCCCTGGAATTTTCACAAGTAGAATAGCGCTTTAAGAGCCATGACGTGCGCTGGACGGTCTGGTTGCTAGGCAACCGAATGTAGGCTATTCTCCTTTCCAAAACGAAGATATGCAGCACTGTTTACCTCAGATAGTGACTTAAGGTAAACGATGTCCATTCGAAGTCGTTCGTGTTGAAAGACATTTTAAAATTGTATTGGTGAAAATTGCACGGTGTAAATTCACTCACCTTTAGTTCTCCCAAAAATGAAAATTTGGCTGTGTTTTACTCACCCTCGAGGCATCCTAGGTGCACATGACTTTCTTCTTTCAGATGAATATAGTCGGAGTTTTATTAAAAATTTACTTTGATCTTTCAAGCTGTTTCATGGCACTCAACGGGTGTTGCATTCCTTCAGTCCAAAAGACGTGAAATAAAAAGCGCCCTTCCATAAAAAAATGTCTTACACGCCTCTGGGGGTGAACAAAGGCCTCCTGTGGCGAATCGATGCGTTTTTGAAAAGAAAAATATCCATATTCAAAACGTAATAATGCCGGTGAGTCTCGTGAAAACCAGCGTTTGTTTACAGGATCAAAAGAAGCAACGTTTCCTTTCTTTAGCAAAGAGAAACCAGTCTCCTCTTGGCTTATATCGAAATCCTCCGACATTCTTCTTCTTCTTCTATTGGCGGAGGGCAAGCCAACTTTTGGTGCATTACCGCCACCAACTGAACTGGAGTGTGGAGTGACAATGCAAAGCCTTTATATATATTTAAAAAACAAAATAACAACAACAACAAAATTTTATTCTATATTCTATATGAAGATTCCTGTGTCTATTAGATAACTTATTATCATTCTTCTGAATTTTCTATTACCTAATATTAGTTCTAAAGTCATATTATTTGCACCTTCTGATTGTAACTTTGTTTCCAGCATCTGTCTCTCTTTACTATATGCTCTACACTGTAATAAAACATGCTCCACTGTTTCAATTTCGCCACAGGAGCTACATAATCCAGAAGGATGTTTCCTGATTTTATGTAAATTTCCATTTAATGATGAATGTCCTAATCTTAATCTTGCTATTATTACTTCTTCTCTTCTTTTTAAGTCACCTCCAGTCTCTTTTTTTAATCCTACTTTCTTTTGGATTTTATACAGATGTCTACCTGTCTTCTCCGTATCCCATTTATGTTGCCAAGATTTAATTACAGCTTGCTTAATAATTGTCTTTAATTGCTTCTTGTCGTGGTATGACTATTGCTATTCCTGTCTTATTAGATTCTGGATCTTTTGCTCCATCTGTATAAATTTGTACATTGTCATAGTATAACCGTTCAATATAATAATTTACTTCATTAACTGCACCACTGTTTATTTGTCCACTTCTAGTAGATACAGGTCTATTGAAGGCATTTTAAATAACCACGGTGGGAGTGCAGATATAGGCACTGCATCACTATATTTCCTATTTACTAAATCCATTGTTTGTGCCATTTCTTCTGCTATCCAACCAATGCTTTTTATATTTGTTCTCTCACGTTCCCAGCATTCTTCAAAAATCACCTTAGTTGGATGTTTACTATTGTGGCCTTTTAAAGATACCCAGTAAACCATTTTTAATTGCATTCGTCTTTCTTCTAATGGCATTTCACCCATTTCTACCTGCAGGGCAGCTTTATTCTCAAAGCTTGTGTCTGCACTTTGTCAATTTTTTCCAGTACATGCTGGCTTGCTGATCCGTATGCCATACATCCATAATCTATTGCTGACCTAACAACTGCCAGATATATGTTTCTGAGAGAACTACAGCTAGCCCCCCATTCACTACCCGCTAAACATCTCATGACATTCAGTGCTTTTTTACATTTAGTCAATAATTTTTCTAAATGCATATTAAAGTTCAGTTTCTCATCTTACCACACTCCAAGAAACCTTACCACTGACACCTGCTCCAATTGTTTTCCATAAAGAGATAACTTGATACGAACATTCCTTTTCTTTGTGTTTTCTCTACAGATATTCCAAAGCCACACTTCTCTGCCCACTCTTCGACTTTATTTACTGCCTGCTGAACTTTCTTAACTGTATAAGTTATATTTCTACCTCTTTTCCAAAGTGCACCATCATCTCCGACATCATCTTCTTTACAAATCCTAGTTTTGTACTTCTGATTAGTGACCATTGTTTTGTTTTGATCTCTCCGCTGCGTTTCCGCGTGCGTCACTTCTGAGTAGGGTGACCATATGCGCCGTTCATACGGGACACGTCCCGGCCAGATTTTAATATTGCCTAAAACATCCAAAGCAGTTTGACCAATAACATGCAGGTATTATACATAATCGACCAATCGTGGGGCTGTGCGTGAGAAGGCGAGATCTACATGGAACAATCAAAGCGATGCAATATGCGCACGTGTTCGTTCGTTCGTTTGATAGAATCGTCACTGCTCAAAAAAAAAAAAAAAAAAGACAGCAAAGTAGGTGCGAGAGCGATCCGAAAGCATAAGGAGCCGTCTGCTCTGCTCTCTAGCTCTCATGAATGTCGCACAACGATCGACCTGCAAACAGCCAAAACCTGGATATTTTAGGCAATATTAAAATCCTGGCCGGGACATGTCCCGTATGAACGGCGCATATGGTCACCCTACTTCTGAGCGGTGCATTCACAAAGCTGACCTCATACTGTACGTCATCCGCCCGGAACTGCTTCCGTTTACAACTGTGAGGGCAAGCTAGATTCAAGTGATTATTCAAGCAATAATTTTTAATATAACTCTGACTGGATTCGCCTGAAAGAAGAAAGTCATATACACCTAGGATGCATCAGGGGTGAGTAAAACACAGCCTAATTTTCATTTTTGGGTGAACTATCCCTTTAAGAGGTTAAATCAACGAATCAAGTTAATTGTCAACATTGCATGTTGATTTTAGTTTATCGCATATTTTTCTAACTTGTTCTCTTTGTCAATAAAAGGCAAATGTACTGTTTTGCAAGATAGACAGTTGTAGCAACTGTAAAAATGCCTACCAATGAATTCAGGAGGAAGTAGTAATGACTGGAGGGCTTTTAGTCTACACTGCATGCATATTAAGGCTTTGTAATCTTGTTTTTTTTTTCACAGATATGGACACCTAATTTGTATGTATAGCCCTCATTATGTGAGCTGCAAAGTCCCCATCACAAACTTGTATGGAGAGTTCATGTTATTTGTGTACAGGATCATTAATGAGAAGCCTAACCTACACTTCTTATTCATTTCTGTGTAACTGCAAGAACCTATTTCCCGCTTTTTTGTTGATTCTAACTTGAATCTGGCAGTGAAACTCATTTTTGGTGCGGGTGATTGTGGTCGGTGTGAATGTTCCTCTTTCTTTTTCAAAATATGTCTCCAATACACATTTTTTCAGATATGTGAAAGATACGACAAATTGGTATTTTAATGACGTAACATTCCGTTAAGGTTGATTTATTTTATTGTCTTTTATATTATAGGCTATAAATCAGAATTACATTTTTAAAAACTAAACTGAAAATTGTAACTTCTATATGGACAGGGATGGTAAAATATGTGAATGAACATATGTCCTACAACAGTGGTTCTCAAACAGGGGGACAAAACAAGCATTTAAATAAGCTGCTTAATATTCTCTTAACAACTTTTTTTTTTTTCTTTAAGGAAAAGGGTTCTTGCAGTCTAGAAAATTCTTGAATTGTAACTGAAAAAGTGCAAAAAGACATCTAAATTGAGAAAATCTTATAGCTGCAAGGCCATTTTTATTATGAATAAACATTTTTGTCATTGTCAATTTCTGAAATTTTTTTTGGTAGAATTTTAAGTAAAAAAAATCACCCTTACCCTTAAAAATGCCCTTAACAATTATCTGATAAATCACAAATGACTGGAAAAAAATAATGGAGTGTTCAAAAATAGTTGTGGACAGTGAGGGGTTAAAAAGAACCACTGAGAACCACTGTCCTCCAACATTTCTATTTAGGTTTTCCAGAGGATTAAATATTTGAAAGCAACAGTAATTCTTTTATTCTTCAGATTTTGGGCCTGCTGGTATGGTCACTGATTGCAAGCACAGAACATGTCAGTTTTTCCCCATTTGGATGGGTGATGTTTGTGACTGTCTTCTATTGGCTTCTCACCCTCTTCCTCCTCATCATCAAACTGGCCAGTGGACAAATCCGACAAGTTCCCTGGACTACAGTGGTAGGTGCACTTCTGTACAGTTCTATCGTCTTTACAAAGCTGTAGAAAAGGATACAATGATGACATGCACAAATAGTTCTGCATTTTGATTTAGAAAAACAGGTTTAAACTTACCCAAATAACCTAAGTGACTTTAAAAAACAACGTGGCTAAATATTAAGGAACATATTGTTGTGTTAAGTGTCTTAAATAGCCTAATTGTCGTTCCGTCTCTGAAATCCTAGGTTCTCATTTTTAACTCCACTGCGGCTTTACTGTACATGTCGGCTGCTATTACTGAGGCAACGTTGGTGAATAAGGGGGTCAGAGGTCATCATGATTTCAACTGTTGGGCGGCATCAACGGTAATAATCAGTTAGTACATAATTGCGTGTAAGGCTGTAAACAACATAACCTTGAGGGGAATATATATTTGTGGTCAAGTGATGATTATTATGATTGCTCTCCCCAGCCCAGAATATGTGGTTACATTTTCCAAAGCGAAATTTAATTTTTCATGTAAAATATATATATTTTTTTCATTTACTTGCATCAATTTTTTTTTTAACTCATGCCTCTTTTTCTCTTTTCTAGTTTTTTGCATTTCTAGTGTCTCTGAGTTACGTTGGTAGTGCATTCTTCAGTTACAAATCCTGGCACAGAGGAGATGAATAAAATGTGCTGGATTGTAGTTTTTAATCGAATGTTTAAAATATGACTCATCCAATTATTGTTCAGGTATGTACTAAACTTGAAAAAATATTTAATACTGATGATTGTCTTTTATGTTAAAAATAAATAAATGTAGCCTACGTTTTGCTCTGTATGTATTTGCAACCATTCCACACAGATCTGTCTAATGCACAAAAGATATTTTGATATATTTTATATGGACATGCAAAACGTACATTATTTTAGCTTTATTGAATGGAGTTTTATCATAAGGCTCATTGACAGGCTGTGAATGAATAGACATACAATGTTTCACGTGTGCTTTGAATGTGCCTTTTAACATTGGTTCATGTTTGATAATATAAAATGATGTTTAAAATCCTCATGATGTTTGGACTTACCTGACTGACTTATGAAAGCCTTGTTGTATTTTAGAATAGGCTAAGTGCAACTGTCAAATTAAAGCTGTCATTATTGTGTCCTTTGAAAGCAGATCTGATTTACTTCTTATGTTTATAAATGCCAAACTCATGTATGGTTGTGTTTCACATTTGGTATATTAATATAGACTGTAAATTGCACAATTACACAAACTAGAAGGGGAAGTTCACAAAAGTGCACCCCATCTCCCACGCAAAAGAAAAGATGTTTTCGTCATTACGGGAAAGTGATGAGATATATGCGGAATTTATCATCTGTTATGTCACAATGTGTTCCAACGAATTATGATTCATGCTCTCAGGTATTAAGATACACTATGACTATAATGTTGTGCAATTGAGCAACGAAAGTAAATCGTGTCAGATGCAGTTTCCTGACCACATCATACTAGACGCGCGCGCATTGTTGAGCGCTCGTTTGACGTCGCGGCGTCTGCAGTAGCTATATTGTTATACATCATCCACTGAACGATGATGGGGATTTTATTTCTGGAATACTTACGATCAAAACAAGGAATTCTGAAGCTCGCTCAGATCGTAAGTATTGCTTATCTACACCTATGTCACGTGAAAATATCAGACTACAGAACACGCCTTAATTTCCGCGTTTCATTTTTGTCAATTATAATATCGTATTATTCGTCATTGTGAATCGTCACAGGTACTGTAATACTAGCACAGAAACAGCATTGTGTGTTTGTGTGTGCAGGCGATTCTCCTTGTAGCGTTCGCTTGTGTTCGTTCCACGTGGTACAACAGTTTCTACGCTTACGGTTTCTTTGAAGGGGTCACGCTCGGTTACTCCATCACGGTCGCCGTTTTTCTATTCCTGATGGTATTTGGGGTTCCGAAAAGGACATCATTTGTAAACTGGACGATAGCCGTGAGCAGGGGCGGCGTTAGGGGTGGGCTAAGGGGGCTGGAGCCCCGAATGTTTTCAGTAAAGCCCCGAATGTTTTTATTACCACCATGCCATCAATGAGTTTTCATGCCCAATAAAGTAATTTATATTAAAATTTAAATAAATAAATAAATAAATAAATAAATAAATATCTCGTGTCTGTCAATTTACGCGTTGTCATTTACACCCGACAAAAACCGCCCACTGAGTCTAGTGCTTCTGACTGACATGTAAACTGGCCAACCATCGATGAGCGTCTGTACGATCCAGCCAATGAAATGAGATCTTTGGAGCCAGGCGGTTTGTTGGCGTGTAGTATTTTACTAGATCAATTTATTTGAAAATTAAAATGGATAATTCAATATTCTTCAAAAAAAAAAAAAAAAAAAAAAAAAAAGGAAGTAAAACACCCCCAGCCAACACTTGAACGCCAAGATACAACAGCTTCAGGTATCTGTAACTTTTAATCATAGTATTATATTTCTTTTTCGGTTTTAAATTGTGTCTGATTTAACGTTACATGTTGAACATCTAACAGTTAACGGTTGCGCAGCACAGTCTTTAGGACACACACACACAGAGCGGTTATAATGTTTGGTTAGCACGGTCTGTGGCAGACTTTTCGTGTCATGGCAACAATTCAATAAACAAGATAATAAAAAAAGACATATTTCGCAAAGGAAATGATTCCAAACAAAGCATGTTGTTGTGCTCTGCAGCAACACACAGCGGTGTTTACTGAAATAATTTGCGTGAGTAAATGATTCATTGACCCATTCATAAAAACAGTTGCTTACTTTTTTTCCGGAATGAATCATCTGTTTCGAACGAATCCATTGATTAAATGACTGACCGACTCACTCATTAAGGCAGTGGCTTAATGAAATCAAGACGATACACTCAACGCAATAAAGAACCATGTTCAGACCGAAACGGGATGGAGGGAGGCACATAAAACCACTTAACAGTAAAGTTTTATTTGTTATCATTAGTTACTTCATTACCAATAAACTAAGAATTGTTTTTTTTTATTGCATTCATTCATATTTGTAAATCTTTTTTCTTTTTTTATCAAAATACAATTGTTCATTACAAAGAATTTATAATTTTCAGACCATATGGACATATTAATTAATGTAAAATGTTAACTATTACAATAACTAATGTTAACAAACACAATTTTACTGTAAAGCATTATAACAAAAAGAAAATTCAAAGCAAATGAAAAAGGCAAATACGCAAAGTAGAGAGGTGGGCACACTTTCAGAGGAGAATAGTGTAAAAGGGTATACGGAGAAAAAAGAGTGGGGAGAGAGTGGAGGGAGGAAAAATGAGAAATGAGTGGACAAGATGTATGGAGAAGAGAAAGGGAGGACATTAAAAACAAATGAAACAAAGAAGAGGAATGAAGACATTAGATTAAATGAGAAGATGAAAGGTGTGGATAGAAGAAGAGAAAGGAGTGGAGAGAGGCAAGGAGAGCAAAAAAAGAGATCTTATGAATAAAAAAAAGAAAAAAAATCAATTAAAGAAAAAAGCAGGCAGGCAACAGCAACGTTATAGGACAAAACTTCATGAGGCAACCACAGCAGAGGAATGATGCACAAACTTCAGTAGAGGGTAAGGTTTATCTGCTAGACTGAATAACTTGAATCTGTTTACTGTAATGCATAAACACAGAGATAAAGTCCTTTGACCGGTATATCTTTGTAGAATAAGAGTATGTCATTGCACTGCTTAATGTTTCCTTCTTATCCCTGTTCTACCAGGACGAGTGTAGCCAGTCAGGCTTGATTGGAAAAGAAAAGAAAACTGAGAGACAGAGACAAAAAAAGTGAGATAGAGACACAACATCAGCATATGTGTCAGGATACAAGGGATAAACTTGAAATAAAATGTTTTACTTTTTTTTAATTGTTTTTGTATATTTTAAACAAGGTAAATCTTTCTGATTTATTAAAATAAAAAGTTACATACATGGATTTTTCTGGGCTAAGCCCCGGATCTCCACTCACCCTAGAACCGCCCCTGGCCGTGAGTATTGTTACATTTAATAATTGCTACTCCATTTCAGATTCTTACAAAAGCTCACAAGGAAATGATCGGTCATTGACGGATAACGTCCTTTGACGTTTGCTGTATCAAGCCCAGATTAAGTCTGTGCGATTTTTAGACACGTTCCAACAAACAAGCAATGATGTGAAGTTGTTTCTGGAACAAGGTAGCTAGTTGACCAGCAAGTCTGTCCAAAACTAGTGACCAGCTGTATTTTCCATCCAGGGAAATCAAGGTTTTAGTTCAGTGCATATATAAAGGGAAATTGGTAACAACCAAGGTAGTATGGTGTGGAAAACTTCAAATATGTCTGATAAAACCTGCATGTATGATAATTATACATGACAATTGTCAAAAAAGTTGTTTGAAATTATTTATATGGAGTATAGCATGTCAACCAGACATGTCACTTTCCCATATTTGTTACCACATCAACTGCTACCCACATTATAATCATGATTTCATATAACTGATTATTCTATAATTCTGTTTGTTCTTCAAGAGTTTGTGCTTGATACACTGGGATTCATCTTCATCTCCACTGGTTCCATTGTAGCTGCTGTGAAGTCTTATGACACCCCCATTCTGGTTGCCGCCTCAGTAAGGGCTTCATCACAGTCAATGTTTATCAGCTAAACCTAGTTTTATTACAGTCGATCAAACTTGTAAAAAAGGATTGCCGTAAAAATTCAAATGTATGTCAAAGACTGGTTTTGAGGTGGCGTTCTCATTTCATTTGCGTGACTGCTTGTAATTGTGTCACGCTGACAATATTGTAAGCTTTTCTGGTGTTTGTTTTTCAGGTGTGTGGTCTTCTGGCCTCGTATCTCTCAGTTGTAAGTGTGATACTTTCATTCGTTGCCGCTCGCCGCTCACAACCTGAGGGTAAGTTTGGAGCTGAGCGTGTTTTCAGTGTGCATTTCAATATATTTAGATAAACTGAAAATAGCTGGATATGCAAAACATTTTCAGGTGCTTTTGAATCCTGAACTGATTATCTGAAATAATGTATTTCTGTTCCAGGTCCACCAGTACAAAACATGGTCTCATAGTCTAACTGCCCTCAACAAAGCAGGAGAGCATGGATGGGGAATTGATAAAAGGATGTGGTTGTTTTAGTAAATTTACATGGAATAGAATATCACTTATTGCACATATTGCTTATTGCAGGCAGATGGTTTTAATACTATAATTATTATATAATATTTAATATCGTAATACCCTGCCAATAATTTACTGGTGCATACATTTTAACAAATGGCCTTTATTTTCAATTTACTGTTATAATAGTCTCAACACTGTTTTGTTAATAATTTGATTACAAAATGTATTATTACTAAAAATATTGTCCTTGTGCACTCTTGTAATGTTAGTTGGTTTGGTTGCCAAACTTGTTCACCTAATGCTTTATGAAAGAAAAATGAATGTTGATAAATAAAAAAAAAATACAGTTTGTAAAATGTTGAACTGTTTAGAACTTCTGTTTTGCTGAGACCAGACTTCCTGTGTCGTAATGCTCTCCACCCACACAAACGAAGGTCAGAGACAGCAGCAATCCCCAATAAATACAACTTTAATAGAATGATTACAGACCTGATCCAGAGAAACATCACTACATCTTGTGAAATTACAGGACCATATTAGCATATGTTTATTTCCCCCTCCCTCTCGTAAGAAGTTTCGGTTGATGACTGTACATGCAGGTGAGGGTGATCTGAGATCTCACCTGCCCTGCCACCTCTGCCTCTCCCCTTCCCCTCCCTTCCCATCCCGGTACTAATCTCTAGCCGTTAAAGTCTCTAAACAGACAAATCTCCTGCTGAATTTACTCATTTTGCTCAAACTCCCGCACACACACACACACACACAAACACACCAATGAAAAGACAGTAATACTGATCGCGTTTGCATGATCTCTAGTGCATCCATTAATAAACAGTGCCATAACCGGCTGTAGTTGAAAGATGAGAACACACATACACAGAAACATCCGATTTTCAAGTTCTTATGAACATAGAAAAACAAACAAACAAACAATTTTTTTTTTTACACCGGACATAGTTGTCAGTCCCATCAATAGTCTTAATCAGCAGTTACACAGACGACTTCATAAACCATGTCTAAGCTAAAAACTTTCTCTCTCTCACCAGTCACATGTACCACTCTGCTACAGTCAGCATTGTAAGAGATCATTTTCAGTGTCATTGCCTACTGTTGTGTAATAGTGCAGTATTTAGATACTTTTAATTGTACGCAACAGGTCACATCAATCTGACTTGGTGACTCTGTTGACAGTTTAACAGCAGCAAAAAAGGGGTTGTGGATATTACAAAGCATTGAAATCATGTCAGTATATTTGTTTTGGTCCTGTGATCATTACACTTAAGAATATGCCAGGTATTGAGAGTGCTGAAGATAGCCATTTAATAAAAACCAACACAAGGTGACCACATCCAATGAATCGTTTGCCCGAATCTCTCTCTGACTGAAATGTGATGTTTCCCTTTATTTTTATTTTTTGTTCAGATGAGGCTAAGTAAGACGTTTAGATCAGTAAAAATGTGCGTTTGTTTATCAGAAGCTGAGTGACTTTTACTTTAGTTGAACAGGATCCTTCATAAAAGATAATTCACTACCGAAAGCCAAAGTAAAATCTAACTTGCATACAGATACACTTAAGTTCACAAACCCCTTTCACTTTCTAATTCAGACTTCTCCCTACATCCCCATTTCCTCTCTAATCGTCTCTTTTAGTGTCCAACGCTGATCTAGTGTCCTTCATTTCTACGACAACGCTGTCTCTATGTTTTTTACAGACCTGTCTGCTGTACATGTGTGCGTGTGTGTGGAGACAGACATAGCAATCGCAATTTGCCCGACATGCAGCTTCAAGTCACTGGCCGTACAAGGAATAAACAGGAATAAATCCCCCTTCTGAGTAAGATCAAGAGGAAGAGTGAGGGAGATGAAGGGAGGAGAGGTGGCAGAAGGGAGGCAGGTTCGGGGGGGCGGAGAGAGCAGTGTGAAGGGGAGGAGTTTGCCAGTGAATAATCCCCGCCTCTCATTCAGGATTCGTCGTTTTCGGCAGGGGGTGTGGTGGCGTTAGGGGCGGAGGAGTCCAGGTCGGATTTGTTGGCGATCCGGTCCAGCTCAGCCTGGACATCTGTCAACCCCAACTTGGAGCCTGAGAATAAACAAGATAATTTCAAATTGAATTAGAAGGAGTACGCTGGACAAAATTCTCATCACGTTATTTAAAAGCAGTATTAACCAAAGCTTTAAAAGAATATTTTGGGTTCAATACAAGTTAGGCTTTATTAACAAGATTTGTGGCATAATGCTAGTTGCCAAAAAAAAAAAATATTGTGACTTTAATAATTTTATTCCTTATTTTCTAAAAAAAAAAAAAAATTAATAATAATAAATTAGGGTTATGGGTGAAAGGAGGAATATGGGACAAATTATTGGGAAATTTTAAAGTCAGAAATTAAACCTATAAAAGCACTTATAATTTTCTATTAAAATCTAAAGCTGTTCAAATAATTTTTGCGGTTGTTTTAAGATTTTGCACAATATGCTGCTGTTATAAAACTGGATATAACCTTACACATAAAATTTAAGTAAGAGATTTCACAGTACATGGTTTTATATTAACATGCATATTGTTCCCATTATGTGGCCCAATTCAATTCTACTGCAAGTGCCTTAATGTAACCCGGATTTGAGCTTTTTTAAAAGAAAAGAAGGGACAAGTCGAAAAATAAGTTTTTGTGGTAGTAAATGTTGTGTTTGTCGATCGGGATTCACTTGGTTTAAACCCAGAATATTCCTACATCAGTGAGAAGGGATGACAATACACTTAAAACCTTAGCATGTCAGTGTTTGTGAGTCTGTGAGTGAACTATTTAGCACAAGAGCAAGTGGGCAGCCCAAGTAAGAAAGAGCCTTTGGTTTTGCTAAATCAATGTTAAGCAGAAAGATCAGAAATAAGAACTTTTTGAGCTTGAAGGAGAAAAGTAAATACATAGCGATGCAATAAATGGAGAGGAAAAACTCAATGAACCTTCACACAGACTCACACACGCATTCAGGTTGAAATCTGCTTTATAATAAAAAAAAAAAAAAAAAAAAAAAAAAAAAAGAATTCCAGCCAACACAATAACATTAAGCATGCAGTAAAAACTTTACTAAGTGACCATCTGTGTCTTTAGTGCTTCAAAAGGTACAATTCACAATGCTCAGACAATGTTGATTCAGAAATTATGCTTTAAGCCAAACAAAAGGCTTTCATCTGATGGAAATGTTATCATTGTTTAAAGGCTTATTATGTCTTAACTCCACTAATTATGTGCTAACAATTAGCCCTGCAGCGATTGTGGATTGTAACCTAAATTAGTTTGCAAATTAATTGCCTTGGTTTTGACATGATTCTTTGCCTTTACAGTGCAGGCACCAAACAAACCCATCACTGAGTTTTAGTCATCTATGTTTACATATTTGGCAGACACTTGTATCTAACGCAACTTACATTAATTCATGCATTCACCAGCAGTTTCCTGCTCCAATATCATGCAACTTAGAAGAGGTGCATTCACACTAGTTTTTGTAAACTTCTGGACCAATCCATGATGATGTCTGAATCAATCAACTGAAGATATTTGCCCAGCAGAACATCTAAATGTCACAGACTGAACACAAACTTGCTGCATATTTTGCAGTGTTGTGGGGTCAGAAGTAATTTTGCATACACAAAGCCTAGTGTGACCTCACCTAAAGATAAACTTCACCTGGTGTAAAACTAGCTGCTTGAGCAAATCCTGTTCAAAAGTGTGGGGTCAGTGAGATTTTTATTATTATTTCACCAAGGGTGCATTAAATTGAACAAGTGTCAATACAGACATTTATAACAAAAGATTTAGAAAAGGGATCAAATAAATGCAACTTGGTGGGCATAAGAGACTTCTTTTTAAATTGAAAAAAAAAAAAAAAATAGTGCTGTCAAACAATTAATCGCATCCAAAATATTTTTTTTTGTTTACATAATATGAGTACTGTGTATATTTATTATGTATATATAAATACAAACACAAACACATGCATATGCATATATATATATATATATATATATATATATATATATATATATATATATATATATATATATATATATATATATATATAAGAATGTTGTTTATATATTAAATATATTTATATATAATATAAAATGTAAGAATATAAACTTAAATACATGTAAATATTTTCAAAATATATACTGAATGTGTGTGTATTTATATATACATAATAAATAAACACAGTACACACAAATATATTATGTAAACAAAAACTTTTATTTTGGATGTGATTAATCGCGAATCGTTTGACAGCACTAAAAAAAAAAAAAAAAAAAAAAAAAAACCTTACTAACCACAAATGTTTAAATAGTATAGTGTAGTGTTAAATTGGTAGTGTAAAAGTAATGTCATTTACTACTACACTGAATGTAGTATTTATAGCAGAAAATGTGTGTGTGTGTGGGGGGGACTGGACATAACTAGAAAATCAAAATTAGAAATAAATAATTTAAGATACCCTATGGATGTAATGAAGCTTCATGCAGTGATTATTAGGCGGCCTTAAACTGTGAAATTTAAAACTCAGCACGAGACAGACAGTGTTAATCACAGAAGAGCATGATGGGCACGAAACAAAAAAGACATATAACAGGCCAAAGTTATACATGCATAGGTGTGTAAAAGTGCTAAAAGACATTTTTAGCGGATATTACAAAAAAAGGAAGATGCAGCAGTGGTTAAAATAAAAGGATGCAAGTGAGGGACAGTCGCCTGAACACACACCTTAGCGTGGCCAACATCCCCTCGCTAACACACATGATGAAAGACAGTTTAAAGGGGTTAAATATCATGACTGATGAGCAAAGTGCACACGAATATAGTTGCGCATTCATTCAAAGTACAGAAGAAAAAACTCATACATGGTACCATGGTCACAATAAGAAAATCAGGGCACAAAAATTATGACTGGGAGAGGTCACTGTGGCTAATGAGCTACTTTACCTTTAACACACTCCCATAAAATCAAGCTGCATTATGGGTTCAAAAACAAATGAAGATGCAAAAGAATAATATAAAAGGACACAAGAGAGTGGGCCATAAAACCACTGCACTTGCTGTTAGTTTCAGAGCTTGTAAGGTGAAAATTAAATCTGTAGAAACCCTTAGTAGGCATGTTAACAAACGTAGTCACTGCCAAACACTTTTTTCATTCTTTCAACATTTTAAAGGGATAGTTCAGCATTTACTCATGTCACATACTTTCTTCTGTCAGACACAAAATAAGATATTTTGAAGAGTGTTCAACTGTTTTTGTCCATGTAATGAAAGTCAATGGGGTCCAAAACAACAATGAACCCCTCTGACCTTCATTATACGGACATTCTGAAGTATCTTCTTTTGTGTTTCACAGAACAAAGTGAGTCATATAGGTTTGGAAAAACATGAAGGTGAGTAAATACGGACGATTGTTGTGTAAGCTAATTAGCTCTGTTGAGTTTTGTGCTAGATTACTGGGTTATTACTCAGTAATCTGATGCACTGTGAACAATGAGGGTGACAGCAGGTTAGCTTGAATGATTAGTGGGGTTTTTAGCTGCACATGCAGAGGAGATAATCAAATACAATCATTTTACCGTCGCTGATGTCAAAGATCTGGGATGGGAGGATAAAGGTGCAGGAGAGGAGGGTGATGAGGACAATATACGGGAGAACAGGGGACAACTTCAGTGACCTCACATGTGTACAACATGAACAAGACAACATTTGAAGTGTTTTGAAGATAATAATCACTCAGACCTGCTCCATCATTTGCAACATCAAGCCTCCATCATCTACTGTGACAACACAACTATTTCTGAGGGCTGCAAATTATTAATTTTGAAGACATGACCCAAGAAAAATAAAAAATAAACACTCCAAGGCCCACAGAAACAGGGTGTTTTCATATGCTGACATGCTCTACTGCTTTTATGAAATTGATGTTGAAAAATGGTGGAGAGCCTCAAAAATATGCCAGAGTCCAATTTGTATAATATATTAAAGTGATTTTCAGCAGATGTAATAGTTGTAAAGGTCATTTTACACAGTATGTGATCAGACTGAGATCTTGTCACCACTAAGGTGGTGTTAAATGTTGTAATGCTACTGCTTCAGCTCAATGCTAGCGTTCTTGAATTAGGTTATTACTGTAAATACCATATTCTGAGTTCCAGTGAGAGAAAAAACAAGATTAACAAAATTAAATGGCATTTTCTTCTCCATGTTATGTATTATATTCTTCTAAATTTTGGTAAATTACTGGTGGAAAAGTTATAATGCATCGTGGTACTCTTGTGAATGGCAGCCGAGACTGACACGGAAGAGAAGAAATTGTTGAATAAAGTTGTTGTTTTTTGTTGTTTCAGTTTAAACCACTGATGTTACTTGGACAATTTTAATGATGTCTTTACTACCTTTCTGGGCTTTGAATGTGGTAGTTGCGTTGCTTTCTATGGAGGGTCAGAAAGCTCTTGGATTTTATCAAACATTTCTTAATTTAATTGTGTTCTGAAGAAGAATGAAGGTCTTGCAGGTTTGGAACGACATGGGAGTGAATAATTAATGACAGAATTTTCATTTTTGTGTGAACTATCCCTTTAAATTTCTTTTAAAAACCTTACAGACAAACTTTTAAATGGTAGGGTAAATCCCTTCTTATTGGTCAATGATGTTGTGAAAATACAAAATCGTTTACTCCTGCATGGTTGTACTGATAGAAGTCAACATCTGCCAACTTATACCGTGTTAAACAGATTTTATATAAATTTTCTGTTATTGAAATACAAAACTCAAGCTCTCCAAGTCAAAACACTTCAAATTGAATATGATAGTGGACACAGATATGAATGGAGGAGTGCTACTGTCACAGAGGATCCCTCACCTGACTTGCGGACTGTTCCTGGTGTGTTGCTCCCTCCTCCTGCAGGTTGGCCACCTGGGCCGGGTGAGCCTGCTTTCTTAGTCAACAGACTGTTGAAGAAGTTAGCCAGCACACCCTCACTGGTCTGACCTCCTGCCACAAGAAATGACAATAATTAGCACAACCATACAAGCTGAAACTCTAGCAGATACTAGCCTAAACTAGATTCAGGTTGCTATAAAATGGTAACATCTACCGAGCCCTAAGCTGGAATTAAAAACATGTGTAAAGGAAAAAGTCTGAAAGAAGTTCAGCAAAGAAACAAGCTTTAATCCCAACGAGCTCTCCTAATCTCCTTCAAACACGGCAGCAATTTTCCTATGATTTGAACCTAAAAGAGTAAAGTCCTTCTTATATCTGCATCCTGAACAATCTCTGGAGACACTAAAAGTGTATTCATGATCACTGCTGCCCAAAACAAACAAGATTTTCACCCATAAGTCTAGATACAAGCTTTGAGGCTGGTATCTGATGTTGAAAGTCACAATCTTCCCAAGAAGACAGGGTGGTGAAAATCATGAAACCAGATCCAGAGACTGGATAAATAAATTCCCAAGAGCTAGAAAGGTGTGACTCCAAAAGCTGAGAGAAAGGAGAGAAACTACAGTACGGAATGCAAAAGGAAAGAGACTGAGAAAGATGGAGAGGAATCGGAGGCATGCATCCTAAATATGGCACACTCTTACACACCTTTCATGTTGGGATCAATCTTCTTGGTACCTGATTGCATGGGCATGACGTTTGCCACGTTAGCCGCAGAACGGTTGGTCGTCCTTGGTGAGCCAGTGGGAGCTCTGTTTGTTGGGTCCTGTTACAGAGACATAAAGATATGTTTTAGGATTATAAAATGTAATAAAATAACAAACAAAAAAATTAATAGAATGAGAGGACGACTAACATAAGGCCAAAGCAGAATGTTAAAAAAAATTTAAATTGGCTTGGGTAAAAGTGTCTGTTAAATGAATGTATGTAAATGCAAATGTCTTGTAGCAGGAAAAGTTATTATCCAAAACATGATTCAACAGTGAGTAATGCTGTGGGCTGAAATGTAAATGGAGCGCATGTAAAACACTCACCACTGGTCTTCCTGCAGTGACTGGAGGCTGTTTAGATAACAGAGACTGAGAGCAGGGCAAAGACAGAACAGAAATAATTCAGCGTTTATTTCTTAAATATTCTGACAATGAGCAGTTTGCAATAAACGAAAAGTGCACATTTATGCCAAGCCAATGATGCTTATGGTCAATTTTATATTTCAATGAGAAAAATCAATAAATAGCTAATAAATGTTTACCAAATTAGCATATTATAAAGATTTCTGAAGGATCATGTGACACTCAAGTGTAATATTGAGTAATGGCTGATGAAAAATCAAGAAATAACCATTTTTGTCGATTATGTTATACAATATTATGCAATTACCTGCAACTTTAGTAGAAACACTTGGTCATCTTCAGCTTGAACTTCCTTCTCATGTACAAACTGGAAAGACGTATCACAAATGAGCCATCACTTGATTAGAGAGATCTGTTTGTTTGTGTTTAAAGCCATTCCAGCTTCTGTGGCTATTTTCATGGCAAGAAATATTATGGCTGAACTCAGCTAACTGTATATCCAGTGGCAAAGATCCAATCAAGCGTGAACTCTTACCTTTCTAATTGGAGGTTTCACTATTACATCTTCAAAGTTGTCCTCTGCTTTTACTGTCTGGAAATTTTCATGCAGGATTGCGATCTTTTTTTCATTGTCCCATCCTGATGGACTGAAAATGAAACACAGATTATATGAACACATGTACTATTAAAGAAACATTTGATTTGATGCAGTAAACCCATTGTACTACATTACCCATTTGTGATTTATTTCACATTACAAAGATTATGAACAATATGCAATTGATTTTCATTTCATGTTGACTGTAATTCGTGTGTTAGTCACTTACATAAACACAGAGTCTTTCTCCACCACCTGAGCTGGGATGTTGAAGGGAAAGCCGTATAACCTGTGAACGAGGTATTTATATAACAAGTCTAGATTTTTGTTCTCCTTCATGGATGTGTAAAGTAGTGCTGCTCCATCTGAAAGGTCACTTGTGAAGGAAAAGAACAAGATGAGGTTACATTTAAGCATGGAACATGCGAGCTCTTCACTTTTACACAGCCATTATGGCGGGTCAGCAGATAATGTTACCACATTCCACTGCAAACAAGATTCAATACATCTACCTGTGTAGCCTCTGTTATTTTATTCAGATGCACAAAAAAATGACACTCTTGACATTTAAAGATAAAACTGAACATGAAAATAACCTGGTGTCCAAATGACTAAAATGTGAATTATATTCATCATTACATGCTGATGTGTAAGGATACACTGCAAGCAGAAGCGTCGAATGTGAGACTGGATGAAGTCTAAGTGCTCATCTTTATAATCGTGCTCCTTCTCCAAAGTGCTGATGGCATCACACTACACAGAGAGAGAATTATGAAAAGGGAGACTCCATTAACATACTACTACATCCTTGCTTTGTAACTTGATATATTTGGGTGAAAGCAAAAGCAGAACCAACTTGGTAAACAATGACCAGATATGTATAAGTATATCATATGTATAAGTAATGTATGTATAATGTATGTAAATGTATAAGTATATCATATTCGTTGAAATGTGTGGGATCCAACAGTCTGAGACGACATCAACAAAAACTGAGATTCAAAATCAAGCTTAAATCTAGAAACAAACTGCTTTGAAAATCTGGAAATTTAAAACAAAAGATTAAGTATAGAAAATGTATAGATATCCACACCATTTCTATTTTACCAGTCAAATTTGTGGCTTGTGAACTTCATTGTACAAAAGATGTTAAAAGATGGTGATCAGATGTTAACGTTTGACTTAAACTGTTATGCTATATAAATACAGAACCGTTCAAAACGTTGGAGTCAGTAAGATTTTTTTCCCTACAAAATTAATCCTTTTTTTCAGCAAGCAAGCATTAAATTGATTTGAAATGAGAGTAAAAAGTTTATAACGTTTACAGTTTAATGCCATTTATCATTTATAAAGATCTGTATTTCAAATGTTGCTTTTTCAAATTTTCTATTCAAAGAATTCAATTTCCACAAACATTAAGCAGCGCTACTATTTATAACACTGATAATAAAAAAATGATTGAGCAGCAAATCAGCATATTAGAATGACTTCTGAATAATCATGTGACACTGAAGACTGGAGTAATGGCTACTAAACAAAGCTTTGCCATCAGAGCAATAAATTACATTTTAAAATATATCGAAATATAAAGCTACTTAAAACTGTAATAATTTTTCACTATATTAAAGAAGGTAATATTTTACTGTATTTTTAGTCAAATAAATGCAGCATTCATGAGGATATACGACTTCCTTCAACACATTTTTAAAAAATCTTATTGACCCCAAACTGTTGAACGGTAGTGTGTAAATGCATGCACCATTGTAACTAGGGATGCACAATATTGGATTTTTGCCGATATCCGATAATTTTCAACTCATTTTGGCCGATAGCCGATGCCGATATATCATTATTTTTAATTTAGATTAGTTTTTAACAAGAACTTATTTGTTAAAATTAAATAATAATAAAGTTATTTTATAATGACAGTACAATGAAGATTTGAAAATAATTATAAATAAACTATATATTAATCGCTGCTTTTTTTATCAGAAATATGCAATGGTAAGCTCGACATTTTATTTTATGATTAAGCATTTGTAAATGGTCTAAAGCAAAATAGTTATAAAAATTCTGAAAATCTTTAAGAGCTCATAATTTGTTTAAAAAATATAACATTACACATTAATGAATAAATCAGTACATATAAAATTATTTAATTTAAGTGTCACGTTTGTGATTTTTTTTTCATGTAAGCTATAGCTTCTGACCTTTAAATCAAAACATACTCATTATTTTATGGCATCAATTACTGCTTTATTTAATCAGAAACAGTAGAAATATTATTTGTGTATCTTGCTTTCATTTTATTAGAAGTAGGCCAACAGCGCCTCCTACAGAATGAAAACTCCTTACTGAGAGTGCATTAGGACCCAGGGGAGCGTCTTTCTGTACATGCATTCTCAGTTTAAATGCAGCTATCCAAAACAGTGAATCCAATCACCATTCAGGCAAAACGTTGCTCCAAGAATGAACCAGAATGCTGATGTTATCTAATCACTAGCACACCAGACATAACATCATAATTAACCAATACATATCATATCGGCAAGACATATCAGCGTAATTTTTCATATCAGGCCGATGCCTATTTACATTTAAAGCCATTATCAGCCGATTGCGATATTGGTCCGATAATATCGTGCTGCATCCCTTATTGCAGCAGCCCTTTTAAATGCAAGTCCCAGGAAGTTTAAGCAGGTTTACCTTAGTGCAGACCACCACTATAGGCAGGCCCAGGTTGTGTGTGAATGTATTGTCTCCCAGCGGCAGCAGGACGCTCTCTTCCTCAGACTCAGGATTCCTTCTCTGGGGCACAGCTTCCAGGTCACTTCCTGGTTCCACGTATTCCTGAAACTGCTTCACCACTGCATACAAACAGTTACATTCAGAGATATTTACTGTACTAACTGCAAACTCATTCATGCAAGTATAAGAACTGTCAGCACAGCCTGCAGCAATATAAAGACTATTGCAGATCAAAATGCATCACCACACTAGATCATTCCTACAGCGTACTTAGCATGCAAACACACTCACAATCTAAACACACACACAAAGACACTACTCACATCTGTGCTCCAGCTCTCTCATGGTTTCAGGGGGAACTCTGAGCTTGTCCACAAAATCCCTCACAACGCTGCCCCATTTCTGCAGCGAATCGAGGGCCAGCCAGGGCCGGGACAGATCAATCACAAATAGAACCAGCGAGTCCTCAAGGTTCTCTGTTGATACGGCGAATTTCTGCAGGCCTTTGTGGTACAGGTCCCCATCCAGCACCCATGCATTACACCGTGCATGATCTGTCAAAAAGAGTCTGATTAGATTTAGCATGTCTGTATTGAATTACCTACTGTTGGTCATTAGGCTGCCTCTATACTAAGTATGACAAACGTCACTGATAATTACGCTTGACTGCTTGGGTTGGCAAAACAAATATTTTGAAAACAGCAACCATATTTAGGCTTCAAGTTGACTTGAATGAATAAATTGCAAATTACACTACATAATCTCAGTGCGCAGTTCTGGCATCTTTTCTTATTTACATCCTACACTTTTCCATTTTAATAAAGGACATGACCAATCTACTAAAACATTGTTTCAAAATACTGCAGTTAAAACCGTTCAACATATTGATTGATTATAGTGGATTACAACCAGATTTGTTAATTCAGTGTCATTTAAGGTTAAACATCTAAAACTGGTTTATATATTGCCAGTATCAAACTCTAGACAGTGATTTAATATTTACCATCGATATCATCATCATGAACACTGAAATACAGGTACTCTAACCCTCGGCCCTTCATGTACTCTTCTACACCTTGTAGTTTGGCCACCAGGGTGGTCTTACCAGACCCCACCTCACCTGTAAAACAAGTCAGATTAACACACCGACAAATAAAAAAAAAAATCTTAACAGACTTAGATGCATTTGGATCCTGAAAACAACTTTTATAATGCATATTTAATTATGATTATATGATTTTTTTTTATTAGTTTGAATATGATTTTAAATAAAAGTAAACATATTGGATATAATCATGCTGCATTTCTCTGTTCTGTTTTTACACAAATTATTCATGCAATTAATAAAATAGGCTAATTGAGAATTGGTGGCAGTGTTTTTAAAGCGTATAAATTAGTGAAAGCATATAAATAATCTCCAAAAATAGAAATGGTCTACAAAAAAAATTTGGTTGTTTAAAGGACGCATTGATGTGGAATATAAAGCTGGAAGAGAAACATAGATCTCTGGATTTCTAATGATTAAAAAAAAAAAAAAAAAAAAAAAAAACAGGGTCAAGAATTAACCAGAGACAGAAAAAAATCTGCTGAAAGTGAAAAATGTATCCGTTGAACTCAAAACACATAGTGATCTCCTTTTTTTTTTTTTGAGTGTCTGATCTATTTCTTTCCTTAATATATTTTTCTTCTGTTAAAATTGAGAATTTATGGAATTAATGTGAATTCCATAAACAAAGTGTGATATATTTTAGAGTTATAAAAATGAGACGTCTCCACACTGAAATTACAGCTCCAGAATGTTTATTAATAAAACAATATTATCTTAATATGGTAAGGAAAACAACATGGGCAAAACATTTAAAAAAAAAAAAGCCATGAAAATAATTATATCAATAAAGAAGTATTTTTTTTTACATATATATTCTTTCAACAGAGTTTGCATGGCCATTTATCTATCATGTCTGACGCCCTATGAGTAAAGCACATCCCACTGAGCAGCAAACATGAGCCAATCACTGGCTGCGTCTCAAAAACTAGTGAGCTGCCTACCTAGATAGCATTTTTAGTCATCATAGACGTCTAGACAGCACTTTCTAGGCATCCCTGGCACACATACAGCCTTTTCAGTATGTAAAATAGTTCAAATGCAGAATTTTGTTCCTCGGAACACGCCTATGACGCTGTCTAAGTAGGCGGTACGGTAGACTTTAGGACACGGCCCCTGTCTGAGAGTGCGGATTATCTCTATTCACCAAACCCGATAGTCTGTATCATATGCAAATCGTTAAGACGAAATAAATGACCAATTATAAAAATACTGAGTAAAATTCACGAGACTGGCACAAATGTGTTCTGCGCGCGCGGTGTCTGACGGCGACGACTGGAGACAATGACGTGACTCCCAGTAACAATAACAGCACGCTTACAATCACATCAGTGCACATATAGTACATTCAAACCTTACATTCAGTGAGCATTGTATGTTATTTATTAATAATGACAAATGTGGATGCAGATCAATAGGCTGAAACAGAGCAGACATGAAACAGCAATTTTTGTGTGACAGAGGAAAAAACACCCACCCATAACCACCACATTCTTTCCTGACGGCAATTTTGATCGGGAGCGCGTCGACACCTCACTCAATATCGATGACCTGAACGCAGAGGAACACAGGGTGGCATTAGCTGTGAAATCACAACGCTTTATAGAGTATGCATCACTGCGATCATTGATACAGGCTGGCCTGTGTGTACCTGCCCGGTTCAGGCAATTTGCAAGTTAGCGGCTAACAACTGTCACATGCGGCTCTGAGCCACCTAAAGCCGCGTTCTGCACATACAGTCGAGATTGAATAGGGGATAAAAGAACGGGCTAGGCCTACCATAAATTCTGTCCGTCATCTTCCTCGGGGTTTTGGCTTTCGGAAGTGCTGTTATTTACATTTGTGCTAACCGATAGGAGTGTATTTCTGCCCGTCGTCGCCATCTTCGCAGGCTTGAGTGACACCCCTGAATGAGCCCCGGATGTGTCGCACAGAGCCGAGCGCTGCTTTTCTGCTGGGCGTGGACCACTGCGAGCCGCAATCACCGCCGAAGCTCAGGTTCATAGAATAGAATATAATAGAATAGAACAGAATAGAATAGAATCATGGAAAAGGCTATTTATTAGCATCTATGGTTCCATTAGTACATCCATGATATATTTATATTGCACAAAAGGTATTTATAGAGGAAAAATATTCTTTAGATTATTAAAATTTTCTTCACACTGAGAATTTTCTTTCTTTTTTCATTGAAAATTATTTGAACATAGCAAAGCTATCCAAAGTGCTAAACAATGTAAAATAAAATTAAAAGAGAAAAGGAAACACAAAAAAGAAGCAAACAAGACATATAATAGAATAAAACAACAATGAAGTGAAATTAAAATGCTAAAGAGAAAAGATACATTTTCAACCTCGATTTAAAAATGGTAATGGAAGGTGCAAGGCGGAAAAGAATAGAATAGAACAGAACAGAATCATGAAAAAGGCTATTGATTATCATCCATGGTTCCATTATTATGTCCATTAAATCTTTATAATGAACAAAGGGTATTTATAAAGGAAAAATATTCTTTAGATTATTAAAATGTTCTTCACACTGAGAATTGTTTTTTCTTTTTTCGTTGAAAATTATTCTGGCATCACTGCAAGAACCCTTTAGAACCTTTATTTTTGTAGAATATAATGGAACAGAATAATATAGAATAGAACCAACTTTATTGGCACATTTGATATCAAAAATAGAAAATAATAAAATATAACAAAGTTATTATTAATATAATATAATATAATTATATGCCTCTCAAACCATCCATGAATACAAATAAATAAATCAAGTCTCAATAACACTGAAACACTTAATCAAAGCATATCAGAATAGAATATAATAGAATATAGTTATTGATTAGAATAGAGCAGAATAGAAAACAGTTAAATATAAAAAGTTATAATAAAATAGAATAGAATTATAAGCATCTCAATTCAATTTCAGTTAATCCATGCGATGAATATGAGCAAACTCAGAACAAAACCACTGTATTAATTTGATAGACAAAGAAGTGTTTTGTGCAAGGACCCCCAGGGAATTGTGAGGACACTAGACATGTAAAATCATCACAGAAAGAAAGAAAACATTAGATTAGAATAGAATAGAATTAGAATAGAATATAATTAAAAGTCTCATTGAGAAGTTGAAAAAGAAACGATTCATGTACCCTCAAGCTGAAGATGCTTGTTACATCAGTAGCAGCACAAGTTGTTTTGCATGGAGTCACCTCATGATGGCAGACATGTTGAGATCACTTGACACACTGTATCTAACTAATACGTGTTATTGAGTGCTTTTGCTCACGGAATAAATTAATAATGGCTGACTGAGAAATCGATTATTTCTGCAGTAGCATCTGAACTGAATACTTCTGCAAACTTTTGCAAGACTGCCAGACTAGGCAGCAAAATAGAAAAGTGCACATTTAATAATACTGGATCATTCTTAAGTCCCACTGGAATCAACCTGGGCCCCAGGAATCATTCCAACCCTTTACCCCACTGACTAATGCCCTGCTCGCATCCACCAAGTCACTGCTCACCAGATCTCACACCAATTGTAATTTACAGAATCAACCACCAGAGTGCAGGGTTACACTGCGTTCGCACCCTGTTCTTCCTCTCCAGCTCTCACAGCTGAGGATTAAACAGTGAAGTTAAGCGGAGTGCGCGCGCCTGCCCTGCTCTTATGTTGAGAGAGGAGACTGCGGGTCGGACTATCCATCACCTTTAACGCTAAACCCGATGGAGCTGCTTATATCACCGTAGATTATTGGGACATGGAATCGGATGGAAAATGAGTCCAGTGCATAAACTGCTCTCAGCACGATCTTAACACTGAGGAACTTTTTTTCTGGCGTCACGTGGGATTTGTTCTAATATTTAAACAGTGGGTAAGTTTTATCCCTTTAATAGCAAAATATTATGACGCGCTGAATTTGATGTTTTACGCATTGATGTAATAACAATTTTACCTCACAGTTCAGTGCATACGAGGCCAAATAAGTACATTTATGGATACATTTTATATCTACAGTAGAAATATTGCTCTGTCAGCAGTGTTTTTGAAAAAAGAAGAAAAAAAAACAGATTTCGGACTTGTATTGTTTGAATCCCATTATGGTACCTCTGATTGTGCGCATAGTAAACGTTACTCTAATATTATCTGTAGCCTAGGCTACTACACAATCGATTACAAGATCGTAAGTGGTTAATCTAATATTTATCATTTTATATATTAAAATAAAAATGATTAAAAATGCGTTCCGTACAAACATCTGAATGAATCTTATCTGTGATTGACTTCAGTTTCTACATTAAAGCCATTCTGATATTTTATATGAAGCTAAAAAGTCTCAAAAACAAACAAAACAAACAAACAAAGAAACAAACAAAACGTTAAAAAGAAACCGCACTGAATGACAGAAATTCTTGAATAAGGAAATGATGCAAGTAGTTTACAATAATATAGCCTGCATTAAAGCGAGTATATTTTGTTTTAAAATATCATTAAAAAACAAAAAAATTTTGTTTCAAAAAACATGCAAAACCTATTCAAAACAATGTCCAGGAAGCATTTTGTTATCATGTGACATCTCTATGCTTAAATTAAATTAGGTATGAGAGCAACCCTAAGGAAACATCCTGAATATTCATGACCCCCCCAAAAAAAAAAAAATTAAATCATATCAAATACAATAAATAAATAAATAATAAATTACTAGATAAAATGATCTATCTATCATCTTGAACCTTCCTTTGTCTTTTTGTTTATTGTCACACACTGGACACTTTGTTTATTTTTACACTTTTCTTACTTTTAAGTAGTCAGAAGTTTTGGTCAGCCCTTGTTAGTAGACTATTTATTCACTGCTTTTGATGATTATTGATGATTCCTTCATTGGACTTATTTAGCTGTGGTTGCCTAGAATAAATTTTCTGTGAAGAGGTGAGAGCTTGTAAAGGTTTTGATGTAATATATATTTATTTACATAATATGGATAGATCTGCATTTGTTTTCCATGTACTTATACCTTAAATTAACATCATGAAAACTAGGCCACTGGTCCACATGAGGCTTTCCAGCACCATGCTGCACACGAGCACTTGATTATTCATCATATTGCAGAAAACTCCATGCTTTCCCGGATTGTTTCAGGACACGCAATGCAAATACACGGGGCACAACAGTACATGTACAGTATTCACATGCACTCACCTCAGTTAACCTGGCCAGGTGCATTAAAATGCTGCACCAAAGTGGGACGCTTAGGATTGCTTACTGTAAGAACTCCTAGGGGTTGCTAGCAATAGTTTTGTCCATCTTGCAGGGCTAGAAGGCTCTGAAGGGTTTCAGCCGGCAGTAACGGCACGTCAGCCTCTTTTATCTAAAAATAACAATAATGATAACAAAAATGTGGCACTCAAATGAAGCTGGGGGCATGAATAATTGAGTAACACACAGAGATACACGTTCTCTGTGGTATGGTCTCAGAGTATTGGGGTCAGCGCTTCGCTCTGTGTTCCAGGGAGTCTCTCCCACGGGGACGACGCTGAGCTCATTCCACATGGTGCCTGACTGAAGAGCAATTTCATTATAAAGCAACGTTATCAGTGTCTCTGACTTAACAAATCACCCTTCTTCTGTTTTAATCAACACACTTATCATGCTCGAACTTGTCTATTCAAAATGATTTCATTCAAATTATTTCAAGGACTGCCGTCCTCCAGAGACTACAGTGTAAAAATGTTTTGTCAGCTAACCTATAAAACGTGCTTCATCTGAACATAACTGGTGAAGTTCAGAAATGTTATTTAATATAACTGAATCAACCATGACACTGCACTGGTGAAAGCATTTTTTAAGGGTCAGATGAGGTAGAAACCTCTTCTTAAGGTAACCGGTGCGCGAACAAACTAAAAGTGGGCCAGTTTTGTTAGATTGGAGATGGTGCACTGATAAAAAAGCACACTCTTGCTCTCAGCCTTTAGGTTTTTGTGATGCCATATTCAAATAAACATAAATATAATAAAATAATAATATATTAAAAACAATATAAAAAAAATAGATATTAAAATAAAATATCTTTTAATGCAATTCATGTTTGGTGATTGTGCATGGAAGTTAGGCACTGCATTCATTTGGACTGTTTGCAAGTTTAACAAGTATGTTTGCTGCAATGTAGAACTACAGAACATTGTTATAATACATTTTGTCTTTGAAAAGTGAAAAGTTAGGATTTTGTCAAATTAGGTCTGTGTTATTGCTGGAAAAGCATGTCATTAATGCTGCATTTTGATTTTTGTGGAAACCATGACGCATTATTTTTCATGGTTCTTTGAACATATTTTTAATTGATATAAATATAAATAGTAAAACATTGATATTTAAAAATTGTATTTATTTGGTGCTCAGGATACATTTTTTTTGTTATTGCGATGCTGATTTTGGTGAAAAGCATGATACATTCATTTTTTTGCAATGTAAAAAGTAATGTAAAAGTTTCTACTGTCACTTTTGATCAATGTAATGCATCCTAGCTAATTAGAAGTATTAGTTTCTTTAAAAAAAAAATCCTACTGTCATGCTTTAACGTTTTAACTAAAAAATTATTATTATTTTTTTCACAGCTTGAACGCGGGAACTTAAAATGAGTAACATCTACGAGTCTGCTGCCACCACGCTGGGCCTCTTCAACAGCCCATGTCTGACAAAAGTGGAGCTCCGTGTGGCCTGTAAAGGAATATCTGACAGAGATGCTCTGTCCAAGCCTGACCCCTGTGTTGTCCTCAAGATGCAGTCCCATGGACAGTGGTTTGAGGTGTGTTTATGTTCGGGTTTTGTTTTCTCTAGCACAAACAGAATGATGGTTTTCATGAAGGAACATCTTATTTTCACCTATGAAAAAACAAAATCTATCACGTGCACTTTTTATAACAGTTTACAATGGATGTTTTCATACATAATTTCAAAGAAACAACTGTTTGTGTATCATACCCTAGATATCTCCTCCGATCACAAACTCCCTTTCCTCACTTTGAAACTGCTACGCATGTAGTGAATTTTTTTGCAAACTTCTGGTGTTATTGTAAGTTTCCAAGCATACTGTACTTCAGTAATAATCCTTTCACAAAAGCTTATCTGGACTGAACAGAAGCTTGTTATATAGTGCATGAGAACTGGCTCTCTTTATTGAACTGTGTGTTTTTCTGCTTGTGTGTATGTCTGTTAGTGTTCTGAGACTGTAGTTTATGCGGTGATGTGAAAGCAATATAAAACAGTGCGTTAGATCACAGAAAGCACTCTGTCACGCTGTCTTGTGCCTCGCTAATAAAGCCAAAGACAAGGACGTGCAGTGCTGCAAAAACTCAAGTGAAGTGGCCTTTTGGTTTTTGCTAGGTATTTGTGAAAGGTTTCAGTTGCAGCACAAAACAGCTGTTTCTGGCATTGCTTGGCACGGTTAAGGGTACAATTCATAATTAATAAGGCAGTGCCATTTGAACTCCAGCTGTGAGCACTGAAGTTAAAAAAAAGTGATGTGTTTGAAATCGTATAAGTGGGTTGAAGGCCAGCAGTAGGAAAATCTCACAAAACCTGTCAAGAAAATGTCCTGCTCATATTTCACTTAAATGGGTAATTATGTTTTTTTTAATGTATATATTTAGAAGACTTTTAGGTTTTTAGAACCATAAAGATGGCTTGCATTTTTCAAGATAATTAAGCGCATTCTTGCTACATTTTTGTCCATCATTGTAAAGCAACCAAAAGTCTCATTTTCATATTTTTGTTACTGTCATATGTCAAAAATATATATATATATTTGAAGGGATACTTCACTCAAAAAAATGACAAATATGTCATAATTTCTGTCATGTTGTTCCAAACCTGTATGAATTTCTTCCTTTTGTGGACTTTTTAAAAATTGTTTTTTAGAAATATTGCATTTTTTGTAAGTACAATGGAAGTCAACAGTAACCAAAATGTTATGCTACAAACATTATTCAAAACTATCCCTTGAAATTGATATGCTACAATTTGATTGTTTTACCAGATTTGATTATTTTACTGATACTATTAGATTTTATTTTATGCTTATTTTATTTAAAAAATAAAAATTTTACTGCTATACAATAAAAATTATTATATATTATGGGAGTAGTGCATTACTGTAATAAGAGAACTGAAGCAATGAAATATAAATGTGCTTAATTATTCTGATAATAATTTCACAGTGCAATAAAAAATCTTAGGCTTAATGCCTTTATGCAAAATGTTGATTTTTTTTTTTCAATTCAAAATTATATATCCCTTTGGCATACACATATGTGATATCACATCATATATCATATCATATAATATAATATCATATCAACTTTGAGGTCAGTAAGCTTTTTTAATGTTTTTGAAAGATGTCTCTTATGCGTACCAAAGCAGTTTAATGTGATGTACTGTATACTGATGGTGTATACATTTATGTACATTTACATGCACTGTATATGAACGTATACATTATATATATATACAAATTTCAGCATTTTCAGAATTTCTGCCAGCCATTACTCCAGTCTTGAGTGTCACATGATTCTTCAGAAATCATTTTAATATGCTAATTTGGATTTTTTTACTTAAGAAACATTCTTATTATTATTAGAGCTGACAACAGTTATGCTGCTTAATTCTGTCATAGAAAGTTCAAAAGAACAGCATTTATTTGAAATACTTTTTTAACAATTTAAAAGTCGTTACTATCACTTTTAAACAATATGTTCTTGCTGAATAAAAGTATTAATGTAATAATCTTACTGACTCCACATTTTGTGTATTTTTTCACAGGCTTCATCAGATTCACTAAATTATTGATGCCACATACTTTGGATTGAGTCTAGTACTATTTTAAAAGGTTTGCTATTATTGTAATGCAACTAATAACCTGTCACAAATTCAGTTTAAGCTTTAAGTACAATAACCCCATTGTTCTGTAGCTCTGTTCAGCTAAGGGTCATTGACATTGCTTTGAGATGAATCTGAATGTGAACTGAATTGATTTAGGATATGAACTGGATTAGGGAAAATCCTTGCCATCATCCAAACAATCAGCCTGTAATAGGACAGGATAGGATGTCATTGATCTCAGGGGAGAATATTTGTGAAGAAATCCTGAAATGTGTATTAAATCAAAACAGCAGGGCTGGAGTGTAACAGTTGCCGTGTTCTGATTGGTTCCAGGTGGACCGGACAGAGGTGATTCGCAGCAGCATCAGTCCGGTTTTCTCCAAAGTCTTCACCGTGGACTACTATTTTGAGGAAGTACAGCGCCTTCGTTTTGAGCTGCATGACATCAGTAGCAACCATAATGGACTCAAAGAGGCTGACTTCCAGGGTGCCATGGAGTGCACACTCGGACAGGTGAATGCACACTTAACAGAAGCGCAGTAGGGAAGATGAAAGCTGGTGAATGGAATGAGTGCGTGAGAGAGAGGATGAGTACATGAGAGGGATTTTTGGATTCAAAAGGGTTGCAGAGAGCTCACTGGAGCAGAAAGGTGCCTGGTGGGCAAAGGGGCTATTACTCCAAACTCTTTTTATCTAGTCTATAATAAAACAAGTCTTCAACCAGCAGTATATAAAGGAACATAAGAGGGTAAAGAAGACTTGAGAAAAGGAGAGTTCCTTTTTTTTGGAAGGATTTTGTTTCCAGCATTTCTTTTCCTCTTCTTTAATTGGTCAAAGTAGAAATTTAATGTTACCATTTAAAATATGTGGATGTGTAAATAGCCTTGTCGGTGAATGTGGTTTACCTTCTACATTAAGCTTTGGCTTAGCTTATTAACTCACTTGAGATAATAGAAAAAATTATTTTGATGCTGTAAAGGTCTCATATTTGATACATGGTTTATGAAAGTGACGTGACATACAGCCAAGTGACCCATACTCAGAATTCGTGCTCTGCATTTAACCCATCCAAAGTGCACACACACACAGCAGTGAACACACACACACCGTGAACACACACCCGGAGCAGTGGGCAGCCATTTACACTGTGGCACCCGGGGAGCAGTTGGGGGTTCGGAGCCTTGCTCAAGGGCACCTCAGTTGTGGTATTGCCGGCCCAAGACTCGAACCCACAACCTTAGGGTTAGGAGTCAAACTCTCTAACCATTAGGCCATGACTTCCCCCTTACGACTTCCCCCTTGACATATGTAGGTCTTTCTATCAGTGAAATTATCCAAAAATTATTTTAAAAACCTTTTGGCTTGTGGATTATCCATGCTCTTCATGAAGTAGAATAACTTTTAATATAATTTCTAATATGTCTGCTTCCTTGTGGCAATGCATATCTTGGTGCTGCCAAATCATTATTCTTATTTTTATTATTATTATCAATTATTTTAACTTTGTTTCATCTTTTGTTTTCATTAAATCTTTAAAACCATTTTTGACTACCTCAAAACATTAAAAGATTCCTTCATAAATAATGCTAAATAATACTAATGAAATCAAATGCATTTATTTCATTGTGATGCATAAAATACCATAAGTCTGATGCCAAATATGTTTTTTTTTTTTTTTAAATAAGAGCACAAAGCAATAAATTAATTTTGATTACACTGAAAGAAAAATGAAAAATGTACTGGTAATTTAACATTGTACGTAACATTTATGAATATTCAAACACAACACAATGTGTAATTTAAAATACAGATAAAACACCAAAATCTATAAGGAGAAGTCTTTCATATTAAGGTTTGTTATGGTTTACAAGTGTGATGTATCTGTTTGCCTCATGTTCACTCCTCTATTTCATAGATTGTATCACAGAGAAAACTGTCCAAAGCTTTACTGAAGCAAGGAAACACAGCTGGAAAATCATCTATCACAGTAAGAACAGGCGTCTCACCCCCAATTAACTCACACTGCAAATGTGTGCTCTTTTGTCATAACCCCAGCGATGACTTCTTTGAAATCACAGGTCACAGCTGAAGAGCTGTCTGGGAATGATGATTATGTGGAGCTCGCCTTCAGTGCCAAGAAACTGGATGACAAGGTGTGACATCTCGATAATTGCTCAACAGGCACTTTGCAACAATATTGAGGCAAACAATAACAGTTGTCTTTATCTGATAAAGGTACTGTTTAATGAGTAGCCAAAATTCTAATGGAGCAATGCATCATCTACTATTTTATTAAAATATACTGCTATTTTTTAATTTTACAAAATGAAGACAGCTTTGAGTCTAAAATACACAGTGGACTATTTAGAAACACAAGAAACGATGTGCATTCAGTTATAGTCTGTAAATGAGAGAAAGTCGGGACAGGCCATTCATTACGCAATAAATGTGCCTGGGATTGATGTATGAATCAATCAAAAATTCATTAAAGCTCAACTGTGTAATTTCTGCACTGCTAGTCCCACCAAATGCAATCACAAAAATAATGATTTTGATTTGCAAAAGAGCTTCCAGAACACTTATGTTTGTAGATGCTGCATTTACATTACAAAAAAGAATAAGTGTGATGCTTTCTATGTTTAGGACTTTTTTAGCAAGTCGGATCCATTTCTGGAAATCTTTAGAGTGAATGATGATGGCACAGCATCACTGGTGCACAGGACAGAGGTGAGAGTGATATTTGCACACAAATGCATATGAAATACATATTTGGAAAAAATGTGTTAACTGGTATTTTTCTGCTTACAGACCATTATGAACAATCTCAGTCCTGTCTGGAAATCATTCAAAGTTTCTTTAAACACACTCTGCAGTGGACACCATGAGCGAGAGTTAAAGGTAAGACAGATATTTTGACTATATGCACTATAAATTTATCATAAACCAAATCCTAACCATTTGCATGCTATAATGATAACTAGAGAGCTATTTCTGACATAAAGCAGTGAATCATCTCTTTGAAAGATATACTGCTCCATATGAGGCTTTTATGTCAGCATAGTTTTTTTTTTTTTTTGCTCTTTATTCTGGTCTCAGCGTGACCATTTGGTCACATTAGATTAGAATCATCTTGGCAGATTTATGTAATGGCAGTCCTATCCATTCTGCCTCACCATTGCAGCTGACATCTTTCATAGTGAGCTAATTACTGAGTGGGTAAATGGAGCCCGGCTGTTTGGAGGGCCCTGACAGTTTTCTGAGAGGAACAGACATGGTGGAACCAACGACAGAAATTGATGTTACTGCCTTTTAGTCCATTCATGCCCATACAGTCATCGTGGGTTGGAGAACTTTCTGTCTTTGGGTCCAGTTGTAAAAAAGAACACTATAGAGCTTTACAGAGAGCAAGACGTCCTGTTATTTTCAAAGATATGACAGATTTGGGATCAGAAAATTAGATTAGACTGTATGTGCTGTGGCATTCAAATCCTTTTAATAAGGTTATTTGGATAGTTGATATGAAATACTTTTGTAAGTTATTTTATAATTATTTTGCATTCAGTATTTTATTAACTAACTTGACTTAATAAAATTAACTAATGAAGTTACAGGCCTTTTAATTTCCTTTAAAGTATACATTGATATTATTTTTAACCTAAAATCTATATGATTATGATGATTAAAAACTATTCATTGACGTGTTATCTAAAATAATAGTAATATTTCTGTATTTAAAGGGATACTCCACCCTAAAATGAAAATTTTGTCATTAATCACTTACCCCCATGTCGTTCCAAACCCGTAAAAGCTCCATTCGTCTTAGGAACACAATTTAAGATATTTTGGATGAAAACCTGGAGGCTTGAGACTGTCCCATAGACTGGCAAATAAATAACAGTGTCAAGGTTTTTTGCATTTTGGGGTGGAGTATCCCTGTAACATAGCAAATGAATTTTTTGTTTTCTTTTGTTTTTTTGATATGTACACTACTGTTCAAAGTTTGGGGTCAGTGATTTTTCTTAATAATTAATATATTAATTCTATTAAGAATTTTTTTTTTAATTAATCACACGTGACATTTACATTTTGTACATTGTTACAAATAATGTATTACAAATAAATACTATTCTTTCAAAACGTTCTATTCATCAAAGAATGCTAAAAAGAATGTCTCACAGTTTCCACAACAATATTAATATATTAATAATAATAGGAAATGCTTCATCTCATATTATAAGGTATAATGGCTTTTTTGCCCTCACAGGAATACATTTCATTTAAAAATATATTAAAATAATTAATATTATACTTGTGAGATTAAATATTAAAATTCAATTGTTAATATGCATTTATTTAACAAAGTATATTTATTGAAATGAAAACACAAACTATTCTGAGCAATTTTTCAAAAACATTTGACCAGGAATAATCTTTCTTTCTTATCAAATATAGAAATTAAACATCTTCAATAATATTATCACAATGATGTGAGTCAGATGCTGTTTTTCATTGTTACTCTATGTTAATACTTTTTATTTCTTTTAAAATACATTAACATTGCCATGAAAATAGCAATATATGCTGGTATGGCAATAAAAACAAGCAAACAAACAACAAGTTACTGTACTGTAAGCAGACTTATATTAATACATTTTTATTAATCTGGAGCACATTAATCGGCGAATACATTTTTATTAATACTTTTTTTTTTCAAACAACTCCAATATTTCAAATTCTAGGTCTTTATTACTTATGAAAGGGTGTTGATACATTGCAGTTGTTCAATGAAACTGCAGCATTGAAATATTTCTTCCATTTATATAGTGTGTGTGTAGTACCACCCTTTAACTACTTTTTAATAGCAATAAGTTTGTGTGTGTGTGTGTGTGTGTGTGTGTGTGTTTGCTTATTCACTCATAAGATCGTATTACTTTCCTTGTCCTTTATTTCTTTCTCTCTGTCTCACACACACATTCAGATCTCAGCACTGCAGGTATAAGATTCTCAGAAGTGGGGATAGGATACCTGTATCGTAATAATATGTCTTTAAAGATGATTCTCTTTGTATTCTCATAAGGGCACAGAGTTTAGATGAGATTTAGTCTTCACACCACCCTAAAATTCTGTGCAAAAGCTGTTTGGAAGTAAAGCCTTTCTAAAACGTTCACATACTGTGCAGGTGACATTTCAGAGAAAGTGAAAGATACGGGCCAAGAAAGAGACAAAGAGAGCAAAATGAAGAGCTGATGTCTGAATATGTTTAGTTGAGAGCTTAATCGCTTGAACAGCTCAATGTTGGCATTTTACTTTGCTGCTCTCAGCTTCACTTGAAAATAACCACCACTTACAGCAAATTAACTAATGCTTTAAATGCTTGGAAACAAGCCACTTTGAATTAAGCCTTTGGCAATTATACTAAGTGGCCGAATGAGCAGTTGTGCAACATGTTCATTTAAAGCTGGTTAAAAGACATTTTCAATCTAAAATACTCAAAATATTAGTCCAAATATTTGTAGGTGATGTTGGACAGTCAAGGACATCTATAGTCAGACAGATGGGAAAACAGTTATTTAAGGTGACATGTCTCTGAATAAACATGAACTGGTTTGTTTAATATTCATGACTTCTTTACACTCAATGCACCACGGACAGCAATGTCTCTGCAGTGAAAACGCACACTGAATTCAGATTCACAAAGTTATGGAGCCACTGCAGTTTGGCTGCAGTGACAAGGCAGTTAAACCTTCATGTTATGTTGTGAGCTCACAATCACTCTGCTGTTTTTTTGGGGAAAAATTCTCTGTTTTTTCAACCATATCTGAGCCCCATCTGTTGTATAGCATGATACAATTGCATAAACCCATTTATGCAAATTATGTCATAACATTTTTCTAGAAGGAGAGAAGTCATCTTTATTTATATAGCGCTTTAAACAAAAAAGATTGCGTCAAAGCAACTGAACAACATTAATTAGGAAAGCAGTGTGTCAATAATGCAAAATGACAGTTATAGGCAGTTCATCATTGAATTCAGTGATGCCATCATGCAGCTCAGTTCAGTTTAAATAGTATCTGTGCAATAATTTGCAATCAAGTCAACGATATCGCTGTAAATGAAGTGTCCCCAACTAAGCAAGCCAGAGTTGACAACGGCAAGGAACCAAAACTCTATCAGTGACAGAAAAAAACCTTGGGAGAAACCAGGCTCAGTTGGGGGCCAGTTCTCCTCTGGCCAGACGAAACCAGCTGTTCAATTCCAGGCTGCAGCAAAGTCAGATTGTGCAGAAGAATCATCTGTTTCCTGTGGTCTTGTCCTGGTGGTCGTCTGAGACAAGGTCTTTACAGGGGATCTGTCTCTGGGGCTCTAGTCCTGGTCTCCGCTGTCCGAGAAAAGAGTTATTGAACGTACAGTCGTGATTTAACTTACATATGTGAGTTATGTTTTATTTGTCATCGTGGTAAACAATGTGTTTATGCAGATTTTGATATGGCCATTTATCATTTAAGCACTTTATGAAATCTTTGAAAATATTGATAGAACTGGCCCAAAAGCAACAAAAACTGTGCAATTATCATTTTAAATCTAGTTAGGAAAACTTTGAGTGCATGTACATGCAGTTTTCTCAGTGTATGTTTTTTTAAAATCATTCAAAATAAACTGGGAACCATTATAGTTTGGTTTGACTTACTCATTGTTCATATAATTAAAGATACATATTCACAACATATTAAAGTCAATCAATAAAATATAAAAGATTTACAAAATAATGTTTAATTTTATGAGCTTATTTTTATTTTTTTAATTAAATTATTATAATTTTTTTTTTTTTGCTATTTTTTTTTTTTGCTATTTTTTTTTCACATCCATTTTTTGGGGATGTTTCCCAACTTTACAGAGAAGAGAAGCAGGTGTGAGTTTTGCATGTTGAGTTATTGCTGGTTCTCGCTTCTACAGCTGAAAAGTCAACCACAGCATCTCTGTATTAATATTTTAAATGGCCTTCAAATTTTGATTACCACCCGCTTATGTCTCGGCATCAATGATTCATTAGCAGCAATGCTACAGTGTGATTTCTTCCTGCCACTCCTGCCACACACCCACTTTCACAATGACACATATACACACACGCTCCAGCATACAGATGAGAGTGTTAAATCTTTAAATCAACAACATGTTGTTATGATAACAAGATGACCTGCTGCAGTTCGTCTTTACATTTGTATGACTAGTAAATGCCTTCACAATCCTTTATCGCTTCTTGAAACTTTAGACTCCTCAGCTTGTTCCAGATTCAGCAGCGATTCAGCAGCTAGATAAAAGATCTTCTAAATGAAGGACTCCCTGTAGCAAGAAAAGCTGATGCCGTTTTCATTTTGCCTGCTCTTGTGGCATTACTAATTATTTCAGTGCTTGGTATTTGGACACGTGTTCACGTGTTCATTGTGTTTAAAGTAATAACAAATGTATTTATATCATGCTGTTGGCAAAATAGTTTTTTTCCTTTATCAGTCTAACTAATCTTAAACTAAAACCAGAAAATAAAATTGCTGATATGGTAAGAAAAACAAACTTGTTTAATTTTTGCAGGTGCATCATAAACAGAATTATTGCATGAGTTTTTGTATGTACTGTATGTTTCCGTTTGTATACGTGTGTGTGAGTGTATGTATGTATGTATGTGTGTATAAGACAATATGACCTTTAGTACTGCTATAGAAATCTACTTAGCACAGGATATTTATCACAGTTCTTTAGGGACTGAAGTCTCACACCTTCATGCGCAAAGCTAAAATAATTCACGGATTTATTTACTGCATTAAGCATGTGGGTCAGTATATTAGAGATGTAGGATAATGATGGTTTAGTGTGTCAAAAGGCAATTATTATGTTTTCATTTATTGGGCTGTATCATAAACATATAAAGTTTTAATGTCTTTTTTCTTGTTGTAGTGTACAGTATGGGACTGGGATTCAAATGGCAAACATGACTTCATAGGAGAATTTCAAACCACTTTCAAGGAGATGAAGGCGGCCATGGATGGAAAGCAGGTGAACACACACACACACACAGTCAGAAAACACCCTGCTTCCAAACACAAAGTACTCTTGTCAAAATGAAAATAGAAATCAGTTTAATAAAATTCAGTGGTTTACTTTTGTGATTGCTCACCCATTGCATTAGCAAGAAGCAATACTAAGATTCAAGACTCTTGGGGGGGGGGGCATCTAAGAAGGGCAAAGACATTATAACATTTTTGAAGTGCTGAATATATCCTGAAGCACATGGAGCTGAGTAAGAGCAATAGCATACATACTTCATAACTCCAGCTTATGGATATGTGCAAAGAAGAAAGCCTTCATTAATAAAACCTCATATCACATCTTGACTGGCGAACGGCTGTGGAAATTCAAATAAGATTCTGTGGCCTGATGAGGCCAAAATTTAACCTTTGAGTCTTAATTCTAAGCACATGAAGCCTTTGTAAAAATTTCAGCGTTCTGATCTATTGTCACCATGGGCACAATATTACCTGCAGGGAGACAGAGAGAATAATTAGTGTTACTGTACGGAGCAGGAGTGAACGGATACACAAAGGGATAAACTAAGAAGAAAGAAAAAGCAGCAACTAGAAAGCGTATGTGAGAAAGAGAGTGATGTGTATTTGTGCTGTGTCAGATGGATGACTGCAGTGGCTTGTTTTGACAGTTTAGGGCACTGAAGTGATGAACTGGGTGACTGAGGCACCAGCCATGATGTCTTCTGTTAAGTAAACTCTGCTATGCTCTTATATACACTACTGGTCACAGGTTAGGGTTGGTAAAATTGTCTTATGCCATCAAGGCTGCATTTATTTGCTCAAAAAATACAGTAAAAAGGTAATATTGTGAAATATTATTACAGTTTATATATATATATATATATATATATATATATATATATATATATATATATATATATATATATATATATATATATATATATATATATAAATGTAATTTAAAATGATAATTTATCCTGTGATGGCAAAGCTGAATTTTCACCAGCCATTACTCCAGTCTTTAGAGTGATTCTTCAGAAATTATTTTAATACGCTGATCTGGTGCTCAAGAAACTATTATTATCAATGTTGAAACCTACATGGTATTGTGCCACTTGTACCACTTAATATGTTTGTGAAAATTATATATTTTTAACATATTTATATAAATAGAAAGTTCAAAAGAATTATATTTATTTCAAGTAAAAAAAAATATTTGATTCACACAAAACCAGTAAGCCAAGCATTATATATAGCAGAGTTCTAGAATTATACAAATATATGTTGCTTCAAAAAGGACACAATTGGTAAATCAATTCGGTTACATTTTGTATCAGTAGAAGCAAATTTCTACATCCATCTAGTGGGTTATGTTTAGGTGTCCACATACTTCCACATGGCCATATTGAGTATACACACACACACACACACACACAGTGTTACTGGGCTGCATACACTCTTCTGCATCAGTCTATAGCATCTGAAGGAATTCACTCGGTTCCGTTGCTTCTCTCATTTGAAATCTATTACTGGCTGTATAGATTAGTAGTCATTGTGTTGCTTTAAATTCCATTAACTTCATATTCACCATCATCCCCTTGAATGCTCAGAGGAGCAAAGTCCACAGGCTTCAAAATACGCTTCCCGTTGCATTTGTTAATCAGTGGAATACCTCGTCTGTCAGCTCACGCTGATTGCATTGCTAGCGGGTTTCACAACAGGTGCTTCATTTTCAGCGGGAAACTCGGATGCTTTCAGTCTCTCGCGTGCTCTTCAAGACCTGATTTCAGATCTTTAGAACAAGCTGAGATAATTGCGCATGCATCGTAAATCACAAATTTGAGGCAGATCTTTGGATTGTTGACATCACTAAGATATTGTATTTACACTAGAAATGTAAAACGAATAAAGAACTGTTTGGCTTGGATAGACACATCTGTTTTTGTACTGACAGGAGAAACTACAAACTGTTCTTGGCCAAAAGGTGACTTATCAACACTGACATGCTTGTGAAAGTCTCGCCTGCACCGCCAGCTTACAGCCAATCACTTTCACATTTTCTGAAAGGCTCGACTGCAGCCACTATGTTATACTGAGTCTGTCATTGTGCCTCTCAGCCTGTGGGCATCTTCCTCTCATACAGATACATCACAAGCCAGCCTCAGATGAAATATCTGCAAGGCTGCAAGCCCAAGCAATTCATCTTGTTCAATGGAGTTCAGTACAGAGCTGAATGAATGGCGCAGTGCTGAACTGTTTTCTTACCATTGTACATTTAACATGTTTCATACAGATCCAGTGGGAGTGTATTAATCCTAAGTACCAAGTGAAGAAGAAGAATTACAGAAATTCTGGAATGGTAATTCTTACTCTGTGCAAGGTGAGGACTCCCGACACTTTATGTCTAATCATGTCTAATGTTTGTGTGTGTGTGTGCATATTTAAAAAAACAAATTGTTGGATTGTTGGTCTCTAATAAATGGGTTGGATATGGTTACTTTCTGTCATGTAAATCAAGTGTAATAGTTGACTTCTATGGGTGCTGTGGAGTGATATTTACAGTAGCTACTGTAGGTGAACAGGTATGTTGTATGATGGTTACTGTATTTTTGTACACCTGAAATGATCTGTTAACCAGTCTGTATCCAGGACCAAAACTATCAGTTTAATAAGTGTTATTTTATCTCTGGTTCAGATCATTAAGATGCACTCTTTCCTGGATTACATCATGGGGGGATGTCAAATTCAGTTCACAGTAAGTAGATTTGGAAGACATTTATCTTAATCTTTTAGCTCAAACGAACTCCGCTGATAGCAAGAGTCAATATAGCCTGGATCTTGTAAATTGTGTTCCGGTGGTTTAGTTTCTAGCTGCATGTCTTTAATGTTTATACATCATGTATTCTTTGAATCAAATTTCTGTAATTATTTACTCATTTCAATTTTATTCCAAATCCTAAGACTTTCTTTCTTGTGTTGAACACTAAAGTGAAATTTTGAAGAATTGTATTGCTTGTTCTTTTCCATGAAGTTACAATTAACAGAGACTGAAACTTTAAAGGGATAATTCACTCAAAAATGAAAATTCTGCCATTAATTCTTACCCTCATGTCATTTCAAACCCGTAACAGCAATGCAACTATCACGTTCAAGGCCCAGAAAGGTAGTAAGGACATCGATAAAATAGTCCACGTGACATCAGTGGTTCACCATTAAGAAAACTATAATAATGACTTTATTCAACAATTTCTTCTCTTCCGCATCCGTCTCCACTGCACATTCACGAAAGTATCACAAATGCATGTGCGTGATGCTGCTGATGTCGTGGTACTGTAGTGAGTGTGCATCGAAGTCTGACACAGAAGAAAAAATTTGTTGAATAAAGTCATTATTTTTGTTTTCTTTGTGTACAAAAAATATTCTCATTGCTTCGCAAAATTGAAGTTGAACCACTGATGTCACATGGACTATTTTAAATAGTCCTACCTTTTGGGGCCTTGAACGTGTCAGTTGCGTGGCTGTCTATGGAGGGTCAGAAAGCTCTAGAATTTCATCAAAAATATCTTAGTTTGTGTTCTGAAGATGAAACGTCTCATGAGTTTGGAACGACATGAGAGTGAGTTATTAATGACAGAATTTTCATTTTTGGGTGAACTATTCCTTTAAAGTTTGTAGCAATGTCCAATTCATGAATGATTTATTAATTTGGATTCAGATCTTTTCAATGAATCATTTTACTCAGTTCACAAAACCATTCTGAATGAATCAGGATCATTGAAATCCAATCATCATACAGGTTTGGAACAACATGAGGGTTAGTAAATAATGCCAAATTTTAATTTTTGGGTGAACTATCATTTTAACAGGTGGCGATTGATTTCACAGCCTCAAACGGCGACCCTCGAAACAGCTGCTCCCTCCACTACATCCACCCTTACCAGCCCAACGAGTACCTCAAAGCGCTGATCGCTGTTGGGGAGATCTGCCAGGACTACGATAGGTGACCCACCAATCAATCCCTCAATCAGTCAGCCAGTCAACCAATAAATCAGTTAATCAATCATGCAACCAGTCAAGCAAACAGTCAATCCTTTAATTTTGCCAAATGAAATTTAATGGGCTTACTAACAGAGCTAGTCCATCACAAAATGTTTACACCAGATATTTTCTCTGTACAGGCAATTAACCAAACATTCCAACCAATTAATCAGTCAATTATACATTGCACCAATTAATCAGGGATTCAGTCTTATGACTGCCAGCGCCTGTAGGATGCAGAGCTGTCATGTCAAGGATTGTCTTTCTACACTTCAATCACTCTCTCGCTCCAAGACGTCACTTAAGCTCAGAGTCAATTATATTTGACCCCTCACAATGTCACATCCCTGCTCACCTCATTGCTCATCTCTGGGGCTCAGTGTGCGCTCATTAATCCTTTCTGCTTCTGATCTGTTTCCAGCGACAAAATGTTTCCCGCTTTTGGCTTTGGAGCCCAAATCCCACCAGATTTCAAAGTAAGTTCATTATTTTTATATGTTTTTAGTTATACTTTTTTATATGTTTTGTGTAATTTTGCAGTAAGAAAGAAAAGTTGTCATTAAAAAAAAAAGAAAATTAGTCCAAATTAGTCAAAGTAATAAAAATTACTACTTTTTTAATGTGATTGTAGTTTTCATTCGACTGTTATCTATTGCATACTTAAAAGTTGAAATGACTTTAAATTTACTTAAAGATCAAATATTTAAGTAATCCCTTTTAATATTCTTTTTTTAAAGAACACTAAGATTTTTAAAATAATTTGATTTTCTTTTTTTATTTATTGATTGATTTAATTGACTTAGCTAAGACTGACTAAACAGACTAAGTTTGTAAATTTGTAAGACGCCCAGAAGTTTTATGAAATATTATTATTATTATTGTTATTATTATTTGATTGACTCATCTAAGATTTAACAGACTGAATTCGTAGCTTGATTTTAAGACCACAAGACATTTCACATACAGTACAGTAAATTGCCATGGAAACCAGAGTGTTCTGAATCTCTCACAGTTACCTGACAGGAGATTTCTGAATAATTCATGAACTGCTGATGCCCTTTTACAATAATCACCTCATCATTCCTGCTAATCTATGCCAATCACTCAAAATCAGGTCATCTGATTGGTTGCCATGTTACAATCAGAGGCCACGGCCGCAGTGTGGTTGGATGTAACTCTAAGAATGCATTTTAGTTGATGCAGTCCGAGCCACAGGGAAGCTCCATGTTTTATGCATGATTTTATCCCTTGCATTGGCTGCAATAACTCTGAATATAAATGAACCATAAAAACTTATGAATAAAATAAAGAAATGAAATGTTTTAGTTCTTCCAGTACATTATATGAAGCTTAATATCATAATCTAATATCACCAGAGTTCAAAGTTTAAATCAATTGAGCCTTTTCCTCTGTGCCATTTGAAAAAGGAATTTGTTTCTAAAAGGGGTGGACTCAGTCTGCCACCACTGCCACTGATCTTTCAGTTTTTGTCACTCAGCTGTGACTTCTTTCCCTCCTCAATACAGGTTTCTCATGATTTTGCTGTCAATTTTGATGAGGACAATCCAGAATGTGCTGGTGAGTCATCAAAGTGTACATAACTTTGTGCCTTTACAAACATTTTTTATTTTCCTTTTCAAAATGGAAGTTCAATGGAATCCAGTGCATTCCTACTATATTAGTCAAACATCTCCCACACACACTCAATGACAAACAGAAGATGTTAGGTTTTTAAACTTTTTAACGAATGCTCATACATTTAAACGAGGCTGTGCTCTGCTTTTAATGAATAAACAAGCCCTCTATATAACCTCTATGCATCTCTGAGGTCAAAGGTCATGTTTTAATCTGACATTTTCAGGTCAGTAAATGTAAATGACCAGCATTGAAAAGAAATGGGTAATATGACATCCCTTCAGTGTCACATTACAAAACAGATAATTGGTCAATGCATAAAATTAAATAAAACACATCTAAACCTGTTTAAGCCTTGTTTTTAGATAATACTTTATACTTTATAATACTTAATAATTTAAAAAAGAAAAAATTATACCACATTGACAAATTTTGTTTTAAACAAAAAATAAATTACAAAATTTAGTGAGGTTAAAAATGAACTTAAAGATGTTTGAAAACAAGTGAGTGTATTGACCTGTGCGGCTCTGTGTGTTTTGCAGGTATACAAGGTGTTGTTGAGGCTTATCAGAACTGCCTCCCGAAAATCCAGTTGTATGGTCCCACTAATATTGCTCCCATCATCCAGAAAGTTGCCGACTCTGCCTCCGAGGAGATGCACACCAAAGAGGCCATGGTTAGTGAGAGAGAGAGGGAGAGAGAGAGAGAGAGAACACCTTTAATTAGACTGAGGAGCTCAGTTTCTGCACAGCACCACATTGACTCCACCTGCTTTACTGCTGTTGCCTTTTTATAAAAGCAACCCAAATTGCTGATGTGTATAGAATAGAAAACATGCTTTGGAAGAGCACAGCAAAATTATTACTTAATCAGTATTTTTTTCTTATTTTCTCATTTAATATTAAAACATCCTTTTAACATGAATGCACTTGAGAAGCCAAACTGCATTAGATTGCAAGGGTTGCAAACAATTTATTTGAGCTACATTTAAAAAAATAAATAAATACGGTTGAAAGTTAGTCAGCTAAATTTGTTTATTTACATGTAGCTAAAATAAATTGATTGCAACCGCTTACCTTTAAAACAATTTAGTAAATCCAATGAATCATTTTTTTCAGTTAAGGCTTGTTCTCAAAAAATAGTTTATTTACTTATTTGGTCAATAAAAAGTGATATTGTGAAATATAACAATTTACTGTTAAGTAACTTTTTATTTCAATATATTTTAAAAAGGATATTTTAAAATGCAAAATCTAAATTTTCAGCAGCCATAACTCTAGTCTTAAGTGTCTAATGTGCTTTGGGTGCTCAAGAAGCGTTTCTTATTTTTATCAATATATTATCGATGTTTATCAATTGAAAATATTGATATAATTGATATATATATAATATATGATATAATTGAATTCTATTTCAATCAAATACTGTTCAATAAACTTGCAATTCATTAAAGAATCCTAAAAAAAATTCAAAGTTTCCATGTTAAGCAACGTTGATAATAAAAGACATTACTATTAGTTGAGCATAGTATTAATTTTGTTACAGAATTACAGAAAACACTTCAAAATATATACAGTATTCAAACAGAAAATGGTTATTTTAAATTGTAATAATATTCCACAATATTACAATTTTACTGTATTTTTGACCAAATAAAGTACAGCCTTGGTGAGCATATAGGAGACTTCTTTCAATAACTTTGAAAATATTAATCTAATTTTATTTCTTACCCAATTGGCCAATATAGTGTGGTGTATGCTGAAAATAAAGCAAGAAACCGTTTGTTGGTTATAATTGGGCTTTGAGTCTCAATTTTATAATGTTCTTTCACATTTTATTCATCTCATTCATTAGGAATACTTCATACTGCTAATCCTGACAGATGGAGTGATCACAGATATGGCAGATACACGGGAGGCCATCGTCCACGCCTCTCACCTGCCCATGTCCGTCATCATTGTCGGCATAGGCAGCGCAGATTTCAGTGACATGCAGATGCTGGACGGTGATGATGGAATCCTCCGCTCTCCTAAAGGAGAACCCGTCCTGAGGGACATTGTGCAATTTGTGCCCTTCCGCAACTTCAAACATGTGAGTAAAAAACAGCATCTTGTAGTAAATAATAAAAAGTTTCTTCACATTTGAATTCATTTGAAAAGAATCCTGTCAGGATCTGTTGAAACCTTGAACATAGAAAGCAAAACCTGAATTACTAACAAGTTGAAGCTTAATGAACAGATGTGTCTAATGAAGAGAAATGCTTCATGCCTGTTTGGTGATTTAAGAAACTGTACGGTAACTCTGGTCAGGGCATAGTCACGAAACCAAACTACAAGAGATTGCCGTACATCTGAAGGCATCCGGGTTTCTTTTCATCTCTCTCCTCTCTCAGGTCAGTGCGTTGCTCTCACAGCTGTCTCTCTGAGCTCCAGTAACAAGCATCTGGGCGCTGGAACAGAGGGAAGGAAAACATCAAAGCTCTTAGATTTTTCAGGCCTGTGTTTAGTTTAATTAAGGAGCGTGAAATCATTCATGTAGAACAGTCTTCATTATGAAAGCATTTTTTAAGAGACGTTAGGCATATTCTGTCCTGCTTTAACCCAGCAATATTCCTGCCTCTGAAGCTGAGTTCATGCAAAGTTCAGTTTTTTTTCCATTTTGGGTTAAAATGAGACAAAATTGCCTTTTTTTTAAAAAAATAATCTCATGAAACAAAGCCTGGTGTATTATTATTATTATTATTATTATTATTATTATTATCATTATCATAAATATTAATTTAGTCATTTATAAATTATTTATTGTAAATGTAAAAATGGCAGCTGTGAGAAGAAAAATGGAACACATTGGCAGCAACACATGGGAGAGAAATGATTCATAATTAATTTCAATATAGTAACATTAGATTGCAACTCAGCTAACAGTGCTAACTTTTTATGGCCCAGACAAATATACAGTAAATAATTAGTTTTTCACAATGCTAAAAGTTTTTCACAAATTTTTTACTTTTTTTTTTCTTTTTGTGATCATTTTAAAATAATTATTATGATTTCTTCTTGGACAAATCTCTGCGTTCGTTTCTTCAGATTCTTTAATGGTTATGTTTATGTTTTCTCAGTTGTTATGTAACTGCTGATGTAGTTATGCTTATTTAAATCTTCAGGTTTTTCATTTGATTTATTGAACCTTTTGTCCAATGCTTCTTGTGCAATAAACTCCAGAGAAGGGCTTTGTTTTGCTTTTTTCGTCACAGTCTGGAAGACGGCTGTAAGGAAACCTGCTACCTCAGGTCAACTTCTGCAATATCACACAATTCATAAATATAGCGCAACTCTGAAGGTGTGAAGTTGGCTGTCCGATACGAATGCTTTGGCGAGAAACCGAGCGTGTGTATGTGTGTGCAGGTGTTTATTTTTAGCTCTGTCCTGCTGGGTTTTCTCTGGTCTACCTCCATCAGTTTTGCGGACGGAGTGAAACAGGAGTGACACCTCTCCTGTATCACCTACTCAAGCACAAGAGAGTGTGAGATTTCATCTATATTCCTTTCTCTCATCCTTCCCTCCGTCTTTTCTTCCACACAGGCCTCTCCTGCAGCGTTGGCTAAAAGTGTGCTGGCTGAGGTTCCCAATCAAGTGGTGGATTACTACAATGGAAAAGGCATCAAGCCCAAATGCCTGTCGAACTTTGAGTCTTCCAGAGCGTTCAGTCCCTGAGCTACACACTGCCATATTCGTCTTAACTCAAGATATCTTCACTGATCATTTCAGAGCTTGCTGTATCAGTATCGGAATCGACAAGCAGGTCCATCCTTGTTGTTGTTTTTTTCACTCAGGTTTCCAATAGCATTGGGCAGTAATGTCCTTAGCTGTCCATATTTTTTACACAGTTGTTAGTTATATTAAAGGTGCACTCAGTCATTTTTTGTCTTGGTTACCCTGGCTAATATGGTCTTTGACCTAAAGTCTCCTTTAGCGTCTTCATTAGAAGGCCCACCTCCCATGCTAAAAACACTGGTTTGAATCCTGCTTGGAGCAAGAATGAGGAGAGTAGAACCAGAGGGGTTATATTGGTGCCGTGACCCGGATGATTTTAAACATTTTTAGAAAGTATTATGTGTAAAATGTGGTTGAAATCACTGAATGCACCTTTAACATAACAATGGGATAGATTCCTTTCATTGCAACCAAACCAATCTGCCAGCACCTTTTAATCTGCCATCACCTACTCTGTGTAAATAGAAGGAAAGCTGAAAGAATGAAAACTTCAGTTGGACTGTCTTCCTTTAGATTCAGATGCCAGACTGATTCCAAGTTGCATTTGTTCATAAGCGTTGGCTTTTGTTACCTTTTGTTTTATTGACATTATTTACTTTTATTTTTGGTGGACCTGCTATAAAAGGGCTATATAGTCCAATATAGCATAAAAATTCCAATGCATAATAGTTTAGAAGGCAAGTGATTATCAGATATTGGCCAGTGCATGACCAATGCTCAGTTAGTAAACACTGTTAGTCCTATAATCCAAAGTGCAACAATTTTATTGATTTATTTAATTTACCTGCATAAAGTTTGTGGTTGGTAAGAATTTCCCAAACTTTTGAACAGTAGTGTATTTATTTTAAAACGTGTTTTTTATGTGAGGCCTTTATGACTTACAATTGTTACATACAATTAAGTGTGTTGTATATAGCTCTATAAACAAATGCATATTTATTTGAAAGCATGTGGAATGGATTCTGTGAATACAGTACTTACAGTATTTAGGCATTGTTTTGTTTGTGCTTTTCTACAGGTTTCTTTATTCATTTTGCAGAATTTCTTAACCTAATCTAAGTCATTTCAGATATTTGGAAATTGTAGATGTGTGTTTCTGGTGCTGTCTTAGACACATTTCTCATTTCCTTTTACACATTTCTTTCTTTCCTTCTTCCCTCTGTTTGGAGCGTGTGTGTATGTATGCTTGCTTACTACCAAAACCAGGACTGTATTTTGCATGTTGCCAATAAAAAAGGTTTTTCCCACTTTTGTTGCTTATTTTTTTTGATACTCTTGTTCACTGGATGCACTTGCACAGCACACATACAGGTCTCTCAAACCCAGTAATATCGATCCAGAGTTTCTTTAATGCTATAATACTGTAATTCACTAAATGAAAAATTATGAGGCAAGCTTGAGTGTAAAAACTCTTTAACAGGCATCAAAAGACCTTGAGAAATGGAGTCCTGCATGGAGGCGTGATCGACTCTTTGAGTCAGAGGAATCTTTCAAGTCTAAACACACAAACATGCACACAGTCTTTCAACTAGCTCCATCATGTATAATTAAACACTCAGATCACCAGAACAAGATTAGGGGTTAACAGGAGAAAGAGAGATCATGTCCTTTATCATATACAACAGGTCCATTTGTCAAAGATTCAGCAGATTATTTAGTGTTAGTGATTTTGCAGATAATTTCTCATTCAAAACAACAGCAGGGAATGAAATCTGAAGTCGAATGTCTTTCACAAGCACACAGTATTGCTAGGGGACTCCCATTAGATCTCCATTTCATGAATATAGTGTGTGTGTGTTGTGCATGTTAATTTTTCAGGCGGTTTTGAGGCTGTGTACCACTATATACACTCAGATTCAAATTCATCCAGCCTTATAAATGTCCAAAATCTGTGTGGTCAGTTTGACCTGGTGTCTGGAAGGGAACATCAACTGCTGCTAAAATATGTACATATGTAATGCTCCTCAGACCACTGAGCGTGAACATCACTGGCAGCGGGCTGGACAACATGTGAGATTGGATGAGGGAGATAGCAGGAAGAGTAAGGAAACTGGCAGGTCAAAGGAAAACATAACTGGCAGGTTGTAGGAAGAAGCAGCTGGCAGGGTTGAATTAGCTGGCAGCATGATGGAAGTAGCAGCTGGCAAGACAAGGGGAGCAGCTGAATTGGGGTTTAGGGCTCAATCTGCAGCGGTTCTGAGGTCTTCAAGGAAAACCCATGGAAGGCCAGAGCATCACTGAGGTCCTCCTCAAATCCCTCACCCTCCTGATCTTACATTCACCTCCTCCAGCTCCACCTCCACTGTCTTTTCTGCATCTCGGTTTATAATTTCAAGTGTATGAGGTTGTCAATCCTGGCAGATTTCTACACAAATAATGTTGGTTAAATGAGAGTAAAACTATTTTCTTGCTGCACTGTGAGTGTCTGGTAGAGATTAGGTTTTGTAAGACAAACAAGGTGATGCACCAAATGCATTCTACATTTTATCACACATGAAGATGGAATATTTTCAAAGGGCATATTTTAATTATATTGTTTTATTAGGAACATGTTGCAACATGTCACAGGGTAACATAATAATTAGTTTTGAGAGTGCGTGGAAATACTTAACCAGTCTAAGAGACCTGTGCCAATCGTTATGTAAAACTGCTCAATAAAATATTAATCTGAATATTATAGAATATTAGATTATTATTTTTTTTTTTTAGTAACAGAATTTTTTATTTATTTCCATAATTTAAAACAATATCATCGGACTAGATTAATATTTAGCCTATATTTTTCGTTGTGAGGAACAATTGATTTTAATGTTTATTGTTTTGTTATTTTAAAATGATAACAGAGCTCTAACGATAACCCCAAATATTATTTTGTCCTAAAAAAAAAACACATTACTGAGTGCTTAGGTAGCTAATAGTTTATAACACACTATAAAATGCTAATAATTTAAAGGAACAATATTTTGAAGCGTCAGAGACCAGCGACCGTATTTCCGTGTAACACCGGAAGTGGAAGGAATGTCATTCTACTACAGGACAAACACGAGACTGTCATGTCTGGTACAATGATGCGATCGGGCTAAATGATCGAGCTGTAGTTGTGTTGTATGATAATTGTAAATAATAAAGATGACAGCACTGACGTGTAGGTTCATTAAACTTGCTGATAGTTTGCTTAGAAGAGCGCCAGTAACCGTTTCCCGAGCTGGAGCAGCGCTGCAGAGGTATCTGCTGTTAACAACGGAATATTAACGTCATAATATAATGTAATCTTTAATTCAAGATCATGTTAATCTAACATAAATACAGCAAATATTATTTTTTTTATCGTATTATTCAGTAGCGTCACGTTTAACAATTTTATGTAACGTCACTGTCAGTAGTATCACATTATCAACTTTTTTTAACGTGATATTTCTGTAAAAAGCATGACAGTTCCCATCATTCCCCTGTTTTCTGGGTCTTCAGCAGAGCTCCTATCATTCAGGGTATAAGAACGCATCGGACAAACACATGGTGGGATGAGCACCTCACTGAAGATAATGCTTCCTTTCTGAAGAAGGTCATTACAGAGGAATATAAACAACAGACCACTGACAAACTCAGCCCCCTCAAGGATGAGCCCTGGCCCAGACATGAGTGGGTGGAAGGTGGGTCACACCATCGGGACCCCTGAGGTCTGTGGGTGTCGTTTCCACTCCAGACATACAGGAGGCAGTGTGCTTGTGCTCATGATAACTACTTCAGTTTTAATGGATGTATTGATTTGTAATCTGCATCTCCTCAGGGAGTCGGAGAGTCGGTCTTGTGGCTGTTAAACTCGGAATGATGCCTGTGTGGACCAAATCTGGAGAGAGACACGTAGTGACCATGCTGCAGGTAAAGAGGATATAAGTTCACCACCTTAATACAGAGGTGGAGATGAAAGCACTTTCATTTAAACTGTATATAAAATCTCTTTTTTAACAACTGTAAGTAAATAGAAAATTAAAAGGACAGTATTGTGGAAGCTGTGACTTATCAAAAGCATCTCTGGCAGTCTTAAAATTCAGCTGAACTTTCATTGAGTTCATTTTATTGGTTGTTCCTGTGAGATTAATGGTCAAATTACATTTTTAATTAGGGCGTTTTTGTCAGGGTTGCCCTGGTAATATTCACATTTTAGGGGCTAAATATCACGTTATTGGTATTGGGGTCGCTTCAACCCGCGGACATGAAAAACAACCACAGACTTGGCAACACTGGTTCAGGTGGGAGCGGCATTTACTACACAGAGCCGTAGTCCACCGACAAGCTACACAAAATCGCTTTCAAAATCGACAAAGAATCGCCTGCCATTTTAAAATCGATTTTGTGTAGATTGTCAGTGAATTACGGATCTGTGTAGTAAATGCCAACCAGTGTTGCCAAGTCTGCGGTTGTTTTTCATGTCTGCGGGTTGAAGCGACCCCAATACCAATAACGTGATATTTAGCCCCTAAAATGTGAATATTACCAGGGCAACCCTGCCAAAAAAACTTATATTTTAACCCCGGGATGCAATTTTTATCGGGGAACCTCCTGGAAACGCGATTGGGCTAGTTTTGGACTAGTTTTGAGAAGCAACTGGGCAGGATTTGTTGTGAAAACCTGGCAACCCTGATCTTAACGCACGTGCTGGAGATATACTACTAATCACAGGAGCATCTTTACTGAAGAGATGCGCATGAAAATCGTATTTCTAAATTTAGATTTTTATGTTTATTTTTAGATTTAGATTTTTATTTTAGATTTTATTATTATTTTGTTAAGAGTGATGCTTTGAAAATTCAGATTTTATTTAGTTTTGATTGGAGTGTTTATTATTACATTTGATTGAGTAATTAATTGGTCATTAAATAATCACATTTTGGTTTATTGGCTAAATCAAAAAAACTTTCATTTTGGTTTTAATTTTGGTAAAATATTCGATTTGGTGCTAATATTGATGTATATCACTAATATTGAACTGAGTTTTAAAACATTCATAAAAAACTCTCTCTCTCTCTACAGTATATATATATATATATATATATATATATATATATATATATATATATATATATATATATATATATATACTGTATATATATATACTGTATATGCATCTATATATACACCCCGTAAGAGTGATTTATATATTTACAATTTAATTAATAAATTGATATTCACTTCGAATGGCACATAATATTAATAATAATTTATTTAAGAACAATATTGTGATTCTTTAAGTGATATTGTCCAGTAGGGTATGTTTAACATGTTGTGACAACTCTACATCTCACCGCAGTCTCCAAATTGTACTGAATTGATGCATTAGTGATAAATACATTTAATCTGGTCTGTTATATTGTGCTGCTGAGGTCTGGAAACATGGTTAAACATAGTTAAAGATGTGTAAAAACACCAGAATCAGCCTCCATTGAGTCACTGTCCCTGAGCATGATACTTTTTCCAAGCTTGTTCAAGGAAGTGGACTTCCCATGGCATCGCAATCAAATATCACACTAACACACCCAAATCTCTCTCAGGTGCAGGACTGTCATGTCGTGAAACATCTCTCCAAGGAAGAGTATGATGGGCACACAGCGGCTCTGATTGTGGGTGGAAAAAACGTCTCTCCGTTTCATGTGAGTAAGAAAAGTCTTTAACGTTTTTCAAATTAAGGCTGTTCTTGTCCATGCTCGTTTCCCCCTCATAACGAACCCTTGTCTCTTCGCCTTTCTGGCAGTCCTTGACCTCTCTGAGGTGGAACAGGATAATAGACAAGAGCTTTACTGCTTCTTTGGAGAGGGAGTATAATAAGACCTGAAGAGTTCCTGGAGAGAAATTACTGAGCTCTCAGTAGATGTAGAGGTCACTTTTGTGTGTGCGTGTGTGTGTGTGCGTGTACAATCAAATTGGAAAACCAGGATTTTTGTCCTTTGTACAACTTTTCTCATTGTATTCTTCTCTCGCTCCTCTCTCTCACTTGTCTTTCTCTATATGTGCTAGAAAAAAAAAGACTAACAGTGATAGATGTGAGCGTTATAGAAGGAAGGATTTTTTTTAAAACAGCTGTACTAAACTGTTCTATGGAGTTTGTAATGAAAAAACTTTGGTCAGTGTCCCATTTTTTTCCTTTTTGGCAGTAAGCTGGTGTGTATATGTGTGTGTCATCTGTCTATATTTGACAGCTGCCACAAAGTGCTGCTTGAAGTATAATTGTCAATTGTCCTGACCTTAAGTCTGAGCCTTCAGTCTCTCCTGAGCCAGTCAATCAACTCCCAAAACACAGCAGAGCAGTTTGGCTTTAATGTATTCTCCTTTTCTCCTTTTGTAGGATTATAGAAGTTATTAAATCACTTGAAGTAGCTGAAAGTCAATCTGTCTTTCTCACAGAGGCCAGAGGGATATTTAGAGGTTTTCCGGAATGCAGGAGTTCCTCCCAAACAGAAACTCACCACGTTTTGTGTGTCAGACAACGCTATCATCAAACCAGGTTACTTCACATGTCAGAACTCTTTGCTTATCGCCAGATAAAGAATTAAGTCATTTCAGCTGTATCCCTTAGATTACATGTCTGAGTAAATAAAACCTATTTGATGGTCATGATTTTTCTGGTTTTGTTTTTCATGTTTTGTTTTTGGTTTTGTTGTTTTTTATGTGTTTACTTTCTGTGTTCTATATTATTATTATTATTACTATAATTATTATTATTATAATTTTTTTTTTGGTCTAGGCACTCCTCTCTATGCAGCTCATTTCCGTCCAGGACAATATGTGGATGTCACAGCGAAAACGTGAGTCAAGTACATGTTTTAAAGTGAAAATATTAAAAATGATTTTAAATTAATCAAAATAAATATAAAAAAAATATTACTGTACTTTTCTCCATGTTAAATTCGTATATTCCAGTTTAATAAGCAAAGACTACTATAAAAATTAATAACCCATTTGTAGATTCATTCCCATTTTAAACACAGTGTTTCAAAATATTGCTCCTTGTTTAACCAGCCTGACATAGCAACACTGGCTCAAACATTGGGTCTGGATTCTCTGTCTGACCAGTGGAAGACAGGGAATGTATGATTCTATCCTTATCTTTTGAATTTCCATTTAGTTATACTATCCGTGCATGAAGTTTCACGATGATCTTATGAGTAGGGTTCCATTGTTTAATCAACACTAGATATTTTTCTTTTCCCTCATTCTTAGATTAATTTTTAAAGATATTCTGCAAAACTCTTTTTACTTTCTGACATAAATGGGATGAAGGGAGATGCATATTTCTTATGCTGACAAAAAGCTTGATTGACTGATATTTTGGTCTGCAGAAGGCATGCATCCTACTGTCCCAAATGGGAGTGCCTGATTTCACTCTTTCCCTTTTACCTTTGTTGAAGGGCCTCATCTCTTCACAAAATAATGAACGTGTGAATCTAAGGGAGTGAGTCCTTTGAATTTTCCTATTAGAATAATAGAAAAGGAATCATATTCTAAAATACTTTGCAATTGTGCATTTTCAATAAATGTGCCACTAGTGTCACCAAATGGAATTGCAAAAGTAATGATTTTTTTCAAACAGGTTTCCTGAATGCCTACAATTGGTCAGGCACATGGATTGTTCCACTTCAAACTCAAACCGTTGGTTGAACCAGTGTCAAACAAACAGAGCAATGATTTGATGGTGACACAGTATTTTGGGTGAATTTAAAAATGACTATTTGTCTCTGCATATTAAACTGGGATTAGAGAAAGCATTTAAAAAAAGGAAAGAAATGAGACCCATCACCTTTAATGAAAAGAGCCTTGCTTCATAGAACTTCATAGAGTCGTATCAGCCCTATTTCACGCCCGAGATCCTGCCTGTCTGCAGCTTCATCCCACTCTTATGTTGTTACACAGTGTATGATTACTAAATGTTCTGTTTACATCTTTACTGTATTAAAACTGTTGATCTTTTTATTGAAGATTGGCAAAGGTTTTCAGGGAGTGATGAAGCGCTGGGGGTTCAAAGGTCAGCCAGCTTCTCATGGACAAACTAAAACACACAGGAGGCCAGGCTCTCTGGGGCCCGGAGGGGTGAGTGTTGTCATTTCTATATTTAAAGAGTATCACTTCATGCTAGTGGGCTTTTCAGTGTGATTCCTGTGTGTTTTTTCTAGGGATGTATGATACATGGGCATGATACATTTCACAGTAGTTGTAATATTACTGTTTTTATTTTGATTTAAAAATTAAGTTCTTAAAAACGACTATAAACTGAATAGTAGTGTAGTCATTTCCTGTTCTATCCAGATTTAAAATTTTGTCACGGAGATGCAAGGAAATGATTGAATTTTGGTGGAGTTCCCCACACTGTATATTTTCAGATATCGAAGTACTTTCCTCTCTGAGAGGTTTCACGTCAGTCATTCTGGGTAGCTGGGACTGTCAGGAGAGTTTAGCGTGACCTCAGCATGCTCTTTGAATGGTTAATGGATGAGTAAAGTAACTTGTCTTCTTGCTCTCAGGACCCAGCAAAAGTTTTTAAAGGAAAAAAGATGCCAGGCAGGATGGGAAACATTTACGACACCACTCATGGCTTGAAGGTACACCTACCAAAATGCAAAGAATGCACTTTTAAATCATTATGAAACTTGTATATAAATTAATATTGTATATACATATGTTTATTATACATGTGTCCATAAAGCCAAAGGCATGTTCTGCTGATACTTCTGCTCTGCATTGCACTGTGCAGTTTACATGATGCTGCATAAACATTTTTTGTTCAATATTTTGTGTAGTATGACCTGAATTCATTTATTACACATCAAAATACACAGTAAGCACAATTTCAAAGCTCAGCTCTACCATAATATATCTAGGTCTCAGGAGACACCTACTGTAAAGTCACCCAGTGAGAAAAATCATTTGTGAGTATTTGTAGTTTCACTAAGGTCTTTTCTCTGGCAGATCTGGAGGGTGAACACCAAGTATAACATCCTCTACGTCAACGGTTCTGTCCCGGGTCACCGCAACTGTCTTGTTAAGGTAAAACGCCTCACACATACTCACACAAACTCTCAAGTGTGCGAAGTCAAATGCACTTGTCCTCAGGTAGAATATCTTTTTGAAGGTGAAGGATCTGCTTTTATCTTTTCTGCATCTGTCTTCACTTTCAGCAGTGTTAAGCTAAAAAAAGAGTTGTGTACTGTACTGTCCATGCCAGCACAATCACTGACCTTGGCACGCTAGCACACACTCGTGCTGACTTATTCATCTATATCAATGCGCAGAGGCGTTTGTGTGTCCAGAGTGCATCAGTGAATCAATCATATTTGGTCAGCATTTGTCTCGTAGAGTTTGCTTACATACACACTCAACCGAAAGTTAAACTCTCTCAAAGACTGACTTCATTCAAGAAACAGATGACTTTATAATACTTTGTCGAGTGCATTCTTCTCCAGTTGTTTAAATGTAGTGCTTGCGTTTGCTCGATCAGGTCAGGGACTCGATTCTGCCCACTCGGTTGGAGAACAACAAGAACCCGCCATTCCCCACATTCTTTGCTGATGGAGACGAAGAGATCCCTGAAGACCTCTACGATCAGGACATGTTCCAGTTTGGGGAGCCCATGGCTGAATGAGGTTGTGACCCCATGATTCTTGCTTACGCTGGCAAAAGACATTGGGCTTGATTTGACCCTTGATCGGAGTCTTTCATCTAGAGGATTCAGCATTGCTGCGCTGAAAGACTTAAAGAAGTGTCAAGTAAACCCATAAATGCTGGTTCAGGTGGAGCGTAAAGTCATACTTCTGTATTACAACTGAATCATTTTGAAGTGTCAAAAGCTTGTGTATTTAAACAATAAAACCTGTTTGATATCATTTCTGTGTTTATGTTCATATGCTGGAGCGATAAAGCACTGCATGGAAGCATTAGGAGAGTAGTTACTTTGTTATATACAAAATTTATATAAACTAAATCTATAATTAAGATAAGTGTAAAGTAAAAAAAAAAAAAATATATATATATATATATATATATATATATATATATATATATATATACACACACACACACACACACACACACACACAGTGGTGTGAAAAAGTGTTGGCCCCCTGTCTGATTTCTTATTTTTTGCATGTTTGTCACACTTTAATGTTTCAGATCATCAAACTAATTTAAATATTAGTCAAAGATAACACAAATAAACACAGCATGCAGTTTTTAAATGAAGGTTTTTATTATTAAGGGAAAACAAAATCCAAAACTACATGGCCCTGTGTGAAGAAGTGTTTGCCCCCCTGTTAAAACTGGTTTATCACACCTGAGTTCAATTTCTCTAGCCACACCCAGGCCTGATTACTATCACACCTGTTCGCAATCAAGGAATCTCTTCAATAGGACCTGCCTGACAAAGTGAAGTAGACCAAAAGAATCCTCAAAAGCTAGACATCATGCCGAGATCCAAAGAAATTCAGAAACAAATGAGAAAGAAAGTAATTGAGATCTATCAGTCTGGAAAAGGTTATAAAGCCATTTCTAAAGCTTTGGGACTCCAGCGAACCACAGTGAGAGCCATTATTCACAAATGGCAAAAACTCCCAGGAGTGGCCGGCTGACCAAAATTACCCCAAGAGCACAGCGACGACTCATCCAAGAGCTCACAAAAGACCCCACAACAACATCCAAAGAACTGCAGGCCTCACTTGCCTCAGTTAAGGTCAGTGTTCATGACTCCACCATAAGAAAGAGACTGGGCAAAAATGGTCTGCAAGACAAAAACCACTGCTGAGCAAAAAGAACATAAAGACTTATCTCGGGTTTGCAATAAAACATCTTGATGATCCCCAAGACTTTTGGGAAAATACTCTGTGGACTGACGAGACAAAAGTTGAACTTTTTGGAAGGTGTGTTTCCCATTACATCTGGCGTGAAAGTAGCACTGCATTTCAGAAAAAGAACATCATACCAACAGTAAAATATGGTGGTGGTAGTGTGATGGTCTGGGGCTGTTGTGCTGCTTCAGGACCCGGAAGACTTGCTGTGATAAATGGAACCATGAATTCTGCTGTTTACCAAAAAATCTTGAAGGAGAATGTCCGGCCATCTGTTCGTGACCTCAAGCTGAAGCGAACTTGGGTTCTGCAGCAGAACAATGATCCAAAACACACCAGCAAGTCTACCTCTGAATGGCTGAAGAAAATCAAAATGAAGACTTTGGAGTGGCCTAGTCAAAGTCCTGACCTGAATCATATTGAGATGCTGTGGCATGACCTTAAGAGGCTCAAACTCTCCAATGTGGCTGACTTACAACAATTCTGCATAGATGGGTGGACCAAAATTGCTCCACAGTGCTGTTATGTACTCATTGCAAGTTATCGCAAATGCTTGATTGCAGTTGTTGCTGCTAAGGGTGGCCCAATCAGTTATTGGGTTTAGAGGGGCAAACACTTTTTCACACAGGGCCATGTAGTTTTGGATTTTGTTTTCCCTTAATAATAAAAACCTTCATTTAAAACTGCATGTTTTGTTTGCATGTTTGATCTGAAACAACAATAGCAAACAATACATTGTATGGGTGAAAAATATGGATTTTTTTTTATGCAAAAAATCATAAGGATATTAAAGGGGCTGTATGTAAGTTTTTGACTCTACTAAAGCATAAAAATACCATATGTTTGCAGATATTAAAGAAACATGCCAAGTTAACATACTTGTTTATCTGGAAAAAAAAAAAAATGCTACCATAAATTAATCTCCTTTTGAAAATGTGTGTTCTGGCCAGAATGTCGGTCTCTGTTTTGGTTGGTGAAACCCGTCCACTGCCAGTTTACCCAATTGTATTTCAGCACCCCGGGTTGCCAGGTGGTGTAAAACACAGCATATGTAATTTAATTCATTGTCAAGTGCGCTCATTCCTGTGTCGTCAATCTGGCAACCTGCGTGGGCATCAATCTGAGGAGGAGGGGCCGGGTGAAGAAAAAACCCCAATATTTTGAATTTGGACTGCAATACCTAGTTCAACCACTCGGTGTCAATCCTACATACAGCACCTTTAAGTAAAGCTCATGTTCCATGAAGATATTGTGTAAATTTCCTACCATAAATATGTCAAAACTCAACTTTTGATTAGTAATATGAATTGGTAAGGACTTCATTTGGCCAACTTTAAAGGTGAATTTCTCAATATTTAGAATTTTTTATTTATTTATTTATTTTGCACCTTCAGATTCCAGATTTTCAAATAGTTGTATCTCAGCCAAATATTGTTCTATCAAACCATACATCAATGGAAATCGTATTTATTCAGATTATGTATAAATCTCAATTTCAAAAAATTTACCCTTGATTTCGTGGTCCAGGGTCACACCCTGGACCCCAAAACATAAGAAATGTGAGCAATCCACTCTTGTGGTATTATTTTTCTAAAACTCACCTGCTCAACTTATTACTAAACATCATTATTTTAAGTTATTTTTGAATGTTTAAGTGGTGTCAGCATTTCTGGACTTATTTGACAATTTGCTTGATGGATGTAAAGTTGCAAATACATCAAGCTGACAGCAAAACTCTGTAAGGATACCCTGATGGGACACACTTTGCTGAGCTCTGTACATTAGAGAAGAGAGCGGGAGGAGGAGGTGGAGACAGAAGGATGAATAGATGCTGATAATGGTTGACATTTCTCCCTCTCTCTCTAAGTGAGCGGAATAAATCAAGGCATTAATGTTGCATGAGTTAAAGCTTACTGACTGATGAAGAAAGTGAGTGTGTGTGTGTGTGTGTGTGGATGGAGTGGCTACATTAGTGTCCAAAGCCCTCAAGCCCTGTTTTCTACACACAGCCTTACTACACTGAAGAAAGGTCACATAAACACTTTGTATGTACGTCGTCTTCTCTCCATCCTATTCGTCTTTTTCTTAAGAAACATTTCTTAAGAAAATTACTCAAACTAACAAACATGTAAACAGTTTCATTTAATGAAAAAAATAAAAAATGCAACAGTATTAGCCTTTTAACTGGTTAAGTTACCATATATATATATATATATATATATATATATATATATATATATATATAAGTAAAGGCATTTATAAGAAATAAGAATGTTATTCTTTTGAACTTTCTATTCATCAAGGAATCCTGAAAAAAACTTAACTTGAGCACAACTCTTTTCAACATTGATAAAAATAAGAAACTTTTACTGACCACCAATTAAGATGAGCACCATCTTAATTGATTAATAAACCATGAGCTGTCTCATAGTAATAACGATTTGCCTTGAGGTGAATTATATTCCATTAAATTACATGTATTGCTTAAATGCAGGGTCAATGTAGGTCAATTGGGCCACATCTCATGAAGGGCCCTAGTTTACCTGAAACCTGACCCTATATGTAGGATGGTAAATTATCATTATCCTTAGTTTTATAAAATATTGAATATATGATCACCAAAATGACTGTAATGCATGAAACACAGCCACTGCATTTCACGTGCTAAATAAAAAATAGTGGAAACCTCAGCTGCCAGTTCACTGTAATTTCAACAACATTTCAACCGTTTCAAAGTCATTAGCCCTGGAGTGTCTGAGGGCAACAGTTGTGATTTTTAAAGTTAACAAGCTATGCGAGTCTCATACATAATAACAGAGCTGTCACATATTGTGTTCATGTATTATTCAGTCAGAAAACCTTCCTCTGCTGGCAGTTTGCACTACAGTTTGCAGACACCATCATCACCGTGTGCACTGTGCATTAGCCTACATTTTAGTCCTGATTTCTTCCCTTTTGCTCTGTTGTTAGTTTTCCCCATCAAAATTCACAACTGTCAGCATGGATTTCTTAGAAAACTAAATGGCCAACATGCACATCTTATCTATTTATACCATTTTATTTTTATGAAATGTGACACATGATAACTCTGGTTTGTTCAACCAGTCAGAAAGACTATATGTGGGCTTTAGCATATCGAGGGTCTCAATGCCAAACTGCTCTTACAATGCAGTCGATCAAGATTTAACCCATATAAATCCTCACAAACCCACATAAACATGTCAGATGCCTGACCTAGTAATGTTTTTGGGCTGTCTGCACACATACATAATGCAAAGAGTTTTTTTTATCTCAGTAGGCTACCATCGTCGCATGAGTGAACTCCCTGATGTCAGCACTGCACTAAAAACTGTCTTATCAAGCTTAAGAGACACTCTCTTGTACTCACACACATGCATGCAACCAAACACATTGTTTAACCCATCGCCGGTACCGTGGTTTCTTGATTTTCTGGCTCTGGCCCCCAAGCATGGCACATCTGTGGCCTCGCAAAGTGTGTTGTGGCGTGTGTGTGTGTGTGGACCCCAGTGAGAGCGTACTGCCAAACGTCTTGCCAATCTCCAAATCTAATTCTCTGAACACACACACATCCTGTCCCTCCAGATTTCCACCCCAAAATCGCTCTTGATCACTCCACCAAACCTCACAGCTGTCACACCCAGTCCTGTAACCACACCTGCTCTGCACACCACCCCTCGTCTACAAACACACACACACCTATGCCAGATGTGGATGGAGAGACATACAAGCCAAGGAGGCACACTTGTGTCCATGTGTGTCAGTAAAACTGCTGTGGAGCTCATCATTGGCACATGATTGCACATTAAAAAGGATAGTTCACCCAAAATGAAAATCCTGTCATTTATTCACCCTCATGTTCTTTCAAACCTGTATGAGTTTCTTTCTTCTCTGGAAGAAATTTTGAGTTTTGAAGCCATTTTCAACTGTTTTTTGTCCATATAATAAAAAGTCAGTGGGTCCAAAACAACATCAGATTCCATTTACTTTCATTGTATGAAACAACAACAAACATTGTATTATTTGATAAAGAACGTCGTTCAGTTTTAGAATGACATGAGGGTAGATAAATCATGAGACTATTCAGGTTTGAGTGAATTGTCCTTTTAAAAACTATATATCTCACTGTTACACTACCTTACAAGTGGTTGGAGGTAAAAAAAAATTATACTTCAGCTTGGAAGCATTAAATTGTTCTTAAGAGAGAGTGAAAAAATTTATTTTGCAAAAGGTTTCTATTTCAAACAAATGTTGTTCTTTTCATATTTCTATTCATCAAAGAATTCTGAACTGTTTTCCACAATGATAATAATAAGAGATGTTTATTGAGGACCAAATCCTCCAAAATGATTTCTGAAGGATGATGTGACACTGAAGACTGGATTCTGAAAATGTAAGATTTGTAATCACAAAAATAAATTTAACTTTAAATTATATTGAAATAGAAAACAGATATTTTAAATTGTAAAAGATAAGAGACTGTTTCAAAAACAGAAAAATTGTACTGACCCCAAACAATTGTCTTAATTTACGCTCTACTTACTAATTCTACTTCTCTTGTACTAATTTACAGTCTACTCAGCAACACTTAAGTGAATGTATATTCTTATGAACTCGATCAGAAGAAGTTTAAGTTCTTGAAATTATTTTTATAATGGTTGGGTTGGAGCAGACAATGAAATAAAAGCAGCCAGCAAGTGTCCTACTGAGTTGTAGTTCTTACTACAATACATTTTCTGTTGTTTTCCTCTTGAATGTTTCTTGTGACCTTCTAGGGGTCCCTGGATCTAACTGACTCAAGTTAATTCATTTATATTAAATTATATATAAAATCCAGTAAATTTGTTACCTAATGAAGAACATTTTAAATTACCTCAAATTACTTTTTTTCACGGAAATCCTTTCTTTCTTCTCATCTGACGTATGTTCATTGTGTGAAGAAGGTGACCTTTGAAAGCAGCTTCTCAGGAGCTGACCTCTTAATCTATCAATCTCACAACATAATCAAAAGCATCCACTCACCAATAACTATCAATCAAACACACACAAACACATGTCATCACACACACACACACACACACACACACACACACACACACACACACACACACACACACACATTCAGGTCATTACTTCCATATAGTGACTAATGTGTTGTGGCTTGTTTCCGTTGTGTTGTGCTAATTTTATTGTCTTTTGGCTTGTTTCTGTGTGTTGTGCTAATTTCGTTGTGTTATGCTTGTTTCCGTTGTGTTGTGGCTTGTTTCCGTTGTGTGGTGAAGATTTTGTTGTGTTGTGGAGATTTCATTGTGTTGTGCACTACTGGGTCACCGTACAATTTGCATAGTAAACTAAAATCCACATATAACTAAACAACAGTTTACAGAGGGCAGGAAAGGTCTGGAAGGAAGGGTGTGGGTTTAATCCATCGCTGCCTGCCAATCTCAAACCAGGAGAAGCCCTGTGGCCCACGCTTTCTGTTACCCAGCATGCACTGCTCACTGCTTGGGCACATTATCATCTATTAATATTAATGAAAGTGTTTGCCTTAACAAACCAGCAGATATTACAATGCACAACCAACCAATCATCACGAGCGCAGAATGCCACACCACCATTCCAGAGATCTTTTGATCTTTTCCCTCCATTGTTATCGCCATGACAACACTCATGACATCAAGTTTTCCATTATCCTCTTCTGTGGCTGTCGAACACACACTCAAACTTTCTTGCCCTGTTAACCCATTTAAATCTTTTATTTTCCTCTCTCTCTCTCTTTTTAAATTTATAATCTATTCAAGCCACTCTAATTCTACGAACTCTGATTCAGTTCAGTAAACTCCAATTAAAGTCTCCAAGTGTTGAGTACATGAGAGACCAGGTGTCACTATGGTTACAGTAGAGAGACTGCTGGCTGTCAGTCATTGGTTAGTCAGAGGCAGGACCCAGCTGGGCTTATGAGTGATGAGATATAAAATATTAACATCTTATTAATTATTGGAAAATGATTTCAACTCATTAAAATATATATACTTTTTTGGACTGTTACTGCAGAAAATCCACTAAGCATCTGAATATTTTACATTAAATATCCCTTGATATTTCTATTTGTGAAGTGATCTTTTCGCTTATGTCATTTGTATTAAAGGTCTGATTTCAAGAATCTTGCATCATTTAAACTGTCTTTATATTTGTTTTGCTTTATGTCATTCTTTCCTTTACAAAAACTAAAAATACAACCCAAAGTAGACAAGAAACAAGATATCATATTAGTAGTATTTTATATACTATTATAGTTTTTATGAATATTTTGAACTATTTTATTATACTTTCAGTTTTAATTTTAGTAAGATTTTAGTAATGTTGTCATGTACTTTTGTCATTTTTTATTAGATCTTGTTTATTTTAAATACTACTATTTAGTTTTTTTTCTTTTTCAGATTTAGTATTTATATTTTATTTCCAGTTAGTAATTTTAGAAATGTTAACTAACTGAAATAAGTTTGTCCATCTTATATTTAGATGTTATTTTAGCTTTCTATTTTAATAAATATGTAAATAATAATAATAATAATAATAATAGTTTTAGTTTTACTTAATGATAATAATGCTGGAACAAGAACGTCTAAGCAATCGAAATAAAATAACTTTACCATCATAAATGTAGAACAAAAAGGAGTTCTGATGGACTAGTCATGTCTCATAGACAGGAGATGTAAATTACTGTAGTTATGAATATTTCACGAATAGTTAAACTCTAAAGTGAAAGCATCTTTCTCTAGATTTGACTTGTTATATATCTCTCTTTCCTTTTACTAACACTCAGATGCATCCGTCTCCACTCTGTGCAGAAGTCATTGCCTCTTTGATTAAGAGTTTATTATGTTCCCATAATTCCTGGGTAAATGTCATGGCTGCCCCATGCAGGCAGATTAGCACCCCACCCCGCAGAAGAGGGAGGAAAGGAGGCCTCACACTCAGGAAAGACTGTGGGATGTTAAACAATCGATACAGAGTGCCAGTGCTCTAGACACCTCTGGAGAAACAAGGACTTGAAGAGTGAGACATGTTGTTCTCCAAACAGATCTTCCAGATGCATCATGTGTGACTTTGCTACACGATTCATTTTCAGGTCCAAGCATCAGTAAACTTCAAAGAAGATCAATTCTTTAACATATCAAAAATGACTGCAAGCTCCAAATTCTCCAGCAGCAAACAAACAAATAAAGAATATAATGCAGTAAATGTACAAAATGAAATATAAATGAAAGCTATTTTATAAAAATTAAAAAGTATATTTAAATAATAAATAAGTGCAACTTGCCTTAAGGTTACAGCTCTTCTTCTTTTATAGCCTAACCATTGACATCCACAATGAAGCCCCCACGTGGTTAAGTATATCTGCTATAAACCAGCTGTCACACAAGCTTAAATATAAGGTACACTCACATGTACCCACAGCTGACAATTCTCTGCTCTGAAAATAAGACTTTTAGCAGCTGGAGGGGGGAAAGACGCAGGACAAAAGATCTGAGCAACAAAGACCTGGGACCAGCCATGTGTAAGGAAGCTATTAAAAGTATGTGTGATAGAGAGAGTCATGATTCCCTATGGCCTTTCACTGTGTACTGCTGCATTATGTATGTGTATCTTCAGCTATGGAGCTCTGATCACAACGTGTTTATCTCCAGGAGAGATAAACTTGATGTTTATGAGAGACCTATAGAGGAAAGGAAGGGAACATTGTACATTTGACACTTTAAGCATTTTTAAATCTCTTTCTACCAGCTCTTATCAAAAGATCAGTATTTGGAAGAGTACAGTTTATCGACAGCTCACAACGTATATTACACACAGACATTCTAACTGTTGTAGGCTAGTTGTCGTCTTGTTTTCATTGTGAGGGTTTTCTTAACTTCATAAAACGCTGTTATGGTTGATAATAATTCAGCTTAATCAAAAAAAAAAAAAAAAAAAAAAAAAAAAAAAAAATCTGACGAAAACTAATGCACTGCTGCCTCCCAGTGGATACAAATCACAACACGTGAAAACCAATAATAAACGTCAATAAAGTTATAAAGCATTTCTGTAAAATACAGCATTTAACAATATTAAAAGTGTACCAGAACTGCATGAGAAATCAAAATTCAATCAATATGAGAATTAAAATAACATTTCCCACAATACTCGCTTTTCTAAACGATGGCACATTATATTTGGATAACGTCGCCTGTTCTAATTAGTTTAATAAATATTAAATGATTTAAATTGAAATGAGGTTAAAAAAAAAAAAGTACGTTTGTGTATAAAAATTTGCCATATATAAAATGACGCAACTGACAAAATACAATACATATGAAATGTAGTAGTGTAATAAATAATATCTTTGAGACCCAAAGGTTTATTCAGAATATTACAAATCAAGCTCTTATTTATTTATTTACTTACTTACTTACTTATTTGAACGGTTTGAGTACAGATAGATTCATCTTCCACAAAATGAGCAAATGTTATCATTATGTGGAAACAAACAAAGTAATAAAGCTAGTCTAAATCGCTTACGTATGGCGTAATCGCGTACGTATGGTGATGTACTTCCGGTGACGTAGTTGTTGTGAGGAAGAGTCAAAGGTGGGAGCGTCAGGCGGATCGGGACGTCAAGTTTTCTGCGCAAATCGAGACATAATTAGCGTCGTCTTTTCAGAGAATTAAAAACAAATTGTATGAAACCGTCGAAGACTTGTGTTAAGCTGAAATAGTACTTCGTGGTGGCAAAATGGAGGCCGCTCCCAGGATGCCGATGATTTGGCTGGAGCTGAAGGAAGCGGGAGAGTTTCAGTTCAGTGCCGCCGTCAGACAGGTGAGATCCAGCCCGTCTCACAACACCGAGCAGCTCCAGAGAGGACGCTTCCTCTTATTACTGCACTTCGAGCTCTGGAACTTTTACAGTTGGTAGTGTGGCTGTGTTGTGATTTAAGGAAGTGTTTCTGTACAAGTAACTTACACAAAAGGTTAACAGGGTGGAAAGAGATTTAAAAAACTCTAAAATGATTAACAGTTAATATAGTATTCTCAAGAAAACATGTTTTGGTTTAAGTGTTTTGATTAAGGCAAAACATAAGGAAACGTCTGGAATATTGCGCAATAACTGTCCGCGTTTTAAGTATTTAATCTTTTCTGTATAATACAGCAAGAATGACTCTTCTGACGTCTTTTGCAAATAGTTGACATTTTTAACAAATGCTTTCAATGGCTATATTTCTTAGAGGTCCTCTCAATAACAGTTAAGTTATGTTGAAATGGATATTTTCTGACTGTTTTGTGCTTCTAAGCATATGGCTTAAGTAACCCGGTCATTTGAAAACCAAATGACCTCCCTCACATTTGCTAGCCTTATTTTTACACATTTGCATTGAGCCAACACTAGGATGTTGTCTGATCGTGATGTTTTATACTGTATGTTAAAAGATGACGGCATACTTTTCCATCTCTTTTGCCCCAGTACATTCAAATAAACTATGGTGAGAACCCGGAGAACTACAGTGAGGCCCTCAAGAGGCTGGAGCAACTTAGGCAGGTGGGTTAGTGGTGTGTTCAGTGGAATTGTGGGAAATGTAGTTGCACACTGTGGCATATTGTTGCGGTTACCAAGCAATTTAAAAAGGCTGATGAAGATTGCACTGAAAATCTCTCTCATTCTCAGAGTGTGGTAAACATCCCGAGGGATTTTGAAGGCTGCAACACTCTTAGAAAATACTGCGGTCAGCTGCACTTTCTGCAGAGTCGTGTACCAATGGCATCCGGCCAGGAGGCTGCAGTGCCTGTCACATGGTGAAACGTTGCAGTCTGTGCTTGTTTTGATACGAAACCAAACTTGCATTTGCTAGATGTCTGGTGGACATGTCATTATAGCTTTCTTGCTTTCATTCTTCTTGCAGGACTGATGGCTTTTCAGGGAGGAATGTCACACATGAGGATATTAATTATGAACAGGCTTGTGTCCTGTATAACCTGGGTGAGTTAAGTGCAACCAAAGCATTAGTACAGATATTCATTACTGTACATTTTTTTTGCACATTAACTCATCAACAATCCCTTTACTGCATTTTAGGTGCATTGCACTCGCTGCTGGGAACTGTGGATAACCGCCTATCTGAAGAGGTGAACATGCAGATTTACACCTTTCACGTTTGCAATTGGGAAATGAACAGGCAGATAGAGCTGGAGTTGGAAATTACAAAATGTCTAATATCAACATCTAATGTTAAACCGATACTAAATTATATTTTTGTCAAAAGTTGTCAAATGGAATAAATACATCCAAAACAAATTATATGAAGTCAGTCAATTATGAATGTAAGATCTAGAGATTGGTTTGTTATATTTACTGAAAGGAGACTCCCTTGACTGTAAAACAAATATTATTAGAATGTCCTGCTTTAAATTATTCTATAAAATGCTTTTTACTTGAATTATATTAATGGATATTTTTAATAAGTTTCTCCTGGGAAAATATTAGAATTGTTGTCAAATATCAATTGAATGATTGTATATAATTTATACATAGTTTTTTTCTTCTTTATTTACTTACTTTTGTTTCTATGTAAGAAATAATATTGTAAATTTGTCTATGAATATAGCTTTTAATGCTGATATGTCATAAAATAATTGACAGATCAATAAAATAACAATTAGGATATATCGAAAAAAAAAAAATATAAGTAATTGAAATTTCTCAAGCTAACCTTTTGTTCCTTGTGTTAAGGGATGAAAGTGTCCTGTACGCATTTCCAGTGTTCTGCCGGGGCTTTTACTCACCTCAGAGACCACTTTAATCACAGCTACAGCTCTGACATGAGCAGCCAGGCACTCTCAGTCAACACCAACCTCATGCTGGTAAATGCAAAGTCTACCACACAAATGCTGCATTTTAGTTTCCAACTTACTTGATTCGGACGACCTCTATAACCTTTATATCTTTCTCTCTGAAGGCACAAGCTCAAGAGTGTCTCCTGGAGAAAACTTTACTAGACAACAGAAAGAGTCATTTAATAGCAAAGATTTGTGCTCAGGTAAGAAGTTCTGTACATAAACATAACAGCAGGTCTTTGCTTTACAGAGCTCTTGTTACTCAATTGCCGCTATCAGCATTCAGCACTAATGTAATGTCTGATTGCAGGTTTGTGATTATTATAAGGATTGTCTGAGGGTGTTGGATAATTCTGAATGTGTGCCAGGAAGGATTCAGAAAGAGTGGAGAAAGCTTGTCAACATGAAGATCAGCTACTTCAGTGCCGTCACACATGTGAGACCTCTACACTCACCATATATCAATGCATTTTCATAAACTTGTTGGTTATTTTCATAAACCATACATCATTTTATTTTCATTAGTTACACATGGGAAAGCAGTCAGAGGAACAGCAGAAATATGGAGAAGCAGTAAGTACATGCTTGTGTATGTTAACATGTTTTAGTTATACATAGTTTTTGACATAATTGAATGTGCACCAAGTAATAGTTTCACTGGGTGATATTTACGACATTATACAAACATTACTTGGTGACCTTTTTAAAAAAGAGGTCTTCAGCGTCATCTCTGTAGAATATGAGGGTGATATCGTGAGGCCACCTGTTGTTTCTCCACAGGTCGCTTACTTTCAGTCATCCCTGGACAAACTTAATGAGGCAATTAAGCAGAGTAAGGTAAAGATTCTCAAACACATGCACACAGATACACACAACCCATTTGTTTATTAAGCACGTTCACATGTTTATTCATTGACCTTTTCAGGGCCAACCGGAATCCGTACAGGAAGCTTTGAAATTCACAATGGATGTGATTGGTGGAAAGTAAGACTTTGAATGTATTTATGTAGTCATATAGAATGTAGTCACGTGTTTCATTTGGAGATAATTTTCACTGTACATTCTGTCTGTTTCAGATATAACTCAGCTAAGAAAGACAATGACTTTATTTACCACGAGTCTGTGCCTGGTCTGGACACATTGGCTGCAGTAAAAGGTATACTAACAGCTCTAATATTTCTTAAAAATTATAAAAAAATTAGGATAAATTATAATAAAAAAAAAAAAAAAAAAATTATTTTGTTTGTTTTTATGTTTGCTTCCTTTGGTACTCTTATGACATCTGCCATGTGCAGGTGCATCGTTGGTGAAACCCCTGCCTATAAACCTAACTGATCAAAGTGTCACTGGTCCTGACCTCTTCTCGAAACTTGTACCCATGGCAACTCATGAGGCCTCATCCCTTTACAGGTCAGCTGGTGCATCAGTAACATGCTTTACTTACATTATTTTAATGTTTAAAGTCTATGTGGAAAGTTCATATTTGTGAACTTTCATATGTCTTTTTCTTCCCTTTTTCTCTCTCTTAGTGAGGAGAAGGCAGGGTTACTTAGGGACATTGTGGCTAAAATAGAGGATAAAAACCAAATCCTTGAGTAAGTTACTCAAAACCAAATACTGACTAATACATGGTATTCTGTTATCATTTACTCACCCTTAAAAAAAAAGTATTTCAGGTTTCCAGGAATGATGAGCAAATAATGATAGAATTTCCTATTTTTGGTGAACTAACCCCTAAGCAAATATACCCTGTGTATCTATAGGCTTGTACGGTAGCTGAAATGGGTTTCTCTTTTCTCTTGTGCTCTATGCAGGAAATTTATGGAGTCTCTAAGCAGTGACTCTGTGTTTAAAATAGACATGTTTAAATCTCTGCCTGACGCGCTGTTGGAAAAATGTGCATTTCTCAGTGTACGACCAGACACTGTCAAGAACCTCGTTCAGGCCATGCAAGGTGAGAGTGGACACGCACACACACACACACACACACACACACACAAGCTTAAAATTAGTACAAAAACATGAATTTTGTGATAATTAAATGTTCATTCTGATATTTTGCAGTGTTTCTTTTTTTTAATTAGTTCAACATTAAAACAAGATTTCTATTATATGTAGTTTGTAAAATATTGTGTCTTTGATAATTCTGAACAATTACCCAACAAATTCCTATTATCTACTATTGTTGTTAGATTTTTTTTTTTGATGGATTTGATGATATGTGTGTTTACATGCTCATACACTACAAATCGATGTGATTTTTCTCTTTGCACATGTACAGTATTATGTGAAGCATTCGTATAGTCTATATACTTTTTTTCAGTCTGTGTATAGGTAAACATTTATATGTAGTATATTCACATTAAAAATTTGTCAGTAGGTTAGTTGTGTATAGTATTATGTGAAGCATTCGTATAGTTTGTATTTTTAAGTTTATGTATAGGTAAACACTTCAGTAGGTTAGTTGTGTATAGGTTTGTACTGTTTTACTTCATTGCTGTATGTCTGTATTTATGTAGCACCGTGGACCTGTGAGGCACAACATTTTGTTCCACTGTATGTCCCAACATGTAGCAGAATGACAATAAAGCTCGACTTGAACTTGAACTTGACATCCAATTATGTGTGTTGCAGCACTATCTAATGTTTACACCGATGTGGGTTCATCTCTGGATGAGGTCCGTAGTGCCCTTGAGGAAGATGAGGCTGGGGAGAAGAGTTTGATGGAGGTAGTGGGGCAGAAGGGATTGCCGACAAGGCCTGCAGTCTTTCAGGATATTCAAAAAGAGTTGAAGAAATATGAAGCTGTTCATCAGACAGCCAGCAACACTAACACCGAGCTCCACAAAGCCATGAACCAGCACATACCAAACCTTCGTCTGTTACAGGGATCTATTGAGGAACTCAGAAAGAGCCTGCCCCAGCCAGAACTTAGTCAAGGTAAAAGTGTTTCCTGCCTTATGCACATATGCTCTTATGCATTTAGAAGAAGGAAAGATAAATAGAAATGATCTGTTGTGAGTTCATTCAAAAGTTGTTGAAGATTCTTTACTTTCCTCTAAGATGAAACGTCATCCCTGCAAAAGATGAAGACCATTCTTGGCAAAGTTGATGAAATGCGAAAGCAGAGGATCTCATTGGAGAGCCAGCTTCGTGACCTTATTCATAAAGATGACATCACTGGGGTCCTTGTAACCACAGATCGTGCTGAGATCAAGGTTAATGACCAACTGAAACTGCTCAAAATGATTTGAATGAAATCATGAGCAACACAACAACAGTTTAAAAGTTTGATGATCTCTTTCCTTCTCTTCTGTTTCAGACATTGTTTGCGGAGCAGTTGAAGAAATATGATCAGCTGAAGGGATATATAGAACAAAACTTGGTTGCCCAGGATAACATTCTGAAAGCCCTAACAGAAGCCAATGTACAGTACGCCCCTGTCCGCAAGACACTCACGCTCACAGAGCAACAGTATGTTTTTGTCTCAAACTCAGATTTCAAATGTTAGTATCTGTTTCTGTGGCATTGTATTTAATCCTCATTTTGTCCTGAAGATGGAACAGCACTGTGCAGGCCTTGATTGCCTCATTTGAGGCATATGAGGACTTGATGAAGAAGGCTGAGGAGGGAAAAGACTTCTACCAGGATCTGGACAAGAAGACCTCTGCTCTGTTGGACAAAACAAAGTCCTATTGCCAAACCAGAGAGGGAGAGCGAGTTGCCTTGCTGGAAAAGTAAGTTGTCTCAGGTGGAAGGATATGATATTTTGAATAAATTTTGTATGTGAATATGAGTAAATCATCATTGGTAGGTAGTCTCTGTTTGTATTGAATCTGTAACCTACTTATCAGCTCAAATCATTAACTAGTAGACTATTACAACTCAATACTCAAGGTATTTCATGTCAAGATTTCCATTCATTTTTCTCACCACATGCTTGTCTGATGTACTATCTGCAGGGAGATTGGAAAAGGGCCGCCTCCTAGACCTGCCGCCCAAAAGCCTGTGGTCGGCCAGAAAATTGTTGGTCATAGATCTGGCCCTTCCAGTCTTGAGTCTGTAGGTCCTTCTGTTGCTTCTTTTAAAGATCTCCCACAAGAACTACGAAGCCTCCCTCCAAATCTGAATTTGCCTCGAGTTCCAGTAGTTTCCAATCCTATTCCTCATGGTGCAACTCCTGTTAGCTGGCCACAAGGGGCAAACCCTTTTCTGCCAACTCAGTTTTCTAACCCGCAGTTTCCTACTACAGATCCAAAGCTTAGGCAACAGTTGGCCCACCATCTCCCACAGGTTCCTTATGGCCAGCCCTCTGCACCCCAGCAAATCCCTGGGTCGCCACAGCAGTTCCAGGTAAGACCAGCTGGAGGTATCACACCTGTCCATCCACAGGTTAACCAATCGAGCACCCCACAGGTGCCTGCTCATGGGTACAATCCAGCTCTATGGCAGCAAGGTGGGCCTATTGCTGTTACAGGGGGTTATTCTGTACCTCCACAGATGGGACAGATTCCCCAAAGTTCCTTTAGGCCTGGTTTACCAGGACAACCACAAGTATCCTTGCCAAACTCTCTAGGGCAGCAGATGCCGACTGGCATGCCTCAGTCTTCCTCTGTCCAGCAGATCATACAGGGAGCACCATCCCAAAACTTTACCAACCAGCCTAGCCAAAGCATCCCCTCAACCACACCAAGAAGTGCATTTCCTGGGCAAATCCTTCCACCCTTTCCACCTGGGCAAGTCCAGCCTCCAATGCCGGGGCAAGCACAGCAACAGACTGGCCTTCCCTCAGGTTACCAGCCAGCTTTATTTTCACATACCCAACCCCAGCTTGGTCCACCAGGCCAACTGACAATGTCCCATCCTCAGGGAGCCCTCACTCCAGGGCAAGTTCAGCCTCAGTCCACTCTTTCCAATCATTTCCACCCGGGACAACTTCCACAAAACAGGCCTCAGCCTTATATGGGTTATGCCTCCACATCTTTCCCATCTTCACAACCGCAGCAAATTCCTGCACCCCACCAAGTACATCCAGGGTCTCAATTCTTACCACAGGCACCCTTGAGCCAAAATTCCCAAGTTCCTTTTGTCCCTCGTCCACTCAGTCAACCCCAAATCCAACCAGGAGCTATTCCTCCACAAAGCAATGTGTATTCATTTGCACCAACACATATGGTTCAACAACCTACAGGCCAACAGACCATTCCATCTCAATTCAACACCATGTTTAATAGACCCGGGGGACAGCCCATGTGCATGCCTGGTCAAAGCCAAATACTTGGCCCTCAAAATATGGCTCACTCGTCATCAGGACAAGCAGTTGCCCCAGTGATGGACAATCCTGTTCCACCTTCACTTGGCAGCACCCTCATACCTACTCCATCACCTCTTCAGGTTTCCACATCAAATGCTGCACCACCAAGTTCTGACTCCACTGCAATTCTGGATTCTCTCCAGAACAAGGTGAATAATCTCAGCATTCAGTCCTAAACTAATTCCCATGAAAACAAATTAAACAACTGTGCATATGCAGTCAATGGTAGTCAGGATACCATACAGAGAATAATCAAAAACGACGACCGTCAACAGGGGGTGCCAAAAAATGATGATCTTGGTGATTTGGATCCTTTATGGTCACAACACAAAATCTGATGCCTGAGCACACACTAATACTTGACTTTTCTACATGGCCAGTGCTAACCCAAAATTGCACTGTACTCTCAGTACCTGTAATTACACACTATGACTTAGCAAATGTACTATAAGCAAATACAAAACTGCTTTTGCACTGTAATTCTATGCAATCCTCTAATATTGTCTAATTTCACTCTATGAATTTCTATTCCTAAATAGCACTTTAGTTTCCACTGTAATGAGAATGATGACAACGATGATGATGATGATGAGGAAGAGTTGACTATGGTTGTTTCTATGTTAGGATGAATTTTCCACTATTTCAGAAATATTTTGACACAAAAGCTATTCTAGTACTTACATATAATTTTGTGATAAAGTATAAACAGTTTTCTTTTAGCGCTGTATACACTGTAACAATTTGAATAATAAAAAAATTAAACTAGTTGAAAATTCAAAATGTGTTTACATGTCTATCTTTATAAAGAGTTGTGTTATCAGCACTACGCACCTGGATATGCAGTTGTTCACATAGCGCAAAGCTTGGTCAAACTGTATAGGGAACATCTTGGAACAATCTTCAGGTACTTGGTGTATTTAGGGTTTAAGTCACGTCAGTGTTTTTTTTAAAGTCCCTACTCTGATAAGTGAATTTTTACTAGTCTGAGTCTAAGTGTCCTCTTCAGCAGATTCCCTATGCAAGTTTTGCCTGATGTGTTCGTATTAATATAGCATACAAAATATAACCAGTATAACAGATTATAGTGTATCATACAATAAACATGCTGTTGTGTGCTAATGTACCATTGTTAAAAGAACCACTGCCCTAATATGGCCATATGATGGCAGTGTCTTGTTGTGTTCTGTTTTAGAATTGTCTAATATGAGTGTGTCCTTCTTTCTGCATGGGTTACTGGAGCGGTCTCGATTAAATCAATATGCTTCATTTGCTTCAGGCACAAAGAACCACAGAACTATTACACGTACATCCTGCAGTAAATGTCTGCAAATAATAAAACAGGCATGCTCATGTTGAGTCAGGTCTTTTGGAGAGACTTCACGTCTATTACACATTTCTCCTCTCTCTCTCAAACTGTACTCATAAGCAGGTCAAAGAGAGGATGATTAGGAGAAGAGGTCAGAAAGTGCACCCTGTGTAACGGGTAGTGACTGGAATCTAGTATTGAACAGTATTGATGTATCTCGTTGCATGTTAACATGAAAATGGCTAACACAATACATGTTTGTTGCTAGTCAGACGTCTTTTTGTCTTAGTAGTGAGCTCAAGAGCCCTTTACTCTTCTGAGACGGTCTTTTATTTCAACAATCTGTGCATGGCTTCCCTTGCTTTTGACTTGCTTTGATGGAGTGAACGCTAGGAGATTAGCTGACCCAGTTTTTCTTTGTAAAATGGTTTTGGCTTGAGCATAATAACACTCTTAGCATTGAAGTGTTTTGTAAAGGCATGATTAGAGAACATGGTATTAGTTTAGATTATCAGCATACATCCATCAGTCTACACATGCACACTGCACGTGCAAGACAACTCTGAACTTAAATTTTGATACATCGTGTTTGGTAACATCAACATTTTAGGACACATTTTCAAAATGTATGTTTGATCCTTCCTGAGTCTTTTTTTTTCCAAAACATATTTCTCTCCCAAAAAGGTTTAATTTATTTTTTTTATATTTTTTTTTTGCACCGAAAAAAAAAATTGTCTCGCTGCAAATTTTTTCTTTTTTTCTTTCAAGATGGAACACGAGAAAAAAAAAGATGGCTAGATAACATTTAACATGCCACGAGTTGCACTAATTTAATGAGCATGAAGTCTAATGCCTGCACCGATTTGTTGATTTCTTCTTGAATAATACAAGAACAAATCGTTTACAAATTGTTAAATCAGGTTACATATATACATATGTGTTATGTTGTTGTTTTTAATTGTTGGTCAATGTAAACATCCCTTCTGTCTAGCAAAACAGTTTATACCCCTTGAGAGAGAAAAAAATTTTTTTGGAGAAAGAACAAATTCTTAGGATGTAGGCTGAGCAAGGAACTAACACTGTTTTTTTATGTTGACGTTTAGGGCTTTGTTTTTTTTTTTCTCTCTCTCATGTTGCCTTTTGACAGGAAAAAAAAAAGAGAAAAGTTTTTCAGTAGAAAAAAAAATTGATATTTTCTCTCACTGTGATTTTTTTTTTTTTTATTAGTACTTAGGCTCAGGAAAAATTCAACACATTTTTTCCACCCTGAATTTTCCCTTCACAATGTGGTTCTGGGCTTCCATGGAAAATAGCAACTTGCATTTGTTTTCTTTCTTTTTTTTTTTTTTTTGCCTTTTCATAAATTACCCCATTTTGTCCAAGGAACCAATAACAACGTCAGATCTAAACAATTCTAAAATGTATTATTCTTAGTGAAAGTATTAATCTAACATTAAAAAACACAAAAAGCACCTTGTTAATAATAATAGTTATCAAGTTGTTTGTTTGCCCTGAATGTTTACAGGCTCCATCATTTCAGTGAATGCATGTGTATGAATATGAATGTGCTGTTTGACAAAATATAAAACATAAAACTTGGCACCATAACACATCTGACATCAATGTTTGTGTCTGTAATATCAAATTAACAGTTTCTTGACTTGTTTTCCCTTTATACTCCTGTTGCACAACAATTCTACTTCATCTCACCATTTATCATCTACTAACCTTTATTGTGCTGCTGTGTGCTTTTGTTTCTGTTTTTAACCTGCCTCCCAATTTATGTCTTGTTCATCCACAAGACTCTCACTCATTACCAATCAGTGTCACGGTCAACTCGCATGTGTGATAAATTTGCCATTTGTTTAGTTGTACATCAGTCAGTGTTGAAGCTTGCACTGATGTTAAGGTGTGTAGGCCGTGCCCAGGTGAGGGCTGGATGAGCCGGACAGCACTCCCGGAAGGGAACGCGTGCTAATGGGGCTGTAGCTGGGTTCGGAGCTGCGTCTGGGGCAGAGCTGGGACAGAGGCCTCCCCTGTACAGATCTGCCAGGAGGCCGGCGCATCACGGGGGACTTTTTAGGGGATTTGGGGAGCTTGTAGAGAAAGACGTTGTAGTGCAGTGGGGGGCTTGTCTCGGGGAGCATTTTTGCCTCTTTGGGGAGAAGCAACTCTAAGTCGATGGTCACACCACCCTGGACACATACACACATACAAAGGCACAGGTACAAGTACACAAGCATAACAACACAAACAGGAATAAAAAAAAAATCACATATAACACAATTACACAGACAAACACATGGTAAACCCATACATAAAGAAAAAGCATAAAGAATTTAACAAATAAAATGCATAAATTGATAACAACACCCTCACAGCACTAAAAATTATTTAAAGTAAAAATGAATAGAGGAAACTATTAGGCCATTGTTTTGTGAGCATTATCGAGTGATTTGAGTGTTGAGACACACTCTGAGCGGCGAATGAAGTGGGCATGAGCGAGTAATCAGCTTGCAGGAATTGATCTCGTATTATCAAGCTGAATTAAACAAAGGATTGTACTTCACTTGTGCCCTGTATTAAGCAGAGGGGCGCTTAATCTTTCCAAACCTTTGTAATACCTTATTTTGTGGCTCATTTCCAACTGTCAAATTTTCTAGACTGGGTGCGAGGTAGTTTCTATCTAGTCTGCATATAATTGCTATGCAAAAATCTGGCATTAGTCACCAAATTCAATTTTAATGTCTAATTGTTGTATCAGAGATTAAGTTCTTAGATTAGATTCAAAAGCCCAGCTTTTCAAACCTCAGGTGTGATGTATATGTGGGAAACTTTGGTACTAGCCTGATCTTTTTTTTTTTGCAATTTATGGACAGTTCTTTTGAAAGTCTCTTATGCTCACCAAGGCTGCATTTCTTAGATCAAAAATACAGTACAAAGGGTAATATTGTGAAATATTAGTACGATTTAAAATAACTGATTTTCCATTTTAATACATTTTGAAAATAAATTTAGCTGAATTTTCTTAAGTGTCACAAGATCTTTCAAAAATAATACTAATATGTGGATTTGATGAACTTAAAACAGTTGTGTTGCATCCAGTATAGTGGAAACCATTACACATTTTCAGCCCTCTTTTATGAATGGCAAGTTCAAAAGAACAGTATGTATTTGAAATACAATGTGTAAAATCTTTTCAATTTAATGCATTCTTGCTGAATATTCTTTTTTTTTTTTTCAAATAAATCTTACAGACCCCAATTTTTTTTTTTTTAACAGTATTGCTTTTTTTTTAATGAAAAAATAATTTCGTAAAATATAATCAATTATAAAAATATAAATACAATTAATTTTAACGAGAGGAAAATCGTCACATAAGAACAGTGACATGTTTTACATTTAGTTATGTTATGTAGATTTTTTAAGCCATATTTTTTAAACTTTCTTTGCCAACTCTCAGCCAGACTGGACAGCAAATGTTAAATATCATGAAAAGTATTCACGTTTTGTTATACAAACCCACATATGTAAAGTCAGGACAGTCTTACAATTAAGCATTGACATGAAGGTGAAATGTCCAGTATGATTAGCAGTACCTGAGGAATGCTAAAGCCATGCACAGATGCAAAGCAAGAGTGAGGAGGAGCAGTGAAAGTGAAAAGGAGTCAAAACAGGAGTGGTGGAGTTCAGGAATACACTGGCACTCAATTTGGTACTGGTAAAATGTTTTATTCCAAACAAACTGGCTTTATTTATTTTCATTTGCTTTCTCAAAAAAAAAAAAAAAAAAAAAAATACACAATTAGAAATGAATTAGTTTCAAGACACAATGAGCATTAAAACTGTATGATACTGAATATAAATATTAAACCAAGCAGTATTTGTATATATATTCAGATATACGCACTGAATAAGTCAACAAACTGACAAATCTCAGAATATTTTTTTTTTACACCGTTTAAATAGCTATGTTATTTCCCACTGAAGGTTTTTTTTTTTTTTTTTTTTTTTTTTACTACAGAACACCAATGCATGCTGACTGAGTAAGGCAGGACAGACAGGAGTTCAGCAGGCGACAGCGGTGAAGACTGAAGGTCAAAGGTTGAAAACCTGGCGGCTAAACCTTTGGGTTGTGGGGTGAAGTGTTTCATAGCGTAGCGTGACTTAGCGGAACACAGTATAACAAAGCTTGACATAACACGATGCAGCGTGACATCAGCAGGGACAGCAAGCAAGGACAAGGTAAATGTGGCAACGCCGATGTGCTGGTAAGGTTCTCAAGCGGCAGGAACTCCACCGTGTGATGACAGAGTACAAACATAAGTTAGCATGCTAATTCAGTGCTTTGTTTGTGTTTTGAAGCCCACATTGAGCCATCTTGAGGTGAATGCAAGGAAGAGTGCCATGTCAATGTTTAGTCCACTACTTAGGGTATTTTAGTAATTTCAAGGTGTCAAATGTGGGTCTTGCTATAGTCATAGCGCCAGCTTGTGGCAAAAGGGTATTACTACACGTTGTTCATGTTCTGCATTAAGTTTACCTCCTCCGCATTTTCTTCTGTGGCGGCCTTTTCGTTTTCCAGTTTTGGCGTGAGCGAGTTCTGGTTGTTCAAAGACTCGTTTTCTTTAGAGGGACATTTGCATGGATCTTCTTTGCAAGTGCAATCCTGCGGAGCAACACACATACACACAAGATGACAATGAGGGGAAAAAAATAACAAAATGTTTCACTCCACCCTTTTACACCTGGCATTAACATCTCAAATGTGTCTCCGGTGACCACTTCCAATGCAATCACACACATAAAGCTATCAATGCATAACAGACATATGGATTATTTCTTATAGCTATGGTTCATTTTGGAGCTTGACAGCCCCCTAATGACTGAATGGAACAGAATGAGGGTGAGTAAATTATAAAATATTTAGGTGAGCCTTTATTTTTAGTGCAATTATGCATTATGCCAGTCTGTGACTTAAACTGTCTGTTTGGAAATTTTGAAGAAAAAAAAAATTATAATCAATTATGAAAAGTCAAACTATCTCAGTTTTGACTGTCAGTTTTGACTTTTGAGCTCATAATAAAGTCTTGGTATCTCATAATTCACTTGGTATGTCTTGACATTTGGCAAAATTTTGACTTCATTATTGACAAAGACAATAATGAGATCAAAACTCTAAATTGACATACTATCTCAAGATTGATTTAATAAGTCAGTTTTGACTTTTCAATTCATAATACTGACCTGGTCAATTATGAAAGATTCAGAATTATGCCAAATGTCAAGACTGACATACCAAATGAATTATGAGATCAAAAGTCAAAATTGACATTCAAAGTCAATTATGAGATAGTATGTCAGTTTTATCTTTAGACACATTTGACATCATAATTCTCTTGTAATGACATCATTGTTATGAGATCAAAGGCCAAAAGTAAATTCTGAAATATTTTTCCTGTCATAACTTAAATGGGATGTTATATATGAATATTGAGTGCATTTCCAAGATGCACTGAATGCGGTTTACACCTCAAGCTGCTTGTTGGATCACCGGATGTTAATACCAGATGTAAACAAGGCACCATAAACAAAACTGTTCATGAAGTGAGTGCATGGATCTGGATTCAGTTTTTACTTCAAAGCTGAGTGGAGTAAAAGGTAAACTTCAGAGCATAAACTGATCCACAATCAGGAATTTCAAGGGATATCGGTGGTTTTTACTATTTCGCAAGAGTCATCAACACACTATAAGCATAATGGTTACATAAACATCTCACATTTACATCTCACATTTCACTGCTGGTTATATATGCTCTATATAATTGTGTATGTGACAAATAAAAATCTTGAATCTTGAATCTTGAATAAACTATAATATGGGACTAACAGTAAACCTTGCTTATTCAGAAGGCATTAAGCAGTGCTTGTTAAAATGGTGTTTTCAACAGAATGTTCACTGCTGTGAACTAATGCTTGTCATTACAACAAGTTGCTTAAAAGCAAAGCTTTTTTTTGTACAACTTGCTACCTGTGATATCCCTTTTTGGAACCACAAAGGCAATGATTGTACATGCCATGGGGAGGAATAAAAAGAAGACTATTCATGCTGCTGAAATCAGACGTGTAAATACTCATTCTCAAGAGAGAGAAGATGAAAAATGTCAAATAAATTCTCCCCGGAGGCAGTAAGACAAGTAAACAACTCACAAGTAAACAAAGTCACCTAGGGATATTTTCATAGCTCTTTCGTCTATGTTCTGTCATCAATCATCTCTCATTTCTTGCCTCATCTCAGTCAAGCTGTCATACTGTTTTAATCATAAAAGAGTCTCTTCCACTATGAGCTCACTGGGGGAATGGACCGGCGGAGTTGAACGAGGTGAAGAAATTTCATTTCTGGAGGCAATACGACCCCCACACAATCAAAAGATCATCAGAAACTAGGTTTGAGTTTCACCTCAGAATAAACAAATGGCCTAAATCAAAGTGCAGGAGAACATGATCTGACAAGTTCAAGGTAACAGGTGAATATAGCAGTAAGACCACTGTTAAGACCTCTTTTAAAGATCAGATGTTACATGCACAACTGAAGGAATAGGTTGGAGTCTGTCTGAATGGAACATTAATTCATGATAATCTACTCTGAAAGATGACCCCCAGATGGGAGCACAGAGAAACTATCTTTTTTTATACAAAGTTTAAATGTTTATCTCTTTTTTTTCATCCATCTGTTCATATGCTGTCAATGTCATGATATCAAAAGGCAGTTATTTTTGTAAATCACTATTGAGATTGATTAGGGATGCTTCAATATTAAGTTTCATTTAGTAACACGTAAGTATAGGGACCAATTCTCACTTTTAACTAGTTGCTTATTAGCATGCCCATCATAACATATTGGCTGTTTACTAGTACTTACAATGCATATATTCTGCATGACCATATTCTACATCTCTAATCCTACCCAAAACTTAACAACTACTTTACTAACTATTAATAAACAGCAAATTAGGAGTTTGAGGCAAAAGTAGTTAATGGTTTGTTAATAGCAACAATTAGACCTTAAAATACAGTGACCTTAAATTTCAATAAGCTGTTATCCAGCTTTTAATTCCAGTCACTTTAATATTTATTCTAAATAAAATTTAAAATAGCATACTACATACTCATTTTAAATCATTTTAAAAACTACACATGAATTCAGGCATCACAAAGGATTTATTTAATAATTTCAAATTATATATATGTGTGTGTGTGTGTGTGTGTGTGTATACACACACATACATGTATATGTATATATGTTATATCGTGCATCAGTGTCTCATATGATATATATGATCATTTTGAATATTTATCTCAAAATGTACAGTATAAAAAAGGGAGATATTATAGATTAGAGACTTTTTAAAGGTTATATTTACCAATTCATATTATTAAAATATTTGTGTTTTTAAACGTTAACTTTATTAAGATTAACTGGGTTTAGATGATGGCAAAGTTAATCTACATGTAACAGAGGAAATGCACAATTAGATATTTGATATCAGACAATGCAAATAAATAATATATTACTCAATAATAAAAATACTACCACCAATAAATTATATAGTATCAATATTTCATCTATCCTTAGAATTATAAATAGAATATGTTAAACATAATTTCTACAAGGTCACTGTGTTGTTAGTGCTTTGAATGATGGGAGGAGATTAACATCTGACAGTGACACACTACGTTCACTAGCAGGATGTTAAATTGCATGAATCACACTAATAAGTCACAATAGAAACTATGGTGAGGAAGCGTCCATTTTAATCCGCTAAATCTATTTTTGCTTGTCTATGTCATTTCATAGGAAGTAACGGCTCAAGATGTGTTTTAACCATGATAGCGGACTTTTAAGGTGAGTAATAATGAAGCTACAGGATTAAAGTGTTTTATTTGAATCAGCAGGGTATCAAAGCTCACTGGGAGGAGGTCAGATTGAGTCCTCTTACCTCGCTGCAGGGATCTTCTTTAGGTTTATATTCCCACGTGTATCTGCTCATGGTTTTCTAAGGAGCGGGGTGGCGAGAGAGGATTACTCTACTGACACACTTCTTGTATATCGTTATATCATGCCCTCTTAATTAACTGACACATCAGCAGATATTGATTATATTCTTTGTACCTTGTAAAATTAGGACTGAAACCATTGGAAAATCATTGCACTGACTGCCCAACCACTCTACACAACTGCTAATATGATCAGTAGGTTTGGAAAATCCAGTTTCTCCAACGCTTCATGCAGCCTGTAGTACTTCACATGACCTTAGGTGGCACATGCGAGTCAATGACAGACATTAAAGGAAAGAGTGAGGGATGAAGAGGGTGGTGTTTCTATTTCTCATCTTAATGATAAAAAAAGAGTGGAAAAGAGAGAATTCCAAGACAATAAGCATACCGCCTAAACCGAAAGAGAAAGGGAGCACTTTATACCTTCAGTACTCATGCACAGGAAAACAGAGGGGAAGAGAGGAGAGGAAAAGTTACCTGACACATAATGTTATCATAGTAAGCCAAAGCACGGGCATGGGGGAGGTTAGTCGGGGTGTCACACAGTTTCCTTACATTTGCCTGAGAGCCCTCTGCGACGGTGGACAGCGAGAAGTTATCGATGTGCTGCTCCGACTTTGGGCGGAACTTACTGAAAGACAGAGAGAGACCAACAGAAAATCATTTCAATAAAACAGAATAATGAAAAAACATCATCTGAATTTGAAAAATTATAAGTTTTCTTGTCACTAATAATAAACATTATTTAGAGAAAACAGTTTGAATATGAATTGCACATATTCGTACTTATTAGACATCTACGATTATTATTGTCGATGATTAGACAATAATAAAAGTGAAATCACACCATAAATTCAGTGTCTTGCCTGCACTAAAGACAGTGATGTGTGAGCACTACTGACTCGGTCTTCACTCCTATTGGTTGCTGCTTCCGAAAGTTGATATACATAGTCTACATTAAAGGGATAGTTCACCCAAAAATCAAAATTATGTCATTAATGACTCACCCTCATGTCGTTCCAAACCCGTGAGACCTCCGTTCATCTTCGGAACACAGTTTAAGATATTTTAGATTTAGTCCGAGAGCTTTCTGTCCCTCCATTGAGAATGTATGTACGGTATACATCCGGTTCGCGGACGAATCACTCGATGTAACCGGATCTTCTTGAACCAGTTCACCAAATCGAACTGAATCGTTTGAAACGGTTCGCGTCAACAATAAGCATTAATCCACAAATGACTTAAGCTGTTAACTTTTTTAACATGGCTGACACTCCCTCTGAGTTCAAATAAATCAATATCCCGGAGTAATTCATTTACTCAAACAGTACACTGACTGAACTGATGACCGAGCCAGATAACGAACGAAACATTGACTCGTTCTCGAGTCAAGAACCGGATTGCATCGGTTTTCGGATCACCGGTAGTGATGGGAAGTTCTGTTCTTCTCCGCGAACCGGTTCTTTCGGACAGTTTGATTCAATAAACCGGTTGCCGAAAACGGTTCACCAGTTCCTTTTGCGCTCGACGTAATGACTTCATTGGCGATGATTGCCCTTGATTCAAGCCTTCGGTTTACCCGCGCTCATAACATTAGCACAGAATCAGTTCAGAATCAATCACCAAAAGAACCAGTTCAGTTCAGACGCGCTGTGAGTCAGTCTGCCTCACGCATGCGCAGTATCATCAGCTCCTCGGTTCTCGAATCGGACGCGTCCGACAGAAACGGTTCTTGACTCGAGAACGAGTCAATGTTTCGTTCATTATCTGGCTCGGTTCAGTCAGTGTACTGTTTGAGTAAATGAATTACTCCGGGATATTGGTTTATTTGAACTCAGAGGGAGTGTCAGCCCATGTTAAAAAAGTTAACAGCTTAAGTCATTTGTGGATTAATGCTTATTGTTGACGCGAACCGTTTCAAACGATTCAGTTCGATTTGGTGAACTGGTTCAAGAAGATCCGGTTACATCGAGTGATTCGTTCGCGAACCGGATGTGCTGTGAACGCGCTCATAACAGACCCGGGAGAGAAGTCAATGCTGAATAAAGTCGTAGTTTTTGATATTTTTGGACCAAAATGTATTTTCGATGCTTCAAAAAATTCTAACGGACCTTCTGATGTCACATGGACTACTTTGAAGATGTTTTTATTAACTTTCTGGACGTGGACAGTATACCGTACATACATTCTCAATGTAGGGACAGAAAGCTCTCGGACTAAATCTAAAATATCTTATACTGTGTTCCGAAGATGAACGGAGGTCTCACGGGTTTGGAACGACATGAGGGTGAGTCATTAATGACATAATTTTGATTTTTGGGTGAACTATCCCTTTAAGTCTACAGAAAGCTCTCTTGCATAAAGTTAAAAATCTGCTGCACTGGACATGCCCACATCTTGTCACCATTGGTCATCTGGCCGGAAATCGCCAACTCACTTTGTCACTTTGTCACTGCATGTCGCTGACAGTGTGAAGGAGGCTTTGTGCTCACCAAAACTGCATTTATTTGATCAAAAACAATAAAAATACAGGGAAATTGTGAAATATGACAACAATTAAAGAAAAGTTTTCTATCTTAATATATTTTAAAATATAATTTATTCATGTGATAGGAAAGCTCAACATTGTCACATGATCTTTCAGAAAAATATCATTGAAATAGAAAGTGGCTTGGACATTATTACTCTATTTGATGTAGCGGATTAAAAGCTCAAGTTGTTTCTGTTACAAGCACACATGCACACAGTTACCTGCAGCAGATGGCCCTGATGGGCAGTTAAAACTCAACCTTAATCACTTTACACTGTTGCATCTTGTCTTCATTACTATGCTCGGCCCCACTTTATATTAGGTGGCTTTAACTACTATGTACTTACATTTAAATTAATTATTTGATACAATGCATTTATTGTGTACATACATGTTTTACACTGTACTTATATTTTAAAAAAATACCTGCATGAAATTTCATCTGTAATTAATTTCTGTAATTACATTTATAATTACACTGTTGACCTATCCCTTACACCTTAAACCTACCCATACCACCAGACCTATCCCTAACATTTTGCAATTCAATATGAACATAATAAGTACATTGTACTTATTTTTTAATGTAAGTACAGAGTAGTTAAGGCCACCTGATATAAAGTGGGACCCTATGCTCCTTTCATATTCTCCTTTTTCTTCCACTCCTCTGCTCTCCATCTCAGCCCTCTCTTGGACTGTGTTTAAATGCCTTTGGCTGCACGGTATATAGGTCAATCTCTCGTGTAGCACTGTCAGATTGGCCTACTTTTAGCAAAGAAGGGTGACATCATTGTGTTCAAAGCCCATTTTAACACTGTCCATTTTATTGTACTCCAGTGTGTATGTGCAACAGTGCATTCAACTGATATTTAAACCATCAGATCTTAAACTAAGACTCTAAGAAGTGTGTTTACATGCAAATGTTACCTGTTCTTGGAAAGTCGTCTGTTTTCAGTCTTAAGCACGTGCATCCTCTTGGAGAAAAAGACAACAATCATGAAGAGGAGGAGCAACATGATGGCAGCTCCGCCCACTGCTATACACATCACTTGGAAATCTGAAATGACCGACTCGCACCTGGAGCCTTTGTTCCAGATATACTCTTGAATGTTACACCTACAAACAACAAAGAGAGGGGTGTTAGAAAAGAGGCAGTTGAGCAACATTCAAAACTGGAATAAATAATAATTCACTTCTGTGATCATTCAATGACAGATGTTGTATAAGCAGGATTTGGGACAATGCAGTCTATATGAACACAGAAGGCAATCTTTCGGAAATAACCAAAGAACTTTCAAATGCAAAAGAAATTGAATGGAAATGCAAAACATTAGGTACTAGACTGGTTTAGATAATTTTATTATACAAAACTTGATTTTTCATTGATCAGGAGACATAAGTACTATTATGGCTTACAGATTTCTCCTAAAATTCATTAGAAAAAGTCACCTAGGTGTATATAGCAAATTTCCTATTAAAATCTTGGGTTTAAGTTAAATTTAAAAATCTTGAATTAGTTTGGAATAAAATCTGAGATTAGTTTGTAACTATAGAGAGAAATCTCATTTAATATTTTTTTCCTACCTGTAAGGGAAACTATTGGCAACAGAACAATTAATGTAGAAAAAATAAGTCTAAAGGGGAGTTTGTGTGTTAATGCAAATGACAATTAAGATGCGGTTTTACGGTATGTGATATTTTACAGACATTGATACAAACTAGCCATTACAAACACATCTGTGTGAAGATGAAAGAAAGTGAGAAACACTATAGTGTGTTGTTCAGTTTAAGTGTTTTGTGTGGCCTGTTGACCCATTTATCATTACTATGATTCTACTGCAAGGTTACAGCAGAGCTTACAGCTGCATGGCTGGACAGATGGCCCTGTCAAGGACGTGCATGTGCTACTCTATTAGTGTCGGTCCCACAGAGAACAAAGCACCCGAGCTGTGCTCAGTTCACAACTTCTAAAAATAGATTTACAAATTCTCTCATTTACCAGTGAGGTACTCGATATCTCATTGAAGATGCTGGATCTATTATTTTTCAATTTTGTAATGTATTTTAGCCCATATGGTTTGTTAAATTACAGCTGTGCTGATATTGCTTTTATACAACAGTTTAATAAACAAGAAGTTACTACTAAGTTACTTATATTTTAGACAAAATGTTGCAAGTTACATTTTTGTTGGCGGAGCAAAAACAATAGTTTCAAATGAAGCCAAAGCAAATCCCATTAATCTAACAGACATGCCATATGATGCTGGGCAAGCACAAACCATAAATATATACTTACACTCTGCAGCCTATGGGTACATTTTGTAGTGAGTGAAAGGCCAATCAATAGTGCACATGCAGGAAATCATTGCTCACTGTGCATGTAGGCCAAGTTTACTATTCAGCCTAAAAAGATCAATCTGAAACATAGTTTTATGCTCTATTACTAACTACCCATCCATTTAGAGTAAAACATTGGATGCGCTACACAGAAACGCATTCACTATCAGAAAATGTACCCATTGCCCCCCCCCCCCACCCCCACCACAAACCTTACGTTCATCTAATAGTTCACTCTTTACATGCCCTACAAATGGAAATCTTGACTTTTCTAATAGCATTGACCCGTTAATGTAGACAACACCCTGTCATGCCTTCTCTCAGCGATCGACAAGTTAGCCCTGCGGTGTGTGCCACACACCAAAATCCAGTGCCTGACTGAAAGTTACTTTTACATTCTGTAATGGAGCTGGACTGAATGGGGTTTTGCTTTTTTATTAAAAAAAATAAAAAAATAAAAAATAAAAATATCACTAAAAAGGACAAAAATAAAATAAAATAGATAAGTAAATGTTAAAATAAATACAAATATTTGACTATAGCAAGATTACAAAGTCAAACTATTCTTTTCTGTGGGATAATGAGCACTGATCAATTATAATAAGGCAGGAAAGAAATAGTCCATGCTGATTTCATTCTGACTTTAAAGCTGTGGATAAGAGTGTCAGTATCGAGTGTAGAGCGAGTAATCATCTGCTCAGATAGACAGCTTAACACATCACATCATCTAGCCTTGAGGCTTCACTGCACACAAATAAGATTCTCAGAACCCCACTATTATGGTCCAAAGCACCACCTTGAGGCAGGGTCTTTAGCTCTTAAACTGAAACACACACATTCACATATCTGGGCCCTAACCCAAATCCCTTTGAGCAAATGTTTAATAAAGTTCTGCACTGGCCTCTGAGCAGAGTTGTGACAGTAGTGGATGCTGGTTTAGTAGTGATGATGCCAAGCCATGATGACAGGCTTGGAGTGTGGAACTGAAATTACAGCAGTTGTTTGTGAGACAAATGCTAAACATTCTAAACATGCACACAGGAATTCAACCCATCATCTATTAAAGCAATCTTCTGATTATTACCATGTGTCAAACTGAATAAATTTCTTAAAAAAAAAAAAAAACAATGTGTATGTCAATCTCCATTACTGAAATTAGTTACAAATGTGCAAAATGCATTTACAGTTCTTTGGTGTTTTGTAAAAGCATTTGTAATTAATAATGGTTTATGTACAGTATATAGCCTCATATTTCTTACATTTTATATTCTAAAGCTGCTTCGCAAATAGTTAAATAGTTTAACATTTAAACAATGTTAAAAACTGTTCATGGTTCTGGCATTGCACACTGGATAACTATTAGGAACTTAAAAATCTGCCTAATAGTAATAAGGTATGGCATTTTTTTTTTAAAACCTTGTAGCTATAAAATTGCTTTTTGAAACTGGCTTTTGAAGGCACCAGGCAAGTGTTACTGAAGGACACTGATGGAAAAAACTGGGTCATTCTGTTCTACCCAACTGCACAACACACACTGGATTAAGCATATTGAAGGCAACAGCTAATGATCATTGATATTTCTAGCAGATGGAGGGAAAATAATAAATTGAGTAAGTGCACTGTTGGCATAGTTTTGTCACCAAACATTTCTACAGCAAGATGTCTTCATGTTCTTGTAGCAGCAACTAACACAATGGCTGAAGAACTGAAACGGTCCCACTTTATATTAGGTGGCCTTAATTACAATGTAATTACATTTTAATTAATCATTTACAATGCACTTATTGTGTACATACATGTTTTTACATTGTAATTATATTTTTTAAAAATACCTGCATGTAATTACATCTATAATTAGTTTCTGTAATTACATTTATAGTTACACTGTTGACCCATCCCTTACATTTTAACCAATCCTTAAACCTACCCATACCACCAAACCTGTCCCTAACCTTACCCCATCCCACCTCAAAGCAGCAAAAGTGTTTTGCAATATAATATAAACTAAGTAAGTACATTGTACTTATATTTTGATATAAGTACATAGCAGTTAAGGCCATCTAATATAAAGTGGGACCACTTAAACAATAATTTATATATTATATAATTATTTGTTTTATATATGGTAGAGAGTTTTTTTACATTAGCCATTTAAATAAAGTCCAAAAAGCTTTCCTATAAACCCAATGGCAACTGCTGCACAGTGTAAAATTGTGTGTGTGACCTGGTTAGCATGAGGTTGGCCCAGTTTCAAGATCATTGAGGGTAGGCCGTTTACTACTATTCCCAAGAGATGTCTTCAATTTAGACTCAATCCCTCTTCAATCCCAACATTTGATGTAAATCATAATCCGGCACCATGAACAGATGCAAGAACATGACTGAAGGATTGAGTTACATCTTCAAACTCATTATTTACGTTTGATCAGATGCCACTGATGCTTTTCGCATTCCTTACACATTATAAAAAACAGCTCATCAGCCAATCAGATTCCATCCGACATTCAAGAGTTCAAGTATTTAAAGCTGCAGATGACATAATTACGGTGCATGCTTATAAAAACAGAACACTGTTTTGCATTGTTGAGGATGCTTATATACTTATCATTACAGTTATCATTTTTGGTGTGAATGGGCCTTAACAAATGTATGTGTGCATCTTACCGGCAAAAAGCTCCAATACCGTCAACCACATAGCACTGTCCTCCATTGAAGCAGTAACTGGGGAAGATGTCGCATGACGAGATACATGTGCCATTATAACGCACAAATCCATAGATACAACCAGAGTTGAGCACATCTGATGCTCCAGGTGAAGCTTCTCCAGATCCATCAACAGAGGTAATAACTCTAGTGTTGGAGGGAACTGCGCTGGCTACGAGAGGAACATTTTCATCTTCCATGTCAGGTGGCGTTGGTTGGCTTTCCTCTAGGTAAACTTCAGTGGGCGAATAGTCAGGTGACAGATAATCATAAAAATCAGAAAGGGTCCAGGAAGTTGGATCTCCACCCTGGAGCTCCTGAACCCAAGCAGGAGGATCAAGAACATGCTGTTGGTGAGAAGGATTGTAAAAATTCACCGTGATAACTTCTTCTGGTTGGGAAGAGGTGGACTCAGGAGGAGGACTCGTGACAGGATCTAACAACGTCCCATCTGCTTGTAGTCTCTCGCTCTTCCAGCGCGGGGCGCTGTCCTTGATTCTCTCCTCGCTAAAATCCAGCTGGGACAGGCCACGTGTCTGGGGTTCAGCCAGTGTGGGCAGCCAGGCAGCCATGCCATCTATCGTCAGATCAATGAGACGTTCCTTTTCGGCTGAATCAACAGTACTGGTTGAGGTTTCTCCACTGCTCCCTGACTCTTCTCCAGCTCGTGGTTTTCGAGAGTGAACTTGGGCCTGCGCAATAGGTGTGGCTTCACCAGGAAGTGCAGGCTTAAGCCCCACCCCATTCAGTTCTGAGGAATTAGTGCCAGTAGAATTGGAGATAAATGAACTGCCTGGAAAACAAACAAATATTAATAAAAGTTAGTCACAAACTCTTTTTTTTATTTATTTCTCTGTATAAGAACACCTTCACAAGCACTCACTGCTATACTGCACGAAGCTAGTTGACTTCATCACAAAAAAAGTCTTTCTCTTTATTCCTTCTCTTTCTAGCTTGTACTTATTTGAACAATGTCTAAAACTTGGTATTACAAGCACTCCCTGTGTCTGTTTGCCTCTTTACGTCGAATCGCTTTATGTATCCCCCAATTGTAAATTGCTTTGGATAAAAGTGTCTGCAAAATGACTAAATGTAAATGTAAATGTACTAAAAACTCAGCAACTCATGCAGAGAGAGAACAAAAGACATAATTTGTAGCCTACTCTGTATCACACAAACCCAGACAAATCTGCTTAATTTTACACTGCTGTGCGCGAGGCCCCAGATTTCTTTCCAAAGCGGCTTGTGGTAGCTGGATTAGCAGCTCTGATTTACTAATGTATCCCCCCCGAGCCCGGGCTTGGATTGGGATTCAGATTAGGATTAAGGGCTGTAGGTTGAGACTTGCATTGGTCAGTCTGGATGGGTAAGCTTTAATGTACAAAGATAAACACACAATGGGGAATTCCTCTTTAGCTCTGGAAAATCTCACTGACCTAATTGATTATCATTTACTGATACTGTAAACCTATCTAATGCAATCTACCTCAAATATGAACACATGTGGAAATAACTTTTTATTTCAGTCCCTGATTGTCTAATATTATTTCATGAAGTATATACACTACTGCTCAAAACGTTAGGTCAGTATTTAATAAGATTTAAAAGAAGTCTCTAAAAGAAGTCTACATTTATTTGATCAGAAATAAAGTAAAAATAGTAATATTGTAAATAGTATTAATATTAAAATAAAACTGCCTTCCATTTTAATATATTTATTCTGAACGGTATTGCATTTAAAACAGAAACACAAAAATAGTATATGTATATATAAAAAGTGTTTGTGCCCAACTGGCAAATAAAGCCCACTTTGATTCTGCTCGAGCATTTAAATTAAAACGGTATAAGCAGATCTGAGGAACATTTACAGTCAATTGTTACAGATTGTCTTTTAGCAATCTACTTGCAGTCAAAAGTATTTGACTGACAGTGTGAAATTCTGTTTCCATGGGCATTCTTGGTTTAATTCCTCTTTATTGTAAATTAATTCCAAGTCACACATCAACCCCTAACACACACTCACTCACGCACGCACACACACACACACACACACACAGTTGCCAAGAAGCAATGTAAAGGGGCTGCCATTTTGGAACATCTCAAAAGCCATGTAAAACAGAGACCCTTCTGTCCTCTCCACTTGATTCACTTCCTCTCTTTCTCCCATTCATTTATTCACACAATCCCCCCTGAGAGGGTAACAGAGATGGCAGTGGGTGCATAAATTATTTCTCACATACTTCATGTGATGATCTAGTTTTCCAGCACTAAAGTTTAATTTCAAACTAACAGTTGGCTCCTTTTACTTTTATTTTGAAATTTTTAAAAGCTAAATGCTACACTGGACTGATGAGAATAAAACACAGTCACCCCTCAAAGACAGAGCAAGAGAGAGGCTACAAGAGGAAAATAGTTGTTTTGATTTGCATAACTCCTTGCGAAGGGGTCAACTGACAGAAAAAAAAGGTTGGGGGAAAGTCTCGTTGAAAGAAAAATAACACAAAACACATGCTATAATGGAGTGAAGATGAGAAAATGTGACAGTGAGAGTGTGTTTCTCCTTCCGCCTATTTGAAGACCAGTGCCAAAGTCTTTGAGAAGGGTTTCTGTCACCTATTTAGTAAGCAAGTCAAGACTGCAAGACAGAGGGGGATAGTGAGAAAAAAGGGGGGGTAAGACGATCAAGAGTGAGAAAGAAATAGGGAAGAGAATTATTTTCTCATGACCTCACCAGTGAGACATGCAAATTTGTAAGAGTTTGTGAAAGTATGCTGTCTTCATTCTCTCACTGTGCTCATGGCCTCTATTTACAATCAATACTACATAAAATATGAATCAAATCAGAATACAAATAAATGATGGTCAAGGAAGACCAATCTAAACATCAAACTTCAGTGCTTTAGTACTGTAAAGCAACACTGTACTGTGGAATATCTTAATATTCTCTCTTCACCTTCATTAAAAAAACAGCACACACTCTTCCTCTGTCTCTGGTTGACATTATTTGCTTATGTAACACTCTTGAGGGGAGAAAAAAGACTTGTTGCAGAGCATGGAAAATAGCAAATTTCAACTCATCCTCTCTTCTCTCATCCCTTGTACTATCTTTCTCTCCCTCAATCTCTGATGACCCAAACAGACCTGTAATCTGAGGGACTATTTGAGGTTACATGTCAAGATGCTCCATAAAAATATCCATGTACATGGAAAATGCATTAACAATAGAATTACAATGGCAGAAAGGGTTATATGGAATTATGAATAGAGAACAAAAATAAATATTTAGAAGAATGTTTGTCAATAAAACACAAATCCAAAACAAGACTGGATCCCACTGCCTTTCTTTGAGTGCATAAAAGGCATTTTAAAATATATTCTTTTGTGTTTAACAGAAGATTTCTAGGTGAACAAATCCTTTCCACTTAATCTTCAAAATGTGTTAAACAGAGCTGATTAGTCCATTCTTATTGGTAGTTGAAACCGTAATTAAATTAGCCAAAGTATTTAAAATCAGCACAAAAAGACAAATCATCGATTTTCAAAATGCATTTTATTGATCTTTGTATGAACAATTTATCCATCACAGTTTCAATTTACTGTTTTTTTTTTTTTTACCTCATAACTTTTAATGTCTGATGTCACATGGACTATTTTAAAAATGTCCTTTCTACCTTTCTGGGCCTTGAACTTGGTAGTTGTGTTGCTATCTATGCAGGGTCAGAAAGCTCTTGGATTTCATCAATAATATCTTAATTAGTGTTCTGAAGATGAATGAAGGTATTACAGGTTTGGAACGACATGAGGATGAGTAATTAATGACAGAATTTTCGTTTTTGGGTGAACTAACCCTTTAAACTTTTCTTACAATTGGCTGCAAGCTTGAAATCAGATCTGCCTCCATCCAATCAACAACCAATGGATAAAAATCCTGATCTATATTTTTGATAATCCATTTTGGATGTACATCACCATACAGAAAAAAGGATCTGTCACTTTTTTCCATTTCATTGCAATTTTAAAATGCATGGGGCAGAGACTGCGCAGAACTTTGTGAATGACGGGCGTTTCCAATTTCTGTATGCGCAGATGCCATGTAGGCCTGCCAATTTCTTCTACTATGCAGCCAATGCTCTTTATGTAAGAGACAACTTAACACTGAACTCACCTCACCTTAATTTCAAATCTGATGACTTGGTATCCTAAAGGCAAGTGTCATTCTAAGCTCTGCTGAATAAAATCCACACTGGCACCCATGTGTTTAGTTATAAATAGTACTGTGATGCTGCTTGGCAGGGGAGCTGGCAAGGACATCCTTGGCATCAGGGATGGGGTGTAGCTTCACAGCAGTATCAGTGCAAAGCCGAACAGACATATAGAGATGCCAGACCTGGTGGATTAACACTGCCAACTCCATGCCCCACCCCAACCCATGCTTCTGTTGTACAGCATGACCCATTAATAGTTATGCCACCTAAATTAAATATTCGGGCCAAAAACTGCACTCAATGTGTTGAGAATGTATCAAATAAATGAAATGTTACTTCGGGCACATGCATGAGCCAATACTGAGCGTTTGAGCAGATTACAGATAAAAACAAAACAATTCCAGTTCACTCTAATCTCGATTTAAGAGGGAAAGCCAATTGTTCGTTTCACCAATCATAAACAATATGGCTTTAAGGTTTATTGTAGCATTTTTTTTTTATTAATGATATTCAAAGAATGAAAAAGTTAAAGTATGATAACTAGAACTATAAAGTTTTCTTTTTTTTCTTTTTTTTTTTAATCTATGAGCCCACACCACAACTACAATAACAACAACGTTGAAAACACTTTCAGAGCCAGTCAGAATCCACCTGACTTTAAAGAGCTTGAGCATTTAGAGCATCAGATAACATATGCAGCACACGTTTATAATAAACAGAACGTTATCATCCATTGGTGTGGATGCCAATTTCATACTGATCATTTTTTACACCTGTTTTAATAGCTTTTAATAAATAATAATTTTAGCTATTCACATTAACACACACATTAATAGTTTACATGTAAAATATAGAACAAATATATAATCACTTTCATGTGGACATGCACATTTTAATGACTGACTTTCAAATAATGGCTGCAAAGACAAAAACATTCTGATTAATACTGGTGTATGCATGTTGTCATATGTGGATTTCTCGAATTATAATTTTGTCTTAATCAGGTTAATGCTTTTGCATTACTGGTTTATAATCAGAATGTCCAAATTCCAGTTGATGCAAATATATTTTAGTTCATGTACACATGGTCAATGTGGTCAATTGGTCTCCTTGTGTGTCTAGAAACATCACTGAGTTTAACAAGTACAAAACTGGATCAACAGCAATATGATTCATTTAACTGTAATGTTTTATTGCACAGACGCTGAAAGCCAGCAAGTATCCAACAGGTTGTGTAGTTCCATAAGTTTCCAACAGTGTAGGCAGCTCTAGTGTCAGCGTCTGGCAGGATAAATACTGTTGGCCCTCACTGGGAGCTCCATACGGGCAGGCTAGGCGAGCGCTAACACTAGCTCGTTGATGCTAATGCTCATTGACAGTCTCTGCTGTTATGAGACTGCAGTGGCAGATGGCTCTCTTGTGCCATGCATGGAAAGGATCTAAGCAAGTTTAGTGAGAAAGTGCCCGAAAGAAATGATCTAAGGCTGGTTTTAGACGTTTTAAAATAAACATCAAGACAGACATGGTTCAAAGAATCTGTGCACATTTTTGTGAATGCATCCTGTTTGTTGCTTTTTATTTCTCTCTCTCGCTCTCCTAAGGTTGGGGATGTGAGTGCCAGGTCTTGGCAAAAACAACAAAGAAGAGTAACAGCATGCCCACAAATTTCAGCCAGGCACAAGCAATGCATGTTCAGTTATGGTAACGATTGTCCTTAGTTTAAGATAACAACAAAAGAAACACCAAATATAAATAAAAGAGGGAATAATAGCAACTGGCAACAATACACAACACATTTTTTATTAATGTTTTAAATACTTTATTTGTGAGAAGTACTGTAATAGGATTACAGAATCAAGCTGAAAGAAATAAATCTGTAAAATAAACAGATTTACACTTAAGCAAGTTTAAATTTGTTTCATATTCATCAATTTTACAATTAATTATTTTATTATTAAATATGCAGTGTCTTTGCAGCATGTTATTTAAATGCAATCGTGTAATATCATACTTATCGGCCACCTCAATATCGGCATCAACCATCAAAAAAAAAAAAAAATAAATAAAAAAAATAAATCCATATCAGTCGACCACTACTTTAACCCTGTAAGGCCCACTGTTGTAATATTACAACATCAGTTTTAGCTTGACTAAAATATGTATGCTCATGTTTTTTTCTTTCTCTAAGACCACATTTACACAACTAATGGGTCCTATTCTTCAGCCTTGCAATGCTATTGGATGCTAGATTTTAAAAATAGGCCTATTTACCTGGCCATAACACAATCTGCGAACTTCACTTGAAGCACATCACCTTGTTTTACTGGACTGGATAAATCTACATTCAAGTAAGTAAAATGCCTAAAATGTTTTTTTTCTCTGTGATTATTAAAATGTGTAGATCATGTAGATATTAAGGTATTGTTGAATGCATTGATCATTTTAGATTTTGAGCTTATGTCATGTCAGTGCTGTTATTTAGCAACATTTGGTTAAAGGGGTACCACCTGTACACCTTGCATCTGTTCCATGTGAAAAAAAAAACTAATAGAAACATACCATTTTTGATCTTTCACAAGTTTTACATGTCTTTTCTGTCACCATTTTGAGATTCAATCAATATTTTATGATTATTAATTGATAAGATCAAGTTGAAGAATAAATTATCCCTTAAACGTCCTGTGTTGATGAAAGATGCATGTCACTGAAGAGTCAGTAATGCAATAACACATAGACTTTGGGAAGTCTGTCAAGAGGTCAGATGTTCAGCTAAGTGCAAACGTTTAAAGCTTCTAATGCAAATGATAATTTCCTGCTTTACTCAAATTAGTTAGGCCAAGGCAACAGCAGTGTGATGCAGGTCAACCACGCAGACGTGACAGTTTGGTACTCGCAGCAAAGCCAGTTGACCTAGACTTCAGCTTCAGGTTTATATGTAAATATGCAAATAAGGTGAAGAAAATAAGGCTGTGTGTAAAACATTTTCTCTCATTTTTAAAACTTCAATACTTCTGAAATTGAAACGACTCGAGCTTCCTCAAGTAATTGTGCTAACGATTTAGTACATAAAGTTCATTCACATGTAAACACCTGTTTTTATACAGTCTATGGTAAACACCCATTTATCGCTAGATCCAATAGTGAATATATTAAGTTTTATTACATTGTTGTATCAAATTTGCACAATTTATAGCCTACCCTAAAAAGCTCCAACAGGTCACAGAAAAAAAAACTACGAAGGTCTCTGTTAAATGCAGGAAAGGCAGGCATTTAGAAAGATTGTATAATAATACTCACCACCATTCACACAGAAAGGAGCGATGTGAAGAAGCAGGACGCTGGACAACACCACTGACTCCCAGCCTGCTGGAAACAACGTGCGCATGGAGCTCATCATGACACAAACTGTCTTCCAAATCACTTCAAATGAACCAGGTGGATCTTCTATTTAAGATATAGTCATACGGAAGAAATCTGAGAGAATCCGAGCAATAATCCTGGACATAAATCTCTTAGATTGAATGCGTTACGAAGCGCAATGCTTCATGCCAACTTCGGATGTTGGTTGAGATTCAGGCCACCCTTTAGTGTCGCTAGGGACCCGTCATCTCTTGTCCAACTCCAACAAGATGCCAAGACAGTTAAATGTGTCTCATTAGTAATGAGAGCCGGTATCAGGCGTCCACTGAGGAAGCGGAGAGATTCGGTGCCACAGACTACAGTCCGCCAGCGCGAGTTTTTATAAGCCAGTCGAACTCACGGTTGATGTGAAGTCGTCTGCGCATGCGCCTCGTTATCGACACTGAAGAAGTCAATCAGCTCAGGGGTAAATATTTAACATTTACGGTCCCTTAATACACTTAAATTCACTTAAATATAAAATATTGACATAGAAATGGTTTCACTGTAAAAATGTAACTGTGCTCTTTGAATTAAGGTACAAAACTGATGCAGGCGGCTCCCCCGAACAAAGCGTCTGAAATTGGGTCACCAATAGACTCCAGTCCAAACATAAGCAACCACTGTGTAGAGGGGAGTGACACTTCATAGTTTCTTGTAAAAACAGTGCGATCTGTGGAAATTATCCTTGGTCTAAGAGGAAATTAGTATTTTTTAACCAGTGTTATTTAGAATTATAACTTGTATTTATGAATATGTAGGATTTATTTTAATATTTATAGTTTGCATATTAAGTTTTATTAATTCTGTAATTTTCTTTTAGTTTTATTATAGTATAAGTAAAATTATAGCATTAATAAATATTGTAAAATAGCTTTTAATTTATGTTTTCAGTTGTGATTTTAGGTTTTAGTAATTTTGTGCTGATGGAAAATGACTTTATCATCTGTTCTAGAAGCTTCTTCTGTGTCTATATTCATGCTCATGTTGATACGAAGTGTCAAAACAAGTGTCAGACAAGAAATGTTTTTTCTGTTAGGCAGGGGTCCCATAAAAGGGAATGCAAGCAATATGCATCACAATTGGTTAATAAGAGAACATCGTGGTATAGTTTAGAATATAAAAGATAGGGACTAAGGGTTATTCTGTCACACACTCTGCAGATGCTCTGTGTGACTGTTTGACCTTCTCGTAAGAATAACTTGTTTCTTTGATACAGTTGCTTTCAGAGCCCTTATTCCTCACCATATACGTTTTTTAATTTTTTTTCTCATTTCCCCTTTTTTTTTTAAAATATAGCTTTAATTTTGTTTCAGTTTTAGTCATTTTAGTACTTTCACAAACCTACTTCAGTGAGTTGCCAGGGTACCATTTCTATAACAATTCAGCCTAAAACTATAATTATTTATTCACCTTTATTTTGCTGCAAACTTGTGACTCTTTCTTAAGTCGAACACATAGGACACTATTTAAAAATCTTGCTGCTTCTTTCCATACAATAAGTGTTTTTGCTGAAAATCTTCCCCTGCAGTCTGTATAGCCCGCAAATCTCATTTATGAGCTCCACAGCTCCCTTCTCCATTTACTCTCACGTATGGAAAAGAGCTTTTCCCAAACCTTGTGCACTAGAGTGACCTGTGATCTAAGAGTTACTTTCAAAAATTAAAGCTGTTAACAATACATCTGGAACAGATCAAGTAATGGCGCAGCCCAGTTTTCTTCATAGTTAAGAACAGTTGACCGCTGAAATACCCCACATATCAAATGAAATGCATCAGAGAATAAGCTACTAAATTAAAAATACAAAAGTAATAGAAAACCTTCTAAAGTAAACTCTTCAATAGATGAGCTCACTCAAGAAGTTATAACTTCATATAAAAGATTTATTCTTACTAAAACAAATGTTTTAGTACTTGGTGGCAATACAAAAACAGATGTACAAACATTAAGTACAGACAGATATGGCAACGAAAAGCCTCAAATCTGAACCTTATATGCCAGCATCAATGTTTAAAAATATTAAATATACACAGAAGAAGTGCTATTGTAAAGGTGAATGTGGATAATGATGTGACCATGTCCTTCATGTCATCTAACTGAGTTTGGGTCTTAAGTCGTTGAAGACGTTACATGGGTGCGGCCCCATCGCCTGTGAGGACAGTGGAGTTTGGTCTGAGTTGGAAAAAAAATAAAAAGCAGCCGGATTCAAAAGGTTTTGAACACTGCACCGGAGTTGATCAGCATTTGAGTTGAGGCATGTGTTACTCACACATGCCATTGGGAGCTCCAGAGTGCCGAGCACCCACGATCTGTCCAGGACCAGCACTGCCCACCGAATGACCTAAGGAGGACACAGAAACCAGTGTTATTAAGACTAATATGAGTGTGCATGAGACAAAAGCACTGACTGTGATTTACAGGAGAGTGTACCGTGGTGAAGAGGGTTGTATGCTGTACTACTGCTGCTCTGTGTAGCTCCTGTTGGTTGCTGCTGTTCTACATTCTGCCGTGCCTTCATCTCGGCATATTTCACCTGCTCCAGGTGGAAGTTCTGCCTCTCCGACAATAACTGCTGCCTCTGCTGCTCCAGCTACAACAGACAGATATCAAATGAAGTTCAAACACCCTGAAATCTTCATTTTAAAAAAGCAGTCAGCAGGATCTTTCTTGGTGTAAATAAAAAGACAAAATGAAACCATAGAGGTTTGGAACACCATGAGGGTGAGATAATGATAACACTTAAATTTTTTGGTGAACTATCCCTTTAAGAGATTACGCAAAACTCTATTAATTTCCAGAAATAAATCGATGGCAATTAAGATGCATGTCGACAAACACTCTTGCACTGAAAAATAATTTAGTGTGCTCTCAAAAGTTTCTTGGAGTGATGCCAGGTCTTGTTTGAACAAGGCACTCTAACTCACGGCCTCTTTTTCTCGATCCATAATGGTCTCCAGCTCTTCAAAGTGTCTCAGTTTGATCTCCAACTTTTTCATCTGAGTCTCAACCAGCAGAGCCACCAGAGATTTGATTTTCCTCTCTTCTACTGCAGCCAAGTGCTAGAGGGACATAAGAGGAAGAAGTGGAGTGAGTTCAGATGAATCACTATTTTTGTCACTATTAATGGTCACAGGAGCGGCTGCAAGGAAAGAGGTTTGACATCCACCTTTGCTTTGGTAGCTGCAGAGGCCAGTGCTGCAGCAGCAGCTGTGGAGATGTTTCCCTCCACCAGCTCAAGCTCCACCCTCCTCTTCATCACCTCCCCGTCCCCTTGGGTGAGGCCCATGTCAAAACTCTCCTCTGGAAAGATGAAGAAATACAGTAGGGATTGCATGACTATTTTTTTTCCTTGTTGTATAGAAAATAGTATACTTTGTGAGAAACAAAAATTATATAAGCATATAAACTACTGTTCAAAATATTTGGGGACAGTAATAAAAAAATAAAAAATTAGCATTACAGTTGTTTTCAACAATGTTAATATGAAATGTTTCTTGAGCACCAAATCCAAATATTAGAATTCTGAAGGATCATGCGACACTGAAGGCTGGAGTAAAGGCTGCTTAAAATTCATCATGAATACATTATGTTTGAAAAAATATCTAAAAATAGAAAAGTCATTTTAAATTGTAATAATAATTCACAATATTACTGTTTTACTGTAATATTTCTTAAATGCCGCCTTGGTGAGAATAAGAGACTTTTTGTTGCTAAAGTCACTGTCATAAATGATTTAGTTCACTTATAACATGCTTGGTGAAAGGTAAGTGCTACGGCCGGGTTAAACTTTTTGTAATCACATATATAGGTTTTTATACAAAAGCTAAAGGCACGGTGCATGGAGAAAATGCTAGGTAATCTGGGCATCACATGCATACAGAAAATGTGCACATTATGCATAACAAATTCCTTTCAAACATAGTCTGAATAGTACAGTAGTATACTATTTTGCCCACAGCTTTGGTTTACCTGAGCTGTCACACCAAGTGAAACTAACAATAAATATTTCACAATATAGCAGCACTGTGTTAAATCAATGTGAATCAATGCAGAAGATTTAATATGCAGAGAATCTGATCCTCTGACCTGCTGTGCTCTCTTCTCCCCTCTCTCCTTCACTCTCTTCTTTCTCCTCGTTCTTCACACGCTCTGCCAAGATGCTGTCACTCTCAAGCTACAACAGAAAGTACAGACTCAGTGGCAATCACACTTTGCTTGTTAAGATATGTGAATGAAGGTCATAAAATATCACAATGGATGATTATGTGTGTCTGAAGAAGGTTCTCATACCTTTTCATGCTGCTCATATTCAGTGTTCATCGTTTCTATACCACTCCCATCTAAAAAAAGAACTATGTGTTAATCATAATCCCAATATTTATCATAAACGTTATTATATAAAATTAGGTGTACAAAGGCCATATAAGACATTGATTAAATGACATTCAACATTATGAAACTTTTCTTTCACTAACTGCCCTCCTCTGGATGTTTCAAGTATGACCATTCAAATTATTCTTCAATGAATCTTAATACAGTGTTAACACACATGCCTATACAACAGTTTGGGTCAGTAAGCCTTTTTTAATGTTTATGAAAAAAATCATTGCATGCTAACCAAGGCTGTATTTATTGGGTTGAAAAATACAGTAAAAAACAGGAATATTGTGAAATATTACGAAAATGTACAATAAATTATCTCCTTTAATATATTTTACATGATCCTTAAAAAAAAAATCAATCTAATATGCTGATTTTGGTTGTCTGGTGAATATGCTTGTGGAAAGTGTGATTAGTATAATTTTTTTTCAGGATTCTTGATATATAGGAAGTTCAAAAGAACAGCATTTATTTGGAATAGAAATCTCTTGTAACATTTATACATGTCTTTATAATGAATCAACTTACTATAATGACTCAACTTACTGTATTAATTTCTTTGAAAAACAAAAAACTAATGTCAGGTAATTTGTTAAGCTAGGGGTTTTGTTTGTTAAGCTACTTTTTGTGCGCAAAAAAAAAAAAAATGCCGTTGTGAAGATTAAGTTTGAACCACTGGTGTCACATGGACTATTTTAATGATGACTTTGCAGCGTTTCTGTGCCTTGATCATGGTAAAACCCTTGCTGTCTATGGAGGGTCAGAGAGCTCTTGGATTTCATCAAGAATTTCTTAATTTGCATTCTGAAGAGGTCTTACAGGTTTGGAACGACATGAGGGTGAGTAATTAATGACAATTTTCATTTTTGGGTGAACTATCCCTTTAACATGCATTTAAAAAGTGAATTCAAAGGGAAAGTTTTTTTTTTTTTTTATCTTGCGACTACATAAATCCATTCAAAAAACATCACATATACAAAAAAGTGAGATGAGTACCAGTATTTTCTGAATGGTCAGGATCAAGTTCCGCAATGCTGCCCGTTTGGAGTGTGAAGGCCGGATCTAAATTATGCCGGAGTCGCTGTGTTTTGTGAAAGCTGGCACTGAATATCTCTGGTGGGGCCTCTTCTCTTGCTCTTGAGAATTCCTCTGAAAGACAGTTCAAACATTACATACATATTTTCTCATACTACACAAATCTTCAAATCAGCACACATACACTAACTCTTACCTAAAGCTGCCTTGGCGGCTGCAGAGGCCACTCGGGGGTCGACCACAGATGCAAGAAAAGCAACAGTGCTCATTACAGGGTTCCCTGACTGGCTGAAAGGGACAGGCTGATAGGCCAGAGGACCCATTGAGGCTTCAGAGTTCTCTAGGTATGGGTCCTCTATGGGCAACCGTAAGAAGTGAAGAATACAGTCGTCCTGTGTGCGACTGCCCACATGCTCTGACACCTTATTCCAGTCATCTTTATACATCTCCAAAGCCTGAAAAGAGAGACATGGAATACAAAAACAACAAATAATCATACCTACTTTCAGGCCAAGAACCCTTAGGGATAGAGAGATGGAGCAGGTACTCCATATTGCATACTGTATAAAATTAGGTGCTGCATTTTAAACCATTTTAAATCATTATTGCATAAAATGTACATCATTATTGTGATATACGTACAGAACCATATACTTTTCATTTTCTACACTATGTTTTATATTTACTATTTTTACATTTTCATCTAAAAATTCAATTCAAATACAAATTACAATACAAAATACATTTTAATGTAGGCTAGACAATTTAAAAAAATTAAAATGTAAAAAATGTAGCTGGATTCTCAACATTTATTTTGAGGCAAAAAAGTGTCATCATTATTGTTTGCTTGAGATAAATAAAAAAATAATAACTGCCAACCCCTGCAGTACCACTGCTGAAGGCTCCTGAGTACTAAAGCTTTCAAAATCTTGTTGACTGTTTGATTGGCTTACCTCCAAAAGTAAGAGTGTTTCCTGTTCTGTCCATTCTCTCCCTGCACTAGCGCCTTTACTCTAAAAGATAAAAGAAAGAAAGAAAAAAAAAAATCCAAGCACACAGTTTTCAGGTAGTTGATCTCAACATACAAATAGATTCTAAAATGTTTTGGTAAAACACTGCTCAAATGATGAATGCGTCAAACACTGTTTGTGGTTTTTACCTTTGGATGTTTCTTAGCATAAATATCAGTCCGCAGACCAAAGTTCTGCAGGTCAGATGGTTTTTCTCTCAATTTTTCTGGGAAATGCAACATATGCTGAGAAGCTGAAACTTCAAACACACACAAAAAAATCAAATTAATTAAAATATTTTATAATGATCGCTGAAATGTATAATTTTTCCAGGCAACTGACTGTTTTCAACTCAAATCAATATTTTATGTACCTTTATTTGACACTGTAAATAGGCAAGAAATGAAAGAGAAAAGGCCCAGTCTTCTGACATGAACAGCTGACTGTAATCTAATAACTGATCATTTAAAGCACGATTTGGTGTTTGGCAATGTAATGTCAACGCACTTCTGCATTACCTGTAAGGGTCTGTGCTGTAGTGGGACGAGTCCAGACGGTGTGTCTGTAAGAACATTAAAGTGTGGTGTTGGGGGTGGTCCCATGGGGAGGGGTCGACTTTCTGCATCTACCTGGTAGTTGATCAACCCCCACTGCTCCAAAAATGAATGAACCCTAAAATGCACATAAGCCGGTTTATAAATGACTTACAAATTATTTATGAACCGGTGTCAAATTAAGTGGGTACAAGTGAATATACACACCTTATAAGTGCACACACATCTCCTGTCAGGTTTCGTCTACAGGAGGTTGAGCTCAAATACTCCTGAGGGTTCAGCCGGTATGTATCAATCATAAAGTTGCGGTATGCAAGATATCTACAAACAAGATATGAACATGTTTATGTAGAGTTCAAGGATGATGAACCTGATACAAATAGTATTTTCATAAGCAACTAATTACACCCATTGAAGAACTCAGGCAGAGCTCGTCTCTCAATCTGATGAATACTAATGCACAAAACAAAAAAGCACTATTATTCCTCATAAAAATGATGAGTAAGAATAGTAAATGCCCACTTATGTTCAGAATGCCATCTGATGAAACTAATGAACCATACAAAACAAGACACTTAAACCACCAATTCCTCATAAAAATGATGAGTAAGAATAGTAAATGCCCACTTATGTTCAGACCACTATGCCTCAATTCTGACATCTATGTACCACAAAGCTGAGAATGTGAGTTGGCGTAATCTGGACACTTAAACCCTCACCAGTTGTAGTCGAACCAGGAGGCATAGGTGGGCACAATGATGTGATGCGTTTGCTCTGTGGCACTCTCCTCCCCCTCCATCCCACGGCCGAACTCCCTCTGCTCCTCCTCATCCTACACACACAATGGGTCAGAACTTAAATATTTAAAGCACATGGTAGATATTGTGAGCTGAGTTCCTTTAAACTAGGACTTGACTATAACTGGGTTCTGGATGTAGATTTTGTATTAGCTGGACAGAAGAAACCATGACAGAAAGGGATGAAACTTTTTTTGTTCACTATAAGAATAGAATTTAGAACAATGTTGCAGTATTCTGTCCTTTTGCTCTTTTCTGAAGGCATTCTTGGAAGGTTTTGGTCATGCACTTGGTATAAAGGTTTTGGGATGTAAAACATAAATTTTTGTTTAGCTAGACTGACTTACTCGGACACCAGAAAGCAGGTCTTCTTCCTGGTCATCTGAGAAAAACACATAGATATTCAAGATTATTACTGAAATACAAACAGATCATGATTCACTGAATAGTAACACAAACAAACTTACCTAAATCAGTCATAATCCCTCCTTTGACTGGAGTGTTTTCACTGTCTTTTTTCAGGTTCACTGTAGCCAATGATAATAAAAATAAATAATGTGTAACACTCCCAACATAAGCACTTAACACAGAAGAAAAAAAAAGAAACTTACCATTTTTAGGTAGAATGACCTCTTCCATGTTAGGGACAGGTGTGGGATCTTCCATGTCTTTAGTGAGGTCCTCCTCTGGCTCCGCTTCCTCTGGTTGACCACGCCTCTTATACACACCTAAGCTATTGGATTACACAAAATGAAATACATTAACAAGAAGCAAATGCAATTTTGTCTCAATCTACAAAGAATTTGATACACTCTTTCAGAGAAAAAAGCTACAGTGATTTCCAACATTAACCTTTCCTGCACTGGTAACAAAAAATGTCACATAACAGTGACCAAAAAAGTAGATTTAACCTTTTCTTTCCTCCTTTCTTCTTAGGCTCAGAAGAAGGTGGAGATGGGGAGCGTCGCCGCTTCTTTCCAGGTTTCTGTTCTTGTGAAAGAGAGAAAAATACAAAAAAAAATAAAAACAAAACTCCCTATCAACAGCAAATACAAACACATTTTTATGAACTGTTTTTTCAAAAATGCATGAAATTAGATAAACATACCTCTGTGCTTTGGTAGATACGCCGCCTGAAACTCATACTATTCCCATTCTCATCAATCTCATAATCTTCCTCATTCATCCACTCATTATATGTGTCTGTGTCAAGAACCCATTTAGCATTAACCTGAGAAAAGAAACATTTAAGTAGATATTCTTACTTTATATCACTTCAAATAAAAGCTCATCTCAATATTTAAAATTTCTAATCATTGGAACCCAACACAACAGATAAAACAACATGGAAAGATGTGTGTGGAACTCAGTGTATCAATACTAAAATGATTTTTTCACCTTCCGGCACCTGTCTGGATTGGGAGGTTCCTCTACTTCTCCAGCTACATCACTTGCTGATATAAGTGAGTCATAACTGAAAAAATAAAGTATAAAATCATATATTGTATACAGAGCGAAATGTAGCATTTACTAATCCAAACATTTAGAGCACATGTGCAAATGTGGGTGTGATGTATTCTCTACCTGTCTGGACACATGCCCCAATGCACCATCACTTGTCGATCCAATCGCATTACTGGTCTAAGCCACTCTTGGAAAAGACCAAACAGTGAACATTTAACACACAGATGTGAACTTTTCCACAAATATACAAGAGGAGCGGACTGAAAAGATACACAAAATTAAAACACACCTTCATCTGCTGTGGAGGGGGATGGGTATATTTGGTGGGAGGCTTGGGACTTCTCCTCTGTCACTGTGCCCTGAAAATGCAAGCAAAAAAGTTCTGTATATACAAATCGATAATGCATATATAGGGATGTAGACAAGCAATCAACTAGGTTTTATTTTCCACTAATTAATTTTACTTTACAGAAAGCCCGATTATTAACAGGTTTTCACAATAAATATGGAGGAAAAGGGTTTTCAGTTTTTTTAATTGTGTTTTTATTAATGCATATACTTTATTTATTCTAAATATTTATGCTAAATAAAAAGCATTGGATGAAATTAGCTCAGAAAGACTTTTTAATGTGTTTGAGTACTTGACTACAAAATTCCTCTAAATGCCCATCTGAAGTGTCTAGTGTGTATTGGATACATTTCCCCATTTCTTTGGTTCTTTTATTATGCCACTGACCTGGTGTCGCACAACAATGTCTTTGAGTTTAAGAGCTTGCTTCTGCTCAAGATCAGGAGACAGGTACACCACAGGTCTGCTTAATAAGTTATTCTAGCACAAACAAAACACAGGTCAGATACTGCATCACTCATACACATGCTCAAGATCTTTGTCTTCACAAAAGATCTAAGCGCAAATACCTGTGTCAGAGCTTTCTCCACAGATAAGAACATTTCCACATTGCGATCCATTCTGGATGGGTTCTGAAGATCAAAGCGTCTCCTTTAATTAAAAATAAAAAAATCACAGAGTTTCACATTTACTCTAAGCGGCAGGCAGTATGATGACCAAAATCTTACATCATGGTATAAGCAACTTTAATATCATTAGATTGTATTTAAAATCATTCATATATACACTACCGTTTAAAAGCTTGAGGTCAGTAAGGTTTTTTTTTAATTCAGCAATGATGCATTAAAGGGGTCATATGATGCGATTTCAAATTTTCCTTTCTCTTTGGAGTGTTACAAGCTCTTGGTGAATAAAGAAGATCTTTGAAGTTGCAAAGACTAAAGTCTCAAATCCAAAGAGATATTCTTTATAAAAGTTAACACTCGTCCACGTCCCCCTGAAACGGCTCGTTCTAACATGCCCCCACATCTCTACGTCAGTATGTGGGAAGATTTGCATAATGCGGCCAGATGTTCACGCAAAGAAAGAAGGCGTAACTTTTATTCTCATTGAAGTATTGTTGTTGCTGCTGCCGCCATGTCGTATAGACGCTGTGTGTTTCACTGTGAAAGTGAAACTACTTTGTTTGGCCTTCCAAAAGAGGACGAGATCCGCTTCATCATGCCTGGAGCTGATCCGTGCTGGTCGCTGAGGAAATACATCAACTTTGCACTGTGGATCGCTGAATCGGCTTTCACTGGGGACGAAGCAGCGTCCAGCCCCTGCTCACTCAAGGCCGCGGTGTGTGACGCTGTTTCGTTGAGAAAGTGAAACTACTTTGTTTTTGCCTTCCAAAAGAAAACACGACTAGAAATCATGCTTATATCACATTTATAATGGGTTTTATGTTTATGTCTCATCGCTCCGGCCTGACAAGTCATCACAATATGTTAAGAGGCGTAACATTTCCGTCACACGCTTGAGGCATTCGGCCAAACACAATGCGCTGGACAGCTGGCCAATCACAGCACACCTCGCTTTTCAGAGAGATGAGCCTTGTAAAAATCGTCACGTTTCAGAAGGCGGGGCATAGAGGAGAAACAATAATGTACATTATGTAGAAAACGTTGTTTTTTTTACCTTAAACCGCATAAACACATTTCATTACACCAAATACACCAAATAATGTTTTTTTTAGCAGCATCATATGACCCCTTTAAATTGATCAAAAGTGGCAGCAAAGACATTTACAATGCTACAAAAGATTTGCTGTTCTTTAGAAATTTAATTTCCACAAAAATATTGAGCAGCAAATCTCTTTTCAACATTGATAATAAGAAATGTTTCTTGAGCAAAAAAAAAAATCGGCATATTAGAATGATTTCTGAAGAATCATGTGACACTGAAAACTGGAGTGATGACTGCTGAAAATTCAGCTTTGTCATCACAGGATAAAATATAACACCACTAGAAAAAGTTATTTGAAATTATAATTATATTGTAGTAATATTTAACAATATTACCATTCTTACTGAATTTTTGATCAAATAAACACAGCCTTAGTGACTTTCAAAGCCATAGCAAAAATCTTTTGACCTGCAAGTTTACATTCACTTTAGACACGACTGGTATCCGATATGCATTTACATTAATTCCTGCCCATCAGTGATCACTTTACTATGCACATGGTAAGCCCTTAGGTTTTGAATGGCCATGCTATTAAAATTATTTATACAATTCACATCAAGAAGACATTATTAAGTCATGGACAACATAACTTTGAATGGTAAAGTATATATAAATTTGATAGACATAAACTCAAAACTTACACAACCAATTAATGATAGGTAAACAAAAAATGGCATGTAGCATTATTTAGCATTAATACTAACCAGCCCTGTTCTGTCTTGAACTTGTACACTGATCCCAGAATATGGCAGAGAGCACCGCCTGGCCTTAGGTCCTGAAAACACTTTGCCTGTGGACAAAGAAACAAGGATCAAACGACTGATGACTCATAATTCTGCAAAACTAGGTTTCATGCTACGACTGATCTGGGTGTTGTGGGGTTAACTATCTCCTTGACTCCATCAAAAAGGCAAGAAATGGAAAGATATGTACTTAAATCTACAGGAATAGAGAGAGGTGATCATGCATGGTTTGCCAGAGAAAGAAGTGGAAAAGCAGCTACTCACTGGGAGTTTTGTAAAGCTTGGGTTATTTGCTCGACGGCCAAATGAATCTTCCTGAAACTGCAGCAGTTGGATGACCAGCCCAGACAGAGACTTGCTGGAGGGAGCATCAGTCTGTACATACTTAAGGGGAAGAAAAAAAAATTATTTTTAAAGTTGCACAACAAATTGCAAAGAGGCCTATACCCTTAGAGTGTTTAATAGCTTTCGCTACAATAGATTTAGCTATATACTGTACTGGTACTATTGAATGGTTTTCTCATTCAAACAGTTTAAGACTTTAAATGCACCAATGTTTATGTTACCTACACAGTGGGTAGTGAACAGGGATGGCATGGCACTGAGAAGGGGGTGTGTCAGTCAGGTCGTGTAAACAAACACCTTTGACCACAAACCTGTTTCTGCAAACTTACAGCTGCTAGCATGCTGCTAACATAAACAATTACTTACACCGCCTCGTATGGAAACTACAAATACTGACTCAAAAAGTGGAGTTGTGTGGTTAAAGTTATGTTTATATCAAACGTTACCGCTAAAATGAACACAGAATGAAGGTTGTCACTTCTGTCCTGTCATTTAGGTTGAGACCGTGTTCTGTGGAGTTAGCTGTTCATTTCTATATTATACGAGGCGAGGCAAACAGACCAAATACTACCACATAAAAGAGATTTTTGCAGTTTGATACGATAATAAGAATCACACAATCACAAAAATATCAAGTCAACCAGAGCTGACTGTAAAGAAATTTAAAAGAAGCTTCCAGGAACCACATCATATGTGGGGTCCCCGGCTATTTAGCTCGCGAACCTTTTTATAATGCTTTCCAATCCAGATGCGAACCGTCTCCAACTGAGAGATTATTTCCGGGCTTTCCCAGAATTTACAGCACGGTCCACCGTCCATTCTTCGGCTCAATGAAGCGCTACAACCGGCTTGACTCGTCGTACATCCAGCAGCGGAGCCCAGCGCTTGTGTAGCCATTGTTACATGCTAATTAGCCTTCGCTACCCCAGAATGACTGCAGACTCCACAGCGCCTCTAGCGGTGAAGCCAAAAAAGGCGCCAACGGCATACTACACACAGTACATACTGCATACTGCATACTGACCATTATTTTGTCAGATTAGTACATAAAGTAGAAGAAAACAATAAACCAAAAATCTGTTGGATATTTAAGTTTAGGATGGCAAAACATTAGTTCAGCAGTCATACTCAACTTTCAACATCGCCACTAAATTTTAACGCTGAAATTAAACGATATGAATTAATCATATGGCCATAGGGGCTGGGAGGTGAATCAATTAAATATATATATATATATATATATATATATATATATATATATATATATATATATATATACACACAATATTTTTATTCATATTTCTTTTTAATTGCTTAATTACTGTTTTCTTCATAATTTTGTATGTTTGCTTCATAATTGCTTTAAAAAGGTCCATAATAGAACAAATCATGTTTTTTTTGTCCTCGTTGTTAAGAATGTCGAAATGCAGTTGCCCTTGAACACTAATTTTTCATCCCAGACTTTCAGACAAGTGCTGTGTCCTTAACTCAAATGCTAAACGGATTAAGAGCGTTATATCTTTAAATCTATCGTTATTTTCAATACCACGCGCAATTAAGCTCAACCCAGGGCATGTGACAAACGAAAAATGTGAATTAGTTTTTGAAATACCCCTAATTCTTTATCGAAGGTTGGGCCAGTGAATGGCGCATGCTCAGTGCGAACAGGGAGTGTTGGAGACAGCCAACAGTGCAGGGAAAGGCAAGACGGGTGAAAAGAGAAGCCCGTCTTCCTTTCGAAAAGGAAAAAAATACGTTACCGGAGCTTCGTTGTATGTCCTCGTTTCACACCCGGCCATGCCAACGACACAGCGATGTATTATTACTGCAATCGGAATAAAATGAGCGCTAGTGCAGCCGGGCCTGGAGTGGAGAGTTGCGGGGCCGGGTGTCCGCATAGCGCCAGCCGCTGCTGCGGGGGAGGAGGCTGCGGTGAGCCCGTCAGCGGTGACGGAAGCTCGGCCGCTGCGGCTACAGCCACCAGCGCTGCCCCAGTGCGGAGCTCAGACAGGGAGAGCAGCGTAGCCGAGGCCCAGGCGTTCCGCGAATGGGACGATGCCTCCTCCGGCGATGCGGATCTGGCCCAGAAAATGAACGAGGGGGGATTTTTTACGAACGGCGCTGCCGATATCACACGGGAGGGAGACGAATGCGCGGATTCGGGGGAATACGGCGGAGGACGCGGGCGTTTCTGTAGACAAAGCACTGGAGCGGGCGAGGACAACACCATTAATATTGATCACGAAGGAGCTGGTTTGCTGCATTTCACGAGCGCTACGACAAGAAGGCACGAGCGCAGAGCGAGCGCGAAACTGCCGCCGGTGCGCACCGCGAGAGTCCGACGCGGACACACAGCGCACGCCGAGACCGAGATGATGACAGCCGTTGCAAGGTGTGGCCACGGGAATCCCGAGCCCGCGGTCATCAAGCGCCGGGGATGCAGTTTCACCCGAGCCACCAAGAAGGTGTGTTTCTTGGACGCCGCGGCCCGCGTTGGTTCCAATGGTGAAGCTCACGGGAAGGGCTCCGCGAGCACTGCCGAGACTTTCAGGCGCACTTCCTTACGGCGTATCCACAGTGCAAACACGACCGGGGCCCAAAAAATGAATTTCGCAGCGTGCCCGCCTGATGAAAGTGCCCAGCTGCCACCATGCAGGACACCGAAGGGGCGCGTCAGACTTTACAGGGTGCGCTCCTTTCTTTCCAGCTCTGCCAACCATAACAACGGGGTCAGCAGAAACGGGCCCCCTCACAATAACCTCCCACCGCAACCATCCTTCCAAGACGAGCCTGACTTTCGTGATTGCGTAAAAAAGCCCCTGTGTGCCCTCTCCATCACTTCTTCTCAGTCTGAGAGTGGGCCTCCTGACAGGACAGAGCCAGAGCCACATAAGTGTGACCGTACAGGTGTGGGCATTGATGAACAGGGGACTGAGGGCCCCAGCACGGAGCAAATAGAGGCGGTGAGGGGTGAAGCCAAACGCAGGCAGGCAGAGCTGGAGGGTCGGACCGACCACCTCTGGAGGCGCCTGCAGGCCGTACAAGTGAAGCAGGTGGAGAGGCATGTCACGCAGCAGCTGCATGGCCTATACAGGAGCCTGGGGTTGAGCTGCACCAGAAGGCCCAGTGCTGCATCCAGAAACTCGGCCGAGCTGAGCAGGCTGGCGTGCAGCTGCAGCGAGATCCTCCGGTCTGCAGAGAGCACCCTGGACTCGGACCACACAGCCAGCAGCTCTGGCGGTGACAGCGACAGTGAGGAAGATGAGGGATTGGAGAGAGGGGGTCGTCGCTTTAGACCGCTGCCAATAAAATCAATGTAAGCTTTTCACACTATATGCTTAACCCCAGGTTAAGATCTCTTAACCCTGAGTTAAGGAATGTTTTTCTCCTTAATGAGATGCCAAAGATAAAAAAAAAAAAGCCCAGGTACAAGATGGAACAAGATAACCGAGGGTTGAAGGGATAGTTCAGCCAAAAAATGAACATTGTGCTCATTTACTCACCCTCATGTCCTTCCAAACCTGTATGACTTACTTTCTTCTGTGACGAAAGAATATATTTTAAAGAATGTTTATACCCAAACAGGTTTGGTTCCCATTGGCTTCTACTGTATAGAACAAAATACTCAAAGTCAATGGGAACTGAAACTGTATGGTTCTAAACATTCTTCAAAATAAATTCTTTTTTGTTCACAGAAAAAATAAATGCATACAGAAACACGATGAGAGTGAGTAAATTGTCAAATTTCATTGGGGGTGGGGGAATATTGCTTTAAAAATGACCCTTTTATAGCAGTTTAAAATGTTAAGTGCTCAGCCTGCTGAAGCTTCATTCTCAATTCTTTTAGGACCTTTAAATCGGTCCACTAGGGTTGAATAAACCATATACTTTTTCTCTTAAAAATAAAGGTTCTTTATTGGCATTTATGGTTCCATGAAGATACTTTAACTTCCATGGAAACTTACCAATGCACAAAAGATTCTTTATAGTGTAAAGGGTTCTTAGGATTATTAATTGATCTTCATAATAAGGAGAAGCGTGGATATTTTAAGAACTAGTCACTGAAAGGTTCTTTGGGGAGCCTGAAATGGTTCTGTGGCACCACATCAGAAACACCCTTTTAGAACTTTTTTTTTTTAAGAGTCATGAATGCATGTTGAATTGGACAAAAATGTCATTAATGTAATATGTGAAAAAAAAAAAAAATCTTTATATTTACATCACATTGTTTTATGCATATACTCAGTATTTAGTTTCTTCTCTTTCAGTGTCACTGGGAAAGAATGGCAGTGGGCGGAGAGCAGGGCGTGGCTTGGCAGCAGGTGGGTGTGGCTGCAGACTCAAGTATCGGAGCTTGAGTATCGGATCCGTGCGCTCACAGAGCTTTACACACATCTTCGACAGGGAAAGGTATTCTGCGTGTCCATGTGTGTATTTTCAGGGTATTATGGGTGGATGGTTTCATCTGTATCTTTTATGTTTCGTCCAGGTGCAGTCCACTTACTCTGTCCCTGACACGCCCCTCAGAGCATCAAACCCCTCCCCCGCATCACACAACTGCAAGTAAGTGGATGATTTAGCTTGCATGCAAACACAAACTGGTCAATTTTTGGATTTGACATTTAATGTACTATTGCACTACCCCCTAGGATGTCCTCTGCTGGTGATCTTAACAGGAAGTGGCAGACAGAAGACACCACCGCTCCGCAAACAGTGCCCTGTCCACCTTCTTCTGCCGCACGGGTTCGACCGCTACTTCGGCAGCGGCATCACAGACTCGTTCACCTGGAAGATTGCACAGTGCTGGGGTCAAAGGTGAAAGTCTCAGAGTTGACCTTGCTGCTTCTTTTCTGTAATGCAGAGTAACTTTTTTATTATTATTGGCTGCTCTTCATGTTTAATTATGCCTTGAAGGGAGGATTAAATAAAAATCAGGAATCACAATAATGAGTTTGTGAATTTATGTGTCCCTCTCAGGCGGTTTCGTTACAGTGCTGGTGTGAGCCACCAGCTGTGTGTGTGTTATGTGGTGGTGCTCCTCCTCGCTCCCCGTCAGAGAAGGAGAAAGGTCTGTGGATGCGTCAGACCTGGCTCGATATGTCCGTTCACCCTTTCCTCTCAATGCCATCAGGTGAGATTTGTATATTCTCTCTGTATAATCTCAAGATTATTTGTTTTCTTTGTAAGCACATAATTGTGTATATTTAGCTTGTATTTCAACAGTACAAACTGTACAAGGCTGTTTAAATGTTCCTTTTATGTTGATGTCCTTGAAAGTAACCTTGAAAGTTATCCCCCTGTGTGGCTTTCACATTACAATGGTGCGGAAATTTGTCAAATTATTTTTTTTAATTTATATATTGAATATAATACATTTATTGAGTATGTTTATTTATTCAAAAATGCATTTATTTGTATTATAAATATATAATATAAAAACAATGCAAAATAATAAATATATATATATATATATATATATATATATATATATATATAAGTAAATATATAACTATAATTTTACTTTAATATAATTATATAATTAGATTATATATATATATATATATATATATATATATATATATATATATATAAATATAAATGTGGCTTTGTAAGTGTCCTTATACTTTTTGGGGCCACTGTGGATGAAATGTGTGGAAAATATTCATTACAGTCACATTTACTTTTTACCTTAATGCTTTGAATTTCCTCTACTGCAGATTCACCCCTTGCACTGCATTGTGGGATACGCCCGCTGGCCGGGCACCATTCTCATAATTCACTACAGTGGACAGACATGTCATCGGCGTCCTCTTGGCCGGGGAGGCGGGGCCAGGGACGAGTTGGGAGAGTGAGGAGGAGACTAGTTTGTCCTCGTCCTCCCAATACACTGCCTCCTTTATTTAACACACCTGGTGGGTGAAATATATATTGTCTATTATATTAGCACACACACATAAACAGAGTATATACTGTATTACACAACCATTTAAATATTTGGGGTTAGTAAGATATTTTTTAATTGTTTTAAAAAAGTAAATACTTTCATTCAGAGTAAAGACATTTATAGTGTTACAATTATGAATGCTGTTCTTCTGAACTTCCTGTTCATCCGAGAATCATCCAAGAATTTGTCGAAACAGCCTTGTTGAGCATGAGAGACACTTCAAAAAGATAATTATTTTTACCATTTTCAAAAATGTAAAAAAATTGCTTTTGTAGGTGGTTCTGGGTGCAGAAGCCAGAGGGGTGTGATTATTCCCAGTTATCTTCATCCACGAGCTCCAGATTTGCCAATTCTTCCGGCAACACCCCTAACAACAGACACACCCACTCAGGTACATCTGGTTAAAAAAAGCAGAATGTCAGCAGCTCACAATTCTATATGTTGTGGATTCCTCTTAAATCTCTCTCTTGTTCCTCAGCCTTTGAGAAGGAGAAGAGCAGAAAGCTCATTTGACATCGACAACCTGGTGATGCCTTTGGGCCTGGCTGGACTAGGAGCACGAGTACAAAGACTACAATACAAGGAAATTATCACACCAAGGTACGAATAATGCACCCTGACCCCCAAAACCACTACACCGAATATGCACTCACTCATAAATATTACAAGAAGAATGAGCGAACATAACGAACATTTAGCTTTGATGAGTCGGACTTCCTGTGGTCCTTCTGTCAGATTGGTTTCAGCTTTGGTTTCAAGTAATTTCCCATTAATTATTCAAACACAGTGCCAAGTATCCACTGTTTCCTTGTGTCCCATCGTTTATAAAGTACTACAGGTACATTCCAAACTGGAGCCAGTCTGGCAACATCAACATACAGTGTATTTACATTATATTATAAGGAAGCTTAAAAAGTGACAACAGTGTACTAGCACACTGCTATGGGTTTCCTGTAGTGATACTGATAACTTGAGAGCAGGATCACTGATGGCTTTATATATAAGAATACCAGATGTACACAACTGCTGAGAGCAAATTACTAAATTAACTATTATTGTACACTGCATACTTAAAATTCAGTAATACATTTTAAAACATTTTTTTGTTCTTTGTTGACGTGGCATTTAGAAGATTTGGTACGTGTGAGAATGAGAAACTGTCATGTCTGTTAATTGGCCAAGCCAGCAGGTTTTTGGCTGATGCTGATAGTCTTAAACTGTTGGCTGATATATTAGTCTAGCATGTCATTGTGTGTCCTATGCCATTTGTTTAGTTGGAGGGAGCTGGACTCTCTCTCGGGGGTCTCTAGAAACCAGGAAGGGGCATATGCCCTGTCGTTCAATTACAATAACATACAGCACCAGCCCAATGGGGAAGGACTGGACATTGAGGAGGAGGAGGTGTGTATACCTTTTTTTTTTTTTTTTTTTATTAAGACACATGGTATTTTGTCTATTGATTTTCTCGACCATTCAATGCATAGGTGGAGGATCTCTCTGACGCTGTGTTTCTGAGCCGCCATGCAGTGTGTGAGAGCAGAGAGAGGAGTCGGTGGGGGAGCTGGGCTCGCAGACATCGCCGGGGCAGGTGAGAGAAATCTGTGTGTGAAATAGTGGCATATGTGATGGAGAACATTTAAACGGGTGTCAGAATAATGTTTTTCAACAACAGGGATCGATTTGTAATTAAAAATTTCCAAATGCTGCTTATTTGTAACATATGTGTTAGAGCTGGCTTAGCTTTTAGGGCACATTTCCCAACATATTAAGCCATAAGGGCTTATAAGGATGATAAAAATTCAGAAAATAAATAAAATATAAAATGACATAAAAGAAAACAACAAAGAATACAAAATAAAATATAAAAATAACATTTAAATAAATGAATATTTAAATAGAATTAATGCATTTTATTCAACAAAGATGCATTAAATTGATTTGGCAGTAAAGATGTATAATATTACAAAATAATTTTATTTTAAATAAATGCTGTTCTTTTGAACTTTCTATTCAAAGAATCCTTAAAAATTAAGGAGGCTGCTGAAATTCAGCTTTGCCATCACATGAATACATTATATTTTAAAATATATCAAAACAGAAAATGGTTATTTTAAAAATAAACAATAATATTTCATAATATTACTGTTTTACTGTATTTTTGATCAAATACATGCAGCCTTGGTGTGCAATCTTTCAGGTACCATAATAAAATCTTACAGACCCCAAATTTCTGCATTAGAAGTTAGTAGTAGATTGTATTTATGGTTAATATCACATCACGACTTTTACATAAAATAACATGTTGACAAATAACTTATACATGTACTTTTTTCAACATGTAGGTTAAAATTGACATGTATAAAGGATAGCTTGGTACTGAAGCTTACACATACGCACCTATTTCATGCACTCTCTCGATTAATATGTGGCCATAAAACAGTGGGTAGTTTTAAAATAGTTTTAGTGAAGTATAGCATGTCAAACTGCAGGACGCTGCTTGAAATTTCATTCTCTGCTTGACTTCCTCTCTCAGATCTTCTTCCTCCTTCCATGGGGATGGGAAGAGCTCCAGGGGATTGGAGCAGACACCTGGCTCTCCAGATTCCAGGCAAAGTCATTTTGCAGAAGGAGACGGCTCGCCACGCAGCCCCTTCTGTACTGGAGCAGACGATCCCTTCAGCCAGGCTGAGGATGAACAGCAGGTGTGTGTGTGAGAGGAAGAGGACTTCACATTCTGTTCAACTTCATTATTGCTGTAACCATGGCAATTATTTAGTTGGAAGAACATCCTGTAGTTCAAAAAGTCTGCAGTTTTCTATTTCTCCATGAATCATTAAATCTTGAGTCTTCTTTTGGGGGTTGTTTGTAAATCCTGAAAGATATATATACTTAATATTCTTTACATTGTGAGAGAATAGGAACGCATATAATAAACCCCGGTGTTTTAGAGTTTAATAACTTCAGTGAATCATCATCTTCTACATTTGCAGGCTGTGCTGCCATGGGAACGCCGGTCGTTCCCCTTGCAGGAGTCAGAACTTAAGTGGCTGCAGGAGGAGGAAGAGGCGGAGCCCGACGAGGACCCGTGCACCTCCAGCGGCCGCAGCCAAAGCACGGACTCGGGCATCTCTGTGGGCAGCCTGGAACTCTCCCCGAGGACCCCTCAACCCCCTCAGCAGCACTCAGGCACAGAGCGAGCCACCCCTCACACACTGTCCTGCACACCAGCCACCCCGACAACAGTCTCTACAGCTCAGGATTCTCCCAAACTTCCTCTTTCCTTATACTCATCCTCTCCGTTATCATAGCGCATCATTTGTCCAGCCGTTTTTCTGCTCTAATACAAAAACAAAACCACATGTCCCAATGCCACTGACCCTGTCAACCTATTTATCTAACCATGAGCACCTTGTGTCCTCGTTCCCTGAACCCTCTGGAGCCTTACATAAACACAGAGCCTATTATTTATAATCATTTGCCCAATAACAAGTGCATCTCCACTAACAGCCCAGTTTCCCCAGTGAGCATCTCTGGTCCTTCCTTATACATCCTTTCAACTCTTCTTCATCAGCCTGCCCCCGATACAGCTGCCGTTCAATCTGACGCTACTGTAATGAACAGATGGTGTCTGTTTTTCCGTTGTTTATTCATTTTTTGGACCTGTCTAAAGCTTTTTCTCCAGCTATGTCAGTCAGTCATTTTGCTTTTTAGTTAAATTATTGTGTTTAAAGCTCTATGCTGTTTTCACAGATCAAGATGTTACGCCAACAAAGGGCGAGCCCAAATTAAAAGCTCTTGGTTATTGATCTCCATACAAAGGCACTACATATTACCCTTATTTTCTGTGATTTAGTTACCTTATTCATGTGTTGTATTGTATGTATTCCGCAGAGATGTATGCATACTGCCGAAGAATCATAGCATTTAAAGTCTGTTACATGCTCTCTGGACGCTACCTGTGTCTTTCCTCCTTCCTTTTGAACACAAGAAGTATATTTTGATTTCCATATTACATGCTATGTGTGTGCGTGTTTGTGTATATTATGTTAAAGGAAGAGTGGTAGTTCTTGTGTTGATCAGAGAGTATGTATGTGTGTGTGATTTAGACAGGTCTGCTGTACTGCTGCATTAGGGGGTAGCGTTGGTGAATAAAAACATCATTTTGTAGAAACACAACAAAACATGAGAAGATAGAAGTAAATGGAAGTTCTATTTGAAGCGCACATGATGCTCTCAAAGCAATGACGTAATAAAAGGAATAAACACATAAATGAGAACTACTTTTGCTTGATGCTTATTTACTTTACTCATTTATTATTTATGTCGCTGTATCAAAGCACATTTCAGCCACATAACACAAAAATCATGCTTTGGTAAATCATAATTATGAGATAAAAAGTTGACGTAAGTTTTTCATTTTTTCATGCTTAAATTTTAGTGATAATTTAATACTTTTTATGTCAGTTTTGACTTTTATCTCAGTTATGATTTAGTAGCCTATGCATAATTATGATTGATCAAAAAGCTTTTTTTCCTTACCTGTCGAAAATGTACTTTCATATTCCTGCCTAATTTGTCCTAAAGGGATAGTATTATTTCATCATTCCTCTGTAATACGCAAAGACCTTGGCGCCTTCATAGATTGAAAGAGGTTGTTGATTTTAAACGGCAAGTCACAAAAGTAACGTTAAAGTATACTTTTATTCATATAAGTAGTGGACAAAGCATTTAAAGGAATGTTTTACTTGTCAGAGGATCTTTTTTAATCCTACCCCAACATATTAAATTCCTGTATAAACTTTATAAACTGGTTTGTTATCCTTTCATACATTATAAGGGTTAAGCAATTACAAATAAAAGCTCTTTACAGTGTTAATAGAGCCACAGAGGCAGTTTTGATATTACACAGAGGGACAAGAGCGCCCTCTCAGCGGCGGTCATTGAGAATATCCATTGCAATAGCTGGAGCTGAAGCACTAAAACAGTCTGTCACGCCCAAACAACGAATCACGAGGTGGACCCAGAGGAAGAGGAAGCAAATATACCGCTTATAACATACTGGTGAGTAAGTAAGAGATGTTTGTTTAAAATTAACTACTGGAAAAACAAACCACAACAACAAAAACCCTCATGTGCTATTTAGATATTACACTGGTGCTTGTTTTATAAAATAGACAGCACTGTAACTGTTTATGTATAACTTGTGCAGACAGACACTGCCTCTTATGCAGCCACTCCGAAATATATAGACAGATAAATATCTGAATATCTCTGAACACATCAAGTGAAAGCGTATCCATTAAAAATAAATACAATATTGGCGTGAACCTCTCCAAACGTACTGAAAGCATATTATTTGACAAGGTTAAGCATGTTACAAAAACATATGGTAATTGTTGCAAAGCGTTAATTTTTCAAAAGTTACTTGCAGTGAATTAGAGACAAAAAATTACTTGATAATGGGTTGAAACTTAAAATGTCTTAAGTACATCATAACCAAAAATAAATAGTTTTACAATGTAAATGCACATTTATTGACATCCAGATCGTTAGTATACACTGTATTTTTATGAAATTATCTCAAAATAACAACCATCAATAAATTAAAAAAACCACCTTTTTTCATTATAGAGTCGTGTGAAAAAGAAAGGATACTCCATTGAGTTTCTGTATCAGCAGGACATAAAAAATCATCTGGTTCTTGGCAGGTCTTAGAATTTGGAAAATAAAACCTCAGATGAACAACAACACATGGCATATCACACTCTGTCATTATTTATTTAACAAAAATAAAGCCAATATGGAAAAGCCATGGGTGACAAACTAAGGACACCCTATGATTCAGTTGCTTGTAGATCCACTTTTAGCAGCAATAACTTGAAGTAATCATTTTTTATATGACTTTATCAGTCTCTCACATTCACATTCTCACGTTCTGGAAGAGTTTTGGCCCACTCTTCTTTGCAACGTTGCTCCAGTTTATTGAGGTTTGTGGATATTTTTTTATGCACAGCTCTCGCCACAGCATTTCAGTCTGGGTGAGGTCTGGACTTTGACTGGGCTATTGCAACACATTGATTCTTTTCTTTTTCAGCTGTTTTGTTATAGAATTGCTGGTGTGCTTGGGATCATTGTCCGGTTGCATGACCCAGTTTTGGCAATAGGTTTATATCTGATTTCATAGTCGACCCAATGACTGTGAGGTGCCCAGGTCCTGTGGCTACAATACAAGCCCAAAATCATCAGGCCTCCACCAGCATGTGTAACTTTTGGTATGAGGTGTTTATGCTGAAATGCTCTTCCGGCCAAACATCTGCACTTTGGTCTCGTCTATTCAAGGGACAGTGTTCTAGAAGTCTTATGGTTTGCTCAGATGCAAGACCAGCAAACTGCCAAAACTCTTATAGAGGTGCTCACACTTGCTGATGATCAGTTAATCAAAGGTATTTGATCAGCAGTGCCGGACCTTACCCTCTTTATTCTTATGCATTCTGGCCTAGTTTTTGTTAAATAAATGAAACGGTGTGATATGTCATGTGTAGTTGTCCATTCTGAGGTTTTCTTTTCCAAATTTTAAGACCAGATTATTTTTATTATGTCCTGATACAGAAAACCATGGAATTCAATAGGGTGTTCTTTCTTTTTCATATGACTGTATATATATTTTTTATAATAGACCAAATTCAGGTAAATATGTCTACATTCTGCAATATTAGGGACTGTAGGCCAAAGGACACATTACCAGACATTAGCTGAAGTAGGTCACATGTAATCAAGTGATAAAATAGTAATGTTCATGCAGACTATGCCAAAATATCTGAATCCATATGCCAGAAATTTGTATTCCGGTCTCTATCAGATCCTGTCAGAAGGTATTTGTTTTGTCTGATACCCAAAACCAGTTACTAAAAATGTATTGTTTGCGTGGTACACAAAACTGTAGCTACTAACTAAATGTCTTCTGTCAGCCTGAGAGGGAAGCAGAAAACGAAGTAATGATTATAAAAATTGAGCAGGGTCTGGTGAATCTTGGGTTACATATGTTTCAATGCTTAGACTTTGTCTGGACTTCATCTGACCAGCACGAAGTTTTAAATCATTGGAAAATTACTGCTTTACAACATAATCATGTGGCATTAAAAACCTTGAAATGGAAACATTCTCTCATCTCTAACTGTTGAAGACAAATGTCCCTTAAAACCACATAATCATCAGACTAAACAACAATGAAAACACTAAAAGAGCAGGGAAAATAATCTTTAGAATCTTTAGATCCTTCAGTATGGGGCGGAATGCATCAAAATTCATTTTATTGGTTCATTAAATTTTTAGCAAAAACAAGCAATAACATTTGCTGTTTTCCTTGCAGCATTTCTGTGGCATCATGGGGGTTAACGGACTTACAAGTTTTGTGGAAGGAAATCGTCAGTTCTTCACAGATATGAGACTGCGAGACTGCCGCCTTGTGATTGATGGGTGTAGTTTGTATTTTCAATTATATTTCAACTCTGGGTTGGATCAAGCACGGGGTGGAGACTACGAGACGTTTGTGGTAAGGGTTCAACAGTTTTTTGCAGCACTTTCAGAATGTGCTGTGCAGCCGTTTGTTGTGCTAGATGGCGGTATGGACCAGACCGACAAGAAGTTCAAGACACTACAGGAAAGAGCCCAAAGCAAAATCCGAAAGGCTCACGCTCTTTCCCGAGGTTCTAACGGTTCTGTTCTCCCTCTGCTTGCACGTGAAGTCTTCATACAGGTCCTTTCAGAGCTTGGCGTACTTTTAGTTCAATGTATTTCCGAAGCTGATTTTGAAATTGCCTCTCTTGCGAAACACTGGGGTTGTCCAGTTCTGACCAACGACAGTGACTTCTACATCTTCGACCTCAAAGGTGGCTACTTACCTTTTTCATTCTTCCAATGGAATAACATCCGCGGTAAGGCCATGGAACGCTACATCCCTGCACGCAATTTCACCGTGGACCGCTTCTGCTCGCATCTCAATGGCATGAACAAGCAGCTCCTCCCTCTATTTGCTGTTGTCATCGGGAACGACTACACACCTGCTAAACTAACTGAGATTTTCTTCAGCCGTGTGGAGCTTGAAAGAGTACCATCTGGTCGGATGTATGGATGTAGTTCCAGTCCTCGAATCGAGGGCTTTTTGCTCTGGCTGTCTCAGTTTACCAGCCCAGCAGATGCTCTGGAGGAAGTCCTGGAGATTTTGGGTGAACAACGGAAAGGAAACTTACGTACGCAGCTCTCCGCAGGAATGCAGGACTACCAGCTTCCTCAGAGAAGCAGTTTGGCTCAATACTTCTCAAGTCCCCAACCAGCACTTCCAGATGCCCATGGGCTCCCAGCAGCACTGGTTTCTCAACCCGAATGGCTTTTAAGGATGGTTGCATCAGGTAAGCTGTCGTCCTTTGTCTTGGATGTGCTTGTACACCAGAAGGTTCTGTTAGTTGCTCAGGTGGAGAATAGTAACCTGCCTAGCAGTCATACAACCTCATTGAGCATCCGAAAAACTATCTACAGCCTTCTGCTTGTAAAGGCAAGTCAGGATAGTCAGACACCACAGGGAGTCAACCAGAGAGGAAGATCTCAGGGTAAAGGAGGACAACAGTCTGGCATCCCATGTGTTGATGAATATGACAGACAAGAATTGAATCTCAAGAAAAACACAGTGGAGGCTCACCGACCCAGCTGTGTGCCACAGCTTGATCTCGCAGCAATTGACAAGGTGAGAAACGATTCCTGCATGTAAATATTGTCTACATATATATTCCTCCAATTACCACTTGTTTTTTTTTTATTTAAGGCACCTACACAAATTAGGCTGCAAGTGTTGTTGGGAACACTTGGTGTGATGGACCATGTTTTACAGCCATTACCTCCTCACCTTTGCCTTCCAGTGTGTGTGACGTATTTCTGGATGAATAACTGTAAACCAAAGCCCAGTCAGCCTCTAATGCAGGCCATATTGTTGGGACTGGTGTACGGAGAACTCAACTGGAGAAGGGCCCATCTTAATGGTATCTCTGACCCCTTTTTTACTCATCATCTGTTGCAGGTGTTTGGTTTGCCACACAGAAAAAAATCAATTGAGAAACTGACCTAAATTTTAGAAAAAACTATTATGATATGAATGAACTTCACTTGCTTAACTTGACGTCTTCAGTTTTCAGAGCTTTAATCACCTTCAGTCATATTGTTTTGCTTTCTCTGTCATACAGACCCAGTATTTCGCAGCAAACCTTCTGCTTCTGTATGTCAGCGATTATCTCATCTGAGGGTCAATCCAGGACAAAGGAGGGGCCTAGATCTGGATGTGGCCCATTTGCTCAGCCAATGGCAGTCCTGTATGTGGGCAGCGATGTTCCTGAACCAGTTGCTGTGTTTCCCGTTACCTGAACCTCAATGTGCCGGGTAGGGTATGGCCATAAAATGATTCCAGTGAAATATTTCGTAGTTCTCATCTTATTCTCATCTCATTCTCTGCTTTGAACAAATTATCACCTCCTTCATTTATCACAGTATATGGGGGGGAAATACAGTAAAAATCATATTTTTATGTAATATCTTTAGCAAAATCAACCATATATATCTCAACTATATATATATATATATACTATATATAGATATATATATATATATATATAGATAATATATATATATATATATATATATATATAATATATATTATTCCGGAAACGTGCATGTCACATTCTTTAACGATTCTCTCTTGGCCATTTTAAAAGCGGCCAAGTTCCCAGACCTTCTGCCATCAGTCTGAAGGTCGGGCTACACGAGACTAATATATATATATATATATATATATATATATATATATATATATATATATATATATATATATATATATATATATATTTGATTATATATAATATATTTATTAGATTATATGAGCATCCGCTTTATATATCTGATTTAACTTGATCAGCACCCTCTTTGTTTATCAGGTTTACTAGGACTGCACAGAATTGATATGTGTTTTAAGTATATTATGTATATTTGTTATATCATATTATATTGCTCTCTGTGTTTCTCAAAGGGTTTTCAGTGGTACTCTGCTGCATGGTCTTGAGGCTGCAATAAGAGGGGGTCACCAGTGTGAGGCTCTGCTTGCAGGGGACGCTGTTGCTTGGCAGCTCTACTCCATCCTGCTAGAGGCATTGACAGGTCCTGCAGTATCAGCAACAGCAAGCAGGGGTCGAGCAGGGGGGCAGAGACAGGCTCAGCAAAGAGGGAGGGGCCAGGGGGGGAGAGGACGGGGCAATGAAAGGAGAGGGAGGGGCAATAGGGGAGGAAGGAGGGGCAACAGTAGCAGAGGAACGACGTCTTCAGACATTGCTGTTCACAACAGGTTTGCACTGTTGACCTCTGATGACTCTCAGCAGTGGTGGCCTTGAAATGGCAGCAGGAAATGATAGATTAGATTTGAAAGGTTAGTTCAGGAGAGGAGAATTAAGAATTTCAGAGATAGTTATGATTTTAACTATGTTCTTATGTGGCCTTTCACTTTATAATGTGGCTGTGGATGTGTCACTTCTCAGATGAGAGTAGCTTTTACCGACTTCATTTCAGGAAACACAAATTGTTTTATTTACTATGAAAATGTTTTACTATGAGAGCTGTTGTATATGCACTAGGTTAATATGCAATGAATCTGTTTTGCAGCTACATCATGAAAATGGTCTGTTTAATGTAGACTTTTATACTATTTAATTGAATGAACTTTTATGAAAAAGAATGTAGAATTTGTATATTATCTTGGGACCAATATTTTGTTGCCCCACTCCCTTTTTATAAAATATTTAATTGTGTGTAGTGTAATTTGCTAATATCATTTTTTAATAGGATCTGATTCCTTTTTTCTAATTAGGTAAAGCTTGATTATTGTGCCAAAGAGATGACAGCCAATGGTGTAGTCGTGACTGAATACAAAACTTCAGTGATATTCTGTTTCAAAACAGCATATAATCTGGGTTCCCCGCTGTTGCTCTCTGGAATTAACTGCAGACTGAAATTAAGTGGCAAATCATCAAGTGCAGTTTTACTGGAAAGTGTTATTGTGCTCTAGTAGATGTCAATCAAGGCACATCCTTACAAGAAACTTGTTTTAAGTTTCATATCTCTTGGCAGAAGTGAGTATTTTAGTGGGTAACTTATCATATATTGAAAGTAATGCTTATATTTCAGAGTATTTGTTTCTGAAATGTCTAATTGCGCTTAACCATGAAACGTTCTGTTGATGACTAAACAAGTTAAATAGTTACACACATTAACATTAACATGGCAAAACCAGAATACAAGCCAATTTTAATCTTGAGATGTTGAATGTAATGACTTCGCTCTTTGTCCTGGCATTTTAAGAATTGAATATGAATTATAATTCCTCTCTGAAAAAGAAGAAAAAAAAAAGAGATTATTATGTTCAAATGTGTTTGTATAACTTTAATAAATGTATTTGAAAATCAATTAAATTTGGGCTATATTCAGTAACATTTTGTATTTAATTTTTTTAGTTGTATTGCATATTTAATATATCACAGTAACTATAAGGTTTCAACAGTGATAATAATAAGTAATGCTTCTTGAGCAGCAAATCAACAGAATGATTTCTTAAGGATCATGTGACACTGCAGACTGGAGAAATCGAATTTGATGTTAAAAATTCAACTTTACAAGAATAAATTACATTTTAAAATATAAATTTAATAATATTTCACAATATTCCTGATTTTTCAGTATTTGTGAACAAATAAATGCAGCCTGTAGTGGACACAGACAAAACATTGTGCTAATGAGTTTACTTAGTTTTCTAGACACAATTTACAAATCAAGTGACCTGCGCCCTAATAAAATTCGGAAATTTTTTCACAATGAATTTTTAGACTGTGATGATCTTATGATTGATAGCTGCACCATTTTGTACAGTTTGTACCATTTTAAACAGTCGTTCTTGTCCTGAATTATATCTGTCAGTTCGTTGGCGTGTGGTATTAAGGGTATAGTGGTAGTATACGGGGGTCTAATCTTGGCATGAGGGGCTGGAGAGGGCGGATCAGATGTCAGATCCCTGACTGTTATAGCAGTCGCGCCTGGAGATTCCCGCAGACTCCGTGGGGAGCATTCTTACGACTTAATAACACAGCCACACTGACAGACAGCAGAAAATAGGGTGTGTGTGTGAGAAAACGAGAGAGCTGCTGGCATTTCAAACTGGATGGGAGAGGGCTCGAGCACAGGGGGCGGGCACCGGCTCAGATCTGTGTATTTTTGACACACTCACATAGGAACATGGCCATGAGCAGGATTGGGATACAGCTGCAGTTTCTGCTGCACTCGGTGTCAGCCTACCTTTCGCCGTACAATCTGGAAAATGTCCTCCCGATTCCTACAGGTATGAGAGCGCGAGCGCGTGAGGGAATATCAGTTTGTGATAATGAGAGCGTGTGGATTTTTGCGTACGTATGCAGCTTTTCATATAACTATACCGAGACACACAGATAGATGGATATACAGGTCAATGTATTACATATATTTCATATATATATATATATATATATATATATATATTATATATATATATATATATATATATATATATATATATATTTGAAATATATGTAATATATATATTAAAATTTCAATCGTATGTTACTCTTTACATTATATTTTACATGCAGTATAGGGCCCATACATTTTATATTATTTTCTCGATTTTTACAGATTTTTTTTTTAATTAATCATTTTCAGTTATATTATCAGCATAACAATTTGAATGAAAACTTGTGCAAAATCTGTAAATGTAAATTAACTTGTTGATAAGTGACCTAGAAACTGTGCAATTAAATGTCTTTATTCATTAAACTTCATAATATTTCTTACCCCACTGTTTATTTTGGACATTATTACATATATTTTATATGCATATTTGTATGCATGTATCTTTTATATAATGTATGCATGTATCTTTAATATGCAGGTGTGGATTTAGTTGCACATTGGGATTAAAAATGACCTTATTAAAAATACATAACATATTGAATGCTTGTTATTTCTATGTTTACATTGTCTGTGCTGTCGTGACATTTATAAAATGTATGCTTGGTAATTCATACAGTTAGCGTAGATCAGCTTGTGATTAGTTCATGTTCTATATTTCATCTTAAAGGTGTTGCATTATTTAAGTGATATTAAGTCTTGTTCAGATCTTATGTTGAATTCTATAGGCTATGTTGTCATTCATCCATACGTATCCATTCTCTACATGTATTTTTCATATAGTTTTTTAAAGCATTTCAGCTAAACTACTGTGTTTCTCCACAAGTATTTTTGCCAGTAAGATTATTGATTATTATTAATGTCTCTCTGTCTCGTCTGGTTGGTTTTGTGGTTTATTCTTTTAGGCCGGGATCCAAATGATATCTTGAAAAGATTTGACCCTTGTTGTCTGCTGACCCCGCCTCCCCCTCCTTTGTTCCCGCCCCCTCCTGGTGTCTGGAAAAGAGAGCCTGTGAGTGCCATAACATTAGTGTACATAATTCTAACAGCAGGAAATGACAGCATGTCTGTTAATCCACCATTTAACTGACCTTGCCTAGACCTTGCCTAGTCGTGTGGAGGGGACAAGAGTAAGAGAGGAGGATGGGGAGCAGGTGAAGGAATTCTGTGTGGTGGGACCACCAGGACCTCCTGGACCTATTGGACCACAGGTAAGGCACACAAAGAGTTAATGAAGTCCCTCCCCAGACAACTAAGTGAGATGGAGAACAAAATATATGAATGCATAGGTTTTACTTTGTTTTAGGGTCACATTGGCATCCCAGGGATGGAGGGACCCAAAGGAGACAAGGTAAGATGGTTTAACATCTGGTTACGAAGAATCAGGTGCTTATGGGTCTGTTCATTTTGAAGTCTTTTATAAAACTGAACTGTTCTTTTTTTCACTTTAGGGTGACATCGGAAGACCAGGGTCAAAGGTCAGATTCTCATCTTTGATCTTCTAAAGTATTTGTTCATTATTGTGCACCAAATGCATGCATAACTGTAATGATGGAAAGTCAGGGATGGCTTCCAGACTTCATAGAGCACATGGAGCAGAAATCTTGGTTCACACATCTTTTTTCATATCATTTCTGTCATATAAAATATCTCTGTGTATGACAAGGCAGGTTGCATTTTGCAGACCAGTATGCTGTTTATGACTTGCTCTCTTGGTGCATTTAATAGTGTTATAGGGTGTCAGGCCATGTGCTGTTTCATTGGCTGCAGTGCACTGCAGTTCTGCCCTGTAATATTACTTAGCGCTGAACTCAGACATTAATCTCAGTCCTGCACTGCTGCTCTCAGTCAAAACACACACAGCTATTTAATTGCACTGAACTCTTAAGCACCTCAAGCAAAAAGAGATTGAAGCACAGGACGTTTTACTGGAGACTGCAAACATAATTTTCTAAATCAGATTTTTTTTTTTTTTTGATTTCAATTAAAAATGTAAAAAAAAAAAAAAAAAAAAAAAAAACATTTACTTGAGAGCCACAACTGCATAAAATTAAACACTTATTATCAGAGAAAATATCTCTATCAGAGAAAAATGTTTGTGGAATAAATTCATTTTCATTTTATTTTTGTTTATTGTTGCCAATTTTTTTGTTAGGGAAATGTGAAAGGAAAATACAATTAATTCAAGATGGGCTCAGTAAGATTTTTTTTAAATTAGTCTCTTATAGTCACTAGTATTATAATATTAATAGCTAATATTATCTTCCAATAAATGTAGCTCTTTGGTAAACACTTATGTATTTTATTATAATGCAGGTGTTGCCTTTTAATGAATTGTTACTTATTTGTGTCTGTTACACTGATTTTACCATGATTTTACCTTGGGTATAGGCTTTTTTCTGCGCTTTACCTGTGATAAATTGCACAGCCTCTCATAGCTTATTACTTTATCTTACACGATTTTACCTCTCAAATTATATATACATGTATATACACACACACACACACGTATATATATATATATATATATATATATATATATATATATATATTATATATATATATATATATATATATATAGTATTTTATATAGTTATTTTAAAAAGTACAGATAGGGACTAGAAATAGATTCTAGTCTTAAATGCAAAAGAAGGAGAGTGTTTGAGCAAAGAACCTGGAACACACTCAAAAAGAGGCAGAAGGATTAGATGTATTAAAGGAATGAAGAGGACTGCTGAGAGGCAGGGATGCTGAGTTGGTGCTTTGTCTTTGATTAAAGCTGCTCTGTACACTCAGCACTTCAGCTGCACTGCCAGATCTGGCTGGGTTGTGTTTGAGGTGGGTGTATAAAAGCAATATTTCTTCTCCCTGTTATTGTAGGGTCATAATGGGCATCTGGGTCTGCCTGGGAAACCAGGTTCTTCAGGGCTGCCCGGCCCAGAGGGACCTAAGGTGGGTGAGTTTTACTACCGCTTACCATCTGATCCATGTAGTCCCGCCACATACTGCACTAACATAATTAAAGGGATAGTTCACCCAAAAATGAAATTCTGTCATAATTACTCACCCTCATGTCATTCCAAACCCGTAAGACCTTTAGACAAAAGGGAACTGGAGCGCTGCTGGTATCCCTTGTATCCTCTGGTGCTCATGGAAGGGTAAACTGTTCATGAAAAAGAATTTGGAAAAAATCCAGGTCCAGGCACTCAGTAGGATGCAAAAGTTGAAAAGCCTTTATTATTTAAAAGGGCTAAAGCATAAAACACCAATGCGTATCGGCCCACTGGCCTTCTGACACCCTGATGAAGGCCAGTGGGCCAGTATGCGTTGGTGTTTTATGCTATAGCCCTTTTAAATAATAAAGGCTTTTCAACTTTTGCACCCGTAAGACCTTTGTTCATCTTCAGGACACAAATTAAAATATCTGGATGAAATCTGAGAGCTTTTTGTCCTTGCATAGACAGCAATGTCATTCCCACATTCAAGTCTCAGAAAAGTAGTAAAGACATTGTTAAAATTTATTTTACTTAATTAATGACAGAATTTTCATTTTTGGGTGAACTATCCCTATAAGCTGACAAGACATCTGTTATCACTGTATCAAGTGTCTGGTCTTCATCGTTATTGTTACTATAACAAAGTAAATGCCAAGCCTGAGATCCAGTGTCCCTCTTGACTGATGCCTCTTCCATCAAGAGAAATGGACCCAAATGGATCTAAAAATAGCTCATTAGAGCCTATTTGACTGTTTATATATGACCTCATTGGCAGGGAGAGAAAGGAGACCCAGGGCTGATGGGAAGGCCAGGAATGAGGGGATCACCTGGACCTAAAGTGAGTCACGTTCTCCAGGTGTAACTGGAGTTGAAGTAATGTTGTGCCTTCATTTTTATTTCCTAAATAACATTTTATGTCTTCTCTTAATGAGAATAGGTTGATAATAATTGTCTTCTCTGTTCAATTAGGGTTTGCCAGGCCATAAGGGTGAGAAGGTACTGTATGTTTGTTAAAATCAGCCTAAATGTTTCTTTCCCTTTGTAAAGTTATGGGACTGAACTTTATATTACATAACTCACTGTACATAATGTTATGGTTTCAGGGAGCACGGGGGGATTCTGGACCTGCAGGTCCAAAAGGAGACAAGGTTAGAGACTAGAAATCGGTTTCTAGACATTTGGGTTCCTTATTAATGGTGTTTCCCCTAGAAAAAGCAACATGCTAAAATTCTTGGAAAACGCTATCAACCTCCTACACAGAAAACCCTAGTAGCAACATGCTTAAAATGAATGAATTGAATATGTAGAATTGAAATGTAGGCACTCAATCATATTCACTTGTGTATCTGGTCTGCTCACTTTAGGGAGCAAATGGACTGTCTGGGATGCTGGGACAGAAGGTATGATGTGACATTTTAACCATTAAAATCGATATCATGCATGTAACGCTAATATGTTTTGGATGTCACTGATCTGACTCGCTCCTTCTCTCTGAACCTCCCCCTCGTCACTCCCCCAGGGTGAAATGGGACCCAAGGGTGAACCTGGCATCCCAGGGAAACGTGGCCCTACAGGCCGACCAGGCAAGAGAGGCAAACAGGTGAGGACACGCAGTATTCTGCTCTACATCAGAGCTCCAGTCTGTTTTGATACTGAGACCTTAAGTCTCTAAGTGATGATAAGGGAGTGGATTATTGGCAGAAGAAGCTGTGGGCATATTTAAAACCCGCATACTCACACGGTTAACCTGTTCGCCCAGTCAGGGGGTCAGTCTGTGGCTGAGTGTGTGTGTGTGTGTGTGTGCCATTTCGTAAGTAACCTAAGGAGCTGAAAATCTCACCGTGCTGGTAGCTGGATTTGGACCAGCAGGGCCTCTGATGTTGGGTCCAGCCCTGCTGTTCATGTTTCAAGCTCTTGTATTACACTGCGGATAGGCACTTCCTGGGAATGTCTTAACTAACTGCTGGGAAATACCAGGACTGTTACTGTAGGCTGTACCCAGCAAAGATTCCTACTATCAATCAGCTCAGCGGTGTGACACATACACATTTAAGGTTCCTTAGATCACTGCACAGGCATCGGACTTGAATGACATTTCAGCACCTACAACTAGTTTGATGCATTGAATTTGTATATATATATATATAAACACAACTGTGTAAAAGTTTGGGGTCAGTAATATTTTTTAATACTTTCATTCAGCAAAGATGGCTTGAATTGATCAAAAGTGACTTTAAGGACATTTATTATTGTTACAAAAGAATTCTATTTCAAATGCCAATTCAAAAAATCCTGAATAAAAATATAACAGTTTACACAAAAAATTGTAAACAGCACAACTATTTTATATTAATTACAAGAAATGCTTTTTGAGCACTAAATCAGCATATTATAATGGTTTCTGAAGGATCATGTGACACTGAAGACTAGAGTAATGACTGCTGAAAACTCAGCTTTGCCGTCACAGGAAAAATACTGTTTAAAATGTTTTAAATACCTTTATAATAATATTACACAATAGTACTATTACTGCAATTTTGATCAAATAAATGCAGCCTTGGTGAGCATAAGAACATAAACTTTTATCTGTACTGTATATGTATATAAACTTTATACATGTTAATATTGATGAGGTTTTATTGGTGTAGATAAGTCAATGGGTTTAGTTCAATTATTTATGCATTCTGGCATAGGGGCCTGATGGAGACAGAGGTTTTACAGGGCCAGTGGGTCCCACTGGTCCACCTGGACCCAGGGGCCACCCAGGACCTCCAGGGGTACCTGCATCAGGTGAGATAACATATATGCAGACTATTTATTTCTGAATCACCTATGAGGATGTGTGCAGATCTGAAGGTTTTGAACGTTCTGGTCTTTTAAGCAGAGTTTTTGATAAGTCGGCCAGTGCATTTCTGTTCTAGCTTAACAGCGATGTCTAATAAAATCGAAATGCTTTTGTTTGTTGGTATGTCATGATGATCAGGGCTGTTTGTAGTTGGCGAAAAAGGTGAGAAGGGATTGCCCGGTCCTCCTGGAGTCTGCCACTGCAGCTTGCCTTCTCTCAGTCCACCCAGTGCCCAGTTACAACACCGTAACAAATATGACAAAGTTCCAGCGGTAAGACACACACTCTCAATGCTGAGGACTTCCCAATTACTTATATAGATTATATATGATAATGTGAATGTTACTTCTGTAATGATATTCAGTAAGAAACTTGATTTGATCTATTTGCACTACATACCAGAATGGATCACTAAACTAAACTAAATACAAGTTAGCAAAGTTAGTAAAAGGTAAATGATAAATAGCAAATGTAAAATAATTGAATGTAAATAATAAAGAGACCATGCCCCATTCCACTGCCTGCTGTTTTCATTGTGCGGAACTCTAGATGATTTTAGGTTTTATTATTATTCTGGGTAACCCAGTCAACAAGCCAAATTTGACATAAAATCAAATTGAATTTGTGTGTTTATAATGGAATCAATAAGCCTGTTTGTTCAGTGTTTATATCTGCTTCTTGATCAGTTTGTGTTTCCCGGTCAGATATTCGTTGTGGGCAGTGAGGAAGAGCTAAAAGGTCTCCAGGAAGATAACGCACTTGCTTTCAGGAAGGATCTGAGGTCTCTTTACTTCAGAGATGAAAATGGATGGAAGCCCATTCAGGTACAGCGTCATTTTGAATACACTGCTATGGAACATGTAGCCATACTAGTATTTTGGGAACAAGAGCATGTTATTTGTATTTTAGCTGATGCCGTTCCAGGCGACTGAGAGGATGAGGGAAGGGAATGGAGTCTGTGGTGATGGAGAGGTGCAGGAACTCAACGGGGAAGAATGCGACGACGGAAACAAGGTTGTTACGGATGACTGCGTAGGTGAGTCACATGATCACAGAGACAACCACATTCTGAATATATGAAAATGCCAAAACAAAATTAATTATTGGTAAATTTATCGTGTTTTGAGGAATATTCAGATTTATACAGAAAATCAGGACATTTTCTTGGATTAGTCTGTTGGTCATTCATTAGTCTTATCAGTCCTCTTTCTCTTCACTCTTCACTCACTCCACCTCTGTCTCTTTCCCGTTCTTTATCTCTGTCTCTGTGTGTAGGCTGTAAAAAGGCATACTGCGGCGATGGATATCGTAATGAGGGTGTAGAGGAGTGTGACGGGAAAGACTTTGGCTACCAGACCTGCAAATCATATCTGCCTGGGTAAGCACACCACACCACAACCACACTGACACACATTCATGTGCATATTTAAAATGGTTGGATTTGGGTAGACTTTTTTGTAATCAACAGCAATGTGAAGCTGAACTTTATTATTATTATTGTTTAATTATTTTATATTTAATTATTATTATTTTAATATGTAATTATATTGAATTGTAATATTAAAAAAAAAAAAACACGTAATCTTTTTGCCTTCACTAATTTATTTTACTTGGCCCTGGGTGTAACTATAAAAAAATTAAAAGTACAAATATTTCTTAAATAATACGATATATCATAATATTTAATAACAGCAGTATGCATGTCAATTATAGAAAAGCAAAATCCTTTTAAAATAGTTTAAGATGGAGTACGGCATATCACGTAGTGTAATTTTAATTATTTATTTTTTTAATGATTTTTATTTAAATGTTTGATAATAATTTATTTAATTTTTATTTAAATTTATTTTTTATAATAATTTTAATTTTTTATATAATGTTTAATATCTTTTTATAACATATATTTTTAATAACACTTTATCTTTTTGCATTCACTAATTTATTTTACATGGTCCAGGGTGTAACTATAAAATTAAAAGTACAAATATGTCTAATAACAGCAGTATGCATATCAATTATAGAAAAGCAAAATCCTTTTAAAATAGTTTTAGATGGAGTACAGCCTGTCATGCCACGGGACATGTCAGCCTCCAAAAAGTATTTAATGTCAACACCCAATATGATGGATGTTTAAGGTCTCTCTGATCTTTTTGTACAAATAGCACCTTTGGGCAGCTCAGGTGCACAGACTCCTGTTTCATCGACTCAACCGGCTGTAAATACAGGACCTGAGGCCTACAGAAGTCACACATTCACACTGACACACACACAGATATGAGGGAGAGCCTGCTGAGATCAAAAGTATTAAGCAGATGATCTGAGAGGATTTGGCTGTTTCTGTCTTCATCGCCTCCCTCACACTCCAGACACATGCACGTTATAAGGTTCAACTCAGCGGGTATGGTACTATTTGTAGTACTGCTTGTTGGTGCTGCTAGTATGTTTTGAATGGCAGCTGAGCTTGTGGATGAATGTTTTAGGAGTTGTGTAATGAAAAGACATTATGATTTAAATGAATGTATAATATGTTAATATATAACTTATTTATTTGTTTGGTATTGCAAATGCATGATTAGGTCTTTGCATGTTTCTGTATGTGTATTATGATCTTGTTCCCAAGAGACAAAGCAATATTTTGCTGGAATGTGCCTTGTAAAGCATGTACTCTAAAAACAGGTATTTATTGTATTTTAAAATATTTTTATTTATTGAACCAAACTTTTATGAAAACACAGCTAATAATTCTCTGCTTGATTATTTATTACAGAAACAAGTATGTTGTAATGTTTATTTGGGTTAAATGATGATGAGAGCAATAAATTGCAAGCATGTCCAGTGGGTGGCACTGTTTCCCAGTGTCTCACATGTGTCCTTCCTCTTGATTCAGAGCTTTAAAGGGATACTCCACCCTAAAATGAAAATTTTGTCGTTATTCACTTACCCCTATGTCGTTCCAAACCCGTAAAAGCGTCATTCATCTTCGGAACACAATTTAAGATATTTTGGATTAAAACCGGGAGGCCTGTGACTGTCCCATAGACTGCCAAGTAAATAACACTGTCAAGGTCCAGAAAAGTATGAAAGACATCGTCAGAATACTCCATCTGCCATCAGTGGTTCAACCGTAACATTATGAAGCGACGAGAATACCTTTTGTAAGTGAACAAAACAAAAATAACGACTTTATTCAACAATTCCTTTGTCAACAGTCTCCTCTGTGTCTCTCCATATCACCGTATGCTGTGTATGCTCTTCTGCATCAGCCGCGCCACAAGGATGCGCTGTTTTCTTTCAAATCAAAGCTAAATTAACATAGAAACAGCGCTTCCTTGTGGTGCGGTATTCTCGTCGCTTCATAATGTTACAGTTGAATCACTGATGGCAGATGGACTATTGATATCTTTCATACTTTTCTGGACCTTGACACTGTTATTTATTTGGCAGTCTATGGGACAGTCACAGGCCTCCCAGTTTTCATCCAAAATATCTTAAATTGTGTTCCTAAGACGAACGAAGCTTTTATGGGTTTGGAATGACATGGAGGTAAGTGATTAATGACAAAATTTTCATTTTGGGGTTTAATATCCCTTTAATACAGCATTTCATACTGGCACAGATTTCAAATACAGATAGATTTAAAAATGAATCATAGAATGAGGAAAAACAAAGAATATTTTTTCTTTTGGTCTATTAGAAAGTCTTGATTTGATGAGTTAGATGAAGAGTTAGTAACAAAGGGCTCCAGCAGCCAGAAGAATCAAAAACAGGAAATTATTGTCTAATAAACTCTCTTGTTAGTTTTAGAAATGTAACTTAATTTACTTTTCCATTTATAGTTTCATCCATTTCACCCATTTATTCTGTTCACCTTAAGCCTGAAACATGGCTTCACTCTTACTGGTTAACTTTCTTCCCTTTTACAAAAACTGAAACAGTAATGCCTGCAAGACTTCTCTAATCTGTATGCACAGATTTTCCTTTTTCCATATTTTGTTAAGCCATGTTTTAATCAACATTTATTTCTCATTTTATTCTGTTAGTAGTCTAATAATTTGCCCTTTTAGTCCATTCAGGGTATGTTAAAAGCTGAAAGGATAATTAATAAAAGCCTTGTATGGTATGTTAAGCAAAATTATTAGGCATAATATATTTGTTCCAGAAACATATTAAATGTTAAAACACTTATTATTGACAAGAAAATGTATTATATAGGTAAACACTTTTGATAAGAATCAGGGGTTTTAACATGGCTGCAGCTAAAATAAGGAAACTCTTTCTTGAAATGTGGATGACAAAAAAAAAAAAAAAAAAAAAAAATTTACATCAAACTAGAATGTTTTCACAGATAATGCAGTTGTGATTGATAAAGTGTTGCTTGAGTGAGTTGATTTGACCTACAGATTTGGCTGCTGTTCTTCACTGACGATGAGGATGAGGCTTAAAATATGTCCTGCAAAAGGTTAGCACCAAACTTCATATTGTCCCATTTCATCTTAAATGAGTCCTCATGGCAGGAGGTTGTGGGTTGACTGTGAAAACAAAACAGGAAGAGTTCGTTTTCAATAAGACAGGTAATTCCAGAGTTAGTTTCAGTGTTTCCTTGTTTTTAAATTAAACCAGTCAACTGAGGAATTGATAAAACTATTTATTTTCAGTTTTGTATGCACAATTGTTTCATCTTGGATCTGATAATAACTGGATCCTGAAACAAACTGTTTACACTGAAACAGAGACTTGTAGACAGTATACACCACCATTCAAATGTTTGCGGTTGGTAAGATGCTTTCAGTCTGTATTACCAAGTCACCAAGTCTGTATTATTAAAAAACAAATTATAATTATATTAATTATTAATAAAAAGTTTGGAATAAAGTTCATCACTGTGTGAGCATCATAAGACTATATACTTAAAAAGGTGTTAATATGCAGATTTTTTGCTTTAAAATCAAACACATTGATACCAAATATACAGGTGCTGGTCATATAATTAGAATATCATCAAAAAGTTGATTTATTTCACTAATTCCATTCAAAAAGTGAAACTTGTATATTATATTCATTCATTACACACAGACTGATATATTTCAAATGTTAATTTCATTTAATTTTGATGATTATAACTGACAACTAAGGAAAATCCCTAATGCAGTATCTCAGAAAATTAGAATACTGTGAAAAGGTTCAATATTGAAGACACCTGGTGCCACACTCTAATCAGCTAATTAACTCAAAACACCTGCAAAGGCCTTTAAAATGGTCTCTCAGTCTAGTTCTGTAGGTTACACAATCATGGGGAAGACTGCTGACTTGACAGTTGTCCAAAACACGACCACTGACACCTTGCACAAGGAGGACAAGACACAAAAGGTCATTGCAAAAGAGGCTGGCTGTTCACAGAGCTCTGTGTCCAAGCACATTAATAGAGAGGCAAAGGGAAGGAAAATATGTGGTAGAAAAAAAAGTGTACAAGCAATAGGGATAACAGCACCCTGGAGAGGATTGTGAAACAAAACCCATTCAAAAATGTGGGGGAGATTCACAAAGAGTGGACTGCAGTTGGAGTCAGTGCTTCAAGAACCACTACGCACAGACATATGCAAGACATGGGTTTCAGCTGTCGCATTCCTTGTGTCAAGCCACTCTTGAACAACAGACAGAGTCAGAAGCGTCTCGCTTCAAAAAGGACTGGACTGCTGCTGAGTGGTCCAAAGTTATGTCCTCTGATGAAAGTAAACTTTGCATTTCTTTTGGAAATCGGGGTCCCAGAGTCTGGAGGAAGAGAGGAGAGGCACACAATCCACGTTGCTTGAGGTCCAGTGTAAAGTTTCCACAGTCAGTGATGGTTTGCGGTGTCATGTCATCTGCTGTGTTGGTCCACTGTGTTTTCTTAGGTCCAAGGTCAACGCAGCCGTATACCAGGAAGTTTTAGTGCACTTCATGCTTCCTGCTGCTGACCTAACTTTATGGAGATGCAAATTTCATTTTCCAACAGGACTTGGCACCTGCACACAGTGCCAAAGCTTCCAGTACCTGGTTTAAGGACCATGGTATCCCTGTTCTTAATTGGCCAGCAAACTTGCCTGACCTTAACCCCATAGAAAATCTATGGGGTATTGTGAAGAGGAAGATGCGATATGCCAGACCCAAGAATGCAGAAGAGCTGAAGGCCACTATCAGAGCAACCTGGGCTCTCATAACACATGAGCAGTGCCACAGACTGATCGACTCCATGCCACGCCGCATTGCTGCAGTAATTCAGGCAAAAGGAGCCCCAACTAAATATTGAGTGCTGTACATGCTCATACTTTTCATGTTCACACTTTTCAGCTGGCCAAGATTTCTAAAAATCCTTTCCTTGTATTGGTCTTAAGTAATATTCTAATTTTCTGAGATACTGAATTTGGGATTTTCCTTAGTTGTCAGTTATTATCATCAAAATTAAAAGAAATAAACATTTGAAATATATCAGTCTGTGTTTAATGAATGAATATAATATACAAGTTTCACTTTTTGAATGGAATTAGTGAAATAATTCAACTTTTTGATGATATTCTAATTATATGACCAGCACCTGTATTCAGGAATTGTTATGAAAACTTCCCTCATCCTATTATCACTTGCTTTTTTGCCACTCTAATTTTAGGCTACTTTATACATGTAGCCAATATTAGAATTGTATAAATATTTTTAAAAATAAATAAAACAAATAAGATCATCTGCCTCAAGCCTGTCTAAATGAACAGAGGCAACATTGAGAGCACTGTCACTGAACAGAAACTTCACCTTTCCTCACATACGCTCTCACATACAAAGAGGTTGTTGTACCTCTGTTTTCCTTGCTGGGGTAGGTACGTGGGAAGGGCCTGAACTCTTCAGGAGGGGGGAAGTCCTCAATAGGATGGAAGTGAAATTTCGATTCAAAGTCATCTGGAAAGAAGACAAAGAAAGGGAAAAAAATTCTATGTTAAATTGAAGTGTTTGTATATGTGCAATCACAAACATACAAATACACATGCAGAAAATCACATTGTCACAGCAGTTCATTTCTAGTGTAACTGCTTGTTGTTGTTCATCACATGGTAATAATAGCCCATTTAGACCTTTAGCTTCATCACCAATGACAGCCTGCAGTCTCACCTAAGCTGTGCAGGTGTCCGTTGCGTACTAAGCTGGGCGGAGCTGACAGTGGGAGAGGAGGAGGGGGTGGGATCCTACTGGAGAGTTCAGTGTTAGGAGACCGAGCAGGAGGAGCAGGGGGTGGAGCCATCCTTGGAGCACCTGTCAATCCAAAAATCTTAATAAATGACTGACTAGTTCATCTCATATGAGTTTTTCTTATAATATTTATACATAATATTTACCATTCAAAAGTACTTTATAACACTTATAAAGTCCCATTAGTTAATATTAACTAAGATTAATCAATGCTTCTGAAGTATTTTTCAACGTTAGTTTATTTTAACTCATGTAGTTAACTCATGTTAGCAGATGTAATCTTGTATTATTGTACAGTAATTGCACTTTTAAAAAAATATTCAGCAAGGATGCATTAAATTGATCAGAAGTGACAGTTAAGACATTTATAATGTTACAAATACTTCTATTTAAGTAAATACTGTTCTTTTAAACTTTCTATTCATCTGTGAATCCTTATTTTTTTAAAAAAAACACATTCCACATAAATATTAAGCAGTACAACTGTCTTCAACATTAATAATAATATTTCTTGCAGCAGCAAATCAGCATGTTAGAATGATTTCTGAAGGATTATGTGACACTGAAGACTGGATTAATGGCTGCTGAAAAATCAGCTTTGCCATCACAGGAATAAACTAGATTTTCAAAATATATTAACATTTTAATATATAATAGTCATATACCTGCAAAACGTGGCACTGCAGGGGGTCGTCTACTGGGGGCGGTACAGGGGTAAGACGGTGGCAAAGGTGGTACGCTGGGCCTGTATGTGGGTGAAGGCATGGGAGGTACTTTCTGAGGTAGCGGAGGTGGTGCTGCGGAGGGGTGGCTGCATGCAAATGAAGCAGGAAGAGGAGGAGGAGGTGGGGGAGGAGGCCCTAAAGGACTGTCCTTCATTTCTAATGGCTCCGGAGAAGGGGGCGGAGGGAAGAAGACTCCAGATGATCTGTTAGAGAGTGAGGACGGAGGTGGTGGAGGAGGAGGTGGAGGGTAGAAGACCCCAGATGACCTATCAGGGAGAGAGGATGGAGGGACTGATGGAGGAGGTGGAGGGGGTGGAGGATAAAAGACCCCAGATGACCTGTCAGGTAGTGAGGACAGAGGGATTGATGGAGGCGGTGGAGGAGGCAGAGGGTAGAAGACCCCAGACGATCTGTCAGGATGGGAGAACGCAGGGACAGAGGGAGGCAGTGGAGGAGGTGGAGTCGTAGGCATGGGAATGGAGTGTGATTGGACGGGTAACCAAGTGGGTTTGGCTGTTTGAGGAGGAGGGGGTGGGGGCAGGCAGGTGGGGAGAGGAGGGTGTCTGTTATTGGGCCGCTCCTGAGGAGGAGGAGGAGGTGGAGGGGCAAAGGAAGGAGTAGAGGACAGTTTGAAAGAAGGATGTGAAGTTTGGCTTGGGGAGGGAGGGGCTGTGTATGAGGAAATAGGCCGAGTTTTAGAAAGTGAGGAGGCTCTTTCCAAAGGTTTGTGGGAGGGGGAAAGATCAGGGGCGCTTCCTCTGAACCCGTCTCCCTGTGATGGAGGGTTCCAGAGAGGCTGCTTCAGGCTGGCGGTGGAGCCGGAGCGAGACACTGAAACACAAACAAGCCATATCAGAAAGTCATTCAAAAATGGTCCAGCACTGAAAAAAATACAAAGCATAAGAATAACCAGATCTGACTTCAATACCCGGGTTGTGATGTGGCTGCTTGTCTCTTTGTCCGACTGGTTTGAGTACAGGAAATCCCCCAGCAAATAGTCCACCCAGAGTTGGACCCACTGCAGATGGAGCAGATCCTGCTGTGTTTGTAGAGTTTCCAGGAGCAACATTTCTTCCAGTGTCATCCACACGGTTCACTTTAGGTTCTGCAAATACACACATTATCATTATGCTTACTGTGATTTCACAAAGTAGATCATGTTCCTGGAACACTCTGCAATACACCAATCAGAATTTAGGGTTAGATTTAGTCTTAAGGCTAAAGTTTTTTTTTTTTTTTTTTTTGTTATAAACCTAAAATTTTAATCTGATTTTATGGTTAGCATTAATGTAAAAATATGACTACAGTATATATTATACATATACAGTCAGGTCCGGACTTTATACACCACTACAATGGATTTGAAATAAAACAATCAAGATGCAACTGAAGTGCAGACTTTAAAGGGATACTCCACCCCAAAATGAAAAATTAGTCATTAATCACTTACCCCCATGTCATTCCAAACCTGTCAAAGCTCTGTTTGTCTTTGGAACACAATTTATGATATTTTGGATGAAAACCAGGAGGCCTGTGACTGTCCCATAGACTTCCAAGTAAATAACAGTGTCAAGGTCCATAAAAGGTCTCCTCTGTGTCTCTCCATATCACTGTATGTTGCGTATGCTCTTCTGTATCATCCGCGCCACAAGGATGTGCTGTTTCTATGTGTATTTAGCTTTGATTTGAAAAAAAATCCTTGTGGCGTGGCTGATGCAGAAGAGCATATGGTGATATGGAGAGACACAGAGGAGACTGCTGACAAAGGAATTTTTGAATAAAGTCGCTATTTTTGTTTTCTTCGCTTACAAAAAGTGTTCCCGTCGCTTCATATAACCCAGATTGCACGTCTGATGGCAGATGGAGTATTCTGACGACGACTTTCATACCTTTTATGGACCTTGACACTGTTATTTACTTGTCTATGGGACAGTCACAGGCCTCCCGGTTTTCATCCAAAATATCTTAGATTGTCTTCCGAAGATGAATGGATCTTTTACGGGTTTGAAAACGACATGGGGGTAAGTGATTAATGACAAAATTTTCATTTTGGGGTGGAGTATCCCTTTAAGCTTTAATTTAAGGGGTTGAACAAAAATATTACATAAAATGCTTAGGAATTACAACCATTTTTATATACAGCCCCCCCCCCCATTTTCAGTTAAAATGTAATTAGACAAATAAATGTAATAATAAATAAAATGTTAATTTTTAATATTTTGTTGAGAATCCTTTGCAGGCAATGACTGCCTTTAGTCTGCAACTCATGGGCATCACCAGATACTGGGTTTCCTCCTTTGTGATGCTTTACCAGACCTTTACTGGAGCTGACTTCAGTTGTTGTTTGTTTTTTGGGTCTTTCTGCCTTTAGTTTTGTCTTCAGCAAGTGAAATGAATGCTCAGTCGGGTTGAAGGATTTAAGTTATAAACTATATTTGCAAACTAAAATACATTTTCAATACCTAGTTTTCGTCTTAATAGCTCCTGTTATAAAAATATCATTTTCCAGGACCAGCAAAATATAATGCCCAAGAGCATCCTACTTTCAATCACATAAGGCAAGCAGACCTCAAGACAAAGAGTGATGTATAAACAGGAAATGTAAACTGAAGTGAGACAATAACTTTTTAATGAACATGGCATGTCCTGAGCACAGAGAATACTGCTGTCCGTAGTAATAATGAGGAAGATGAGGAGCATTGTCACCCCACACTTTCTGTGTGATCCTCACTCCAGCACTTCTTGAGGTCTTGGCCCTTTATCTGCCGCAGTGCATTTCCATATACAGATAGAAAGCCTATGTGTCTTAGTGTGCACATGAGTGCTTTGAAGTGTGAGAACCCAATGGCTATGGACCTCGAGTTCAAATATAGCTCTGCCAATAATAAGTCCATACAACTTATCAGTCATTCAGACTTTCTCTGACGGCTGGTTTTCTCCTCATACTTATTCTTTTGTACTGTTTCTCAAACTCCTTCAGTTTCATTTTCACGAGAGAGTAATGTAATACAGGTTCTCATGCTGACACGACACTCTCATTCTCAATAAACAATCGTTGAAAATGCAATGCTTGTAGCTCTGGTTACATTAATCAACAACATTCCATTGTTGCCATCATACAGCAGATACAAATTTCGGTGCCAAATCAGATAATCAGGACATGAACCTGAAATAGTATCACTTTAGTATACATATTTCCCAAGCTTGCAAACAGATAGATTGTTGCTAGGTGACTCATTTCACCTGATCAGTGTTAAAGAATTGAGTTTACTTTATTAAATTTAATTTTGACTTACTGTCAAGGAATGGTGTGCTTCGGTCATTGACCTGTGTGACCTTTTTCAGCCTCGTCCCCTTCTGAATGTCAGAAAGGAGTGCACTGCGACCTCCACCCTCAGAACGCTGGATTTTAGGAGGGTCTGTCCGTGACTAAAAGAAAGAGTGAAAAATTGCAACTTTCTTAATGATATGCAGTTCTAATGAGTTTCACTGTGCCATTAGTTTTCTCCAGTATGGTTTTTACTGCAGTATCTATGATATACCAAAACAAAACTCAAACTGGCCAAAAAATTGGTCTAATCTAATTAGGCACTGAATTCTAAAATGACTTCATGGTATGGACATTTTTAAACACCTACTTTTGTGTTTTACAGAAGAAAAAAAAAGTCATACAGGTTTAAAATGGTGAGTTAATGATTCATAATGTTCATTACAGGGTAAACTATCCCTTTAATGTTGGTTTTAAATGTTTTCAAAGATGTCATTTGTGTGCACATGCATTCAAACAGAAAGCCAAATCTGAACATGTGACACCTGTGCTGTATATGCCTCTGAGTGTAATTTTATCTCTAATTAATAATGCACATCTAACCAGGTGGTTGCCAGGAGGAACTGCTTGACGGAAACAAAGAGAAAGAGACAGAGAGAGAAAGCAACAGACAGATGGCAAAAAAGAGCCATTATACACACATTCTGATGAACTATATTATAATAATAGCTATCTGTGAATGTGTGTGTGCACGGATCTCACTTGTGCAGGAGGTGCAGGAGGTGGAGGTGGGGCTGGTGGAGCTGGGGGAGGTGGAGGAGGAGGGACAGGCATTGCTTAGGAACCTGAAAAAACAGTCACATATTAAAACACAGACAGTGGGACACTTGCCCTCTGTATTGTACTATATGCACTATTTGACCTTGAGTGCATTATTTGACCTCTCAGGCAGATATTTAAATTATTATAATTAAACAAATTTAATAGATAAGATAAGAGCTATTAATAAAGATCTTTATAAAGATAAGAGATATTTAAATTTATATTATAATTAAACTAAATTAATAGTTAAATTATAGGTATTTGTATTAATATAAAATTAAATTATATTAAATGAAGATCTTACTAAAGATAAGAAATATTTTAATTTATATTATAATTAAACTAAATTAAAAGTTAAATTATAGGTATTTGTATTAATATAAAATTAAATTATATTAAATGAAGATCTTACTAAAGATAAGAAATATTTTAATTTATATTATAATTAAACTAAATTAATAGTTTAATTATAGCTATTTGCATTAATAAATATAAATTAAATGATATTGTATTAAATAAAGATTTTAATAAAGATAAGAGATATTTAAATTTATATTATAATTAAACTAAATTAATAGTTAAATTATAGGTATTTGCATTAATAAATATAAAATTAAATTATATTAAATGAAGATCTTACTAAAGATAAGAAATATTTAAATGTATATTATAATTAAACTTAATTAATAGTTTAATTATAGGTATTTGCATTAATAAATATAAAATTAAATTATATTAAATTAAATAAAGATCTTAATAAAGATAAGAGATATTTAAATGTATATTATAATTAAACTAAATTAATAGTTTAATTATAGGTATTTGCATTAATAAATAATAAATTAAAGTATACTGAATTAAATTAATAAGCCCACACATAATATTTAGATATAGACTTGATTTACATTTCTAAATTCAGGTTTTATTTATAACATACGAAAATTAAACTAGCTGTAAATGTATTTTGTAAATGCTGACTTACATTTAGAGCTCCAGCTAAACAAAAGTGTTAAAGAACACCAAGAACTTTTCAGCACTTCACTGTGGTTTCAACATGACAAAGCGATCTCCCCACACCCCTCTCTCTCTCCAAAAGTCTACAGTACATGTTTCTCTTGGCAGGAAGCTTGTCCATCACAAGATGCACCCAACAGGAACCCTCCCTTCTCTTTAAGGAAAACCAATCTCCTGCTTCCACAATGGCCAGTGAGAGGTTCCAAAGATCATCTTTTGAAGAAACTGCATTTAACTCTGAACTAGGGCCATCTCTAACATATAAAACCCTGAACTTGGCTTTTAAAAGGAACAGGCATACAAATGATCTCAGATCAGAGTAAAGTGGCAACCTTATCAAGAGCTGGAGGCCTCCAGAGATAACAATGGAGTCTGTTGTTTGAGATGTAGAGCTGCTCAACTTCTGGCAATCCCAGCAGCCAATCCGAGCTATTGTGTGAGGAAGAGAAACCCGCTAAATACAGCTGAGAAATGCAGAAGGAATTTAGTTAATATGTTAATTATTAGGAATTTTTATTCTTGCCAAAATAGAGAAACATTGTGTTATTGTGGAATTGCTCCATGGAGGAAAAGGACAAATGGACCAGTTCAAGCATTAGGAAATTCTAATGTAAAATTAATTTCACATTTGTAGATTATTAAACCAATAAAAAACCCAACATTGTTCAAGAGTCACATTAAGAATTCAACTATTCATCCTTTGGCCTCTTTCATGATATGACTGTCCAAGATCCTGTGGGTTATATTTCATCCAGCAGCATAGCTCTTAACAACTCTCTGTCCTTCCCTTGAGTCCCATTAACAGCTTTCCCATGGAGATGTTGACACACAATGTTGTGCTGGTCCACTCATGTGGAAACATATTTATCCACCTGTAGAGACATGCTGTATAATATCTGGCTGATGCTAATTATAACATGTGTGAATGATTTGTATTCTGCTTAAAAATATATCTTTAGATATATATATATATATATATATATATATATATATATATATTATATAGTATAATATATATATATATATATATATATTAATTCATTTCACGTTATAACATTAGATTTAATAACATGCTAAGTACAGTGTGAGAGAGTTAAAATTATTACATTATTATTTAAATGAATAATTCATATGAAAATAAATAGGTTTGTATACTTAAAGGCACAGATGACCCAAAAATGTAAATTCTGTCATCACTTATTCACCCTCGTTTCTTTACAAACCTGTATGAATTTCTTGCTTCTGTGGAGAATAAAAGAAGATATTTTGAGAAAAGATTTTGAAAAAAAGATTTCTATGTACAACTGAACATGACTGGTCAAAACTGTTTGGCTGTTGTTCAAATATCTTCTTTTATGTTCCACACAAGAAAGAAAGTCATGTGTTTGGACCGACACAAGCGGGAATACACGACGACAAAACTGTCATTATTGGGTGAACTGTCCCTTTAAATGTCAACGTACAACACTCTAACCATTAAAAATCCAGATACTGAACTGTGTCATTCGAAAAGTTCTGAAATATAACCAGACTGTTCACATTTAATTCTGGTTACTGTTAGTGCTGTTCGTCAATGACACTCACCAACAGAGCAGCTGAGAACACAAACCAATGTCATATGTTAAACATAGCGGTAGTGGTTCAGTGATATCATGCAAAGCCTGGTTTACTGTAATGTAGTTTTCAAAGGCTACTTTACCTTAGCGGGTTGGAAAGCTGAAGTTTCGTGCGTTTTCTGCTCATCCGGGGGACAGACGCAGGGAAGTTGTCAGAGGACAGTCGGTGCGCGAGGCTGGGTCCGCCTTTGACCCACGAGATAAAGTTACTGACCACGAGCTCGTGTTATAATTAGGAAGACGCCGAGGGTTTCACGATGACGCGTCTAATTTTACGTAAAATACGTGACATATAAAAATGTAATTTAAAAAAAATAACTTAAAGAAAGCTTTAGAAATATGTCCTCTCCACTCGGTAAAAAATATATATAATCAACTAGAAATGTCTCATTTATAACACTTGGTGACACATTGTCCAAATGCTGTGCTTTTTTTGGAATTTATGTGTGAACTGAACCGGACTACAGCCCTCGCACCCTGTGGTCCGCCTGTTGCGTCTATAATGCACGCGCAACGAGAGCGCGTGCAAACGACAACACTACACTGTAAAAAAAAGTCTGTAGTTTTTACAAAATAATTTTGGCAGCTGTGGTTGCCAGAATACTTTTGTAAAAAATACAGAAAAACTGTAAACACAATTACGGCCAAAAACTGTAAATTTTACAGTACACTGTAAAAAAAAAGTCTGTAGTTTTTACAAAATAATTTTGGCAGCTGTGGTTGCCAGAATACTTTTGTAAAAAATACAGAAAAACTGTAAACACAATTACGGCCAAAAACTGTAAATTTTACAGTACACTGTAAAAAAAAGTCTGTAGTTTTTACAAAATAATTTTGGCAGCTGTGGTTGCCAGAATACTTTTGTAAAAAAAATACAGAAAAACTGTAAAACACAATTACGGCCAAAAACTGTAAATTTTACAGTATAAAACTGTTATTTACAAACAAGAAAATTTGAATGTAAACCAGTAAATTCAAACAACGCACACTGCTATTAAAATCTGTTTTGTACCTTTAACATACTGACAACCACCATAATAATGCAGGTGGTAAAAGAGGAAAGCCACATGAAGAATCGGAGTTCATCACAAGTAGCTTCGCCACAAGCAGAAGTTTATATTAATATATAGAAGGTGCACAAAGTCATTCATGCAAACACAAAACACCATCATGGTGACACACTATACTTAAACAATTCAATAAACTTTCATTAAAACAGCAGAAGATGTAACATAAAGACCAAATGTTACAACTGATAACAAAAAAACTATTAAAAAACATGATATTTAAACAAAAATACTTTCAAATGTGGAGCGTCACACAGGGAATTCTGGGAATATCAGTTTACAGTTTTTGACTGTAAATTATACATTGATTTGTTCTTTTTTATTTTCTAAAAACTGTAAAATTAACAGCATTTTACTGTAAAATTACATGAAATGTCTGGTTAGATCTTTTACAGTTTTTCCCTGTATATAGTACAGGAACTTACTGTTTACCTATTAACACTTTTTTTTGTAGCGTTTTTACAAAATTGTACAGTTAAAATGACACTTATTTTTTACAGTGTACAATATGCTACAAACAAATAGCCTAAATTATAAAAACAATATTATTATAATTGTAGCCATATTTTTATATATATAGATGGGCAACCTCTCAGGTTCACAATTATTTTTATTTTTTTGTGGAAAAAAATGTATTACCTCAATTTGCATCGTTTCATCAATCATGCTAAAATTAGTGCTACAGCATAAACTTGTAAAGTGAATACATACTTTATTTGTATTTTTAAAAACAACAGACTAAAACTTTAGTTTTTACAATATTTGCATGTCAAATTAACAAAATTGTTTTGTTATGAGTATTACAGTATTTCTCTGTTTTTGATACCAATAATTTGTAATTTTAACAAATAATTTTGATTACAATCACATATTGTTATTGTAAATATAACAAAATATTATGTTTAATAGTTTACAAAATTCCACTGTGAATTAAACAAAAAAAAATATGTTTTGGGGTTTACAATACTTTTCTGTATGGATTTTACATAGTTTTTCTGTAAATTTCACGGTCATTTTTTACAGTGTAGGGATGGGCGATGCCACTTATTTTGTTTTCGATACGATACCGATACATTTAATGTCCGGTATCGTCGTTGGTAATGGTCAGTATCGATACGATACTTCTAAACTGAACTTTTAAATTATAAAATGCATTAAATTATTAAATTACTAAGAGTACAGTGGGTAATAATACCTACTTAAATGTATATTTGAAATGCATTTTAACATTCAATACGCCTTAATTGCAACTTATTAGATTATATTTTTGTTTACACATAGTTAAAATATGTTTACTGTAGTTGTAACAATGGAAATCTACAAATACTTACTATGGTCACTTTAGGAAAACCATGTTTTTTTCTGTATTGTCTTGGGATGCCGTTCCCAAAAACATCAATGCTTTCTTATTATAGGCTGCTTTGGGGAAACGCAGCTCTGTTTAAATGCACTGTCAGAACTGAGTGAACACTCTGTAATTGATTGAATCTGCCTTGCAACATTTGCGTGTACCCGTTTTTATACAGTCTATGGTGTGTTCAGATGAGCAGGAAAATCCCTCCCAATTATTTGCTAACATTGGTTATTCGTCCAATTTAATGCATATTGTACGCATTATTTTTTGTTAAATAAACAAAATCACTGGTAAATAAATTCACCTTAGTATCCAAATTTTTTTATTTGAGTATCGATACTCGCACCGCAGTACGGTGGGAGGTTGTCCTGACCATGAGCCTGATTGTTTCATATTTTATATTATTCACGCACCCAAGAGTGTTTATTAAAATGCATGTAAAAGTATGTCAAATTTCTGTAATGAAAATAAAACTAAAAGCTAAGGCTTTTATTAGTTGTTTAACATCATCTAGTTTTTTGTGCTTCAGGTGGCTGTACTCTTTGATGCGCGCGACCAGATCGCTCTCTAGTGGTAGTATTTAACAACGATTCTTTTGTGTGTGTGCAGAGTAGAGAGGCATGGCTAATTAAAGATGACCTCCAAACTAGATTTAATCAGAAATGGGGTCAAGATAGTATCTGAATATTTCATTGAGTGAAAATAAAATCAGCTACTGATAAAAACTATCAAGTGTGTCAAACAACAATAAAATGCGTTGAATTCAATGTGAACAGTGCAGTGATGACTCTACAAGCTTTGATTGTATAATATCTGGTTTGTAAGTCCATGCAAATGATCTAATATTTTCCATACTATTAGGGAAAGACAGTGTAGTCATTCTGGTTTTGTCTTGTCTTCTTAGAGTAAGGAATGTTGTGATACAGGGTTGATGAGGTTAAAGATGAATGCCTCAGGCGAGGTGACGAGCATTAGCACACACTGATGGAGTTTTAAATACTGTAACTCTTATAATGACCTATTGCTGTCTGTTTACCCCACCCATAACAAACACTCACATACACATTCAGGGGCAACAACTCAGCACATGCACAAATGAATGCTTTAGATGGAAAATCATCTGTTTATTTAAAATATGATATAGTAACACTTCCTTCCCAAGCTAAATTTAGCAAACTTATGCACAAGAGTACAGTATATTCCATTTTTCTCCTGATTGCACTGAAACCTTGTCTAAATCTTCATTATAGACACAAATCTTAAATCGGTCTCTGCATCACTAGATCTGAAGCTACAGAGGACTGTTTCTCTAACAACCAGCTTCACTCATAATAACAGTTTAAATATCATAGTTTGATCACAGTTTTTTTAACCGAATTATCAGGGTCCATTCTAATTTAGGATGACTGAATAGTAACCAAGTTCAACTCTTGTCTTCAATAATATACTCATATAACTACTGTAAACACTGTTTGCTAAACTAAAAGCTTATAGTTTAGTTATATTGCTTCTCTTGACTCTGTTAACTAAACATTATAATAATAGAATCTTTGGTTTGTCTAATGAAAATGTAGCACTACTGTTTTGCAGTGGGAGAATGAATCGCTGCTATCAAGGTGTCCTGGATTCAATAAAGAAAACACAAGAAAATGCATGGCTTTGATTTCTGACATGTCGGATGCATGACTATCATGGCATATACAGTGATAATTGGATTGTGGACGGATAGGACCACCACCCTAACCCCTTTAAAAATATGTGGCATGCATGCACAAGCATTAAAAACAAGTCATGATAAGGCTGTGCTTGCAGCACAATGATTAAATATTTGCTGCTAAATCCTTCTAATGTACAGTCCTTCATAAAATATTGCAATAAAACCACAAAACAGTGCAAATTATGTATGACAAATCTCAAAAAAAATTAAGTTGTATCCTTCACAAAAATGATTCTGCTGAATAACCAATAACCCTGCTGGCAAAAAAAAAAAAAACATCTTATGGTTTGCTTAATAACTAACCCAGACTGGCCAGCTGGTCACAGAACATACATACATACATACATACATACATACATACATATACATACATACATACACATACATACACACACACACACACACACACATATATATATATATACATACATATATTATATATATATATATATATATATATATATATATATATATATCGTCAGATGTAGCTCAGGTTATGGGACAAATTCTAAGCATTTGCACTCACATACACACCTGTCCTATTACATATAAATATATAACTTATATAGACAGATATTGTTCTGATAGTGTTCAGCCAGCTGGTCTTCCAGCTACTGTAAGTGCCCAAAACCCCTTTAAAAACTTTAAAGACTAGCCTGACTAGACTAAGAAACAAGTGTTTTTTTTTTTTTTAAGACTATTTATTAATTTTCCAGAAGGGAAATGTCATTATTTCCAGCATTGGAAAATAAATCTTCTGTGATATGGATAACTTACTACAAAAGGCTATCCTACTAACTTCATACAAGTGCATTCATGAGTGCATCAAATTGAGTTCAACAGTGTCAGAATGGAGGTAGTGCCGTATTTAGTGCTCTACCAAACCGCGGTGTCAATCAGCGCGTTGACTGGACGTCGGCTGATTTCCCATCATCTCCGTGGTTCTGTGGAAGACTGACGCGCGTCTTCTGTTTCACCTTGAAGCGTCCGGAGCGGGAAACGGTGAGATTGCGGCGATTGGAGCTCTCGTTGAATGTTGGCTGAACAGCGGAGTCGTCATATGTTTCGTCGCTCGGTAAGTAGCTGCCCTCTTCTTTCGCTGGACGTGTCGGTGAAGTGACCCGTTGGTCCGGCTCAGCGGGATACTGTGTGGACCCTGCTGAAACCTGATTACGGAGGTCCTGCTCCAGTGTCGCCGCCGATTCTCTGGCTGCCTTTCTCCTCTTGCCCACGAAAGACCTCCACCAGGGAGCTGTTTTCTCAGTCATTGTTAAAACTAAACAGACAATAAATAAATAAATAAATAAATACGACCAAATTACTACTTCAACATTAAAACTGGAAGAACTATGTTGTGTCTATTTTTAGGTGTACCTACCATTTAATTGTTATCAATACACCCACGCTTAATTATGACGCTATGACGTAAGAACAACAATAGACACAACATCTATTCAAGAATAACAACAACACAGTGTAATCTGAGATGGATCTGTAATAGATTAGGTTTAATATAGGCTACATTAGGAAATAGGCTATATCTCTACCCTTCACTAGATACATTAATGTTATAAAAATGGATTTGCTTATAGAAATCAAATACAAGTAAGATCCAAGATGGAGAAATCTTTTAAAAATCTAACTTAAAACAAGTGTCAAGTTCTTAGAAATGTAGGCTAGCCAAAACTTTGTATTTGTGGTTTCATACATTATGAATGTAGCCATTCCAAATCTCAGATTTATAGACCATGCCATGAGAGTTACATCTATATTTTACTTTTCTGAAAAAATAAATAAATAAATAACTTTCAGAATTTCTTTCTCGTATAGCTATTATTTTACCTTATAGGGTAGTGGTCTAAAAGGGTCCTCCCTGTTTTATGATTTTGTCACATGACAACAAAATGGCTTCATGGATGTTGATTACACCATTGATATTAAAATTGCTTTACATATTTTTAAAGAAATACCCTAATAATAATAATAAATCATTATAAAATATGATTCAAAACTATGTGTTTATCATTTTTGTTGTTGCTGTTGTTTTTAAATCTCAGTTACACCACCTGACATTTTTCTACACTCATACAAAATATCAAAATGACTTTCGATTAAGAAACTGTAAGAACGCTAACATGTGTAGCATATTAAAGTCATATTCTGTATGAATGCCATTTTAAACCTAGGCCTATTTTCGAATAACTTCATTCGTATGACACAAATGAGCTTCACGTCATACAAGACAAACAACCTAGGATATTGTCCTGTGATGCAGAACAGGTTTTCAGCGCCATAAGCTCCAGAGAGTCTTTTACAGGTGATGATTCATGCCACAACAACGAACCTGATCATCAGCCTGAGCGACTCACCTGCACAAAATGATGAGAACAAGATAAACGCAGCCCGAGGTTCCTCTAAATGAAAGGTGTGCTGAGACAACAGAGACGCTGGATCCTCAGAAGAAATCACGGTGCGTGAAAATCATCTTTCACTACCGCGTACCCGAAGACTTCAATAACTGAGACGCAGTTTTGCGCATAACTCGACTGAATAGATATCCTAGTCTGTGAGAAAACGTAACATTATCCTTTGCCCAACATCACCTGGAGGAGGTTCTGAATATGCCACGCAAAATTTGAACTTACGTGAAAGACTTTATAGAGTCGTCGCAGTTTACAAGAGTACCTGAGATTCCACCTCCGAAACTACCATGAGCGCACCTGTCCTGTCTTCTGATTGGTCGGAAGACCTAGGGGTAGGTCACGTGAGGAGAATTCAGGTAATTCTACTATGGAGGTAGGTTGGGCTTGCGGTTGCCCTGGGAACGAACCTCGAGTCGCTTTTTCTTCGGTGAAACTTTTTTCTTTTTTTTTCAAGGTGGGGAGCATTCTTGTGTGATCTAAACAAACGAGCCCAACCCTCCACTACTATGTCTACGTCTACAGATAGACTGAACATCGACATTAATCGAGGCTGTAGCTAAAACCATTTCATATTGGACAAAGTCAGCTTCTCACAGAAGAGTAGTGTTCCCACTTCACCAAACAGTGCAGTGCCGGTCTTAAATGTTGCAGAAATGACAATGGAAACATTATTCTAGACTGTCATTCTTAAAGCCCCACATGAATATAGAATGCAGTGTGTAGGCTATGCCCAGAACAGTGGCTTGTGTTATGTTTGACTCCACTTTACAGTGAATACAGTGACATCTGTGGTGTGAAGTTATATTTCAGTCTGGTCGACTGCGTTAGAAAGCATATTTAAACAAAGAGCTGAACAATCCGAGCCCTCTGTGTTACGCATATCACTTTGATCAGTATAGATTACATTTCTAGGCAGTCTCAGGGTACTGGCATTGTTGGAGGGAATCCCTTGAGGTCTTGCAACATTCTGTCACTCCCAGCTTGACCTTAAGTCAGAGTTTAGAGATAAACGAAATGTGGACTGATGCCAGTTTCTACTGTACTACTGGCCAACAATGTTCCCGTACTTTCACTGCACGCATGCTGATATACTGTGAACCATCAAGATTTACACAATTTTTTTATTTGTTTGAAGCATCTCTTTCAGTCTCCTTCAGTTTGGGTCTTCCTCTCTCTTTCATAAAGACAATCACAGGTACACATTAAATATAAATCATAATTGTTTCTGAAAGATAATCCTATGTTTGAGCATACAATTAATACATTTCCACAGTGACATTTTGATATAATTTACAGTAATAGCTGCTTTAATATATAGACTAATATAGAAGCTTTAAGATAAAATAAAAATGAATATCAAATTGCAGTATTATTACTAAAATGGTAGATTTGAAACTGGAAATCTGCTTGCTTACCTGTTGCAATTGCAACTGGATGTGTGTAGAAAACTCTCAAGGCTTATATACACATATTCATTTGAATAGATATATATCTAAAGATGGAAAATTATAATTACGACAAACTTATAGTCCCCAAGTTTCACAAACAAGGCTTAAGGCTAGTCCAAGACTAAAATGCACGTTTTAGCAATCTCAACTGAAAATAACTTGCACTGACATATCCTAAATTATGTCAGTGTCTCAAGATGCACACCAGTAATATTCATTTCTAAGGCATTTTTATAAAAGCTTCTTAAATATCCTGTTTGAAAAGACTGAGCAGAGGCTCTTTGCTGGGTGGCCTGCAGGATCATCCTGGGGTCATCTGAAAGACAGATGGAAATCTCCTGGTTTCAGAGGAAGACTGGATGGGTCAGAGGGGGAATGGTCAGGAATGCCTCTCTTGTTATAGTTTCTATGCACCAGCAAAATCCACAGGAAGTTAAGGCCAGGAATGCCATCTGAAATAGTCTCTGCTCCAGATGGTACCGGGTACAGTGAGGAATGTCACTCATAAGAGTTTCTCAATTTTTGAGTGCATATGTGAAACAAAGAGAAAGCATGAGAGTGAGAATGAGAAAGAGGAAATATCCAGGAATGTGGTTTCCGTAGTATCATTCAACAATAGGTTGAAGAGAGGCTGTACAGGAAGAGTTCATGAAATGTCTATGTAACTAGCCCTGCTGCATACTTGGGGGACTCCCTCTCTTCCACAGGGATCGAAACCACACATACTGCACATACTAGCCACATTATATTCAATTAACATGCACTGCACACCAGGTAAATAAAGAGTTGGGCAAAGCTACATATTTCTAGCAAGTGTTGGGAAGGTTACTTTGAAAATGTAGTAGGTTACGGATTACAAGTTCCCCTTTTTATAATGTAATAAGTAGTAGAACTATTTCAATTACTTTATTAAAGTAATGTAACTGATTACATTTGATTACTTTTCTAAATTTACATTTCTGAATTACTTCTACATTTTTCTAAACTGTTAATCATTTTCAAGCATTTAAAGCAGATAGGGTTAACTTTACATTAGTACTCAACACTGATTACTGTCAGACTTTTAAAATCCTTCATCACTTGAATTAAGATTATAATCATTTATTTAAAGCACAGCCACCACAAAATCAGACTTTAACACCTCTTTTTACTTTGAGATTTTTTACTTTACTTTTTGCTTTTAGTTTTGACTTTCGTTTTGAGGTTAAATACAGATTTAAAATCATAAGATATACTTTGATAGCTATGATACTGTTTTTGAAATTAAATCTTAGCTATGACAGGAAACACTTACACTTTTTTTGAGCAATATTAATTTATCTTATGAACACACACATAAACTGTGCATACATTACTTGTATTTGAATAGGGGTAAAACATTTACTCGAGAGCGACATGCCAGTCTTTCAGTATTGAGGTAACCTAGAGCCGAAATACAAACAAACCCACTGAATGACTTCACTAAATCATTTCACTCTCTGTATCCATATATAGTTCGATTAATCTATCTATCTATCTATCTATCTATCTATCTATCTATCTATCTATCTATCTATCTATCTATCTATCTATCTATCTATCTATAACAACTGCTGCTTTGATATTTTGTTTGTAATGCAATAAAATGTACAAAAAGTACAAAGGAGTGTATGAAGTGTGTGTGTGTGTGTGCTTATTTCTTAGTATATACTTTTTCAAACATGCACCATGCAGTGCTGTCCTGCAGATGTTCTGGCCTGCATAATCCATTGCTTACAGGTGCATCATTCAATGTTTGCTTCTAGGTGTTTTATTTCAAATGGACATCAAAACAAAAAGGTCTTGGCTGAAATATGATTAGTATGTAATCTCTCTCTTTCTGTGTGACCACTCCCTCTCTCTGCCTTTTCTCTCTTTCTCTTTGAGCATGAGAGAGTAAGAGAGGACAGAGAAAAACAGCCTGTCAGACTGGTAGAGTGGGTCTTCTCATTCAGAAACACCAATTTATCTCACTGTACAATGTGCTTACTCTGTTAATGTTTGTGTGCGTGCGTGTGTCCATACGTGTGTGCATGAGTCATCTGTATTTTTGCATGTTCATGCGCTAATGTGCAGTTGTTATTTATACCTTGTGTCTAAAAATGAATGAGAGTTGGATACAAAAGTTGGATCCAAAATGTTACAAATCTAATGTTTTTTTTTTAAACAAAAATGTAAGGACATAAAATGAACATGAAATATTTAAAATTCTGTCATGAATCAAATAAGCAGATTTGTGAAACTCATCATGTCAAACCTTTGTACAGATAATCAGATGTTTGTGCACACAATGAAGCACATGAAGCTCTTTGGATAATTTTAAATCTTGGTGGAGAACATGGTCATCGGGTTTTGAACAGATACTAATCCTGTATTTTCTAATATTATTAGAAAATACGGGATTAGTTTCCACTGTTATGCTGATGATACTCAACTATATACAAACCCAATTCCAAAAAAGTTGGGATACTGTACAAATTGTGAGTAAAAAAGGAATGGAATAATTTACAAATCTCATAAACTTATATTTTATTCACAATAGAATATAGATAACATATCAAATGTTGAAAGTGAGACATTTTGAAATGTCATGCCAAATATTGGCTCATTTTGGATTTCATGAAAGCTACACATTCCAAAAAAGTTGGGACAGGTAGCAATAAGAGGCCGGAAAAGTTAAATTTACATATAAGGAACAGCTGGAGGACCAGTTTGCAACTTATTAGGTCAATTGGCAACATGACTGGGGATAAAAAGAGCCTCTCAGAGTGACAGTGTCTCTCAGAAGTCAAGAAGGTCAGAGGATCACCAATTCCCCCAATGCTGCGGCGAAAAATAGTGGAGCAATATCAGAAAGGAGTTTCTCCGAGAAAAATTGCAAAGAGTTATAATCATCTACAGTGTATAATATCATCCAAAGATTCAGAGAATCTGGAACAATCTCTGTGCATAAGGGTCAAGGCAGGAAAACCATACTGGATGCCCCTGATCTTCGGGCCCTTAGACATCACTGCATCACATACAGGAATGCTACTGTAATGGAAATCACAACATGGGCTCAGGAATACTTCCAGAAAACATTGTCGGTGAACACAATACACCGTGCCATTGCCGGCTAAAACTCTATAGGTCAAAAAAGAAGCCATATCTAAACATGATCCAGAAGTGCAGGCGTTTTCTCTGGGCCAAGGCTCATTTAAAATGGACTGTGGCAAACTGTTCTGTGGTCAGATGGATCAAAATTTGAAGTTCTTTTTGGAAAACTGGGATGCCATGTCATCCGGACTAAAGAGGACAAGGACAACCCAAGTTGTTATCAGCGCTCAGTTCATAAGCCTGCATCTCTGATGGTATGGGGTTGCATGAGTGCGTGTGGCATGGGCAGCTTACACATCTGGAAAGGCACCATCAATGCTGAAAGGTTTGATGTTCTAGAACAAGTTCAAGTTCTAGAACATCATATGCTCCCATCCAGATGTTTGTCTTCAGGGAAGACCTTGCATTTTCCAACATGACAATGCCAGACCACATACTGCATCAATTACAACATCATGGCTGCGTAGAAGAAGGATCCGGGTACTGAAATGGCCAGTCTGCAGTCCAGATCTTTCACCCATAGAAAACATTTGGTGCATCATAAAGAGGAAGATGTGACAAAGAAGACCTAAGACAGTTGAGCAACTAGAAGCCTGTATTAGACAAGAATGGGACAACATTCCTATTCCTAAACTTGAGCAACTTGTCTCCTCAGTCCCCAGACGTTTGCAGACTGTTATAAAAAAAAAAAAGGAATGCCACACAGTGGTAAACATGGCCTTGTCCCAACTTTTTTGAGATGTGTTGATGCCATGAAATTTAAAATCAACTTATTTTGATATGTCATCTATGTTGTATTCTGAATAAAATATAGAAATTGAAACTTCCACATAATTGTATTCTGTTTTTATTGACAATTTTTACAGTGGCCCAACTTTTTTGGAATCGAGTTTGTATCTCAACAAGACCAGATGAAACTTCTAAATTATCTAAGCTAACAGAGTGTGTTAAAAATGTAAAAAATTGGATGGCCAATAATTTTCTTCTATTAAATTCGGATAAGACAGAGATATTACTTATTGGACCAAAAAACATTAAACAGAATCTCGTAGATTACAATTTGCAATTAGACGGATGTACTGTTACTTCCTCCACAGTCAGATATCTGGGTGTTATATTAGACAGCAACTTGTCTTTTGAAAATCATATTTCCCATGTTACAAAAACAGCATTCTTCCATCTTAGAAACATTGCCAAGCTACGAAACATGTTACCTGTTTCTGATGCAGAAAAGCTAGTTCATGCATTCATGACCTCTAGACTGGACTATTGTAATGCACTGCTAGGTGGTTGTCCTGCATCTTCAATAAACAAGCTACAGGTAATCCAAAATGCAGCGGCTACAGTCCTTACCAGGTCAAGAAAATATGATCATATTACCCCAATCTTACAGTCTTTGCACTGGCTACCTATTAAGTTCTGTATCAGTTACTAAATATTAATACTTACTTATAAGACCCTTAATGGTTTAGCTCCTGCGTACCTAACTAGTCTTCTACCACGCTACAATCCATCACGCCCCCTAAGGTCACAAAACGCTGGACTTTTAGTAGTACCTAGGATAGCAAAGTCCACTAAAGGAGGTAGAGCTTTTTCGCATTTGGCTCCCAAACTCTGGAATAGCCTTCCTGATAATGTTCAGGGTTCAGACAATCTTTCTCTGTTTAAATCTATATTAAAACACATCTCTTCGGCCAAGCATTCAAATAATGTGTCTCATAATTTTGGACTGCAGTTATATCTGATCAAATGTGCATTATTATTCTTTAGCTTGGGTTAAACTAATTAATTTTACTTGGCTGGAACAGCATCTACGCTAATTATGTCTCTAATTGTTTCTCTGTTTTGCCTAGGATTTACACAAGCTCCAGTCTGGATCCAGAACACCTGAGAAGAGATGATGCCAACCCCTCAGAGGACCTCAGATGATGCTAACCCAGAGACAACATACAGAACTACCACATTTTGCTATAAGTTTGATTGGATAATTGCTGTTAATAGTGTTAATCCTCTGTTTGTTTACGTCTTTTATTGATTTTTCCAAACATTTCTGCTGTATGCACATAAACTGACGGTCACCACTGATACTACTAAATATTGTAGAAACTTAATTTTCTGTAAAGTTGCTTTGCATTGATTTGTATTGTAAAAAGCGCTATACAGATAAACTTGAATTGAATTGAATTGGTGGAGTACATGCAGCCTGAGTGCTGATGTTATTAAAGTACATTCTGAAATGAAAAATTATCACTTAAACTTAGCATTTGGCTCAAAATTTAAATGCTGATCATATCACTTGTAATGGAAAAAACACAAAACACAGCTGCTATTGTTCAAATGAATAACAGTTGAGTTGATGAGGCAAAAGCATCATCGGCAGCTGTTTATTAACATTTTTTATTCTTACAGAACCTCAAAGATGATTATAATGTTGCTTTGTCAAAGTGCAGCCAATCTAAATGTGTACAATACTACAAAACAACCACATTTACTTTTGCACAGGCCAAAGAAACAACAACATCTTGAAGCTTGTGCTCTTTTTGATTTTTATCAGCATTATTTAAAACCTCAGATTTATTATAGTTAGTCTTGCGTGCGTATGTGTGTTATCTAGAAAGAGTAAAGAGATGAAAGAAATAATTTGGTACAGCGCAATGATGTGGAACATCAAACTCACAAGAGTTGCCTACATTCCTCTCTCTCTCGCACACACTCAGTTTCTTCCCCCCCCCCCACATCTCTCTCTCGGTGTAAAGGTTTTAATTTTTTCCAGATGTAACCCTTTTTGCTGGTAACACTCAGGAGAACAACTGATACTTCTCTCCAAACCATCTGTGGCTGACCATTACAAGGTTGATGGTTTGTTTCCGCGCCTTACAAACGTTAGTCCTACAGTATTTGCATAAAACAAAAACAGCGGTAAAGTGTTTAATACTGTCATGAAACCTAATATTAAATGACTGTGACCAGTAGGTGCTCTTACGGTTACTGCTGTTTCACTGTTCACCAACCACTGTGACATGAGAGACATAAGTGTGTGTTTTAGCAGCCACAGTTCACAGCCACTGAGACCACTTATAATTGGGGCAAAACTCTGGGAAAAAGTTGTGTAGTTCCAGCATTAGGTAAATAAATGGTAGTGCCATGTTTAATTGTTGACAGGAATGAAAATGAGGCTGTGAGGGATAGAAGCAAAGTCCCTTTAAAGCAAGTCATGTGACTCTGGGCCATCTTTGAAATGCATCTGGGTCATGCCAGTGCAGCTCCAATCTTTGAATGGGGAAACATCAAATTCTCCAAAACTGTTCATCAAGCTTTCAATAAAATTTCATATTTGAAATCACCAATGAAGTCTGACAACAACTGTATCATAAATATTGTTTCTTTTGTTCAAATAGTTTTAAAAAGCTTATTTTTCAAGTCCACATGAAATCAAAATGTACAATATTTATTTTGTTAGCGCACATTGTTAGTCCTAAAGTGAACAATTGATCTGTGCAAGTTAATCCACTCAAAAAAATAAAATAAATAAAAAATAGTTTGTCTTGGTCATCTCCAATCAAAATCTGAACATTTGCTTCTGCTCTGGAATGGTGTTCCTTCCAAAGCCACTAGAAGGCAAGCCTGCAACCTTTAGCCAAAAAAGCGTAACAGCTAATGCTAATGCTTTGGCAGTACGTGGGAAAGGACACCAGAGGCCATTTTTTAAAAAAGATGTCAATGGAGGAGAGGCTTCACTATGCTGAATAAACAGCTTTTTAGGGGAAACAGCTCATCATTTAATGAATCGACATCTTATCTGCTAATCTTCAACATGTTTTACACTAAACAATACTTTTGGATTGAACGATTTTTAGAGTTCACCACAAAAACATGCCATTTTATAAGAGAATTCACTGACTTTTTGCAGTTGGGATTCAGTTTAGGGCACTTCTTATTCATCCCTATGGTATGCGTAAATGCGACTGAGTGTCGTACAACTCTGAATGAAATTCAATGACGTCAATGCTGTAATGTGATTGGTTATTAAGGCACACATGATCCAAGTTAGCCATTACGCTTTCTCCAATAGTAAGTAATACAGACCCTCTCATCTCCCGGCAGCCATATCACCCTGTAACACAAGACTGGGTATCCACCCTTACCAAAAATTAGTATACTTCAAGTTCATTTTATTAAGTATACTCAAGTAAAGTTCAAGTATATTTTTAAGTATACTTTATGTAGCAAATATACAAATATCAGTGTTCTAGTAGTATACTTGTAAGTGTACTGTTTCACTACTTCTTGGGACTAAATTGGCCCACTTTCTAGTATATATAAAATTTTAAGTATACTTTAAGTATAACAGTAGCAAACTTTGAGTACACAACTAGTTTACCTCTATGTTTGTAGTTTCTACTGCAATTATACTAAAAGTGAACTTATAAGGTATACTGATAGTTTACTAATTAAATACTTTGTACACTTTGAAGTATAGTCTTAGTAAACTACTAGTTTAGTAGTTTTATACTGCAAGTATAATAAGTTTTCTTTAAGTGAACTTTACATCATACTTTATGTATACTACTATGTCCCTATTTAGGTTTTAATTTGTATATATTTTGTTATATGAGTATCTGAACATACAAAAACATCCAAAGAAAGAACAGGGTATCTGCTTGTAAACAAAAACATTTTATTCTAGCTTCATGCATTCTTTTTTAAACACTTTAATGTGGGTAAGTTTCATAAAAAAATAAAGAAATAACATTTTGAACAAAAAGCTGAAAGAAAAACTATGAATTGGATTCAGAATGATAATCAAAACATAGATGGAGTTGATCAACACCCCAAAACTTGACTGTAATTATTACCTCTTCATCGGTCGACATTTTATTCCATAACGTTACAGATTTGATGCTGTTTCATATCAGATGATCGTGTTAGATGTGTTAGTATCTGTAGTTTCTTCTTCTTCACATGTGTTTTTTTTGGAAATTCTGTACAGAAGATGTGTACTAGCGCCCTCTACCGTATAACAATGGGATTCTAGGAGAACAAGTATAGTTCAAATATATTAAGACTTTTTGTTAGTATAAGTCAAGTATACTTAAATGGCATTTTAAGTATATTTCTGAGGAGTACATAAAGCCCATTTCTGAGAAATACATAAAATGTAAACTAAAAGCATACTTTCTTATTTTTAGTTTAAAAGAAGTATACTAATAGCACACTTGTATAAACTTATTTTTCGTAAGGGCACTGAAGCTAAGCGGGGCTGAGCCTGGTCAGTACCTGGGTGGGAGACCTTTTGGTTGTTTCTAACGTATAGCCTATGACTTTTGGTTTGTTTATTTGTTTGTGGAACACAAATTAGGATCATTAAAAAAAATATATTTTTTGTCCATAATGAAAGTCAATGGATTCACATTTTTAGGACCCCACCGACTTTCCTTGTAGAGTCAAAAATAGTTCAACATTCTTTTTTTGTCATTCTTTTTGTCATACACTTGTGAAGATGCATGAGGGTGAGTAAATTATGGGATGGATTATGATTTTTAAATGAACTATCACTTTAGGGATCAACTGCCATGGTGTTAAACGATTCAGATGCACACATACACTCTCACAGTATAGGCATTATAGTGAAATAAGTGTTTTTTCCTGTTTTACTTTCGCAGCAGGTTGTCAGTACCAATAAGATCTGTGCATTGACTCCTAGATGTAAACAGACTTATACTGTGTAAAGGGCAGTAGAGAGTTAAAGTCTGTGCAGCAGATCTAGGTTAAAGAACTTAATGACCCAACCAGCTGTTGCTCATGTCAAGCCCTCAAATCTCTCTTTTCCTTTTCTCCCCCTTTTTCTCTTGTTCTCACGAATACTGATACAGAGATATACACAGTTGCAAAAGCTAAAAATCCTGAAGACAGACAGGAATGTAAAATAATTCACACTTTCATTTATCACAATGAATAAGCGAATGAGAACAACAAATGCCCATATACATTTTATCATTTTGCCTTTGGTGTTTTAGGTGAATGAATGACGCTAAATGAATGATGTGTTTTTATGGAAAGCTGTTGTTCATCAATAAGGCAGCATGTGTTTCTAATAGGCAACCTCCCTGCTTTCTCAGAGAGGGTGATCGTTACTAAGAGACATGTACCCTCATGAGAGAGACTAAGAATGGTTGTGTTTGAAGGCGTGTCTGCATATATGTTTGTGCTGTGTGTTGTAGCGACACTATGCAAATTAAACATACAGAGATACAAAAAAGATGATGTCAGAAGATGTGTCTAAGCTAACAATTTAGGTTCTGGGAAGGTTAGTTTATGGTTTATAAAACCTAAAAATAGCCATTAAAGAACATTATTTGAAGGTTCTTATTAGGTTGTCACACAAAAGCTCCCTGCAACATTTGGAGAATGTTAGAAGATGGTTAAAACAACCTGAAACGAACATTCATTAGGAGTTTGTTTCCAAAAGAAATAATCAAGATTGAACAATGTGCTAACATTAGGGGAACGCTCAATTTTTGCCTGAGTTTACACACATGGGAATGCTGCTGTTTTTTGTACAAGTGTGTGACTGTGCACATATTATTGATTATTTTACAGTAGGCATGTTGATGCTATTTTTCATTTAGAGACTTGGCTCATGAAAACCATGTGCATCAATCTCTGGCAACAGGCACTTTATTACACATCCTGCCATTTTTCATTCTCCATCTGTCTCTTTCTTTTTTCTGATAGTCTCTTTTCCCTGGGTCCTTTTTACTATTTTCTCCTCCTGGTCTCTCTTTTCCATATCTTTTATGCTCTTTCCATTCCTTGCTGTTGGTTGTGCAATTTTTGAAGCTAATGGCACAAGATTTCTTTCTCTTTCTCCACTCATTTAACTCTTTGTCTTTTCAATCGCATGCTTTTTATTATTTCCTGAAGTCAGATGTGTAGTGATATTATTTTCTCCCACAAGCGCATTTTGTGTACACACAACAGTTTTCTTCATCATGGCTTAGCGTGTGTCAGCCGACAAATTCATATGAGGACTAGACAGGAAATGACCCCCCGGGTGTGGGGGTTCCTCATTGGAAACACACACATGCAAACACATAACAGTGTGCAGAGAAGATGTTTCTTCTTGCATTTTTCTCTTTCTGTTTCTTTCAAGACATTGCCATTCTGGCTTATAACTCATAACACCAAATGTGCCAATCAGATCAGTGCTAACCTATATTTTCTTTGCCAAGTTTATTATGTTTCTTTGTTTTTTTTTTTAGATCTAATCATCAGTCAAAATAATTATCAACACTTTTCACTTCAGCCCTCCTCCACGATGAATGTTTTGAGCTAAAAGGAAATATGAAACATCTGGACTTTTCACTTAGTTGAGTGGACGTTATTTACTATGTTCTTGTTGGATTTAGAAAAGTAATGAAAAACTGAATTATTCCACTGTAACTTTTATTTGACATAAAATTTCTTTGCAAATACATCACACTTGTAAATTCTAGGCTTTTGCAATTGAGTGAAGTCTACCCCCCAAGCACCCAAGAGAACTCGCTCCTCAATCCTTTCCTAAATGTGGTCAGTCTAGTCCAGCCTCCACTTTGAAAAACAAGGTCATTCTAGCCCCCACGTTGTTTTGTGGTGTGCACATATACTATGCATTATGGTAATACTGTGTAAAAACTGATCTTAAAAGAAAAACAAAAAATCTTCAGTGGCCCTCCTTCACAAAACTTACCATCCAGCACAGTTTTATCATAGAATGCAAAATGTTTCGATACAAACATTTCAGTCAAATTTAATTTATGCAACATTTCAAACCCCAAGGGGGGAAATCAGCCCACGGCAACAGTTTAAAAGCAGTCCAATTCCATGGAAAAAAACACGGAACTGACAACCCTACATCCAACTCGAGCTGCAGGAGTCAGATTTGACTGATCACTGGTTGAGAGGAGAGATGGCTGACAGATCATGCTGGAGGATTTGCCGCTCGACAGATCCTGAGCTCATTGACAAATATCTGATCTTTTACACGAAAGTAAAAGTAAACAGTGAGCGCCCATTCAAAAGAGATTTAATTACTCTGCATATCGATAGTGGATCCCTGATATGCAAAAATTATATGCAATGTTAGAATGTTTGTTGGAGCACTGGACACAAAAATCATGGGAGCGGGTGAATGGTCATAAATACAGCAGGAGCGGGATTAAGACAACAGTTCCTCGCAGGGCTCTTTTATACAAAACCGCACACAATGAATGGTGACTGTAGAGAGCTAAAGCTAAATCCCAGAAATTTTAGGTGATTTAGAAAACATGGCTGGATGCATTTTTTAAGATCCAAAAAGAGGACATGTCCGGGAAAAAGAGGACATATGGTCACCCTATTGTTTGTACAACCTGTTTCATCTGTAAAATCTCCCTGTTTCCACAGACCACTTTCACTTCAGCTTGACAGTACACCTCCTCAGAGTGTCACAATGTCAGGACTGTCTGATATATAATTTCAAAATAAAAGCCCTCCAAAAACTATATGACCAGTTTTGTCTTTGGTTTTGGATAACTCTAAAAAGGAAACTCCCTGTTTTTGCTTCTAAAAGTTTGTTAAAGTCTGGGTAAACAAACCATTGCCAGAATAGTTTTCTTGATTTGTAATGCTGCAGTAGGAAATGATAATTTGGAAACAGGCGGTAAATGTAATATCAATTGCATTTATATTTCTCCCCATATCCTAATTCTTCTACAAAAAGTATTTAAAGAGTCTTTAATGCAACATAAGGACTCGTTAAAATGAATCTGAACCAGAATCTGTATATCAGATTCATACACGAGTGTGTAGCCATGTTGTTTAGTAGGCTAACTGTAATGTCCACATCTGGAGGAGAGAGGGGCGGGCTGCTGAACTCGAAGATGACTATGGCGTGTGTGTGTGTGTGTGTGTAATGTGCAACAGATGACTTCTTGGGGGATGAGAGGGTCTGACGGAGGCAAATCTTTCCTCGGCTGGAGCCACATCAGCTCGCAACGGATGTGCATGGATATATCAATACAGCTAATATTCACTATGCATTCGTCTTATAGCTAATCTAAATGTCTGTATCCTGGCGGCAATGCATCTGTAAAGCTTCAATTCCTGGCGAGGAAAAACTTGGCGAACCTGGACTGAAACAAAGGAATGTTTTGAGTGGCTTGCTATTTGCTCATCATTGGAATGGCATACTTGCGCTATAATTTTCTTTTGTTTGCCAGTGGAGCGCTTTTATTTTTCGCGCCTGGTTGGGCCATTTGCCCCGGGCCATGCGAGTGCCAGCACGCGCAGCATATCCTCTGCGCAAATCGCGGTCTGCGCGCGGTCCCCAAAGCGCCGCAGGTGGAGCGCGCAGGGGACGTGCTGGTTCTCGGTCTCGCGGGAAACTTCATTCACAACCTCAGCGCGTTCGACTTCATGCGCTATGGGAACCTCATCAGGCTAAATCTCCAGTTTAACCAAATAAGGAATATACATCCTAAAGCATTCGAGAAACTCTCCATGCTGGAGGAGCTTTATCTGGGCAACAACTTAATCTCGACAATACAACCTGGGACTCTACAGTCTCTGAAAAAACTCACAATATTATATAGCAATAACAACGAAATCAAGGACGTTGTTTCCGAAGCTTTCAGCCATTTAAACAGTTTAGTCAAACTGAGACTTGATGGAAATTTAATTGAGTTTTTAAAAGAATCCGTCTTCAAAGGACTGACAAATTTAATGTTCCTGCAATTAGAATCGAACCAGCTTCGCCATATTGATCGCAATGCGTTCGCGCGGCTCAGCAAACTGCAGTTTTTAAACCTATCAGATAATAAACAAACAGAACTGCGCGATATTTTCTTGTTTTCCCATCTCAAGTCACTAACAACTCTTCTAATCGCAGGCAACCAAATAAAGCACATTGGAAATCACATCTTTCAGAACTTGAAAAAGCTAACAAAACTTTCTTTGAGCCACAACAAGATATCAAAGCTGGACAACGAGGCTCTCAATGGTCTCGCGCGAGTGAAAGAGTTCAAGATTGACAGGAACGAGCTGACAGAGATCCCTGCTGGGCTGCTAGACCCGCTGGAGCGCATCGAGAACCTGGACTTCAGTGACAATCACATATCTCGCGTGGACGCCGGTGCTTTCGAAAACCTTTCACATCTAAAAATCTTAAAATTGAAAAACAACCGTCTTGTGAATCTCTCCGGTGGAATTTTCGCCACAAACGGCGTTTTGTTTCACGTAGAACTGAATGGGAATAACTGGACTTGCGACTGCCGGATGGAGAAGCTTAGAAGTTGGATGACGCATGCGCATTCTCAGGGAAAGCTGTTGACCGTGTTTGTGCGCTGCCTTCACCCCCCAGTGCTGGCGGGAAAATACTTGGACTATGTCAGCAACTCCCAGTTGGAAAATATAAGTGGTTATTGCGAGTCAGAACCTCAGCCAATGGAGAGCCGTGGAGCAGTAGTTGAGTCACCGGTTCTCAAGGAGGAAAGAGAGAAGCGAGAAGGTGAAAAACATGGAGATGTAGGTGTCCAAGGGGATGAGGGGGAGCAAGGGCTTGTGACAACAGTAGACAGAAAGAAGAGGAGGAAACTTTTCAGCTCAAGGCCAAGACACACAGCTGGGAAAACAGGGAATGGCTCCTTATCTGATTTTCCAACGACAACAGCCACGTTCTTGACAGGCCACAACCACAGCACCTTTGCTTGGGCTCCACAGGAGCAGTTCAACCTGCCCTTACAAGACAGAGCCAAGCATCATGACTCAAAGACTGATGTGATCACGGATGCATGTCAATTCAACCATCACTCCATCCTGAACGTTAGCGTGGAAGATGTCACTTCCAGTACAGCCACAGTCCGCTGGAGCACAATTCCTGACGTTGGACTAGTTCATGGGAAGGAACTTATCTTTCGGGTTTTATTTGACCGTTTCGGCCATGCTTTCCGCTTCCCACGCTATGTTTACACAGATGGATCAGACCGGGCAGTGACCCTCCAAGAGCTCCGCCCAGACTCCACCTACATCACCTGTGTGGAGAGCGTTGTGGGTGGAGCTTTGTGCCAGGTTGCCCCCAGAGATCACTGCACTGGATTTGTCACACTTTTGCCCTCGGTGACAAGTGAAGTCAACCTACAGCTTGTCACAATAGCAGCCCTGGCAGCCAATGCACTGCTCCTCCTTCTGGTGGGCGGAGTCTGGCTGGGGCGTGTGTTGAAAAGGCGGATCAGAAGCAGGAAGTCATCCACTCATGCACATGTACGTCACATGTACTCAACCAGACATCCATTTCGCTCTACTGTGGCCGCTACCTGTGTCTCTTCTGAATTCAGCGGTTACCAGAGTGGCAGACAACTGGCTGAGGAAGGTGACCTCATCCAATTTCCCGGGGACCGCTTCTTTGACAACAGCCATGCGCGAAGAGATGATGATGTCATAATGCTTAGATACTCAGACTGAAGGGCAGTTTGTGTATGTGTGAAAAGAAGACAATTTTGGCCAAAAAATTATTCTGGCCACAAATGCATAACCACTGAAACTGCAAAAAAAAAAAATCGTTTCTTTTTCATTTTTTCATTTCTTTTGATTGATTGTCTAGGCCTCAGCTGCTGGTTGGCAGAATTGCTTGGTTTTGAAATGAATGTCTTTGTAGATAACATATTACTTATTTACCCTATACAGATATACTGCAGTATTCCAGGCATGTATATCAATCTGTGAGGTACAGCACAGGAAAAGTCTTTTGATACATTTTATACATTTCACTTCCATGATTGTTTTTTTTTTTTTTTTTAAATAAATACGTAGTCTTTATAAGTAATTGTGTAATGGTTTCCATGTTTTGTCTTTATAATTAATTCAATTTCGACATTCAAAATTCTACAATAGACCTTAGTAGGTTTAGACGCCATATTGAATTTAACACAGATGAAAACAAGGCTTTGAGGGAGAGAGTTTATATTAATGATAGCACATAATGTATAAAAGTCATAGACCATATAATTGAGTACATGCAATCTGGATTACATAATCAAATTTCCAAAAAGTAAGTACTTGTAATTAGACTATAGTATGTTTTAAAATAATCATAATCAGATTACAGTTACTTTTTTATGGGTTGCATGACTACATATTCACACAATTGAAGTAAATTATTTATAATTTATTGATTCACCCCAGTTCTTTTTTCATTTAAATTTTCTTTTCTAAATGAACCTACCATTTATATGCATAAGACTTATAATTATGCAAGTTACTAAACAAATTGAAATTCTGTGTCTTCATCATATGCAGTGACGTTCACTAATTTTTAATATCAGAAGTCTGGACAAAAAAAAAAAAAAAAAAAAAAATTCAAATATGAAAAACTTTGATCATGCAATGTCATGTTTTCATGTTTATTAATGTTTGTCCATAGAGATCCCCAAGGTTTGACATTTTTATGATTTCATTGATTATTAGCTTTTCATGAAAACCCTACAGTTTTGTTTTGTTTTTCGCAAAAAACCCTGCTGTACACAGTGATCACATTAATGTCTAAGTGATAAATGAGTTAGATCAAAAGTCATAAAGTATGAAGTTAAAAATAACAAAAAGTAATCAGAGTACATTACTTAATTTGTGTAATCCAGATAATGTTACAAACTTGAACTGTTACAAAAAGTAATCTACCCGACACTGTTGATAAACAACGGTACAGTCCAATGAACACACTGTAGGCTACTTCTATCCCTCACAGCCTAGTTTTCATTCCTGTTAAAAAAAAAATGGCGCTGCCCAGAATAAGGTCTATACCAGACTGCTGCTAAACTGAATCTCACCATAAGATGGCGCAATAAACGTTAATAAAAGTTTTCACAAGATTAAACTGAAACACTGTATAACCACATTTCTGCAGTCATTTATTTCAAATTATCACCTTGTAGTACATGCAGCCAACCCTTATAATAATCCAGCAAAACCATAATACACTAAAGGCAGCAGTTGTATCACAGCTTTGTAATTAACATGAACCATGAATAAAGAGATCAGGATACAGATATTAAGTGCTTTTAATTAAAAATGGCCACAAATTTGTACAAAAATAGATAAATATTAAACAAACAAAAAACTGTACGTGCATGAACCAGTTTAAACCTGCAGAGTGTACAAACATTCTTTTTTTTCCACATGTCCAGATTCATAATTCCATTTAACACAGAATGCATAACCATATAAATTCTTTACCTAAGCAATTTTTATTAGAGATGGTACACATGCTTGCATGTCATTTCCAGGAAATGTCAGTATTGACATTTTGATTGTCACTGAGCCAGTTAGTGTGAAATGATTGCTATGCTGTATTGTTTTAGGAGAATACTGTAAGATATTCAGAGTGCCATGAGTGCGATTAGTAATGCATGATTCCTTTACTATCATTCCTATACATGATTCTGATGTTGGCTCGGTCTATATAAAATGAGCTGCATGTTATTCTATAAATCCAAAATTCACATGTGACACTCTTAAGTACTTTCGTAGGTAATGTGATACCTGATAATTCACCAAGAGGCCTCTAACAATATTTACAGCGAAGACAAACATGTAACAATCAGCTTTAGCTGCATCATCATACATTTATAAAACTAGAGAATCCTATTTACAATTACAAATTTACAACTGCCCTGATTCAATGAATTTCACACGGCCTTGCCATTAGTTTCAGGATTTAGCGCACACAGCTGTCACTGAAGCTATCAAAGCGTTTACACTGAAAGTGGCCAAAAACAAAACAAAACACACATATACACACAAATGTGCACACATACTCTAGGAGTAAAATTAGATAAGTGTCCCTGAGAAAGATCAACTATAAAAAAGCACGAGGAAGAGTGTGAGAAGACAGAAAGAGAGGTACAAAGAGGGTGAGAGACAGGTTTGAGAATAAGAAAACTAAATTTAGTGAGGGTAAAAGACAGTTTGTTTTCCAGCACTGTAATAAATCACAGTGAGGTAAAATAAAACTGATTACCTGAGATGTCAAGGGCCAGAAATATAAACAGACTTTTAATTTAATTATTCTGTTCAGACATTTCAAACATATATGTAATTCATACATTCCTTTTAATCATAAATCCAAGTTGAAAACATTTTGCTGTTCAGTTTTGCTTTTGCACTGATGGGTACCTGCTCGGTCATAGGTGCCCTGAACATATGGCTCTAAAGAAGGGTTGTATTTTGTGTTCTCATCAGTTTCTGTCCATGTAGAAGCATGTTATAGTTGTGTGTTGTTAGTGGGGTGTGAGTGTGGGGGGAGGTGAGTGTGTGGTAAAGTTGAATTTGATGTTGAGATGCTGTTGTGTTGGATGGCATGTTGCTGGACAGGACTTCCTGTTGGACTACCTACTCCACATAAACATAAATAAGAAAGAAATCCATCAATTTTCAAAATATATATAATAATACACACATTTTAAGTAATAAAACACACAATATAAACAAAAATATTGCCATTAAAAAATTTGGGGCTAGTGAAATGTTTATTTTTTTTTACTTTTACACCAAGGCTGCATTTACTTGATCAAAATATTGTAAAAAAAAAAAAAAAAATTTTAAAACTATTTTCTATTCAATGTAATTTAATGTATTTTAAATGCATAATGTACTTTAATGTATTTTACTGTAATGCATCCAGACTTTATATTTTTAATAATCTTTAGTTAAAATTAACAATTTTAATTAATATTTTTAAATTTTTAATAAAAACTTTACAATTTCATTTAAATATATAATTTGGGGTTCCTAATTGTCATGGAAATAATTGTGACCAAAATTATAGTGACCAAAAAATATCCATCTCTAATAAGCAATTATATAATTTTTATTTACTATTATTATGGGGTGAAATATGACTCAGACATGTTCTTCACAGGTTTTAATGAAACTCAACCTCAATACATTAGTATTTGTGAGAAAGCAAGAGAGAATAAAAAAAAGTTTCATACTTACTCTGTGTTTCTCTCTGTCTCACAGAGACAGGACAGTCTTTATGTGCAAGAAGAATTTGCTTCAGTTGAGTCACTTCTGTCCTGAGTGATGTCACCTCATTCTGTGAGAAAACATATATATATGTATATAAGCAAAGCAGCAAATGCATGAATCTACAGTACCATGAACTTTCAGTTGTGTTTAATACTTCAAGGTAAGTATATGCACAATGTGTTCATGTGTAAATGTACCTGCAGCTGTAAGTTAGTGTGTGTAAGTTCCTCTGCCTTCCTCTCCAGCGACGTCACCCAGACCTTTCTCTTCTGTCTGCACCGTGTGGCGGCAGCTCTGTTTCTCTCCAGAAACTTCCGTCTGCGCTCATCTGGGTCTTCCCCTGCTGTCCGTCGGCGTCTGGCTGTGGACGGCTGTGGAGGAGATTGTGGGCAGGGGGTCTGTTTTGGTGTGGACGACATCTATAAAACACAAACATTATGTTAAATATTACAAAAGATTAATTAGAAACTATAAAAATCAGAGTTTGGCCTAGACCTGTGTTGGTATCGGCTGATGTGAAAGGGGAGGGGCGGTCTGGTGGGTGGAGCCAGGATGCAAATGAGCAGGTGGAGAATGGTGAGCGTGGCTGTGATGTGATTGGTCTTGGCTTTGATGTTGATGTGCGAGTCTTTGCGGTGATTGGCTGTGGCAGTGCGGCTGGTATGCGTGATGACGAGATGCGGATTGTAAATGTGACAATGGGTGCTGCTGTGATGACATCATCTCCATCATGTGGCAAAGAGGATTCTGACTGCCATTGGAAACCGCAGGTTGGCTGTGGGCTGGCATGACCTTTGACCTCTGAAGGATTAGAGATGGGGAGAGATGGGTCAGAATGGCTCCTGGGGTCACTGTCAACGTCACTGTCACATAACACTGTGGATATTTCATGCTATTTCAAAAGGAAATGCCCAAAGTGAGATTTGCTTTGCCAACTTCTACATGCAACCATGTGTTTTTAATTTATACATCTAAGGTTTCCTGTGTGTGGTGATTGTTTGCGATGGTAAGATTACTTGGCACTTTTAAGTTTTTCAAAACAAAGAGAATCTACAAAGACGCCTTTGAAAAGTCAGATGATAACCAGGTCAAGCCGAAGCCCGTGAAATTCAATCCCCTTCCACTTTCTGAAGAGAATCAGTGCATGAGTGTGTGTGTGTGTGTGTGTCTGTGTTAATTCCGCTTTTTTAACAGGCAACATTGCATGTGTCTGAATTAGATAACTCGGTCAAGATGTCTACATTAGTTACAAAGCACTGTGGCATTATAACCCCTGTCTGACTTGTATGTTTCTATAGAGACATCAAAATCCTGTAGCCATAGAGTCAAATCATTAGTATGGGGCTGTACCTGAAGGGAGGAGCATGAGCCAGAGGGGGCGGGGCCTGGTATGCCAATCATACTAGAGTTCATTGACAACTGTGCCTCCATCTGTCATTTTAATAAAATATGAAATTATCATAATGATGTAATAAGAAACAGAGGTATTGTTTCGATTAATATTTTACTGTTCTGATTGGGTTTGAACTGCTTTCGGTTTACTTACATTCACAGCTGATGTCCCAGGCAAAGCATTTGTCTGTCTGCTGTGCAGACAGCTGGGTGCAGATCTGTAATGTCAGAGGGATTCACATTAGCAGAGAACAAAAGATTAAAAGCTCCCACTTTATTATAGTGGCCTTAACTACTACGTACTTACATCATAAAATAAGTACAATGTACTTATTGTGTTCGTATCATAAAATACTTCTGCTACTATTGAGGTGGGATACGGGTAAGATTAGGGACAGGTTTGGTGGTATGGTCAGGTTTAAGGGTGGGTTAATGTGTAAGGGATGGGTCAACAGTGTATATAATTGTAATTATACATAGAGCTGCTACAAAATGTGAAAAAATGTATTCTGACAGCTTTACATTAGTAAATTCTGTGTAGAGATGCAATGCTGCATGACAGACCAGAATATTTGGGGTCTCAGAGGTATATGGTTAAATGCTGTGTTGCAACAAATCTTTTTGACTTTTTTTTCTACAGTGAAAACATTCTGTACCCACCAACCACCCCCCCCCCAAAAAAAAGCTGTGTAAAAGGACTTTTTTCATTTAAAATCATGACTTTTAATGGGAAAATAAGAATATGGGGTATTTTGGTAATGATATACGGTAATACTCACTGTTTATTTGAAGTGGAGTATGTGGCAGTGCATTGAGACTGAGGCTGTGAGCTGTGTGTGTGGAGCTGGTTCTGGTTGAGATGAGCCAGAGCGCACTGCTGCTGTTGCTGAGGTTGAAACTGATGATGTTGACTCTGCTGATGCTGTGTTTCAGTGTGAGCCTGGTTCTGACCTGACGCCTGCGCAGGAAAGTTCTAAAAGCAAGAAAATATTTAGAATTCCGAAAGCATAAATACGCTAAATATTCTAATATTTAGAATATTTAAAAAATATATACTCCTTCTCATTCCTCTGTCTTCTATAGATCCCTCCCTATTTGTGTATATGTATGAAAACTGTCTGATATTTAATACTCTTAATCTGATCATCTGATAATTTGATCTGATAGCTTGATTTTTCTTACTACAATCAACACAAACACACACACACACACACACACACACACACACACACACACACACACACACACACACACACACACACACACACACACACACACACACAAGCAATCAAAGAATCATATGCAAAATATTTACTACTACTTCAAACATCAAAGACTTTATGCAAACTTTTATTCATCTGGACATTTGAGTAAGCTTTTGAAACATGTTTTTCCTCTCACCGGTTTGGTCTCCTCCTCTGCCTGTGACTGGTTAAGCTCCAGGTCAGTAAAGAGGCCCACTTCCTCACAGTCCCGTAAGAAACGAGTCGGAGTTGGAGTCTGATCTGCAGATGAATAAAGAGTACATTTTTATCACAAATGCAAACAGCGTCTCCAGATTCCACACACGAAATAAAATAAAAACACAATGGAATTTTTTGTTAATTAAGGCATGGCAAGTTTATTTATATAGAACATTTCATACACAATGGTAAATCAAAATACTTTGCATAAAATATTAATAAAATAATAATAATAAAATAATCATAACAGGTTTATAAGAAATAACAATAAAAAGTAAAAAAAAAAAAATGGAAAAAAGGCAACAGAAGAATACATAAATAAGATGATACTGTCAGTAGGACACAGCATATATTAATAATTGTAATATTGTTTATTTTATTTTATATATTTTATATATTATATTATAAATATGTTATTTATATATATTATCTTATAAATATACTACATATTTTATTATAAATAATACATTGATTAATATTAGATTTATCTATACATATTTGGAACATCTGCTTTTTTGATGTCTGTTAAAAAATGAAATAAAATAAAGTTACTTGGTTAAAGTTACTGGTTACTAAATAGTTTAGTATAAAGCAAAAAAAATAAAAAATAAATAAAAGATTAAAGCTTAAGCAAATGTGTATCTATCTATACATCTATCTATACTGTAGAACATAGACTAAACACATGGAAACTAAGGAGGCGTAGGAAATTTCTCAAGGTCAAGGAACAAAAACTTCAGATCAGTAGATCAATATCAAGTAACCTCCAGGCATTCTAAACAAATGTAGAAAAACTAACCCTCATCTCAATGTCATGAGCAGAACTTTTACTGAAGTAATCTGCTGGCATGCTCAAAAATGTTAAAAATTAACCCTGTGTCATAAACATGAGCCTGATTTTGCTCTTGTTGTTTTGGTCATTTAGGGGTAGTCTAAACGGAACTGCTTTTTCTAGGCTACTATGAAAGGGGTCAGAAGGTAAAGTCCTCCTTTTGTTTTTTATGTAAATGTTTCTGTCGCTACAATGATGGCTTGCAGACCCCGGAGGTCAAGGGTCAGGCTGATGTTTATATGTCAGACATTGGGTTTCCAGGGTAACAGACATTGTTTAAATGATAAATTATAGGAGATGGAGAGCATGACCTACCATGACACACATTTGCTTTTCACAGGCTCTTATATTACTGACCCACATGCTGTAGACTGATACTCTTTAGTTACATAAGATATTAAAACCGTAAGATCTTAAAACAGTTATTAAAACACATAAGATATTAAAACAGTGTTGATGATAAAACATTACCCTTTGTCTGTAATTATGTGTGAAAACACCCTTACCTGAAAGCACACTGTCACACTTAATAGAAGGGAATTTAAGGGTCATCTCATGTTTGTGTCTGTGAATAATTAGGTGATCTTCTCTTTGGAAGCGCTATGAGAACAAGAAACATGGCAGGCCATGACAATGCTGAAACAGCACAGCTCGTGGCATCTTTGAAATCCCCTATTTGTTCCAAAATTAATAATAATTTTTCAAAAGTAATTAATTATGAAGTGTTAATAATCAATTTAACAATCTAATTGATGGCTAAAACTTGTGACAGCATACATAAAACACATAGATGTAGATCTGAATGATATGACAACAACTATCCGCAAACTGGACATCTGTTACTTACCTGTGAGCATCCAGGAGCAGCGCACACATATGGCCTGTCCTGATCAACATTCATCACTGAGATCTAAAAAACCTAAACATACATATACACACACATGCACACAGACATACAAACACATGCACACAAGGGAGATGACATTATAAAGTGCTCATGACAAATAGACAACAAACAGATATAAATGACACCTATAGACAAATATAGTGTCAAGTACGAATTAATTATTTTAATTTCCTAGTCAAGTTCTATCTATCTATCTATCTATCTATCTATCTATCTATCTACAGTATCTATCTATAGATAACTACAACATAAACCTTTATGCAAATAAAGAGACAGAGACAAATTGACAGACAGACAGACAGACAGACAGACAGACCAATAGATAGATAGATAGATAGATAGATAGATAGATAGATAGATAGATAGATAGATAGATAGATAGATAGATCTATGACACCAAATTAATATAGGTTTAAAAATTAATAACCTATTTGAATATCTCTCAGTTCTCTTTATGTTGCCCACATTTCCCTGTTTTGAGTTCTCTTCTGTGTTCTCTGTATATGATAGTCATATGATACATCATAGTCGCGCCTTATAAAAAAACTCTACTACTTGCGCGAACATTCCTCTAGTCATGACATCATCATTTAGTTCAGCCGGGGCAGGATTTGAATTGGCAAGACGGGTCTACGGTGCTAATGCCAACCGTCTAACCGGCCTGCAGAATGACGTAATGGCGAAACCGGAGGACTCACGCGGTGTCACGAATTTTACAAACCCAAACAACAAGATCAAACATCCTGCCTAGGGGCAATTGCAATATGTCATATTTTGGCAAAGGGGGAAAAAAATAGGGAGGTTGTCTGAATCACTTTGGAGTATGTGTTACGACAGATATCATACAGGGTGTATATGGAAAAAAATATATATAAATGCAAATACTTTCTCCCTCAAAACACGCGCAGGTGTGCGATATAACATATGTAAAATTCAATAGACTTTCAACCGCTAACGTTAACGTTACCTGCAAAACTGCTATTCCGCTAAAACGCGTTGACAAGTTTGTTGACAATCTTCACTAAAAATGTACAGACATCCATTTTTTTAACAGAGAGTCATAGCCTTTTTTAATCTAATACTTATTTTATCTGCTTGTTTGGTGGAGTCACACCCCCTTAAACAGACATTCAGACAGTTTACGAACATTTCAATGGAAACCGGCACTTTGACAGATACCAATAACAACAGCAACAAAAATCCCAAAACACTGTACAAGACACATGTTCCGTTTGTGTATTGAACTAAGTGTGAAATTATATTCACAAGCGCAAGTGTAAAACAGTAATACTAACTTACCTAAACGCACGCAGACTGAGACTAGCAACGCTCCTCGCGCTGGGACGAAGCACGCTGAAGTGAAACGCGATTACAATATGATCTATTTACAGAAGCATTACATCACCTCGCGGTGACGTCACGTGGGATTCCTGAACTTCTAAATCATTGCGGTCCGCTTTTTAAAGAGAGGGGGGCTTTCAGACCGCGCGCACCCGCCCACCGGAGGATGTAGCGGGCGTCCGATGCGGACATTGGTGCGTTGAGGGGAAAATAAGGAAGAGGGAGGCGCCTCGCTCTGTACGTGCTGCGCCAACAGCTGTCTGGAGCGTTGCGCGGGACGGTCCCGGTTAGCGAATGGTGTGCGATGACAGAGAGAAGAGAGAAAAAGGGCATGTACAAGCGTGTTAGCTTTTGGTTTAAAACGTTTAATTACCTTCCTGTTTTTTTTTTTTTTTTTTTTTTTTTTTTTAAGTGGTCAACAATATAAACAGCATGCCTTTTCCTTCTTTTTCTATATGGTTACAGTGTAGGCTACCTGGAAAATACAGTCAGAGTCAAAAATTAGAGATTATTTACTGTGAATCAGACAGTTATTTATTCAAAACTGGGGTTCTTTTAATAAAGCAATGATAGGCTATAACTTAAAAATTATACAGCCAAAATATGGTAGTTGTATCTGTATCAAGACAATTATAGAGCTTTGACATAGATGTCAACTTTTAGAAGGGTAAAATAAAATAAACAGCTCTCATGTGACTCTTTACATATATTGTCATTTTCAAAAAAATCAAAAATTTTATTTAGCCTGACATTAAAAATGCATCAACTACACTTTTTATAACCTAATAAGCATAAACTGTCTCTTTGGTTGGTGTGATGGAAATGTTCAAATGTCAGTGTGATGGATTCCAGTGCACTTTGCATAATCAAGGCAATAGAGAAAGACTCTTTGTGAATTCTAAGGAAATTTTCTAGTAAACAAATGTTTCTGACTTATGCTATAGTCAAACTGGCTACCAGAATGCTTCATAAACAAAAATGTCAAGCCATAAAGTGACACCATCTGTCAGAGATGTTTTATATGATGACATTAACCATAATGAGGAAAAACAGGTGCCAAGATTTTTAAGCTTTTCATTCAGTATAGCCTAAATAATATATCTTGCTATATATCTTGTTTCCTCACGACACGTTTTCGAAGTTTAATAGTGTCTAACCACATTGTGTTAAACTACTGAAAACAGATGTCATGATTTCAAATATATGACAGAATGTGGATACATTCAGATTATTGTAAAACTAAGGGGTGTGTCTGATGTTCAGAACAGCATGGTCCTTTTGTGGTAAGCACTAGGGAAAGAGTAAAAGAAAAAGGCAGAACAAGTGGGAGGGAGAGAAAGAGAGCGTGATTCATTAGTGTGCTCTAACTCAGAATGCTAGTAGCTGTTTCCTCAGCAACACCACAAAACAGGAAGTGATGATGTCACATCAAACTCCAGCCTTAGCTGACTCCTACGTCTATGAGTATGAATCATTCACACACAGAGACAATGCAGCAGAGGACATGCACCCACAAGTCTCATATGACATCATCCCTGATATAATTCACCTTAAAAAGGAACTGTGTCAAGTTCATCTGTTGTTTCACCATTTAAAGAAATTGGCAAATTTAGCTAATTAACAAAACATAAAAAATATAATTTACCTTGATGCACAGTTTAACAGATTTACAAAAGAGGAACAGCAGCAGTTCATTCAGTTCAGATAAGAATAATAAACTAAAATGAAATGTTGACTCTAATATCAGAGCAATATGTGGTTATTCTTTTAATGTTTTTCAAAGTTGTGGACATTTTTGGTTGTTTGTGAATGAATATATGTGCATGTGTCTAGCAGGTCACACATCTGTTTGTTATTTTTCACATGATCCTTTGTAATATTTCAGTGTCTCAAGGTAGATTTCAAAGATTTACTGCACATGAGTGATACTGTATTGCATCACTCAAAAATTTGGAACTAGATGAATCCTGAACCCTTTGATATTGTTCAGTCATGTTGTTTGACCTGGCATGACCTCCTCACAGTTTAGCATCTGGTAACGGCTGCTTAGGTCTATCTTGTTTGAGGCAGATGGTTGCATTTACTAACGTCTGGCTGGTTTTACATTATAACATTATATGGTACGTCCCAAACAGTTGTCTGTGGGTTATGAGCTTTTTCAGTACAATTTGATTCTCGGGAATTGGTTGTTTATGTACTGCATTAGCACAAAATTATAAAGCTGAAGAGAAAATAATGTATTTCAAGAGAAAATGTTTATGCAAGTTTATTTGTTTGAAAACAGTGGCATGGAAAATATTTGGTCATTTAGTCTCTCACTTATTTACATAGGCCAACGGCGGAGTACATTTATAACAGGGAGATTTAACGGTTGATTAACAAGTGATGGTCAGCACACGGTCACTGTCACTAGCTGATCAAAGGGACATTCCTCCTGCTCTTTGTGAACACAGCGCCTTACATGGATGCTTGTGTCACACCTGACAGATTCCCGGTCTTGTCAAAATTTTAAAGAGGTGGGAGGTCGACATTTTTCTTTAGTGAAAAAATTCCTTTTAGGTCTAATATGATACATTATAAAGGAGTCACATGAAATTCTGCTATTGTGTAGTTGTATTCAAATATTCATGTTTACTAAGTATTTGTTTTAATTATACATTCTTTTTTACAGCTGAAAAAAATGTGCTGAAACAGTTGAGAGGGTGGTCATACATTTACATTTATCCAAAATCAGATCTGAGTGTTTTATGACATATTATGCTGCAAAAGTGTCACAGAAGTTGGATACATTCATATTTAAGCACATTTATGCCACTCCTGTATATACATACTACATACACACACTCAGATATGTGTGTATATGTACACAGAGGTGGCATAAATGTACTTATGCAGGAATTACAATCACTAAACAAATCCTGTTGTTTTTACAATTGTACGTGCTAAATTAGGCCATGCTGCTAGTAAAATCAGTTTTATACTTTTACTGTCGAACGGGTGGTAAAGAGAAAGACACATGATTAATCAAAGTTCATCACAATAGCTTTTCTACAAGCTTTGGTAAATACTATTTAGAAGGTACACAATGTTGTAGTACAAATAAACATGAATTAAACAACATGAATTGTAACATAGAAATTTAATACCATTAAATGCAAACTGTCCCACAAGGAATTCTGCGAATGTCTATTGTTCTTTTTCATAAACTGTACTTTTAATAGACTTTTACAGTAAATTTACACAAAATATATTAGATCTACTACAGTTTATAGACCATTAACCAATGAACAGGTCTTTTACAGTTACAATTAACAGCACTTTTCTTCTGAAATCATCTTTTATTTATTTTTTTACAAAAACAAAATGTTTTAAAATGAATGTATATTATACATGAAATGAATGCAAGTATGAAATTATATAAAAAAAATTTTTAAATACATATAAAATATATGCTCTTACAACAATTTACTCAATTTACACATACATGGTGTGAAATTAAGGACTAATACATTACTATTGAATAGTATGAAAAGCTTTTTACAAAAGGACTTGGTTTATAAACACTTGGAAGAGTCACAGAGCCAGTAGCCTTTCTGTGGTGGCCTAATAATGATCATTTTAGTGTATTAGGTAAAAAGTTAATCGTTTTTGCATTCAGAGGCAGTGGGACTAATAAACCTCACACTTTTAAAGCCTAGCTGGCAGGGTAGCAAAAGGTGCACTGAAATAATCAATAATACAGTTGCTTATGTGGGCCCTCTCAGTCAAGAATTCCTCGTCTTTCTCCGCTCAGGTGAACAGCAGCATGTTTGTTTCGCCGGTCCCTCCTCCTCCTCTTGCTCCTCCGTCATGCTGCTTTGCCCCCCATCCCCCTCCTATTGGCTGGCAGCCGTCTAAACAGCTCCAGCTGCAATCACCACCACCGCTGCTGCTGCAACGAGCTGCCGGCTATTTGATCACCCCCATCCCGCACAGCCTCTTCCTTCGCCGGTCTGCAAGCTCACGGACCTCTGCCAACACATCCATTATGACGGGCGTCGCGGCTGCCTCCTTCTTCTCCAACGTTTGCCGGTTTGGCGGTTGCGGGCTGCATTTCGAGTCCCTGGGCGAGCTCATCGTTCACATCGAAGATAACCACATCGGTGAGTGGCGCTCCGGTTTCGGCCTGCCGTCCCGCTAAGCAGCTGCTCTCAAGCGCCGAGAAGGCGCGTCTCTGCGCCGCGCATTTGGCTGGTTTCTATGCAGTGACGCGCTAATTCACTTGTTCGAACTCGCAGCAAATTTAATAGCATTAGCATTGACTCGGTTTATTTAAGAGGTGATAGATAGTCATAAGCAGGTTTCAGCGACGGGTGCACGGGTTCGTGCACGGTTACCAGACGCTGCTCTGTTTAGATCTAGGCCTGTATGTACTTGTGGCAAGCCGTATTAACATGTATTGCTTGAAGAAACTAATACCCAATTTTGTTGTTAGCAGTGTTAGTAGTTTTAGATTAATGAATAAAAGTTTCATTTTCTCTATATTACAGTATAATTTCTAGTTCTCGGCATTATATGTAACGTACTAGTAGTACTTATTCCAATAGAGAATGTTTAGACATTACATAATAGCACATAGTAACTAATATATTTTTCTGTGTTCTAGTACTAATTGAATAGACACTATTACATATTTATTAACACTGTATTCTTATAGAATAGTTGCTAGTAGTAGTGGAAAACATACCAGTAACAAATGGAATACATATGAATATTGAATATTTGAATAAATGGAATATGAACATTTAACCACAGATTCTCATTGAATGCAATGGCAATGTTTTGGCATTTGTTACCAGTAACAGTCACCATATGGATTATTAGAAACAACAAGTCATTATTGGAATACAGAACTATGTAAATATATATAATAAAAAAAAACAAATGAATAAACATACTAGTAACAAAACTGCATTCTAATGAATAGAGCTTAATCATATTATATTTAACGAAAATGAGAGGGATAAACTTACAGTGTATAAAGTGTAAATTATAATATACAGTGTATATTATTTCTTTATACAGTGTATAAAGGTTTGACGCTATCTCACGACCAATTCGTACTAATTCGTGGCCTAGTGGTTAGAGAGTTTGACTCCTAACCCTACGGTTGTGGGTTCGAGTCTTGGGCTGACAATACCACAACTGAGGTGCCCTTGAGCAAGGCACCGAACCCCCAACTGCTCCCCGGGCGCTGCAGCATAAATGGCTGCCCACTGCTCCGGGTGTGTGTTTACAGTGTGTGTGTGCACTTTGGATGGGTTAAATGCAGAGCACAAATTCTGAGTATTGGTCACCATACTTGGCTGTATGTCACGTCACTTTTTATTTTTTTTTAATTTGTATGAATTCATACGACCTCACTCGTCGAACCTCACTCGTACGATTTTGTACGATTTGTCTAAACCCCAGTGATGGGTAGGTTTAAGGGCGGGGCTAGGTGTAGGTCATTCGTACAAATTCATACGAATTGTGCAACTCGTAAAATACGTACGATTTAGCGACCTTGTAAAATATGTACGAATTGCCATGAGATCAGGATGAAAAGTTTATATCACATAATTGTCAAAGGTCACAGCTGGTTATAAAGTAGTTTTTTTTTTCAATGTTTTTTTTTTTTTGTCACCTGAACAATTTGTATATACAGTTCAAGCCATTAAACGGGTTGTACTTCTGTCCCTCACAACCTCATTTTCATTCCTGTCAAAAATTAAACAAGGCGCTATACTGACTAAGGACTAAATGTAAAAATGGCTTGCCATGTCTACCGTAATTAGCGCTCGCTGTAGAGAGCCATTGTTTACACTAGTGTTGTGGATTCAAGCTGTCTGTCAAGTCCACAGGAATGAATCTCTGTTTAGGTGTTTAACAGTTACTTCAAGATTAGCATACCTAACTTACCTTTTCAAATTAACCCCATGTTAGAGAATCACTATATGAAGCCAAATTAACTGTATTCAGCGAAATCTCTTGTTATTTTTCATTTCTTTTTTCCGCAATCATTTATTAAATGCATTTTGGTTTAAGAGGTGTGCACACTGTAAAACGTTGTACACTGTAAAAAATCCATCCCAATAAAATGGAAAACTTTAATTTAAGTGGTGCAAATTTAAAGTTTAGTGATTCATTGCACTTTTCATTCCACCTTGAATTTAATTACTACTAAAGAAAAATGAAGTTTAAACTGAATTGAATTACTGATGAAGAAAAACAACTGAAAACTCAAGACATATTGATAGAACATTATGGTGAAAACATTATTACAGTATACAATTTTTGCTTGTACAGTATTGACCTTACTCTGACTGGTTGTGTGAACTAAATAAAATATTTGTATGCACTGCTGATCTGTAATGGAAATTAATGAATGTTTATAACTGATATGTAGTGCTTTGCTCTGCTGCTCATATCTATTCTGATGGCAGTCCTTCACTCAGATTCTCTTAATAGTGACTGCAGCTTTCACAGTGGAAGGCATCTGTCAGAATGAAACACACCTGCACCCCAGTCTGTGTGTCAGTCACTGTAGCCTCATAAAGATCAGCTAGCCGGATTTCCATCAGGAGTCACAGATCTGACTATTGGGGTTAGGGATTTGACCACAGAGCTCTTGTTTTAATGAGCACAACAATAAAAGACCCCCTAAGCCCTCCACACAGATCATTAATACTACTAATCAATAATAATCCTACTGAGTGTAGACCCCATGCAGTGGCTTGGTTTGGCAGTTTGCCAGCCATGAAGATGATTGTTCAAATTTATAGGGTAAATTAAAGAGTTAGAACTAGTTTGTTCTGCACTATTAGTGTTTTCAATGGGTGATTCATGTTAAAACTTGACAGGGACAACCTATATTTTAGACAACTGGCCTATAGAGCAGGATACAGACTTTGTCTACATCTCCTGAATTACATCCCACGATTGTCTCCAACTCTTCCTCTTTTTCATCGCTTTAGGAAATCATACACATTTGTAACAAATGAAGTATTGGTGATGGCAGGTCATTGTTTAGGCAATAGTTAATGGTAAAATGCTTACAAACCAATTTAAAACAAGGTTCTTTGAAAATAGCTGTACAATGAATGGCCTTGAATGACTTTTGACCTTAAGTGTAATCTCAGAGGCCATGATGCTGTATTTAGTTTAGTCTTAGCAGTAAAAGCTATTTAGACCCATTTTGTATAATATATCAGAACTATATTAGGGTTAGCCATATCATGAAATATTATTATTGTGCATTTATCAGTTATCAGTTATTAATCATTTAGATCATACCTTTCACTAATATGTTTGAGGTAAGCTATTTGAGAGTTAGATGAGAGAACATTTTTGTCATCAAAGTCATTTAAGTGATATTAGGCAAACAGACAGGTTTACTCAATTGAGGTTACACAATTACTTCCATAATATAGTGCGTTATTACATTGTAACAAACAACGTAATTTCAGACGTCATGTTGGTGTTAGGTCAGTTTTTTTATTTTTTTTATTTATCCTTTATTTAACCAGGAGAAGCCCATTGAGATTAAAAATCGTAAGCTGTTAGTGTCTAAGTGATTTAACTAATAACTTCAGCCTGGAAGATGAAAAAAATTGAAAAAAAAAAAAAAAAATTAAAAAAAATAAAAAAAAAAAAAAAAAAAAATAATCGAAACAGTTTGAAAGCCAATTATGCACTTACAATGAAATCTCAATTAAAAACATTGACATGTGAGGGAGGCCAACTCAAAACATCTCATTCTTAACTTAAAAACACTCAAAGGAATCAATTTACTAAGTTTTAAGTTGTTCTGCAGCAAATTCCATGTAAAGGGAGCAGAATAAACAAAGGCCTTTTTACCCAGCTCAGTACTGACATGTGGGACAGAAAACAAGACAACAGCCTGAGAACGGAGAGAGTAATGAGGGTTTCTTTGTTACACTTAATGTTTTCTTGCAGTTAAATTTTGCAATGTTGTCACTTGCTCATCTTATTTAACTTCCATATGATGTTGTTTGTGTATTGTATGCTGATTCTTTCATTTATTTTATTTTTTATATTCAAAGATACTTCATCTGAATGCAAATGGCGTATATGCCATTTCTTCAGTTATCAAATAAACTTATTATTAGATGCCTTATCCTGCTTGTCTTAATTGTTCTTTAGATTAATCAGGTTATATTTGTGGGCTACAGTTTGCATGCAGTCAGCTTTGCGAGTGAATATAAAGTTACATGCACTTATGTAACGCTGCCTCCTTGTGGTAAAATTGTGGGGTTTTTACCACTTGACTCCGTGGACAGACGTTTGCAGACTGTCATAAGCTCTGGGCAAATTTACATTCTGTAATCAAATAGTACCAAGAAAGAGCTGTCATGTTGCCCTGTATTGAAGACTAGATTAGCCTATATATTTTGACATAGGCTAGCTGAATAAAATAAGATGTTCGATTGAGAGATAGGTATCGCAGGTATTCGAACTTAGTCAAAACACAGCTGTGCGTCTTTATATTCGTCAGGATGAATGTGAGAAAGAGATACATGCAAACAACGACTAAAAGGAAAGTTCATTGGATATATCTGTTTATAGTTGCCTAGGCCGAAAGGAATTTTGCATGATGTCATACCCTCCCGGGACAGTCGGTCCTCCGGGTATTCGGACCTGTATTTAGGTAAGTTGTTGTTTAGTGTTGTGGCAGTGGACATTTGTTCAGACATGCCCGTTTCATTTCCTGTCTATTGTATTTGCATGTTGTAGGTAACAAATGACATCATTTTAAACATGTGAAAGCCAAGTTACTCTGTTATTACGGCCTTTGTTTGTTGTAGACTCTTATCGTCTACGTGTTGCGTCACTGTAAATACAACTAAATTAAACTTAGGTGAAATATCTAAAAAGGTTTTAGTAAAACACTGAAAGGGGAAAGTAACAAAACATCAGCCGTAATGGTTTTAATTGTCACCGTTAGCGTAAACACCGCTCCTAAACCAAAGCGAAACAATAACTCAGCGCTGTGTGGATCTCTCTTCAGACATTTTTTGTTCTCTCGCTAACCTAGCATACATCATATGTTGTTGTTTTATTAATTTAACCTTAAAAATAAAACTACAAGGCATTCGGAGTACTAGATGGGCTCCTTGAACGCGTTTCTTTCAGTGACCAGAAGATGTCAGGCTTGTTACACAATATCCTTTTGCTCTAGTCGGGAAGGGAAGTGCTAGATGACTTAAGATGTAAACCAAAAAATATTGACAGGCTTTGTAAATATTCATGTTTTATTCTTTTGAGGCCAAAATTGTCTAGTGTACCCAATAAAACAGTTCTCATTTATAGCTTTGAGGTTTTGTTGATATCGTTAATAAATAATCATGGCATATTCATGATTAATGATCTGTTGCATTTATATTACTCAGTATTGTTACTGTTTTTGATCTGCAGAGTGATATTATGTTGAACATTTAAACAGGCTAGTTCTTCATAATTTTCTGAACGTATGCAATTATTATTATTATTATTGGACTTCTAAGAATAGTTGCAATAATAGTTGATGAAATGTGACAAACTAATTTCAATTTTTTTTAGAAGTTAATTCTGTTTAGCTCTGTTTAGATCATTATGATTTAATTGTGTGTGTGTGTGTGTGTGTGTGTGTGTGTGTGTGTTTATAAGAGAGAGAGTTGCATTAAATGACTCGTCAGGCTTTTTTATGAGGCAATTAGTGAGATCCAGTGGAAAATTCATTATACCAGCTTTCCTAGTCCCACCCAAAAACCCAGTGTGTGTTTGCCTGTATGTGCTGGTGTGCATAATTTGTGCATTTGTGTGTGTGAATGCTTAAGTTTTTGTTTCCCTTTTCGTGTGTGCTCGTCCTTGAGCTTGCGTGTGTTTGTGTGTACATACGGAAGTGTTTGGAGCGATGTATCGTGCTGAGCTCTGAGAAGTGTAATTAGAGCCTCGTTTAGAGTTCTCTCCATCCCCTCCTTCCTGCCTGTCTTCCCCTCCCCCCCTTTCCCTCCATCCGGAGACCTGCTGCTCTCCAGCACATTAAAACACTCCCCTGCTTTTTAATTAGCCGTCTGGAAAACAAACACAGCATTCCTGCATTGCTGCTCCAAGCCAGGCTCCTCTGACTTATGCACAGACTCACACTAACAGGGGCACACACATTACTTTCTGATAGTTTTTGTGCTGTATTCCACCACAGGGTGGCACATTTGCTCTTCTGGTGGTTTCAGAGCCCTCTTAAAAAGTTTCCAATTATTCCAAAATGTTCTTACAGGGATGCATATCTGTCTAGTTTAGATCCACCTGATCCCAAATCAGTGTGTAGGACAGCAGTAAATAGCCCATTGAGGTTTGATAGGCAGAGGATTTAATGATATGGCTGTGAATAAAAGGCATGTTTATGGGAGAAAGTTCTTTAATGTCCTCACAGAGGGCCCAGTATTATTAGCCCTACATAAAGATTTCACAGGGATTTAATACTGGTCATGGCCTATTAAAATGCAATATTACTGCTACTGCTTAGGACAAGTGGTGCTTTCAACTCTACTTCCTGCTGCCATAAGGATGGTTGTTGTTTGTACTGAATTATGACGGTTGTTATTGGAAGTTTATGATTTTGCTAAATGTGAAAATTAACTCTGGGGCGTTCAGTTTAAGAGGCACTGAATGTTAAATGTTCGTGTGTGTGTGTTTCTTTCTGCTTGTGTATTTCCTTGCTGCTTTTCCTGTGGAAAGACCTTATGTGCCTCCATTTTCTAGGTGAAGGGAAATCATAAAATTGGAAAACATTAACTCTGCCCTCCCTTCACTGTTCTGCACCTGGCACACGTAATTATACTTCACCCCTACACACATAATACTAGAATTAAGTTGCTGAGATTTAAAGGAATAATTCTGTCAGCATTTTCTCACCCTCATGTTCTTCAAGACCTGCATGACTTACTTTCTGTCGTGGAACACAAAAGAAGATATTAATAGTAAAGAACTGTTCTTTTTCATATAGTGCATTGAAAGTGAACCAAGACTTTGTGACACTATTGTGCAAAAATCATATGGACTACTTTTTATTATTTTTTATAATGCTTTATATTATTCAGATTTTGAAAACCCTGGGATCCTCATCCTCTTTCATTGTGATGAAAAAGAGTAGCATAAACATTCTTCAGAATGGCTTTTTTAATGTTGCATGAAAGAAAGAAAGTCATAGTTTGAAACTATATGAGGGTGAGTAAACTATGACAACTATTTAATGTCTCTTTATTTTAGCTCTCTAAACTGTGGAATCCTGTTTTCACCACATAATGAAAAATAATAAAAAGGTAATCATGACCTTTTATTAGACAATTTGGAATGTCAGAATTAGATATAAAGAGATGTAATCAAAAAAAAAAAAAAGATTTGTTTTCTTGCAATTTACAGTTTACCTCTTGCAGTTTGCAGTTTTAAGAAGTCAGGAAGAAGTCAGAATTGTGAGATTAGAAGTCACAATTACTTTCTTATTTTTTTATTCCGTGTCAGAAACAGGCATCCATACTAAACTCTTAATTTTCAACAAGCTGAATATAAATTTTTGATGTTTTGCTAGGATCTCATTAATTGTAGATAACTCCAGAAAGGTTCATTTGTGACTCGTATTTGTGTAAAGTTATGGGATTGTATTATAAATATAAACTATAAGAAAAAAAAATGCATAAATGCTGGTGTGCAGGTAAAATAAAAAAAACTCAAGTTTAAAATTATGTTAAACCTAAGCTTGAAAATGCTTTTGATAGTCTACAGATAAGTATTTCCTGTTTGTGGTATTGTATTTGAATCATTTAGTTGAATTAGTTTTCATTTGTTTTTAATTTCACAGTTGCTTTAAAACAAAGTATTTTTAAGCTTGAAAGTGCACACCAGCAGCTAAAATGATTTGGAAACACTAATAAACCACTGAAGACCACCTCAGTGGACCACCTGAGATACACAAAAGTGTTTGTGTGAGGATGTGTGTCCTTTTTATGAGGTGAGGAAGGCCTAATCCATGCAGTGCACTCACCAGAAAGCACTCTGATGAGATTAAGGCAGAAGCAGACACAGGTAGCGCTCTAGACTGGTTTCATTAAAAGTCATCAAGGAAACGTAGCGTTCTCTGTGCTGTTTTTACGACTCATTTGTGTTTTGGGATTCAAGTCATGCTATTACAGATTGTGTGAAATGTGACAGAGTGCCAAAGATTTGTATTCACATGCAAGATCTGGCAAGTTCTACATAGCAATAAGTGAGCTTGTAGACATTTCTCCATGTTCAAGGAGAATAATGGTTAAGCGAACATGGTGGAATGCTTTTAATGGCTTGGAGTAAGACCTCATTTAGGCATATGGGACCTATTATATACACTGCCTGTTATACACAAATATAACTGCACACACGCATGCAATGCGACCCATTTGAATGCAAAAAAAAAAAAACTGCTTTTCTTTTTCTACTTTCTCCACATGGTCATTGAAAATAATCCTGCAGAATGTGCCAGCTTCACACACGCGCACACACACACACACACACACACACACACACACACACACACACACACACACACTTTTCTCTTTGTGAGGTCTTCTGTGCACCATTTATGTTTTAATGAGCTCTAAGCAGCAATTAACATCCTACAATTCACACACACTTTCTCAAGCACATACAGTGTGGTAAACAATGTCTTCCTTAACTAACATTTCAAATGTATATAATTAAGATAAATCCTGATGCTGTCATCAGATGGGACTCTTTGCCACATGAGGGCAGTCTCAGGCCATGATTGAGACTATAACCGGACACACACACACACACACACACACACACACACACACACACACACACACACACACACACACACACACACACACACACACACACACAGTTGGTAGAGGAACGTTTGAAGCATTGCCTAGTGGCTTCAGGCAATGGAAGCTGCCTGCTGTCACAAGTAGAATGGAAAAAGTGTGGTAGTGTGGTGGTGTGGTGGTTGGGTTGGGCCTGCAGGGCATTAGGGGTGCTTGTTTGACAAACGTACAGTAAGCACAAAATAATGTTTCAAGCTGCTGCTTTGTCTGTGAGCACCCATGTAATATAGCAGACACAGCCATTGCTTTGATCTATATGTGCACATATTTATCTTCAGCTTTATCCTGTGTTTTGCAGTCTAATGCAATTGTGTTTTCTCTATTCCTCTCTCAGACACAGATCCCAGAGTTCTGGAGAGGCAGGAGCTGCAGCAGCCCACATATGTTGCTCTGAGCTACATTAATAGGTATGTTGAAATATGTATATACTAATTTGTGTAATAAAAATATGAATAAATGTATTTCAAATCATTCAATGTTTGGGGTCAGTAAGATTTAAAAAAAAAAAGTTAATTTCGTTTAGCAAAGATGCATAAAAATGTGACTGAAGATTTGTAATGCTAAAAAATATTCAAATAAATAATTTTCTTTTGAACTCTCTATTTATCAAATAATCCTGAAAAAAAGTATCATAGTTTCCACAAAATTTAGCAGCATGACTGTTCTTAACACTGATGATAATAAGAAATGTTTCTTGAGCATCATTCAGGATCATGTGACACGAAAGACTGAAGTAATGGCTGCTGAAAATTCAGCTTTGCCATCAAAGGAATAAATGCTAATCTTTGGATTTTTCTATTCATCAAAGAATCCATTTTTTTTTTTTTTAAGCAACTCTTTTAAATATTGCTAATAATAAAAAAACATGTTTCTTGAACAGCAAATCAGCATATTAGAATGATTACATATAAGGATGAATCATATGAGAATGCTTTAAATTGATGATAAAGACATTTATAATGTTACAAAAGATTTCTATTTTAGATAAAAAATAGATAGTTTTTTGAGCAGCAAATCAGAATATTAAAATGATTTCTGAAGGATCATGTGACTGGAGTAACAATGCTAAAAATTCAGCTTTGAAATCACAGGAATAAATTACATTTTAAAATATATTCAAATAGAAAACAGTTATTTGAAATAGTAAAAATATTTCAAAATTGTTCTGTTTTTCTGTACTTTGGATCAAATAAATGCAGGCTTGGTGAGGAGAAGAGACTTCTTTAAAAATCATTAAAAATCTTACTGTTCAAAAACTTTTGACTGGTCGTGTAAACGTTTTAAACTAAAGTGCAATGGGAAATTTCTGTAACAATGGTATACACTTGGGAGGTCAGTACAGAAGGTTGACAATAGTATTTGACACATATTTTAGTTATCCATTTCCAATTGTAGCTTTTTCCGTTTTGTCATTCCAAGAACAATAGTCCTCAGGTGCATCATTACCTGCACATCAATCTATTAACATTGCATTTTGTTTGTTTTTTCTTCAGGTTCATGACTGAAGCAGCACGCAGAGAGCAAGAAACTCAGAAGAAGAAGGTCCAACCTAAAATTGCTATATCAGTCACCGGAGGTGTATCGCGTAACAGTACGGCCACACCTCCTCGGCATAGCAACGGCAGCCTAACTCCACCCGTCACCCCTCCAATCACACCCTCATCCTCCTTCCGCAGCAGCACACCCACAGGTGAATGGAGCTTGTGTGTGTGATACCACACACTTTAGATTTAGATATTTAAAAACTATTATTAGAAATATTTCTAACTCATTAGGTGTGTTTGTAATACTGCTGCGGCTGCTGATTTCTAATGTCTTTTAATTTGTTATGTCTGAAATTTTCAAATTTATTATATTAACCTATAAATTATGGTTTGTTGCATTTGCTATCAGCGAGTTAGTTCCCCTTAAACCTAAAGCCACACTAATTGAATGTGTGTGTGTGTGTGTGTGTGTGCTGAAAAGTTTCAATTGGTTTAAATCCAAGCTTGGGTGATGTCCATTTCCTGTTTGTTTCATACTGTGCTTGTCTTTTAATGAACATTAAAATAACACTGTCATTATGTCAGTGTATGTTATGTGTTAAGAAATATGCAAAGAGTCAGAAACATAAATAACCGACTGCCGGTTAGTTTTAGTTGAATTCAGTTTCTTTCAGAAATATTAAATCTAACCTGAACTGTGGGAAAAAAACACATTATGCTCCTAATGAAGAAACACTGGATAATTGGAGTAAAGGGCACATTTGCTTTCTCAGTTCTCATTAGTTCTTTCATCAGCTAATATATGAAGCAAATAAATGACTAATTAAAGAGTTTAACTTTATTGGTGTGCCTCAGGCAGTGAGTGTGATGAGGAGGAGGTGGAGTATGAAGACTCTGACAGCGACGAGTCCTGGACTACAGAAAGTGCCATCAGCTCAGAGTCCATCCTCAGCTCCATGTGCATGAATGGGGGCGATGAGAAACCCTTCGCATGCCCTGTTCCAGGATGCAAGAAAAGATACAAGGTACTGCACTCACAACTGAAAATATATATTTTTTTTAATATATGAAATAAGTATTTTTGTGGTATAAGTTATTTAATGTTTTTATATATATTTCTTATAATAAAAATTAATAATAGCATATAACTGCAGTATCATCTACAAATAAAATGCAGAAAAACAAAAACTGTGGTGGGTCACATTATAAGTAATATAGATGATTGCTTCCTGTCAAAGTAGGGAAGACCTGCAGGGGATTGTAATAAATGGTTTTTATTTCTAGAAGTGCTTTCGACTTTCCCTCATTCCTGCTTTTACTTCTCTCTTCTCTTTTAGAATGTGAATGGTATTAAGTACCATGCTAAAAACGGGCACAGGACGCAGATCCGTGTGAGAAAGCCCTTCAAGTGTCGCTGTGGGAAAAGCTATAAAACCTCTCAAGGCCTTAGACATCACACCATAAACTTCCACCCACCTCTGTGATACACACACCATCATTTTCAAGTTTACCTAGTCATCCTTTCATTTACATTTCTGGATCATATGTAAACTGGGATCAAATGCTAATTTCATTATTATTATTATTACTTTTTTCACTTTATGTATGTGATTTTATATATATACATGTAGATATACTTGAACATTTGCACATTCCACGTATATCATTTCTTTATTGCTTTTCAAGATATTCTTTATTTTCTTTTTTGTATTTAGGTGACACAGTCACTGATAAATGAAAATGACTGTGCTGAAGATTAGGACACGACATAAACATTTGTTTCTGATTTTAAAGACTATTCAGAGAAAATGGTTTAAAATCAGAAGAGTTAAGAAATTCTAGATAATTTCTTTTTGTTCATCAAACCTACTGAGTGAAAACTACAGAAGGTATGTTGAAACGTGTATATATGAAATTATATAAAGACACATTTATATATATTAGTAGCTAAGTTGTATTATCCAAACATTTTATTTTCCATTATATATTTTGCAGAACATTTATATTATGTTTTATACAAGAACTTTATCTCATCTTTATGGACTTCTTTTGTTAATTACATTTCATATTTTTATTTGCTCTGTAGAGAAGCAGTCTTTTATTGTCTGAATTGGAAGGACATTGATCTCAGGTCACAATACAGCTGCCAACTTTCAGACTAACATACCAGTAAACAGGAAAAACTCACTTCCACTCACGTCGTTCCAGAACATTCCACACAGAATATCAAAACGGCTGACGTTACACAGTGTAAAGTTACCTTTCCAGATTTTTTTGCATGCGGCTGGAATGCAGGCAGCACCTTAGGTGTGAAATTGAATTCTCTGCATGTGGCCTTCTCCAGACGACTGCAAGCGGTCACATGGTTTCTGTCTAGTTGCATTTGAGTTCTGAGCAATATTTGACATAATGATCCCTGAATGAAAACACACTATTGTTGAAGCCAACAATAATCGCATTTAAAATGCGCAACACATCAGCTTAAAGAAAGACAAAGACGGGCAGATTTCTTCAGCCCTGTTCCCCTGCTGTTATACCAGCAGTGCAGAAGTGCCAAGTTATTCTTACCCAACAGAAAAAAAACAAAACATGGATGATCTGCCAAACACACAACGGGTCACATCTGGCTATCCGTTTGGTGCCTGTTAGCGGAGGAGCCTTAAAGAGGACCTAAACTTCTCTTTGTGTACTCAGCCTTGCAGTATTTTTTGTCAGTTTTAGCTCGTACATTCTTGATTTCGGTTGTTGCTGTTGTTTTTTTTTTTTTACACGTTTGGGACTGTCCTCGTGGTTGTGTTTGTGTAAACGTATTTGTTAGCCCTCTGCTTGCCTTGTATTGTAGGCTACGGCTTGCTAGCATGACACGACCGCTTAGCTGCTCTGCTGTCTCTTGGCTTGTAGTCTTACTGTTACAATCTTTGTTGTCAAAAGTATTATATCATTACTTTATATTGTTCCTGCTAGTATTACAGTTCGATAGTGCCAGATGCATAGCTACGCCTGATTATATTTTCTCAACTTTAATTCTTGAACGATTTTTGCATCGGTCCTGTTGTCGGCCAAATAAAGCATACCACGGTTTACAAAAAATGTCTTTAGCAACTGCTAAGAGCTTAAACCTTTGGTGCAAAGAAGGACCAAGTAAGCTTTCATATCCACTAGTCTGTTTTTCTTGGTTAGGGTCGGTCAAATGAAACAACATGGACCAAAAATGGCACTGCCAAATCTCCGGATATGAAGCTTGGAAAAATAAGGTGCTGTTCACGGTACAATGATGGTATCAGATTGTGTTTCCATGGTTCTTTGTGAAATGTACACCATGGTATTTATATGGCATTTTGTGGTACATGTCCAAAAACATGGTAACACGTGGTACTTTTTTGTTAGCGGTGCCAAGATGGGACACAGAAATTCAATATGGACGAATTGTTCCATATTTTCCATATATTTGGACCAGGTTCTGTATTTAAACACTAATATCTTGCCATGATTTCTTGAGAAAAAAAGAGGCTTGAGGTTGAATGAATAGGTAGTTACTGTAATTTCGATGCCAAAAACTGGAGCTAGGGAATGAAGTATTGGATGCCTATTTGTGAGTGACTCATTGTAGATGACTCACTGTCCTGTTATTTTCCAATTCATCCGGTGTCATGTTTGTTTGTATGTGTGTGTATTTTTGGACGCTGTACCAGTAACCACATTTGTACCTCTCTTTGGCTACAGAGTCATTTGGTCTCAGCATTGACACGCAAACTAGAACCTGTTAAACATGATTTTATTGGATAAGATCCATGTGATTCCTCACACCTACAATGTAGTAATGTGACTGAGATGCATTTATTTTGGAGGGAGTTTGCTATACTATATAGTGAATGTATCGTATTGCAAGTCTTTTGTAAAGTGCTTTTGAAATTATATTTTCGTACTGTATGTTTTTGTGGAAAATGTTTTGTGGAACCGAGGCAATTTGTATGTGAGATGACGTATCGTGTGTGTGTTTGTGTGAGTGAATGAGAGACTCTTTTGAGACGTCTTTATCCTCAAGCTGCAATGTAAACTTTAGGACAATGGTACAAAAATAAAGAAAAGCAAACAAGCGTGTTGCCTGTTTCTGTTGATGTAATATTGTTGTGTAATGACTTGCTGATACAAGGACAAATGTTCAGATGAATGAACTTGAGCTGTAGCATTCTTTATTAATAAACATACACTTGATACACACAAACACACAGCAACCCTAAGTTTAACTTCCTGGCACACTTACAGTGTGAAGCATCAGCTTTGTTGGATAAATGGATTTCAAGCAGGAATGTGTGATGGATACAATGCTGAAACTGAATGTATTAAGTCATGTTTGAACCAATGATGCACTGAAAAGTCGCTGCCAAATCCACAGCCATAGTTTTAGCCCTCTGGCTCTCTGAATTGAGTCGCTTGGTTATTTTAGCTGAGCTTCAAGAAATAGTTCACTTTAAAACAAACGTTTTGTCATCATTATCACATGGAATAAGAACATTTAATGGTAATTGGATTATTGAAAAGAGCTACTAGTAGAATAAAAGGAGACTATAGCTTTCAAGCTTCCTAAATGAATTGGTTGAGCCACTAAACTAAACAATTCATTCACAAATTGGACTGATCAGTCAGTATGGAAGCTTATTTCTGCCATGGGATAAAAATAAAACAAAACAAAAATATTTTCTCACAAATGAACTCAAAACTGTGGCAGAAACAGGCTTCCATAATTCAGTTCATTCGCTCAACTTAAACAGTTTTAAACCACTTTTTATGATATTTTTTATAGTGCTTTTACATCTTTTCTGAAGCTTAAAAGCTCTGGTCCATATTTATTGTAATACAATTTAAAGCACAACCAGCATTTAGTTTCACAGAAGAATGTTAAATGGTTTTAGAACAAAATGAGGGTGATTAAATGGTGACAGAATGTCCAATTTTAGGTGAACTATCCCTTTAAATTAGTGTATTTAGTGACTGTGTTTCACACAGAAAGCATTCAAGAGTAAAGCATTTAATTTAAGAGTAATTTTGAGTGATTTGGGTTTATTAATTATGGTAATTTCCTTTTGGCAAAATAAACATATACATCATTGCATCATTGGTCCTTTAAAATAAATTTACATTTTCATAAACAACAACCTAAAGCTCTCATTTTAAAGCGCAATCAGTAGTACACAAAATTTTAAACTAAAAAAAGTGCTTTTAATTTTTTTTTCTTACATATCTATTACACCTGAAGACCATTATTACAGTATTATGTCCCTTAGAAGTTTAAATATCTGAATTAATGTTTGTCTATGTGCAAATCAAATACAGTCCTCCTGGCATGAGTGCAGCGGTTACGACAAAGTGACAACATCAGCGTGTTTCGAACAAAACACTGAAGCCCCTGAATCACCTGAGGCGTTTTATATTGAACTGAAAGCAAATAAATATTTTTTCTTCTCTAATCAAAGTTGTCAAAGTTCAGAACATTGTCATCAAAGTGTGTGTGCACATGCTTTTCGTAGAGATGCTGCTGGCAGTCCAGAGGAAACTGCTCGCTGCAGACGGGACATACCCTCCAGTGAGACTCCACGTGTCGTTCAAAACGGCTTTGCTCAAACTGTGGCGGGAAGATCACCTCACACAGGGGACACCGCTTATGAACATCAGGTCTGGGTGGGGAAGAAAGAGAGAGAGTGTTTTAATCTACAACTATTGGAGGTGTTTGAAAGAAAGTTTGCTTATTGCTTACGGTGTAATACATAATATGCAGTGCCTACTACAAGTTTACAATGGAAACTATGACAAAGTAAACATTTTAAACAGCAGTATGCATATGTCAGTCTCACTACTGTTTAGTCAGCAAGTGATTATTAAGTATCTAAGCAAAAATTTTTTTTTTTTTTTTTTTTTTAATTACATTCTGTCAGTTGTCACTTTGGAAATGGAAAATCAATTCCAGGGCTATGTTTCAAAAGCTTACTGGTTATCAGGGTTATTATTAGTAACTAAAACTAAAACCGTCATAAGAACATTTCCAATACTTGAAATAAAATAAATATTAACTGAAATAAAATACAAAAAAAAAAAAAAAAAAAAAAACCCAGCTAGATTCCAAAGCAACATGTTTCGTTTTCATTTAGTTTAATCTGAAGTACTAAAAAAATAAAACAAATCAAAACCACTTAAAAACTATATAGACTCTATTTAAAACATAATAAAAAAAATAAAAATTAAAAAAAACTTAAATTACTAAAACTTTAGCTAACATTAAAATGAAAACAGAAAATGTAAAAATAAAATACATTTCAAAATATATACAAAAAACTGAACATAGTAAATAAATGATACTAAACACTGCTGCACACTATGCTGTATATACTGTAATATTTACAGTCTAATATTTAGAATAGTTTATAGCATACACTTTGCAACCATATATCAACTGCAAACCTTTATATGTAGAATGCTTCATTGTCATGACCTCACCAAACTACAAATGACATCCAGTTAAGTGTTTACGGTAATATTTTATTTCATTTTTTTAAATAAATGTAAAAAACAAACATTGTTTTGGTATGTCCTCCAAGATTTTTGGCATTCATATCCAACAATGAGTCAAAAATCCCGAAAAAAGATGTATGAAATAAAATGTACACAGACATTTACATTATTGCATCATTGGGCTTCATTTTCTTTTCATTTTTTATAAACAAAAATAAAATAAAATTTTACTTCTAGTCATTTGTCACTTAGGTCTAAAGCATTGCATTGTGGGATACAGTGGTTCACACAGTATGCTTTGTTGTATACCACAGATTTTGGCAAATATACTATTTCTATGCATTCAATGCAAACGGTGTACAGTATACACACTGCAAACAAAGTATGAGTAAGGTAGCATATTTTTCCAAACATTAACCTGGTATCAAAGCAGAAGCTGGTGTGGCTCTCGTTAGATTCCAGGCTCTGATGATCGCAGACTGCAGGGGCCTCACCATCACCTCCCTAAGAAAGACATAAAAACCAAAATGAAACACACACATCATTTCTTCTTGACTGAGACATAACAATACAATGTACTTCAGTGGACACATTTAGCTGTCACCTCTCTATTGAGACATAACAGCTAAGATCTCACACAGACACACACACCCACACTTCTGATGAAAAGCCACGCCTGTCTGCACACAGCCGGCTCCCTGCAAAGGTTAATGGGCTTTTAACGCAGCAAACGAGAAAGGAGGAGAAAGGGGTCAGTGCCGATCTGCACCCTCAAATATCACAGGCCGGCACCCCCAGCCAATTAGCATAGCCCTCGTCAACATCTCTCTCTAACGAGCCTCTAGCCTCGTCACTCTAATCCACTAACGAGCTCAAAAGAGAAAAGCCTTAATTGCCGTTTCATGCAAATTAACCACCTCTGTTTTCACCTATATGAACTGAGGTCTGAGGGTGCGGGGAGTGCAGAGGGCAGTGAGGAAGAGAAGATGAAAAAAGAGTGAATCAAAGAGTTTGAAGTCAAGAGGAAAGGCTGAAAAACAGAAAGAAAGGCTGAGAGAGAGAAAGAAGTAGTGAAGGTTGCTAAAGGGTGACAAAAATACATGGTAATGCCACATATCAGTTTAAAGACTGGCACAATAACACCCAGTTATTAGCTGTGAAACTTAGAAAAATAAAGCTGACGAGTCACTTAAACTAGCTTTATGGGTACTTTATATTAGGTGTCTTTAACTATAATGTACTTACATCAAAAATAATGAACTGTTTGGTACGATGTAGTTATTGTGTTTATGCTGCATTGTAAATCACGGTAGCACTTTATTTTACAATATTTACAATGTCACAAAACTGAGTAATAACTAAGCACTAACCCTGAACATACCCCTAAACGTTAACCCATGTAGTTACCTTCCTTACATTACCCAGCACTTTCTTAGGCAAGTACACTGTAAGGACATGTAAGTGCACGTGCTGTAAATTAAAGCACAACCCAAATCACTTTTGCTGCTGTTGAGTTGGGATAGGGTTAAAGTTTGGTGGTCTGGTTAGGTTTAAGGTAGGTTAAGGTGTAGGTGTAGGGTTGACAGTGTAATTATAGATGTAACTACAGATATACAATACAAATGTAATTACAGGAAGATATTTTTAACGGTGAGTACAATGTAAAAACATGATCTACACAATAAGTGAATTCATTTAAATGTAAGTACAAAGTAGTTAAAGACGCTTAATATAAGGAAGGTAGATTTTATGATAACTTTATGGAGCTTTTGTCCTATTTGAAAAAAAAAAAAAAATTGTCACCTTCATGTCTAACCTGTATGACTTTCTTTCCTCTAAGAAACAGAAAATAAGATATTTTGAATAATGTGCCAGTTGCTCTTTTCAATGCATTTACAATGAACAGTAATTTAAGTTGTAAAGCTTCAAAACAGATGCAAATTCCCCACAAATGTATCACAAAAATATGTCTGAACTCTGAAGCTGTATTGTACTGTTTTTTCATGCTTATATCTCCCACCTTTCACAAATGACACAATGCTAGAGACAACTGTCAAATCTTGCGAAACAAAAATGAAATTGGTCAGATCATTAAAGAGAAAGGAATAGTGAATTTTTGTGAATTATTCAAATAATAGCTATTTTAAAGATAATGCTAAATGATACATTCATAAATTATTAAAACAAAACTGCAATAAAAAGATATAATCTTTTGTTTGCCTAAATGTTATGTGACCATTAACCAACATCAGAGAACCATCAACATGCCGATGTGTTGTTAAGCTATTAAAATGCAGTATAATATCATTAAAAACACATTTCTGCTTTGGTGTTAATAAAGAGGAACTTTAAATGAAAAAGCTTTAATGAAAAAAAAAAACATCTGCTAAATGTCACTGTAGCATCAGACAGGATGTGTTTTAACAATGTACTGCAGATAAGCAACAGCTTTAAAAATTACACTGTCCAGATTAAAATGCACTCTTCCAATACTATCCATCAAGCACTACTTATAGCATGGTGAAGTTACATTAAAACAGACCATGCCTATTATACATCTATGTAGCTGCCAAAGAAATATACACAGTAGAAGTTGTTGTTGTGGAGTTTTCAAAATATTTCCACTGCTCTGTCTTTGTGTACAGCGGGTTTCCTTACGTTAGGCCGCTCTTCAGCGGGATTCTCCAGGCCATCGGGGGGGCTGAGACTGCGTGATGGCTGACTGCAGACCACAGGACCACCCCACGGCGGTGGAGCCAAAGGAGGGGGCCGGCAGGTTTGTTCTGGGGATAATGCCCCATCTGCTCCATCTAAGCAAGAACAATTCAGGAAGCTCTGAATAGGGCTGCCACATCACAAAACTTTTAGTAGTTACATATGAGTTTCAATGTTCCCGATACTCTACCAATTTTGACACGACAGCAAAACAAATATATTACACTTATTCATATAAAAATGCATACTACATTTTTTAATATATAAAAATATTTACAATCACAAATTTGGGGGTCAGAGATTTTTTAAATTATTACTTTTATTCAGCAACTATGCATTAAATTGTTTAAAAGTGACAGCAGAAACTTGTTTCACATTACAACAGATTTCTATTTCAAACAAATGCTGTTTTTTGTTGTAAACTTTCTGTTCATCAACAAATTAATTGTATATACTGTATGTAATTATTAAGCAGCAAAACTGTTTTCAATATTGATAAAAGAGAAATGTTTCTTAAGCATCAAATCAGCATATTAGAGTGATTTCTGATGGGTCATGTGACACTGACTGCTGAAAATTCAGCAGGAATAAATTACATTTAATATATATATTAAAATAAAAACCACTGTGATGCATGCAATAATATTTCACAATTGTACTGTTCTATGGTATTTATGACACAACAAATTTAGCCTTGGTAAGAGACTTCTTTAAAAAACAACAAAAATCCTACTGACTAAATTGGTATTGTTTGAATAATTATAAATGATAAATAATTAAGTAAACACTTTTTTAATCACTTTTATTACTCTAGTATAAAACAAATTCAACCATAAACAGGTCATTATAGACAATCTACATTTTTCAAATAATCTAGTAGTTTTTTTTTTTTTTTTTAACTATACTTATAAGTATACTATACTATACTAATAAAAATTCATAATAAAACAATTAAAGAAGACAAAAGCGTGCACCCACCCCGGGTCTCTTGCTCTAAATAGGGGTTTCCGTACTGCAGTTCAGCTGGTTGTTGGGGCACCAGTGGAGGTGAAGGAGGGTCTTGTGTATACGGCAGTGGGTATCGCAGAATCATTGGCTCTGACCTCCGACTCGCTGCTGCCTCCACTCTGTTCATACACTGCCGCAACTCCTGCAAGAAAAACAAACAATCAACAAAATATATGATCACAAAGTGAGTTCCAAACATACCAGACAGGAAACCCTTATTTATCGCTTACATGAGTAAAAGTAGCTAATATAAATATTGTCACTGAAATTGCAAAAGATAAAGGACAAACCTGGCTTGATGCTTAAATTACAGCACTGCAATAATCTCATAATCAATGTTACAAAAGATACACTACAAAAACCTGAATTAAACTTTGGCCAACAAGCTTCAACCAAAGAAACTGAAATCTTGAGTACTATATTACCAGTCTTTAAATAGCACTGACACAGTGTATAATTCTCCTCTTTTTCTTGTTCTTTCTTTCTTTCTCCTTTGACCTCATATCCAAGAGCCATGATTAGAGGAATTATTCGCACATTTAACATTTAACACAAGTGCTGATGGGTAATCAGGAAGCCGAATGTGGCATTTAGCCGTGACTCTTGGTGCTCAAACATTCACACTCTGCCTGATTTCAGCGTCTTACCTGCTAAGAATCGAATTAAGGTATTTAATATTTAAAGATTCTCATGAACATTTAGAAGATCAAGCTAATAATACCAGATTTAGAAGATATAGCTGCTTTTTGGATCTTTGGACAAAGAACAAAGAACACAATACTTGAGTATATATCAACAAACTGTTTATAGGAACAATAGGAACTATAAGAACAGGTTTATACTATAAATGCTCTTACCTTTTCCAGTTTCTCTTTCTCCCTGGTGACCACCACAAGACTCTCCCTCAGAGCAGACACCTCTCTGTCCTTCTCTGCCACTTGAGTCTATCAAGGAATTCATACAATTTATTTTGAGTGGCATCTGGACACATGTTTTCTAACTGCTCTAAAAACACCACTTGAAAGTGAAGTGTGTGATTCTAAACCACTAAAGGCACGGAACAAAGTTGTGAGTTGCAAGTCCTATAATATTTAAAAACCGATTAGGAGTGGCTATAGATTATTAAGCAAGCATATATAGGCTATTAAGCAATCTTAATTCTGGACTTGGAGTGTTTCTCAAGAATGTGACATTTTTTGACCCAAAAAATTGAATACATTTTCCATTAATTTCTAAATGACTTGTTTCAAATTAGAAACACTACAAAGTTAATGGTTCAAAAGTTCAATTTAAAAATCTTGAATGGTCATAAAGGCAGCATTTATTTAATCAGAAATACAGTTAAAACAGACATACTGACAATTATTATTACAATTTTTAAATAACAATTTAACATAATATTTAAATAATTTTGAAAATGTAATTTATTCCTGTGATGCCAAAAGCTGAATTTTCAGCATCATTACTCCAGTCTTCAGTGTCACATGATCCATCAGAAATCATTCCAATATGCTGATTTGGTGCTTAATATTAATATTATTATTTTAATAATATTAAATATTATAAATTCGTATTTTTGTGGTCTGCTGATCTCCTCTTTCTCTCTTTCTGAGTTATCATTGTGTCAATGCTTGTTTGGGTTTGAAGTTCAGTTGAAATGGGTTTACTACGATCTTACCCTCCTCTCCAGCAAACAGTCATAAAGCATTTGGCGAGAGCGTGTGCATGCGTTTAAACACGCTGTAAATAAAAGACTTTCCTTTTGATGGTGTCTCCAGCTTTGTCTAAATACTCAGACAAGAAGAGTCCTTTACGACCTCCTTTCCACTTGGCCAGCTCTGTCCTTAATGACTGCTGTGTTCACACACCCTCACAAGACTGACGGAAATGTGATACCTCAGTGAACTGGACCTAAAAATCAACCCGTGGAAGTTCAACTGTGTTTGTTTGCATGCTTGTGTGTGCTGACATCTTATGCAAATGAATGTGTGAGTATCTGTGGCTGGCTCTTTCCTGTGATGTTGACCCTCACACTGAACCTGAATCATGTATGTACATGTGTGTGTATGTGTGTTTACATACTTTAAACCGCTGCTCCTCACTGGCTAGCAGGAGCTTCAGGTTTTCATTGATGGTGCACTGTTCTCTCCATTTCTCCTCCATGCAGGCAAGCTCAGCTTCGACTGACACACTGCACTCCTCTTCCTCCTCATCCTCGTCCTCCTCCTCTTCATCATCGTCATCTTCCTCCTCTTCTTCTTTTTTCTCTTCCTTCCTCTCCAGTCCAGGTCTGCCTTCAGTTCCCATTCTCTCGGCATCTCTTTGTGTCACAGGTTTGATCTCAGCAGGATATTGATCTTTCAAATGTGAGAAGTTAATGCATAAGTATTTGGTCACAATATTATAGAGCATATAAAAACATTAGTCATGAAACTGCTGTGCGACGTGACACAAAAACTGATAATAATAATTACCAATGCTGCACTTATTTGATCAAATATACAGTAAAAAGTGTAATATTGTGAAATACTATTCAAATTTAAATTAAGTGTTTAGTATTTAATAATATATGTTTAATATATTACATATATATATTTTTAATTTAATTTAAATTTAATATATTACTCCATTGCTAGAGTCTTTAGTGTCACATGATCATTCAGAAATTATTACAATAGCTGATTGATGCTCAAGAAACATTTCTTATTATTATCAGTGAAAACAGTTGTGCTGCTTAATTGTGGAAAAGTAAAAAAGTAAAAAAAAAAAAATATATATATATAATTTTTTTATATAATTGTCATTTATTTGAAGCATTAATTTCCTCCAAAAAGGGTTTATTACTCATTTTTATTTATTTAATAATTTTTAAATAAATTTTTTATTTTTTTATTTTATTTTTAAAGAAACTAGTTTGACGATGTGTGTTGGAGTTTAAATGTATTTGGATTCATTTGTCTCCTTGCCAGTACCTGTGGGAGGCGTCTCTGCATCTGGTGTGTGTAACTCCTGTGTGGTCTCTGTAGAGGCATCATTCCTGTTACAGTCCTAAAACATATGTCATATTTTAAGATTTCACACAAAAATATAGGACTTTACTTATAAACCTCAACCAACATGCATAAAAACAAAATGTATGATTGCTTGACATCTTATGTACATAATTAAGTGTATCATTGCAAGAGTTGCATTTTTTTGTAAAATGTACAGCTGGGTAAAGCCATAATTTCAGTTACTCACCCCCTGCTGCGTCTCTTGCTGCTGGGTCAGTTTGGTGACTTGTCTTCGCAAACGTTGGCACTCTCTGTATTTCTCTTTGTAGTGCTCTGCAGCCATATTCAGACGCAGCTTTAGTTCCTCGACCTCCTTTTGTAGCTCCGCCTCCAACTCTGAAACCACACCCACACCAGCCCTGCCCTGAAATTAAAAAAAATATATAAATAAAATAAAATAAGAACACAAGAAAGAGTGTTATCTCACAGTTCACACTGTGTCTAAACATTGCGTCTAAACCATGTGTTCTTCATATTGTTATTAACAGATCTTCACAATCAAATAAACATAAGGGACAGTTAGTTGTGGTTACCACTTCCTTTGATGCCTGGCTTCTCATCCTGTCAAGCTGATTCTGAGCATGTCTGCATTCTTCCTGGGCTTCAACTAAACGAGCTCGTAGGTCTTCTGTCTCCTGACGGGCACGGTACAGCTCAGCCATGGTGCGATCTCGCCCGCCGAAGGCATCACGTAACTCAGAACCCAACATAGCGGCCTGCTGCCGCGTGGCCTGGAGCTGCTCCTCAGCTTGACGCAACTGCTCTTTCAGACCCTGGAGATGCACACAATGCATTAGGGAAGACAAAGTATGATTTATGTAAACAAGCACTATGTAGTGCATATACTCACCAAGGCTGCATTTATTTGATCAAAAATACTGTAGTTCCTCAAAAACTATTTGAATATGGTGATTCAGCGCACAATTATTTTAAGTGCTCAATTATTAATAATGGTTCTTATTATTATCAATGTTGAAAACAGTTTTGCTGTTTAATAATTTTGTGGAAATCTGATTCTTTGATTAATAGAAAGAACAACATATATTTGAAATATAATATATTCAAAAGAACAACATATATTTGAAACGTAAATCCTTCGTAAAACAAACTTTGTCACTTCTGATCAATTTAGACTCTAAATTTTAGAGCATCCATGCAGCATAGAAGTTTTACATTTTTTTAATATCTTTCTTATCCCAAACATTTAAATATTAGGTTTTTTTTTTAAATGGTTATCACAAAAATATTAAGCAGCAAAAACTGTTTTCAACATTATAATAATAAGAAATATTTCTATATTAGAATAATTTCTGAAAGATCGTGACTATGAAGACTGGAGTAAAATTCAGCTGTGCTATTACAGAAATAAATTACATTTGAAAATATATTAAAATAGTTATTTTAAACTGCAATAATTTTTACTGTATTTTTCTTCAAATAAATACCTTTGGTGAGCATTAGAACCTTCTTTTGAAAACATGAAAAAAAAAAAAATCATACTTATTCCAGAATTTTGACCGGTAGTAAATATATTTAATATATTTGTATTTATTCTTTAAATAAACATCTATTACGGCATCAGCGGGGTGTGTGTCTCTCTCTGTGCGTAGCCTGTGCAGTTCCTCCTGGTACTGTGCGATGGTGACCTCTCTGTTTAGCTCCATTGCCTTCAGCATCTGCAGCTCTGCACTGAGTTTAGTGTTTTCCAGCTCGGCACTGCGCACGTGAGACTGTAAGCATGAACACACAACATGGATCAATGCACGTCCCATGACTGATCGATGCATATGATCACAGTTTATCACCTGTAGATACTACACGCACGCACTTTGTAAAGCTCCCTCTCGTCTCTCTCATTCTTCAGTTGAGTTTGTAGACAGTCCTTCTCAGAAATCACCTTCTGCAGCCTGTCTCTTAAACTGAACGACACAAAAAAACAAAATACACCATATAAATCCTCAACTATAAATCTGCATTCTCTTTCTGAGAGTCCAAGTCAAAATCTAATTCAGACTGGAAAATCTAAATGTAAAAGGGAAACATTATGGCCTATATACTGAATATATAGGCCTATATATTTTAAAATTCTTTGTAGGTCACTAATCATATAATCAAATTTGATCAGATGTTTTTGCCTCCATTGAAACACAAGATGCTCAATGGATTGTGTCAAAAATATGAGAACATGATCATCAGGTTTTACACAAACCTGCAGACCATGAGTGCTGCACTCAAATAAAATGCTAATACTTTGGGAAAAAAATTGTTATGCTGATAAAATAATTAAATCAAATTAAAAATAATAATAATAATAATTAAATTCAAATAAATAAACAATAAAAGCATTTTAAATTAATTGTCTCAGACTTTTGGACCCTACTTTAGATATGTAAATAATATAATTATATTCATGTCAGGTAATGTGTGTTCGGGCCTTACCAGTCCAGTTCAGTCTCTTTCAGAACAGCTTTTTGTGTGATTTCCAGCAGGTCCTGTTCAAGTTGTCTCACTCTGGCTTGAGCCTCCTCCTTCTCCTCATGCAAGCCTTTCTGCAGCTCCTGCAATTGGACATCAAATGCTATCAATCACACCACCCAGCCAATCAAAACACTCCAAGCATTTTATCCAATAGCAAAAATCTATCAAAAGGGAACTAACCAATTATTATTATTTATATTTATATATATATATATATATATATATATATATATATATATATATATATATATATATATATATATATATATATATATATATATATATATATATAATCATATATAAGCAATTAAAATATTTAAGTTTAGAGGTTAAACAAGTTCTTCTAACACACATCATATAGATTAAAAAAATATATACAGATTTAGAAATTATTAGAAATTTATAAGGATTGTTACTAGACAGAAAATGAAATAACAGAGCAATTCATTGGGAATAACAGAGACTTCACAGACTCTTTTGATAATGTGGCAGTCTACAGGAGGCTTAACTGAAAGAGAAAATAATTATCAAAAGTCTTTTTCTCTCTCTTCAGCCAGTTCATGGCTGAAGTTAATTTCCCAGTCGTATGATGTCAGCAGGAAAAGAGGGGGCTTCGATTTCACTTTTGTTGCGGCGGCTCATATTTAACACTCGTCATCAGTAAATCACAGTAACATCTGGTTCTGAAAGCAGGCATACACGCCTTGTCCTCTGGCTAATCTGGTGACTCGTGGTGTTTTACGGCCGATGATGTTTCGGAATTGCAGCACAGGCAAATAAAATGTGAGGTCGTAAAATTAGCAGCCACAAAATATATACTTATGTTCTCACGATAAAGAGGAAGTCTATTTTCATATGTAAGTTCTGACAGTTTAACAGACACACGCACACTTATGGCATATGAAAGGTTTTGTGTGACTGGAGTGTGAGAGAGAATTATAAAAGTGTTAATGTTTTATTTGTGGTGTTCTTTGTCCTTTGTGACACTCATAATTCACACTTACAGACCTCAACAGGGTCTCCAGAAGAAACACCAGGGGGCGCTGAAAGACCAGCAAACCAACTCAATCACATCCTGCTGTTTTCTGGGCCCTTTAAGAGTTTAATGTGCTTGTTGTGCAGTCAAACATCAACACCACATCAGAGCCAAACGGAATCTGCAAAGAGTTTTTTATTTATTTTTTATGCTGAGGGGAAAATTACATTTTGTGAAATGGATTTTACATGGTAAAATGTGGTACATGGATGAAATTAGCTGGCCATATTAAATAAACAATGCAAGGGGTGGGGATGACCACAATATTCTTTGGTATTGATGGTGTTTACATTGTTTTATTTATTTTCTTATTTTTATGCCATCTAGCACTCTTTTAAGGGTAAGAAAATTTTGAAAAGTCAGTTATAGGTGATAGTTAGGTAAATACATTTAAAATAATATCTAAAAAGGGATACAAGATATAGACCAACTAACTGCACTGGTATACTACTGTTCAAATGTTTGGGGTAAGATTTTTTTAAAGAAATTAACACACACTTCTTAAAATAAACAAACAAAAAAAATATTAAGCAGAATATAAACATTTCTTAAGCAGCAAATCAGCATATTAGAATTATTTCTGAAGGATCATGTGACTCTAAGGATGGAAGTAATGGAAGAAAATGACAAATTACGTTTTAAAATATATTAAAATACAAAATTGGGTAACACTTCATTTTAAGGTGTCCTTGTTACATATGTTACAAGTACTTACTATTGTAATAGTAATAGTTACCCTAAGACAAACCCTAATCATAAACCTAACCATATAGTAAGTACATGCAGTTCATTAATATTACTCAGTACTTAAATGTATAATTACTCTGTAACAAGGACACATAATAAAGTATAACCAAAAATTGTAATAATATTTCACAATATTGTATAGTGTATATAGCCTACATCAGAGTACCATGGTATTACCATCTGATATCGGAATAATGATAATACCGTCACATTACTGTATTTTGTAAAATCAAATGAACAGGAATGACAAAAGGTTCAGAAAACGCAGATTAAAAATTTTAAATAAAGGAGATATTAATAGGAAATAAAGAATCAGGGCTATCAACATTAACCAACAAAAATGAAAAACATTAATGCATTTAATTAACTTGACATTATAACTATCCCCTATAACTATTATAACACACCCCTCTTTAAACCCCACCCTCGAATGAGATATCAGCCAATCGAATGTTTGCAAACTGCTTAGATATGAAATGATTGACAAGACTGTTTCTGATAAACAATAAAAAAGCTGCCTATTTCAAACTTTTTTTATGCTTTTTACAGAGCATAAGGCTGTTACAAAGACAGGCAGGACACATTTTCAGTTATATGTATCAGGCAGTAGTGACGTTTTATGTGTGGTATCTTTAAAAAAAAAAAAGAAATCACATACAGCACCTTTAAATATAATCAAAATTAGCAGACGAAAAAGAGAGAGAAAATCGCGTGACTGGCTGCTGTTGACTCAGTGACTGGGCAGGTCTCCTCCTTTCTATTGAGTGGTTTTGGTGGACCTTAACTCCTGGCTGCGTGCACACGTTTGACGTCACGTCTACCCTCTGTGGTCGACATGGCACCGCCGTGATAACAGATGCCCAAGTAAACTTTTCTCTGTCTCACTCTCCTTCTTTCTCTGTTTCTCAAACTCCCAGTTCTTTCACTCCAAGTAAATCATCCTCAGCACAGTCAGAATTAAGTATGGATAAATCACATGACTTTATGGGGAAGGTCAGTAATGCACACAGAGACACACACACGGCCATTATCTGATAAGATAAAGTGCTCTGTGGGAGTAAGTTCACCGTCAGTCAAACAGAAAAGCGTTTTACACTTGGAGACAGAAAGTCTTAAAGCACCAATGTGCACATACACACACAGAAGAGCGCTTTGATGTGCAGATAACTTGAACTTGTGATCTCTGGTGTGTGTTACATGCTGTTTAAACACTGTGTGTGTGTGTAAGCCATCTTTGCTGCTTCATTGGTTGGTCACTTTTATGTGCGAGTGTGTATTTAGTACCTGGTTCTGTTGTCTCTGTCTCTCCTGTAGCTGATCTCTCTCCTGTGTGAGAAGGCGTAGTGCTTTCTGCAGTTCTTTGCACTCCTGTTGAACTTCCTCTACACGCTGCTGCTCATACACACATATAAAGATAATAAGCCAAAAAAATAAGACACAAGCTTTGTTCCAAAACCTAGTGAGATGCCTTGCTTCCAACATGGACAGCTGCCTTCTAAGACAGCATCTTACCATAATGGAAGCTCATAAGCTGATCTGTCTGTCTGTCTGTCTGTGTCTATCTATCTATCTATCTCTTTTCCTTTTTTCCCCCCCGGGATTGTTACAATACATCATTGCAAACAATACATGCAATTTTACTTTATAATTTGGATAAAACAGGTTATATCAAGAGACAGCATGATTAGGTTGCCTATGTTTGGTATCAAGAATGCACCGTGATGCCTTAGGTTTTGGAACAAAGCAGGGATTTGTTTTCTTGTTTGTGTGATTTGCATACCTCAAGTAGTCCAGTCTTTGTCGTCACAACCAGTATGTCTGAGTTCCCATCATCTTCCATGGTCAGTAGCTCCTCCCCTGTGGGTGTGGCCGGGCGGAATTGGAATGGTGTGCTCGCACCTCTGATTTCACCCGTGTGTGTGACATAGCAGAACTGATAAAACTCACCATCACTACGGGGAACATAATATCCTAGGAAACAGCATGTAGAGTATTTGATTACAGGTTTCATCTTTATCAGATGTATTGTCTTATACTATAACTTACAATAGAAAGGTCATCTGCAAACAAAATAAAGCAAAAACAAAATGGCCTACAGAATTAAACAAAACAAAGCAAAGCAAAGCAAAGCAAAACAAAACAAAACAAAACAAAACAAAACAAAACAAAGCAAAACAAAGCAAAACAAAACAAAACAAAACAAAACAAAACAAAAACAAAACATCAAAGATAAAGTCTGCATGAACTTTCAAAAGTTCTGAAATCAAAAATGATGACTCTTTGATGACCATTTTTAATCATCCAATCAAACAAAACAAAACAAAACATGATGACATTAAATAAAAAAAATATTTGGTCTTACTGTGCAAAAAGCTAAAAACAATTAACACAATAACAATAATAACACCCAATTTCACTGTCCAAATAAAGAATGATGGATAAAAGCAAGTTTAACCATCCAATCAATTCCTGAAAAATAAAATAATGTCACGCCGTTCACTTTTCTCCTTTTTCACTACATCAAATTACAGAATAAATATAAAATAGGTTGCGTAGGGCAATACATGTTGACTTTGTGTGTGTTTGTATACCCTGAAAGATGATGGTTCGGTGAACAGTGGATCCCTCAGTGTAGTTTTCAGGCATGGGAGACCAGAGAAACGTGTAGTAGTCTCTCGCACTGCTCCAGCCCACCTAACACACACACACGCACACACGCACACACACACACATACATACATAAAAACAGCAAACAAGAAGTGAGTCAGAACTAAAACTTTTGTGACCAGACCAATGAAGGCCTTTGAAAACAGTTACAAGTAAAACATATAAAACACAGACTAGTTCATTTTGACCAAAACGATACAAGCAAAACTATATAAACAAAGAGACTACATAAAATGTTTAAGGATCACCCAGTCAAAACAGATGGAAAGAAAGTCAGAAAGAAGAAACATTACTTTCTAACAATACATTAAACCTGTGGGAGATCTAAAGTCTTATTACTTTGTCTCATATCGATTTCACAGGTTATAAATATCACAATAAGCTCAAGGAGGAATGGAAACACTTAGCCTCCTTTCTGAACTTCTTAGCCAGAAAAGGGGGCACAGTGTGTGTGTGTGTGTGTGTGTAGGGTTGGAAAAGGAGGCGTAATGGAAAAAAAGGACCAGGAAAAAGGTGAAAATTTTACACATGCTTCAAAGGCGGCTAAAAATTGTGTGGTTACTCTTAAAAGTGTGCATGTGAATTTTATCATTTCTGCCTTTGGAGCACGTATAAAATTTTCACCTCCATAACCACCCATATTTGTTTGTGTGTGCAAATGAGTGATTGCATGGTTTTATGAAGTTTTAAATGAAATATGATGGAAAATGAAGAAAAAAATGTAGTCCACAATCATAAACATGTCACATACGATAACTTCTTACAGTTACAAACAAGACACACACACTATCAGCAATTTGTCATTGTGATTTTCACAGCACTATCTGACATTTACTTTGATTACAATATATCACATCTGTAATCTCTTTTTTTACGGAAAGTATTCTGCTTTCATCTGGAACACAGTCATCTGTGAAGAAATCACCTATTAATTACAGAGAAGAGAAGTAAAGAGGAGAGCAAGAGGAAAGAAAAAGAGAGAATGCATCCGAGTGTGTTTCAAACAAGCCATGACCGATAAATGATAAATTAAATAATAAGAGGGCTGACGTAACTATAAATCAGGTGTATAAGAACATGTTCGGCATGTGGGTGACAACTTAATTATATAGTACTTGAGTACACCAAGTGTGTGTGTGTGTGTCTGTGCATAAACTACTGAGTGTGTATATGCATGATTACACAGCATTTTTTGCATTGCTGAAAGGTAGCCTAATTTCAACATGCTTCAACATACTCCTTCATAAGAGCACTATATTCGTTCACCCTGCAAATTTAAAAAAGTTTTTCTTTTTTTTGTTTTTTTTACACACAAGGATACTGCATATACAAATAAAAAGCTAAAGCTAAATATATATAGAACTTTACATATAAAGAGATAAAATACTGTACACGTATTTATATATAATTAATGTAATTTAATATGAAAATATCAATTTAATTTAAAACTGAAATTTTGCACATTAAATAAAAAGGAACATTGCAAGTACAAATTAAAAAGAATTTTACAACTAAGCAGATAAAATACAGTTATTTATATATAATTATTAACATTTAATATAAAAATTTAAATTAAGTTTTGCATGTATTGTAATTTTAGCTGAGTAAAAATAGAAACAACAAAAACCTCTGCACACAGAAAATTGAAGACATTGTTCAACAATTATGCAACTCGCTGCTTTCTAAAAGGAGCAGTACTTTCTCAAAACCACCAGAGGGAGCCTGTGGTTCTCTAAGTAATATAAAGCACATGATAAGGTGTGTGTACTGAGTGTGTGTGAATGCCTGAGGACTAATTCCCATATTACCTCATTAATAATTTGAATATGAGTCCATAGATATTGTCAGAACATATCCAACCATATAAGACAACTCTTATCCAGTTATGCATTACACTTAGCAGCTAATATCTGTTATTATACTCCATCTTATTAAAGATACAAGGATGAAAGGAGAAAATACTAAAGCAAAAGCATAAATAAGGATTCATTTGTCGTGGGAAACGCCCACAGCATCCAGCACAACAGACCATGCAATCAAGCACACAGACACACCGCAACTCTATTCCCCCGTAAACTAACCATCAAAACAACAGCGATATTGAGCGGATTAAACATCTTTTTTCCAATCCACATTTTCCCCTGCAACCCACCACTCTAAATGCTGGAAAGATCTGGTTGATTTGAAGTGCCTTTTATACCAGTCATAAACTGTCACTGTATCTTAACAAGACGTAAAGTTTCCGTGTGCTCATTTCCTCTTGATTAAGTGCAAGATTAAATTTCGAGATGAAAGAAGGGCGAGAGAAAAAAAGTGAGTTTAAATCGGGTGGCTAGAATTTTCTTACAAAAAGCATTTCTGTGTATGAAAACCTAAATATTGACCAGATGTTAGTGAAATATGTAAAGTGTACCAACCTTAAAGATGCCAACCCAGTCTTTGGGATGTGGGGTGATGAAGGGGGTGAGTGTGTAATGACATTCAAGCGCTGCCTGCGGGAGGAAGCTTTTCCCAACATTCTGGAAGATGACATGGGCGAAGTTAGACGTCTCCATGACAACACTTCCTCCTCCACCAGCAGATGTTCCCGTATTACAGGCTGACAACATCATAAGCGCTCAAGGAAAGCCTGCGATTGGTCTACCTGAAACAAAAAGGAATGAAAATTACAAAGTTTAACTGACACAGTTTCTCTTTCATAATATAGGCAAAGGATATTGTTCAGTCAAAAATTGCAAAATAAACCCTAACATGGACTTGTATCACCCTGAAATAGTTTTTTATTACCCTGCATTATTACTTAGCTCCTTACTAAATAAATAAAAGGACTTGAAATGGTGATTTGAATCATTCTTTTAGAGACCTCGGAGAGCCATAACACAAGCGTAGCTATTGGTTTTACAGAATAAAAAGTAATAAAGGAAGTATTATTGAAGCATTTCAATATGCTTACATAACATCTTACAATATAAGTCTCACCTTATTCATTATAATTCCAGAGAAGATCACCAAAGTTCATAATCTTTATATTTATTTATTAATGCTACTTTTGAAAGTGATGCAGAAAAAAAATACAAATAAATAAATTTACACTGAAAATTGCATAAAGGTGTTTAAGCAACACAAAATTTGCAATAAACTATAGGTCATTCTACTGCATTAAAATGTTATTTAGATGCTTAAATATTTCCGAGCTGCCATACATTTTGGTTTAAGCCCATGTGCAGCTGCATGAGGAAGACCTGCCCTATTCCAGCCGGATGGGGCGATGCCGAGTAGGCCTGTATGTATGGCACTGCTGATGCTGCTGTCATCCCTGTTCAGGCCTTTACCGTCAATGACAGCTCGATTCAATACAGCAAATAACATATCCACACTGAACTCATTATATGATGGTGTAAAACATAACATTCCTTGTTAATCATACTAAAGCATGTCTGCTTAAACCGAAAGCGACTTTCTAGATATATTTCACTTGCATCATGTCGCTAACTAACAAGTCGCTGCGGATTTTAATGGTAGTTACAAGTACACTAAATGATGTAGCATTTTTCAATACATGGATGTTATTTATTATACGACGTAAATTACTGGCGGTGGCCTTAGAGGATGAGTTGATGAGTTTTATTAATTCTACTGCAAACCCACCCATAAATACATCGAGATGGACCGCATGCAATTCCAACATATATTTCCAAGATCATCACTATATATCTGATAGTTGTCGCTCAACAAGTCCGTTATACCTGTAATCCATGTCTACTTGAAGATCTGTAACTCTTGTTGTTTAGATTGCTAGATAACGCAGATGGAGAGTGTCTCTGTCATGTAGCTGAACCGGGTGTCAACATGTTTTGAGAATCTAGAAACGTCATCCTACTTCCGGCCGGTTGCGCGCTGTGATTGGTTTATTTACTCTTGTCACCGAGATCCGTGTTTTATCATTGGTTAGTGAATAACCCCAACAAAATAGAGATGGGAGGTCTGATTCTTTTCAGTGAATCGGTTCTTTCGAACAGAACAACTCAACTCTTATGACTATTATCTTACTGATTCCTTTCGATTTGTAAACGAATAATTTAAGTCCGACTCAGTCTGTTTCAGCAAAACATACGTGGATATTTTGGAAAAATGCCAAGCGTTACTTAAGAAGTTAAAAGAACATGGTTATTGTATGCAGATGTTTTAGTTTTAGGAAACGTTTAATCATTTAATATGCTAAGAGATAGCTAAAACGTCCTATAGACACTATATTGTATAAGTAAAAAGTATAATATATCTAGTTATATAAAGTGTATCTCTGAATATCAAATATGTCTATGAAATATGCTTATAAACTCTATGAAGTACGCTGCCTTTTAAAGGAAACGCGGAATAGTCATATTTGTGAAATGATCAGTGTGTACTAGAAAAAAAAAATTCTATTATTTATTTATTTTGCAGCGTTTGATATTGAAAATATTCATGTATGTGTAATATTATGTAAGTGAGAACAACGAAGAGATTTTAGCACAAATCATTCTTTGATTGGGACATCAAAAGTTCACGTAGAAGCGTCTAGCCATTCTTAATCTTTTAAGAGTAGTAATATCTTAATTCTATTCAAAGAAATCACAGCAGCAACTGTGTAAATAAAATAAACAACAAAACTCTGTGAGAAACTGCATGATATCTCGATGAGGATCTCTAATTGGTTGGTACCACTGATCTGTTATATTATATTATATTATATTATATTATATTATATTATATTATCTCTATTATAGATCAGTGGTTGGTACGCAAATCCTTATCAGTGATTGGAGGAATGTTGCTGTCAATCATAAGATCCGCCCCCTGAGTTCCTGACTCGTACTGTCAGTGAGGAGCTGAGGTCAAGAGAAATGAGCATGGCCGCTTTGTTTAGGGGGTATCGGAATTTTTATAAAAGAAGCAATAAACATGTGGAGCTCAGTTTGGGTATGTTGTTTCCTCATTAATTATCCATTGACAGACCAAGGTGGTTAAAGCGCCGCTAATGTTATTGCAAAGAGCAGTTTGGAATTTTTTTTTTTCATCTGTTTTGTTTGTCAGTCTGCAAAATATGTGAATATGTATGAAGTATGCTTGGACATATATGTCGAAGCATAAATGTTTGCACATTGTGCACAATAAGCAAGTCACTGTTTACTTTTTGAGGTTCAGAAATGTTGTGCAATGCATCTGGTGTTTAGGAGCTCATAGGTTACTCTAAAGGTAAAATAATTGTTTTCAGCTGAAAATTATAAGCTAAATAATAAAATAAAACTGTTAACAAATTAAATACACATCCCAGCCTTCTCACCAAGTTCAGCTTTTGTCACCTCATTTAGTAATTTTATACAAAATAAATGTTTTTTTGTATAAAATCAGAGTTTTCCTCTAAAACATCTCAATCAATAGGATATGAAGGTCTTTGTAAGCAATTGGTATTGAGGGTTAAGAAATCTTACAAAGACTTCTCAATAGTGCTTAATGTGTTATTCCATGTATTTGATGTTATACTGACATTGATTTTTACAAAACTGCTCCAGTAAGTCTCTGTTTTATAGACATGATAGGCTAAAAAATCTTCTGTTGCTGGTTCTGGTGCACTCGTTGACTATCATAGCTTTCTGTCTCTATAGGGAGGATTTTATTTTACTCTAACTTATGATTTCTGTCTGTGTGTGGTTTTTCAGTATCCTATAGATCAATGGCTTCCAAGACGCCAGTGGGTTTTATTGGACTGGGTAACATGGGGACACCTATGGCTAGAAACTTACTGAAGCATGGATATCCTGTCATTGCTACTGATGTCTTCCCAGAGTCTTTCAAGGATCTTCAGGACTCAGGAGCACAGGTATAAGTATCTGTTTCTCAAACAATGCTCTAAAACAAAATCTATTACCGTCTTTCCTACATCTAGACTGTACAGTACTGTGTATGAGCCTGTGAAAATAATTGCCCTTGCTTGTCCTCCCAGATCCTGGATTGCCCTGCTGAAGTGGCTGATAAAGCTGACCGCATCATCACCATGCTACCATCCAGCCCCAACGTCATTGAGGTTTACACAGGACCCAATGGCATACTTAAGTAAGTCCTTTCACGTTAAACTCTCAACAGTGTTAAATTCGATACTGACTGAATCTTAACATATTGGAGAAACTGTTGTCCTACATTTCCAAAATTAGTCTAAATTGGATATAAATCTGCATGTGTCTGTATTATTTGTAATGATTAAAGGGGTCATATGACGTTGCTAAAAAGAACACTATTTTGTGTATTTGGTGAAATGCAATGTGTTTATGCATTTTAAGGTTCAAAAAACATATTATTTTTCACATAATGTACATTATTGTTGCTACTTTATGCCCCGCCTTTCTGAAACGCGTTGATTTTTACAAAGCTCATCATTCTGAAAAGCGAGGTGTGCTTTGATTGGTCAGCTATCCAGTGTGTTGTGATTGGCTGAATTCCACAAGCGTGTGATGGAAATGTTACGCCCCTTAACATACTGTGATGCCATCTCCCGGCGTGAGAAGACAAAAACAATAAAACCTATTAGAAACGAGGCATTTGTTACATCCAGTGGGGACATAATTACTGATTATAATGAGCACGTTTACATGCACACCAGTAAGATGATAACTCACAAATATCAGCTTATTAAAATAACCAGTTTTCCCCGTTTACATGCACATCAGTAACCTGACAACGCAAGTAAGCTGCGTTTACATGACTTCATTAATAAATCAGGTTATTTCCCTGTAGTGACATCAAAATATAATCATTTGTGTATCTGACTCATACATTTGTCAGTTGCGCTGTTAAATGAAGCTTGCAACATGTCGGGAAACTTACAGCTCGTATATTATCCTCTCATGCAGTTATAAGCACAGCATTGTGACTGAACCACTTCTACTTCTGCTGCACGAGATGAGAACACATTTTTATAATTTTCTGAGTCATGGAATGGTCTGCTTTTGTAATATATTTCCTTCTTTCTTTACTGCAAGATGTTTGCTCAGTCTAGATGTGCATAAATCTGCGCTTACAATGCGTTCCTGTCGCGTATCACACATGCGCACGCCAATAAGCTGACAGAAAACGGGTTATTGTGTTTACATGCGAAATCGGAGTTAGAGGCAAAAAACTACCTGTTGTGACTGGTTTATGCTTACGCCATTTATGAACTTACTTCAGTACTTACTCTGATAAAAGAAAACGGGTTACCACGTTTACATGACCAAGTGCATTTTCAGCTTAAGCATAATTGGCTTAAGAACATGCATGTAAACGTGCTCAAAGACTTATACTGTCTTTTTCGAGTTGTGTTGCATATCACGCTGGATAAACATAAAACCATGTCTGCATTTGTGATCGGAGAAACAACAAAAAACAAGCGATACTCTTCACTGCTCAAAACTTGCGTTTGAATCATCAGTGGCAAATTCTTTAAATATGAAAACGTACTTACAGGCTGTGAGTCAGAAGCGCCAGACTGTCCTTGCAAAGTTGGAACTGCCCCACTTTATAGAAACAGACACCGGCATTGTAGGCTACTGGTTCAGGAAACAGTCCTCATCCTCTGTAAAATGCGCTGAAATTTTGGGTTTAACTGTTCTGGAATAAAAGTTACGCCTTCTTTCTTTGCGTGAACATTTGGGCGGCGTTATGCAAATCTTCCCACATCGTGACGTAGACATGTGGTGGCGTGTTAGAACGAGCCGTTTTAGGAGGGCGTGGTTGACTCTTAACTTTTTATAAAGAATATATTAGAATATTCTATTTGAGACTTTAGTCTTTGCAACTTTACAGATCTTCTTTATGCACCAAGAGCTTGTAACACTCCAAAGAGAAAGGAAAAACTGAAATCGCATCATATGACCCCTTTAAGAAAAGTTCAAGATTAAGAAGTTTCAACTGACTTTATGATTAGTACAAGTCTAGGCTTAATCTAGTAGTTAGTTTAAATCCTCCTTAGTTCCAAGAAATGCTGGTCTGTAGAAGACATGTAAAATGCAGTACTAAAGTAACATTATATAGAATAGTATTGGAGTTTACAGCATTTCAGGTTGGCTTTTTATTGACTGTTGCAGATACAGATACCCAGAGGTGCCATATATGCTACAGTTTAAAAGTTTAGGGTCAGTAAAATTTGTATAGAATGATTGTAAACTTTTATTCAACAATGACACATTAAATTGGTCAAAAAGTGACATTATTCATCAAAGACTCCTAATAACGTATGTTATGTATGACTCTATAAAATTGTTTAGCAGCGCAACAGTTTTCAATAGTGATAATAAGAAGTAATGTTTATTCAGCACCAAATCAGCATATTCAAATGTTTTCTGAAGGATCATGTGACACTGAAGACTGGAGTAATGAAAATGCTGAAAATTCAGCTTTGCCAGCATATGAATAAATTACATTTTAACATGTATTAAAATAGAAAACAGTTTATTAAATTATAATAATATTTCACAATGTAACTGCTTTTTTTTTTACTGTATTTTTTATTTTTGATAAGCGCAAACCTGTTCATAAGTGTCTTCTTTCAAAAATGTCATTAAATAAAATTTACAGACCCCAAACTTTTGAATGGTAGTATATAGTGCATTCATAATTTTTTCCAAATTATATTAAATTAACTAATTTTGCATAATATTAATTGAATATACAGTATATTGTATATTATACAGCAATTTTAAATGTTTTATTGTTTACCTGCATGGCATGTTACCATTAACAAACATCAAAGAAGCATGAGCATGCAAATGTGTATAAAACACAGGCCATAGTTAACATGTCTAATTTGAATTTCACAACTGGTTAGGGTCATTTAAAAATTCCTGGGCTTTTTGTTATGATGATATTTAACATAGTTCTGTTTGATTTTGCACTCTTCTTTAAGAAGGTAAAAAAAGGCACCCTTCTGATTGACTCCAGCACCATTGACCCTGCAGTGTCCAGAGAGATGGCCATTGCTGCTGAGAAGATGGGAGCAGTTTTCATGGATGCTCCGGTGTCAGGAGGTATGATCGACCTGAAAACAACCTCTAATTATCATCTACGTAATAGTCGCTCAGTTTGATTGACAGGATTTCATTGTTTACATTTCTTGGAAGTGCTCACTTTGGAGATGCAATTACAATGTTATGTGTTGTTTAATGATTGAACTGTGTTCTCACTAAGGCTTTTAACGTGGTCAGTAGGTTCACAGATGTGCTGAACATGCAAACTCAAACTCAAGAAGTTTAAATTCTGTAATTTCTTTTTTTTAGTTTCTTTTAATGCACATTAATGATTTAATTTAGGTTTTTATTTGTTTACCTTAGTGTCAGAGTAGCAGAATAATTTCCTGTAGAGTTAATTGAGGCAAAGAAACCTACAATTTTCCAGAAACACAAACACACTCCCGTTATATTATGCAGATTCTCTGGGAAGGCTCTGTGACAGAGCCTTTAATGGCCTGAGCTGTTATGGAGGACAGCGCTGTCAGTAGCTTTCACTTTGATGGAGCCGTAATGTTGGCTCTACCCAGTCCAGGGCCTTTCATATAGATAAAAAGCCATAAAGAGCTGAGACACTGCCCTGGACAAGCACATGTTTAAGATGCACAACTTGTGTGAGTGGGGAAAGGTTTGCTGGATGTATGTTTACTGATTGGCGTCTGTAGTGCAGACAAGATTTTAAAGAGCCTGTGTGTGGACTAGGCTATAAAAAAGTGAATGGGTGTGTTCTCAAGCCCTTGGACTAGACTGTGATCTAATCCTTCTTTAACATTTTAGCAGTGAGGATTTACCATTTTCCACAGATTCTATCCTTTTCTTTTGGAATTGAGACTTGTAACAAAACTTTTTTGAAAAAAAAAAAAAAAATCATAATGCAGAAAAATTCTAATTTAATCTGGTCACTCTTTTCAATTTAATGAGAGTGAATGAGGACTAAAAAGCACAAAGTTGACAAATATGTATGTAACTTGTGCACTTTATTCCCAGAAATGGCCAAAATTTAAGTCATTATTAATTTATTTATTAATAAATAATAAATTAATTGTGTAATAAACAGTGCCTGTTTATTGCAATTGAACAGAGAAGAGCAAATTAAAATTTAGAATGAACTATCCCTTTTAAACTTTTTAGGAGGGCAAATTGTATTTTGTTTTGCTTTATTTGCAAAAAGTTATTGTAACTAGTCCAAGACCATTTCGTTTGGTAAAAAAGCCTAAGTTAAAAGTTAAAAAGTTAAAACATAAAAAACACAACACTACAAATAGGATGAAGCAGTCAACATTGAATAAATCCAAACACAGTACACAAAAACAGTAGATAATGACCTCTACATTAAGAGAGGGTTTATATTTATCAGATGTGAGGGGCAACAGATAGTTTTTCATAGCCTCCAGATTTTTATCAGGTCTATGGGGAGCATTTATCAGACCACATTATAAAACAAAGCAGCACTAGTACTTAAATAAACAGTGTGTCCAGAAGGTGGCACTCCAGCCATCATGACGCCATTGTGTCTGTTCCCAGCATCTCCCATCTCCTGTCCTCTCACATAAGGTCTCTGTTGTGGAAAGGAGAATTTGCATGTGTGTGTGAGATCATGTTGTATTTTTTTAAAGCTGATTTTCTTTTGATATAATTTTATATTCTCGGTTTTGTGTTTCTCTCTCTGTGCGTCACTAAGGTTTGGCACATCAGACTGTGTTTCTCAAATAATACATTCATAAAATGACGAACAAACTCTCTGTCTCTCTTTCTTTTTTGCTCTCTTTGTCTTTTTTTTTTTTTTTTTTTTTTTTTGCGTAGATTTGTAATAAACTCAAAGGCACAAACCTCACTGTCTGCTGTTGCAGAATTGGACCCACAACAAACCCCCGGCTAACGTCACACGCTCTGAAACGTGGGGTGTGTGGCCATTGCCACGTCTAACAAGTGCTTGGCTAGTTAACAGTAATTACCCACATTCCTCGGTTTTTGCTGAGATTGCGGCCACATTGTCACTCACTCTCACTATGCAGCTCACGGTGGGAAAACTTTGACTTTCTGTGCGAGAGAGCATTTGTGTCACAGTTTTGTGTGTGGTGGGACTGGCTTAGATCTGGTTTTGTTGGGCCGTGTTGTTTCATTGCTCTCACGGTGTCTTAACCTCAAGTCAGAGCGGTGTTTAGTAATGTACGTAACTCATAATGTAAATTTTTCTAACGTGGTCACTTGCCATATTTGCTTTAAACAGTTAAGCTCCCCTTTGTTTTCCTTGACTTAATTTTAGGCCATTTCTGAATGTGTGACTTGATCTTCTTTTCTTCTCTCCTCTCATTTATTATCACTGATCTAACAGCCTGCATGCATGAGCCGTCTCGATGGAACAGCCTTCACCCTGCCTTCACCCATCAGGCCCATATGTAGATCAGCGCTAATAAAGGAGAAAATGACAATCTCTGACTTTCAGATGGTCCTTTCAAAATGCATTAGAAGTTTAAAGTGAAATATTTCTGTGTCAAGTCCCTCGCATGATCAAACAAGCTTAAAAAGAATATTCAGATTTTATTATTAAATGATTGCTTTAGTCAGATCAGTTTTGACTGTCAAATATTATCTGGCTTTTTTCATCCATTTTCTTACATTTTCATACTTATCAATGATTTCTCAAACCTTAAAGTTCATTTCAGGTATATCTATGCCAATTTTATTAATATACTGAAAATTAACATACATATTATGTTAATTTTAAAAACTATTATTATGGCATATATAATTATAAAAAGAGCTGCAATTTTTTAAAATACATCCTTGTTTTAATTTTGATAGCAACCATTTACAATAGTGGACATAATGTTCTCTTATTACATAATAAATCAGAAATTAGTTGCCAATCCATACAACCAATAAAACATAAACTGATTTATATTATATAATATAATATGTAATAAACTCAGTTTCTGTCTGATTTCTTTCTGAATTATTTTATTATGATTATTATTTAATTATTTATAATTTTTTCATTTGCAAAAAAAGTAAATAAAAAAAATCTCTCTCTCTCTCTCTCTCTCTCTCTATATATATAATTATTTTTATTTTTATTTTTTTTTTTGGGGGGGGGGGGGTAATTATTATTATCATTATTATTATAGGGCTGCCAAAATGTACTAGATTTTAATAAATTGCTTTATAATAAATTGGTAAAATATATATTTTTAAAAACTAATAATAATTTTCTGTGCATTTTCTTGATAGATTCATACACAGATACACATACACACACATTATATATATTATATTATATTATATATATATAATAATCATTTCAAATTTGTTTATAATTGAATAACCCTTTGAACCAAGTTTTAGCATAAATAGCACACCCTTTCCCCTCTTTTATTTTTTAATATGTGTGGATCTGATAAGAGTTTTCATGTTTCATAGCTGCAGTGTTAATGAAGTCAGTTACATTGCTAGCTGATAGCATTAACATTTCTTACTCATAACTGTAGCTTGGCTATCCTGATGGGACAGCAGATGCCCCTTCACAATAGAAAATCTGGGTTTTAGATTGACCTGAAACAAGATCACTCATGGAGAGGTGGGACCCCAGATATGTCCTAATGTAGATCAGCATTCCCTGTGCTGTTTTTGGACGCTGTGAGCGTGCTCATTAATATCTCTGCCCTCTGTCGGCCGGAGCAGAAGGGGGAGGAAGAGACTGCCTGATAGATAGGTGAGTGACAGAGGAATTAGCATAACAAGATCCTCGCTGGGAAGGCATGGGACTGGGAGACATGTGTGAAGGGGGTGGACGATGTCTGTCCTGAACTCCAGATGGAAACAGACCCATAGCAGCTGTCTAGCCAGGACTTTTATAGCACTGAGCGTGTGTGTGTGTTTGTGATGTTGAGTCTGACCAGGAAAGAATTATCAGATATTATGATATAAAGAGATTTAAAGACTTCAGATTAAGATTTTAATGTCTATATAGTCTGAAGTGTACATGATAGCTGCACTAAGAAGTGAATGAAAAGCTGTCCATCATTTTCCAGTGTCATCTGGTATGCACTTATGCCCCCTGTCGAGGAACTGTCATTCAAAACCCCCCTCTCCCACTTTAAACAGTCACTGTGGCTCTCAAAAGTGTTTGTGTGTAAATGTGTGTACCCGTCATCCACAAGATGAGTGTTGTTAAGCAGCTTTTATGTCCTTAATTATGGATCATTTTAAAATGCTGATGATGGTGCTATTCGAGGAACGTGTGCATGTGTGAAGAGCCGCTAATCAGCATCCTTAGAAGCCAATATACTGATGACTCCTGGCCTGGAGGATCATTGATTCCAGATCATTCTTCACTTGTTGTCCACACTCAAAGGGACCATGCGGGTGAGGATGGGGGTGACGATGGCGGTGATTAAAAATCCTACTTATCTGAATGATGAAGATAATATGTGCAAGACTCTCTTGTGACCTTGTGAAGGTTTGCGTTTGTTTGTGTGTGGTGGCTCGTAAACTCTTTTGCCTCTGTGAACCTGTCAGTATGCCACATAAGGGCTGCTGGCGTAGAAACTATTAATCTGTGTGAAGTTCTCATGTGTGTGTGTTTTTATATATGCAGAAAGAAGTGTATTAAGTTTGCTTGGTGTTTTAATTTGTCTGAGAAAATATCTCCTTTTGGTCGTAATTATAGGTTTAGCCACATGAAGCTAGTAAATATGTTTGTTCTTGTTACACTAGTAAGAATGTTCCCACTGCATCAAAAGCCAAAGAAAGTTCCTTAAAGGCACAGTTCATCCAAAAATGAAATCTCTGCCATTATTTACTCACTCATAGCGTGTATGGCTTATTTTTCTTCTGTGAAACACAAAAGAAGATAATTGTGAAAAATGTGTCGGTAGGGCTTTATGAATAAATTGAAATAAAACCGAAATTGTGATTATGGCTAAGTGCGATTATCTAATTGCAAAGGTTGCGATTTAATTAAGAATATTAATTTTACGTGAAGTGCGGCACTGTGTTCGTTTACACGCAAGCAGCTCATGATACAGTAAATGCTGCTCCACGCAATCTTCATCTCTGCATCATCTCTGAGTTTTGGTCACTTATGATGTGCACAGGACACAATTGCACCAATGGTCTTCTCAAACTTGTAATCAGAATTACTTATAAACCAACTGTTGCCAACAAAACAGAAGCTTTATGGCCTCTCTACGATTTAAATACAATACTAATATTTAAAGCCATAAATATTATTATTATTATTATTATTATTGTCATTTTACAGTTGTCACTCTTAAAAATAAAGGTGCATAAAAGGTTCTTCACAGCGATGCCATAGAAGAACCATTTTTGGTTCCACAAAAAACTATTCAGTCAAAGGTTCTTTAAAGAACCATCTCTTTCTCAACTTTTTATAATCTGAAGAACCTTCTTTCGCCACAAAGAACCTTTTGTGAAACAGAAAGGTTCTTCAGATGTTAAAGGTTCTTTATGGAACCATTTAGACAAAAAGGTTCTTCTATGGCATTGTGAAGCACGGACCTTTATTTTTAAGAGTGCACTACTGTAAAATAAATTATTATTAACATTATTACAATAACTATTACTATAGTAATATTTATTATTTTGTTTTATCATATTTGGTAGTAGTAGTAGTAATAATAATAATTGTATTTTTTATTTTTATATTTACCTGGCGGGTTTTTTTTTTTTTTTTTAAATCTTATTTTAAAACGCAATCTTATAATCACAATTGATGGTAGAAAATTTGTATCAAAATTATGACAGGTAGATTTTCCCCTAGATTTTGAAGCTTTATGTGTCTGTTTTTTTTGGTCTGTAGAGTGTTGTTTTGGACCCACATTGACTGTTATTGGACAAAAACATCTTTCAGATATCTTCTTTTGTGTTTCACAGAAGAAAGTAAGTCATACAGTTTTTGAACAAAATGAGGGCAAGTAAATTATGAAAGAATTTTCATTTTTAGATGAAGCATAAAAAACTAAATTGGCTCATCAAAACAAAAGTTTAAGGAGTTTAGGTTGCATAAAGACTGTATGCATTTATTGGCCTGATTATCCAATATGGACAAATATAGCTTTGATCATAAACCAAATGAATCATTGACATCCTCTGATATAGTGCCTATTTTATCGAGGTTTACCTAATGTTTTTACAGCAGTGTTTCTGGTATTGGAAACACAATAACAACGGTTCCTAGAATGTTCTCTCGAGATCACTTTAATGCCCTGCCAGTGCAGTCGTTTAGATAGACAATCGCTTTCAAATCCCTATTGTCTGTTTGCGATCAATGTTGGTCTTTTTACAGTCAAAAAGAAAGTTATTGATCAGCTCGGGAGAATAGCTGATAGATCGCAAAAAAGGACAAGTGAGTTTGTGTATGTGCCTGGTGGGGAGGGCTGAAAAAAGAACTGATTTCGTCATTTAGAGTCTTTATAACTGTCAGCATTTCTAAAGGATTGTAGAAAGACGACAAGAGGTTTACATGGGGTTTTTATTTACACACAATAAAGACTCTGAGATCTACATGCTCGATGAGGTGGTTAAAACTCCACCATCTCGCTTTGCCTGGGAAAAGAGGCTCATATCCACAAATGTAGTTTAATGTAACTTTGCCACTAATGAAACGTTTCGGTGTTTTAAAAAGCGTGTACAGCCTTAAGTGGCTTTTTCTAAATGTTTAAGATGCTGGAAAGAGAGTTTGTGGTACCTGACACCACAAACAACTGAGTACATCTCCGTCAGAGTTCACGTCCATGTGGGTTTCTTCATTATATATTTGCTGTTATAGATTTAGACTTTTAATCTAATGTAGATTTGATTTTGTACTTGTTTGAGTAGTTTAGCCATCCTGATTTGGGTTTTCAACTACTAATAAGAGCTACTCAGGTCAGCTTAACACTTTTTACCTTTTTAAATCCATTTCATAAATTTTTATGCAAAAATTTTGGAAATGGAGTAGATCTAGATTAGATGGGATTAGGCCTAATGATAAGTGTGGGATCATCAGGGTTTTTTTTTTATATATCTTATTAAATGATTTAATAAATACACAAATACATTCATAAATGCATAGTTTCATTTACATAGTTCAGAGGACAAAAAAAATGGCCACAGAATGCTGCAGTTGACCAGTTAGAATCAACATTTGATTTTTGTGTTTTTTTTATGCTTTGACACCGTCTGCATTTTCAAATTGCTCTTGCATTAACTCTCCATGCATTACTATTAGCATTGTAAATTTGTTTATGTGATGTCTTCATTAAATGTGATAAACCAGTTTAATTTAAAAAGTGTGCAAATTAAAAAAAAAAGGGAAAACTGCAAATTAATGCTCGTTTATAGATAAACAAAACACACAAGCACATACACGTTTATTCTTCGAGATGCAATGTAGCGTAAGGGAAATGACAGACGTGCTGAGCTAATGAGAGAATTATTGATGATGGAGAAGTACGGCTAAAATCAATACAGGGGAAGTCATAAAGTCTCTCTTTTCCTTTCTCTCTCTCTCACTCTCTTTCTTTATCTCCGTTTCACTCAATCTATCTTACATCAGCTCTTTTCTCTCAGTCTTTAATAATTAACTTCAGCATTATTAGCTTCTCAGTATAAACAGCCTATTCATTAGTGTTGACACACACAAACAGACCTCTCACCTCAAAGCACATGCCTTTTTTCTGGCTCATATTGTATCCAGTGTGTAATATAAATTTAGATAAATTGGATCGTGTTTGTGTGTTTATTTATATGGATATTAGGGATTTCAGTGCAGCAGATGAGGTTTTAGTCTTTAAAAAAAATCTGGCCAATTTTATTGCTTTAATTGCATTCTAATCGGGCAAATCCCCGGACACACATATCTATGTCAGCAGCATTAAAAGCACCCCTCCCATGTAGAACATGGCACGCTTTAACGTGATTGGCCACGCTCGGTCCTCTTAAGGCGTGGCGCTTAATTGAACATGATAAAGTATAAAGTTAATTACCCCTTAGAGCTGTCACTCATACCCCAGGGGGCGTGTTCACTTAGGAGGAGGAGTGTCGCTTTAGGCACAGCTGTCGTATGCAAGTCTATGTGTTTGTGGGGAGGAGGACAATGGGTCCTTGTCCTCAGAGAGTTGTGAAGGATGATTTGGACAATCGGCTTTTAAAGGCAAACACTCAAATGTTGTCCCGCTGGTGCCAGACAGCTTATTAATACCCTCCTCTGCTCCAAAACACACACACACTGTTGACTAAATCCTGACATGCTTAAGGTAAATTAGAAGGTTTCTTTAAATTTTTTAGAATGCACCTCAGCTGTATAATAATTGTAAAGAGGAATCTTTTTTGCATCTTTGAACATGTAATATGCTAGTAATATTGTTTTGTTGTTTCTGTTGCTGTACCATGTTGACAATTTGCCATAATATACTTTGAAATACTTTGGAGGAAGATGTAAATACCATCAACTAATATGGTTATAGATTTATTTTAATTTTATTTTATTTTTTAGTACTTTGACGTAACCATCTTGATGCCATCATTATAATGGTACCACCACATCACTTACAAATATACACACTGATTTTTGAGTACATTTGCAATGATTTTTGAAGTCATGACTGTGTTCTTTTCAGGTGTTGGTGCAGCCAGTCTGGCTAAACTCACCTTCATGGTGGGTGGAGTTGAGGAGGAATTTAATGCTGCCCAGGAGCTACTCACCTCTATGGGAGCAAATGCAGTGTACTGTGGCCAAGTGGGAAGTGGACAGGTAAATACACACAAACATGAATGTCCTTTAGCCTGTAATCAATTAAAATTTGTAGTAAAGAGATGGTGTCGTCAATGGAACTTCAAAATCCCCTTTCAAACAGAGATTCTAGGAAAAAAAAGACAATTTGTCCCAGGATAGTTTGAGTTTGGTTCATTCACACTGACAGTGATTTCCTGGAATCTGTGTGTGTGTGTTCATACACATCCCATAAAGATCGGTTAGGGCTAGAAGAGATGCAGCTACGGCCACCAGAGCTTATTGGGCATGCGCACATCAATATTGTGCACTTTATTTTTGCATTATTATAAGGGATAGGTATTGGGCTGGCGTAGGTGTAGACATTAATAAAACAGAATGTGATAGGTAGCAAATTTACTTTATTGTTATTTTCTGGCCATAGCTGTATCCCCTTTAGCCACAACCGTAAAGATCCCATAAACACACGTTAGTCACTCAAGTCATTGACTGTTATTTATATACCGTTTTTTACAATGCAGATTGTGTCAAAGCAGCTTTACATTATTAAAAAAATGGAAATAGAATGTCGAAATAGTGGCCGTTCTACTCTGGCCAGACGAGACCAGCAGTTTAATTCTAGGTTGCAACAAAGTCAGATTGTGCAGAGGACATCGGGACATGACGTATAATGTGACTTGTACCGTTCCACTAAGCTGGAGAACTATCTCAGCTTCAGCGCGGATAGTGAGAAGCTCCCTTGTCAGTCCCTTTACAGTTTGCAGATATTAGTTTTGTTGTGAACGTTGATCTGCATTTATTCTCCCGGTCAAAGAATCACACGTCATTGTGATGACACGTGCATCCTCACTACGACACATTCTCTACGGCATTGGTTCTTCCTTTTGTTTACACAGGGCTTAATCCAGGACTGATCCCAGCAATGTTACTAGGTCCCCATCCCGGGACGTGTTTGCGTTCACACAGAAGGCACTCTGGTGATTTACTGATCTTATGGCAGTTTTCCGGGATCAACACTGTGTGAAAGGGGTTAAAGACTTAACCTTTTTTTTTTTGCAATCATACCATGTTCTAAAATGCCCAAGATTGTGTTTTTTCAGTATGCTCTGTTAGAACACATTCATAGATATTGTTGTCTGCTAATGGGCTCATATTTCTCCTATGATTTTCATATTTCCATTTTTCAAGTCAATTTTATCACCATTTGAAACAATCCATGCTGAAATGGACCACACAATCTGTTCAGATCGAATCAGAGAGCTCTTTAAAAAGTTAACTTTTACGTCACATTTCAAACACTGGCAAATTTTTCCTAATTTTGCTTTTATATTATTAGTTTTTCTACCATTTCAAAATAAAAGCATCTATCCCGTGTCAAGTGTCTGAAGTGCTGAAGTGCCTTTGACACTAGTAGGTGACAGCAAGTGTCTTTGATGTGTAAATGTAATGTGTTGATGTGCTCATCTGTTATATCCAAGTTGCTGTAGCTTTGTTACCATAAATGCTCATTTTTAACCCAGTATGTTATTCATTATATGACCTATTTAAGTAACACACTAAGCACTCTGTGGTGCATAACAAATTCCTTATGTACTGTCAATAAAAGGTTACTACAAAATCTTTAAATTAAATTACTTCTGTGGCTGAACTAATGTTTTGCAATTTTCTCTTTCAGGCAGCGAAAATCTGCAACAACATGCTGTTAGCAATTGGCATGATTGGTACAGCAGAGACCATGAACCTTGGAATTAGGTGAAGATGTGTGTGTGTGTGTGTGTGTGTGTGTGTGCGCGCGTGTGTGTGTGTGTGAATGAGGCTCCTCTCTAGCTCAAAAACGAGAAAAAAGCATTGAAAAGTAGTTCATATGTAGCCTGCTCTAGTTTCAAACTGCCACATGATTGCTTTGTATAAGAAATTCTGAAATGTAATAGGTTCATGCCATGACTTGTTTATTATTTAAATAAGAAAAAAAGTAAAATAAGGTTCACTCTACTTATTAGTACATATATTCACAAAAATTATTATCTTTTTATTTTGACCATCTGTCTGAAAAGCTTTGTTTCGGCTTTAACTGCTTTCACTGAAAATCTTGCTATCTGCTGTAGCTTTCAAATCTCATTTAATTTTTTCGGCTCATTCACTGTCCAACGTTTGACAACAGTGATGATAGACACTATTGGGTGTGTTGTAACTGATCATCATATGCTTTTTTTTTTTTTAAGATAAAAGGAGTTAGTTCATATTTCATTGTGTTTAAAAATGTGTAGGCAATATCTTCTCTCTTATTATTACTTCATTTTTTAAATATATGTTAAAGTGAGAAGAGGGGAAAATTATATAAGAGCGTATTGCTTGTCCGTGTTGCTTGCAAATACATCTTAATAGGTTGGATTCAACAGATCAACATATTCTTCATACATATGAGATATGTATTCATATTTGCTTGAATGCAGTCTCAGAAATCTAGCGCGCATGAAGTGATGTTATCCCTCTTCTCTGGGATATAAGGAGCGTGTAGGCATCTGCACACTCATATGCACTTATACAGACTTATTTAGATGCCTTGGGTTCCTGGCTGTCATAAATCTCCCATGCTGCACTGCAGCCTGTCCTCTCATGCAGCAAACTGCACATAGAAAATATAAAGAGGATGAGTGTTTGACTTATTTGAAGATATTATGATTTTCTCTTTCAACCGGAAAGCAAATGGGTGCTTGGGAGAAATAATTAATCTCTCACTATGGAGAATTATCAGTAGGTTTTTCCACATTTCCTCTAGTATCTTTTGTTCTTTCAGTTCTTACTTTTATTTTTACAACTTTTGTTGAATTTGGTACAAAATTGGGCCTAAAATGTAAAGGAAAAAATGTATGTATATATGACATGTATTTATAAGGATATACATAGATGTGTGTGTAATTTTATTCTTCATTAATTAAGCTCATATTAATTGGAACTTACAAGTTTTCCTGTCCTGTTGCCAAAACTGAACATCTGCATTTTAAAAATATTCAATTGAATTAAATTTCACAAACATTAAAAAGAAAATATATTAGTTTGATCATTTGTTTTGCAATAACTCAATCATTTTGCAATAACTCTGACAAGCTTTTTTGCCAATAACACTACCAATTTTATAATATATATATATATATATATATATATATATATATATATATATATATATATATATATATATATATATATACACACACACACACACACACATACACACACGTGGTCAGAATTGTTGGTACCCTTGGTAAATATGATCAAAGAAGGCTTTGAAAATAAATCTGCATTGTTAATCCTTTTGATCTTTTTTTTAAAAAATCACAAAAATCTAACCTTTCATTGGAGAATAATAATTTAAAATGGGGGAAATATCATTATGAAATAAATGTTTTTCTCTAATACACATTGGACACAAATAACGGTACCCTTTTATTCAATACTTTTTGAAACCCCCATTTGCCAAAATAACAGCTCTGAGTTTTCTCCTATAATGTCTGATGAGGTTAGAGAACACCTGACAAGAGATCAGAGACCATTCCTTCATCCAGAATCACTTCAGACCCTTTAGATTCCCAGCTCCATGTTGGTGCTTCTCCTCTTCAGTTCACTCCTCTCATTTTCTATAGGGTGCAGGTCAGGGAACTGGAATGTCCATAGCAGAAGCTTGGTTTTGTGGTCAGTGACCCATTTTTGTGTTATTTTTAAGGTTTGTTTTTGGATTACTGTCCGGTTGGAAGATCCAAACATGGCCCATTATAAGATTTCTAACAGAGTCAGTCACTTCTTGATTTTTGTATCTGTTGGAATTTGATAGAATCCATGATGCCATGCATCTAAACAAGATGTCCAAGACCTGCAGCAGAAATATAGGCCCACAACATCAAAAATACAGCAGTATATTTCATTGTACACATGAGGTACTTTTTATCCCTGTGTTCACTAAACCCATCTTGAGTGTTTGCTGCTAAAAAGCTCATTTTTTTAGTTTCATCTGACCCTGAGACTTAACTATTTTCTGCAATTCTCCAGCTGTGGTCCTTGGAGAGTCTTTAGCCACTCAAACTCTCCTCCTCACCGTGCATTATGATGATATAGACACATGTCCTCTTCCACGCAGATTTATAACATTTTCTGTTGATTGGAAATTATTAATTATTGCCCTGATGGTGGAAATGGGAATTTTTACTGCTCTAGCTCTTTTGTGAAGCTCCATTATCTTTGGCTGCACATCAGAAATATATTCTTTGGTTTTTCTCATTGTGATGAATGATTATGGAAATTTGGCCTTTGTTTTCCCTCCTATTTATATTCCTGTGAAACTGGAAGCCATGGCTGGATAATTTCATGTAAATATGAATGGGAATTTAATTCACAGATATTTTATATTTTATATGAATTTCTAGAGGTACCAATAATTGTCCAACATGTATTTGAGAAAAACATTTATTTCATAATGAGATTTTCCCCCATTTTCAATTGTTTTAGTTAAATGAAAGGTTAGATTTTAGTGATTTTTTTAAAAATAAAAGACCAAAAGGATTAATAATGCAGGTTTATTTTCACAGCCTTCTTTGATAATATTTACCAAGGGTACCAACAATTCTGACCATGTGTGTATGTATGTAGTAAAAAGATTAATCGCGATTAATCTCATCCAAAATAAAAGTTTTTGGTTACATAGTATATGTGTATGTACTGTGTATATTTATTAAGTATATATACACACACATGAATGTATATATTTAAGAAAAATATGTTAAGTTTATATATTAAATATATTATATATATATAATTTTTTTTTTTTTTTTTTTAAATATAATGAGATTATTTACTTTTCTTCCCTAGTAGATATAATTAGTTAATAGCGGAATAATGTTTACGGCAATAAATTCAGTATTGAGTTGCGATTATGTGGAGAAATGGTCGAGAAATCTGTTTTAAAAGAGTGATGGTACACCAAATTGTACCCTCTTTGTAGAAAAAGGCCCTTTTCTTAATTTTCTTCAACGAGTGCTGGATATCCCTGGACATGTGTGATGTTTCACTTTTTCACAGAAAAAGTGTCCCCAATAGACAGATATCTCCCCTCTCGCTCTTTCTCTCTCTCTCTCCATCTATCTTGACTTATGCATGCATATGCTGCTGTCTACTCTTTAAGACCCTCAGCTACAACCAAGAATGAGCCTGTTTTTTTTGTTTTTGTATTTTTAATGATGCAACATACACACGATTGAGAGGCTTTGAAAGTTCATCCACTACACAAGCACCCTCACACACACAGCCTGTGTACAGATGTTTAAAAAGATAATTGACATTTGGTAATAAACTCGTTTGTTGCCTCTTAAAGACATTGATAAAATTGTAGCCTGTGTGTGTTTGCTTATAAGACTGTGTTTATAATCTTGTGAGCACCAGGGTTTGATGAAGATGAAATGAGAGCAAGAAGCATAGTGTATAAACATAAGTCTTTAACAAAATGGGCCCCCGTTCTAATTCAGTGATCAAACATCAAACGCCTCTAGTTTATTTCCTCCTCTATTTTTCTTTAACTGTAATTCACTCATCCTGTTTAACTAGGCTCTCACATCTGTTTTCCTTTCCCTCGCTGCTGTGGTATTAACCTGCACACACTTCACACTCGATTTCATCAGCCAAATCTTCACAAGTATCCTTTGAAAGTGTCTCTTTCATGTAAATTTAATGTGTAAATGGTTTGGATAATATCCATAGGAGCAGAATGAGGGCTATACAAAATGACGTTTAGCATTTTAACAGTGAAGGCGCCTCCCCTTCATGCACACACACTCGTTTCTTGCGCCGAGAGAGTGATTTGTGTTGTAGCAGAGAAGCCAGGTTGCAGTTGAGGCAGTAACCTTTTCAGCAACCAACCAACAAAGAAAGTGAGTGTGTATGAATGAGAGCTAGCTAAAGAAAGGAGGGGACGATGTTGAACATATGTCACCGGTTGTCCCCAAGAGACCAAGAGACACAGACATAAAGGGGGAAAGTGAGGGAGCGAGAGAGAATGGGAGATTGATACGGGGTCAGTCGGTGGGCTGTTTACAGACATTAAACCCTCCAAAAACAACTGTCAAATGACAGCGCCGCTCACAAACACACACACATTATTGAGATTACATTTTCCAAAACAGTCTGTAAAATCAGACAGTGTGGGATGGACGGATGGAATAACAGAAAGGGGAAAGAAACAGACTTTTTATGCACGGCTGTGTGTCCTTGTCTACTAATTATTGCATAGACTTATAAAAGTCTTGGTGCGTGTGAGTGTGTATGAAGGCGCGGCCCCCTGAATGAGAGACAGGTGGAGTTACTGTATAACTGCTCTTAAACACTCATCATAGTTTAATAGACATAAGAAAGCTAAAAAGCGCACTTTACTGTCTCACCACCGCTGCCGCTCCGGCGTGAGTGCGCACGCACACACGTGTGTCGAGGCGCTCTTGATGTGGTCATATTTATGTTCTTGTTAAAGCAAGAGACGGCAGCTCTTTGCCCAGTTACACTTCATCCTCAGATTTCCCTCGTTTCCCCCCTCTTCTCTTCATCTTCCTTTTGTTTCAAAATGGCTTTTTGTCAACTGCCACCTAATTTTCTTTTGTCTCAGCAAATAGTGCTAGGTGACGGTTTTTATTAGTGGTGTTTGTATCAGTAATGTGACTATTTTGTTCTAGCTATTGATTCATTCTAATATACTGGAAAAATGCTATTCATAAATAAAAATGCCATTTAAATGTTTTTCTACTTTAAGCGTCATTTTAGTTTATTAGTAAAATTAACAATTATTTTGACATTTATACTCTCCTGATAAAATAGTTTGACAAAATTTCTGATTATTTAGTAGGGAAAAAAATTAACAAAACCATTATTATTTAAAAAAAGGTCTTGTGTTTTCAGATAGTTTGACCTTTTTGTCATAAGCCAAGTCTAGTTCAGATTTAAAAATGCCATGTGTAGTGACTCCCCAAAAAATATTTAATATAATTTTGTAATATATAAAGGGGGAAAGTAATAAAAATGACCAATTAAGTAAAATTCATATATTCAATATAAAGTGGGACCCAAAAGTGTTTTATAATTTATTCAAACTTTATCACTTATATTTAATATATTCAAATATTCATTATTTTCAAAGTGTAAGGAAAGTATGCTGTTATTTTTTACTTGATGGCTTTACTACATTACATGTGTAGTGATTACAATGAGTGATTAGGTCAAACCTTTTCTTAAATTATATCAAAGTTTTTAAAAAGCATATGAAAATGAGATGAATAGTTTTTTTTTTTCTACAATACAAAAAGAATACTATATTTTTTCACAATTTTAATAATGGCTTTTAGAGGCAACCAATATCATAGTTTATTACCAAATATCATTTTGAAGATGAGCTCTTTTGACTAAAAAACTAAACAAGCACCTAACTAGGCTCTAGTGACCATACACTTATCATCATGGCAGCAGCTTTCTTCAGAAAATGTCACAATCGTTCTGTTGTGTTTGCTGTCTTGTCAGTTTTGTCCTGTTATACTGTGTTATTTGGGTGCACATTCGTTTGTAAAGCAGCAAGGCCCATTTCACTCAGATCTACTTTAAATGCAGGACTGGAATCACCCTGGTTTCTAATATGGGGGACAGATTGGTGGGGGCGAGTTAATAAGACAGCTGCTTGTGTCAGAGTTTTATTACCCCTGCATTTGTGTGGGGGACAACAAGCGGGAGAGTGGAAAATGATGAACTGCAGCTCCTGTTAAATATCAATACTGTATTATCCAGGCCTGCTTTCCACTTAGGGATGATCTGGTCATGTGCCTAAAGGTCAGCGCTCTGTCTGACCTCTGTCCTTTGACCTGTCTCTCTCTCTTTTGATCAGACTGGGTTTAGATCCAAAGCTGCTAGCGAAGATTCTGAACATGAGTTCAGGACGATGTTGGTCCAGTGACAAGTATAACCCCGTCCCAGGTGTCATGGAAGGAGTGCCTTCAGCAAATAACTACCAGGGAGGCTTTGGCACAAAGCTAATGGCTAAGGCAAGTGGAAGCATTCTTCTTTTTTCTTTTAATCACATTTATTTATTTATTGATGCCAAGTTTAAATGATTTTAAGGCAAAACTGTAAGAAAAAAAACATGTTGTGTTCTCAGGATCTTGGTTTTGCTCAGGATACGGCGACCAGTACCCAGACCCCAATTCCTCTTGGTTCTTTGGCACACCAGATCTACCGTGCGATGTGCGCTTGTGGCTACTCTAACAAAGACTTTTCCTCCGTCTTCCAGTTTTTACGAGAGGAGGGGGTGTAGTAGGTCCATTGGAAGTGACCCAGACTCTGTGTGAGAAACGGACATTGTGACTTGCTGGTTTATTATTGATATGCATGTGCGTTTATTTTCAAAGGGATGTTACAGGTATGTTGAAGCTAATTAGTGTATAGCATTGAGAGTCCGATGCTTCTCTTAGGTTGTTGCCAGATTTGGCCTTTTTTAACTATGACCGGTTCGAACTGTTACTCAAGCTTGCTTACGTCACACTTTTACCTGCAAATGTGTACAGTCATTCTTTTCCACTTTGAGCTAGTAATTTGAGCCAGTTCTAAGCCAATATTGATTTGAGGTCCTGATCAGACGCTGCTAGAAATGTTTATGAATCCACATGACATACCTCATCTGTTTCAGTTGTGCTTAAACTGAATCGAAACTGTGAAAATTTTTACAAAGAAGTAGTAGGTCCCTTGTTTTTCTGGAATAGTTACATTAAAAGAATAGTTCACCTAGAAATAACAATTAAAAAAAATGCTGAAAATGTACTATTCCTGTACTACTCCTCAGGCCATCCAAGATGCAGATGAGTTTGTTTTTTCATGGGAACGGATTTGGAGAAATTTAGCTTTACATCAATTGCTTACCAGTGGATCTTCTGCAGTCCAACTTCAGTACATCAATTAATATCTTGTGAAGTGAAAAGATGTGTTTGAAACAAATCCAATAAGTATGAAACAAACAAATCTATCAATCCATTAAGAGGTTTTAACTTCAAACCGCTGCTCCTGGCTGAAAATAAAAGAGTCCTCTGTCCATAATTTTACTTTCTCCATTGAAAATGTAATTTTATCTGAATCAAGAGAGAAATATGCACAGATCAAACACTGTTTACAATCAAAGACAGTTCTAAACAAGTATATCGGTGCATTTTGATGCGCAAGGACAACACAGGATTGACTTTTTCACTGGAGGAAGCATTTTTATGGATTATGGACTCTTATTTTGGCCAGAAGCAACAGTTTAAAGTTAGCAGTTTAAAATCGCCTTCATGGATTTGTTTATTTAAACAATGTACACAGCTTTTCGCTTCACGATTTAATAACTGATCGACTGGAGTCGTGTGGATTATTTGTGGTTTATTGTGGTGTTTTTAGAAGCTGTTTGGACTGTGAGCAAGTGATGTAATGCAAATTTTTTCCAAATCTGTTCCAATAAAAAAAAACAAATTCATCTCCATCTTGGATAGCCTGAGTGTACATTTCCAGCAAATTTTCTTTTTGGGTGAACTATTCCATTAAAACTGACCTCTGTTTTACACTAAATAGTTTATACACTGACGTCTCTGTCTTTTTTAGTGTTTTTTTTTTTTTTTTTTTTTTTCTGACCACAATTTCTCTTATTATCCGTTTCTTTTCCACTAAACAAAAGGCTTTACGTCGTCCTGGTGTGTATGTACATGCGTATATTTGTAATGGTGCTGTATTGAGAATGAGCAGTGTTAATTGTCTCTACTTTATAGAGGTCCTGTTGAGACGCACACTAAGATGAGACCGACGCCGTCTGTGTGCTAGACACATACTCTCGCCCATGGCTCAAGAATCATGGTGTGTCTTCTATACAAGAATGTTCTTGTTCATATAATGTCCTCAATAAAGAAGTTAACTGTCATCTCTTTAAGGCGAATTATAGTATATTGAAACATCTGCTTTTGGTCTGAAAAAGATAGTCCCGCCCATTTGTAGGGTTGGTCGGGATACTCAACAAAAAGATCGAAGTTTTGATAACTGCAGTATTTATAGGTTGTTTTTCAGGGAAATCAGCCTACAGATGGCTTATTTATATTTGATACTATTTTAACATTCAAACATTACCTCTCTGGTGTATTGCTATATATAACTTTCTCCAATTCATATGAACGTTTAATAAGGCTGCGTTTGCGTTTGATGTCGGTTTAACTGAAGGGCTGGTGTGTTTGGGCTGGGTTAAGTAAAGTAAAGACAAGGGACTTGATGACATCACCTTCAGCCAGGTTAGCATACATTAGCTACAACAAGAAAATCAAAGATTTACAGGTGTACGTGTAAGAAACACAACTACCTAAAGCATATGATATTTACAAAAGGAGAAGTAAGGTTGCAGTGATGTTTTAATGCTGAAATGAATTAGTCCCTTCACTGCCCTCTGACTTACTGTCCTGATGTCGGTCCTCTGGTGTCTGCGGTCTGCCTGATTTTTTTCCATTGTTCTGTCCACATGCTCACACGCAATCATGCTCTACAAATGATGCCCTTATTTCCATCATCACAATCAGAAAGCCAACTAAACAAGGCATCACCCGTGGGCTCTTTTCTTTAATGGTGTTTTTGGTCTTTCGTTCGTGTGTTTTTATTATTCCGGCAGTGCTGTTTGTGTCTGTAGACAGCCTCAGACAGGCCAGCCCAGTCTGAACTAGCGCAGAGGTCGTTAAAACCGCTCTTATCCTCAACATTTAATTGTAGGACTTAATTTTATGACCAATGCTCGTGATGTGCAGTTATGTGGCTGTAGCCTCAGACAGTCCTACACACTATAAGTGCACTAATTGTTTAACTGGGACTGCCGGTTGTTAACTGGGAGCTTAAAGACTGTAGCTGGGTTAGCGCATTTTTAGCTGAAAATGCAGGCATTATAGCTGTTATAGATGGTGAGTTTTAGTGAATAGTAATGCTCTACTATACATTTTAAAAAGAGGATTTATTGATTTAGTTTACATAGAGTTATAAGAGCAATAGATGTCTGGTTTGCATGATCTTATAGATCACAGTTCATAGTCCTCCACACCATATTTCTTTGAACTTATAGGTAATGTGCAAACATCTAGTCCATGCTTTTGGGACGTTCTGTACAATTTAAAATGTAATTAAACTACTAATTAAAAGTTTGGGGTTGGTAAGTCTCACCCACCAAAAATAAAATAAAACCATCTGAAAATTATTACAATTTAAAATAAAAATTTTTCTTATTTTAGTATATATTTAAATGGAATTTATTCCTGTAATGGCCAAGCTGAATTCTCAGCAATTATTATTCCAGTCTTCAGTGTCACGTGATTCTTCAGAAATCATTCAAATATGCTGATTTGCTGCCCAAGCAACATTTCTTATTATTATCAATGTTTAAAACTGTTGTGCTGCTCATGTTTTTATGAAAACTGATCAACTTTTCCTCAGGATTCTACAATAAGTAGTAAGCTCTTTCTAAATATAAAGAATTCACAATTACTTTCTTTCAGACACAAATTGTTAACCCCAAACTTTCGAAAGGTAGTGGGTTTTATTTTGTCATCTACTTTAAAAACATTATCTACACTCATCAGAAATCCTCTCATAGTTTGAAAAAGAACTATCTACCTTGCATTTATCTTATAGCCAAGAGGTTTTTATAGGTTTTATTTATAAACCAAACTGGGAATGAGGCCTTTGGGAAGTAGCAGCAGTCATACGGACGTGCCATGAATGGACGTCATTAGCCGCCCAGACGATGTGCTGTCCAGTCTGACCTCGGTGAAAGTCTGCAACATTTGAGCGTCAGCCATGTTGAGTGTGATTCATATTTGGGTTTTAATTTGTCCTCGTTTAAAAGGGGAATGCTGGGTGCTGCGGTTTTCTCATTAACAGGACATGAAAGGAGCTGTAAAGAGAGCAGCGGTGAAACTGGCCCACACTGACGTCTGTGCGTTCACACACATGGACAAGCAGACTCTTTAGACGGGCCTGGTCTCACATCCACTGCAGAGGTCATAACTATCTTAAGCATCTCAACCCACCCAAGATGTCATACAGTCATTTTAGACATGCAAACATAAAAGATCTGTTCATATAAAAACTACTGTTTGGGGTCAATAAGATTTGTATTTATTTATTATTATTATTTTTTTTATTTAAAGAAATAAATCTTTTTTTTTTTTTCCAACAAGGATGTGTCACATCCCTGGACTTCTGTGTTCCTGTTTTGTGTTTTCTCCCCATGTGCTCCCCTTGACCCAGTTTCTCCCTCTCAATTGATTGTCATTCTTTTCACCTTTGTTCCTTTATCATCCTCATTAGTCTTTCACCTGCTCTCAGAGTCTCAGTACAGGATCACCATCACCTGGAGTCTAATTCCCCGCACCTGTCACCACTAATCACGCTCCCTTTATTCTTGCATTCTCCTCGCTGGTACAGTAGCTGGTCTTACAGTTGGCATGCTACCTTTACCTGCTATTTTCTGCCTGCCAGTGTTCCATTGTCCCCACACTCTGCCATTCCCCAGGTACACTGTGGACAGGAAATAGGACTCTGTTACTCAGATAAGCCCTGCTAACCCTTGCTACTCCCCGAACTCTCACCTGGACTCTTTGCCTTATTTTCTCCTACCTGCCTGTGTTCAAATAAACCTGCTTTTGTTTGCACTTACCACTGTGTCCTCTTGTATATCTGCTGACAGGATGCATTAAAAATGACAGTAAAGCATCTGTAATACTACAAAAGATTTTTATTTAGAATAAATAGTTTTTGAACGTTCTATTCAGCTCAGAATCCTGAAAGAAAAACAAAAATATTTAGCACCTCACAACAGTTTTCAGCAATGATAATATTAACATTTTCTTGTGCAGCCAATCGGCATATGAGAATGATTTCTGAAGGATCATTTGACATTGAAGAAACATATTGTGTGCTGAAAAATCAGCTTTGTCCTGTAACAAATAAATTTATATAAATATAAAATCTTTTAAAATGTATGTAAATGTTATTTTTTTTAAATATATATGTGTGTGTGTGTATATATATATATATATATATATATATATATATATATATATATATATATATATATATACTGTTTTACTGTAATTTAAAAATAAATAAATATAGATTTAGTTGGCCTAAGAATTTTTTTTTTTTTTTTTTCAAAAACATAACCTGCCGACCCAAACTTTTGAACTGTTAATACATGTATTTTACAGTTGCAAGTATTGTAAAAAGTGAGTTTCGGGCCCACTGAGAGAAACTTGTCACTTGTGCTTTTGTGTTGTCACTAAATGTTACCTTTTTTCACCTTGCACACTTTGCAGTGTAGATTTCTGTGATGTATTAATAATTTGAACATTGTTGTTGTTGCAAATTAGGCTAAATAAGTAACATTATCTAGCTGGCCAATATAAAAGCGGGAATTACATGTATTAGTCTTTGATGCATCATTGCTTTAAAATGATAAACAATCCATTATATTTTGATGTAATGTTTTATGTTTTGCTCAATGTGTACATGGTGGTAAAAAATACTTTATATATTGTTTTTAATTTATTTAAAACTTACATTTATTAGTAATTCACATAAAACAATTAGTAGTTTTTATATATATATATATTTTAATAAAAATAAATAAAAACTGGTGCCAGATGGAAGTTTTGTGTTCTGAAAAAATAGTGCTGATGCTTTTATATATATATATATATATATATATATATATATATATATATATATATATATATATATATATATATATATATATATATATAAGGTAATGGACTGTTAAACCCGATCTCATGAAAGTGTGTATAAATAGTACGCCAAATAAAAACAAAAACTTGTGGTATTGATATGCAAAAATGGACTTTGGTGTGCATATGATACATGATGGGTAGGTTTAGGGTTTTGGGGTAGATTCGTATCATATGTACGCCAACAAATTTCGTATCATATGCACGCCAAATACAAGCGTATCATATGCACGCCAAAGTCCATTTTTGCGAATCAATACCACAAGTTTTTGTTTTTATTTGGCGTACTATTTATATGCATTTTTATGAGACTGACTGTTTCAATGAGCATTCATACATTTCAGAATAACCCCCTCCCCCCTGTTTTGGGAGTCTGTACAAATTCCAGACTATACAGACTATTAAAACTGTATTTATTATATTATAATATATAAAATATTATAATAGAGTTTTATTTATTAAGCCTCTATTAATACTTATTAGTTTTGATTGTGGCTGATTGTGGAAAGTATATTCCTATATCTCACCTGCTCAGTTCAGAACTAATAGAGTCTCCTTTAAAAAAACAAAAAACAACAGAGCTTGGATAGCATTAATAGAATGTACAAGGAGAGTACTTAAACAGTATCCCACGGCAAGCCTGTCAGTAATGTACAGATGGGAAACAATTGCAGATTAACCATTGCATTTAGGAATTGCTGATTAATGGTTAAAAAAAACGGATGAAAAATAGAGAGAGCAGAACGAAAGAGTATGAGACACTGTGCACCACTGGGAGTCTGCGGTTTTATCTCATTACGTTCCTGTTGCTCAGCCCTTTAAAAGTGCTTAAGATGATTAAGTGTGTGAGAGGCACTAGATTAGCCAATTAGTCACATCCCACGACATATCTGCATATATACTCATGTTGTGCAGTGGGAGGTCCCTCTCTGTCTTCTTGTGTATGTGTGTGTGTTATGGGGGTCAGGTAGAAAGGCCTACACTAATTGCCCTTTCCCCAGTGAGTGTATATGTATGTAGACTCATTTAGATTCCTCTGTGGTGAGCCCTCAGTTCATTCCATTGTGTTCATTATCATACTCTAATAACTAGAACTGCGGCTTTTACAGAGAGAGAGATGCATGCCTAAGTGCCCTAGGGGTAGAAGGTGGGGAGGGGTGTTCAGGCTAGTGAATCAAGGGCCTTTGATTCATTTCCAGTGTCTTGAAAGGGCAATCTGTAATTTCAGACACTGCATCACTTGGTGCTACCTGGTGCATCTTGTGTTTGGAAACACAGCGGTGGTATCTCTGAAGATGTGTACATGCAATATGATATAATATAATTTAAAAAAAATTAATAAAATTATACAATATAGTATAATTTTTAAGCTAATGCTGCAAGCTAAAGGCTGCCACTACAGCAATTTACAAACAGCCAAAACGGATCTTTGACAGTTCAAAATCGCTAATTTTTTCATGCCCTTTCATACACTGGTGCTCAAATCTACAGGAAGATGCTTTTTTTCTCTTAATTTGCTGTATTATAAATGTGTTTTGCCTTTCCCGAGCATTTTTTGTTCTGTGCCTGCTTGTTTTGTGCATTATGTGAATGTTTTCCCCTCTCTCTGTCTTGCTTTCTCTCTGTATGATGTCATGAATGAGTAACGAGCAACGGGCACCGATATTCATCACTCGCTCCTGCACGTGCTCGGAGGGTCTTCATTATATTAATTACTCTTATTGGAAGAGTGATCATCGACCCAATCAGAATCCATCACATGCTGGTTCCCGGGGTGATCAGAATCCATCGCCAGCCGGATCCCAAGATGATTGGCCTGGTAAATGATGACAGTAGTGTACGGGCTGATGGCACACTGTATCCCACGGGGTGTTTTTTTGTACATTTATTTATGTTAGCACAGGCTAGGCTAACAGCAGTGTGCTGTTCGCCAGTAGTCCTCAGCCAAATTCAAGTGCAACTCATCTTAGCACAGGTCTATTCAAATTTCCCAGTGCTTTTGTGTGGAAGTATCCAATTTTTTGAGTTTTGTGCAGCTGTGTGTACCTACTTAGACCTTCAGAGGGCAAACATATCTGATGCTAAAATGCTCTCAGCCAATGACATTGCATTTTTCAGATGATATTTTACATTGTTGTCGTAGTGGCCTCCATTTTTTCGTCCTGACAACATTTACTTTTACTTCAACTTTTTTTTTTTTTCCTCTTTATGTTTCAAAATTTAATTTGACAGCCTCTAAACACAGCTTCAGTGCTTGTTTGGCAACACTAACTGGGTTGGATGAACCAGGGCAATCAAGTTGTATAAATTAGGCAATATAACAACGTAATCAATACACCTAAGCATGTCACTTTAACAGCGGAATTCACATTTTGGAGATAAAGCTCTTAAAGCCATCATGTCGTAATGAAAGAACAACTGTTTCCAATACCTCTGCTGCTGCACTTGATGTTTGCTTCATGGTCAATTGACTTGGCAGTTCATCCATGCCTCTGTTAATTGAACGATGTAAGAAGGCAAGCGTTAGAGAGACTGAGAAAGGGAGTTGGTATAGAAAAATATGTGCAAGAGAGAGAAAGCGATTTAGCACTAAAGCACCATTGATTAGCTGTTTAGCTTTGGAGTTGTTCTAGGCCAACTCAGTCTCATCACAGCAACACAAACACATAAACACCCTTAATTGGCTCATTTAAAGATGGGAGGAGCCTGTGGATAATGGACCTGGGGAGTAGCCACTGTTCTTTAGCATAGATAACCAATGAAAAGCTGGTAACTCTATATGCGTGTGCCTGTTTGCGTCTGTACAAAAACAGTAGAAAGTGTGCGTGTTTCGAATAACAGCGAGAAAATATATGGAGGAAAAAGTTGGCCATAGTGTATTCTTTCCCTCGTTTTCTCTCCCTTCTCCCACAGCTCCAATCATTCATCACCCCATCATGCCCTCTCGATGGGGTGGAACTGTCCGGGGGCTTCTGGGATGCGGTGCTGGACAGGGAATGATGGGATAGCGTAGTCGCCATGTCATCCCTAATCCGGCGCTCTCATCCACAGAGCTAAATCTTCATCTATCAGTGAAACTCTGTGCCATTAAAGCTGCTGCACACACTTACACATACACACATACAGCTCAGTGGAGCATTGGGCTGGGCAGATGGAGTAAATATAGATAGAATTGGTTTGATTGGAATAGAAAAGGCCAGTGAGTTCCTGTGTGGCTGTCAGAGGGTAAAGAGAATAGATGGACATGGGGGTGCCCTCTCAGTGCCTTTTCTAAACACACACACACACACCCAGCATACATAAATACCCCAACATTTTCCGTGCACATTGAACTCTTGTTATTATTAGCTCATTATCATTCTGAACAAACTGTTCACATTAACACACAATAGAAATTATTGTGCATCTATACTTTTTTTTAACTCTTGTGCAAAAGTTCTATCTGCAAATTATGACTCATGAAGTGTAAATAAAAAGTAAAAAAAGAGTTAATCACATGGACACACTTGACTGAAAGTATTAATCATGTAAATTAATTAAGATTTTAAACATAAGATTTTGACAACTTTACGTTTTCCCATTGCTGGTGTAATATCATGTCAAGTCTGTTTTTAATTTAATTATTTTAAATGAAATTTAAAAAATGCTACATAAATAGTAATTTCAGAAGTGAAAACATCCACTCCTTTCCAAAAGTTATTTGTTTGAAAATAAACACTCGTTCCGAAATCGTTTGTGATTGTAGGCTATTTGCTACCGTCAGAGCCTTAGGAAAATGGCCGCCCACATCTTCTTTAATGCCAGTTATCAATGTTAAGGTTAAAGGGATAGTTCACCCAAAAATGAAAATGATGTCATTAATGACTCACCCTCATGTCGTTCCAAACCCGTGAGACCTCCGTTCATCTTCGGAACACAGTATAAGATATTTTAGATTTAGTCCGAGAGCTTTCTGTTCCTCCATTGAGAATGTATGTACGGTATACTGTCCACGTCCAGAAAGGTAATAAAAACATCTTCAAAGTAGTCCATGTGACATCAGAGGGTCCGTTAGAATTTTTTGAAGCATCGAAAATTCATTTTGGTCCAAAAATATCAAAAACTAAGACTTTATTCAGCATTGACTTCTCTCCCGGGTCTGTTATGAGCGCGTTCACAACACTGCAGTTTAGTGATATCCGGTTGGCGAACGAATCATTCGATGTAACCGGATCTTCTTGAACCAGTTCACCAAATCGAACTGAATAGTTTGAAACGGTTCGTGTCAACAATAAGCATTAATCCACAAATGACTTAAGCTGTTAACTTTTTTAACATGGCTGACACTCCCTCTGAGTTCAAATAAACCAAAGATTCTTTCATCTATTTGGGTATTACCATATATAAAGACATTCATAAAACTGCCAGAAACTATTTTAATAATATGTTAGTCAAGATCAAGAGTGATACTCAAAGATGGAATAATCTTAAAGTCTCTCTCCAAGTCAAAATCTCTACCATCAAAATTAATGTTACCTCTGATTAATTTTCTTTCTCCATGTTACTTTAAGGAGATCAATTCCATACTTTCCCAGTTTATCTGAAATGGTAAATGACCCCGAATAAAACTTGTCACATTGCAGCGTCCTATACTTTCAGGAGGATTGGCTGTTCCAAATTTTGAATTATATTACTGGTCATTCCAACTTAAGGCTCTTCATACTTGGGTCGATCCTTAATCTAAAGTTTCATGGAGAGTAATTGAAGCTGACAAGGTTAAACCACATAGGCTCCAAGATATTTTATTTGCTGGCACAGGAAATAAAAATTATAAATATAAATTTGGCCCGGTTGTGGCCAATTCTATTAGGATCTGAAATTTTGTAACACCACACCCTTATGGCACAACTTTTATTTTTTTATGTGGAAATCAGACGTTTGTCCAGCCCTCTTGGTCTAAAGTGGGCATAAACACTTGCGGTGACTTATATGATAACCAAGGACTCTGCTTGCTTCAAGAATTAAAAACTAAGTTTTGTTTACCAGCATCATCATATTTTGTCTTTTTTCAGTAATGCTCTGCTCTCAAGGCCTATGGAGTTCCCTGGGCATGCACCATTTCCTCTCATCCTATGTGGGATTGGATCGCACCATCCTCTGGTCGGCCATCTGTTTCTCTAATATATAGTAAACTTAATGATAACACTGCAAAGCCTCTTTCTATTAAACATATATGGAATCGTGAATTAACAGATTTTGATTTATTGGTCGACTGGGAGAGGGTGTGGTCTAATCTAATCTTAACTTCTAAAACCTTGGCTCATCATCTTATCCATTTCAAAGTCATCCATAGAGCATACATAACTCCTTACAAGAGGTTCAAAGTGAAACTGCAGTCGACCTATAACTGACATATCTGTAACACTCATCAGGTACTTTTCTCCACATGTTTTGGGAATGTCCAATTGTTGTCAACATATGGACTCATGTGAATTCTGTTTTATCCTTTTTACTACAAATTGATTACACGTCTAATCCATTTTTATGTCTTCTCAATGACGATTCTAACTCCTGTATAAGTTCATTAAAGAAGCGAATGTTGTTTGCTGGTTTTAAACCTGGCTAAACCTGGTACTATTGATGCATGGCAATGTTTTTCTTCCGATATTTTGGACTATGTAAAGGAATGACCATGTAATTTAGTTTTTTCTCTCTTTCAAATTGTAAATTATTGATAATGGGTCTGTTGCTCCCCCTTCCCTATTTGTTTATTTTTTTGGATGGATGTTGTTTTGTTAATATAAAAATAAAAAGTTGATCACAAAAAAAGAGAAAAGAAAAATGGCCGCCCACATTTACAGCTCAGTTATGCTTGTTCGGTGTTCACAAACCTGCCCTGCCCAGTCGCCCTAAGGTAAGAGAGCTGATTGATTCTCTTTACCACACAAGTAAGTAACATAATATCGTCCAGTTGGAGTTCAAGTAACGATGAGTTACTCTGACAAAGAACTCTGAGAAAGTTGCCAAATGTGGTACTGTTTTTGACTGGACTGGGGTAATGCCAGTTTATTGAACTTGTCAGTAAACCCACATGCAGTAAGTAGCCTATGCTGTTACTCATTTTACAAGCAAAAAGCTTGTTTACGTAGAGGTTTTAAAGACACAGCAGCATAAAAACAAAAAGCCTGTTGTGTTTGTTGCAAGAAAAGAAACATCTAACACTGTAAGTGTGAAAATAAGATTTATGACAGAGAAAAAAGACATTAATCTTATATTCTAGAATCCCAACATTTCAAATTCAGACTGTTTTATGGCGGTTATACTCTGCCACTGTATCCAATTGTATCAGGAATTGAATCACTGTCTGTACTCCATTAGTTCTGTCTGCATCTTATCTGTGATCAATGACATAGGTGCAAATGTCTGTTAGTGTAAAAGCCATGTAGAATATTATACTCCAGTGTTGTCAGGTCTTGCAAAATAAAACAACTTGCAAAAGAAAAAGAACGCAACTTTTTGTAAGTCAAAATAAGCTTTTTTAAACTTAATTTCATGATTACACACACACACACACATACAAAAACATACATAAACTTACATAACATGTGGATTAGGGTTATGTGTGTGCACACTAACAAAATAATTTTTTTCTGCTTTGAACCTACAGCATGGGTTTCATATGCTATATTATATATGATTATAAGCCCAATGTTGCATATTCTAAGCAGACATGGCAACACTGATACACACACACAGTTTCCAGTTTAACGGAGCACCTTGAGGCTCTATCTATCCTCTAAAGCTCATTGATTCTGTCAAGATTCAGATGGAGAGGAGTCCATTCACCCATTTCTCTCTTTTTCTTCCCCCCTCCTGCTTTTACCACCCCAACATGCACTTTTCCCCTCTACATCCCCATGCCTCCCTTCCTTCTCCATCTCTCTCTTCTATCATTCCCATTTTCACTCCCTCTCACTCACTTAAAATCAATATTGATTATTATCTTTTAAGAGTCATGTCTAGTCTGCAGCATAGAGAGAAGGGAGGCAGCATAGCTGTATTTTATTTCACATCATCATCATCATCATTTCTACTGTGCAGGAGTTACTACTTATCAGTGAGCATAAATTGCAAGAGGAGAGGAGAAAAGAAGGATGTGAGGGAAATGAGAAGGAGGAGGAGAGGAAGACACACAACCTATAGGACAGCCCATATTGATTGCTTTTATGAAGTGAGACGAGGAAAAATGTGTACGTGTTCAAATTACAGAGCAACTTTATATGTTAAGTTTTCATTTTAGGCTTATTGCGTTCAAATCTCATTTTCAAATGCTTGACCAGCATTTTAATACGTAATAATGTTGTCCAGAGAATGTGTTCTTTGAATGTGTTTTAACTTGAGTGTGTGTGTGTGTGTGTGTGTGTGTGTGTGTGTGTGTGTGTGTGTGTGTGTCCTTTCATGGTTGGTACTCCATCACACTGTTTCTGATTGGTCCATGATTACTATTGACACTCTGATGATGGACATGAATAAAAGTGACTGTGATGAGATAAGACATTTACAGGGCTATCTCTCACCCACCTTTATCACCCAGACTCTCTGTGTGTGTGTATGTGTATGTGTGTATGTGTGTGTGAGTATTGGACAGGGCATTCATAGAACAGGGAATGAGAATAGAGTGAACTAGTAAAAGAAAGAGAGATGGGAGCTCATATTCAGTACTTCTTTTTTCAGCTGTCGATGATAAATCTTATGCAGTTGACACTTTCAAAATCTGCAAAATCCATCAAAGTAGAAGTCAGCCATTAATGCCCATATACCTTATTGTTCAAAGTATTTCTTGTTGCCATTTATGAATTTTGTGCATGTAAGGGAACTGTAAATCTGCTTGCGGTATGCGGTTTGTGTACTTGTCTGTAAAACTGACCCTGGATGTATTATTTGAAAAGGGGATGATCTTGCAGTTCGTGAAACAGCATTTTCCAGTAGGCGAAAGAGAGACAGAATAGAGAGAGAGAGTAAAATAGACAGAGAGAAACTCAAGAGGTCAACTGATCGTAAGAGAGACCCATAAAAGTTCCATTAACCTGTTCAGAGTTAAGAGCTTGTTCAGCTTAGCTACAGACAACTAGCACAAACAGAACATCACCATAAAAACCAAACACACATACAGGTTATACTCAGAACCCTTCTATCCTTAACATACTTTATCTGGCTGAGCTTAAAGCTGTGCATTTCCTCTGAATGAGTCACAACACAGAGACGCCAGTGTGTGTGTGTGTGTGTGTGAGTTTGTATGTGCATGATTTAATGTGCTTGACTCCCACACTCAAAGTGAGTGGCTCAAACACAAACAGTGAGTTATCTTTAAAGTTCTCCATTAAAGATGGAAATATCAGATCCACCCCTCCATTTCCATCCCTTGTTCTTTCATTCCTTCATTCCTATTCTTCCCCTTTTCAAAAACCTATTTATATTCCATTGGAGCCAAAGTTGCGTAACACGTACTTGAGTCAGAGGCCTTTTTATGTGTTTTTATTAGAGTAATTTTCTGTTTAACATTTAAGTCAGTGATGAAAGGTCATTTAGAGTTAATTTTCTTCCAAAGTGTCACTGAAATAACCTGTGTAACATAAATATATGACATGTAACTAAAATCGTATTACTAAAAAGTATTTATGTCACAGAAATAAAAGTTATTGTAATGCTGCTGTTGAATGAAGGCTGCCCAATTCCTGAATTTTCTTGAATTTGGCAAACAGAATTCCAATTTAATATGTAGAATTAAAATAAATTAAATGTGAACAAAATGGCTGTAATTTTTAAACAGGAAAGCAAAAATTGTCAAGACACTGTATAAGCCTTGAAGTTCGAAGATATCTGTGTAGATACATAGTTAGATATTTAAAATACCACCTATAGAAATTTGTATTTTATAGTTTATATAATTAACTTTTTGGACCAGGGTGCACTAGAATTTATATTACCTGTGTTGAATTTTGTTGAATAACAAATCAGTCAAATTCCTTTTCCTGTCATTTCAATTCAATTTTGAATTTAGACTTCAGTATTTCAGCTCTGAATTTTGCATATCCCAGGAATTGTTACAGTAACACTTCATTAGGGCTCAAGCCTGGAGGGCGAAGAGCCCTATTGTTTTCCTTAGGATTATTTTTTTTTTTTTTTTTTTTTTTTTTTTTTTTTTTATTCTTCTAATTTTTTTCCAAGGTTTCAGGGGCTTTTGGGGCCCTTAACATGCTCAAAAACTCTTGAAAATTGGCACACACCTTGGAATCTGCGGCCATTAGGGCCGGGCAGAGACTGATACACGGGCGTGGCACAGGGGCTCTACAGCGCCCCCTGGAATATTGAGGGCCATATATCATGCATACTTGCACGTATACATATGAAACTCGGTACACATGTAGATCTCATCAAACCAAACAACTTTCGCACTGCATGTCATAAGCTCCGCCCAACAGGAAGTTGGCTATTTAGGGTTTTGTGAAAAACACATGCTCTGGAATTTGATATACTCCTCTGAGGAACTCCACCCGTTTGCCACAAAACTCGGTGAACATGATCTCAAGACATTGGGGATACCAAATTGCGAAGATATTTTTGATATCTCGAACGGTTTGTCCGTGGCGAGGCGTTGAAATTATGGCGAGAAATGAGAAACAGGAAATGTCTAATAACATCAACATACACTACCTGAGTTTGATCAAACTTCATCGGTTTGTTCGATGTATGATGCCGATCGCATCTATGTGACTATTAGGAGTCAAAGTTACAGCGCCACCAACTGGCAGCAGGAAGTGTGTCATTTTCAAAATGCTTTGAATTCAGCATCTTATTTTTACTCAATTTGCTTCAAACTTCATCAGAATAATGACAAAACACGGCCGATGTAAATCTCTTGTGGGGATATTGATATCTAATATAGTGTTGCCATGGCAACGTGTCAAACTTGAATATTCTGTTCTGGTGATTTTGAGGCAGATAACATGCTCAGAATTACATAAAACTCCAGAACACATATCAGTATTAATGATAGATAGACAATGGAAAAAAGCTCATGAAAGGGCGTGGAGGAGCCACTCTATAGCGCCACCTTTTGTCAAAAGTGAGGGGGTTAGTTTTAGCTACAGACACCAAACTCAGTACATAAATTGTTCTTATCAAGACGGACAACTTTCTAATTCACAGTCATCAGCTACGATGAACAGGAAGTCAGTTATATTGATTTGAATATGGATTTTTGGAAAAATATAGCTGTGAATTAATGCATACTGCTCAGAGGAGAATTACAGTATACATACCAAACTTTGTCTACATGATGCCAAAACATTGAGGAACTTAAATTGCGAATGGATTTTGGATAGCTTGAACGGTTTTGCCGTAGTGATTTATTGAAATAACAGTAAAAAAGTAAAAAATAAATTGTCTTATATTTCTTAAAGTGCAGCTTCCAAACACTTCAAAATTTTTATATATAGAGGATAAGTCATTCTGAGCAAATATGCATAGTTTCACGACTTTTCAATGCTCTATGGATAACAGAAAATTAAAAAACTGTCAGTCATCTGATCTCACTCTGAGGCCAGTCTCTCTGTGTGAGAAAAAGGAGGGGGCTGAGTCACTCTGATGACTCTGCCATTGCCCTGTGAAGAATGTGTGTGCGCTGAGTGTATGTGTTAATCGTTTTTGATGTTACAACAGGTTATTTAGTCAGAAGCAGTGAGCACTTGTATTTTTCTTTTGACAGCATTAGATTTATTATTATGCTTTCTACTTTAAGAACCAATCACGGGTTTAATATACACATGCCTTTTATTTCTGAACTGTTAACGTTAAGACATATGCGTAACCGACTGTGTTTACTAGGATATTCCCCAAAACGCGCATTTAGATGTAATTATGTATTTATTGATCCATGCACAAAAAAAGCGGAAGATAGCTCAGTTTAGTATTCGCGCGTGCGGCTGTCTGTGTGCATGCACGCGCTTCAGATGTGTGCGGTGAAACACACAGCGCTCGACTGTTCCGCGAACTATCCCGAGCGTCTTTTATGCTCACCTTGTGCCTTATACCGAGTCCTAATCGGTGAGTTTGAACGAGAATGCAGCCGTTGACGGACATTATGTGAAAATGTAGACAGTGCCAAATAAGCTGCCTATTTATATAACAGATATCTATATTGTACGTGTGCTATCGATGAATCGATCCATATCGATAAATCAATACATCCCTAATATATCAAACGTAAATAACTGCATAGACATCACTGTTTAAAACTAAATATAGATTAATCTTTTTGATGTTACAAAGGTTATTTAGGTGGTTTTTTTTTTTTTAGGTGCTATCGATGCATCGATCCATATCGATGAATCAATACACCCCTAATATAGGCTATGTGTGTGTGTAAAAAAAATAAAAAAATAAAAATATATAAAAAAAAAAAAAAAAAATATATATATATATATATATATATATATATATATATATATATATATATATATATATATATATATATATACATTTCAATACTGTCATAGGTCAGTATTTAAATGATTAAAAAATTATTATTATTATTATTATTATTATTATTTTAAACCTATAGGTTTATAATAATAATAATAATAATAATAATAATTTCAAACTCATTTAAATACTGACCTATGACATCCTGTGACATGAAATTTATCTGAATTTGCACAACTCATGATGTAACAGTAAAACAGATAAGCTCACAGATGAAGACCAAGCTGTAATGCCGGCAAAAATATTTTACAAATGCTTATAGATCAATAAAATCATCAAAAATTCTTTGCACGGCGTGCATCATTATTAGCACTTGATATTCAGATGATATTTTCCAAGCACATATATATATGCCCTTTTGGAAAAAAAATGGCTCTTAACCAAAAATAAAAATTTTGCTTTTTGGTCAAAAAAGGTTCCTGACCCCTGTTCCAGAATCTGGCAGTAAGTTTGGGGAGCGCATTTTTATTCCATCTTCTATTCTGAAAAAGTCTTAATTCTTAATTCTTTTGCAGTTAACTTGTGTCTTTTCTCCACCTTTTTTTTTTTTTTTCAAACTCCACTGTCCCAGTCAGCATTTTTTTGTTCCAATGATCATGTCGAAATTTTGCAATTTCTATCTTGCAATAGTTTTGAATAATTCTCATGGGGATTTAATAATTTTTGACTTTTCAGTCCGAGTTAAAACTCTTTTTTGGCTCATTTCATCTGTAAAAAAAGCCTAATAATTCTGCACACCTGAATATAAGGAGTTTTTTCTCTTCCAGCCTTCATGGACAATTATATATCGCTCATAAATGATTAAATACAAAATTAATGGTAGTTATTAAGAGTGATGTCATTGGGAATTGGTAAAATGTGCTTGGAAAAAAAATCAGAATATCAACATGCCTAATAATTGTGCACACAGTGTAAATCAATAAAGGTTTTAGTAACACTTTATAATAAGGTCTAATTTGTAAACATTAGTAAATGAACATGAAAAATATATTTTCACAGAATTTATTAATGTTTGTTGATTTTAGTTCACAGTGCATAACTAATGTTAACAGATATTTTTTTAAATTCAGTTTTGACTATTAACTGACATTGACATGCAATATAATTATTGTTCATGTTAGTTAATCTTAATAACTGAAACCTTATAAAAAAGTGTTACTAAAGTATTATGTATTGTTCTCCGTGTGTGTCTTTCATAGTCTTGATGGTTTGGATTAACCCTTTAATTGCCAAATCCTTAAAACCAGACTGCCATAGAGTTACTGTAAATGCATGTGCCCGCTGGGCACAGTTTTCCTGATGCCACCGGGGCGGCGTTTGCACTGATGGCTTGAGCCCGCCATCGCTGCTTGCAGCTATATTTTCTCTTATGTTTTCTATGTGACTTAATGCTGTCCATGTGAAAATGTCATGGTGCTTACTGAAATCTATGAAAGCCTTGCTTGGTTCCATCTGAACACAAAAGAAGATGTTTTGAGGACCAAACAGCTGTTGGTCCCCATAGACTTCCATAGTAGGGAAAGAAATACTATGAAAGTCAGTTGAGACCAACTGTTTGATTACCAGTATTCTTCAATATATATTCATCATAACCAAAGGATTAAAGACTCCAGATACGAAAGAATATCTTCTTTTACATTCAGCATAAGAAAGAAACTCATATAGGTTTGGAATGACATGAGGGTGAGTAAATTATGACAAAATTTTCATTTTGGGGTGAACTATTCCTTTAAAACAGTCTAATGAAAGCTTGAGCAAGTGGCTTAGTTACTGAACATAGCTCATGTCTTGAATCTATAACAGCAGCTAGCGTGTAGAGGGGGAAAACCAGGACACCCCTGTCATGCGCCAATGATTCTCCTGTCAGTGTGCGCCTTGTCCTGTTGCCTTCTGGGGGTTGGGGGTTGGAGCATATCGGACACAAGTAAAAGGGCCAGAGAGCTGTAATGAAAACACATCACTTGTTCCCAGGGCTACACTATCACACGCATACAGTTCTTGCATACACACTTCTACTTGTATAACATTCACCAGCAACATTCACCTCTCATCATCCATTCTAAAATTTTAGGTGGAATATTTCTCTTTATTAGCAAATGTCGATCAAGTATAAATGCTGTCAGAGTACTTGTGTTTGAGAACACTTTTGAACTGTACATTTTTGTAACGTATATATTGATATGCTTAAGTTGTTTTAATATTTGACAAGGTTATAGATTTCTTCTCTGATAAAGAACTGAGAAAAGATGGGAAAACTCAGGATTTGGAATGGTTGCCATGCAGCCCGACAGCATGGTTGCCGAGTAATAAAGTGTAGTGCTGTAAAATAAAACGAGGTGTGGAGAGAGCTGGAGAGCACTGCAGAGCCATTGGCTCCCTGAGTCATCATAAAACAATAACTCATTCCCATAAAACAAAGTGCTTATTAAATTATTTTAAACAATATTGCATGATTTGGGCACACTGAGCTGGGCTTCACTAGTACAGCTGCATGAGAAAATAGAAAATAAATTGATTTATTGTCACTTACCATTGTACAGTAATGTAAACGCAGTAAATTAAGATATACATATTTTGTGATTACAGTACAGTTGTTGTAGGTATAATCTTTCCAAGCCCGTAATGGAAAATTTAACTGATAGAAGTAATTTTATAAATAAAATATAATAATATAATAAACTGAATTGTCAAGTTTGCAATACAAAAATGGATAGTTTAGAAACAATACCTAATAAAAATATGATTATAATTGATACATTTGGTAAATTACATATTGAAAAGGGAACACAAGATCGGTTTGTCTCAAGTCAGATGGATATCGGAACTGTACTATTGTTGCAATAGACATTCAGGGTCACACAATGTAATTTATTTGCGTTAGCAGACTAGTGCAGAGACATAATAAAGGGGTGGAGTTACTATCTGAAAAAACAGACAACCATGACCTTGACTATTGATTTTATATTGTTGATGGCACCAAATGATTTTTGTGGTTGTTTTAAATATGTCCTCACATAAAATGGGTTTATTTTAATGGAAATATTTTACTATTTCTGCCTTCATAATTATTAATGACTTAACCAGTGTGCTCTTACGAGTCCAATTTATCCAAATAACAGTTTTAAAGCATCTTAATCAGATTCCCTGTGTGAAGTGTATTTAGACTAAAAGCAGACTTCCTCAACACAGTAGTCACCAAGGTTTTACTGTTCATGTGTATGTATTTTCTTATAAAAATCAAGGTTGAAATATCGTTATTGCTTATGTAGCCATTTTACACAAATCTCAATTTGTTTCAGTCTGTTACTTGTAATAGGGTGTAGAGCCAAATGATAAACTAATAGTCAACGCAAAAAGGTTATTCCTTCTTAAGTGAGTGGAACATGTCAAAAAATCCAAGGCTCATCATTAGTTAATATACAGTGTGAGATTTAGAGGCTGGCATAGTGGCATTATAAGCTTCTGTTTAAACTGTAGAGTATAGTGCTGAAGCAATGTGTATGATTCTCTGGGAATGCAATGTAAAGCATCTTTTGTAATAGTCTACATAATGCATAAATGTAAAATATTTGCATAATTATTTCAATTTGGATTCCGTCCATTATCTAATGAGGGTGTTTTGGCATTTGATAATCATAAAATGTTTTCTCTGATCACTCAGGTATACCTCTGGATTCAGAAGTACATTCAGAAAAGCATGTAAGCTGCTTGGAAGGTAAAATTTACAGAGGAAGCACCAAATCTGCATCTTCTACCTCCTGAGACAAAATTGTTAAGGTATGCTCATAATTTGTTTTTGTGGATTTTATAACAAACTCCTAAGCAATGACCCTACGGTCCATGTTGCACACTAACCAGTAGGAGATTCTGGCTGCATCTCAGCTCTGAGCACTGACCAGGTTAAACACATTGCTTGGCCTCTGTCTCTCTCTCTCTCACTGGTAAATGAAGAATGTGGGGGCATCGACCGGCCACTCTTCTGATATGTGAATCCATCAGTATAGACAATGAAGAGCTGGACAGAGCTACTATTACCACTGCAGCTACTGAAGAGGGCAACGATCTATATAGAACAAGACAGAAAGAGAGATAGAATTAGAGAGAGAGAGGAGAATAATTCTACCGGGGGGTTATAGCTAGAAATTATTTATGGCTCTCTGTGGTGTAATTGACCATACATCCTTAAGTGTACGTTGATGGCTGTGAACAAAACACTGAACAATAGTGTTCCAATACAGCACTGAATATATAATTTGACTGTGTACATGACACCAATATGATTTTACTCTAAACTCCATAAAGATTCCCAAAACACATACAACAGTGTAACTGTATGTAGTCATTCAGATTTATAGTAATTCATTCGGATTTGTAGTATTCTTCTGCAAATAAAAAAAAAAAAATTGCTGTATGATAAAGGTTTTCAAATCTGATTTTTAGTGCCCAGGCAATGCACATTTTGGATATCTATGCCTTTCTGGCACATATAGATTAGGTCTTGGAGCCTCAAGCCACAGTTTTAAATGATTATTTTGGTGCTCAGTAGGAATTGGGTCTGCATTTTGCAGGAAGGTAGATCTCCAGAGCAGGACTGAGCATGTGTTTATGTGATTATGTTAATTCTTGTGGTTTAAAAACCCACCTCAGCAGCATGGTTTTCTCAGTAGATCAATGTATGCTTTAGAGAAAATCCAATTACATTCCCTTGTCGAGCAAAAGCTAAGTATTTTTCATTCATTTATTTTGATGTACAACAGCATGATTGATTTTGGAATATGATATGTACCTCTGGTTTTATTAAGGCTTGCTGAGGAAATGCTTGGGATATTAATGATAACCTAGTCCAAATTGTAATCTAATTTATTAGATGAAATTTTACATGTTTCTATCTGTATAATAAAAACATATACATGATACCATGACACTATTGTTTGAATCTTGTTTAGATTAATATTCAGATGTTAATTTTTAACTTCTACTGCCTCTCGTGTTTTGCTTGAGTTCTCTGAAATGATTAATGAGGTGACCTTATGTAGGTAATTGATTGCTTTCGTACCAATAGAAGAGATTCAAATATAAAGACAATAGGTTGTTTAGAGGACTGAATAGACAGCAGTGTACTGAAAGCTTAAATTCAGTGTTATTTCTAAAATAGGCTATATTTGGAAGTTGGATATCCTATTTTAATTTCAAGACTAGAGTAAAGCAGAAGGTTTGGAAAATGGTCAACCCATCTCTTACAGTGTAGTGCAGATTTGTTTAACATTCTTAAAGACACATTTAAATGATATTATTTTGAAAAAGATAAGCTCATACTAAAAATCTCATACTAGCGAAAAATCAGGTTCATTTTGGAAGATATTCTCAGCTATATAAGAGGTTGCAAATTTGACTTAATGTAACTTAAAATATCAGAAAGAGAGATAGAATCTTAATATAATTTAAAATATCAGTTTATTACCCCTGATCAAGACTGCTTTGGAGACAGAAACTTCCCTATTCATATCAGAAGGGGAACCCTAATTTGCTAAGCAATGCTAGAAGCCTAAACTAGAAGCCTGTCCGCAGGTTCAAGTTGACTGCTTTAGCAAACAGTGTAGCAGAGAATAAACTGTTCTGAAAGAAATGCTATAAATGAAAACATGCTCTACAATAACATACGCCAATAAGACAGCGGATCAGTTCTATACCAAATAAAACGGCACCCATCATGCTTTGTTCTCTCTTGGATAAATTACACAGGGCAGTTTTTGTTGGCCTGCCTGACGATACTGTTTCTTCAGCTTGGACTCACTGTCTCCGGTGCGCCGTTATAACGCTGATAGGCGCCAAAAGAATATGACTTTCACACACCCGATTGATTTAATGTGACCTCTACTTTCTTAATGCTATTGAATGCCTATTTAACCAGATGAAGGCTCAGATTGTCCCGTACACTTGCGCATTAATTCCCCATTCATCATCATTAGGCAGTGAGCGGTTCATTCACGACTGGCTCTGCCTGCTGTAAATTAGAACGTAAACAGGCTTTTAAACAGTCGCCGCCTTGAGATGCGCTCTAACTGACAGATGCGCGGTACCGCCCGGCCTATTGTCGCTCCAGAAAAAAGGAAACTAGATGTCAAATCTCATTCTCAAAATACAGTCATACAGATCTTTACCACGGTTTTTGTTTCACTGTTGCTGTGCAATGTGATCATGGTTACAAACATGTTTTTGGATTTATAGATGATGGACATGCAACCTAAGTGTGCATAGGATACATCAAATAACAGATTAATTAGATGGCTGTAATGTTATTCTGCTACTAGGCACTGAAAATAAACTACATGAACTGACATGGATTTCTTTTTAACACACGTGCTCATTGGTGCAGGTAAGCTGGCTTTGGGTACGGGCATAAAATGTCACATTTTAGGTATCGAACAAGCTTAAATTTATTAGACGGTGGTGAACTATCAGCCCCATATGGCTTTTAGATTTTTCTTTCTTTTATTTTTAATTGTCAATTTGTCGTTGGCCATTTCTTATAGGCTACCTTCGCCGTAGGTAATTTAATGTAACAACCAGACATAAATCCGTCTTTGAGTTAACTGCTCCGGTTTAAATGGCATATTATTCCAAACATATGCATTTTAATCAACTTGGTCACACTTACAAGAACTGCTTCTAATAAGGCCATCAATCACACGCGCAACTAGGACCTTCTGGCTTGGGCTCGTGTGTGTGGGAGGAGGTGAATTATTTGGGCAGCGATCACTAGCAGTTGTTGACATTTTGTTTGTAAAATAGAAGATGAAAAGAGCAATTAAAAATCAAAACACCTCGTTTCAATTAATCAAAAATCTCTTAATATAAGCCTAACCCTAACCCTAACCCTAACCCTAACTGACTGAACATGATATGGCACGTGCACGGTTAATGGGGGAAACAAACAGCAAGATTATTATTATTTTCTGTTATTTTTCCCCAGTAAATAGGCTAGCTTTAATTGCAATAACTTATGTTAACTTGATCTCATTTTAATATTCTAGTTTGTGCTTTGGCGGTTCCACATGTGATGGTAATCCAGCCTTCTTTATTATGTCCAGAAAGCTTCAATTTGCCGCTCCAGGTGCCACAATTACGCGGACAACCCAGCTAATTAGTTGATTGGTGATGTGGAGGCATCATCGATCTTTTTGCATTCCAATATCTCCACAAGACATTTCATTCCAATCTTTCTACTAACAGCGCCGCAATATGTCGTCTGCTGGGTGCCCAGGGACTACTTAACAGCTCGTTCCGATCAAGAGGTCCAGTTATGTCCAAGTTATTAGATCATTTCAGTGTTTCAGAAGAAAATAATAGAGGCCATATAAGAGATAAAAGTGACAACGCACTGTAAATTTAAAGCAATAGGCCTACATGGTGTCATGTTGAAGATTGCTGCTGTCGTACTTTTATTGTCAAAGCCTATGTGTCGGCTTTTATTAATTTTCGTTCTAAGATTCTTCACATCACACTGATTTGTCGCTTGTTTGTCTTCCAGAAATCCTAAAAAGATACATGTATAGAATAGATAGTGAACAGATTAAATTAATCTACACATCGTCGAGAAAATAGTTTACAGTGTCTCATCACTAATAGCGTAAAATCTTTTCAATATATACCATTTTTGTTTCAAGAATAAACATTAGTACACTTTTTGTTTGAAATAGTTTATTATTAAATTGAATTTAATCAGAACACTACTGACCCATTTTCGCGCATTTTCCAAACCCTGAAATCAACCTATATAACTGAGCAGAGTAGGAATAGCCTAAACTGTACATGAAGAAGAAAAAACCTTGATGCAGGAGTTGAACTCAAAATACATAAATGTTAAAACATTGTGGTCAATAAATAATGCCACGTCTGATGATGTCCATAAATATTAGCGTCATGGGCTATGCTTGATATATAATTTAACTTGTGTGTTTATTTGTATTGTGTGTCTCAGTGTAAAGGTGAAGCCAACAGCAAGGCCGGGAAGAGACGCTACGGGATGGGGAGTATTCAGCTGACGGTGTGCGGGTAAGACAGGCATCTCTGGCTTGCCCCAATTTGCCGCATGTGATTGTCCAATGGATCTCTAGCGCATGTTCTCCCGTCAAGCCAGCAAGCCTCGCATGGAGCTTCTTAATCCGTTCCCCTGGCGCCTTGTTACCGGTTTGGCAGACAAGTCTCTGAGCGTGCAGCATTATCATTAATTCAACATTCAAAATTTCTCCCTTCCGAATACATCACTCCTTAATTTCCCTCGCATCTGCACATTTCTGTGTGCTACCGGGACCGGGTGTTCGTGGAGGAGGAATAATGAGCCAACCGTGCTCGGTTAACAAATCCCCTTGTTAAAAAGCTAGATGAAAAACATCGTTTTAATGTGAAATAAACTGCATGTGGGTCAATTTGTATGGGTATGAAAGGGTGTAAATTATGATAGATTTTTTGCGCTATTTTTTACAAATACATTTCCTTGTCTCCTGTCACATTTTTGTTTATAGGGTTTATTCTTAAAATGTATTTGACTTAATATTATATCTCTGTTATCAATAGCTAATTTCTCCAAAGATTATTTAAAAGTCCGTGGCCTGACAGTGTATAAGTAGACTCCGTCTGCACAACATATAGCTTCTTAACTGGAAAACATCCACAGTTTCGAAACTTAACTAAAGCAGATTGCTGTTGTGTGCAAGCTGCTTTGAGTAGTTCATGCGATGACATATTAAATACTGCCCAAAGCTGATCCGGATAGTACCCGAAGAAACTGTAGCCTCCTGCTGTCGTCTTATCTGGTTAGTGGCACTTCCTCCCTCTGGTCCAAAGACACTGAAGATGATTTGCTGATGACTGCTGGCGAGAACGTGAGGAAGGCCTCAGTCCTGGTCGTGGGCGAACACGAGAAGTCTGCGTTGTTGGACCTATGTGGGAGCCCGTTTGACTGACTGGCAGCGTGACAGGCAAGGCAAGAGCATGGGCTTCCCCCGGGACCAAGCCCATGACCCGGGCTGGGGTACAGTGATGGGTGTCTGAAGGCGCACAGCAGCTCAGGACGCTGGTATGGATGCGATAGCACCCGAAAACTGTCCAGTGAGCGCAGAGGATTGGAGAATGGACCCCCGGTGGCAGAGGCTGAACCTGCAGTCACACCGCTAAGTGGAGAATAGTATGGTAGAGGAAGGTGAGATTGAAACGGATAGGGCAGGCTGCCGGTAGCTGCAGCATGGCTCATCATATAGGTGTAAAAGGCGGGGTCGGCAGGATGCGGCCAAGTCATAGCCAACCGCTGTCTCTTATCCTTCATGCGACGGTTCTGAAACCAAACCTGCAACCAAAAGTAGCAAAGTAGGCATAAGGTAGCTAATATAGTAATGGCTGAGGCCTAGTGCATGTAGGCTCTAGCCAATTTCGATGATCAATAAACCAAGAGAAATGGTCCCATAATTAAACAATAAGAGGTCAGACATCTTTTATAGAATTGTGTTTTATTGTAACTTCTCAAAATGCTCATCAATTTATGAAGCTGCTTATATTGATTGATGGATCAATCTTGGCGGGGTTATTTTTATACCCATAGTAGCTTTTTGGTAATCTATCAGGCCACCTTTGTCAAAATAAATATCTAAAAATGAACGTAAAATAGAATCGGAGGCGCAGGGCATTACCTTTATCGTTGTTTCCGGTAAATTTAAGGCAGCTGCCAACTCGCACCTACGTGGCCTGGACACGTAATTTTCCCGGTAAAACTCTTTCTCCAGTCGTGCTATCTGCTCCCTCGTGAATGCGGTTCGATACCTTCGCATCTGGTCAGAACCATAGTTGAGAGCACCGGGGCCTGAGCCCATCTTATGGTCCACACCGACTTCTTTACCGTGGTTCGGCGAGCCCATTGCCAGTCCTCAGAAAAAAGAAATAGTGACAACATTTTAGGACATACATTGCAAGGTCACTGGTTATTATTATAGCGTTCATACTGTATTGCTTGCGAATTTCATTCGATATATATTTTTAATATTACTGAGATTTAGAACAAATAGCCAAAATAGCTAGCGCAAAAAAAAAAAAAAAAAAAAAAAAACAAGCTCAGAGATAGAGACTGCATGTTTTATTAGCTCTTCTCCATCAGTGTCCAGTTGAGAAAAGCTAATAAAACATGCTGTCTTAGTCTCTGAAAATATTATTATTTCCAAAACAAAAAACTTGATTTGATAATAAATTTAATTGAACTAATGTGCACGTCCGAGGAAAATTATTTGAATCATTCCTTCGTTGATTTATTTATTAAGAAAAGCAGTATACTTAATTTATTTTCCTTTAAATAATACGATTAATCCTGAATAAGAAAACAAAAAGATAAGAACAGACTCCGTAGTGAAGCATTTACTACATTATGTTAAAGTTAAATTCAAACGTATTTACATTGGACATTCTTAAACATCGTTTTTGTAATAAGCCAGCAATTTCACAAAAAAAAATTTATAAATAAATAAAAGGTTATTCAGATGTTGGAGACTGGTGTAAAATGACTTGACAACTTGTTAAAGCCTGGACAGCACCCCAGATACATGGTGGCCTTGTAATTGACTCGTTAATTCAAAAAGCTTGCAATAACTTAACAGGAGCTGACAATCGAACGCTCTCACAAACAGTGGGCTACACTGCAGATCGATTAAACGTGGTAATTTGGTCGCTTGTTTTCTCAATAATAAACTCGATTTAAAAACAGGAGAAGAAAATAAGAATAAATAAATAAATACAAATAAACAATAATACCATGAGCCGCAGTTTTTACCTTGTCCACTCGGGTAATCCATGCTCTCTGGGGTACAGCTGACATCTATTTCCTCATAGAGGTCTGATTCCGCATCTGAGCTGCTGGCATCTTTGTTAGGGATGTCTGACAGATCTCTATCCGGCGCGGAGGGCTTGCTAGCAAGTGACACATCTCCGTACTTTCCGCTACGTTGTCCCATTGTCGCGTCATCCACTAGGTTTTGCGAATAAGACACGGGGCTTAAGCTGTTCTGGTTAATCGATTTGTCCGGTAGCTTGCGCATGTCTCCAGTAGCCTCTGTCGAATTAGAGCCAGTTTTGGCAGACAGCGTGCCAACCTGACCACCCTCGGCGCGCATCAGCATGCCCTTAGCGCTGTCCATAACCGTTAGACGAGAGCAGAGTGCCAGATCTCCTGGAGCTTGGTAAGACAGTTTGGAGCAGCAAACGCAGGCGAGAAGCTGTGCGTTGTTAGCGCTCGAGAGTGCTGCACGAACTCTGGGAGGGATCACCATTGCCCTCTCTCTCCTCACGCGCTGTCATTCTTAATAGGCCAGTCGTCATAATAGAAGGCTCAGTGACGCCACAAGTCGATTTAGAGTGAATAAACAGAGCGGGAGAGTAGTCTAGCAGAGACTAGAGGTGAATTCAAGGCAATAACACAAAACATCACCAGTGGCACATCACCAGCTAAATAGAAGCATGTAAGATGCACCAACTTAAACGTTTTACACATTTAAGTTACAAGATAATTACACTTTTGGGTTGAGTGTATGTATGTGTACGACTTTTCATGTATTTTCCTCTTAGAATTTTTTTTTTTTCACTGCTTGTTTACTTATTTTAACTGATCTTTAGACCCAGTAATAACCAGAATGTCAGTATCATCTTTGCTTCACTGAACTCAGATAATTTGGTTAAATAATATTCTCACATAAGAGAAGAAAAAATGGTTGAGGGCTTTTTTGATGGCTGAAAAAAACTAATGTCCATTAACGAAGACAGTCGAGGTTTGAATAATGTGATAGAACGCAGATATGGTCAAACCCTATCTATTATCTCCCTGTCTTGAGCCCACTTGGATGAAAAGGAGTCATAATGGCAGCCTTTCGGAATATATTAGCACATGTTCTTCGCCGATCAACACAGTCAGCGCGCGTTAGAAGACGTCAGACTGAATGGGAATATTCCAAAGATGATGAGGGCTGTCTCTCCGCCAGCATGCGTAATTTGAAGTGTACAAGTTCCATCCTTTCTTCTTTCAAAGCACAGTCACGCTGTCTTCCCTTCGCTTTTTCTCCCGCCCTAACTCGATCTTCCAAAGTGGTGTCAAGTAAAGTGCAAAAAGGTCAGGTCCCCGTGACCAAGAGTAAGAATAACAGGCTATTTGACATTTAATTAGATTTGTTTGAGCCGCGCCAACAATGCATATAGCCTACCCTCACCGCCTGCTGGCGGGAGGCAGCTGTCCAGTTTCATTTTCTGGAATATGTTTCAATTTGAACTTTCCAGGATTCAAATGATTGGACTAGTCACAAATATTAGAGCACGTTAATTTCACAATAGTAGGCTAGCATATATTTGTTTCATTCATGCCGTTATCAAATTAACCAAAATAAAAGTAATAAAATAATGAGAACAGATAAAATATTGATCTTCAAATCCTGCCCATCATTACAAAATGCAAAATTGTTATTTTGTCTTGTAGAACCCAATTTTACGTTGTTTTTAGCCTTATGATATTCTTAAATACCTGTTTATAGTGTTTTCTTTATAACATTTATATTTGACATTATTTATTAGATCTTATTGTCTTTTTTTTTTTTTTTTTTTTTTTTTTTTTTTTTTGTTGTTTTTAGACGTTTACATTTAGTCTTACATATAGTTGAAAGCATGGTAGCAGACTGAAATGGACAAAGTTCAAAATCTTGTTCTGTGTCTTGGTCATTGACAAAACCAACACTTTAATGATGGTAAGGCTTATGAGTTTCAGGCTCCAGGAGACGAGTCTGTTGGGTATATTATAACATATGCAAAGATAACCTAGTGCATTGCTTGCTTTCAGGGAGGAGGCCGCTCCCTCCTCCGCTTTGATGTCGGAGTTCAGGCAGTAAAAATTCACAACAAGCTGTGATGAAGTTCAAAAGCTTTAAAGAATATAGCCTCGGGAGGTTTTAACTTGATATTACTTCTCAACCCAAATAGCTTTCATCGTTTTTGGTGGCGTAATATAGCCCGCTACAACTGCGTGGCTTTTCCTTATAACCGCACTTAACAACACTGATGATGCACCACAGAGGCAGCAATAGGATCATAACCTACTGAGATGTAATTAGTTCGACTTCTTTATCTTAATTGCAGGCTAACCACCCTCTCTCTGAAAAACAAGAGACGTTCTTCGAAAATAAGCCCAAATGTTTTCATTAAAATACAATATTTAATTTTAATTCAGCTACGTTCATTAAAATAGGCTAATTAAAATGCTCATGTATCCTATTTCTTTCTACAGAGAGCAAGTGGTCAGAGACCAAGTAGCCAGGTTAAGAATTAATTAGTAGAGTATTTTTTGAATGTTGTAATTGTTTTGTTGTTGTTGTTGTTTTTAAAGGCTTTGTTGAAAACGGTGATAATTATCTTATAGGCCTACGCCTATCACTGCCTTAATTCTTAAAAATAAAGATGCTTCACGATGCCACCTTTTTTTCTAAATGGTTCCATAAAGAACCTTTAACATCTGAAGAACCTTTCTGTTTCACAAAAGGTTCTTTGTGGTGAAAGAAGGTTCTTCAGATTATATAAAGGTAAGAAAGAGATGGTTCTTTAAAGAACCTTTGACTAAATAGTTTTTTGTGGAACCAAAAATGGTTCTTCTATGGCATCGCTGTGAAGAACCTTTTGAAGCACCTTTTTTTTTAAGAGTGTTCTTCTTATTTCTAAGCAGTCTTCGTCCATGTTCTCCCTCTCTTGTTTAGCGTATGGGAAATCCGGGGACGTTTTACAAGCGCTTCTAAACAGAACCGCATTGAGTGGATGGGACACGCATGTTGGAGAGTGACATCAGACGCTCTATTTGTGTGGCCGTTGTGACACAATCATCAAAGCTGTCCTCGTGCGCCCTCGTCTGTTGGAAAAAATAAGAGCTCTCTCTCTCTCTCTCCCCCCCCCCCCCCCCCCCCCCCCCCCCCCCCCCCCCCCCCCCCCCCCCCCCCCCCCCCCCCCCACCCCCCCCCCCCCCCCCCCCCCCCCCCCCCCCCCCCCCCCCCCCCCCCCCCCCCCCCCCCCCCCCCCCCCCCCCCCCCCCCCCCCCCCCCCCCCCCCCCCCCCCCCCCACCCCCCCCCCCCCCCCCCCCCCCCCCCCCCCCCCCCCCCCCCCCCACCCTCTCTCTCTCTCTCTCTCTCCCCCCCCCCCCACCCACACCCCCCCCCACCACCCCCCCCCCCCCCCCCCCCCCCCCCCCCGCTTTCTCTCAGTGGTCAATTTTGGTGTTCCTTATTGACAAGGAAAAAAACCCCCCCCCCCCCCCCCACCCCCCCCCCCCCCCCCCACCCCCCCCCCCCCCCTTCCCCCCCCCCCCCCCCCCCCCCCACCCCCCCCCCCAAACCTACATATAACAAAATGTCTTCCAAAAACATTTGAGGCATAGCTACCTATAACGAGAACCTGTGAGATATCATAAAAGAATACATTTAAAGTAAAATGATGGTGAAAATAAAATGAGTAGTGCACAAAATGTAAAATAAAATGAGTTAACAGTGCAGAGTAAACTGAAGCAGCTTCCCTGCAGCGCAATTTGGTTAGCACAACCTGGTTTCATAAATCTGAACTAAATAGGTAGAAAGAATAATTCAGCTAAGAAATATTAATGTTAATTGCAAGTAATTCTAATTAGTTCCTTATAGAAGGCCAAACTTAAAATTAATCATTTATTGTAATGAGCATAAAGTTGAATTAAGGAGCGAGATTCAGTAGTGTTATGGCAGGCAGACATACAATATTTAACAGCAGTGCTTGTGTCAAGGTTGTCAGATGTGCAGTGTATCTTTTTAAACATTCACAGGACGTCCCTGTGTTTTGTAGATTTTGTCAGAAAATAGAGTTGCGTCTTCTGTATTGATCACTGTGTGGGCACAGCCTTTCCGCTTGTGGCAGCCATGTTTTTCATGTCCTTTTCTAGTGAGGCTTTTTTTTGTAAAGATGACTTCCATTTTTTTTTTTCCAATGATGTGCTTTCTATGACCAGATAGTATTTTACTTTGTTGTTGTGTTTCCCAATGGGTGACCTAATTTTGTTTGAATTTTTGTTGTAATTTGTCTATTCTCATTTGTTTGGTCAGTGTCAGTGTGATCAGGACCTAAACTAGTTGTCACTCTTGGTACTGCAGAGCTTTATATTGTGTTTTAAAATGTTTTCAGAATGTGATTAATTCCTTATTAACCGGACTTTTGCTTACCCGTGGTTTGTCATGTTTCTTGGTCTTTCGTGGACCCTTTTAACTAACAAAAAGATAATTATGTATTAATGCATCAATTTTTTCTCTCTAATACTGCACTAATACTTCGGTATACTTTGTATTTCAACAAAAGGTGCCGTCCAGTCTTTAAGGTAATACAGTGAGGAATAAAAGGTATGGATTTCAAAATAAATCTAATTGCGTAAAATTGGCAATTTGAATTTATTTTACTAAATCACTATGTTTGGGCTCACAAATGTGGACCCCATTCACATTCCTTGTGTCTTATTTTGTGTACATTCCTACACCGCCAATAAACTTTTTTGTGGGCGGTCCTTTCAGGCGTCCTTGAACTTTAAACAATCATATATTTGTCATTCTCTCCAGGAAAGCGCAGGCACATTTACTGCATCCTGTACATTTTTGTACAGTCGAGTCTTTAAATTAAACGGACAAATTAGCTATATCGATGAGTTTGTGGGCTAGACTTGAATATATTAATTTCATATATTATTCCAACACTGTATGTTGCTCCTTCCACAAAAACCTGATAATATTCTGGCATTTTACAAGGGTTATTCTCCTCAGTTATCTATTAATAATGATACTCTGGTTCTGTAATTACGTCTTCCTTGTCTGACACGTTTTTTTTCTCGAACGACAGAAATTTCAACACAAAGTTTCTTCTATGAAAAACCGTATCTTAGCAAGTTTACCATTTTATTTTGTAGTGTACTCCCAATTCTACATATTTGCCCCCACGAAGCTTACTTGGCAATATCCATGCTGTCATTTGCATTCGCTTTTAGTGTGAAACAGGTGTACTATCGGCTGTAGGCCTTTTAACCAGTAAGACATTTAGTGGTGCAGACAAGCATTATATTTAAACTGTTATCAGAAAAATGTTGAAGAGTTTATTGAAGATTGACAAATTATTTCACTTCCAGTGTCAAGTGTTTCCTCTTTGGTTAACAGGGTTGATTTATGTGATCTTTTCTTTGTAGAAACAGGATCACGTAACTAAACCTGATCTCTAGTTTACTGTGGTTTCTTATTGACAAATCTTTTTCCTTGTCAGGTCTAGTGGGCTTAAATAACATAATAAGATGTTGCGGTTTCCTTAATTCGGGTGTGAGGGCAGATCAGAGGGAAATTTTAGGCCTATAGTCGAGCGTCGACTGCACCAGATCCGCCCATATTGCTTACCAAACTTCCGCTAGAGGTTTAACAGCTGTGCCCAACTTGAACTTGACCATGGCGAGCACAGAATGTCGTCGCCACCTCCACATTTTAAATGTTTCAGAGGGCGATTTTTCTTTTAATATGTGGCCAGTGTTAGCAGAAATGTGTAGTAATTTAATAGCTTACTCTTTAAGCAGAACTATTGCACAAAAGGTGCATTGTGTGACAAAAGAACACCTTCTACCTCACGTCTGCAGTGATCCAGTGGCCAACTAAAGGACGCTAATTTTACTTAGAAGAGTCGATTGTCAAAACGCGCACTTTTGTTTCCATTTATCATTATATCAAGTCTTAAATATTTTGTAGCACCTAATGTTATGAACTTTGTATTTAATAAATGCTTTGAATTTGTCTTCAACTCAACCGCTAGCTAATTTTTGTGTTTTATGAATGTATTTTGGATAAATAGAAAGACGAATCGATTGAGATTCACATAAGTGTCTGTTTAAAATGTCTATCAATGCCTTCATTGAAATTGGGCTTATTTACAGACTGTGAAATTTCTTTTTTTTTTTTTTTTCATATAAGTTCACTAGGATTAGTATTTAAGGGTTCATCTTTAAACATCGCCATGATTTACTGCATGCAAATGCTCAGAGGCGATTTAAATTACAAAGTGTAAAAATAGGCTATATAGCATATATATATATATATATATATATATATATATATATATATATATATATATATATATATATATATATATATATGCGAATTTTAAATTTGCATTGTTCTTTTTACTCATAAATTAGATAAAATATTGAATTTGCTTTGAATTTTTTGTGCATCATTTCTGTTGATTATTTCGTTTTAGGCATTCGTTAAATAGGCTACCATTATTTGTACATGGGCAACAAAGCAACTGAGATAGGCCCTACAAATCGTTATATATTCTAATCGAAAAAAAATATTTTTTTATCTCATGTCAGTGAACCATTATTTAACATTATTTTTGTTGTTTTAACTAAACACTTATTGAAAAAGAAATGTTAAACTACCGATGTTTGGTGGCCAGTTCTCTTTACTATGAAATGCACTTTACTTTCCAACTTATTTGATTCAGTGTATCTACAGCCAAATATTAAAATTAATTTAGGCTCTTATAATTTTTCCCCCCAGTACAGTTGAAGATGCACGCATGCGGCCTTATTATTCTTCACTATCGCTAAATATATGTTGTTTGCGGTTATATTTATTATTTTATAATATTTATTGTTTAAAAATACTATTTTGAAAATTCATGTTTTCAAAATATTATATTAAAATATTTTGGTTTTGCAGTAATTACCTATTCGGTGTTGTTGTTGAAAACACGTTGTTGGCTAAACAAGAAATATCACAAAACACGAGATTAAGTATCATTGTGTGAAAAGAGATGTGTTATTACTTCCACTCTTCTTTCAGTCTCTATAGAATCACACATGTATACCACATTATTGTTACCCAACATACACAGACTTGCTACTCATAGATCACAACAATATTGCGCTATGCTCACCCCACAGTATTAAGCTAATTTTCTAAAAAATTCTTGTTAAACCCTAATTTCAGTTCAGCGTGAAATAGTACGATATTATTATTTTTTAATAATAAGATAATAATAATGTATCCCGTGCTGTGAGTTTCTCTGGACAAAATGCTTAATTTTAATTTGCCAATTTATTTTCTAATGCATATTTGGTAGTGAATGTGTATTCTGCAGGCTCTTGTGGTATTGTTGTGGTTCAAACATCGTCCGATAAAGACAATAGATGCGTTCACTTTTAATTTTGTGCACTGCATTATCATTACATTTATTAATGCTAATATATTACTTTTAGTCATTTAGATGTGTGGCATAATCAGAAATTTAAATTAAAATTACATAAAATATTTATTTAAATTATGTGATTTGCTATAATAAATATTTTGAGTGCCCACCTTATTAGTCTCTTGTGTATATTTATTATTGTGTATCGTCTTCGAAAAAGCACATAGGAAATGTTTTACATGCACGCAATTATGTAGTATTCTACCAGCAAACAGCCAATGTCCGAGCTACCCAGACAAGAAAAGGTAGCTTAGTTTACGCATCAGGAAGAAATTAGACTTCTTTCGTTTTTCTTTCTTTCTTTCTTTCTTTCTTTCTTAAACAAAACTACTCATGGAAGTGTTCTCCTTCGAATTCAGTGTGCTGTTTTATGAATCAGCGTTATTTAAATAGATATATAATTACATTTAACAGAAGCGCTTTGCTGCAGAAAAAAAACACAAATTTTCTGCAATAGAGCAAAATAGAGAGTGTGTTGATTTTTGCTCCTGCATTGGAGCAGTCAGAAAACACGGCGCCTATACAATACAGTAATGTTTAGTTTGACACTTCATCATTCATACCTAAATACATGGTTTCCTTCCAAAAAAAAAAAAAAAAAAAAAAAAAAAAAACCCGCTGCATTCTAACCCACATCTATCTGGTTTAAATACAAAATCGATTGTAAAGGGTGTTAAATTGTATAATATTATTCACAGATTCGCTAACAGTTGTAATACAATGTGGCTGGCCAGTAAAAGTAAAAGGCTTCTGTGACGTATCTCATCCACCAAAGATTTCTCACCATTCGATTCTCCTTTGTAAGCTTTTAGGCTGGCCATCAAAGCCTGAATAGGCCAACAGGCATAGTGTGGCGGCCAGACGGCAACTTTCAACTTGACCTTGGCCTGCAGACGCGTCAGCCCCGCACGTAAATGGCACAGACGGATACAGGGGGTGTTCTTTGTCTCCGCATCTTGTAAACAAAACGGAAGCCGCCGCAGCAGGACTTCATGCCACGTTCAAAAATTGGACCTTTTTCTTTAACTACCATCACTTGCAACCAATTTTCTAAGTATCGTGAAAATAACCTGTAGATTTCGTTGTTAACCGTTAAAGGGCACACCTGGCTTGCTTTAGAGCACTTGTATTGCATCATTTGGTGAATGGAAGCCAGCCTAATGTTTGAGCATGTAGGCTATAGAAATTGGTCAAACATTTAAGTTTTTTTTAAGGTTTTTTTAAGTTTTTTTTTTTTTTTTTTTTGACGATTTCGTAATTGCTAACCCCTTTTTTAAGCAGTTAACACGAGGCACAGTAATCATTTAAAAAAAAGGCTAATAATAAAAATAAAAACATTTTCCATGCGTCTACTGAAGCTTTAATCTTTAAGTTGACTGAAGGTCCACCGAGGACTGCACAATGACAGCAACTCACAAATGGCTATCAAACGCACTTGGATGTTTGCAAAAACGAATTGGAATGATCTTATTCGCTTACAACTACGCAATATTAGTTCAGTGTTTACTCCAGCGCCAAGGGCTATTTTAAAAAACAAAACACTAATGCAACATTTGTTTTAGGCTTTTAGTAACGTGGATACAGATATGAAATCTCATGAAGGACCACAGCATTTTTTCATTTTTTCATTTATTTACTTACGCATCCCTTCACCTTTTAGAGCATCTTGAAATGGATGGAATCCTTTGACAGATTGTCATCTCCCATCACTGGATTTGTTCTCGGTTTAATTGTTAGCACTTGAGCTGATTATCGTCCTCGTTTACATATCACATGACCAGTTTTGAGCCAATCAAGGCGTGATTCTGGTTATGCGCAGGGTGCGTCAGAGTCGCTTGACTCTCGCGGAATCGCCTATCTCCTCTTTTTCAGTCTCGGGGCTTCTCAAAAAAGAGCCATACGTCTCAATGTCCGACGGGCTATGACAACGTCACTGCTTCTCCGCCCGCGCTGGATTGACCCGGTCATGTTTCTCTATGATAACGGTGGCGGCTTGGACGACACCGGCAAGAATATGGAAGGGTTCACGGGAGGTAACTTCTCGCCGAGCCCATGCAGGAATTTGATGGCTCACCCTGCCTCTCTTGCTCCCAGCGCTCCTTATCCGTCAAGCGAAGTGACTGCCGCTGGAGCGGGTGAGCCTGGGAAGCAATGCAGCCCCTGCGCAGCCGTCCAGGGTTCAGCCAGCGCTTCAATTTCCTACGGATATTTCGGTGGCGGTGGATACTATCCTTGCAGAATGTCCCACCACCACGGGGCCGGTGGAGGTGTGAAGACATGCGCCCAGTCCCCCGCCTCTGCCTCACCTTACGGGGAAAAATATATGGACACGTCCGTTTCTACAGGCGAAGATTACACCACCTCACGCGCCAAAGAGTTTGCTTTCTACTCGAGCTACGCCTCGAGCCCGTATCAGCCAGTTCCCAGCTATCTGGATGTTCCCGTAGTCCAGGCAATGAGCGGGCCTGCAGAGACCCGGCATGAGTCCTTATTGCCGATGGAGAGTTACCAACCGTGGGCTATCACAGCTAGTGGCTGGAACGGGCAGGTCTACTGCACCAAAGAGCAGCCACAGACGGGAAACGTGTGGAAGTCGTCTATACCAGGTGAGGCTAATGCCAGAATAAGAAACAAACAAATATTCCACATAATTAATACATTTCTCATAGCTGTCAAAGCACAATGTTCATGTTGCGTATATAACAAAACACCCTTAAACTATTATCCTTAAACATATTTGAATACTTTTATTGTCATTTTTATCTTCAGAGGTAGTGTCTCACGGAGGGGCAGACGGTAGTTCTTTTCGCCGCGGGAGGAAGAAACGTGTTCCATACACCAAGGTGCAGCTGAAGGAGCTTGAAAGGGAGTATGCCGCAAACAAGTTTATCACCAAGGACAAACGCAGGCGGATATCCGCTCAGACCAACCTGTCTGAACGACAGGTTACTATCTGGTTCCAGAACCGACGGGTAAAGGAGAAAAAAGTCGTCAACAAATTAAAAAGCAACAGTTAGCTCTGCTTTGCTTTGTGTAAATGCAAGTGAACAATTTTAAACAGCGATGGTCCACACACACTCAAAGCTTTGAAATTATAGACGTTTTAACGAATATTTGTTTTCCTTGGACTACCGCTTTGAAGTGACCACTTTGGCTCGGAGAGGGTTGTTGGAGATGCGGTGCGTCATTTCTTGGCTGCAAACGGTGTATGGCCGTATTACCAACTCAGGACAAAGAGGGCCAAAAGATAAGTTTGTTTGTTGAGATTATCTTCTCTTCGCCAAAATATCTTGTGGAGAGAAATACATTGGATATTGAAATTGTGATACTGTAACTCTTTACAGTGTGGTACGACTTCTCTTTCACCACCTCCAGTGTCGACTATAATTGAAATTATACTTTGCTTGAAATCTCAAATTCATGAAATTTCGTCTCATGCTGGAGAATATGAGGTATGGAGCCTATAGTTTATTCAGGCCATGTACAATCTGTGGTTATATTTGTGCCAAAATAATATACACTTCACTATAGACTTACTGTGTGTTTGTGTGTTAAAGAGTACCGTAAGTGTGTTTTGTCGTTGTATAGTGTTGCGCAAATCCGTCCTAATAAACCATTCATAAGAAAAATATGTATGGCGACGAAATAATTTACACTTTTGTATTGCAACATCAAACCACACGATAATATTATCCATTAATATGGCAAGAATACTAAATTTGAACGTGCATTGAATTTAACATGTAGACTAGCTCTTTGTAAATGTAGTAGTTGGTTCAAGCAAGTAATTAACCCGTTGGATGGTGTCCAAAATTTTATGGACTGTAAAATATGTGTCTTCGTGAATATACATTTTTGTTCTTGTCCATAGACTTAAGAAATGATGCATTCGGATTTGTTCTCGAGTGCCTGCGAAAACTAGGTGACTGCATACCTCAGCCGTGTTATAGAGCAATTGCGCCATCTTCTGATGTCCATTTGTAAGTGAAGCGGCTGGTCTTGGACATGTTAATTATTAAATGTAATAAAGCTTAAAAATAAATAATTTTACAAATTGAATCACACACCATAATCTGTTATGTATCGATGTATAACTAATTCACTTTACGTTTGCCTGTCTTAGAAGTTATTTTCCACACCGTAGGCCTATGTTTATAGGTTTATAATATAAAATAAGAATAAGAAAGCAAAAATGAAAACAACAACAACAACAAAAAACTCAAACAATAAAATATATACAAAAAAACGAACACAGAAACTTTCTTTTTTTTTCTTTTTTTTTACTGTATTATTAACAATAAAGTTTTGCCTGTTTTGTTATTGAGATGGATTGGATCTGTTTACATTGCTTGTTGATTACAATTATTAACAAGCAATGTACATTATGAGTGCTAAGTTCATATACGATTACATAGTTATTTTACATATATTAAATTTTTTAACTGCAATGTAATGGATTGATTGAGAAATAAGAAACTAAAAATTAAATTCTTGTAGATAAATGTTAATTTATTCAAATTACACATGACGATACGTCTTCAAGTAAGAGTCCTTCGAGAACATCGTGTGTTTTCAAGCCTCTGGCGTTTAAATCGATCCTACTTTGGTCAATATCAATCTTTTAAAAACTGCGCCATGTTTTGCTCGAGTCTTATGACATACCAGACATTTAATTTAATTTTTTTTTTTATTATTATTTTATTTGTTTTATTTCTTAAAAAATATATACATTTTAAATAGTTTTTTTTAATAGAGTTCTTTGAGAACACCTAGAACTTAGACTAACCTTTGAGAATTGTTTACGGCTTTCTACTGCTGCTGTTGAATGCTCTCGAATTTTGGTGTTACGATCTGATCTTTCATTTTATTTTTGGAGTAAAGCAGGCCTATAGCTTTATGAGTACTTTGTTTTTAGTCATGTCATGAGTAATTTCAGATCAGGTTTGATGGGGTGTTAAAATATTTATAGAAGCCCCACGCTCACGATCAGACATGCATGTAAAAAGCTTTTTTTTATTTCTTTATTTTAGCTTTCCTCAGCAAGAAGCTGTGATTTGCTACATATTAATCTTATGATCAACAAAATTTAGCAAGAAATACGTTTTCATCAAGACGGCAAAACAACGGTAAACTTTAAATTCTGCTGACTGCTCAAACTAGCTCATTATCGCAGACAAAATCGACTAGTCTAGGCCAAAAATATAGACTAATTATAAAAATATTTAAAACCTTAATTTGTTTAGCTCTTGGTTGGCACAGTTATGAAAGTAAATGTCAAAGTTTTAGGGGAAATTTTACCACCCTGGTGTTAAGGCAACCATATTTTTGTCCTATTTTGCAGCTAAATCTGAAGTTCAAGTTTTTCCTTGTGAATTAGCCTACATCTTAAAACTTCCATGGTCTGTTAATATAATTCCTTGTAACGACTGTCTCACATCTACTTTGTATTTCCATTAGTTTATTATTATTTTTATTATGTAGAAGGCTTTCAGGTTGTTTTTGTATCTCCATACACACCCACAGTCATATTAGATCATAACTTCTCCGACTATTTGAGAGTCACAATATTCAAATCACAATAAGCCAAATAATTGACAATGGTTATGTGCTTAGGTATTCCAAACACAAGTTTCAGTTTTCTGCGCCGTCTTGTGTGTGTGTGTGTGTGTGTGTGTGTGTGTGTGTGTGTGTGAGAGAGAGAGAGAGAGAGAGAGAGAGAGAGTTGTGTTGACGTAATGTCTCAAGTGCGCGCACGTAGTCTAGAGAGAGTGAACGCATTTTGACCATTCACGAAGCCTGTGCTCATTACTAAGTCTGGTTTCTGGCGCCATCTAAAGAACAAAAATAGAATCGCATATGCAATTCTTTCCTGGGGGAAATTATTTTTTCTATTTCGTTTTTTTTCTTTATATTTTGTTGTTGTCGGCTAGCTAACGACCAGTCCGAATTCGACTATTGTAGGTTACATATTCATAAGGACCTGTCATAAACACTGATTTGTTTATTTTAATGTGAATTGTTCTATTTTATAGAAAACCATAGTTTTACAATTTGGCATATTGTCTGAATTGATAGAAAACATAAAACTGTAATTAAAAATAAAATAAAAATAAAATATACAATAATTCTAAATAAAATACAAATGTAAACTTTTGGAGATAATTTAAATAGACAATTGACCAAAAAAAATTGAAAAAAGCATTTTATCTATACTTGGGCGATACTCAATTTGGCTCAAACAACTGAATGTTTCATGAGAGAATGTCGGAATGTGTTGTGAGACAGATTCGGGTTTTGTGAATGACTAGTATAATGGCGCAGCTTTTCTCTCAGGTTTCATTCTGTGCGCAGTTAAAAGGGGTTAAACCTCGGGGTGGTCCTCTAGACAATGAAAGCCAAGGCCACAGACAATATCTCAAGCGTATATCTGTTTTAGCCTGTTTATTATTATTATTATTATTATTATTATTATAATTATTTTTTAGGAAAAATAAATAAATTAGATAACCGTTTCTTTCCATAATCTACAATGCATTTGATGTAGAAATTTAGCTTGTTAGCTCTGGTGAAGGCCTGTTCGCTGAAACGCGTAAATACAATAAAATGAAATTTTTATTCCTTAATTTATGTATTTCACAAGTGTTGCTGGTTTCGTTTAATTAGTATTTTTGCTTTTTCCTCTTGTTGGTTTTGTGAAGTTACACTAGAATAACCTCACAAGACATAGAAATCAATGAGGCAAAGTCTTTGTCAGATACAGAAATACATTTGTGTGCTCATTAATCGCGCTATTTTTTAAAACACGACTTGGTCCAATATTTTTTAGTAACCAACACACTTCTAACGGTGAAGGATGTAGAAGCAACGCTGGTTATGTTTGATCAGTATAAATCTGAAATTCAAACATAAAAATGACCTAAATGTGCTTCATGTGATAACATTATTTAGGCGAACTGATTTTGTTCTAGTCAAAAATAACATTGCTAAATAACCTAAATACCTTTGGTTATGGTTATAGCTCTTTTAGTTGATGTTGTCTTAAACTTGCAAAACACTAGTCAACAATACGCGCTACTCTTGAAATATCATGAGTTACCCTAATAGTTGCTTTTGCTTTAAAATTTGTAAACAAATAGTTAATCGTGCATGTAAATATTTAGCCTAAATCATGATTTTATTTCATTCTCAGTCAATCCCTGAATTGTCGTACACCATTAAAAAAAATTTCTTAGACAATAGCCTACATTTATTTAAATGTGACACAAAATACAGAATGTTTCCTGGTCATTTAACTTCCAGTAAGACTGTGAATTAGGCTACGCCTCAACTTCAAACTTAGATAACACCAGTCCATCAAAAAACTAATCCGTGAAATAAAGTACCTTGTAGTTGTTTTTTGGGGGACATCACACATTGTCATAGCCATTTTAGAAGTTTTTATAATTTAGTTAAAAAGTGGGTCAAACTCGTTTGGTATTTTTACCATCTTGCTATTTTGTTTATTTATTTATTTATTTATTCGTTTTATCCTCATTGGACTTAACAAACAAAACCACACTAAATGACATTAGGCCTATATCGCCACCAAACATTATTTATTTTGTTATCAGTATTGCTGTTATTTACTGTGTACATTACACTGTTGAATTTAATCATCGCTTTAAAAAATTGCAGTGTAGTTGTAATAGAAATTATCGTTATAGCTGCACGCATTTTAACAAATACATTTTATTTCGTATAATTTGTAATCTAATTTGTGATTAATAGCAGGCCATTAATTCCCAAACATGCTCAAACATGTTTTAATAAAGCACATGGTTCCAAACAAAAAGCTTTAACTTTTCTGTTGTGCGTTGTATGAATATGCATGATTTTTGAACAAATAAAATATTATTTAGCTTCACATTATTCCTTTGGTATATTTACGGTTATAATTATTTCAAAACTGCATGTTGTCGTGTGTGATATATTTACTCTGGCGTGTGTGAGAGAGACTATGCAGGCCTATATTATGTTGAAGTGGAGGTTTCGTTGTTTTTTTTTTTTTTTTTTTTTTTTTTACTTTTTTTCAAGTGCCTGTTTTTCCTACTTGTCACTTTATATTACTCTCTGTCTTTCCTTTGTAAAGTTCCCTGATGTGAAAGCGAAGTTTGTGAAACTCCATCCGGGTCATTGAGTGGCTTGCGTGGCGTTTGTTGTTCATTCTCTTTTTCAGACTTGCTCGGTGGGCGGTAGCCCGTCCCCCTCCCCGAACTTGAAGTCGACCGAGGTAAACCTGAGGGAGAGGGTGTGGGCCGCCATGCCAGACTAGACTAAGATACACTGTGGAACGAAAGAAAGAAAAAGCCAACAAAATGATATTATCATAACGTTAGGGTATATTACTTCGCATAACATAGGCCTATATTTAAAGATGGTTGTATATATTAATGTAGCTAGGCTACATATGGCATTATATTCGTGTAGCCTATTCATATTTTAATCCATATTCCTGTTTATTCTAACTATTATTTTGTCTAAACTATCTTACCTTATTTTTTAATCTGTTGTTACAGAGAAATTAATGTCTTTATAGCTATGTTGCTCGACCTCTTTATCTTGGTTGAGCAGTCTCGCTCTGTTGTGTTAAAAGGAGAGTAAAAGGGGGTCGCATTATTTAGAAGTTACAAATTGCATTAAAATCTCTGCTTTGCAGTTATCCATCGCAGGTTTCCGTTGTACTCGGGCCCCAAATTACTGCTGAAAGCTTTCCAACACACGGCGCGGAATTTGTCTTGAGTTGACGAAGAGGCGGAGCGTCTAGTCTGGGGCCACCGATTTTGTATTTGTAGCCTCATTCTGCGAATTATCGTGGAGAACTTATTAGCATAAAGGAATCATATCATAAGAATATCTTAAACCTCCCTGTGCGTTCCTTGGAGGCACTAAGGTTACAAGGGGATTAAAGGTTATGTGTTGTGGAAAATTGAGGCCTGGCCTAATCCAGGTTTAAGAACCAAACTCATTTATTCTCAGGCCGTTCAAAACTCAAACTGTTTTCTATAGTAGGCTACTTAATGAGTTGCCGGGACAAAATTCACGTGATAGTTAAAAAAAGCCTAATTATTAGCCTAAACCTTAGAGAACATTTTGAAAGTTACCGGAATTGTGTTAAATAAATTAGGCACTATTAGGTCCGCATGTGGCATTTATTCAGTAGACCAAGGTCAACTTTCTGAATGTAGCTCGTTCATCGTGTGAATTCAACTTAGAATGATTCTTTATTGCAAAATTTGAACGGAGAAGCGATGATCTAATTATTATTATGAGTAATCATGTCTTCTGATTTACAAGCATAATCATTAATCATCATACACATTTCAAATAACTTAATAATGACAATAAAAATGTAAGATGTTAGACTGAAAGACTGAAAGGTATAGTGCGAATATTTTTAAATGTAGGGTATTGTTTTATAGGAAGCCTGGGTTACAGAAGCCACAGTCCTTTTCTTTTTTTAATGCCGATGGTGTTATGATAAACAGTATTGTTTGCTCGCAAGCCTTAAATCGTAAACACTGTGTTCTTGACTTACAAACTTCTAAGAATAGACTACAGTAGCATAATTTGGCAGGGCTTTGTATTTATTTTTTTAGAATGTCATATGATATGAAATATGACATTTAAAAATCATAGTCAGTAGAAAAAAGTAAAAAGTATTTATGTTCAGCAGAGAATGTTTCAATTTTCACAAACTAGGCCTGTTCGCAAACCAATTAGAAATTCATTCGTAATTCAGTCAGTATCTTCGTTAAACAGTTTGGATCTGCCATTAATTATCTTTCAATGTCAATATACAAACAAAACAAGTGAGCGAGGATCTGTCCATTTCTTTTCTAGATCACGTGATCCTGGCCTCAGTTGGACTGGATAGAGATGGATTTCCACGTCATCTTACGTCTCAAAATTTCTGCCTCGCGGATACCCCTACAACTCGGGTGAGAGGCACGCGCACATGAGAGCTATGTTGTGGGCGTTGCGTACAGGTCTCGCTAGCCTAAGCTAGAAGCTGCGCGGGTACAATGATGGATTTTGACGAGAGGGTTTCCGTTGGGTCCAACATGTATCTGCCCAGCTGCACTTATTACGTTCCGGGGGCTGATTTCTCCACGTTGCCCTCTTTCCTTTCCCAAAGTCCGTCTTCTCGTCCAGTTACCTACTCTTACTCATCTAACCTCCCTCAGGTACAGCATGTCAGGGAGGTTACATTCCGAGACTATGCTCTTGACGCGTCCAGTAAATGGCCTCACCGGGGTCCTCTAGCTCAGTGTTATCCGTCGGAGGACATAGTACACAGGGAGTGTTTACCAGCGCCAACGACAGTTGGTGAAATGTTCCCCAAGAATAATGCATCTGCGTATTTTCACTCATCGAACTCGACCTCCGCGTCCAATTTCTACGGCAGTGTTGGAAGAAACGGGGTGCTTCCTCAAGCGTTTGACCAGTTTTTTGACACCGCCTACGGGGGCTCGGACAGTGTAGCGAACAGCGACTATGCAGCGAGGGATAAAATGCACTCCAGCAAACAGCCAACGCCAGCGCCCGCACCGGAGCAGGAGTCCGAAGGAAAGGAGCGACAGGAGACCAGTAGCCCCGAGTCTTCTTCCGGAAACAACGAGGAAAAGACTAGCGGTGCGAGCAGTAAGTATGAGCTCAGCGAGACTGTCATGCGAGAAAGTTTGCAATCTTGCGCGCTCCTGTTAAAATTTTATATGCTGTTTTATAAGCGTATAAGGTTTATGGAGGGCCTGAGATTTCCCCAACAAAACCTAGGCTACATATAAACTGTGAGAATCACGTGCTTGGAATTGAAATTGGCCATGAAAAGACTCAAAAGCTAGTGCATTTTTAACTTGAACTTTAAAATGTATTTAAGTGGACGCAGTGATTTCACAGGATTGTTTACAGCAGTCAGAATAACAAGTTATTCTCTGGTAATTAATGCATGTTTTTTTAAGTAAAAATACATTATTATAAGCTAGCATAAAAATATATATATATTTAAACCCTTTAGATAGAAGATCTGTTGTTTGTAGCCTAAATAAACTTTTTAGATTTGTCTTTGTATTTATTGACCTTAACAATGACAATCTATAGATAGATAGATAGATAGATAGATAGATAGATAGATAGATAGATAGATAGATAGATAGATAGATAGATAGATAGATAGACAGATATTGCGTGTACTGTACTAACGTCTTTAACTTATTTTCATATAGGCTATATAGCCTAGATAATGATCATTTGTTTATTGGTCATTTTCTGTGGTGGACCCAGGGTTCGCAAGAAGAGATGTCCCTATACAAAATTTCAAATCCGGGAGCTAGAGAGGGAATTTTTCTTCAGTGTGTACATCAACAAAGAGAAACGACTTCAGCTCTCAAGGATGCTTAACCTCACGGATCGCCAAGTGAAAATTTGGTTCCAGAACCGGCGGATGAAGGAAAAGAAACTAAATCGGGACCGGTTACAGTACTACAGTACCAACCCACTGCTCTAGGGCAAGGAAATAACAACAGATACAATACAACAGCTGCAGTAATGAGATCACATACGAGACGTTACACAGACTCTCAGCGGTTAACTTCAAGTTCGTGACAAGGCACCATTCACGTGTATACAATTATAGAGAGCATATAGGACATTGCAATTCACATTTTAAATACGGGTTGTTTGTGCTCGTAATAGATAAATGTACACAATTTTTGGCGAACAGAAATTATTCAATTAAGAGCTCGTGATATACTGAACATGGACTATACCGCTTGCAGTTGTTATGGACCACTCGTAGATTGAGTGAAACTGGCTGAAATATTTGGGTCTAAACAAGGAAAGGCTTTTGACAAGCCATTCGTATGGCGTGTTAATTTTTTGTGGAGGACTGTTGTAGCCTACAAGTTGGCCTAATGTCTTTGGATTTGACCAGATATAAAAGAAAAGCTAAAATGTTAGCGTGACTGCTACCAGTTTCCAAATTATTTATTTGATTTGCCACCAAATATAATTTTCATCCGTCGTTGTTAGTGAACGTCTTTAAGCAATAATACTTTCTTCTACGGACGTCTCTCGGGAATGTAAACGACTCATTGCAAGCAACTGTGTACTGACTAAAATTTGATAATCCAAAATTTTCACTTGCTGCAAACTCTGCGAACACAGAAATAAAACACAGTGAGCCCGACCCAACGGAGAAAATGCAATCTTGGTGAACCTCATCCCCAATCATAAACATTTTCGGACTTGAAATTGGTGATCTTTATGAAGTGACTCTTTCAGGCTCAAGAAATAACGTTTTCACAATGACCTTAATCGACCATGTTCTACTCTGCACCGCTATTAACATTATCCTGGGGTTAAAATAGGGTTTGGCTGATTGTAATCCAGAAAATCATCTTTATGACATTTACTTCTTAAATTAATTAAAGGGGTACAACGTATATTTGTAGTAGCCTAAAACTTTTTTTTTTCAAATATATCTATAATTGTGTACATATGTTTTATGCATGAGTATACACTTGCACTTTATGTGCATTTATATATACATAAAAAAGTAATGTTTTGTTTTTCTTCTTTTTCTTAAGAACTCTCTCGGACCACAAGAAGAAGCAATTGTTACCTTACAGTTTTACCGTCACAGTGGTTACAGTACTATTTGCAGTTATCATCTGAATGTTTATGGCTGTACACGTAGTGTTCATATATGACAGCCTAAGAGCAATAAACTAAGACAGTGGCAGAGAGAAAGAAAGTAGAAGAGAGGGGGAGAGAAAGACTGAGCTTTTATGGTATCTTGCTGCAGAGCGACATGGCCTGGCTGGCGCATCCTTTGAGGCGCTGAGGAATATCCGCCTAATTACGGGGACATCCTCCTTGTTGCTTCAGCAACACGACCATAAAAGCTGTCTGTGTCTGGAGCATTTGGGCAATTGCAGTGTGGTGTCATAAACCGTCTGAGAACCAAGGTTATTAGCCACGATTCCAAGGGGACAGAGGCAAAGAGATTTTGACGTGCGGCTTTCAGGAGTGATCCTGTGCTTTCTGCCTGTTGTATTAATTTCACACTAAAGGTTTTTCCTGCCGTGGCCGTGCGTAGTGCTGTTTTCTCTGTTTTATTTATTACTTATTATTAGTTTTTTGTTTTTATTTTAGTTTTCTCTATTTACATATTGACTTGCAGTGATAACTGTCCCACGAGTAGGTTCAAATGGCCTCCATTGGGAGGCACTCGTGAGATCAATGTCATGGCCGTGGATCATTGATTGAACAGGATATTTGCAGACTCAAATGTTTCAATGCCAGATCGTTGAATCATTGTTTTGAGGCAACATCAAAACATCTATCTATCTATCTATCTATCTATCTATATATATATATATATATATATATATATATATATATATATATATATATATATATATATATATATAGCTTTTGATGTTTTGATGTTGACTCAAAACAATGATTATATATATATATATATATATATATATATATATATATATATATATATATATATATATATATATATATATATATATATATATATATATATATATATATAAAATATGGTCGATAATGAGTCCAACTATTTCGGGTTCGTTGAAACATACCAAATTCCCTGCAGGTGTTCCAACTGTACTGCCTTCAATTCAGACAGTCACTAAAACATTCCACAACTTAAACCGTCTGGAACAGAACACGCATTAAATGTCCACTGTTCTTAATATATTAAAAATGATATTGTAAAATATGAGGGTATTAAAAATTCACTTTTACCACTGAATCAAAGTTTATGGCAAATGAACTATGCTCCGTAGATTAAGAAATCCATTAAGGATATACCAAAGACATTTTCGCTTATACCTTTGAGCAAAATTAATAGATTTTTTTATAACCAGAAAAATTTATTGAACAAAAATTTATAACCAGCTGAATCAAGGATTAATTGGTCTAAAAAATGACGCACATCGTTCATTCGAGCTGTCAGCGATGATTGAACATTAACGGGAGAACAGTGACTATGCTGTCTGAACGGCTCTTTTTTTCCTCTTCCGTTGACAAATTGAATTTTATAATTTAAAATGATGTTTGTAATTGTGATACATAATCGTGCCTTTCCGCTTTAGGACTTAAGTAACAGCCTGAAGAGGTGAGAGCAGGCGGACGGGTAGTGTTACAGTGCGTGTGGACTATTTGTCTCTAGTGCAAAATAAATGCTTCCGCTGATAGCAATAGAATGTGAGATTTCTGTTCTTGAGTTTCTCTTACAGCGAACTCAATCTCGGGAACAAAGAAACGTGGAAATGAAAGGGTTGAGTTTATTTTAGCATTTCAGCTTTGGCAGGTATAGGCATAACTAAAATATAGGCCTATGAAATATTACGTTTAGATCGACACATATTAAATAAGTAATAGGTTGTAGTGTTATACGATGAAGACGGAAATAGTAATGTCTGTATGTGCAAGTGTATGTTAGTGTAGTCCCCAAATTAGGCCTAACTTCATTAGGCCTAATCCTAGTCTAGTCTATTTCCCATATATTTCAGTCTAACCACTGTTTGACTAACTGACTAACCACTAATAAGATACATTTATTGTTTTAAGCGGGTGGATTACATAGCCTATGGTATGTACTAGACAAAATATAAGCATAACCAATAATAATGAGTTTTTCTATAGCCCTATCACATTTTTAAACTAAAGGTTTATGATTTATAAAATAAATGGATAAGGAAGAATAAACACGAAAGCGGGGAAAAGGTATTGTTAGCAACATTATTTTAATGCCCACAGTTCCTTATATTACTTAAATTGTTACATTAACTTCATAAAAAGGAAATAAGGGTTAGACAATCTTATTTATATTAGGCTATTAAAAAAAGAATTGTGAAGAATAAGAATTGTGACCATAGACTGTTAGGCCTATAAACGATAAATCCCTTTTTCACGTTTATTTTAAAACTTGAATTTGAAAAAGCCAGTGTCAGTGCCAATGCTACGTGGGACCTAGGAAACGCTGTGCTGTCTGTGTTTTGTTTTAGCATGTGGATGTATAAAGGATTTGAAAAATTAATAATACTCAGACATAATTCTACAAATACTTAATATTAAGTATAGAATTAACATTTATGTTTTGATGTTAACGCGTAGGTTGTTGATAAACTGACTCTTTCGATCTGTATGTTTTAAATTCGAAAATGTATGTGCTTGTTAATATAGGCCTTGTTTATTTGAATTTTAATGCATGTTTTAAAGCGTATTTTTCAAAAAGTGAGGTTGAAAAAAAATTGAGGCAACCCGCAATTTCACACATGCACAAGTTTTCGCTCGGTTGAGCGCAGAATGACGCATAGCGCGAGAATAGTTATTCCACACTTGGCCGTATACTTGGTTTGAAAATTAGTGAGGTCTGGGGTGGTGTTAAGAATTGTGCTATAGTAAACCCCCATACTCATTAAACACTTTAAAAGAGACAGACATGTAGATGTTTGTGAAAAAAGGTTGTTGTTTTTTTTGTTTGTTTGTTTGTTTTTTTCTGTTTTGGAGGAGCATTGTTAAATTATACCATATTGCACCATTACAGGTTAGGGGTGTACACATGTTTATTTTTCATTCATCAACCCATAGGCCTATTATTGTTATAGTCTTCATTAATAACTTTGACTATTGCTCTTATGAATGTTGTTAGCATGACTTTGTGAAAATTTAACTACAATACTCAAAAAATAGCTTTTTCATGGCGTTTACATTTTTTTTATTTTTATTCTGTAACCTTCTACAGATCTCTGCACTAGTGTTATGGCACTGGTTTGACAGCGTTGATAACATCTCTGACAGATATATCCTGTCAGCAATAACATGTCCGTGGGCTCTATACTGTCAGTTTCAGTTCTAGCGATCATTGCAGTGTTGCCAAATATTGATATGACAACAAATAAAAACCGATAAATAAAAAATAAACCCAAAATGAGTTCAAATCATTGTTAAATAAGGTAAGCTAAAGATATCGCTAACTTCCCGATGTATTAACTTTCTAAAGTGTCAAATTAAGTAGAAAAGACAAGTCAAAAGACGCTTATAATAATTGGATCTGGCAACACGGCGGCCGCGCCCTCACGGCGCCCGCGCCCTCACTCACAACTCTCTCCAGCCTCGTTCACTCCGCCATCATCTTGCAGCTATCATTTTCATACTATGGGCGTTAAACATTCTTGCAAACTGTCTAACCATAATAATACTTGCAGACACTCATATTAGGAGCTTTAAACAGTATATCAGTCATTTAGAGAACAAATTTTATTTTTGACCATGAAAAATTTACCTAATAATAATGCGCAAGTAGCAACTGTGTTAAAATGTTTTCATATATCTTAAAAAAGGTCATTGCATTTTAGGCACAATACATTAAATACAGTTGGTGGTTGTAGCATATATTTTTATTTATTTGATTATTTAAGTTGCATTTTCTGAATAGCTAACAGGTTAGCAACTTTACCGCATTATTATTAGGTAAATTTATCATGGTCAAAAATAAAATTTGTTAGCAACTATGGGGTGCGTTTCCCAAAAGCATCGTTAGCCAACTATGGTCGCAAGTTCCGTCGTTTCCAACATAGTTCAACGATTCGATGTTTCCCGAAACCATAGTTCAAACGAACATTCGCAAACAGCGTTGCAAACTTATGTGGTAGGAACTACAGCTCTCGACCTGTGGTTAGAACCATAGTTTCTTGTTAGTAAGACATATGGACTTGATGAATTATGAATTATGCTCTTAGCCACAATTATCTAGTTAACATGCAGTACAATCTATATTTTCCATTCTATTTTAAAACATAGTAAATTAGTCATCAGGTGCCATGCTCAATACAGCAGCATCTCAGAGATCTCGAATCAATAAATTAGCAGAAGTTACTCCACTACATGCACCCCAGGTTAGTTTCTCAGCATAAGTTGCCACAGTGACTAAACTTGAGCTATGGTAATTTTGCTTTATGAAACCGAATCAAGTGGAAATAAGTCAGACTAACTGAAATAAGCCTGGCTTATTTGGTAAACTTGTTTTATGAAACAGCCCACCTCAGTCACTCTCGCAATTTATGCTGGAAAACTAACCTGGGGTGCGTTTCCCAAAAGCAACTGATGCTTTTGGGAAACCACCCCTGGTCCGGGGGCAGGCTAAGGTGAGTTCCTCTAACACTGACCAATAGGAACGGATTGATATTACAAACAATTATTTGTTATTATTATTACTCTCTCACAAACAATTATTTGACGTTTTCAGTCCAAAAATAAAAGTATACAGGAAATGCAACTTAAATCAAATAAATAGAATGCTACAACAGACTGTATTAAATGTATTATGCACAAGATTTAATGACTTTAAGATATTTGAAAACATTTTAACATGCTGCTACATGCGCATTCAGTTGATCAGCAGTTTCTAGCCATGCAGTTCTCTCTGGTTTTATGAGAGCTGTACTTTATGGTTATTAGTAGAACATTAAAACATTACAATATAAAATTGCTCTAAAGCATTAAAAACACAAAATTAAAAGTTAAAAAACACTAAACTAAAAATGAAAATAAATAATATAAAACAGACTATATTTTATATGATAAGAGGAATACACATTAACTTATTTGATCTAGTAATTAGGGCTGTATTAGCTAACTTACATTGGATTTACAGTTACTGCTATTATAAAAATACACTTATATGTAGGATTAAAATTCTACATGTCACATTAAATATCCAACAACAAATATTTTAGCAGAATGCATATTTTATTCAGAATTATTGTTTCAGCGCTCGTTCATTCAAGTAAACCTTGCCCACTCCTGACACCAAAATGGATATAGGCCTATTTGCACGACTTTCTAACATTTACAGATGAAAAATATACCTGTGACGTGTCAGTTATGTAGGCTACTGAGGAAAACACAATGTCTCAAATGCATTAAACTTCCCAAATATTCGCTGTTTGCCATGGTGGATCGATCTGATCCATGATCGATATTAAGGGCTGCTTAAGAATAAATAAACGTGCACATCAAATTCTCCCGACTCAATGAACATGGACCGAATTAGTGAGATTGCGTGAACTTAAATTGTCGTTTATGAAACCGCTTTAGTCCCGATTGGTTTGTTAGGTTATTTCAAGTCAGGTTTTGGATTTTAATCCCCGCTTTTCTTAGCGTCTTTCATGAAACAGCCAAACGTCCAAACTTTGCTGCTATACAGACAGGTGACGCAGGCCTGGAGGGGTGTGGCTCTTTATGTTTCCATGCTCTAACTGGTTGAAACGTGCTCTGAATTGAACGAGTACACCTCAGCACACCCAGCTTGTCAAACGAAGTAAATGACCACCAATGAGCTTTCTCATGCACTATCCTCAAAACACTTCCCGGTAATGAAGAGGGAAGTGTTAGCGCAAAATGGAGTGAGTGCTTTTGGATTCCTTAGATAATAAGCGGACTGAACCTACAGCAGCTAGATTAGCATCAGTAACTGGGGTTTGGCATCTTATTTGAAAAGCGACATTACTCACAACCCAACAAAACTTCAGACAAATGTGACTGCTCAAACCATAACTGTGATCAGCATGGCGATGTGGTTTGGAGCAGCTCGTGTCGCATCGTTAATACATTTTACCTCTGTCCTCAGGACATCAAAGAAGTTTGAGCCGCGGATATGCACTAAAGTAGCATCCAGCCACACCTGAAAGAGGATTATCGTTCAAGGAATACGCCGGGCTTGTGCCATGACCCGATAGTATCTTGCAGGGATATAGGATATAGACGTCGAGCCTAGTCACTACTGCAGTGGCTGCCTATTTAGACTTTCACATCTCTATTATCAAGCAAACAAGACGCCAGATGACAACGATAAAATAAAAAATAAAAAAAACACAGGAAACGTAGCACATTCGGGAAATATGTAAGTCTTGCTTGGTGCAATGTGGCAAAGGTAAGGTCT